>NC_035163.2:5976320-7240145 GCF_001659605.2 Manihot esculenta
ACTGGCACCGAGGCCGGCTCCCTGACCTGACTGTCTAGCTCTCTCACATGAGCTAAGTACCCCTGACATCCCTTCCTAAGCAACTTACGAGCCTGAAGAGCTGATATCAGACCTCTAGGCGTGCCCCTCTTGTCTCCTCTGAAGACGACCTCTGACCCATTCTGATCTCTGAACCTGACTACCTTGTCCCTGCAGTCCAAGGTAGCACCATGGGTAGATAGCCAATCCATCCCTAGAATGACGTCAAAGTCTGTCAAATCTAGGACCACAAGGTCGGCGGAGAGGCATCTTCCCTCAATAAAAACTGGACTGTACTGGCAGACTGACACTGCCACTGACGGGTCACACTTGGGTCCACTGACCCATAGGGGACACTCTAACCCAGAGACTATCAGACCTAACCTCTCAGCGGCTCTAGGAGCAATAAATGAATGAGATGCACCCGGGTCCATTAATGCATACACATCAGAACACCCAATGACGAGATTACCTGACACCACGGTGTTGGATGTGTTAGCCTCCTGCTGTGTCATGGTGAAGATCCTGGCTGGAGCTGATGGACCTTCACCTCGGGAACCAGAAGAAGAGGCTACCCCTCTCCCTCTACCTCTGCCACTGCCCTGAGTTGTGGCTGGAACTACTGGCTGTGCCACACTACCAGAAGCTGTCTGCTGGGGCTGGCCCATAAAAGGCGCTCTAGGACAATCCCGAGCTATGTGTCCCTCCTGTCCACATCTGAAACATGCATTAGTCCCAGCTCGACACACTCCCCTGTGCGGTCTTCCACATCTCTGGCATTCTGTACCATCTGAGCCTGAGCTCGAGCCACCGTCGAATCCCAGACCGGATTTCAACTTGTTCCAAAACTTATTCTTCTTCGGCTTCTTGGTGGTGCTATCCCACCTCTTCTTACCTGAACTCTGAGAAGAGAAACCTGGTCCTCCTCTGTTTGGGGTCTTAACCCCTGAAGACTGGGTCACTGACTGCTTCACTGACCCCTCAACTATAGCACTTGCCTCCATTCTTCGAGCCATATCCACCACAGTGTGGAAACTTTCTCTCTCAGCTGACTGAACCAACGAGGAGTACCTGGAATGCAGCTTCATAACATATTTCTTGGCTTTCTTCGTATCTGAATCTAGAGCTTGCCCTGAAAAAGGCAATAGCTCCAAGAATTTATCCGTGAACTCCTCTACACTCATGTACTCTGACTGCCTCAGTTGCTCAAACTCAATCATTTTCAGTTCTCTAGAACTGTCTGGAAAAGCCCATCCAGCGAACTCATTCGCAAATTCCTCCCATGTCATACCGTCTAGTCTCGGGTCCACATAACACTTGAACCATTCCCGTGCCTTCTTGCACTTTAAAGTGAACCCTGCCATCTGAATGGCCCTGCTGTCACTTGCCCCTAGCTCATCAGTTATTGTCTTCACTACTCTCAGATACTCAAAGGGGTCATCCCCTGACTTGTATTTGGGAGCATCTAGCTTGAGGTAATATGTCATCTTTACCTTGCTCCCATTGACTGAGCTAGGTCTAGGAGGTTGAGTAACTGGGGCTGCTGGTTCTGTAGGTGGTGGAGGTGGAGGTGCAGCATTCCCCGAGGCGGGGTTTGCCAGGTTTGGATAGAAGGGTGAGGGTGGATAAGCTGGGTACTGTGTGTAGGGTGGGTAGAAAGGTGGATAAGGCATGTAGGTAGGGTAGGGGTTAAAGCTGGAGTAATCCGATGTGCCTCCCATCGGATACCCTGAACCCTGTGGGAAGGGTGGATAATGGGGTGGAAAACCATACCCCGAGGCCTGAACGCCTCCCTGAGACTCCCCTGTCCCTTCTTCCTGCATGCTCACATCCAGGTTCCCATCCCTCCTCTGATCCTCTTCCATAACCTCCCTCACATCTGAAGAACTTCCTCCTCTATTTGTCCCCCTTCTGCTAGCATCAAAAGACCTTCTAGGGTCCCTTGACACTCTCTCTCTGTTGGCTCTACAAGACATTGCCCTAGGCAATGTAGGAGGACGGGCGCTCGTGCCCTCATCCTCAGGTGGCACTCCAGTCAATCGCGCAGATCGACGAGTTCCTCTTATCCTATTCTCTAAAAAACAGCTCATAACAAGCAAACATTAGCATCATATGGTTCATGTGGGCACACATGAACCCTCATCACATACATCACATAGCTTAGCATATCATCAATGCACATGTACAAAATCATGGCATTTCACATCATCATACAAGACAGGACTCAACATCCTATCCTAGTGGACATGACCTTCCTATTGTGCTTGACCTTCTAGAACATCTATGAGCCCGACACTCTAGGTCCGACCATATGAACCTAGGGCTCTGATACCATTCTGTAACGCCCCGGAAATCCGGACCGCTACCGGCGCTAGGATCCGGGTCGACTTAAGGCCGCCGGGACCCGTAGCAAGCCTGACATATAACCTGTAAACCTGTATAATCCCATACATGATCAACAACATGCATAAAAATTAAAACTTTTCTTCATACAAACTGTCATCTACTAACTCAACCTGTGCATACTCTGAACATATACATAACATAGTCCCTCTGTGGGATCTCATCAAGCCTTAAAGGCAAAACAACCTGTGTTGAGTTAGTTTACATAAACATCATAACATAAGATCATGTATATACAAAAGGGATTAACAATACATTATGGTCAAGCACAACTCTATCCTCAATACCCTCATTACATAACATCCTGAATATTTTTACATTTCATCATAATACAATTGTCATGTCCACAAACTAACTATTACATACATATGACTTTTTCTCATCTTGCCTTCTCTATCTATCCCGTACCTGCAAACCTGGGGTTAGGGGAGAGGGGTGAGCTAGATGCCCAGTGAGTAGAACTATAAAAAAAAGAATATTTAAACATGCTATCATGAAATCCGTCACTGCACAATCAAATCACACCACGGATGGACTGATTCAAAAATCCCTCAACTCCATGCCCGGCCCTATTATGGGCACCACAGGACTTCGTATTGCCCGGCCCTATTATGGGCACCACAGGACTTCGTACTCGGAGTTATTGCCCGGCCCTATTATGGGCACCACAGGTCTTCGTATTGCCCGGCTCTATTATGGGCACCACAGGACTTCGTATATAGAAGGCTAATGAATCATCCTAATGTCCATCCACTATCATCTATCACAACAATACAATGCGGCATAGTCGTGAATTCTAATGCAAACAACCTATAATATGATCATGATGCATGAAGCATGATAAAAGCATTTCATTTCTTAATTAAAAAAGGTTAAGTTAGTTCCACTCACCTCTGGCTGACCCTGACAAACTCTGTAGCAGCTGGCTCACTGCTGGGGTCCTTGGTTCCTCGGGTCCGAACCTACACAGGTGGACTCCAATGAGGGACCAAACACACATAAACATAACTCTAATATATTCCCCAAAAACCCCCTAAAACATCCTGAAAATATCACATAGAGATATGCATGAAGTGGCTGAACAGGGCACTTTCGGCGGCACCTTCGGCGGCCGAAAGTCCTGGACAGAGACGAAACTCAGGTAGGTTCGGCGGCACCTTCGGCGGCTGAAAGTCCCAGACAGAGACAAAAGTCTCTTTTCGGGGGCAACTTCGGCAGCCGAAAGGCCTGCCTCCCCAGCCATGTTCGGCGGCCGAAAGTGCCTTCGGCTGCCGAACCTGGTTTCTGCCAAAGGGCAGAAACTCGGTTCCTTTGTGCATTTTTGTCTCCAAACTCACCAATCATGCATATACCTCACTTAAAACATGCATACAAGATCCTAGGGGCCTCAAAACATCAATTAGCCCAACTACAACACTTCAAGCATACTCAAACATGCCACATTGTTCATAAATCACATAAAACCTAACATTTGCTTAAAAACTCATACAACCCTATACATGCCATTCTACCCCATAAAATCACTTAAAACTTACTTAAAACACATGAGGAGCTTAAGATTGGCTCTTACCTCTTGAAGATCGAGAGGGAGACGACCTAAACTTGGAGATCCACGAAAATGAGTTCCTGAGTTCCCAAAGCTCCAAAACTTGGTTTAAAAGCTCAAAACCTTCAATGTGAGTTTAAAACTTAAGAAAAATGGAAGAGATTTGGAGGAAGAGCACAAGAGTTGCAAAGGGAAGGTCGGAAGCTTGCTGTGGCCGAAAATGGGAGAAAGCTCGCCCATTTCGGCTAAGTGCCCCATTTATAGGTGGCTGGCCAGGCCACGTTCGGGGGCCGAATGTGCCTCCGCATCCATGCAACGTTCGGCGGCCGAACTTGACTTTCGGCGGCCGAACCTGGACTGCCCTCACTCATGCTTTCGGGGGCCTAACGTGCCTCCAAAACGCATGCATGTTCGGCGGCCGAACTTGACTTTCGGCGGCCGAACCTGGGTTTCCCTCCAATGCTATTTTCATGCAAAAACTCATTTAGTTTCACACTTTAAAACCATTAAAATTCATGAAAACATTTTATAAAAGCATGGTTCTACCCTTCTAAAGGTCTCCGACATCCGAGATTCCACCGGACGGTAGGAATTCCGATACCGGAGTCTAGCCGGGTATTACAAGATCTGCGTGGGACTTGTGTCACCCTTTCAGCTTCCACAATTGTTTGTGGTTTTGGAAGTGGTTCTACCGGTGGTTCAATGCTCTCTTTTGGTGCTTGAGTTTCCTCAAGTCGCACTGTACTCCCACTGAATCTCTGAGAGATAAATTTCTTTTCTAAAAAAGTACCATTTCGAGCAACAAACACTTTGTTTTCTGAGAGAATATAGAAATAGTATCCTTTGGTTTCCTTAGGATACCTCACAAAATTGCACTTGATAGATTTTGAAGCTAGCTTATCTGAAATTGGGCATTTCACATAACCCTCACAACCCCAAATCTTAAGACAAGACAAATTGGGCATTTTGCCAGTCCAAAACTCATATGGTGTCTTTTCAACCGCTTTCGATGGTACTCAGTTTAAAATGAATACAGCTGTCTTCAAGGCATAACCCCAAAATGATAAAGGGAGATTTGTTTGACACATCATATATCGAACCATATCTAATAAAGTTTGATTTCTCCTTTCATAAATACAATTCCATTGTGGAGTTCCTGGAGGAATTAATTGTGAAACAATTCCACAATTTTTAAGATGTTCATCAAGCTCTTGGCTCAAATATTCACCACCTCGATCAGATCGAAGCATTTTAATAGTTCTACCAAGTTGATTTTGTACTGCATTTTGAAAAGTTCTAAACATTTCAAATGATTCATGTTTATGTTTCATTAGGTAGACATAGCCATACCTACTGAAATCATCAGTGAATGTAATGAAGTACTGATAACCTCCCATGGCACTTATGCTTAATGGGTCACATACATCTGTATGTACTAAGCCCAATAAGTCTAAAACCCTTTGACCTTGTCCAGTAAAAGGGTCCTTTGTCATCTTACCAAGCAAACAAGATTCACAATTTTCAAATGATTCAAAATCAAATGAATCTAATAAGCCATCCTTATGGAGCTTAGATATGCGATTCTCATTTATCTAGCTAAGACGACAATGCCATAAATATGTTGGGTTTAACTCATTTTGCTTAGTTTTCTTAGAAGTTATGTTATAGATATTATTATCTCTAGAATCATCTAGATTAAGAACATAAAGGCCATCATATGAATTTGCAATACAATAAAGCAAATCTTTATCATAAATGGAGCATTTCTTATTCTTAATAAGAAATGAAAAACCTTCATCGTCCAAAATAGAAACTGAAATAATATTTCTACTCAAAGTAGGAACATAAAAGCAATTGTTTAAAATTAACAAAAGCCTATTTGGCAAAACAAGTTTATAAATCCCTATAGCTAAGGTAGCAATTGTAATACCCGGCTAGACTCCGGTATCGGAATTTCTACCGTCCGGTGGAATCTCGGATGTCGGAGACCTCTAGAAGGGTAAAACCATGTTTTTATAAAATGTTTTAATGTATTTTATGGTTTTAAGCAAGATGGAAATGAGTTTTTGCATGAAAACAACCTTGGAGGAAAACCCAGGTTCGGCCGCCGAACCTCAAGTTCGGCTGTCGAACATGCATGCATTTCGGGTGTGCCTTAGGCCCCCGAAGGCATAAGTGAGGGAAGCCCAGGTTCGGCCGCCGAACCTCAAGTTCGGCCGCCGAACATGGCATGCATGCGGGGGCACGTTCGGCTCCCGAAGGTGGCCTGGCCAGCCACTATAAAAGGGTCCCTTAGCCGAAAACGGGCGAGCTTTTTCCCCGTCGTAGGCCAAGGTGAGCTCTCCGCCATCCCTCACCTATCTTGAGTCCTTTCCTTTAAATCTTTCACGGTTTTCATTAGTTTTACCTTTGTTTTGAAGATTTTGAACATTTGAGCAAGTTTTGGAGCTTTGAGGTTCAAGAACTCAAATCTCTCCCATCTCCGAGTTGAGGTCGTCTCTCTCTCGATCTTCAAGAGGTAAGGGTCGATCTTGACTCTTTTTACGTTTTTACAAGTTTTAAGTAGATTTAAGGGGTAGAAATGCAAGTTAGGTTATGTTGGAGTTTATGTGTTCATGTTGATGTTTTGAGCAATGTGAGTTGTTTGATGTGTTGTAGTTGGGGTTTTTGATGTTTTGAAGCCCCTAGGAGCTTGTATGCTTGATGTTGTATGTTTGGGAGTGTTGTAGAATAGGTTTATGCATGATTGGAAGTTTTGGAGGCAAATGTGCATAGAGGAGCCAAGTTTCTGCCCTTTGGCAGAAATCAGGTTCGGCAGCCGAAGGATTTTCGGCCGCCGAACATGGCTGGGGAGGCAAGCCTTTCGGCTGCCGAAGCCTGCCCCCGAAAGGAAACTTTCGTCTCTGTCTGGGAGTTTCGGCCGCCGAAGGTGCCGCCGAACATGCATGAGTTTCGCCTCTGTCTGGGAGTTTCGGCCGCTGAAGGTGCCGCCGAACCTGCCTGACTTTCGGCTCTGGAGGGACTTTCGACCACCGAACCTGCCGTCGAAAGTGCCCTGTTCAGCCTTCCTTTGCATGTTTTTGCATGATTGTTTTGAGGTGTTTTAGGGGGTTTTTGTGGGATGTTTTTAGAGTTATGTTCTAGTTGTTTGGTCCCTCATTTGAGTCCACCTGTGTAGGTTCGGACCCGAGGAACCGAGGACCCCAGCAGTGAGTCAGCTGCTTCAGTCATTGTCAGAGCTAGCCAGAGGTGAGTAGAATAAACCTTTACGATTTAAAGCAAATAAATTACAAGTTTTGAGCATGTTCATGCATCATGAATGCCATATGATGAATTAGGTTGTTTGCATTAGAATTCACGAATATGTTGCATTGCATTTATGATGTTGATGTGGATTGGTTATTGGATGATCCTTTAGTCCTCATATGATATGATGATGTCATGGCATGATACGGTATGGAAGTCCAGGTTGTACCCATTCTACGTCCCTGGCACATTGGAATGTTATGTTATGTTATGTTAAGAGAAAGACCGGTTGTAACGACCCGGAAACCGGTACCCCTTAGTAACGGTCCGAACCATCACTGGCACTAGGATCCAGATCGGCTTAAGGCCGCCGGGACCCGTAGTTAGCCAACTATACTTACTGTGTACCTGATAAATCCCATACATGATACAAAGATACGCAACAATCCTGTAAAACTCTATAGGCTTAACTACTGCAACTCAGATATGACAATCTGAAATGGCCCACAGGGCCTATACCAGGGACTACTATCTGCTGTGGGTTAAGGGATTGAAACCCTTTTACTCTGTGATACATCCCACTGGTATCTCATCGAAGCCAGACATTAAGCCTAACTCACACATTTCTCATCAAGAAACGTAAAACAGGATTCATGTACAAGGGATTAATCATACATCACACTATAGCAATGATACTAGGGAAAGCACAAGTCTATCCAGTATATGACAGTACATAGCTATACATGACATTACAACTAAGCTTTTAATTACATCATGTCCACTATGCTATTACAAACATACATTCATGCATCACTGTTCTCTGTACTCTTGCTGACTTTGACTTCCCATAGCTAGCTATCTCAGAACTTGCAAAACTGGGATTAAGGGAGTGGGATGAGCTCTAGAGCCCAGTGAGGAGGAACAATAAAACAGTTCATTAATTACATGTTATCATGAAATGCGTCACATCACAAACAAATCATCAAACGGATGAACTTGTCACCTATAGCCCCCTACTGGTAAAACAAAAACATACCCTACTTGCTAGGGAGGCAGAGCCATCACCTAGACTTCTATGCCCAATTGTGCTAGGGAGGTAGAACCATCACCCAGTCTTCTCTTTACTGTATCATATCACAACAAATCCAATAATGCTAGGGAGGCGGAGCCATCACCCAGTCTTCTCTTATGCTGTATGTCTATCTGTAACTGAGTACCAGGAGCGACCTGGACTATCCAGGAGCGACCTGGAATGGCTATCTCATGCCATATCTCTGTAGTCGTATCTTATCTCATGTCAAGGGCTAAGGATCATCCAACGTTCATCCACACCACAACAACAACTTATGCAATGCATCAACTTCGTGAATTCTAATGCAATACAACCTATTACATAACATGGCATTTTATGATGCATGGATCATGCTAGAATCGTGTCATTTCTCAAAATAAAATATGTAGTTTAGTTCCACTCACCTCTGCTCTTCTGGCAGATACTGTACTGACTCTGATATCTCTAACTCTGATGACCTCCTCGAACTCTCGGGTCCAATCCTACACAAATGGACTCGAATGAGGTGTCACACATACGTTGAATAACTCTTAAACAATTCCCCCTAATCCCCTCTAAACCTCTGAAAATAATCACATAACTCATGCAAAAGAAGGCTGGACAGAACACATTCGGCAGCAAGTTCGGCGGCCGAATGTCCTCTCCAGAGCCGAAACTCATGCATGTTCGGCGGCATCTTCGGCGGCCGAATGTGCATGACAGATCTGAAAGTCCATTCTTTCGGAGGCAACCTTAGGCAGCCGAAACTACCTCAACAAGGGGTTCGGCGGCCGAATCTTCACTTCGGCGGCCGAAGCTGGGTTCTCCAGAAGGCAGAACCTTGCTTCCTCTCATGCACAACGTCTCCAACACACTCTAACATGCATAACTCAGCGTTTTCACTCACATATACTCTGGTATATGCACAAAGGGGTCCCAAACTACCTATTAACCCCAACAAAACAACCAACACAACACATAATCATGCTTTCACCATTAACACATCAAAACTAAACTCTACAACCTAAACATGCAACTCTACCCTTAACCTCCTTAAAAGCTGTTAAAACCATAAAACAAGTATAAAGACCTTACCTCCTGAAACTAGAAGAGGAACAACTTGAACTCAACAAATCCCCGTCACAAGCTTTAAACCACCAAAACCTCTCTTTTCTCTCAAAACCTTCAAAACCTCTTGCAAACGAGCAACCCTCTGCATGAGCTGCTTAAAAGCTTGCAGATGAGTCATGGGAGACGTGGCCTAACCTCTGGTCATGATCTGGCGGTGAACACCTGGCCAAACCACAGACTGAGGAGCATGCACAACTAACCGACCACCTTAGCTTCGGCTGCCGAAACTGCATGCAAAACCATGCAACTTTCGGGGGCCGAACATAACCTTCGGGGGCCGAACATGGGGCACTTTCGGCGGCCGAACGTAACATTCGGGGGCCGAACATGACAGAAACTCCTTTGGCCAATTCTCCACAAAACTCAACTCTTTTTCTACCCTACACCTTTAAAACACTTGAAAACATTTGAGAAAACTTTCCCGTACCCTTCCAGAGACCTCTGACATCCTCAAATTCCACCGGACGGTAGGAATTCCGATGTCTGAATCTAGTCGGGTATTACATTCTTCCCCCCTTTAAGAACATTCGTCCTCGAATGTTCACACAACAAACACATAGGCAAAGAAGCAATTAAGGAAAGCTTACCACTTTCCTCTGAGAAGAGATACAGATACTACTGGAGTAAAACTCCTGGGTTATCTAACTTCCTGATTCTTAACTGCTTAATCTGTGTCCCCACTCCCACTGCTTACTAACCACTCCTGTCTGTACACAGTCAATTTGATTCTCTTCTCTAACCCGCTTTAACTTTTCTCAGTTCTATTCATACTACTCTGGTGATACTAACTCTTTACTCAACCCAGTCAGAGGAGCAATAACTCTAAGGAAATGCTACATGCCTTGCCTCTAGCTTTAACTTTCTCACAGAACTTGGCCTCCATGCCGTGTTCTCTTAAAATCTACACCGCTTAGTAGATAATGGGCATGCTTCTCTGTTTCTCTGACCTATTCGCCGCTTTTGCTGCGCACTCTGATCCTTGCCCACCTTTCTTCTTCTGTACTATCCTGGCTTTTTTTTTCACTCCCTCTCTAATGCTCAACATCTAGTTCCCATCTCTTAGCTTTATCGTGGAGGATAATCAGCTCCAACTAGCTGTCTCCACTGATCAGTACGCCTATGTGGGAATATCCGTCCTTGGTAGTGACTTTGTGCAACTGTTCACAGTTGTGACAAAGTCTCAAGGTTTCATCCTTCGTTTCGCACACCAACACTGGTACATTCCAGGGTGTGTAGTACTAAGTCGGATAGAATCCTTCGCTACCAAGTTCACACTGCTCTACTATCTTCTCACTTATGCAATTGCTTTTCTCGTTCTTACAACTGTTTCACCTTTTCATAGGAAGAGGTGAAGATGAGTCTAGTCTCCATCCTCACTTAACGTCCAGACTCTATTGGTATAACCAATGGAAAACCTGTTAGCCTGTCTGGGATCACACATATAACTCTCTTTCTCTCTTTCTGATTATGGGTACTGAGACTGGTTCCCTAACCTGGCTATTCTGCTCTCAAACAAGAGCAAGAAAACCCCTGATTACCCTGCCTACACAATACACGAGCCTGTAGGGCTGATATCAAACTTCTGGGAATGCTATGTTGTCCTCTCTAAGGACTAACTCTGATCCATCCGAGCCTTTGAACTCTGAACTCTCCTACCTTGTCTTTGCAGACTTAGGTAGTACCTCGAGTAGCTAGCCAATCCGCCCTAGATTGACATCACTAGTCAACTCTAGAACCATAAGGTCAGCTGGATTGCATCCACTACTCTCACCATACGCAACAGACTCTGAACTGAACCGACAGACTGACTCTGCCACAGATGGATCACACTCGGGTCTACCAACCCAAAGAAAACTCTCTAAGCCCAGAAGTTATCAACCCCCCCTCTATCTACGGCTCTCAAGACAACAGGGAAAGAAACATCAGGGTCCACGATAACCTACACATCTGAACACTCAAGTGAACGTATCTGACGTCACCGTGTTCGATGTGTTAGCCTCCTACTGAGTCAGGATGAAGATCCAAACTCTTCCCTCGGGAACCGACCAAAGAAAAGGAGAACTCTCTTCTCCTACCTTACCCACTGTCCTGAAACATGGCTAGAGCTACAGGCTGAGTTACACTACTAGAAGTCATCTGCTGGGACTGTGCCAATCAGGGCCGCAGTAGGACACTCACATAATATGAGTCCTTTCTGCTCGCATCTATACATGCCGTAGTCCCATACCAACAGACTACTTTCGTGTACACTCCACACCTCACGCATCCAGAACTAGCTGAACCAGAGCTCATCGCCATCTAATCCCAGACCAACTGAACTCTCCTTCCACACTTTCGTACTTTACCTTTATTCTATTCTATTCTTTCTCTGCTCTATATTCTCTCATATTCTCATTTACTCTTTTCTTTGCTTACTTTTCTCTTCCTTACTTTTATTCTTTTTCTTACTCTTCACTTTCTTATGCTATTCTCTACCTTATTTCTTTACTTGAGGTCTACACGATGAGATGAGAGATCTCTCTCTACCTGGATTTCAAATCCACGGCTATAGCTCTCGAGCTTTTCCTGGCTGCCTAACCTTTCACGACTCACTGACCTTTTATCTCTGCACATCTAACTCTATTCCACTTTTCTATGTTCACATCAACTGATAATCTATACACAGCAGAACACTCAAAAGTGAGTTTACCTGGCACCACTGTGTTCCGTGTGTCTGTCTCTGGCTAATCCTGGGTGAAAATCCGAGCCGGAACTAACGGACTTTCACTTAAGGAACCTTCTGAAGAAGGGACTACCCCTCTTTCTCTACCTCTGCCCTGCACTGAGGTTGGAGCTTCTGGTGGACTTCTATTATCTGAGGGTGTCTGCGGGAACTGTACGGCTACAGTCATAATGGGACACTCTCGTGCCATGTGCCCCTCCTGTCCGCACCTGAAACATGCTGTTGTCCCAGCCTGACAGACTCCTTTGTGCCTCCTACCGCACTTCGCACATCTAGAGCTATCCCAACCAGAACTCGAACCCTCGCGAAAACCCATGCCAAACTTTACCCTATTCCAGAACTCTCTTTTCTTTGACCCTTTCAGGCCTCTCACTTTCTTTTTATTCTTGGCAGCAGCCTCACCCAAAGGAAAACGACCACTAGTCTCTGGGTAAGTGTCTACACTCATGTTTTCTGTCTGCTCAGGCTGCGCAAATTCACTCTCCTTACGCTCCCTTGGGCTATCTGGACAAACCCATCCTGCAAACTCTGAAGCAAACTGCTCCCAGGATAAGCTTTCTACCCTCGGGTCCACATACTGGGTGAACCATTCCCTTGCCTTCTCACAATTCAATGTGACCCCTGCCATCTGAATGGCTCTACTCTCACTGGCTCCCAACTCGTCAGTTATCATCTTGACCGTTCTAAGATACTCAACAGGGTCATCACCTGTCTCAAATTTGGGAACATCCAACCTCAAATAAGCTGTCATCTGCACCATACTTTCCCCAGGTGCACTAGGCTTGGGTGTTTGAATAATTGGGGCTACTGGTTCTCCTGGTGGTGGAGGAGATGCAACATGCCCTAGATTAGGGTTTACTGACCCTGGGTAACAAAAGAAAGGTGGAAACATGGTATACTGTGGATATGACGATGGATTTGGCGGGTAAAAGGAAGGATAGGGCATAAAGGTGGGATATGGGTGATAACTAGGAAACTCTGATGTACCTCTCATCGGGTACTCTGCCCCCCACTGGTAGGGTGGATACTGAGGTGGAACAAATCTCGAGGCCTGAGTGCCTCCTTGGGACTCACCCAAATCTCCTCCTGACCTGCTCATGCCAAAGCTACCCTCTCTACTCTGCTCATTCTCCTCTATTTCTCTCATAAACCCTGACATACCACTCTGGACAACTCCCCTTCTACTCGCATCAACAGACCTTCTAGGGTCCCTTGATGTACCTTCTCTGCTTATACTAACTGATGTTGCCCTTTGCAGAACGGGGAGATGAGCATCCATGTCCTCATCCTCCGGCGGAGCTCCATTCAATCCAGCAGATTGACGAGTTCCTCTCATCCTGCCTCTGAAAAGCACAACATCACACACAATATCATCAAATGATCCATGTGAAAACACATGAATCCGTAACACATATCAAACATAGCAATAATGCACATGCAACTCATCATGGCATTTCACATTAGCATGCAAGACAGGACTCCACATCCTATCCTAGTGGACATGATTTTCACTTATTGTGCTTTCCTTCCTATACAAGACAACACCTCTTTCCGATGTGGGATATCTCAACACACCGTACTCTTGAGGCCCTATGCTCTGATACCAATCTGTAACGACCCGGAAACCGGTACCCCTTAGTAACGGTTCGAACCATCACTGGCACTAGGATCCAGATCGGCTTAAGGCCGCCGGGACCCGTAGTTAGCCAACTATACTTGCTGTGTACCTGATAAATCCCATACATGATACAAAGATACGCAACAATCCTGTAAAACTCTATAGGCTTAACTACTGCAACTCAGATATGACAATCTGAAATGGCCCACAGGGCCTATACCAGGGACTACTATCTGCTGTGGGTTAAGGGATTGAAACCCTTTTACTCTGTGATACATCCCACTGGTATCTCATCGAAGCCAGACATTAAGCCTAACTCACACATTTCTCATCAAGAAACGTAAAACAGGATTCATGTACAAGGGATTAATCATACATCACACTATAGCAATGATACTAGGGAAAGCACAAGTCTATCCAGTATATGACAGTACATAGCTATACATGACATTACAACTAAGCTTTTAATTACATCATGTCCACTATGCTATTACAAACATACATTCATGCATCACTGTTCTCTGTACTCTTGCTGACTTTGACTTCCCATAGCTAGCTATCTCAGAACCTGCAAAACTGGGATTAAGGGAGTGGGATGAGCTCTAGAGCCCAGTGAGGAGGAACAATAAAACAGTTCATTAATTACATGTTATGATGAAATGCGTCACATCACAAACAAATCATCAAACGGATGAACTTGTCACCTATAGCCCCCTACTGGTAAAACAAAAACATACCCTACTTGCTAGGGAGGCAGAGCCATCACCTAGACTTCTATGCCCAATTGTGCTAGGGAGGTAGAACCATCACCCAGTCTTCTCTTTACTGTATCATATCACAACAAATCCAATAATGCTAGGGAGGCGGAGCCATCACCCAGTCTTCTCTTATGCTGTATGTCTATCTGTAACTGAGTACCAGGAGCGACCTGGACTATCCAGGAGCGACCTGGAATGGCTATCTCATGCCATATCTCTGTAGTCGTATCTTATCTCATGTCAAGGGCTAAGGATCATCCAACGTTCATCCACACCACAACAACAACTTATGCAATGCATCAACTTCGTGAATTCTAATGCAATACAACCTATTACATAACATGGCATTTTATGATGCATGGATCATGCTAGAATCGTGTCATTTCTCAAAATAAAATATGTAGTTTAGTTCCACTCACCTCTGCTCTTCTGGCAGATACTGTACTGACTCTGATATCTCTAACTCTGATGACCTCCTCGAACTCTCGGGTCCAATCCTACACAAATGGACTCGAATGAGGTGTCACACATACGTTGAATAACTCTTAAACAATTCCCCCTAATCCCCTCTAAACCTCTGAAAATAATCACATAACTCATGCAAAAGAAGGTTGGACAGAACACATTCGGCAGCAAGTTCGGCGGCCGAATGTCCTCTCCAGAGCCGAAACTCATGCATGTTCGGCGGCATCTTCGGCGGCCGAATGTGCATGACAGATCCGAAAGTCCATTCTTTCGGAGGCAACCTTAGGCAGCCGAAACTACCTCAACAAGGGGTTCGGCGGCCGAATCTTCACTTCGGCGGCCGAAGCTGGGTTCTCCAGAAGGCAGAACCTTGCTTCCTCTCATGCACAACGTCTCCAACACACTCTAACATGCATAACTCAGCGTTTTCACTCACATATACTCTGGTATATGCACAAAGGGGTCCCAAACTACCTATTAACCCCAACAAAACAACCAACACAACACATAATCATGCTTTCACCATTAACACATCAAAACTAAACTCAACAACCTAAACATGCAACTCTACCCTTAACCTCCTTAAAAGCTGTTAAAACCATAAAACAAGTATAAAGACCTCTCTTACCTCCTGAAACTAGAAGAGGAACAACTTGAACTCAACAAATCCCCGTCACAAGCTTTAAACCACCAAAACCTCTCTTTTCTCTCAAAACCTTCAAAACCTCTTGCAAACGAGCAACCCTCTGCATGAGCTGCTTAAAAGCTTGCAGATGAGTTAAGGGAGACGTGGCCTAACCTCTGGTCATGATCTGGCGGTGAACACCTGGCCAAACCACAGACTGAGGAGCATGCACAACTAACCGACCACCTTAGCTTCGGCTGCCGAAACTGCATGCAAAACCATGCAACTTTCGGGGGCCGAACATAACCTTCGGGGGCCGAACATGGGGCACTTTCGGCGGCCGAACGTAACATTCGGGGGCCGAACATGACAGAAACTCTTTTGGCCAATTCTCCACAAAACTCAACTCTTTTTCTACCCTACACCTTTAAAACACTTGAAAACATTTGAGAAAACTTTCCCGTACCCTTCCAGAGACCTCTGACATCCTCAAATTCCACCGGACGGTAGGAATTCCGATGTCTGAATCTAGTCGGGTATTACACCGGTTGACCCATTCTACGTCCCGGCACAGTTGGACTATGTAGAGGACTATTGGTGACAATACCATCCGAGATGTGATTTACTTGTGATGTGTTGCATTCCATTATGGCATATGATTTAAATGTTTTTATTATTCTGCTCACTGGGCTCTAGTAGCTCACCCATTTCCCTAATCCCCCAGGATTGCAGGTACGGGCTAGACAGAGAAGTCAAGAAGAGTAAAGTCATGTGTTTGTAATAGATAGGAAGTGGACATGATAAATTGTAAGATGATGTAAAGTTGAATAGTCATGTTATGTATAATGATATTGAGGATTAGAGTTTGTGCTTGACCCTATGTGTATGGTATCCCTTTTATTACATGATCTCAGATGTTTTATGATGTAGATGTTAACCAACTCAACACAGGTTATGTTACCCATTTGGGGTTGATGTGATCCCAAAGAGGGATCAATAGTTATAGTTATGTTTATGATCAATGCATGCACAGGTTGAGTTTGGTGTATGAAAGAATGTATGAAAGAAAAGTTTTAAATTTTTATGTATATTGTTGATCATGTATGGGATTAAACAGGTTTACAGGTTACATGTCAGGCTTGCTACGGGTCCCGGCGGCCTTAAGCCGATCTGGATCCTAGCGCCGGTAGCGGTCCGATTTTCGGGTCGTTACAGCAACTCTTGCTCCATTGTCTACACGTAGGTCCACATCGCCCTTTTTCAGTTTTCTACTTCTTTTGAGACCTTGCACATTTGTACAAATGTGAGAACTACATCAGGTATCTAATACCCATGAAGTAGAAATAGATAAATTAATATCTATAACATAAATACCTGAAGTCGTAGTCTCACTACTCTTCTTTTTCTTGCACTCATCCAAATAGAGCTTGCAATTTCTCTTCCAATTCCCTAGTTCCTTGCAATGGAAGTAGATTCCTTCCTTAGGAACTATTTCCTTAGGAAATTTTGCCTTGGCTTGCCTTGTCCCTTAGACCTATTACCACCTTTAGACTTGGGCTTCCCCTTATTTTTCATGGGCTTATCCTTATTGACATTCAAAATTTGGATAGGCCTTTTCTTGACATTTACCTCAGCTATCTTTAGCATTCTATGCAACTTAGGAATAGATTTATCCATGTTGTTAATGTTATAGTTCATGACAAACTAAGAAAAACTGCTAGATAAAGAATGTAGGATCAAATCCGTGGAGAGTTCTAAACTCAGAGGATAGCCAAGCCTAGCAAGGTGATCAATGTACCCTTTTATCTTCAAAACATGAGCACTAACTGATTCGCCTTCAGCCATTTTGCAATCATGCAATGCAATGGTGGTTTCATACCTATCCTGCCTAGCTTGCTGTTGGAAAGCCTGTTTGAGATGAACACTCATCTCATAAGCCTCAAGGTGCTCCAGATCCTTCTGAAGTTCTGGGTATATAGTTGCCAATATAAGACATCCAATGTCATTAGAATCATCCATATGCTTCTTATGCTTGTTCTTAACAGCATTAGTAGCATCAGCAGGAGGTGGTTCAAGGATAGTTTCATCAAGCACATAAGATTTTTTCTCTTGCTTGAGAACAATTCTCAAGTTTCTAAACCAGTCAATAAAATTAGTCTCATTTTCTTTCAGTTTATCCTTCTCAAGGATGGATCGCAGTGATAAAGCGGAATTGTTATTAGCAGCCATAATGATATACAAAATATGAATATGATCAATTTAGTAAATTGATATTGAGGTGATAATAATCTCCCACTAAAATACAACTCTCAAAAAGAATTATTACAATAATAATATTTTAGTTGGTTAAAATTCAATTTTACCTAATTCTAAGTCAGCTTTTGAATAAATTTATAAATAATTGAATTTTAATATCAATATTTTCACTTTTATTTGTAGTTATTTATGTGAAATTAATATATATAATAAAAGTACAAAATAATATATCATAATTATAAATGCAAAAGCAAATATAATTTTTAAATTATTTTATTAAATATATGCTATTATTTAATAAATTTAATAGTTTTAGAGATATTTTATTTATAGTTATTTATGTGAAATTAATATATATAATAAAAGTTTTTTTATTTTATTTTGAATAAATTTATGATAATTGAATTTTAATGTTAATATTTTCGCTTTTATCTGTAGTTATTTATGTGAAATTAATATATAATAAAAATACAAAATAATATATTATAATTATAAATGTAAAGTAAACACAATTTTTAAATTATTTTATTAAATATATGTTATTATTTAATAACTTTAATAGTTTTTATTTTTTAATATAAATTAATAAAATCTGTTAATTTTATAAAGAAATTCATCTAACAATAACGATGAAATTTTTGAAATTTTACTTAATAAATAGATAAAAGAAAACCAACCACAGCACTATTAAAATATTATGATTGTATTTTATAATGATAATTTTTTATACATTCATCAATGTAATTAAATTAAAAATATTATTTAAAAATTAAAATTTTAGATATAAAACTATATGTTGCACATCTTAAAAAAACTAGTAATTATATAAATTTATAATTTTAAATTTTTAAAAATATTTTTTAATACGACACAATAACCACACATAATATATCATGTTTTGTCATTATATGATGTGAACACGTGAATGAGAGAAATCTTTATAGACTATTATACTCGATCACTCAGTTCGCACTTACAAAAAAAAATCAAATTATTGGATAATCAATATTCGAAACAATATAAGACTCTCTCTGTGTGTTTGAATGAGCTTCTCGTAACATTTAGTTAAATACTATACAATAAATTTTCTCAATAGTTACAATCACATGATCTCTTATTTATTAATAAGTACTAGTCAGTTTTTTAAAAAATATATTCAAATAATAAATACTCCACACGATAAAATCCGATATTAATATTCAACTTCAAGTTTTGCTAGATTTAATTATATTCTATCTAAATTTATGATAACAGTATGAAAATAGTTATTATTTTTAATACAGACAAGGGATATTTGATAAAAAAAAAATTAATGCTATTTAATTTTCTCAAAATTATAGATAATTATGAATAAAATTATTTAAAAAAAGTAACAGATACAAGTGGATAGAATGAGCAGTTAATTATACATTAATTAAAAATATTTAAAACAATAATTTATATAAATTTTTCTAATATACCTTCCACTAATATCAATTCATTACTGATTATACTTTAAAAAGAGGCATTGTGACAAATTTAGCAACGGATATGATGTTCGTCACCAATCAAATAAATGTACAACAGGTGAAAGCATTGGATTGATTTTAATCATATTAGTGACATATTTGTAACTATTTAGTTTTTTAATTTGATTTTATTTTTTTTCAATTACAGTTGACTAACGGTAAACGTAATAAAGAAAATTAATTTATTAATAAAATGAAAATTCAGGAACTAAATTATTTGTTATTAAAAATATAAGGACTAAATTGTACATTTTGCTAAATTTTAAAGACCATACTGTAAATTATCCAAATTATTTTGGTCTCTAGTTTTTATGTTGCTCAAATTCATTTTAGATTCTATGATTTTGCTAGCTCTGTCAATCTTTCTCTCCATAGTTGGTTAGTGTTGTAGCCTTCACCATTGCCATGTTCTTTCTCCATTGTCATTATACATCTTTTAGGTTAGATTTCTGTTTTTCCACTTCTTAAAGTCAATTTCTCTCCAAATGCAAATGCAGCAAAGTCAAGTGTGGATTAACAGATGACTGATTATTTCTAATGTTGAAATAGATAAGCTTCTAATTTAAGGTTAATTATTGTAAAATTATGGGATATATTATTCAGATTTATAATGAATTTATGACGGATTAGTAAATAAAAAATTAAAACATTTTTTAATTTATTTTTCGTTTAGAATTAAAAATTTTTTAAAAAATTAATTCAATTGATTTTTTATAATTATTTTATTTGAAAAAATTTTAATCTTTTTTAATTTAAAAAATATTCATCATGAAGATATTATAGAATTATTGATGTCAAATGAAGGGTAATGATGGGTTAATAACAAATTTTGCATTAACAAGTACATGAGTTTACGTAAATTGCAATTTGCGACATCATTGTGACAGAATTTTCATTGCTAACAGTCTGCAGCAACAAAATTCTGTCGCTAGTCTGTTGCTAAAATGTAGCGATAAATGCAAAAATCTGTCGCAAAAATTAGCAAGGTTACTAAAAATAAGGTTGAACAGTATCTGGTTCAAATCGAAAAAATTTATCGAATTGAATTAATTTAAAATTTTGGTTTGATTTTTTATTCACTTCGATTTAATTTTTAGTTTTATAAATTTTTGTTATTTCGATTCAATTCAATTTTAATAAAAAAAAATTGAATTAATTAGCGATAATAGTATATTATTTTTAATAATATAGAGATTGAATTATAATTAAAGTTAAAATATTTTAATTAAATTTTAAAATACTAAAAATAAGACTTAAAAAATAAGGAGTTCATTAAAAGATCTTATCGATCAAATCGAATCGAATTAGATTTATATAATTCAATTCGATTTCTGTTCAAAATCAATTTGATTAAATGTTTTATAAATACTAAAATTTTAATTTTTAATTTATTTAATTCAATTCAATTTTAAATCGAATTGACCGAATTCTCACACCTAATTATGGATGAATTTTATGTAATGCCTAGATATTTTCAGCAATGAAATTTGTATTATAGCTACAGTTTATATCCGTAGCAAACCTTTTTTTTAGTGTAAACTATTCTTTAAATCACTAAATTTTGTATCATACATTTAAAAGTGATAGATACATTTTTCTTCCTTTCCCTCATACTTTTCCCCTTCCCGTTTCTATCCACTTGTTCTCTCAACCAAACAGGCGACAATGTGGAAGTTCTCATGTCAAGATCATGGGCACGTGATGGCTAAATATTTAACACAAGCCTATATCCTCTTCTACCTCCTCATGTCCCATAGTAATAAAAATTTAATTAATCATTTATTTCAATTTAATTTAATTTTTAATTTAAAAAATTTCAACTATTTAAATTCAATTTAATTTTAATTAAAAAAATAACCGATTAATAATAATAATATATTATTTTTTATAATACAAAAAGATTAAACCATAATAAAAATGAAAAGATTTCAATTAAATTTTAAAATACTAAAAATAAGGTGTAAAAAGTAAAAAATTTATTAAAAAGTTCAACTAGTCCAATTAAACTAAATTAAATTAATTCAATTCGATTTTTGATTTATTTGATTCAGTTCAGTTTTGAACCGAATCAACCGAATCAACCGAATGCTCACCCCTATATTAGACATTTTAACTTTAATTGTAATCTAATAAACACCTACGTGTTAGAAAATATTTACTTTAAACATTTAAATTTTAAAATAAAAATATTTTAAATATTTAAACTTTTTAAAAATTACTTTTAAATATAATTTTAAAACCATAAAAATTACTTTTAAATAAACTTTAAAATTATAATTTAACTATAAATTTAAAGAATTACTTTTAAATATAACTTTAAAATCATAAATTTGATAAAATTGTGTTTAAAAATAATTTTTTTTAAAATTTAAATTTAAATGCTTATTAAATATAATTAAAATTAAAATATTTAATAAATATAAATATATAAATATGCATTTAATCATTCCTCGTATAAAAAAGATAGCCCTATGAATAATACTGTTCGCACTATTAAAACATTGAATTCCACTATTTATTTATCATATAATTTTTTACACCCAATTATCTTTTACTGTATAGTATGATGTAATCTAATTAATTTTTTTTATTAAATTTCAAAACAAAATTAATTGCAATCCAAACGTAGCCCAAGTCTCCATTCCTTGCTACCCTTAGTTCATACTCAATAATTTCCTTAATTAAAATGATTTCATGAGAATTCAATTCAATTTTTATTAATTTTATTATTTAAAATATAAAAATTTATTTTTTAATTAATAAAATTTTATTTTTAAAATAAATAAAACTATGCTAAAAATTTATTTAGATTTTTTTATAAAATAAATTATACCAAATAAAGAGTTAAAAACTTAATTAAAGTATGCATGTAATTAAGATAATGAATATATTAACTCATGAACCATTTGATTGCATTAAGTTAGGTACATGGTTTGAGACGATCAAATTTGAAATAAAACCCAACCAATAAGCAGGCCCATAGGAAGAAAGCCACTGGTGGAATCAAAAGATCCACCTAGAAGCTTTCACCAATGCCATGCCAAAAAGAAAGCACCTAACATTAAGGATGAGCATTTGTTCATAACCCGTATTTAGCCCGTTGGATTTAAAATCGAATCAAATTAAATAAATTAAAAATTAAAATTTTAATATTTATAAAAATCAAACTGAATTAGTTTTGATCATAAACTGAATCGAATCGAATTGACATGATTCAGTTTAATTCAGTTCGATTTGATCAATTTGAATTTTTAATAATTTTTTTATTTTTTACACTATATTTTTAATATTTTAAAATTTAATTGGAATATTTTAATCTTAATATGATCTAATCTCTTTATACTATTAACAATAATATACTATTATCACTAATCAGTTCGATTCGGTTTTTTTGATTTTTTTCTGATAAAAACTGAACCGAATTGAAATAACTAAAATTTTTAAAATTAAAAATCGAACTGAACCAAAATGAATAAAAAATTAAACTGAATTTTTAAATTAATTTAGTTCGGTCAATTTTTTCAATTTGAACCGAATACTGCTCACCCCTACCTAATACCATCAGCATACTGAAATAGCAGTTTTGCCCTTAAGAATACAAGGGAAGGAAACACGTCTTTATGTATAATTCATTGACACTGAATTGTCAGTAGGACTGAGAAGTCTCGAGTTTCAACTCGAGTCGATACTAATAGTAAAAAGAAACACAAATATCAAATCAAGGCTGGGAAAACAAACAAGCAAGAAACATGCTATACGTGTATAGGATATAGATCTCACATCTGATATTTGATTACATTTGATATTTACTTATATAAGTAAAGTTCTATTAAATTAGAATTTGAATTACATAATTTTAATATTTTTAACCCAATAACATGAAATTGTAATTCTAATGAGTATATAATATTTAAGTAATTAATTTATTTGATAAATTAATCCAAACGAGGGTTAAATTTTAAGGAAAAAATTTTATTGCAAGAAAAGAAGGGGTTAAATTTCATTAAAAATTAATTAATCACATGGTGAGGTTTAAATTTGGGTAATACAAATTAATTGGTGAAATATAACAACTTAATTTCGGATAAAAAAAATAAGGTTAAACTTTGGAATGCAAAATAATTGGTAAAATATAAGGACTGATTTTCAGGTAACAAAAATTAATTGAGAAATATAATTAAATATAGAATTACTTATTTTTATTATTTAATTTAATTTATTAATTGCAATTCATTATTAATCACAATTAATTATTAAGAAGTTATATAATTAATTAATTGTTATAAAAATTTATTATTTAATTTTTATAATATAAATAAATTTATTAATTGATTTTTTAATTTTATAAAATTATTTATTAATTAAACATTGAAGATATTTTAATTTTTTATAAAATTTAATAATTAAAATTAATAATATAAAATTAATTATGATTTGTTAAGACTAGAAGGTTATGCTTGATAGAAAAGTAGGATTTAATTAAATAAAAGATCGGTGAGGGCTTATAGGCTATATAAATGGTGGCCTATGGTTGATTGGATTGATGGGATTTAATTGATTAAGATATCGGTGAGAGCTCATTGACCAAGTAAAAGGTTTGTTATGATTGGCTGTATTAGTGAGATTTAATTTATTAAAATATTGGTGAGAGTTTATTCGCTAAGTAAAAGGTCAGAAATAATTTCTGGAACTAGAAACTAAGTTTTGAGCGAGAAACTAATTGATATTACACTAGCTTCTTGGTCCAGTTTAGATCTGCATAACAAGTAAAGTATTAGATAGTTTGATTAGCAAAATTTTAAATACTTAAATCAGTAATGGATTCAAGAGTATATTTAGTGAAAAGGGTGAATAATAAAATAAAATTACATATATGGAGATTCTCCTAATATGATTCAAAGAATAGAGTTTGGATACAACAGAAATTTTTTGCTGGTTGGCCCTATCTTGATAAGAATTAGAATTCTTTCGGGACAAAGACTCCGTATTTTACTCTCCTTAGCTCTCTGTTTGCTTTTATATTTATGAATTTTGGGTTTTGAGTTTTAGTATTCGGATATTAGAATCTCGAAACCTAGGTATTAGGTCTCGGACCTTGTATTTTGGTAGTGATCCTATATTATTAGTCTCTCTCTTGGTCTATGAATCTTTAGGTTTATTCTTTTTGTTACCTGCTACTTTTTTTATTTTACATGTTATCATGTGAAAGTTTTATGTGTCTAGGGCTGCAACGCCTTTGTAATGTGTGTGAAAAGACTTGATGGGCTGTCATTGATCGTTTTAAGGGTTTCTTTATTTCTCAATATCGTGTTGGAAAAATGAAATGCCTCTTCATTAATGTGTTTTTTGGGTAACGTTGGGACGATTCATCCCTCCCCCTTCCCCCCACTCCCCCTTCTTCGTCCTCTATAAAAAGAGAGGTGTGGGTATTCATTTTCCACACCTCTCAAATCCTCTTCCTTCTCTTTAGAAACTCTTTCTCTCTCTAGAAGTTTTCTCTAGTGGAGGTTCTAAACGTTGATGGTTTTCCAATGAATCTTATGAAGGTATTTATTTATTTTGGTTTTTAATCGTCAACTCACCGTTGTGCAAGTTCGACCTTCAATCTCAGTCTCTGGTATTATATTTGTTTCACATTCGACCTTCGGTAGCCCAACTGATTCATGTTTCAGTCTTTGGTGCTTCTATTCTTAGTTTTCAACATTCTACTACTTCGCTTCCTAGTTTTCTTCTAGCACTCTGTGCTTCTTAATTTCTTCTATAGATCAACCGAATGAGCATGATATGAATATAGATTGGACCGATTCAGATCGGTCAGAAGGGGCCATTAGATCTCGAGGTGAAGATAAGGAAACTTTGACTTCATTAAAGAGGGAAGGGTTTGGCGTCGAGGCTACTTCCATGCCTTCTGGTTCTTTTGTATGGGATCCTTTTGACCCTTAGCAAGTTCGAAATTAAGGAAATTAGGCTTCACTGCTAGATTCCTAAGGACTACTAGCTTAGTCACGTGAGAAAAATCAAATAGCTGATGACCTTGTTATTAGTAAGGGTTGCATTACAATTTTTGTTGACCAACTAAAGGCAGGTTTGCAGTTTCCTACAGATCCGTTCTATGTGCTATTTTGAAACTGTTTTGAATTTGTATTGGTTGCTTTTGGCTCCTTATGTTGTGTTAACCATATTGAGCCTTTTGCTTGCATTTTCGCCTCCATGTACTCTTTAACTCATCGAGATAACAAGGCGTTCTACTATTTTACATCAAAGAAAGGGTTTAGTCTATTTAATGGTTTTCCTTCCTCCCTAAAGGGGTGAAAATCATGTTTCTTCCTGTTGAAGCATCCTTCTGATAATGGATGGGGTGGATTTCCTTTAAATTGGTTTTTGCAGCCTCAATGGTTTAAAGGTATTCTACGAATGATGGAAGTTGAGATGCTTGCATACACTAAATTGATGACCATTGCTTCCACGAGAGGAGGGCAGCCTTACAAGCCATTAGTTCAAGGCGAGATCCGAGTTTTTCTTATTCATGTCGTTGGGTTATCACCTAAAGAAGTATAGAATAGTATTTCTCCGAGAACCTTATATAATTCACTTTTAGTCTAACTTAATGATTGCCAATTGTTTTTGCAGGTATTCATGGATAAAGAAGATGGTCGAAAAAAGGAGAAAGGTGATGGACCAATGGATTAGGCAAAAAGGTCAAAGGCCTCCCATCCTCCCTTGACGACTCCATTTACATCTCAACACGTTTCTACAGACTTGCCTCCTTTCCTTGCGAAAGTAACTGCCCCTCCTCTGCTTTCTTTCCCATCCTTTGATGGATTTCTAAGAGGGCAAAATGTGATGGCTGACAACTATTACTTAGATAAAAGGATTACAAAGAGGATGACACTTCCTAGAGACCAACAATGTAACAACCCGAAAATCGGACCGCTATCGGCGCTAGGATCCAGGTCGGCTTAAGGCCGCCGGGACCCGTAGCAAGCCTAACATACAACCTGTATACTTGTTTAATCCCATACATGATCAACACAAACATAAAAATTTTGAACTTTTCTCATTCATTTACCAAACTCAACCTGTGCAAGCACAACTCATAGGTATAACCATCAACCCCTCACTGGAGTCCTCATCAATGCTCCAATGGGGTAACATAACATACATTAAGCTTGGTTAAACTTGAACATCGTAAAAACATTTTATAGATCATGTATCAAAGGAGATAACCATACATATTGTAATACCCGGCTAGACTCCGGTATCGGAATTCCTACCGTCCGGTGGAATCTCCAGTGTCGGAGACCTCTAGAAGGGTAGAACCATGTTTTTATAAAATGTTTTAAAGTATTTTATGTTTTAAGTTAGAAGGAAAATGAGTTTCTGCATGAAAATAGCCTTGGAGGAAGACCCAGGTTCGGCCGCCGAACATGCATGTGTTTCGGGTGTGCCTTAGGCCCCCGAAAGTATAAGCGAGGGAAACCAGGTTCGGCCGCCGAACCTTATGTTCGGCCGCCGAACATGGCATGCATGTAGAGGCACTTTCGGCTCCCGAACGTGGCCTGGCCAGCTACCTATAAAGGGGTCCCTTAGCCGAAATGGGCGAACTTTTCTCCCCATTTTCGGCCAAGGTGAGCTCTCCGCCGTCCCTCACCAATCTTTGAGTTCTTCCTTCAGATCTTTCAAGATTTTCATGAGTTTTCACTTTGTTTTGAAGATTTTAAGTTTTTGAGCAAGTTTTGGAGCTTGGAGGTTCAAGGAACTCTCTCTCTCCCATTTTTCAGAGCTAGGGTCGTTCTCCTCTCGATCTTCAAGAGGTAAGAGTCGATCTTGAGCTTATTGCATGTTTTAAGTAAGTTTTAAGTAGATCTATGGGGTAGAATGCATGTTTAGCTTATGGTTAGATTTATGGGTTTATGTTATGTTTTTGGACAATGTGGATGTTTGATGTGTTGTAGATGGGGTTTAAGATGGTTTGAAGCCCCTAGGAGCTTGTATGCTTGAGTATGTATGTTGTAGATTAGGAAAAATACATGTTTGAATGGTTTTGGGAGGCAAATGTGCATGAGGAACCTAGTTTCTGCCCTTTGGGAGGAACCTAGTTTCTGCCCTTTGGCAGAAACCAGGTTCGGTAGCCGAAGGACTTTCGGCCGCCGAACCTGCCTGGGAGGCCAGCCTTTCGGCTGCCGAAGCCTGCCTTCGAAAAGAGACTTTCGTCTCTGGAGGGGAGTTTCGGCCGCCGAAGGTGCCGCCGAACATGCATGAGTTTCGTCTCTGTCTGAGAGTTTCGGCCGCCGAAGGTGCCGCCGAACCTGCCTGACTTTCGGCTCTGGAGGGACTTTCGGCCACCGAACCTGCCGCCGAAAGTGCCCTGTTCAGCCTTCCTTTGCATGTTTTCCATGGATGTTTTGAGGTGTTTTAAGGGGGGGTTTTTGGGGAGTATCTTAGAGTCATGTTCTAGTATGTTTGGTCCCTCATTTGAGTCCACCTGTGTAGGATCGGACCCGAGGAACCGAGGACCCCAGCAGTGAGTCAGCTGCTTCAGTCTGTGTCAGAGCTAGCCAGAGGTGAGTAGAATAAACTCTTATCTTTTTATAAATGGAAAATCTTAGCATGAATCATGCATCACGAATGCCATGTGATATTTTAGGTTGTTTGCATTAGAAATCACGAATATGTTGCATTGCATAATATGTTGTTGATGTGGATGAATGTTGGATGATCCATTAGCCCTCATACGTTATGACATGATGATATGATATGGAAGTCCAGGTGTGGCCTGCACTACGCCCCTGGCATGATTGGAATATGTAGAGGGCTAAATGGTGACAAGTTCATCCTTGATATGATTATTTGTGATGTGATGCATTCCATGATAGCATGTGTTTTAAATGCTTTATTATTCTGCTCACTGGGCTCTAGTAGCTCACCCCTTTCCCCTTATCCCCCAGGTTTGCAGGTACGGGGTAGACCAGGAGGTCAACCGGAGTAAAGTTTGTCTGTATGTAATAGTTAGAATGTGGACATGATAAATTGTAAAGTTTTGAATAGTTATGTTATGTATAACGATATTGAGGATTAGAAATTTGTGCTTGACCCTATGAGTATTGTAATCCCCCTTTGACACATGATCTATAGAATGTTTTATGATGGTGATGTCCTACCAAGCTTGTGTATGATGAGATACCCCATTGGAGCATTTGATGTGAGCTCCAATGTGAGGTTTATGTTTATGTTTATGTATATGTTATGCATGCACAGGTTGGGCTTGGTAAAAGAAAAGAAAAGTTCAAATTTTTATGTATGTTGTTGATCATGTATGGGATTTGACAGGTTCACAGGTTATATGTCAGGCTTGCTACGGGTCCCGACGGCCTTAAGCCGATCTGGATCCTAGCGCCGGTAGCGGTCCGGTTTTTGGGTCGTTACAGAGTGGTATCAGAGCTCTAGGTTCATATGGTCGGACCTAGAGTGTCGGGCTCATAGAGGTTATAGAAGGTCAAGCACAATAGGAAGATCATGTCCACTAGGATAGGATAAAGAGTCCTGTCGTAAATGATGATGTGAAATGCCATGATAATATGCATGTGCATTAATGTTATGATTGTTATGTGATGCGGGTTCATGTGTTCCCACATGAACCATATGATGCTCATGTTTATGTGTTTTGTGCTGTTTTTCAGAAAACAGGATGAGAGGAACTCGTCGATCTGCACGATTGACTGGAGTGCCACCTGAGGATGAGGGCATGAGCGCCCGTCCTCCTACATTGCCTAGGGCAATGTCTAGTAGGTCTAATAGAGAAAGAGCAGTAAGAGACCCTAGAAGGTCTTTGGATCTGGGTAAAAGCAGATCAGTGAGGGGAATAGTTCAGGGAGGAATGTCAGAGGATATGGGGGATGATATGGATGTAGAGCAGAGGAGGGATGGCAGTCTGGGAGTTAGCATGTCAGAAGAGGGAATGGGAGAGTCCCAAGGAGGCACTCAGGCCTCGGGATTTGTTCAGCCACCCCACTACCCACACTTCTCACAAAATCCCGGGTATTCGATGGGAGGTACATCGGATTACCCTAGCTTTACCCCTTATCCCACACAGATGCCATACCCACCCTACTACCCACCATACCCATAGTACCCAATGTATCCACCCCCACCTTATTATCCAAATCCAGCTAACCCTACCTCAGAAAATGTTGCACCTCCTCCACCACCAGCAGAAACCGCAGTTCCAGCAACCCATATACCTAAACCTACCTCATCTGGAGGGAGCAAGGTCAAGATGACCAATTACATGAAGCTGGGTGCTCCCCAGTTTGAAACCGGTGATGACCCATTTGTGTACCTTGAGAGGGTCAAGACTATTACAGATGAGATAGGGGCGGATGACAGTAGAGCCATTCGGATGGCTGGGTTCACACTCAAATGCAAAAAGGCCCGTGAGTGGTTTAAGAACTATGTGAGCCCGAGGTTGGACAGCCTATCATGGGAGGAGTTTGCAAATGAATTTGCAGGATGGGCTTTTCCTGACAGTTCAAGAGAATTGAAGATGATTGAGTTTGAACAGTTAAGGCAGATAGAGGAAATGAGTGTAGAGGAGTACACCGACAGATTCTTGGAGCTGTTGCCGTTTGCAGGGCAAACTCTTGACACAAACCAGAAGAAGTCAAGGAGGTATATCATGAAACTCCACTCCAGGTATTCCTTCTTGATTCAGTCCGCAGATAGGGAGAGCTTCCATGCCATAGTGAATATGGCTAGGAGGATGGAGGCTAGTGCCATCATCGAGGGGAAAGTCAAGCAGTCAGTGGCACAACCTTCTGGTTCTAAGACCCCAGGCTCTTCTTCTCTGAGTGCAGCAGCTTCAGGTAGTAAAAAGTGGGACAGAGGCCCTAGAAAGTCGAAGAAGAACAAGTTTTGGAACAAGGTTAAGTCCAGTCTGGGATTTGGAGGTGGCTCAAGCTCTGGTGCGGATAATGCAGTTTGTACAAGGTGTGGTAAGCCACACAAGGGAGTATGTCGGTTTGGGACGACAGCCTGTTACAGATGTGGTCAGGAGGGACATATGTCTCGAGAATGTCCAAGAGCAGCCCCGATGGCACAGTTCCAGCAGACAGCTTCAGGTAGTGTAGCGCAGCCAGCAGCTCCAGCCACGACTCAGGCCAGTGGCAGAGGTAGAGGGAGAGGGGCAGCCTCTTCTTCAGCGGGTTTCAAAGGTGAAGGTCCATCAGCTCCAGCACGGATCTTCACAATGACACAGCAGGAGGCAGATGCATCTAACACCGTGGTGGCAGGTAACTTAGTCATTGGTTGTTCAGATGTGTATGCCTTGATGGACCCTGGTGCATCTCATTCTTTTATTGCACCGAGAGCCGTTGAGAGGTTGGGTGTAATACCCGGCTAGACTCCGGTATCGGAATTCCTACTGTCCGGTGGAATTTCGGATGTCGGAAGCCTCTAGTAGGGTAGAAACATGTTTTCATAAAATGTTTTAAGGTATTTCATGGTTTTAAGTAAAATGGAAATGAGTTTTTGCATGAAAACAACCTTGGAGGAAAACTCAAGTTCGGCCACCGAACATGCATGCCTTCGGGAGCGCCTTTAGGCCCCCGAAAGCATAAGTGAGGAAAGTCCAGGTTCGGCCGCCGAACCTCAAGTTCGGCCGCCGAACATGGCATGCATGCGGAGGCACGTTCGGCCCCCGAACGTGGCCTGGCCAGCCACTATAAAAGGGTCCCTTAGCCGAAAACGGGCGAGCTTTTTCCCCATTTCCGGCCAAGGTGAGTTCTCCGCAACCCCTCACCGATCTTGAGTCTTTTTCTTCAGATCTTTCAAGTTTTTCACTAGTTTTCATCTTGTTTTGAAGATTTCCGAGTTTTGAGCAAGATTTGGGAGCTTTGAGGTTCAAGAACTCAAATCTCTTCCAACTCCAAGTTAGATCGCCTCCACCCTCGATCTTCAAGAGGTAAGAGTCGATCTCTAGCTTACATTATGTTTTAAACAAGTTTTATGCAAGTTCATGGGGTAGAAAATGCATGTGTAGCTTATGTTGAACTTATGGGTTTTTGATGTGATTTTGAACAATGTGGCTTGCAAATGTATGTTGGATGTGTTATAGATGGGGTTTTAGTTAGTTGATGCCCCTAGGAACTTGTATGCTTGTGTATGAGTGTTGTAGAATAGGTTTATGCATGTTTGGATGAGATTGGAGGCATAAATGCATAGGGGAGCTGAGTTTCTGCCATTCTGGGAGAAACCAGGTTCGGCAGCCGAAGGAACTTTCGGCTGCCGAACGTGCTTGTGGAGGCAGCCTTCGGCTGCCGAAGCTTGCCCCCGAAAGGAGACTTTCGCCTCTGTCTGGGAGTTTCGGCCGCCGAAGGTGCCGCCGAACCTGCCTGACTTTCGGCTCTGGAGGGACTTTCGGCCGCCGAACCTGCCGCCGAAAGTGCCCTGCCCAGCCCTTTCTTGCATGTTTTTCTATGATTGTTTCATGATGTTTTAGGGGGTTTTTGGGGAATAGTTTAGAGTTATGTTCATGTATGTTTGGTCCCTCATTTGAGTCCACCTGTGTAGGTTCGGACCCGAGGAACCGAGGACCCCAGCAGTGAGTCTGTTTGCCCCAGTGTCTGGTCAGAGCTATCCAGAGGTGAGTGGAATAAACCTTTATGATTTTAAGCAAATTAATCGTATAGTTTTGAGCATGTTCATGCATCATGAATGCCATGTGATGAATTAGGTTGCTTGCATTAGAATTCACGAATATGTTGCATTGCACATTTTAAATGTTGATGTGGATGAACGTTGGATGATCCATAGCCCTCGATCTATGATATGACGATGTGATATGTATGGTACGGAAAGTAAGACCAGTGGGACCCATTCTACGTTCGCTGGCACTATGTAAGGGAAAGACCAGGACCCATTCTACGTTCTGGCACAGTTGGACCATGTTATGTTATGCTATGTAAGGGAAAGACCAGGACCCATTCTACGTTCTGGCACAGTTGGACCATGTAGAGGGCTATTGGTGACAAGTTCATCCTTGATGTGATTAGCTGTGATGTGATGCATTCCATGATCCATATGATTTAAATGTTTTTATCATTCTGCTCACTGGGCTATAGTAGCTCACCCCTCTCCCATTTCCCCAGGATTGCAGGTACAGGGTAGACCAGGAGGTTTACGAGAGTAATGAAGTCTTGTGCATGTAATAGATAGTGTGGACATGATAAAAGTATTAATGTTATGTAAAAGTACAGTTTCAGTCATGTAATGATATTGAGGTTAGAGATTGTGCTTGACATTATGTATGAGGTATCCCTTTTAATACATGATCTTGGATGTTTTATAATGTTCATGTAAGCCAACTCATCTTATGATGTATCGCCCATTGGGGCATTGATGAGATCCCACAGAGGGGTCATGATTATGATTATGAGTTTGTTCAGTGCATGCACAGGTTGAGTTTGGCTTATGAGTGAAAGAAAAGTTTTAAATTTTTATGTATGTTGTTGATCATGTATGGGATTAATCAGGTTCACAGGTTTCATGTTAGGCTTGCTACGGGTCCCGGCGGCCTTAAGCCGACCTGGATCCTAGCGCCGGTAGCGGTCCGATTTTCGGGTCGTTATAGAATGGTATCAGAGCCCTAGGTTCATAGGATCGGACCTAGAGTGTCGGGCTCATAGATGTTCTAGAAGGTCAAGCACAATAGGAAAGATCATGTCCACTAGGATAAGATGTGGAGTCCTGTTTTGTATGATGATGTGAAATGCCATGATTATATACATGTGCATTGATGCTATGATATGGATGATGTATATGTGATGAGGGTTCATGTGTGCCCACATGAACCATATGATGCTAACGTTTGTATGATGTGTACTGTTTTTCAGAAAACAGGATGAGAGGAACTCGTTGATCTGCACGATTGACTGGAGTGCCACCTGAGGATGAGGGCACGAGCGCCCGTCCTCCTACATTGCCTAGGGCAATGTCTTGTAGAGCCAACAGAGAAAGAGTGTCAAGGGACCCTAGAAGGTCTTTTGATGCTAGCAGAAGGGGGACTGATAGAGGAGGAAGTTCTTCATATGTGAGGGAGGTTACGGAAGAGGATCAGAGGAGGGATGGGAATCTGGATGTTAGCATGGAGGAAGAAGGGACAGGGGAATCTCAGGGAGGCGTTCAGGCCTCGGGGTATAGTTTTCCACCCCACTATCCACCCTTCCCACAGGGTTTCGGGTATCCGATGGGAGGTACATCGGATTACTCCAGCTTTAACCCCTACCCTACCTACATGCCTTATCCACCTTTCTATCCACCTTACACACAGTACCCAGCTTATCCACCCTCACCCTTCTATCCAAACCCGGCAAACCCCACCTCGGGGAATGCTGCACCCCCACCTCCACCACCTACAGAACCAGCAGCCCCAGTTACTCAACCTTCTAGACCTAGCTCAGCCGGTGGGAGCAAGGTAAAGATGACAGATTACCTTAAGCTGGATGCTCCCAAATACAAGTCAGGGGATGACCCCTTTGAGTATCTGAGAGTAGTGAAGACAATAACTGATGAGCTAGGGGCGAATGATAGCAGGGCCATTCAGATGGCAGGGTTCACTTTAAAGTGCAAGAAGGCACGGGAATGGTTCAAGTGTTATGTGGACCCGAGACTAGACGGTATGACATGGGAGGAATTTGTGAATGAGTTCGCTGGATGGGCTTTTCCAGACAGTTCCAGAGAACTGAAGATGATTGAGTTTGAGCAACTGAGGCAGTCAGAGCACATGGGTGTAGAGGAGTTCATGGATAAATTCTTGGAGCTATTGCCTTTTTCAGGGCAAGCTCTAGATACGGATACGAAGAAAGCCAAGAGATATGTCATGAAGCTGCATTCTAGGTACTCCTCGTTGATTCAGTCAGCTGAGAGAGAAAGTTTCCACACTGTGGTGGATATGGCTCGAAGAATGGAGGCGAGTGCTATAGTTGAGGGGTCAGTGAAGCAGTCAGTGACCCAGTCTTCAGGGGTTAAGACCCCAGGCAGAGGAGGGCTAGGTCTCTATTCTCAGAGCTCAAGTAAGAAGAGGTGGGATAACACCACCAAGAAGCCGAAGAAGAATAAGTTTTGGAACAAGTTGAAATCCGGTCTGGGATTTGGCGGTGGCTCGAGCTCAGGCTCAGATGGTACAGAATGCCAGAGATGTGGAAGGCCGCACAGGGGAGTGTGTCGAGCTGGGACTAATACATGTTTCAGATGTGGACAGGAGGGACACATAGCTCGGGAGTGTCCTAGATCACCTTTTATGGGTCAGCCCCAGCAGACAGCTTATGGTAGTGTGGCACAGCCAGCAGCTCCAGCCACAACTCAGGGCAGTGGCAGAGGTAGAGGGAGAGGGGCAGCCTCTTCTTCTGGTTCCCGAGGTGAAGGTCCATCAGCTCCAGCCAGGATCTTCACCATGACTCAGTAGGAGGCTAACACATCCAACACCGTGGTGTCAGGTAATCTCGTCATTGGGTGTTCTGATGTGTATGCTTTAATGGACCCGGGTGTATCTCATTCATTTATTGCTCCGAGAGCCGTTGAGAGGTTGGGTCTGATAGTCTCTGGGATAGAGTGTCCCCTATGGGTCAGTGGACCCAAGTGTGACCCGTCAGTGGCAGAGTCAGTCTGCCAGTACAGTCCAGTTTTTGTTGAGGGAAGATGCCTCTCCGCCGACCTTGTGGTTCTAGATTTGACAGACTTTGACGTCATTCTAGGGATGGATTGGCTATCTACCCATGGTGCTACCTTGGACTGCAGGGATAAGGTAGTCAGGTTCAGAGATCAGAACGGGTCAGAGGTCGTCTTCAGAGGAGACAAGAGGGGCACACCTAGAGGTCTGATATCAGCTCTTCAGGCTCGTAGGTTGCTTAGGAAGGGATGTCAGGGGTATTTGGCTCATGTGAGAGAGCTTAGTAGTCAGGTCAGGGAGCCAGCCTCGGTGCTGGATGTCAGGGGTATTTGGCTCATGTGAGAGAGCTTAGTAGTCAGGTCAGGGAGCCAGCCTCGGTGCTGGTTGTCAGAGAGTTTCAGGATGTCTTTCCAGACGAGCTTCCAGGTTTACCACCTGCTAGGGAGATAGAGTTCGAGATAGAGTTGGTGTCTGGAACTAGACCGATCTCTATCCCTCCCTACAGGATGGCCCCAGCCGAGTTGAAGGAGTTGAAAGAGCAATTGCAGGATCTGGTAGAAAAGGGTTTCATCCAACAGAGTACCTCACCTTGGGGTGCTCCGGTCTTGTTTGTGAGAAAGAAGGATGGATCCCTTAGACTTTGTATCGACTACAGGCAGTTGAACAAAGTCACTACCAAAAATAGGTACCCTTTGCCAAGGATCGATGATCTATTCGACCAGCTAGCCGGAGCGGGTTGTTTCTCCAAGATAGATCTAAGATCGGGGTACCATCAGCTAAGGATAAGGGATGAGGATGTGCCAAAGACAGCTTTCAGGACCAGATATGGGCATTTTGAGTTCCTTGTAATGCCGTTCGGGTTAACCAACGCCCCTGCAGCATTCATGGATCTCATGAACAGAGTGTTTAGCCAGTACCTGGATCACTTCGTTATTGTCTTCATAGATGATATCTTGGTGTATTCCAGGAATGCAGAGGAGCATGCCCATCATCTGCGGTTGGTCTTGCAGACTTTGAGGGAACATGGCTTGTATGCCAAGTTCTCTAAGTGTGAGTTCTGGCTGAGGAGCATTTCGTTCTTGGGGCATGTAGTATCAGAAAATGGTATAGAGGTAGACCCCAAGAAGACAGAAACTGTGGCTAACTGGTCTAGACCCACTTCAGTAACGGAGATTAGAAGTTTCTTGGGTTTGGCAAGTTACTACAGGAGGTTTGTACAGGACTTCTCAAAGATTGCAGCTCCTCTGACCAGACTAACCAGGAAGAATCAGAAGTTTCTGTGGACCGACCAGTGCGAAGAGAGTTTTGAAGAGCTTAAGAAGAGGTTGACTTCAACACCAGTTTTAGCTCTGCCATCTAGTGATGAGGACTTTACAGTCTTTTGTGATGCGTCCCGTGTGGGACTGGGTTGTGTACTAATGCAGAATGAGAGGGTGATCGCTTATGATTCTAGGCAGCTGAAGAAGCATGAGTTGAATTACCCCACACATGACCTGGAGATAGCAGCAGTAATCTTTGCACTCAAGATGTGGAGGCACTACCTCTATGGGGTTAAATGTGAGATCTTTACAGATCATAAAAGCCTGCAGTACATCCTGAGTCAAAGAGATTTGAATTTGAGACAGAGGAGATGGGTAGAGCTGCTGAGTGACTATGATTGCAAGATTCAGTACCATCCGGGTAAGGCGAATGTTGTGGCAGACGCCTTAAGCCGGAAATCACTCGGCAGTTTATCCCACATATAGGCAGAGAGGAGGCCAGTGGTGAAGGAGTTTTACAAGCTCATTGAGGAAGGTCTACAGATGGAGTTGTCTGGTACAGGTGCCTTGGTGGCCCAGATGAGAGTGGCACCCGTGTTTCTGGAGCAGGTGGCTCAGAAACAGCATGAGGACCTGGAGTTAGTGAAGATTGCCAGGACTGTTCAGTCAGGCAATGATAGTGAGTTCAGATTCGACAGCAAGGGGATCCTCCGCTATGGGAGCAGACTATGTGTACCAGATGACATAGGGCTAAAAGGAGACATTATGAGGGAGGCTCATAATGCAAGATACAGCATTCACCCCGGAGCCACCAAGATGTATCAAGATCTAAGGAAGGTTTATTGGTGGCCAGCTATGAAGAAAGAAGTGGCACAGTTCGTGTCAGCCTGCGAAGTGTGTCAGAGGGTGAAGCTGGAACATCAGAAGCCGGCTGGAATGCTTAACCCGCTACCTATTCTAGAGTGGAAATGGGAGAATATAGCTATGGATTTCGTAGTGGGGTTACCGGCGGCATCCAACAGAGTGGACTCCATATGGGTGATTGTGGACAGACTCACCAAATTTGCTCACTTCATTCCTGTCAGGAGTGGCTACTCTGTGGACAAGTTGGCGCAGGTATATGTGGACGAGATCGTCAGGCTGCATGGGGTTCCCGTTTCGATAGTGTCAGATAGAGGGCCCCAGTTCACCTCCAGATTTTGGCAGAGTCTGCAGAGTGCCATGGGTACCAGGTTAGATTTCAGTACTGCCTTCCACCCCCAGACGGACGGACAATCAGAAAGGACCATCCAGACCATAGAGGATATGCTCAGAATGTGTGTGCTGGACTTTGGCGGTTCTTGGAGGCAACATCTACCTTTGGTGGAGTTTGCCTACAATAACAGCCATCATGCTAGCATCGGGATGGCTCCATATGAAGCTTTATATGGAAGGAAGTGCAGGTCACCTGTTTGCTGGGAGGAAGTTGGAAAAAAGGCCTTGGCAGGGCCTGAGCTTGTTGAGATCACCAGCAGGGTGGTACCCCTAATCAGAGAAAGAATCAAGACTGCTGCAAGCAGACAGAAGAGTTATGCAGACATCCGCAGGTGACAGTTAGAGTTTCAGGAGGGGGATCTGGTATTGCTCAAGGTGTCTCCTATGAAAGGAGTGGTTCGCTTCGGAAAGAAAGGTAAACTAGCCCCACGATACATCGGACCCTTTGAAATCTTGCAAAAGATTGGAAATGTGTCGTACAAGCTGGATTTACCTGCTTCAATGGAAAGAATCCATCCGGTTTTCCATGTTTCGATGTTGAGGAAGTTTGTGTCAGATCCGAGCAAGGTTCTTAGTGAGCCTGATGTGGAGGTCCAAGAGGATCTCACCTATGTTGAACAGCCAGTACGGATCATAGACACCCAGATCAGAAAGCTAAGAAACAAGGAAATCCCGATGGTGAAAGTCCTGTGGAACCACCACAATTTGGAAGAATGCACTTAAGAGACACGGGAGTTTATGCTCCAGCAGTACCCTCATCTCTTTTAAGGTTAGATCTCTATGTGTTTATGTGCTTTGTATGTATGTTATGTTTTATGCCATGCTATGTGCTAGTTGAGGAACATTCGGGGACGAATGTTCTTATGGGGGGGAGAATGTAATACCCGGCTAGACTCCGGTATCGGAATTCCTACCGTCCGGTGGAATTTCGGATGTCGGAAGCCTCTAGTAGGGTAGAAACATGTTTTCATAAAATGTTTTAAGGTATTTCATGGTTTTAAGTAAAATGGAAATGAGTTTTTGCATGAAAACAACCTTGGAGGAAAACTCAAGTTCGGCCGCCGAACATGCATGCCTTCGGGAGCGCCTTTAGGCCCCCGAAAGCATAAGTGAGGAAAGTCCAGGTTCGGCCGCCGAACATGGCATGCATGCGGAGGCACGTTCGGCCCTCGAACGTGGCCTGGCCAGCCACTATAAAAGGGTCCCTTAGCCGAAAACGGGCGAGCTTTTTCCCCATTTCCGGCCAAGGTGAGTTCTCCGCAACCCCTCACCGATCTTGAGTCTTTTTCTTCAGATCTTTCAAGTTTTTCACTAGTTTTCATCTTGTTTTGAAGATTTTCGAGTTTTGAGCAAGATTTGGGAGCTTTGAGGTTCAAGAACTCAAATCTCTTCCAACTCCAAGTTAGATCGCCTCCACCCTCGATCTTCAAGAGGTAAGAGTCGATCTCTAGCTTACATTATGTTTTAAACAAGTTTTATGCAAGTTCATGGGGTAGAAAATGCATGTGTAGCTTATGTTGAACTTATGGGTTTTTGATGTGATTTTGAACAATGTGGCTTGCAAATGTATGTTGGATGTGTTATAGATGGGGTTTTAGTTAGTTGATGCCCCTAGGAACTTGTATGCTTGTGTATGAGTGTTGTAGAATAGGTTTATGCATGTTTGGATGAGATTGGAGGCATAAATGCATAGGGGAGCTGAGTTTCTGCCATTCTGGGAGAAACCAGGTTCGGCAGCCGAAGGAACTTTCGGCTGCCGAACGTGCTTGTGGAGGCAGCCTTCGGCTGCCGAAGCTTGCCCCCGAAAGGAGACTTTCGCCTCTGTCTGGGAGTTTCGGCCGCCGAAGGTGCCGCCGAACCTGCCTGACTTTCGGCTCTGGAGGGACTTTCGGCCGCCGAACCTGCCGCCGAAAGTGCCCTGCCCAGCCCTTTCTTGCATGTTTTTCTATGATTGTTTCATGATGTTTTAGGGGGTTTTTGGGGAATAGTTTGGAGTTATGTTCATGTATGTTTGGTCCCTCATTTGAGTCCACCTGTGTAGGTTCGGACCCGAGGAACCGAGGACCCCAGCAGTGAGTCTGTTTGCCCCAGTGTCTGGTCAGAGCTATCCAGAGGTGAGTGGAATAAACCTTTATGATTTTAAGCAAATTAATCGTATAGTTTTGAGCATGTTCATGCATCATGAATGCCATGTGATGAATTAGGTTGCTTGCATTAGAATTCACGAATATGTTGCATTGCACATTTTAAATGTTGATGTGGATGAACGTTGGATGATCCATAGCCCTCGATCTATGATATGACGATGTGATATGTACGGTACGGAAAGTAAGACCAGTGGGACCCATTCTACGTTCGCTGGCACTATGTAAGGGAAAGACCAGGACCCATTCTACGTTCTGGCACAGTTGGACCATGTTATGTTATGCTATGTAAGGGAAAGACCAGGACCCATTCTACGTTCTGGCACAGTTGGACCATGTAGAGGGCTATTGGTGACAAGTTCATCCTTGATGTGATTAGCTGTGATGTGATGCATTCCATGATCCATATGATTTAAATGTTTTTATCATTCTGCTCACTGGGCTATAGTAGCTCACCCCTCTCCCATTTCCCCAGGATTGCAGGTACAGGGTAGACCAGGAGGTTTACGAGAGTAATGAAGTCTTGTGCATGTAATAGATAGTGTGGACATGATAAAAGTATTAATGTTATGTAAAAGTACAGTTTCAGTCATGTAATGATATTGAGGTTAGAGATTGTGCTTGACATTATGTATGAGGTATCCCTTTTAATACATGATCTTGGATGTTTTATAATGTTCATGTAAGCCAACTCATCTTATGATGTATCGCCCATTGGGGCATTGATGAGATCCCACAGAGGGGTCATGATTATGATTATGAGTTTGTTCAGTGCATGCACAGGTTGAGTTTGGCTTATGAGTGAAAGAAAAGTTTTAAATTTTTATGTATGTTGTTGATCATGTATGGGATTAATCAGGTTCACAGGTTTCATGTTAGGCTTGCTACGGGTCCCGGCGGCCTTAAGCCGATTGGATCCTAGCGCCGGTAGCGGTCCGATTTTCGGGTCGTTACATTGGGGTTGATGATCTCTAGGTTAGAGTGTCCTCTCTGGGTCAGTGGACCCAAGTGTGATCCATCAGTGGCAGAGTCAGTCTGCCAGTGCAGTCCTGTGTTTGTAGAGGGAAGATGCTTGTCCGCCGACCTTGTGGTTCTAGATTTGACAGATTTTGACGTCATTCTAGGGATGGACTGGTTATCTACCCATGGTGCTACCTTGGACTGCAGGGGCAAGGTAGTCAGATTCAGAGGACAGGATGGGTCAGAGGTCATCTTCAGGGGAGACAGGAGGGGTACACCTAGAGGTCTGATATCAGCTCTTCAGGCTCGTAGGTTGCTTAGGAGGGGATGTCAGGGGTATTTGGCTCATGTGAGAGAGCTTAGCAGTCAGGTTAGAGAGCCCGCCTCGGTACCGGTGGTCAGAGAGTTTTTGGATGTGTTCCCAGACGAGCTGCCAGGTTTACCACCTTCTAGGGAGATAGAGTTCGAGATAGAACTGATGCCTGAAACCCGACCGATCTCTATCCCTCCTTACAGGATGGCGCCAGCAGAATTGAAAGAGTTGAAGGAGCAGTTACAGGAGCTGGTAGACAAGGGTTTCATCCGACCGAGTACCTCACCTTGGGGTGCTCCAGTTTTGTTTGTGAGAAAGAAGGATGGATCCCTCAGACTTTGTATCGACTACAGGCAGTTGAACAAAGTCACTACCAAGAACAGGTACCCTTTGCCAAGGATCGATGATCTATTCGACCAGCTAGCAGGAGCGGGTTGTTTCTCCAAAATAGATCTGAGGTCCGGGTATCATCAGCTGAGGATCAGAGAGGAAGATGTGCCAAAGACAGCTTTCAAGACCAGATATGGGCATTTTGAGTTCCTTGTAATGCCGTTCGGGTTAACCAACGCCCCTGCAGCATTCATGGATCTCATGAACAGAGTGTTTAGCCAATACCTGGATCACTTCATTATTGTCTTCATAGATGATATCTTGGTGTATTCCAAGAATGCAGAAGAGCATGCCCATCATCTGAGGTTGGTTCTACAGACCTTGAGGGAGCATGGCTTGTATGCCAAGTTCTCCAAATGTGAGTTCTGGCTGAGGAGCATTTCATTCTTGGGGCATGTTGTGTCAGAAAATGGAATAGAGGTGGACCCCAAGAAGGTAGAAGCTGTGGCTAACTGGCCTAGACCCACTTCAGTGTCAGAGATCAGAAGTTTCTTGGATTTGGCAGGTTACTACAGGAGGTTCGTTCAGGACTTCTCAAAAATTGCAGCTCCTCTGACCAGGTTAACCAGGAAGAATCAGAAGTTTGTGTGGACCGACCAGTGCGAATAGAGTTTTGAAGAGCTTAAGAAGAGATTAACGTCAGCACCAGTGCTAGCTTTGCCAGATAGCAATGAGGACTTCACAATGTTCTGTGATGCATCCAGAGTGGGTTTGGGTTGTGTGCTAATGCAGAATGAAAGGGTGATCGCTTATGCTTCTAGGCAGCTAAAGAAGCATGAGTTGAATTACCCCACACATGACCTGGAAATGGCAGCAGTAATCTTTGCACTCAAGATGTGGAGGCACTACCTCTATGGGGTTAAATGTGAGATCTTCACGGATCATAAAAGCCTACAGTACATCCTGAGTCAAAGAGATTTGAATTTGAGACAGAGAAGATGGGTAGAACTGCTGAGTGATTATGATTGCAAGATTCAGTATCATCCGGGTAAGGCGAATGTTGTGGCAGACGCCCTAAGCCGGAAATCACTAGGCAGTTTATCCCACATCGTGGCGGAGAGGAGACCAGTGGTGAAAGAGTTTTACAAGCTCATTGATGAGGGTCTACAGTTGGAATTGTCTGGTACAGGTGCTTTAGTTGCCCAGATGAGAGTGGCACCCGTGTTTCTGGAGCAGGTGGCTCAGAAACAGCATGAGGACCTGGAGTTAGTGAAGATTGCCAGGACTGTTCAGTCAGGCAAGGATAGTGAGTTCAGATTTGACAGCAAGGGGATCCTCTGCTATGGGAGCAGACTTTGTGTACCAGATGACATAGGGCTAAAGGGAGACATTATGAGAGAGGCTCATAATGCAAGATACAGCGTTCACCCCGGAGCCACCAAAATGTACCAAGATTTGAAGAAAGTTTATTGGTGGCCAGCTATGAAGAAAGAAGTGGCACAGTTCGTGTCAGCCTGCGAAGTGTGTCAGAGGGTGAAGCTGGAACATCAGAAGCCGGCTGGAATGCTTAACCCGCTACCTATTCCAGAGTGGAAATGGGAGAATATAGCTATGGACTTCGTAGTGGGGTTACCGGCAGTGACTGTACAATACTTTACAATTCCAGATTGTACAATTCTAATACTCCATATCATTATTACATGACTATTCAATACTTTACAATTCATCATGCCCACATCTAACTATTACATAAACATAACTTTACTCTTCTTGACCTCCTGGCCTATCCCGTACCTGCATACCTAGGGGATTAGGGAAATGGGATGAGCTACTAGAGCCCAGTGAGCAGAATAATAAAACATTTTAAAACATATGCTATAATGGAATGCATCACATCACAGACAAATCACATCAAGGATGGACTTGTCACCAGTAGTCCTCTACATAGTCCAACTGTGCCAGGAGCGTAGAATGGGCCTCACTGGTCTTTCTCTTACATTGTGCCAGGGGCGTAGAATGGGCCTCACTGGTCTTTCTCTTACATTGTGCCAGGGGCGTAAAATGGGCCTCACTGGTCTTCCATACCGTATCATCATCATATCATACGAGGACTAAAGGATCATCCAACATCCATCCACATCAACATCAAATAATGCAATGCAACATATTCGTGAATTCTAATGCAAACAACCTAGAATATCTCATGGCATTCATGATGCGTGAATCATGCTAAAACTTTCATTTATTTGCTTTGAAACATAAAGAGTTATTCTACTCACCTCTGGCTAGCTCAGACAAGACTCTGAAGCAGCTGACTCACTGCTGGGGTCCTCGGTTCCTCGGGTCCGAACCTACACAGGTGGATTCAAATGAGGGACCAAACATACATGAACATGACTCTAAAATACTCCCCAAAAACCCCCTAAAACACCTTAAAAAAATCATAGAAATCATGCAAAGGAAGGCTGAACAGGGCACTTTCGGCGGCAGGTTCGGAGGCCGAAAGTCCCTCCAGAGCCGAAAGTCATGCACCTTCGGCAGCACTTTCGGCGGTCGAAGGTTCCTTCCAGAGACGAAACTCATGCATGTTCGACGGCACCTTCGGCGGCCGAAACTCCCTTCCAGAGCCAAAAGTCCACTTTCGGGGGCAGGGTTCGGCAGTCAAAGGCTTGCCTCCACAGGCAGGTTCGGCGGCCGAAAGTCTCTTCGGCTGCCGAACCTGAGTTCTTCCAAAGGCAGAACTCAGCCTCCACACATGCACATTTGCCTCCCAAACCATTCAAATCAAACACAACACTTCTACAACATGCATACACACATACATAAGCTCCTAGGGGCTTCAAACTATCTTAAACCCCAACTACAACACATCAAACATACATGTTCAACATACATTGCTCAAAAACTCAACATAAAACCCATAAACTCAAAATAACCTAAACATGCATTTCTACCCCATAAACCTTTATAAAACTTGTTTAAAACATATAATGAGCTAAGGATCTACTTTTACCTCTTGGAGATCGAGAGGAGAGGCGATCTAACTCGGAGATGGGAGAGATCTCACTCTTTGAGTCTCCAAGCTCCAAAACTTGCTCAAATATCTTCAAACCAAGATAAAACTTGTTAAAACTTAAGGGATTTGACGAAAATCATCAAAAACAACCATGGGAGAGCATGGACTCACCGTTGGCGGAAAATGAGGAGTTTATGGGGAGAAAACTCGCCCGTTTCGGCCATGGAGCCCTTATATAGGGGTTGGCTAGAACACCTTCGGCAGCCTAAAGTGCCTCCAAAACTCATGCAAGTTCGGCGGCCGAACATGAGGTTCGGTGGCCGAACCTGAGCCACTTTCGGAAGCCTAACTTGCCCCCCTAAACTATCCCACGTTGGGCGGCCGAACTTGAGGTTCGGCGGCCGAACCTGGAAATGCCTCCTTGGTCTTTTTCATTCAAAACCTAATTTCCTTCTTACTTAAAATCATAAAATACATTAAAACCTTTTATAAAAATATTATTTTACCCTTCTAGAGGTTTCCGACATCCGAGATTCTACCAAACGGTAGGAATTCCGATACCGAAGTCTAGCCGGGTATTACAAACAACCTTCCAAGCTGAGAGTGACGATTATGTCCTTTTTCAAGGTATGTCGCTGAATCTTAAGGCAGTGATGACTCTTCAAATTGGGATGGAGAGACTTTGCAAGCTTCAGGGAGTATATGGGGAATTACAAACTCAAAATAGCATGCTTACTACAGAGATGGAAAATATCCAAGGTATCAACAAGGGGTTGGAAACCAACATTGAACAGCCGAGATTGCAAGTCGAGAGCCTTACTCTAGAGAAGGATGTCAAGCATTCTGGGAGGGCATCATTGGGAGCACGGTTGGAAGAAGCTCAGAAAAAACTAGAGGCCATTGATGATCGTATTACAGACATGTACCTAGACCTATAAGGGTTTATAATGATCAAACTTCAACAGCGTGATCCCGACAATAACTATAGTTGGATTCTAGACATGATCCTTGCTATTGTGATCCCTAACAATGAAGAGGCACACTAGGATGAAAATAAGGATGAGTCTTGAAAGATTTGTGCTCTAATTTCGTGTAGTTTTAGTCGCCCACTTTAATTTGCGTTCCTTTTATTGAATTTTGTTATTAAGGACTTATTTTGTATCAACCTTATGAAATGAAAATACTATAAATTAACAACTCTGTTTCTTCTTAATGTAATTCCCTGTCTATATGAGTGGGCGCTAAAGGCACCTTTTACTTGTATTGTATGCCGCTTGCAAGGGCGCTTAGAGTGGATGGAATGATGCCTAAGTGGGCGCAAGGGTATTTATGGTGGGAGGAATACCACCTAAGTTGGTGCAAGGGTACCTATGGTGGGTGGAATGCACCTAAGTGGGTACAGAAGTGCCTATTCTGGGAAGAATGCCGCCTGAGTGGGCATAAGGCAGCTATGGTGGGCAAAATGCCGCCTAAGTTGGTGTGAGAACATCTATGGCCTAAGTAGATGAAAGGAAGGCTATGTTGGGTGAAAGGCCTTCAGAATGGGTGCAAGGGCGCCTATGATGTTCAAAAGGCTGCCTGAGTGGGTGTAACGACACCTAAAATGGCAGAATATTGTCTGAATGGATGCAAGGGTGCCTATGGTGGGAAGAATGTTGCTTAAGTTTGTGGATGGCTGCCTAAGTTGGTGCAAGGGTGCCTAAGGTGCTAGGAATGCTTTTTTATTGAAAGAAACTACCCTTTTGGAAATGATTTTTGGTGTGGCTTCCGCTTCTACTCATTTGGTGAAATGATTAATTGCAATAATTACATATCTTTTTTGGTATTTGGCCTTCGAGAATGAGCTAAGAATATCAATGCCCTATTGATAGAAATGCCACGGGTTGTAATCACTGCTAGTTTCTTGGTAAAGAAATGAGGGATGAAATCATGTTTCTGGCATTGAATACATTTTTTTTACTAACTCCCTTGCATCTTTTATCATTGTTGGCCAAAAGAGGCTTTGTTTGAATGCCTTCCTTGTGGTGGTTCTAGCCACTTCATGAGTGCCACATATTCCTTCATAGATCTCGTGAAGGATTTTCATGCCCTCCTTCCAAGTTATGCATTTCAGCCATGGCTGGAGGTATGCTCTTCTGTACAACCATCTATCAACCATCCCATAGTTCGAGGCTTTTATCACTATCCTTCTTGCATCTAAATTATTATCAGGAAGGATTCCTTGCTCACTTATGACGGGAAAGCTTCTTCCTCTTCAACTGTTGGACAATTGATCTCTTCTAGAGGTAGTGACTGGATTAAATGTTACTCTCCAGCTGCGACTAAATTTACTAGGGAGTCAGCATCCATATTTTCTTATCTTGGAATTTGGATAATGGAAATTGTTTCTTTCTGAAGGTGGGAATCAACAAGAAAATGTTTTGCCTTTACTTCATATTTGGCCTAGTTAGGATCTCTTATTTGGAAACTACTTTAGCATTGATTCATTACTAATTGAGAATTACAAAAAATTTTAGCGTTTGTCACCTTGACTTCCTTCAAGATTTCCAGTTCCATGAGTAATGCCTCATACTCCTCCATATTGTTTGTGGCATTGAAGTTAAGTTTAGTTGCATACCTCAACTTAGTTTAATGAGGGCCCTGCAACAGAATGCCTATCTCGGAGCCCATGGAGCTTGACGCTCTTTCTATCCATACCTTCTATTCTTCCTTATTCTTTTTCTCAATTGAAATGGTAGGGGTGAGCTCAACTAAGAAATCTGCTAGTGCTTGTGCTTTCAAGGCTTGACTTGCTGCTTAACTGATGTTACCATTCAGTTAATCGTCCAGTAATGTCCGACCTATGGAGCACTTTTTTGAGGGGATAATTATTTGTTACTTCCACTGTATCGGCTTCAAAGTGAGGGCACAACTTCCTAAATGCCAATAATACGACATAGACTAACTTTTCCAACTCTGGGTAATTGATTTCTACCCCCTTCAATACATGGTTTGAATATGCCCAATAATGTTATTCACCCATTCAACCATTATACCTCCTTAATGGTTCTTGGAGGTTGCATGCCCATAATTGTTTTTATTTTCTTTGGGTTAGCTTCAATCTTTCTCTCTAACACCATAAACCCCAAGAACTTCCTAGCTTTAATATGAAAGTGCACATTTTTGGGTTAAACTTCTTATTTGCCCTATTAAGGATGTCAAAGGCCGTGCCAATATTATCGGCATGGTCTTTTATTCTCTTAATCTTGATGATCATGTCATCGATATAAACTTCCACTATCTTACATATGTGATCCTAAAATAGTCTATTTACCAGGCACTGATATATTGCTTTTGTATTTTTTCAAACCAAAAGGCATAACTTTATAACAAAATACTCATTCATCAGTGATAAAAACTATATTTTCTACATCAAATTTATTCATCATAATCTAATATATCTCGAAATTGTATCCACTAAAGAACAAACGACACGTCCAACTATTGCGTCTACTAGTCTATTAATCGAAGGTAGGGGATAGAGGCCTTTCGGGCAGACTTTGTTCAAATAGGTAAAATCAATGCACATTCTCCATTTTTCATTTGTCTTTTTTACCAACACTATATTTATCATATAAGTTAGGTATTAAACTTCTTTGATGAGGCCAACATTTTTCAAATTTTGTACTTCTTCAGCAATTATCTTTTGCCTTTTAGGGGAAAACTTTTTCTTTTTCTGTTTGACTGGCTTGGCAGAAACGATTCACATTCAACTTATGAATGATGATGGAGGGATCTATTCTAGTTACATCTTTAAGTTTCCAGACGAAAAATGGCTTTTGGCTTTAAAAGGACATTTGGCTTTTGCAGTTTCTAGAACCATGACCCTATTCTGGCCATCCAATGATGAGCCTAATCTGACATTCTTCCCTTCACCCAACTCTACTACGATAATCTCATCTACTGGTTTAGGGAAATGGTCAACTCAGGTTTCTCTACCAAGTCGATTGGTAGAGATGTTTGATAGATTACCTTAATAGACTGCTTGTAATATTCTTGGGTGGACTTCTAGCTTCTTCTTGCCACTGCTATCCCTCCTAATGCCGGAAGTTTTAAGAACATATATTCTATGCTAATGACTATCCCATTATTGTTGAGTATAGGTCGCTCAAATATGACATTATATGACAAGGGAATGCCCACCACTACAAATTCAATATAGATCTCCCTTTTGAATTTCTCATCTGCAATTATTACTGTAAAGTTGGTGACACCAGCCACCAGTACTAACTTCTTGCCCAATGATGTGCAAAATCTGCAAGTGCACGGAATTGCTTCAAGTAATAAAGTGATGACTGAGTATCGTCTCCACGGGGATTGTGATTAAGTACTAAAAACTTATACTAATTTTACTAATATTTAGACTATCAAAATAGAGTGAAATTAAATTAATTAAACTAAAATAAATCTAAAAGTAAAATCAAGAGATACAAATGCATAAAAGAATTAAGAACTCAAGAAAATAGGTATTTAGAGCATTGACTTCATTTAACCCAATATCAAATTCAACACTTATGTTTAATGATCAATTTAATTATTAATGCAAGGAAAATATAACTCTAATCTATTTAATACTCTTTTTCAAGTTGTATTAAAAATACTAGTTAAACTTTAAACCCTATTTTCTAATATTGGCATAAACCTTAATCAGTTCATTAATTATAAGTTATAATTAATTTCAATTCCCAAGAGTTTTAACTATATTGCTCCCACTCAAGCTAAAATCCCCAAGATATCTATTATTTTAACCCGATTTATAATATCCTCTCCCAATACTAGTTATGAATGAAATCATTCAAGTAACACAATAGAGCTCAAAAGTATTAAGCACAATAATAAACATTTGCATTAATAAGTAAAATTAATATATAAGTCCAAAATATAATAAGAGTTTAAGTTATATCAAATGCTCCAGATTAAAAGTTAAACACTCATGAGTTCAAAATTACTAACAAAAATGATAAAATTTACCACCATCTCTATAACAAAATACAAAATAATATTAACAAAATAGAGTTTAAGGGAGAAGAAAAAAACTCTAATGGAGGAAAGCAAGCTTCACTCTTGAACTAATTGCCCCTCTTTTCATGAAGTATCATTCTTCTCTCTTATTGTAGAGAGTGGCCGTTGAAAAAGGGATTTTTAAAAGACTCCTAAGGTGGCTCCCTTTGTTGTATGAGAGAAAATGATGCTTATACTCTCTTGGGGGCTGGAGAGTTAATTTTCTTCACTTCAAACCTAGATTTCCGAGCCAAACAGAGTGAAAATCGAGTGTTTAATGCCTCTCACGGCCAGACCGTGCACGAGACTCATTTCTCATATCTAGGCCTTTAAAGCCACTGCCAACAAAGCCAAATAAAATATGTCTTATGACCAGACCGTGTGTGAGACTTATTTCTTACTGCTATGCTGTAAGATATTCTGATCTCTTTTTTCCCTTCTTTTCTTTGTTTCTCATAGCCTGGTTGTAAGCTTTTGTTGATTTTTATGGTCTAGCCATGAGACATTTTGTCTCTTTGACCTACAAAATCTTCAAAATAACTCCAATTTTACTTAGGAACAAAGGAAATTAATAAAAGTTAGAAATTTGAAATTAATATCTACAAAATAAAAATTGACATAAAAATATAAAAAATGACTATAAAAGTGTGTTTAAAAGTACTAAAAATAAATATAAAAATTCATCACATCACCCCAACCCCACTGAGGGATAGGGGACTAGAGAGAGAAATTTTTTTATTCTAGCCCTAACTTTTCAAATACGTCCATTATGATCAGGTTCACATAACTACCAATGTTTATCAATATTCTCTTCACAACAAATTTGTTTATTCGTGTCAAGATAGTTAGTGGGTCAGAGTGAGGTATCAAAACCTTGCTGTCATTCTTCGGCCTAAAGACTATCGGACATTAGGATAATCATTCAAATACTAAGGTCTTAGCTTCCCTGCTAACTTTTTTTTTTTCTTTCTTTCAATCATCCTTAACTGGATCAAAACCCCTGTAATCACATTAATTATCCCAAAGGTTCACACTACAAAAATTTGTAAGAATAGTAACGGATATTAGTAACGGATTTAAATCCGTTACTAATTTGTAACGGATTAGTAACGGATTTTATATTCAGTTATTAATTTTTATTATTTAGTAACGGATTAACAATCCGTTACTAAATCTGTTACTTAATAAAATTATTTATAAATTTAATAACGGATTTTGAGATCCGTTATAAATCCGTTACTAAATTAGCTAAAAATTAGTAACGGATTTCAATCCGTTAATAAATTTGTTACTAAATCGGTTACTAAATAAATAAATTAAATAAATAAAATAGTAACGGATTTAATAACTGAATGCAATATATTATATAATTAGTAACGGATTTAGTAACGGATTTAATCCGTTACTATTGTTTTAATAAAAAAATCGTTTTTTTATTTTTTAGAATTCCTAATTTTCTTTTTAAGTTTAGTAACGGATTTAGTCCGTTACTAAATCCGTTACTAATCTAAAATTTGGAGAATAATACCGCCTTTTTATTTTAATTCGCCCGCGTTTTTTTTGAAAAATTTAGTAACGGATTTAATCTGTTACTAAATCCGTTACTAATTTAAAAATTAGTAACGGATTAAGAAATCCGTTACTAATTTAAAAATTAGTAACGGATTAAGAAATCCGTTACTAAAATTTGGAGAATAATACCGCCTTTTTATTTTAGTTCGCCCGCATTTTTTTTTAAAAAAATTTAGTAACGGATTAAATCCGTTACTAATTCGCGTATTTATACACTCACCCATTTTATCTCCATTCACTTCATTCATTTTCTTTCTCCCCATTTTATTTCCCTTTCATTTCATTCATTTTCTTTCTCCTCTTCTCTCCTCATTTCTTCATTTCTCCCTTATCTTTTTTTTTCTTAATTATTAACTCCAATTTTTTTTCATTTTCTTTCATTTCCTTCAATTTTCTTCCATTTCCTTCAATTTTCTCTTCAATTTTCTTTCATTATTGATATTTCTTTTATCACTTGATTTTTGTTTTATTTTCTCTCATATTTTTTTCTTTCATTTTCTTATATTTTCTTTCATTTTCTTATATTTTCTTTCATTTTCTTTCATTTTCTTTCATTTTCTCTTCCACTTTCTATCATTTTCCCTTCCTTTTTCTTTCATTATTCATTCATTTACTTTCTTTTCTCTCATATATATACTCTAACCTTTGTTTTTACATTCTTTTGTATATCTTCATTTTCTCTTTATTTTTCTTCATTTTTTCTTCATCTTTCTCTCATTTTCTTTCTTTTTTCTATTTTTTCTTCCTTTTTTCTCATTTCCTTTAATTTTCCCTTTTTTCTTATTTGCTCTTCATTTTTATCATTATTTTCTTTTATTTTCTTTCTTTTGTTATTTTCTCTTTTATATCTCATTTTTTTCTATTCTCTCACTTTTTTTCTTTTTTTAAATTTTCTCATGTAATTTTATAATAATTTTCTCATAAAATTAATAAAATTTAAAATATTAAAGTTAATATTTAATATAAAATATAATGAAAAAATTAATAGTTTACAATAATTAAATTATTATCTAATGTAAAATATAATGAAATAAATTAATTCCATTTAAAAAAAATGAAATAAATTAATAATTTAATATAATTTTTAAAATTAACAATAGATTTAATAACGGAATATAAATTTAAAATTTTTTTTTTATTTTTTATTTTATCAAATTAGTAACGGATTAGTAACGGATTTCTATCCGTTACTAAATTTAGTAACGGATGCAATTTATTTATATATTTTTAATTTTTATTAAATTAGTAACGGATTTGAAATCCGTTACTAAATTTCATTACAAGTCCATTACTAAATCCGTTACTAAATCAGTAACGGATTGCTAATCGGTTACTATTACATTAGCAACGAGGTTCATAGTAACGGATGTAAATCCGTTACTAATCCGTTACTAAACTGGTTAGTAACGGATTTTTCATTGATTAGTAACGGAAAAATCCGTTACTAATCCGGAAAAATCTTGTAGTGTCATCATCATCCTCTTCGATCTTGGCCTTGCCCTTCAGAGCAAATTCATTCCTCCTTCCTGCGTATTCTGCCCTTCCATCCTCTCTTCTATGGGTAAATTTCCTCAAAGCTTCTTCTCGAATTAGCCTGTCAATTTCATCTTTCAAGTTTCTACATTCATCAGTGTTGTGGCATAGTCATCATGGAATTGACAAAACTTGCTTTTATCCCTCTTACTACCCTTAGGAATTTAATCTTTTAGGATATTTGATTAACATGCCATTTTTTTGGATCCATTTAGAATACGAGATTGACTTGCAGTCAGGCGGGTGTAATTTCAAAACCTGTAATTTCAAAACCTGTCCTTTCCTCTATCTCTTGCCATTCCCCTTCCCTAGAAAATCTTCTCTCATCCCTCTTTTCAGTCTTATGAGCTTACTTTTTGTCATCCAAATAAATATACTTTTGGACCCTTTCCATTAATTGAAATAAACTCTAGCTGGATTTTTGATTAAAAATTCCATAAATCTAGTGTTTTGACATCCCTTCTTAACTGCTTCCCAAACTATTTCATGGTTCAGGTTATCCACTTAAATTACTTCTACGTTGAATCTTTCTACATAACTTCCTACTGATTTATCTTGCCTTGTCTTAGAGAAAGGCATGTGACAAATTGTTGCTTGAAAATATAAGCTAGCTCTTTAAAATTATGGATAGAGTTGGCGGAGAGGTGTTGATATCATTTATGTGCTAATCCGGTGAGTGTAGAGGGGAATACTTGACAAAGGATTAGGACATTGACCTCCTGAAGGAGCATAGTTGTACGGAAATTAGCTAAGTGACTACACAGATCTATCTTCCTATCATAGTTGTCTAAGGAACGCAATTTGAACTCAGGGGAAAGCTTTGGTTAAATTTTCGGGGGAAAAAGGGGAGATGTCTCCGATTCCAAAATCATCATCTAACTGTTCATTTTGAATGTTTCTGATATCTTGCACCTAACTTACCCTTATCTTTATTCTTGGTTTTTATTTTTTCAGTCTCTCGATTCTTGGCCGACTTTTTTAAAGTGTCATCCCTATCTTCTTTCGCATTCGCATTTTGGCTCCCTTGTGGGATGCCATCACCTTCTCACTTCTTTGAGAGCTCTATCAACAATCTTAATATTTTCAGAAGCTGCTTATGAGTCAATGATTCATTCCTTGGATGGTTTTCCATACTGGTGAAGTTTCCATTGATGCCATTATCCATTCTGGTTGCACTGTTATCTTTCATGATGCAACCGGTGTTGAAAGATTCGGAGGTCATCGAAGGAAAGAGCTAGGGCAAACAATCACAAAATTTCTTCATTTTTTTTTTAGAATTCAAAGGAGTTTTCACAAAAGATGCCAATAATATTGCACCAGTTCCTTCATTGAGTTCAGATCTACAAAATAAATAAAGTACCAAATAATTTAGTAAGCAAAACCTTGATGCTTAAGTCAGTAGTGGATTCAAGGATGTATTTAATGAAAGTAGTGAATAATGAGATGAAATTGCGTATTTGGAGATTTTCCATCTATATAATTATTGAAAATCTTACCATTTAGAGTATAGAGTTTGAATAGAACATAGTTTCTCTGCTTGTTAGCCCTATCTTAATAAGGATTAGAGTTCTTTCAGGACAAGAATTCTATATTTTACTTCTTTTAGTTCTAAATTTTGAGTTTTAATATTCAGATATTCGGATCTCCAAGCTTAGGTCTTGGGTCTCGAACCTCGATTTTGTTAGTGGTCCTGTATCACTAATTTTGGAGCATAAATACAGTTAAAAGATAAAATAGACAATTTATCTTTCTTTTCATATGTAATTTTGTACGATTTTTTTTTACGGTACACATTTTTTTCTCCCGCATATGAAAAATGAATTTAATAATCATTAAGTTAAATATCTTAATTTTTTTTCCTAATTTAGTTATTTTTATAAGAATTTATAATATTATAAATAATTTTTAAATATTAAGGATATTCCTATTTTTTTTAAAACAAAACGAGATATTGTAAAATATCTAATAGAAAACTGTTAGATTTTCGATTGAATTGAATTACCAATATATTTTTTATATATCATTTTTTTATATTTAGATTTAATAATATAAATAATAAAATATAAGATAAAATTATTTTATTATTAAAATATTAATTGAATATTTATTAGTTTAATTTTAATAAGTATTCACACGGAAATTCGACTAATTACTTAATTATTTAAATTTTAATAATTTTAAAATATGAAATATTATAACCAAATTATTTTTAAAAAGGATAATTACAAAAAATTATCCAGTGATTTAGAATATTTTTAAGATTCTATATTTTAATTTATAACAAAAATGATTTTATATTTTCATGCTCTTAGCAAAGTAAGATTTTTTTTCTTTAATATCATTAAATATCACTAAAAAATTATAATTTATTCTATGATATTTAATAAAAATTATATTTTAGTTTCTATATTTTAAAATTTAGTCTATTACATTTTATTTGACTAATAAAATAATTTTTTAATTTAAATTTTATATTTTTAATTAAAATTAATTCATATATTTTTATAAATTGGTCACTAAATAATGTAATTACTAATAAGTATTTATATTTACAAACTAATCTTTATATTTTTTAAATTTTGATATTTTACATATGAAAAATAATAAAATAAAAATAAGATAAAAAAATCAAATATCTCCTTTTTGTTCTATTAATAAAAAAAAATTCAAAAGAGAAAAATTAGATTAAAAAGAACTCTTTAGATTTAAATTTAAATGCATATTATACTAAAATTCTTTATTTAATTTTTATTTTAAGATATTAAATTTAATAAATATATAAAATTATTTTAAAAAAATATATAAATACTTATTTATAAATAATTATAATATTTATGGATCAATTTGTAAAATATAAAAATAAATTATAACTAAAGAGTTATTTTATTATAAAATAAAATTTTATAATTAAATTTATAAATATCTGTACTAAATTATATATTTTATTAAATTTTAAAAATTAAAATATAATTTATCTTAGTTAAAAATTATTTCTAATTAATTCTTAAGTGCCACTTTAATTTATCAAGGATGTTAAATAGAAAAGTCTCACTTTAACTAACGGAATGAAATCACTTGACTCTTTTTATTACAAATTAAAAAAATTCTATTTAAAAAAATATTAAATCACAAAATAATTTTTATAATTTATTTTTAAAAAATTTAAAATTTAAAATTAAATATTTTATATTTTATATTTCTATTAAACATAAAATTATGACACTTATTTATTATTGATATTGATAAGTGAATAATGCGGTTCTACTCAAGAAAAAAAAATTCAAACACCTTAATACTCGGTTTATCATTAAAATTCATTTTTTCTAAATAGAATGAGTCTCAATATAAAATTATTGTTGACTGACACAATTTAGCATACCCGTTATATTTGTAGTAATGAGATTTCGACCAATTAACTTGATGGGATCTCGTATTAAGTTGGCATATGAATATTCTCTAATTAATTTATTTTAAAATTAAAAATTTATAAGTTAAATAATATATATGTAAAAAATATAAAATTAATTTTATATATATATATATATATATATATATATATATATATATATATCAATTATTTAAAATTTATTGAATAATACTTGAAAATAAAATTATAAATAATTTGCGAAACACATGGGTAATATGACTAGTTAAATAAGTATACTGGCTAGGAAGTCAGTAAATACAATATCATTGGAAAATTATTTATGATTTGAGATAAATCCAAAAAGATAAATCTACCTCTTATGTTAAATTTAGCGAAAATCAGTTATTATCGCTAATCTTTTGCAATTCCCTACAAAAATTTTGATCACCAGTGCTTATTTTGACTAAATTCATTTTAGGTTCTATTTTTCTAATTGTTCTCTATATTTCTCACATCACAATCTTCACTATCAATATGCTCGTTTTGACATGTCGTCACTGTCTCTATTTACACATTGTATATTTTCAGGTTAAATCTTTCAATTTTTATTCATTTTTTAAGTTAATTTCTCTCCAAATATAAATACATAAAAAAAAAAAATCAAATGTGAGATAGTAGATAATTGATGGACCATTCTCTAATATGACAAGTGTAAATGCAAAAAAAAATTAAACAAGTCTAAAAAAATAAATTATTTAAATATTATAAAAAAATTATATTTTAATATAATTATACATATTATCATGATTACATTCGATCGGTTTATTAAAAAATAAAATATTTTCAATAAATATTTATTTTTTTATAAAAATAAAATTTTCAATTTCATTTGAAATAAATATTAAATTACTATTCAGCATTGATTTTTAAAAAATAAACTGTAATTTAGTCCCTCTGATTTAGTGAAGTATAACCTTTCGTCCCTCTATTTTAAAAAACCTTCAATTTAGTCACTGTGATTTTTAAAAACTATGCCATTGGTCCCTTCCGTTAGATTTTCAGTTAAATCACCGTTAATTTTAATTAAAAGACAAAAATATACATTCTCTCTCCTTCCTCTTCCTCTTCTTCTTTTTCTACTTCTCCTTCCCGATCTTCTTCTTCTCCTCCCGTTAGGTTGTTGCTTTCATTAGCTTATTTGAGGAGGAGGAGGAGGAGGAGGAAGAGGAGAAGAAGGAGATCGGAAAAGAGGAGAAGAAGGAGATCGGAAAAGAGGAGAAGAAGAAGAAAAAGAAGAAGGAGAAGAAGAAGGAGATTGGAAAAGAGAAGAAGAAGAAGAAGAAGAAGGAGATCGGGAAGGAGAAGAAGAAGCAGAAGAGGAGAAAGAGGAAAGAGAGAGAATTGATATTTTAGTCTTTTTAGCTAAAATTAACGGTGATGTAACTGAAAATCTAACGAGAGGGATTAATGGCATAATTTTAAAAAATTACAGTGACTAAATTAAAATTTTTTAAAACAGAGGGATGAAAGATTGCATTTCACTAAATTAGAGAGATTAAATTACAGTTTACCTTTTTTTAAAATATACTTCCTGTATATAAGGAAGGCTGCGAAAGAATACTTTCCCTTTATTTCTCTTCATTTTCCACCCATTTTTCCTCTCAACCAAACATGAAAAATTCGTAGAGGTTCTTATGTCAAGATCGTGGGCACATGATGCCATGAGTATTTACTACAAGCCTACATCTCGTCCACTCCCCATCTCCCACATAATAAATATGGAGATAAAATCCTTAGTAATAATAAAAATTAATTATTGTACTCTTAAATTGACCTTTTTTTTGTTGCTACTAAATTTATTTATTTGTCATTGTTAACCATGACAAAATTGTGGTACAATGTCGCTGAGGCACGTGCTATCTTCACCTTCATTCATTATACATTCAACAAGAAAATGATTTTATAAGTAAGATTTAAATGAATAGAATACCTCCAGTTCAAAAAAAAAAAAAATACCCATAAAAATTAATTAGTTTAAATTTAATTTATATTATTAATATTTAAATGATAAGTCCTACAATTCATGCTACTTACGAAGAAAACTCATAGTTAAATTTATTAAAAATATATATATGTGCAAAAATTTTGAATTAAAATTTTAGGTTATATAATTATGAAGCTTTTCTTTTCTTTTTTTTAATATGTAAATATAAATTAAAGAAAAGAAAATTCAAAATAAAAATAAACAAAATTTGAAATACTATGCAATGGCTTCATAAATGGTAAGGTACAGCAACGTGGGAGAAAAATCAGTAGTCCCCTACAAGAAATGGTTAATACGCCGACCACCTTTTTTCCGACGACAGAAAATGACCCATCTCGGTAATTTGTCGGAATCTATTTTTTTATTATTATTATTTTTCGGCACAAAGAAGATGATTAAAGTAAGAGTGATTATTTGCTCAAAAAAGGTTAATGAAATTAGAATTTACAGGCAGCCGACTAAAGAGTTTTGCCGACATGCACCAACACCAGCTGCCGTCGTTAGTAATTCTCAATTTCCGTGAAAAATTTCCTGTCTTTCACTACATTTTATATGTGAATACTCTTTTCCAATTTAATTATTGTAATGTAATAAATATAATATAAAATTTCTGCAGAATTTATTATAATATTAAATTAATTAATCATTTTTATGTATAAAATAATTCAAATTAATATTTATTATGCTTATCACTCTTTCTAAATATAATATATGCCATTAAACAGAATTTTTTATTTTTATTTTTTTAAAAGAACTCTATCAATAAGAAAAAAGCTTTATTTTTTTTGGAGTAAGTGTTGACTTTTTTTTTTAAAATTTTTTACCTCCAAGAAACATAGCAGAAAAAGACATGGAAGACAGAGAAGATATTGAGTGTAATTTTTTCACTTAGGCCCCCAAGTGTTGAAGCAAAGAGTGATGAAGAAATGGCAGCAAAATTTAGTGAGAGTGTCGGATTGAGACAGAAAAATCACAAGGCATGTGAGTAGGAGTAAGGAGCACGGACCACCCTTGACCATTAGCCTTTAAAAATTACAACATTGTCGGACGGAAACTGATGGAGGAGTTAGCCCTTGACCCTGACCATGTCCCTGGCCTCCAACCATCACTGTCATTGCCTCCTCTCAATTTTGACCTCTTATTAAATTTTTGTTTCCTTGTCTTTCCATAGCCTTTTTAGGTACTATTGATTTAGCTAGCACCCATGAAACATCTCACATCTTTACAAGCTCAACTACTATCAAATGAAGATTTTGAGAGTAATTCTCTTTGTAAGTAGTTTTTAAGTGAATTAAATCTAATTCAAAATTAATATAGTATTAGAGTTTTTCATTAAAAGTGAACAATATTTTATTTAAATAAAAAAAATCGATCAAATTAAATTAATTTAAAAATTTAATTCTATATTTTATTCATTTCAATTGAATTCGATTTTTAATTTAAAAAATTAGTATATGGTTAGTTGGACAAAGACTGGTAGAAAAGTTTGGATCCTGTTCTTACTCTCTAACTATCAATCTCATCTCTATTTATTTTAAACTGATTTAGTTAATCGATACTAAATTATTATTAGTATATAAATTTAAATTTTAATTAATTTAACGAAATTTTATATAATTTGACGCTGAAATTTATCAAAAAAAAATCAGTTAGACATTTTGATTTATTTGCTATTAACTTTTGACATTTAATTTTAAGGACATCGGAATTGAACCTGGTGAGTCGGGTTCAAGTCCTTTATACATTTGGCATCACCTCAACCAATTGGACATGGTACAACCACAACCACAACCACAGATTTCTAACAACTTCAAAGGATTTTGAGGATAATTTTGAAAATACATCACAAGCTTTTTGTATTTACTTGAGAACGTCACATATCATATGAAAACAGGGAATTATTAATAATGAAATATTTATATAAAAATTTATTTATAATCCATTAAAGTTTGTGTATTGAATATGTGAATTTAAATGCAAAATTATTAAAATTCATTTTCGTATATTCTCAATTTTTTTTAAAGAGTTAATTTTATTCATAAAAAGAATTCAAGACTCAAAATAAATAATAATTTAAGTTTTTAACAAAATGAATAAAAAACTAAAATTATACTACAAGCAAAAAAACAAGCAAAGATTTAAAAGCCCATACAAATAAAGCCCACCCAGAGAAAGCAAGCCTAAATAAATCAAAAGAGTAGGCATCATCCAAAAATTATCAGACCTAATCCCTCGACCACCCAGACTAAAAGCATGAAGCACAAAATAACACAAATGCCAAAAAAAGAGTTGCTACTCATTAGTATCATATCTAGCTTAGAACTTACTGAGAAATAAGGGAGAATCACATTTCAGACATTTTTCAATGATTACTGGACCATTGTGAGCCTAAAATCTAAAAGCAAGTTGCAGGTTGACCATCATCGACCACAAAAGAGCTCTTAAAAATAAAACCCTTAATATTTTGATTTTTGTGACCTCAGGATTATTCAAAGACTAACAAATCTTTAATTCCATTGTGACAAAAATATATAGACAAAAATATATTTGCATCCAGCTGTAGTGCCTTCACTAATGATAGAGAACACTTAGCGAAAAATATAAACCTATATATAAAATCGTTAAAGAAATTATAGTAGCCATAAGAAAAATCTCTTTGGCCTATTGCCAAAAAGAAAATAGAAATAATAAAGAAAATATTTATACTCAATTCCTTAATCCACTGCCAGACTGGCTGGAAAGGAGATGTTTCCTTGTTCGATAAGTAAAAAAGAACCGATTAAAATAAAATGCTTATAGCTTAGAGAAAAAAGAGAATATGAGAAAAAAAAAAAAGAGAATTGAGCTCAATCTCTCTATAGTGTTATTTTATTTGTTTATAATTCATTGTGTCTCACAAAGATAAACTAAATTTCTTTCTACTTTTACATGTATTAAAATATCATATAATATAGTTAAATTAATATTTTTTTAAAAATTTATTATTTAATTTTTTATTAAAAAACATTATTTAGTCCAACAATTTAAAACATATATTAAAATGTCTAAAAGTTTACAAAAACTACTAATTATCCATTTCATTAGTTTCACCTGGTAAGTGTTTTATTATTTAGTATTTATAATATATAAATATCCATTAGTTGATGTACTAATTTTTTAAAAATATTTAAAAATTAATATGTACGAAGATATTTAAAATTTTTTTACTGTATTTAATAATTAAAATTAATAAAAAAATTTAATTTTTTAAAATCTTAAAAAATGTTTTAATATATTTTTTAAAATTAAAAAATTAATTAAAATATTTTTATATATCATAATAACTAAATAATAGTTTTTTTTAACTCCTTTCCCAATGCCAACCACTATTCATATTATAATTCATTAAAAGTTATTAAATTATTGTTAAAACCAGTAAATTCAACTCTCTCGATGCATATTTAATAGGAATATACCAATAACTTAATAAATAAATTAACATTTAACATATAATTAGACATATAAAAAAATTATTTTCATGAAATGGAAAGAGTATATATACAATTATATTTATTTTTTTAATTTATGGCTGCTTTTAACAACAATTTCTCCCAAGGTAAAAATTGAACAGATTTTTTGTAACGGAAGTTCCCGGCGGAAGTGATCGTGTTGAATTAAGATAGCTTATTGGGATGGGCCAAGATAGATATTCTTTATAGCTGCAGATAGACCCAGCTGAGACTGGCCCTTAAATAAAAAACCCTTTTATATTACATAGCTAAAATTTATGAAATTATTATTTGCTTTATTTTCTTCCCTCCATAAGAATACATACCATCTCTATCTCCCAAGGGAATTAATCATTGCTTTTCATGAGCAACTTCCCTTATTCTGCAGCAACTTTTATATGGGTACAGTGTATACTGTTACAAGAACTACACAATCTTGTGGGATCATACAGGAGCAAGATTCAGATGAAGTTTTATTGTATTAACTTCCAGTAGTTGAAGACGGGATAAACTCCTTTATGATCTCTTGAATCCTTCTTTTCATCTTCTTATCTTCAACACCTGCAAGCATGTTTCGGTAGAAAAGTTCCAACCTAATAAGCTTACTGCGATCTGCTGATTCTAACATTTCCTCCCATTCTTTGGCAATGTCAAAAGTACCTGAGTTTCGCAGAGAGTTTGGAATGTCTTCTTCTGTAAAAGGTTTACCAAAAATTGAACCATGAAGTACACCAGCATATTTTTCCATTATTGAGAGTTTTGATTGGAGGAGCTTCATCTCCTCCATTGCTGAAGACAATCTATTTTCCAGTTCTGTAGCTTCTTCAGATCCCTTGCTTTCAGTATTATCCTCCTCGGTAGCTTTGTTCGATTCTTGGTCCTTGAAATCATGTGTTAATGGAGGCCACAGGACGACAGTAGGGATGAAAAAATCATTTGTGTTCCCGGTTCCAAGAACACCACTTCTTCCCCTGCCCCAGGACCAAAGCTTATATCCATCATTTGCAACAAGAACAGTATGGGCTGCTCCACAAACAACTTGAACTGGATCCTGAAATCTAGGTTCTTGAGGCCCTCTTATTCGCAGAGGTGACATTGCGTCCCCTGCATCTGTTCCCGTAAAACTAGCATTCGGGCAAAGGCCAAGCCCTTTCTCCATTCCCCACGACCACAAATCTCCAGCTGATGAAACAACACTAGTATGAAATAAACCGCAATCAACAGAGACCAAGTATGCGTCACGTGGCAATTCATATACAAGTTCAGGTTTCAGTGCACTTTGAGTGGTTCCATGTCCAAGCTGTCCATTGTCACCCAGGCCAAATGTCCAGCATGTACTTTCTAATTTGTCACTTGGTCTCTTTTTGTGAGCGATCAGAGCCGTATGAAATGCACCACAAGCTACCTCATAAACAGCCCAGGGTGAGTCCTGGTTAAATGTTTCAACAATTTCAGGATGAATTCTGCTCTCTTTATCACCCAAACCCAGCTGGCCGTGGCCATTGTTCCCCCAAGAATAGCATACTAGATCTTCACCTTTATATGTTTCTCCAACACTAACCAATGCTACAACATGTTCATTTCCACATGCAACCTTCACAACAGTATGGCCATGTAAATCCCAGACAGGAGTTGGAGTGAAACTGCTCACTAGCGAGAAACCATCCTCAGAATTGCTGCTTTGCTGCGGGCAATTGCCCCACATCCATAGCATCCCAAGATTGTCAATTGCTAGAGACATCATACCTCCAGATTTAACAGAACAAACCTGTGAAGTCCAGAAATAAAAAGAAAAGTTACTACACAAAGCAATTAATTACGCTAACTCAGTGATACAAATCTCTCCATACCTTTAATGGTACTGTATTCTTTGTTTCTGAATCGTCTGTTACAGAATCAGAAGTGCTCAGCCCAAGAAACTGCTCCATCAAGTGAGGCACCACAGCATTCTCTCCATCCATGCCAAGTTGGCCATCCATAGAAAGGTTAAGTTTTGCAGAGATGACAAAGTTACAAACATATAAACGAGTGCATAGCCATAGATACAAAATTATGACATGAAATAGAATATAGAAAAAACTAAAGAGTAATTTACAATTTAGTTCCTGGATGTTGTTATTATTAACAAGTTAATATCTAAACTTTTAGAAACTCTAAAACTTCCATAAATTTTGATTCCATCGGAGAATATAGTACTTCTATCCATTTTGTGGTTATACTCCGGCAATCAAATTTCAAATATTAGTTTCTGAATTTTGCCATTATTAATAATTTCCTCCACTATGTTTAAGAAATAACAAATTAAAATATCCTTATAATTGTTGGCTGCTTCAAATTTGTTTTGTTCTTTTACTTAAGTAGTAACAGCTAAAGGATGGAAGGAGAACGTGTTTACCGGAATCAAAACTCAGGGACGTTAAAGTACGGAGATCAATTCACAAAAATGGCAATACCTAGAGACTACATTATAATTCACCCAAAACTGAAATATATTCCCAGGATGAAGGATACAGGTGTTATAACCCCAGCACCAAACTGATCCATCATCTGCAATTACATAAACATAAGAAATTAGAGTATCTCAAAACTTAACAGTACAACATATACCAGTCAGAAGGTGGCCTTAGCCTGTACTTAATCCAAAAATGTCTGTTAATATCCAACAATTTTACAAATACCATACTACAATCACACAAGCAACGATGATACAAGTCCATTTATGTGATCGTAAACAATAGATAGTAAATCCGTGAGTGTAGCAATAAACTGAGCAAAAAAATTCCACCATAGGATCAGCAGATTGGTGAAAACACTTAAAACTTTTTTTTCATTTCCAACACAAAAATGGAGGGGAAAAACAAAGATTGGGAAAACTAACCTGCAAGAGCCATACTGTGATAAGAACCAGCAGCAATTCCCACAAACTTGAGCCTTTTCTCTTCAGACTCATTACTAGTATCAAAGTTGACTCGAACTGGGAAAAGCTCATCCGATTCCGAACCGGTCCCAAGTCGCCCAAACATTCCTCTTCCCCATGAATACACGTACCCATCTCCTGCAATCCGCACAAGGATCAGCAATTTTCCATAATTTTAAGCAAATGCAACCAAATTTTTAACATAAATCTGTTCATGTATAAATCACCTGTAAGGGCGAGAGTGTGAGCTTCTCCGGCGGCCACGGCGATGACTTTGCGGGACAAGTTGCCGGAAGCGTTAAGGGAATCCTCCATTTTATCCGGCGAGTAAAGAGAAAGAATGTGAAGTTAACGATAAGGATTAGGATAGCCGCGAACAGAATGATGGAGGCTTATCTCTGCTTAGCTACAGTCTTCAACAATTTGTTTTGTCTGTGAGTGGAAATTATGGAGTAAAATTGGAAGAGGGAATTAATACTCTACTCTTCCGGGGGCTGAAGGAAGATAAGGATAATAAAAATAAAAATAAAAATAAAAATAAAAATAAATTTATAAAAGTTTAGTAATTTAGGAAAATTACAATATGAATGTGAAAGATTTATTAGCTAATATTTTTGGAACTAAATGTTGTGAACTATAATTTCAATATCAATTTTATTATTTCACAACTGATATATTTAATAAATTTTTTTCCTAACGGTAACTAATGACAGTAATGCCAAATGGTGAAATTTTTGAATTGATGATAACCAGACTTGATGAGTTCTTGAGACAACTTAGAATACCATTGCCTGCTTGTCTTTTTTTAAGCCATAGAGGGATTTCTATAGTTTGCATACTTGGTTAGGTGAGGAGGACTAAAAGCCTAAAGGTAAGGTCATGTATACTTCTTCATTAAGATCTCCATGTAAGAATGCATTGTTGACATCCAGCTGTTGAAGATGCCAATTGTGTATAGAAGCCAATGCAAGCAAAAGTCTTATGGTGGTGACCAAGTAGTCTACACCTTATGTTTGAGTGTAGCCTTTAACTACAAGTCTAACTTTGTACGTTTCTATAGTCCCATCTGATTTGTATTTCATTTTATATACCCATTTGCAGCCAATTGGAATTTTGCCTGTGGGTAGATCAACAATACACCAAGTGTTATTCTGTTGTAAAGCATCAAGTCCATTGGACATATCTTGCCTCCAATTTTTATCTTGAATGGCTTGAGCACAATTTTTGATTCTTGAGTGGTGGAAATGGAAAGAGTGAAATGTAGTTGAGTAGGTGAAAGTTTGTTATGAGAAATGACAGAAGAGATGGGGTATTTCACATATGGAGATTCATGAGTGAGATTACAGTGGTAATCTGGCAAGTGAAGGTGGTCTTGTTAGCCTTGTGGATTTTCTTAGAGGTATGGATTGTGATGTTAAAGGATTATAGGAAGTAGAAGGAGGTTCATAAGATAGATATTCAATGTGAGACATGGAGGTACAAGATGTGTGAGTTGAGAAAAAGGAAATTGAGTTTCATAAAACTGGACATTTCTAAAAAGAAAGATTTCCTTGGAATGAAGGTCCATAAGGACATATCCTTTAGTTCCATTTTGGTGTCCTAGGAATATACATTTCCTTGCTCTATAGTCCAACTTAGACCTGTGAGCTTGTAGAGTAGAGGCAAAGACTAAGCAACCAAAGACTTTGATTGAATTTTAATTAGGAATAGCCTAATATAGAAATTGATGAGGTGATTTATTTTAGAATAAAGGTGTAGGCGGCCTGTTGATTAAGAATACAGAATGGAGGATTGCATAAGACCAGAAGCATTTAGGTAACTAAGACTGAAAAAGTAAGGCTTTGGTAGTGTTTAAAATGTGCTAGTGTTTTCTTTCTACCAAGCCATTGTGTTAAGGGGTTTCAACACAACTGGTTTGATGAATTATTCCCTTTGAAGTATAAAAGGTAAGCATAAGGAACTCAGGACCTTTATCAGACCTTAGTGATATGAGCAAGGAAATAATATGATGCTTCAAAGATTTAAAATAGAAAACTCCAAATCATGACAAATTAAGTTACCATCGCTTAATTCAAGGCTTACGAGATGAGAACTATATTTGGAAAGTATGGGAGAATAAGGAAACAAATCACTCTCTTCAACACATGTGGACGCACAATACAATTTCATATCGCGTAATGCATGTATGGCCAAATTGCATTTAGACCAGTTTTATTATTTTGGTATTTTAGTATTTTGTAGGATTTGTTTTATATTAATTTGGCTTATATTAAAAGCCAAATTCATGCAGCCCATTTAGAAAGGAGATTTCTCCAAGATAATTTAGGAAAATGATCTTTAATGTAATCCAGGTTTGACTATTTGACTAGATACCCTTCCTATATTGTAATTACACCTTCCTATAATAGAGTTAGGGTTTTGAAGGCTATAAAAACACCATTAAGGTGACAATCACAATTAGCCAATGAATAAAGATGATTTTATGAACAATATTTAGTTTTCTCCATTATTTAGCAACTTATCAAGATTTAACCTTGTGGCGTTCTAATATGAATCTCCTCCATACTTAGCTAACTTATCAAGAATTTCTTGTGGCGTTCTCGAAGCTGGAATCGCTTGATTATCTATGTTTCTAATCACAATTATTGGTTAGGGGTGTAGTAGAGCAACCTTCGCTTGATTATCTATATTTCTAATCACATTAGTTGGTTAGGGGTGTGGTAGAGCAACTTTTACTCCATTATCTATGTTTCTAATCACATTCATTGGTTAGGGGTGTAGTAGAGCAAACTTCTAGCAGATATCTTTGTCATGTTCTTTGTCAAGTTGTGTGACAGAGTTTTTGATCACATGTTGGTCCTAGGTTCTGCATCACTTAGGATTTGGATTCTGGTTTGAGACTGAGTCTCTACAAGATTGGTGAAAGACTGTATAAGGTTTCTAATCACATTGGTTAGTTAGGAGTGTGGTAGAACAACTTTTACTCCATTATCTATGTTTCTAATCACATTCGTTAGTTAGGGGTGTAGTAGAGCAACCTTCTGGAAGATATCTTTATCATGTTCTTTGTCAAGTTGTGTGACGGGGTTTTTTATCACATGTTGATCCTGGGTTCCACATCACTTAGGATTTGGATTCTGATTTGAGACTGAGTCTCTACAAGATTGGTGAAAGACTGTATGAGGTTTCTAGCTTCAGATTTGACTTTCATTAAGAAAATCCAAGTATGTCTTGAGAAGTCATCAATAATAGTTAAGAAGTATTTATGTCCATAAATGGTAGGAATGGCACAAGGGCTCCAAATATCAACATGAATCAATTAGAATAAAGCACTAGTGCATGAATCACTATACGGAAAAGGCAATTTCTTCTGTTTTGAGAAAATGACAAGTATCACATACATGATCAAGAGAAGCATACGGCACTGATGCACAAAGTATATTTATTTCTACTAGTCTATATTGTGAAGGGTGACCAAGCCTCATATGCCAAAGATAAGAAGGTGAATAATGCATTACAGAAGTCATAATAGATACAATAAGTACTTGTGAGTTTGAAGATAAAGATGGATTAGTATCCTTCCTTTATTTTTAGCTGAACCAATCATCTTTGAGGTATTCAATTCCTGAATGAGATAGAAAGTATTTTTAAATAGTGAGTTGCAATGCAATGTAGAGATAAGTTTAGACACTAAGATGAGATTGAAAGCAAAATCTGGAATATATAGGATATCTAACAAATAGAATTTGTCAGTAAAATGAATAGTTTTGCAATTTGAGACATGACATGAGTACTATTTGGCAATTTAATAGCAACAGGTTTGATGTGCCTATAGAATGTGAATAGAGATAAAGCAAAAGAGATGTGGTTAGTGTTCACCTATATCCAAGATCCACGGGTTAGAGTGAACTTGGTTACTTAGAGCAGAAACAGGAGGTTGTTCAGATTGATTGGTTGATAAGTTGTTAACATGATGTGACTGATAAACTCGCTGTCATAGATGGATCTTGAATTAGATTTAGTAGTTTTTGATATTACTCAGTTGTGAACCTGAAAGCAACATTATCCTTTGATGTATATGCCTCAGTTTTAGTCTGCAAGATTGGCTCATTATGTTCAACAAAAGTGAGATCGACACTAGAATTTTTGAATCTGAAACCAGGAGGAAAACCATGCTTTCTACAATAAGTATCCACAGTGTGCCTTTATTTGCCATAATAAGTGCAGAATTTGGCAGATCTTGAACCTCTTCCACTTGCAAAAGCTAAATAACCTCTACCATAGCTTGAGTTACCATAGGAAATATTGCTTCTAACAGTCTTATTAATAAAAGCTTTGGATTCTGTATTATGATTGCCAAAATTTTGTCTTTCTTGCTGAAGAACTAAAGAAAAAACTTTGTTGACATTTGGCAGAAGCTCCATCATCATGATTTGGGACTTATCATTTGAAAATTGGTCAATGAGTCTTTTTAAGAATCTGATTATATAGTTATTTTTTACATAAATTCTTATTGACTCAATAGCACTACAAGAACATGGAGTAGAATATGAGTAAGATGGAATTGGTCTAAAATTGATCAACTCATCCCAAAGAATTTTTAATCGAGTGAAATATTCTATAATAGAAAGTTCTCTCTATTTAAAGGCAAATATTTCTTCTTGTAAGTCAAAAATACATATAATATCACCTTGATAGAACCTATCTTTTATATCATTCCAAGCATCTGCTGCCTTGTTAATCCATATGATGCTTTCTGCAATAGATGGTGAGATTGCTCTAGTAATCCAAAAATGCACTATAGTATTGCATCTGTTCCAGATAGATCATATTGGATCAGTTGTGGCAGGTATAGAGAGCATTCCATCAATGAACTAAATTGGTTCTTTGATGCTAGAGCCATTTATAACCCTAGCCTATGAATGGTAATTGGAGATATAAAGAATTGGTGATACTAAGACCAAAGTCGAATTTTTCATTAGGATGCAACAAAAAAAAAGGATTAGAGGGATTCTACAGATGATCGTTATTAACAGTGGCAGCCATTGAAATGCAGTCTTTAAGAAAAGAAGAAAAGAAAGGAAAGAAAAAGAAAGTTTTAAGAAAGTTTCAAGAAGCAAAGTTTAAAGAATTACGCTGATACTATAGTACAGCTGGAATAAGAGAATGAAAAGCATTGTATTCATTGAAGTGAAGGAGTGTTTATTAACAGATAACTAACAAAACAACCTTTAATTCTTACCTTTAATTCCTAACTATTTCTGAAAAGTTCCAAATAAATATAATTTAGATAATATTCTCACAACATTTAAATTAAATTATGTTATTAAAATAAATTATTTATTCAAGTCTTACAAAAATATTTATAAGTGAGATGAAAATAAACAAAACTGAAAGACATGAAGATAAAAGAGAGTTGTTGTATCTCCATATTATCGTATGTAAATGAGCATTTTAATAATATAGGATTTAAATTTGTTAAATAAATAAGTTTGTGAACTTATCAATAAATTTAAATTTTGTTTATTTATTAAACGAATATAAAAATTAAAATTAATTTATTTAGAAAACAAGCCCCATGCCAAATTCGTACTAAAACATATCTTCAATAATTTATCAGCATTTTAATTTATTTATAATACTAAAATTTTATAATTTCAAATCAATATAATCATTGTTACAAAATAATCATGTAAGCCTTATCGTATCAAAATGTAATTCATATATATTTTGTAGCTAAATTTTTTTATTAAATTTAGCTTTCATTTATTTAACTCAAAAATATTTTTTTATATTTTAAAAATTTAAAAAAAATTCAAAAGAAAAATATTATATTTTTATCATTTATAAAAAACAAATTAAAAGAGGAATAGAGCTCCATCAATAAATGGTTATTCGTTACTAAAAAAAATTTAAATAAAATTTTATAAAAATATGTATAATTTTTTTTAAATAAAAATTTTGTAAATTAAAAAAAAAATTCTTTCCTTCAAAACAAAAAAATTATTAAAAAATAAAATTTTATAAAATTTTTAATTCTAAATAATAGGTTAAGAAATATGGTTACTTTTGAGAATACACTTGTATTCCAAAACTATTTTTCAATAAAATAAATTATTTTTATGATTTAATTTTAATTTAAAAATAAAATATATTAATAAATTTATACATAAAAAATTTAATAATATTTTTTAAAAATTAATTTTTTATTTTGGAAAAAGAAAGTTTTTTTTTTATATAAAAAAGGTAATATTTATTGTGTTTATTATAATAGATATTACAACATATTTATATATGTAAAATCTTATCTAGAAAGAAAAAAGAAATTAAATTTATGATCATGCAATCCCTATGATCATGTATTAGTGTAATTTCTATATCAAGATATTTACTTTTTATAACCTATAACACTCCTCTCAAGTTGGAGTATAGAGGTTAATCTTACCCAACTTGTTATATATATAATCAACTCGATTCCCATTTAGAGTTTTAGTGAAGATATCTCCTAATTGTTCTCTAGTTCTGATATGTCCTATTGAGATTATCTTTTGTTGGACCTTCTCACGAACAAAATAACAGTCAATCTCGATATATTTAGTCCTCTCATGAAATACTGGATTAGAGGCAATGTGGATAGCTACTTGATTATCACACCACAATTTAGCAGACACCGAATTTGTGAACCCAACCTCTTCCAACAATTGACGCACTCACAAGACTTCATATACGGCTTGTGTCATGTCTCGATATTCAGATTCAGTGCTAGAACGAGAGACTATATTTTGCTTCTTACTTCTCCATGAGACTAGGTTACCTCCCATGAAAACACAATATCTAGTAGTTGACCTCTTATCAACCTTTGAACTTGCCCAATCAGCATAAAAAAACATTCAATATTTGAGTACCCATAGTTACCATAGAAGATGCCTCGTCTTGGAGCCCCTTTCAAGTAGCAAAGAATATATCCTAGAGCACCCCACTGAGCAACAGTAGGAGAGGACATAAACGACTTATACACTCACTAAATATGCAATATCAAGAAGAGTCATTGTCAAATAATTCAGCTTACCAACTAATCTTCTTTACATTTTAGGATCTGCAAATGGCTCACTGTCTTCTATGGTAAGTTGACAATTAGGGGTCATTGGTGCACTATAAGGCTTAGCACCTAATTTTTCTATTTCTATCAATAAATCAAGAACATATTTTTTTTAGATAAAAAAATGTCTTTCTTACACCGCATAACTTCAATGCCCAAAAAATATTTCAAGGAGCCCAAATCCTTTGTATGAAACTATATTTTGAGAAATTCTTTTAGAGATATAATGCCAGTAACATCACTTCCTATGATAATAATATCATCCACATATACTACAAGCAGAATTATTCCACTATCAGAATTTTTATAAAACACTGAGTGATCACACTTACTCATCTTCATTTTAAACTGTTAGATCACCTCACTAAACCTGCCAAACCATGCTCAAGGACTCTATTTCAAGCCATAGAGGGATTTTCGAAGTTTGCAAAACTTGCCTAACTTCTGCTGAGCAACAAAGTCAGGTGGTTGCTCAATATAAATCTCCTTTTGAAGGTCACCATGGAGAAAAATATTTTTAATATCCAATTGATGCAAAGGCCAATCATGTATAGTTGCCAAGGAAATAAACAATCGAACAGATACGAGCTTAGCAATTGGAGAGAATGTATCAGAATAATCAACTCCATAAGTTTGAGCATAACCATTGGCCACTAAATGGGCCTTGAGGCGAGCAACAGATCCATCAGGGTTTACTTTCACTGCAAACACCCATTTACACCCAATAGTCCGCTTTCCTGAGGGAAAGGATATTAACTCCCAAGTACCATTAGTGTCTAGGGCCATCGTTTCTTCTTCCATTACAGTACGTCAACCAGGATGGGATAAAGTCTTAATAACGGTTTTGGGGACTGAAATAGAATCTAAAGCAGTGACAAAACAACAAGAAGAAGAGGATAATTAACCATAAGAAACAAAAGACAAAATAGGATGAGTGCAAGTATAATTACCTTTGCGAAGAGCAATGAGCAAATCTAAATAAGACGGTGAAGGATCGGTGGAGCAGGGTTTGTCGACAAAGAAGCTGATAGTGGAGTGAAGTCATAGTCCTTTAAGCATCTAGAATAAACATGAAAAATGAGAGAGCGACTTGACACATAAGCGGAAGGTGCAAAAAGAGTCTGAGAATAAGACAAAGAGCGAACAGTGTATAACAAGAGGTCATCTTCCTCTCCCTGGGTGTCATAAACAGATGATGGTGGAAAGAACAAAGTGGACTCAAAAAATATTACATCAGCAAACATAAGGTACCAATTAAGATTAGGAGAAAAATAATGATACCTTTTTGAAGTCGAGAGTAGCCAAGAAAAACATATTTGAGTGATTTGGAATCCAATTTAGTAATCTGTGGACAAACATCATGAACAAAATAAGTACAACTAAAGATATGTGGTTTAATAGGAAACAAAGATTTAGTGAGAAATAAAATGTTATAAGGGATATCACCATGAAGAACGGAGGAGGGCATGCGATTGATTAAAAAGTAAACAGTGTATACAACATCAGCCCAAAAGCATTTAGGTACTTTCATTTAGAATAAGAGAGTTCTGGCTACTTCAAGAAGATGTTGATTTTTTCATTTGGCAACCCCATTCTATGAAGGAGTGTCAACACATGAAGACTGATGATTTGTGATAAATAAGATTAAAATTTCTCAGAAAGATATTTTTTAGCATTATCACTTTGCAATATTTGAATAGAAATATTGAATTGAGTTTGGATTTTAGCATAGAAAGTATAAAAAGATAAAGAATAATTCTGAATGACTCTTCATTAAAAATAATCAAGTAGTGCGAGAGAAAATAGTGATGTACTGATTCAAAGGGGGATGAAACCCGTTTATTAACTCGAGACGTTGTAGGTAAATAGTGATGTTTGAAAAATTGATAAGGCTCACAATCTAAAACAGATAAAGAGTGAAACTCCAGACATAACTTCTTCAAAGCACAAAGAGAAGGGTGCCCCAACTGACAATGAAAATCAAAAGGCGTTAAACTCGTAGAACATGTAAGAGATCTAGGTAGTTGCTGATCCAAAATATAAAGACCCTCTGACTCACGCCCTCTACCAATAATATGCTTCGTCGAAAGATCCTAAAAAATATAATGATCAGGAAAGAATAAGACACAATAATTCAGTGCACGAGTGAGTTTACTAATGAAAAGTAAATTAAAGAAGAACTTAGGAAGGCATAACACAGAGGATACAGAAAGAGAAGGTATTAAGTTAACATGATTTAGTGCCGTCAGTAAGAGTAACATAAGAAGATGATGCATAAGACTTAAGATTGAACAAAAGGATAGAATTACTTGACATATGATCGGTAGCACCAAAATCAATAACCAATTTGAAGGATGAAGATATAAGGCATACAGTAGAGTTATCTGACTCAGCAATTACAGTGATAGAAGAATTAGAGGATTTCAGAGATGCTTGATTTTGAGTGAATTATGTATACGCATTTGCAGATATCAAAATTCATTGATCAAAAGAAACCTCAACTGCCATATGCGCTATTTGTGAGCGCTGATTCCTATTCTAAAGTTTCAGACATGTCTTCTTAGTGTGTTCAGATTCACGGTAGTAATAACAAATGATTCCACCAGATTCAAAAGTAGGAACTACTTCCTCAAGATGCTGAGATTCTCTACCACCATTAAAATCTCTCATGTTCCCACCTTTGTTATTCTGTCTGCCACTGTCATTGCGACTAACAAGAGCACTAGTGGTGTGTAAAGGAATTGGAGAGGAAGATTCTATATACAACACTCTAGTGAAAACATCATGTAACGATGATATTTCAGTCAGAAAAAATCTAAGATTTAACTGTCTCAAACTCTAGAGGGAGACATGCAAGAAAGCTGATAGCGGTTGTCGAAGCCGTCAAAAATAAACCTATTAAACTATCAACAATTAACTTGTAGATAGTGGCAATAGGGTCGAACCACAGGGATTTGACACTACGGATTTTCCTACTAATGACTTGGACAAGTAAATAACAAGAAATTAAAAGAGGGGGGTTTTGTTTTGATGATTAAATCTAAATAGCAAGAGAAAGCAATAATTTAAATAGATGAGAATTTCAATAGGAGAAGAATTCTAGTTGAAGAATGGATCTATTTCAGTTTGTTTAGAATTGATCATTGATCTTTTCGATACTCCTATTTATTTCAATAAATTAGTTTAGGATGTGGAAGACGCTTCTCACAATCCAAATTCCTCCTTAGTTCTAGTTTGATTAGGAAACATTCGCTAATCAAACACTAGTTAACAAGTTGCCAAGGAACGTCCTTGGGGCTTTTAGCATCGAACAACTGTTAACTGCATTAAGACTTAGAGAAACCTAATTCTAACCTTGCCAACCGCGTGGTCAAGTTTAGGTTATGCAACTTGATTAAATGTGTGTTTAAATAATCTAAGCAATTACGGACCTAAATTATTCAAACAATTGTTACTCAAGCAATTAAAAGCAATAGACCTAAATTGATTCTAAAAGCAAAACAACAATTATAGAAAGATCAAATTGCATAAATATTGAAAATAAATAGAAGTTTAACAATGGAGATTTAAATATCCCAATTCATCACAAATCTGAATTTTCCAACTTCAACTAGAAAAGATGGAATTTAGCCACTCATGGTGGACAAAATCACAAAAGAAAGAAGAAGAAAAGAAGGAGACAAGCTGCTGTGTTTTCTGCAGAATTGCTGAAGATGAGATGCCCCTTTGCTGGTTTGGATGCTGCCCTTATATAGCTGGAGAATCCCAATTCCAATTTGATTAGGGTTTTGAAATCTCAATTTGATTTGGTTTTCTTTGTAGTCTTTGATTCCTCTTTGGATTTTGTATTTGATTGAGAATGGAACTCTCTAAGTGAAGGGCATGGCTCTTGGGTCTGATCTTGTGGTGTTTGAAGTGGATTTGGACTTCTTTTCTTTGAATTTGGATTTTCTGCTCTTTTCCCGCTTCTGCTGTCAATTCCTGCTGTCAGTGTAATCGGGGCGGTGATTTGGGCAGATCGCTGCCCCGATCGCTTCCTGTGAATCAGTCCAGTTTTCAGCTTTCTGTTTCTGCTTGATTTGGGCAAATCACTGACCCAATCACTTTTCTGTCATTTTCTGCACTTTTTCTTCAATTTTTCAATTTCTTTCTTTTCTGTAAAAATAAAGTAAAAACCATAAATTAAGCTAAAAATTGTGTAAATAAGCAATAATAAATATAATAAAAATGTAGCTAAATTATGCTTGATCAATAGCTCATAACAACCATTTGCTCTCATTGAACTTGTTGAGTTTTCACATCTGTACTAAAAAAATTAAGACACTAAGTTCCTCATACACTCTTTTAAAATCCATAAATATATGAGATCAGAATTCTATCATGTTTCTTAACTTGATAAAACGCCTCGCACATATCATAAATACGAGAAATATTTCATTTGCTAGAATATAGAAACTCCAAATAATCTATTAATTCTTTAACAAATTCACAGTGATTAATAAGGCTGATTATCTAACTATGAATGGAATTTTAGATCTGCAAAAATAATCAAGTATCATCTTTTATTCGATCTTTCCTAGTGTCATTAATTGGATGATTCTTGGTAAGATGACAATCCATTTCGATACTTCATAAATAAATACGGATAGTCTTATTCAAATTTAGAAAATTAGATCCATTTAATTTGTGTTTCGTAATTTTAGTTATCATAGGAATAACCATAGCTATGGTGTTTTTAACTTCAGCCATGAGAATAATTAACCCAAAGCAATGGCAATAAAAGAAATAGAAGAAACAGGACGTGAACAGTATTAGAATGGTGGGACGTGAACAGTACAAGAAGGTGATCCAAACAAAAAATATCTCCACCAAACACCCATATGGAAATGAACCACAGAATTGACGGGGGTGCTTCAAGGCGACTCCGGCGAGGGTGATTGGAGCAGCAAAAGATACGTGACGCGCCTCCATGCGCCGACAAATGAGACGAGTTCAGAAAAATTATCGTGGCGCATGAAGCTCACTCGCCAGCCAGACAACCGTCAGTTCTTCAGGGTAGCTTCACCGGCTCTCTAGCATCCTTCCTGGATAGGCTGTGAGAGACAAATGTTATCCTATATGGATAATTTAAAAAAACTAGTGCCTTAAGTCTCTAAATAAATTAAATAGAAAAAAAATTTCAATCTCTACATGAAAGATTATGATACGACGTAGAAAAGTAATATTTATTGTGTTTATTATAATAGAGATTACAAAATATTTATACATGTAAAATCTTATATAGAAAAAGAAAAATCAAGCGTACGATCATATATCATTTCTAAAATTAAGCAATTAATACATCTATCAATATTTATTTACTATATCAATATATTTACTTCTTATAACCTTTAATTAGCAAAATATTTTTTGTTAATTAAATTTTTTAAATAACTCAAATATCATATGAAAAATACTTTTTTTAAAAAATATTTTTTATAAAATAAAAAGAGTCTAAATTTATTAATTTTTAATATTATTAATAAAAAATAAAAAATAAAATATTTTTTAAAGTAATTATTTTTTCAAAAAATAATTTTTTATGAAAATTATTTCACCATATATTAAAAATTATTTTCATATAAAATATTTTCTAATATGCAAGTTATTTTTCGCAAGTGTTAAATTAATACTCAAATAAAAATTTAGAATGGCTGTAAACTTTCCGGTGACACCAATGTGGTTAATTTATATGCGGCGCCGTTTCTTTAGTTTTCTCATTTCTCGCTGATATCATGTTGAGCGTGGTGTGGTTCCCTGCAACTGCAAAGGACGCTCTCACATCTTCTTCTTCTCCTCAGTTCTCAGTCTCTCTCAGTTATTCACTTTGACAATCTCTAACGCTACCATGTGGAATTCGTCTCGAAACCCATCTCAGCTTTCAAGCAAGGTACTTAAACAGAGCTTCTCTTTTTTCCTTCCTCCCTTCCTTTTTGCAATTGCCCCTTAAAATTTCCTCCTTTTCTTTTTTAAATTCGTGCTACCGGAGACTCACGCTCAGCTTGTAGCCGAGTAGAAATTTTCTGCGCTAAATTCTGTTTTGAGCCTTCTTTTTTTTTTTTCACCTTTAAATTTTTAAGGTTATTTTCTGTTGGTAGCTAATTCTGTTGTCATGCCCAATTTTCAAGGCTTTTTGTTTCTGAAGCTGTGAAATTCATTATCTGAAGTACGCTAAATGAGTGCTCTTTTTTTTTTTTTTTTAATAATAACTTTGTGCTTTCCTTATATGTTCTGTGTATGTGATCAGAAGCAGCAGAAGCAGGAAAAAGGAGGGTTAGCAGAGAGTTTCAGGCTAGAAAATTTCATTCCGGGTCTTATAATTGGTTTCATTTTTGGCTTGTTGATGGACTTAACAAACCCACCAAAAAATTACGCCAAGAAGAAGAAAGCCTTACCGGGAAAACCTCAACAACAAAGCTTGGCCTCAAATAATGGTGACCAAGAGCTTAAAATGGTTTGAATAATTCTTACTCCTTTTTTATTTGATTTTATTGCCCTTGCTTGAATAATTAAGGTATGCAATTTTGTTTTGATAGAATTGTTACTTTCCTTGTCTCGTTGGATGTTTTGATTTGCTGCAAATTGGGGGGATTTATTTGAATTATGTGGTGTTGTTTGTGCTGTTGTTACTATGAATGGATTGTGAAGGATAATGGCAGAAAATGTGAGTGGTAATAGGAACCATTTTAGTGTCCAGTTGCTCGAACATTTGCGTAAGAGAAAGGTGGTCACTTGTGTTACACTTTATCTAATTTATATGGGTTGAATTGTTTTGGTGTAAATCTTGATTTAAAAAAGTTACTTGATCAGATGGAAAATTGCTTATGGCAGGTTCTGGTTGTTCGGCAAGACTTGAAGATGGGTTCAGGAAAGATTGCATCTCAATGTGCTCGTAAGATAATTAAACCTCAATAATTTCTCTATCCACTTGATCCTCTATGCTTGGCTACTTATCTGATTATGTCTATAATTGACTCAATTCTAGATGCAGCCACAGGCATGTATTCAGAACTGATGCAAAGGTAAATTGGTCCTAATGCTGAGTGTATTGCGACCTCTAATATCACTATGAGAGTTTTCTTTGGCTGATAAATACCATATTTCACCGTCCATATGTTTCAAATTTGTATGGTTCTAGCAGATACGAGCACTTCTTGGAATTAGTGCTGGAACTTGATCAAAACTAAATGAATGAATAAACTTCTTGTCCTTTTAGTCCCAAGGTTTGCTAAATACAATGACCCATCACAAAATAATTGCCCTCTGAATATTCTTGGTCACCATTAGGAATTAGCTCTGCACTGTATGCTTATTTATTATTCAAGTTATCGTGTCAAGTTGAATTCTTTTAAAATGATGTGCAGCCAACGGTCACTTTTGAGCAGATGGGAACAACGTGGGCAACCCAAAATAGTTGTTACATGCAAGAATCAACAAGAAATGTAAGCAGGTGCATTTATTGGAATGATACAGTTCTTCATAGTCAGTAACATGCATTTATCCTTTTTTTTTTCCAATAATAAAAGCTCATTGTTTCCAAATTTATGGGTTAAAATTTCATTCCTTACAAGGAACAAGCTAGAGGAAGCAGCTGATAGCATTGGGCTTCCAACTTTTGTGGTAGCAGATGCTGGGCGAACACAGGTGTGCTTTTGTCTGACATAGTCATACTTGTTTGTCAAGCAGCCAATGAAGTTCTGCATCTAGAGTTGCATGGTACATATTGAGGAAATTGTAGCTTTCTTGGCCGTAAATACAGAACACATGAAGCATATGAACCTTGGAAAGAAACATGAATATTTGCTCATGGAGTATTGTTATTTTATTGTCACTTGTTTGCAATTGCCATGTCTTTTGTATCGTTTGACATAAGAGTACGGGGTGGATATGTAGTTGCCGTCTGACGATTGACGACTAGCTTTTTGTGTTTTTTTTGCACATAAACAAGTTTGATTGTTTAACTTACTTTGTTAAAAGTAGGTAACCCATTGACATCTCTGAGTGTGAATATTCCTTCCACGAATTCATGCTATCTTGGCTATGTCTCCATTGCAAATAGTATGTAATGAGCATTTGAATGGTATGAATTTTCTGTCATTTAAGTTCCAATTATCTGGTCCTAATAATATACTCTGGTGGCTGGTCCTTGGCACTCAATAGTTGGAATGCAATTCTGACTGCATGTTCAGTTCTGTCTAGTAAAACTACTTTCTATCATGTGAAATTTACTTGAGTTGTCCTACCACATATTGTCTTAATTAAATGAATTTACACAAGCCATTTTCAAGTTTTTCTCCATTTTACACAGGTTTCAGCTGGATCAAAAACAGTTCTTGCAATTGGACCTGGTATGTCTCAATTCAGATTGATCTCTTAGTTGCTTTCGTTTTATATGATTTAGTGTAGCTAAACTACACTGAATTATTACGAAGATATAGCTCTTAAAGATTTCAACGCACAACATAAGCAATGATTCACAGCATGGCCTTTGTTGAATACAGTTCCTTGCAATCTAAGTTGTCATTGATGTCACTGTAGGAGGCAAATTGAAAAAGGAAAATGCACAACACCCCCATTTAATTGGGTAGCTTTTCAGGTTGAACTAAACCAATGACTGCTTGCTACTTCTGAATAGGGTCAAAAGCATCAGTGGATTCAATTACAGGAAAGCTCCGCCTACTCTGATAAAAGTTTCTAGGTGTTGCAACTAGTTCTTTCATGATCTCAAAGGACAGGGGCTTTTCCTTCATGGTGGCCTTTGGGTACCGAGTCAGGGGTGAGGCAAACCAGCAAGAATTTGCCAAGCTAGTTCACCACTTGCATTCAGAAGAAGATTGTTTACACTTGAACGCATTGCTCTAGTGGGTTGACTTCCAAATAATTGTATTAGTTGCTTAGAGAAATTGAACTAAAGAACAGTTTTGTCTAGAGTTCTCTATTAATTGGTGAATTTTGTATTTAATTGAAAGTATGGATTACCTTGTACTCATTAATTTTACTACTAGAGGGAAAATAAGCTTATAATTCATTTGGCTGATAATTTTACTACAGCTTCAATTCATCCATCAGGTCGAAGCTCACTATTCCTCGGTGCTTACCTCGAAGACGAAATGTTTACCATCCTCAGTTATCAATACTAGCTGATGAATTGCAGTAAGATGTTAAGTAGTTTCGGCGACTTTCCACCATATTCCAACAGCTCTTAGGTGAACTGGTCCCAATTGAGAAGAGCTTTCCTTTTTCAAATATCACAAAACCAAAGGAGAGGAGCTCCCCCCCCCATGCTCACAAATGCTTGTAAATTTTCATATCCTCATGAGTTCCGAAGTTCTGGCTCAACACTTTTGAATTTAGGTACTTGAATTTTTATTGCAATCGTTTTGAGCTTCTGCCAGAAATGGAGCTGGAGCCCCCATGTTTTCAGAGGGTGTTTGAACTATAAGCTATAAAATTTAAATGATATGTTTGTTTATAAAAATATAACCACTTAATCAGTCCGAAAAAAAAAAAAAGTCGGCCTTCTCAAACTTTTTATTTGATACTTATAAGCACTTGTTTATAAAATTGTTTGACTAATTAAATAATACTATTTTTATTAAAAATTTAAAAAGAAAAATTACTATTTAGTTTCTATGGTATGAAAAAAATTTACTAATTAATCTCTTAATTTTAAAAAATGCATTAAAACATTCTTAACGTTTTAAAAAGTCTAATAGTTAATTCCTCCATTAATTTTAATAGTCAAGTATTTTACTATTTAGTTTAGTCCCTATAATTTTAACTAATAAAAATCTCTTAGATTTTTAAAATTTCTACTAATTAGTCACTCTGTTTCAAGATTATTTTATATTTTTTTGCAATACTGAATAGTTGAAATTAATAGAGAGACTAACTAGTAGATTTTTTAAAACGTCAAAGATATTTTAATAGATTTTTCAAAATCGAGAAACCAATTAGTGAATTTTTCCATACCATAATAACTAAATAATAGTTTTCTCAATTTAAAATTAAATATATTCTCATTTCAATGAAAAAATAATTTGTACTCTTTTTAATTATTTTCATAATAAATATGCTTATAAGATATTTTTAATCAAAACACAACTTTTACCAATCAAGTATTTATATCAAACACGTAATAATTTAAAATTTAAAAATGTTTATAAATTCAAATTTATAAATTAAACTAAACACCTTTTTAGTTGCATGAGCTAAATGATGGTTGTTGATAGATGTAAAGATTGAAACCTTCAACTTCTCCAGCTACTGCCTCCCTTTGTATCCATTAAGCAAGTAATTTTTCAATTCTATTGAATTTTTGCTCCTACTTGCATGGGTAAAGCTTCGATTCCTCTTTGTCATCTCATCTCCTGTTATGTCCTCAGAATACAGATCACATCACAAGCCTGTTTACAGTAAAATTAGAGTCCAAAGCTAAACAGTTGGTTTTTCTTGATTCTTTCCTCACTCAATTATTGTTACTGCAAGCTCAACGAAGGGAGGGAGATCTAACTTTTTGGACTCATTAAAGAGAGCTCAAATCTCAATTTAGATGAAATAAATATATTTATTTTATTTATGATCTTCCAACAATATATATATATATATAAAAAAGGAATAGTATTACTATTTAACACAAATTCTACGAAAATAAAAGTCTTAAAGAATAAGAAAACAAAGAGATAAAAAATAAAGCAATCTAATCCTAAAATAAAGGATATGACAATCTGATCCTAAAATAAAAGTCTAATCCTAAAATAACGGATAAGACAATTTAATCATAAAATAAATCTAATACCAGAAAAGAGTCCATAATATCACTTTTCTTCTAGACAAAGAGTTTGTTCTAAGCTCAAAGGTAGGATAAACTTGATGAAAATTAGGAATTGATTTCCCGCGTATCTTTCCATTGAATTAAAACCTCCATATTGCTCTAGTACTTTCAATTGGATCACCCTAGGCTTCGATTTCTAACAAAATAACATCTTACATTAATGACTTGCAGTATAAGTTCATTACAATTGTAACACAACCTCTTCGCACTTCTATTTGCTATTTCACCTTTAATCAATCTCTTGACCATAGGGCCTTGAGTGCTACTATTGTGACTACATGTGGACATGATCAGAGTATTTGTGTTTTGGTTTTGAAGTAAAGTGAATGATGAGAGTGCATACTTTTTATTTCCCATCCAAGTTGATGAATTATGTCTTTTTTCAAAGGTCCTCGCTAAGCTCGTGGTTGTTGCAAAATTGGGTGGATTTTGAAGTCTTACATTCATTCTAATTAGTTCAGTTAATCCATGTAATACCCGGCTAAACCCCGGTATCGGAATTCCTACGTTCCGGCGGATTTTCCGTTGGAAGTCGGGATTCGAGGATGTCGGAGCTTGCCCTAAGGGTATAAGAAAGGTTTTTAAGATGTTTTTTAAGTGTTTTTATCATGTTTGCATGTTTTGAGTTAAGAAAATTGAGTTTTGAAATGAAAAGGCCAAGGGGACAAAAGCCAGGTTCGGCCGCCGAAGGTGAAGTTCGGCCGCCGAAAGTTGCATGGTTTCGCATGCACGTTAGGCCGCCGAAGGAAGAGTCGGTTGGCCACTACAAAAGCCCCTTTGCCCGAGACTTGAGTGTTAAACACTCTGTTTTTGGGTCAAAGGTAGGTTCAAGCTCTCCTTGGTGTGATTTCTCATGTTTTCCTCAAATCTTGCATGTTTTAACTTGATTTGAGCTTTGTTTTAGAGATTTGAGCAAAAGGAAGCAAAGTTGAGCACTTGGAGAGTTTGATTGAGTTTTCTCCTATCTCCAAGCTTGGATCATCAATCCTCTAGTTCTTCAAGAGGTAAGCATGGATCCTCACCTCCCCTTATGTTTAAAGCAAGTTTTAGAAGTTTTGGAGAGGTTTATGGCATGTTTTGGGGTATAAGCATGAGTTTGAGCATATGTTGCTCATATGCGTTTTGTTGTTGTTTTTGGGGCTTGAACTAGTTTTTAGGCCTCTATATGCATGAGTTATGTTATATGTTAGTTGAGAAGTGTTGGTATGCATGTTCTGGGTGTTTGATAGGAGTTTGGAGGCTGAGAGCATGAGTTGTGCTCGGATTCTGCCTTTCTGGAGAATCCAGGTTCGGCCGCCGAAGCAAGGTTCGGCCGCCGAACCCCTTGTGGAGGCAGTTTCGGCTGCCAAACCTTGCCCCCGAAAGCTAGGCTTTTGGGTGAGAAAGGGGCTTTCGGCCGCCGAAAGAGGGAGTTCGGCCGCCGAAAGTGCATGAGTTTCGTCTCTGGATGAGACTTTCGGCCGCCGAAGGTGCCGCCGAACATGCATGAGTTTCGTCTCTGGAGGGAGGTTTCGGCCGCCGAACCAGCCGCCGAAAGTGCCCAGTCCAGCCTTCTTTTGCCCATTTTTCCATGCATGCCTATGATGTTTTAGAGGGGTTTTGGGGAGATCGTAGGAGTTATGTTTAAGTAAGTTTGGTCCTCATTTGAGTCCACCTGTGTAGGTACGGACCCGAGAGACCAAGGAGGCCCACAGAGTTAGAGTTACAGAGACTGCTCAGCAGTTGACAGAGGTGAGTGGAACAGAACTTTATTTTAAAAGTTAAGAACTGTTTTAGCATGATTCATGCATCATTAATGCCATGTTTATGTAGGATGCTTTGCATTAGTATTCACCAAGTTGATGCATTGCATTATTACTTGTATATGTGGATTGGACCGAGGCGATCTCAATAGCCCATAAGTCTGTCATTATTGTATGTCCTGTGTGAGCTCCTTTGGGGCCAGGCATTTACCTTGGATGAGTCCTGTGAGAGCCCTTATAGGGTCGGGCACCATGAGTAGTTAGTGAAAGACCTGTGTGAGCTCCTTTGGGGGCCGGGCACTGACAGAGGGAGTTTTGGGATCATGTCCAATCCGAGATGTGAAATGTTTGTGCAGTGATGCATCATATGATAGCATGTTTTAAATGTGATTTGTTTTATAGATTCCGCTCACTGGGCTTTAGCAGCTCATCCCTCTCCCTAACCCCATTTTTTTCAGGGCCTCAGAGAAGAGAAAGAGAAAGAGATAGCAAGGGTAAAAGGCATATGTAATAGTATAGAATAGTGGATATGATAATGATGTAATAGTAAGTTATATAGTGAGTTATAGAATTGTGCTTGGCCCTAGTGCTTGTTATCCCTTTGCACATGATCCTTTTATGTGATATATGATTGAGATAATGTTGTGATGATGATGAGCTAAGCTTGATGCATGGTAGTCCTTCTATCTCTGTAGTCACTGTATGGTACCATAGCAGGTATCACTCGTCGAGTGCATACAGACAGAGCATGCATAGTCCAGGCTTAGTGGAAGTTATACAGAAAGAAAAGATAGTCAAGCAACGAAAAAAAAAAGAGTAAGTAACAGTTTTAAGCTTAAGTATGATCATGTATGGGATTTATCAGGTACACAGAGTTGACAGTAGGCTTACTACGGGTCCCGGCGGCCTTAAGCCGATCTGGATCCTAGTGCCGGTGATGGTCCGGTAAGCGGGCTGTTACAATCCAACTATGAATATCTCCACCTATTATGCTCTTGTAATTGAGTATACCCTTGCTAACTCTAAAATTTGTGTTGATACTCTTTTACGCTATTGGTTTGTTTCAAGTTGGCCAACTCACTCAAAGAATTGCTTCTTAATAGAGGCCTAAAGTGCAGGTGACAATAATTTTTAAAGGTGTTCCAAGTTAATCCTGGTTATTCCTATTCTAGTTTGAAAATCTATTACTGAGCCTCTCTAATCATGTGGAATGTCTTGAGTCCTACTTTGTTTGGCCTATGCTATTCTTTGATTGTGGAAAAATTGATCATAACGGTTCAACCAACTCAATGGATTCTCTATTTCATTATAAGAAGGGAAGTACAGCTCAGCATAGCGCAATATTATTGTAACTTGGAAAATTTTATTGGCTACTGCTGCTTGTTCCGACTTTGATCTCTTGGTTCTGCCGCCGTTCAATCTTTTAGGCTAAAGTTAATTGCTTAGCTATGGTCTCAAGGAATCCTCGAATCTCTTTTTGACCTAACACTGATATTTGTAACATCCTTTAAAGAGTTTAATATTAAATTCTAACTTTTGCTATAGATTATTTTGATCTTTCACAGGTTTGTATACAGTAAAATCAAAATCCAAGACCGAAGTTGTTGATTTTCCTTGATTCTTTCCTTACTCAATTGTTGTTGTTGTGAGCTCAATGAAGAGAGCTCTAACCTTTTGAACTCATTAAGAAAGAGTTCAGATCTTAATTTAGATGAAATAAATATACTTATTTTATTTATGATCTTCCACCAATATATATATATAAAAGAAATAGTATTCCTGTTTAACACAAATTCTATTGAAATAAGAGTTCTAAAGAATAAGAAAACAAAGAGATAAAAGATAAAGTAATCTAATCCTAAAATAAATCTAATACCGTAAAGGAGTCCATAATATCAAATTTTTTATGTCCTTTAGATATAGATTGCATCACATGATTATTTACAGTAAAATCATAGTCCAAGGCTGAAACTGTTGGTTTTTCTTGATTCTTTCCTCGTCCAATTATTATTATTGTAAACTCAATGAAGGAAGCTCTAACTTTTTGGACTCATTAAGAGAGAGTTCTAATCTCAATTTAGATGAAATAAATTTGCTTATTTTATTTATGATCTTCCAACAATATATATATATATGAAATATTGGTACTGTTTAATACAAATTCTACTGAAATAAGAGTCCTAAGGAATAAGAAAGCTAAAAGATAAAAGATAAAGTAATTTAATCCTAAAATAAAATAGTAAAATAAGAGTTCAAGGTCGAAGCCATTGGCTTTTCTTGATTTTTTTCTCACCCAATTGTTATTATTATAAGCTCAACGAAGGGAGCTCTAATCTTTTGAACTAGTTAAGAGAGTTTGGATCTCAATTTAGATGAAATAAATATGCTTATTTGATTTATGATCTTCTAACAATATATATACAAGGAATAATATTATTGTTTAATACAAATTCTACTGAAATAAAAATTTTAAGAAATAACAAAATAAAGAGATGAAAGATAAGACAATTTAATCCTAAAATAAAGGTCAAATCCTGAAGTAGATGATAAGATAATCTAATTCTAAAATAAATCTAATACCAGAAAGAGTCCATAACATCTCCATTCTCTATGGAATTTTTCATTGTGGATTTGAGAATGTAGCAAGTCGGACCAATTCATAGAATTAAAAACAAAGCATAGCAATTTTAAGTGAAAAAAATGATGAATAGAAGAATGGATTGATTGATATGAAATGAAAGAGATTTTGTATTTCAATTAGGCAATGAAGATTTCCTTACAAGCAATAACTCTTAAGAACACTGACAATTCTAAAAATTAACAAATAGAACAAGAAATGCAAAATTAATAGTAATCCAAGTCCCAAGATATGAGTTCCCTTCTTGTAAACTAGCTCTAGCTTATAGCTATCTATTAACAAGATTCTTCTCTACTCATATTGCTGTATGACTCCCTTTTTGTTCAGAGACTAGATCCATCTAATTCTCTTCTTTCCTATGAATTATTTTTCTGTATTTTTGTCTAGTCGCTCCACTAGTTCCTGTTGTTGAATTTTGGAATGCTCTAGAAATTCTAAGTTTTTTTTTTCTTTCACTGATAACTCTGTGCCACATTCTTAATGTAACTGTTGGTTTCTTGGGAGGAGAAAAAAAAATGTTGTTTATTGGATATGAAGTCATATACTTAATTAAATACAATCAGCTATTTATACAGTTACAAGAAAATAGAAATTCCTACCAGAATGTTAAAATATCTGCTGCATATCAATTAAAAGTTAAAACAACTTAATTAATAATCTTATTCGAAAGCAACAATAAAATTTAAAAGAAAAAAAATTATTATTTAATTCTTACAGTATAGAGAGACTCACTAATTAGTTTTTTGATTTAAAAAAATATATTAAAATATTTTTAAAATTTTAAAATTGTTATTATTAGCCTCTCTATTAATTTTAGCCATTAAATATTGAGAAAAATCAAATGCTCTCAATTAGAAAAACTAATTAATTTACATTTTTATAAAATTGAAAGGTCAACTAATAAATTTTTTTATATTATAGGGATTAAATAGTAGAACACTTAGTGTTAAAATTAATAAACAATATTGATTAGTAGATTTTTTAATACCTAAAGAAATTTTAATATATTTTTTAAAATTAAATGACTAACTAGTGATTTTTTTTATATTACAAGGACTACATAGTAAATTACCCAATTTAAAATTAAAAAGGCTTGACTTCAAATACTTCAACATCCTATTTAAATTATAATAAATTTAACTGCAACGGATGCATAACTTCAACACAAGTCGCCATGTATCAATAATAGAAAGAGGAAGGACTTTTCTGAATAGAGAAACATACTATATATATATATATGAAAATGACAAAAATTATGTCGTATGCCATTTCTAGAAAATATATCCTACTATCGTTACTTGTACCATTATGCTATAACAATACTTATAAAATATTTTCTATATTATGATGAAACACTAAAGACTAAAGTCATGCTTAAAGTCAAAATCAAATTGCATAAGATATATCAGTTAATTGTATCACCACTCCTGTCTCCTTCAAAGGACTAATATTTATAAATTGATGATGATATTATATTTATGGATGCACCTAAGTCAAACATTACTTTCTTCACTCTTACATTGCTAATTTTTATAAGAATAACGAATATACCTTGATCATCGCACTTAGTAGGTATTTTGCTTTGAAAAATAGAAGATATTTTTTCATCCATATAAACCTTTCAATACCCTACTAGCTTCTTTTTGTTAGCACAACTCTTTTAAAAATTTTGTATAGCAAGGTACCTATTTAATTGCATCAAACAAATTATATTGACCTTGACTTTATAAAAGATCTTAAAGATCTTCTTCTCTTCTTTCTCCTTTTTGGACTTTGCCAACCTTTCAGGAAAAGAAGGTTTGGTAATTAAAGAATCCGGTTCGGCTTGTACAGGTTGTTGGAGCTAATTTACTATCTTATTCAGGTATTGCAATTTCAATCTCTAGGTCTATATTGCAACCATGCCTGTGGCCTATTTTACGAGGATTGTCTTGCAACTCTTTCACTCCTAAAGGTAACAACACTTGCATTCTACTTGGAAGTCACTATGATTTTAGAAGGCAGTTTGCATTGAGTCTCCAATTTGCTCACTAAGGTTGCTAATTGACTCATTTGTGTCTCAAAGTTTTGAATGCTTACCCTTGTTTCCTGTTGAAATTGTTGAGAGTTAGTTATTAAGCTTCTGAAAATATCCTCACGTGACATATCTAAATTGATGAAGAGGTTGGTTACTGTTGGGGTTGCATAGGCCAATAGCTTTGAAATTTTTGTTGCTTATTGTTCTGCCAAGCTTACTCGACAGATCATTAGAATTATCTAAAGATGATATTGTAATTTTCATATCGCTCAAGCAATATGACAATAATTTTCTCAACTATTCTATCATTAGAAAATTCTTTTCCAAGTAGTCTCACCTTATCCACGAAACTAAGCAACTTGTCAACATACTCATTGATTGTTTTTGACTCTTTCATTTTCTATATTTCAAAATTTCACAACAAAGTTATAACTCGTGTGTGCTTCACTATCTTATTTCCTTGATATTTATTTTTTAGGTATTCTCAAATTTCTATAAGAGATCTAGTTGAATGATCATAGTAAGGATTGAGGTGAGATAGAAGAAAAAAAAAACTTGCTTTGGCTTTAGCTTTTTTTGTCTTTTTCTCGTTATGGGTTTTGAAGCAATCGTGAGGTTGGCTCCTAATGGAGCAATCTCATGGTCATATTCTACTATCTCCTTGATAATATGCACAATTATGTAGTTTTAATATTCTAAAATACTTAGATATTAAATTTGATTTCGTTTAAAACAGGTTGATTCGTTTAAAACAGGTTGATTCGTTTAAAACAGGTTGATTCGTTTAAAACAGGTTGATTCGTTTAAATTTTATTATCTTGGTAGGATTGAAAAATAACAAGAGAAAAATCTAATTTGGATTCTACATTCTAAGATCTAACGTGGTCACAACCAAATTCATAGAAGGATAAGGAACAAAGTCATACTTGAACTCTAATTTCCAGACGAGTGGTGGGCATAACGTACTTGACGAACAGAGTCCAGTTTCAAATTCAAGAAACAAACAGATAACTCTTATATGCCGAGATGTACTCGACTTTGATTTTAGCTACTTGTATTTAGATTAAATTAGGACTCTTAGCATTATAAAAAGAGGACATTCTGATGTATCTCTCATATCATCTTATCTCATCTTTCATCTCCCATTCTTAGCCATTACCATGTGTGGCTAAGTTTATTCTTTTCAATTAAAGGATAATCAAAGTTTCAGTTCAACTGGTTGTGAGATTTATGTGATTTTATTATTTCCTCAATTATTCTTGGTATTTATATTATTTATGTATTTATTGCTTAACTATTATTCTGTTTGTTATCGCATTAAAGTGCCATTGCTCAATTGGTAGAATGATATATTGCTATTCAGGTTAATTAAATCTGTAATTATTTAGTTAAATTGAAATAAGTAGTGAATTAGATTGCGTAAAGCCTTCCTAAGGAATAGAATAATCTAACTTCAGTGAACCGAGAGTCTCGCGTTTATTAGTTAGAACCAAGTCCTTCTAATTCTTAATGCAATAATTAGATTAAATTTTAGGAGCGTCTCCTACGTTTGTCCAATAGTTAGAGCTAGTTAACGAGCGTCTCTTAACTAGTTTAAAATCTAAAAAAGGATTGGATACCTGAAGCGTCTTCGATATCTATAACTGGTTTATCAATAATTAAATTGAAACTATTTTATATCTATGATCAACCGACAAACACTGAAACTAAAATTATTCCTTTAACTGAATGTTTCTCATCTTGATTCTTCCTCTTAAATTTAATTGCTTTTTCCTTTGAATTGATTTTATTTATTTCTTTGCATTCAAAACCCCCTCATTTTATTCTATTTTATTTCTTATTCATTCAATAGAATTAATTTATTTACCAGTCTTTGTGGGATCGATCCTACTTACCGTTATCACAAGTTTTATTTTAAAGCAGGAACTTATTTTTGGTAGTTTTGACGCCCATTAAATTTTGACGTCGTTTCTGGGGATTGGTTTTGAATTGTTTCATTAATTCTTTTTGAATGACATGTTCTAATCTTGCAGGCAAACTCAAGTTCAATCTAGAAATTGAGAAAACCACAAGAAAACTGAGAAAATAGGCCAAACAGCGGAACAAAGACCCCTTATATAGCCTAATCCTGCCTCTCTTCCTTCCCCCCCGGCTCATATGGCCTCCAGTTCCTACCACAATCATATTGATGGTTCCACCGGAGCCGTCATTTACTGGTGCCCCAATCTGCCTCCGGGGTCTTTCTCTAGTCGCTCCTTGTTGTGGCCTTTGCCCCTCCAGCTTCTTCATGAAATTCTTGAGATGGCCTCTTTTAATCAGCCTTTTTATCTCATTTATCAGTTGATAGCAATCATTCGCATTGTGTCCATGTGTCCAGTGATAGTGGTAGTATTTATCCAGGTCTCTTTTATTGGCATTAACTCTCATGGGCTTGGGCCATTGCATGAAGTCCTTATCCTGGACTGCTACGAGCACTTCAGCTCTAGACGCGTTTAAAGGAGTGACTTTAGTAGGAACTTGGGGCTAATAAGGTCTCTGCTCCTTTCTTTCCCATCAATGTTTATTCAGTGCCTCCAGGCTCCAGTCTTGCCTTCTCTCCGACCTATCTTGCCTCCTATCATCCCTAGCTCTTCCTCTTTCTCAGTCATCCCAGGCGAACCGACTAGTCATTAAGGCATCATCCTGCCTAATGTACTTTTCAGCTCTCTTCATTAACTCTGACAAGGTGGTGAGGGGCTTCCAGCACAACGACCCAAAAAATTCTAGGGAGGTCGTGCCTTTTTGTATGGCTTCTACTGTCCATCCCTCTTCTAGTTCGGGTATCTGCAAGGCTTTCAAGTTGAACTTGGCAACATATTCTTTCAGGGATTGATTCCTCCTTTGTCAGATGGTCTCCAAGTAGCTCGTCTTTCTCTCCGTAGGGACTCCAACAATGAACCTGATGATAAATACATTGGCTAGGTCTATAAAATTCCTGATGCTCCCCGACTTCATTCTATTGAACCACGCCCGAGCTGGACCTATTAGGATGGTCAGAAAGGCCTTACATATCAAGACATTCGAATAAGTCAATAACTCCATAAATGTCTTATAGTTCAAAATATGCTCTCGAGGGTTTTTGTCCCATCGTAGGCTGTCAAGTTTGACATCATGAACTTCTTCGTTATTGTCTCCTGCTAGATCCCTTTTACAAATGGTGATGAGGTTGACAATAGGGGACTATTGTTGTCTCGGGCTCCCAACTCCATCAACAGTTACTCTTTCAATCTTTCTAACTTTTAATCTGTCAGTGTCTTTCCTTCTAGGCCTCTTTTTCATGCGGTAACTTCTTTTCAGCTCTTTACTTTTCAATCTCTCTGCTGGCTCGAAAGAGTAGATCTCTGCCCCATCATTTTTTATGAGCTCGCTTGCTATCCTGCCCCTTATTCGAGTTGTTGGCTCGTTTCATCGAATTGCCTCCCCCTCCCATCTCATGTCCTCTTACTGCTTTATTGAGAGATTTGGTAGTTCAATATGAGTTGAGACTCATTGAGATTGAGCCCTTCTACTATGGGTGGTCTGCTTAGTAGGGTACTGAACCCTCTTTGCTGTAACATCTGGCTTAGTAGTGGGTAGCATTTTGCAACTAGAGGTCCATGCTCTGAAGTTCTTGATCAGATAGGGAGGTTCGGGGCATGGTCTCGATTGAGTTTGGTGAAGAGTTAAGCACTATGGGTGGTTGATTTACTGGGGCTGTTGGGCTAGAGAATGACAATTGCAGACCTTCTTGAGTCGAGCTCAAGTTGTTTGGGGTGATTCCTATATGTTTTCGCCGTGATTGGTCATGTGTATCTCAGTGGATAAATGGAAATGAGAAACTCCGGTGATGAAAACATCTCCTATGTTTCCACAGACGACGCCAATTGATGTCTGAGATCCAAGAATAGTCTAGACTCAGGGTATATTTTGGTAAATTTAGTTTTCATTTTCTTTTCGTATCCCTTTATTTCCTTTCCTTTTTATCTTTTAGTGACGTATAATTGCTGTTCTGTACCCGTACCCTCCTACCACATTCACACTGGCAGTACATACAGACGTACGGTGTCTTTTTTTTTTTTTAATTTTCTCAGGCAACCATTTAATTCCATCTACGCTATCTAAACACGATACCAAGCATCACAAAGTCTGTTTTACTACAAGAGAAACGATTATTCGAGGCTAAGATTCTAAGAGTAGATTTACATCCAACCCGATTTATCTAAACAGGCTCTAATCTCATAAGATATTTAAAATCGCGTATTGAGCCTTCATGAAGTTTAGGACCAATTTTTTAGTTTGACCTTCATAAGGGCCTAGACATTTAGAGCCTAGCCGTCATCAATGTCGAAGATATTTTTCATCTTTTTAGCAATTGTTCTCCATTCGACGGTGATGACACGTGGACAATATCCTCATTCAATGGCTATGTCCGGATCGCCTTTCGCCTGCCGCTCCCAGACGACTTCTATTTTTCCGCCGGACCACACTCTTGACCCCGATCGAGCTACGAGCGTACAATCATAAATTATACAATAAATTAATTGATTTATTACATTTAAAATAAATAAATAAAAAAATGAAAGTTTTTTCCCATAGGTAGCTAATTAGGTTGGAGAGCTATCAGTTAATTAAGATTTCAGAAAATAATAATGTCAAATGAAGACATAGCAATCACATGCGTAAAGAGTTTTCTATGCTGTAAAACACCAATATAATTATGTTTTATTGTATCAATTTGATTTAAAATTAAATTCAATGAAATTAAATAAATTATAAATTAAAATTTTAATATTTATAAAAATTAAACATAATTAATTTTAATAAAAATTAATTTAAATTGAATCGATTTAATTTAAATTAATTTAATTTAATTTGATTGATTGACATTTTAATGAATTTTTATTTTTTACATATTATTTTTTAATATTTTAAAATTTAATTAAAATATTTTAACTTTAGTTATAGTACTCACTAATTAATTTAATTTGATTTTATTATTATTTTTAATTAAAATCAAATCGAATTAAAATAACTGAAATTTTTTTAAATAAAAATCAAACTAAAAAAAATAAAAAATAAAACCAAACTTCTGAATTAATTCAATTTAATTATTTTTTCAGTTTGAATCAAATATTACTCACCTATATATTATTTTTTAATATATATAAAAAAGTAGAGTGAATAAAAATTATGAGATGAAAAGACTTTTCTTTTAAAAATCGGAGCTTTGGACCGATGACTATAGTGGTAAGACCCAGACGAAGAGTCCCGTCGGTCGGGAAGGGATTTTTTCTATTCATTTTTTGACTCTCTTCTGGCCTTCGAGTATTTAGAATTTGTGATGTAAAAAAATTTATCAATTAATTTTTTAGTTTTTAAAAATATATATTAAGATAATATTAAGAAATTTTAGTCATTAATTTTATTAATTTTTTTTAATTTTAGACGTCATTAATTGTTTATTATTTAGTTTTTATAATATAGTTATTTATCAGTATTTTAATTTTAAAAAATACACTAAAATATTTTCTAAATTTAAAAAAATTACAAATTAGCTCTTTATTTAGAAAGTATTAAAATTTTTTTTAATATTTAAAAATTAAAATTAATATATTATATTGAGTCGGCCTATTAAGGGGTAAAGTGCTCCCATCGAGTATTTACTCTTTAGAATGAGATTTCGATCTTACTTAAAGAGAAAAAATATCCAATTACTCATTTTTCCATCTCATTTTTAGATGAGAGTCAACTCTTCCTTATGTAAACTTAAAATGTTAATTTCTTAATGCATTTCCTCTTCTATTTTAGCATAATTTTTTTTTTCTCACGAAATAATGATTAAGCACATCAAAGGTTAAACTTATACTTTAAGAAATATTCTATCCCCAAAGGATAGGGAAGCTTATATTTTTACATGAATTGAAAAAATCGTAGTTAATATACTTGAAATAATAAATTTTGTTTTACTTTTGAACATACTAATCACTTCATTAAAAATTAAATAATTTATATTATTGAAATTAAAAAATTAATTTTTTAATTTATATTAAATAGAAATATATTAGTAAATAAATAAATTATTTTCTAAAAATATTAACCTATAATTTGAAACATGAAAAAGAAAAGTAAGTTTATTTTTATAGAAAAAGGAATAATTAATTATTTAAAACAACAGCACCAACTTATTTTATATAGTGGATTTGGGCCCATATATAATTCTATACAAATATAAGAAGTTTGCATGAGAAATTAGTTTTAAATTTTAAAATAAATTTAAATTGAATTTAATTTTTATTATTGATATTGAACGAAAGATTCATAATAATTTTTAAAAATAAAATTTTAAAATATATTATTTTAAAAAATGCAACGACCGTTAAAAGTCTGTCACAATGGAAATTCCAAGGCGATGGTGAATCAAGTAATCATCACCTTTGAATACATAAAAAACCATGTTCCGATGGTGATGGTGATGGAGAAATTGTTGTTGTTATTGCTGGGCTCTCAGCAATTCCTTCTTACGCCGAAGCTCCAGCACCTTCCAGTGTGAATTTGAATGCTTAGTGAGCATAAAGGTTGGGCTTGTCGTTGGCCGATAATCAGGCACCAACCTTCCCAACTTATACCTTACACTGCAACCGTTGCATAGCGTCTTTGGGCCCATTGGTTCGATCTGCCGCTGTGGTGTTTTGTCGTTGGCGCAATGCAGGCATTTACGCCCTTCACTATTCCCAGCTCCGCCATCTGCGCATTCTCTTCTGTTCGATGAAGGAATTTTTACTGTCTTTTTCCCGGAATTAGGATGTTGCGTTAGGGAAATGACAATTCTAAAGTCCGATCGCGAAATTCAGAATCAGCTTATAATCAAGAATTTCATATATTAAATAAAAATATATTACTAAACTAATAAATAAATTACTTTCTAAAAACTGCAGCCTATAATTTAAAATATGAAAAAGAAAATAAGTTTATTTTTATAGAAAAATGAACAATTAATTATTTAAAAGAATAATATCACCCATTTATTCTATTCTAAAATAATACTCCATTTTTTTTGTTGGGTATTTTAAATAGTTGAAAATTTTTTATACGTAATTAATTGTAAAAAAAAAATCTCAAAATGAGTAATTCTCCACTGTATTTAAATTAATTATTTCATCTAATACATTTAATTAACGGTAATGTATAAAAAAATAAAAGAAAACAACTCCTTAATATTATGTGAAATTAAGTCCTTAATTTTCCCGGTCTCTTAAAACAAAGCTAATTATAATAACCAATCAGAAAATATGTTGATTAGTTTTTATTTTTATTTTTATTTTTAAAATTTTGAAATTAACCCAAATTTCAAATTTGAATCTTTCTATTTATTATTATTAAAATATTTATCTTTTCAGTGAAAATAGGGAAAAGCGTGTCTTATTAATTATATTCAGGTTTTATTCCTCTTCTATATAAAAATAAGATCTATTATTTTAAATAATCTGAACATTTTGATTATAATTTTGAATAATTAAATTAAATTTTTAAAATTTATCATAATTTTATTTATGAGTCTAAATTAATTTTGATTAAAATTTAAAAATATCATATATGATTCACATGACTTTTCTTAATTTTTTAATTAACTATATTTTTATTTTAGATAAAATAATCTAAACTTTTTTATAACTTTACAATTATATTTCAATTTTTTTATTTATTGTGTAAAATAAATCAAATATTTTCATAAATTTATATTTATATCATAATATTCAAATTTTAAAAAGAGAGAATATAATTATTAAAACACACAAAAATTTGATAATATACAAAAAAATTAAATTAATCAATAACTTTTTTTCCACCCTGATCCCAAGAGAAATGATAGAATTTAAATAAATATAATGTCAATACAAAAATAAGTAATACGTATAGAAAATTAGTTTTAAAAAATTTATTTATCTTTTTTTAATTATTTTATTCTCCAAATTAATTTTTTTAATGTATTATTTTTATTTTTATTTTTATTGCGATAGTTTAGATTCTATTCTTTCATTATAGTCAAAGTGCAAAAAATGCTACCAATTAATTTAGTTATTTTTGTCGGTCCTCTAATTAAAAATGCAATAATTAATTTTTTAGGTGTTTTAATATTTATTTTTGCAACTATTGCAAGTTCGTGATATAAAAATGAATTCTGAAAAAATTTGAATTATTTTATTTAATAAATTAAAAATATTGAGATATAAATGTAGATTCATAAAAAAGGTTCAATTATTTTAGCCAATAAATAAAAATATAAATTAAAAATAATAAAATATCAAGTAAAATTATAGATATTAATTTTAAATTTTCATTAAAATTAATTTAAATTTATAAATAAAATCATGATAAATATAAAAAATTTGATCTAATTATTTAAAATTAAAAATTTAAAATATAAAAGTAAATATTTAAATTATTTAAATTAATTAACCTAAAAATAAACTAATTATGAAGATAGTTCACTTAAACTACTCAGAAACGTGGCGTCACTCAACACTCAATTCTGTATTTGGATTTTCTTTCATTTAATTTCCACACCCAATTTTTTCTTTCTAAACATATGGTTTTTTTTTTTTTTTCTCAAATGTATCGTCTGACATTAGAAAAAGAAAAGAAAATTGTCTTTATATCTAAAATAAAAAAATAAAAAAAACTGAATTACGAAAAACTGAGTTACAGAGCTTGCCAACTTTGAAAACGAAAGCCAACTCCTGAGAATAATAATTAATAAAAATAAAAATGATAAAAAGTTAAAGAAAATCAAAGGAAGTTAGACAAAATTAGAAGATTAACGAAATTCACTAACAAATTTCGCTACTAAATAATCAGTACACCCCACCTGAACCTGAACCTGCCACTTCCGTACGTGACTAGATCAGCTGTCTGAAATCGGGCCCCATGTGTTGGTGAATCAAGTAATCATCGCCGTTGGATACATCAAAAACCATGTTCTGATGGTGATGGAGAAATTGCTGTTGTTGCTGTTGCTGGGCCTTCAGCAATTCCTTCTTACGCCGAAGCTCCAGCACCTTCCGGTGCGAATTTGAGTGCTTAGTGAGCACAAACGTTGGGCTCGCCGCTGGCCGATATTCAGGCACCAACCTGCCCGACTTATACCTTACGCCGCAAGCATTGCATAGCGTCTTTGGACCCATTGGTCCGGTCCGCCACTGTGGTGTTTTGTCGGTGGCGCAATGAAGGCATTTACGCCCATCACCACTCCCAGTTCCGCCATCTTCACAGTCTCTTCGCTTCGATGCCGGAATTTTTACTGTCTTTTTCCCGGAATTAGGATGGTGGGTTGGGGCGACGACGATTTCCGTGTCCGATGATGAGGTTGTGGGGGAGAGGACGAGGAGGCGAGAAGCCCAGTTGCATGGGGCAGCTCGAGAGCGCTTGCTACGAGCCTTGGCCGGGACGGACATTTCAGTGTGGAAAATTGGGTGGTTGTTATTCGTTGATGCGGCGGTGTTGCTGTTGTTAACATCGGAGTTAGGATGAAAATTTCGGGTCTCTGATGACTCGTCGGTTCGAGCTTTCTTGCCTGATATCAGATGGAGTTTTTGCAAGTCCTCGCTGGAGAAGGATTCTTCAACGAAATTTGACAGCCATTCGAGCTCAGCTAAATCATCATACTATTTCAAAAACGAAGAAAGAAATGATTAGCAAACTATCAGCAAATCCTAAATTTTCTTGGCAACCAACCATAATTTAATAAAATCTTTGAATTGAAGCGAGATAAATATATTAAAAAACAAAACAATTATCACAGAAACACGAGTCTTTATCGTGCATGAATGGATTACCGGAACGCAAAGGTCGCTAGAGAATTGATCGTCGGCGAAATTATGGGACCCAGAATCTCCATTATACCAAGGCTCGGAACCGGAGAAGGATGAAGAATTGCAGCTTTCGACAATAGAAACAGTGGAGGAATCCGTGGAGTTTCCAGTAACGGTATCGAAAGAGCTGCCATCGGTGATAACAGCGTCTTCGTTGGAGAAGTCTAAGAGGTCCTCGACGATGAAATGGTCACCTCCACCACCGGGCTTAGAATCCAAAGATTGGTTCTTTTCATTTGCAAATTGCGAGCAAAACCCAGACTGGTTATCCAATTCTGGTGCTTCCATAGATTGAAAATTGGCTAGCTTGCTTCTTATTGATTTATATTTGTATTTATGAATTATTTAGCGTTCTGTTAAATGCAGAAATGATTAAAGCAAAAGAGTGTAGTGAGAGAAATGTGTCTGTAAAGAGAGAAGAAGAGTGAAGGAAGAAGAGGTAGAGAGAGAGAGAGAGAGGTTTTGTTTGCGTTTGAAGGGGACAGCACAGGCGGACACCTAAAATGGAGGATTTTGAGTTTTGACGAGGAAAGATAAGAGTATTGAAGAAAGCCAAGGATTTCAAAATTTAGTATTTAAAAATAAAAAATAAAAAATAAAAAATGACTGAAAATAATGGAATAGCAATCCACCCGTACATATTCTCTCGGTTTAGTATAGTTATTTTGTAAGAAATAAAAAATTAAAATAAATTCTTATAATATTATTTCAAAATTTGTTTTTTTAATTAAAAATTAAAATTTTTATTTCAAATAAAATAATTATAAAAAAATCATATAAATGACTTCAGTGGAATTCACCCCATTGCTTAAAATACTAGTATCAATTATTTCTTATATTTTATTTGTCGTTTTAGTATTTTTTTTTAAAATATGTAGCGTTTTATAATTTCTATACCTTATTAAATATCTTCTTTCTTAAATTTCCTTCAATAATTGAAATATTTTTAAAACATTAATTAGTTTTATCATTTTCATATAAATGTTTTAATTAAAAGGTAAAATAATTTTTTTTCTCTCTAAATTTATTAAAATTTAGTACATTTATTGTTAAATGACATATGAAAAGTAGAAAAAAAAATAAATTAGATTTTAAAGTGAGGAAAGTGATTAGAGGGTAAACAAGTAATTAAAATAAAGTAGTAGAATTAATGGTAATTAAGTGTTCAAATTAAACTCCTTAGGAACCGATCTAACGGGATTGTCGCTTGCGCTCGTGCATTAGCTTCCAGGTTTACACGCCGACTCCTCTGCTTTTGTTTTCCTCGGAAGTCGCGCTTTCATTTGTTTTATTTTTGCCTCATTGTTTAAAAGAAAAAAAAATATAAGTATTGTAAAATAATTTTAAAAAATATATTATTTAAAAAATATATTCATAATATGTTTTATCTAATCCTTAAGTAATTCAAAAGCTGCTAAATTATATGATATAATTATATAATATTTAAAATTGTTAAAATTAAATTGAGCAAATGTTTTTAAAATAATAAAGGAAATATTTCATATAAAAATAAGATGTATATTTAAGTTGATAATCTAAAATATATATGAAAATTAAGATTCTAATTTTATAAACATGAAAATATAAAATCAGAATAATTTTAATTTTAAGAGGAAAAGTCAAGGAAAAAATTTATATTTACCTAAATAATAAGAGGGAATAATGTAACTAGAAAAATTTCATCTAATTAGGTTATAAGATTTTAAAAAAAAAACATTAGATTACCTTGTATTTATTTTTAAAATAACAATTACCAATCAAATTTTTGTGCAACCAAATAATTTAATTTAATATTTTAACTTATATCATAACATATAAATTATAAGTTACCCTAAATCAATAGAAAATTTGAAATCCAATTAATGAAAAATAAAAATTTATTACATTTACCTAAGTCTTTTACAAAATAAAAATTTTGAGACTATTTAAAAAATTCAAATTCTATGCCAAATCTTATGTTATAATAATGTACCATTAAAATAAAAAAGTTTAAAATATAAATAAAAATAATTTGATAAAGTGTTAGGAACCAAGGGCTCTTTAGATTTCCTCTCCTTGCCTCATAATGGGTAGTGCCATTAAAAAGTAAGGGTAAAGTTACTAGCAATGTTAGAAATGCATTAATGTGGTGCTAATATGGTAGTTATGTATTAATGTGGCACTAACATGGTTGATAAGCTGTTGATGTGTCATTATGTAAGCAATAAATTAATACTATGTTAGCAATTTAGTGCCCTAGCCACTGCAGCAAGGTCCTTCGCAAAGTGTAATGTTGGTGGCTTGTTTTCTATCCACTCTTTGTGACGTGTTCGCTATTGTCGTAGAATTATCTTTTGTTTGTTTCTTTGTAATGTGCATGGTTTCTATATGGAGTCTCTTGCAGAGGTTTCTTTCGCTGCGGATGAGGTGGCTGTGTTGCGGCTTGAGGAAGACGAGGCTTCTGCTTGGCAAATAAACCACCTTTTACTCTTCTTGGGAGGTTGTTAACTGATTGACAAGTGAATTTTGAGACTTTAAAAATAACCTTGTCTCATCTGTAGCGCTTGGGTAAGGGCGTTTTTATAAAAGAGCTTGCACCAAAACTCTACTGGTTTCAATTTTTTCATGTTGTTGATCTATAGCAAGTTATTGAAGGAGGGCCATGCTCTTTCAATAACCATCTTCTTGTTACACATCTTTTGTAGGTCAAGGAGGTTCCTCTTGAGGTTTCTCTCCACTTGGCTTTGTTTTAGATCCAAATTCATCATCTTTTGCTAGGGTATATGAATATGGCTAGCTCGGATATTAGGAGACTTTATAGGGCATTTTGTGGACTATAACTCTACTGTTCGTTCTGGTGCATAGAGGAGTTATTTGCGAGTAAGGGTAGAGATTAATGTTATGGTACCTTTGAAGTGTACTAAGAAAATTATCACACATGGAGATAAGAGCTTTATGGTTGAGTTTAGATATGAACGTTTGCTTATATTTTGTTTTTTGTATGGGTTGTTGGGCCACAATGAGAGGTTTTGTCCTCGACTATTTGATGAGGTGGGTGCTGATGAACCATAGGGCTGGGGATAGTGGTTACGAGCCAGTGTGTGGCAGTCTAGTTCGATGCATAACCTATGGTTGAGAGAGAGTGATGGAACTAGTTCTGGCGATTCTTTTCTTTCTTCATTGAGCAATGGTGAGCAACAAGTTTTGCATGGTCTTGTGTACTCCCATGCACAATTGTTTTTAGAAGATGCTGAGATGAGTGTGTAAACTACTTATATGGAAGAGGACATTGACGAGACCAAGAAACGACAACAAGTGGGCCTTCCTTATGGTTCAACCGGCTTTGATGCATGAGATGGAGGTAAAATATTTTTTTGGGAATTCTAATTCTATTAGTGATCAAACGAAAGGTTTTGGGTTCCACGCCTATTGAGAGCCATGATTATTTTAAGTTGGAATTGCCGAGACTTAGGCAACCTTCGTGCATTTTGTGCTCTTGAGGAGCTTGTTAAATTGCATAAGCCTAATGTTGTCTTTTTAAGTAAAACTTTGGTGCATTATGGCAGAATAGAAGATTTACAGGTTCGATTAGGCTTCGAAAGTTGTTTTAGTGTGGACAGATTGGGTCATGCGGGTGGTTTGGCAGTCCTTTGGAGGATTGTTACTACTGTTTCTATTACTGCATTTTCTAGCAATTTTATTGATATGAATGTTTTAAGGTAATGGGCCTTGGAGGTTCACAGGTTTTTATGGCTTTCCTGAAAAAGGCACAAGATGTGAGTCTTAGAATTTACTATGTAATTTAGCTATAGCTTCTTCTTTGTTGTGTGCTTGCATAGGTGACTTTAATAATCTATTACATGTGGAGGATAAGGAAGGGGGTATTCTGTCACTATAAAAATCTGTCGTAATAGTAACGGATATTAGTAACGGATTAGTAACGGATTTTATATTCCGTTACTAATTTTTATTATTTAGTAACGAATTAACAATCCGTTACTAAATCTGTTACTTAATAAAATTATTTATCAATTTAATAATGGATTTTGAAATCCGTTATAAATCCGTTACTAAATTAGATAAAAATTAGTAACGAATCTCAATCCGTTAATAAATTTGTTACTAAATCGGTTACTAAATAAATAAATAAAATAGTAACGGATTTAATAATGGAATGCAATCTAATTAGTAACGGATTTAATCCGTTACTATTTTTTTAATAAAAAAATTGATTTTTTATTTTTTAAAATTTTAATTTTTCTTTTTAAGTTAGTAACGGATATAATCTGTCACTAAATCCGTTACTGATTCAAAAATTATTAATGGATTCTATAATCCGTTACTAAATTTTAGAAAATAAAATACTGCGCTTTTATTTTAAATTTTCGCATTTTTATTTTTAATTTAGTAACGGCAAAAATCTGTTACTGAGTCCGTTACTAATCTAAAATTAGTGACGGATTAAAAAATCCATTACTAAAATTTGGAGAATAATACCGCCTTTTTATTTTAGTTCGCCCGCATTTTTTTTAAATTTAGTAACGGATTTAATCAGTTACTAAATCCGTTACTAATCTAAAAATTAGTAACGGATTAAAAAATCCGTTACTAAAATTTGGAGAATAATACCGCCCTTTTATTTTAGTTCGCCCGTGTTTTTTTTAAAATTTAGTAACGGATTTAATCCGTTACTAAATTCGTTACTAATTCGCATATTTATACACTCACCCATTTTATCTCCCTTAACTTCATTTATTTTCTTTCTCCCCATTTTATTTTCCTTTCATTTCATTCATTCATTTTCTTTCATTTCCTTCAATTTTCTCTTCAATTTTCTTTCATTATTGATCTTCCTTTTATCACTTGATTTTTGTTTTATTTTCTCTCATATTTTTTCTTTCATTTTCTCTTCCACTTTCTATCATTTTCCCTTCCTTTTTCTTTCATTATTCATTCATTTACTTTCTTTTCTCTCATATATATACTCCAACCTTTTTTTTTTTTTTACATACTTTTGTATATCTTCATTCTCTTTATTTTTCTTCATTTTTTCTTCATCTTTCTCTCATTTTCTTTCTTTTTTCTATTTTTTCTTCCTTTTTTCTCATTTTCTCATTTCCTTTAATTTTTCCTTTTTTCTTATTTGCTCTTCATTTTTATCATTATTTTCTTTTATTTTCTTTCTTTTGTTATTTTCTCTTTTATATCTCATTTTTTTCTATTCTCTCACATTTTTCCTTTTTTTAAATTTTCTCATGTAATTTTATAATAATTTTCTCATAAAATTAATAAAATTTAAAATATTAAAGTTAATATTTAATATAAAATACAATGAAAAAATTAATAGTTTACAATAATTAAATTATTATCTAATGTAAAATATAATGAAATAAATTAATTCCATTTAAAAAAAATGAAATAAATTAATAATTTAATATAATTTTTTAAATATTTTTTAAATTTAACAATAGATTTAATAACGGAATATAAATTTAATATATTTTTTTATTTTTTATTTTATCAAATTAGTAACGGATTAGTAACGGATTTCTATCCGTTACTAAATTTAGTAACGGATGCAATTTATGTATATATTTTTAATTTTTATTAAATTAGTAACGGATTTGAAATCCGTTACTAAATTTCATTACAAATCCGTTACTAAATCCGTTACTAAATCAGTAACGGATTGCTAATCGGTTACAATTGCATTAGCAACGAGGTTCATAGTAACGGATGTAAATCCGTTACTAATCCGTTACTAAACTGGTTAGTAACGGATTTTTCATTGATTAGTAACGGAAAAATCCATTACTAATCCGGAAAAATCTTGTAGTGTGTATCCTTATTATTTATTTCATAGTTTTCGTGAGGCTGTGATAGATTGTCAGCTTATGGATCTTCTATTGCATGGATATCAGTTTACGTGGGAGAAAGGTCATGATATGTAGGTTCGGATTCGAGAAAGGTTTGATAATGCACTTGTCACATCTTTTTGGCTTGATGTTTTTTCTCACTGTAAGTTATCTAATCTTAACACTTTTGTCTCTTACCATTCTCCCATTTTATTGGTTTGTAAAAGTAGTAGATGGATGGGAAGGACAAAAAGGTTTAGGTTTGAAAACTTTTGGTTGTTTAAACTTGATATTTTTTTATTTGATCAAGGATTCTTGGGATTCTTCTGAGAAAATTTGCTTGGGGATAGAATCAGTTTGTGTGCCCGGAATTTGGTGTCTTGGAGTAGAAATTTTAATATAAATTTTCGTATGATGGAAAATCATATCCATAAGGAGCTTGAGGATTTGCGAGGTAAGAATGATGATATCTCTTTTTATATTGAGAATGGTTTGAAAATAGATTTGAATAGGGTGCTTGCGGATGAGGAGCTCTATTAGAAGCAAAGGTCCAAAAATTTTTGGTTACAGGATGGGGATAAAAATATGAAATATTTTCATTCTCAAGCTTTTGCACATAAGCGGAACAATTATATTAGATCCTTAGTTTTCTCTGACGGGGTGAGTGTGTATGATAAAGAAGGTATGGGCAATGTGGTTCTTGACTATTTTACTAATCTTTTTTCTAAGTCTAATGTGGAGTGTTCTGGTGTGGTTGAACTTATTGGGTCGATAGTAAGCAGTCGAGATAATGATAATATTTTATCTTATTTCATAGATCTGTTTTTCAGATAAATCCATAAGGCCCCCCAGGCCTAATGGTATGAATTTTACTTTTTTTCAAAAGTTTTGGGATATAATTGGAGACTCTACTGTTTGCTCTTGTCAGGAATGATTGCAGACTGGTTCTTTTCTTGAGCCCCTTAATGACACAATTATTGTCCTTATCCCAAAAAAGGAAAACCCATCAGATCTGAAATATTTGAGGCCAATCTCTTTGTGTAATTTTCTTTATAAAATCTTAGTCAAAGTTTTGGCTAACAGGTTGAAAGTGCTCTTACCAAGTTTGATCTTATAGGCTCAGTAAGCTTTTGTTCCTGGTAGGGTGATCACAGACAATGTGGTAATTGCCTTTGAAATTATTCATTATATGAAGAGGAAAGTTAGGGGAAAGAAGGGTGAGGTGGCTTTGAAGATAGATATTAGTAAGGCCTATGATAGAGTGGATTGAAATTATTTAAGGTTGGTTATGTTGCGTATGGGCTTTCACCATAGATGGGTGGACATTATCATGCTTTGTGTTAGTTTTGTTAGATACTCTGTTGTTGTGAATGGTGTCAAGTTTTTTCCTATTATGCCTAATAGAGGTCTGCGATAAGGAGATCCTCTCAACCCATATTTGTTTATTATTTATTCTCAGGGGCTATCAGCGTTGTTCCAATAGGCTGAGAGAGATGGTCTGCTCCATGGTATTCGTATTCGTTGTAGGGTTCCTACTGTTTCTCATTTGCTATTTGCTGATGATAGTTTTTTCTTTTTTTTTTAGTAGATAATGTGGAGTGTGACTCTATTAAGCGTATCCTTAACAGTTATAAGACTGCTTTAGGTCAAGTTGTTAATTTTTAAAAATCAATTATCTTCTTTAGCTCAAATTGTTCTAGGGATAGGAGGGTTCATATAATCTATTTTGGGTGTTTCACAAGCTCTAGACCATGGACATTACTTGGGATTACCCTCTTTGATTAGTAGGAGTAAAAAATGTGTATTTTCTTTCTTAAATGATAGGCTTTTGAGACGTGTGAGTTGTTGGAATAGTAAGTTTTTATCTCAGGATGGGAAAGAAATTTTATTAAAATCTGTAGCCCAGGCTATCCCTTCATATGTTATGAGTGTTTTTGCTTTGCTTATTTCTCTATGTGAGGAGTTAGAGAGGATGATGAACTCCTTCTAGTAGGGTTCGAATGGAAGGGACTCTAAAAAAATTCATTGGTTATCTTGGCATAGGATATGTTTTAGTAAGGACAAAGGTGGGTTGGATTTTTGGCACCTTCGGTACTTCAATTTAGCAATTGTTAGCAAGCAGGGTTGGAGTTTTATCTCCAATCCAGAATCTCTTCCTGTTTGTATTCTTAAAGCTAAATATTTTCCTGAAGTGGATTTTCTTAATGCAACTGAGGTTTCCAATCCAATTTTTATTTGGAAGTATTTTGCTGACTAAGAGTATTCTAAATCAAGGTACTCGATGAGGAGTGGGTAACGAGGAGCAGATTAAAGTATGGGGTGGTCCTTAGCTTAATAGGGATGTTAACTTTTTTGTGGGTACCCCATGTATTAATAGTATGAAGGATTTTAGTATTTCTGAGTTTCTTAATGACGCGGGTACTAGTTGGAATTTACCTTTACTTTTTGAGTTTTTTTGTGCCTTCTGATGTTGCTTGTATTTCTTGTATTACTCTTAGAATCTATAGGCAGACTGATAAATGCATTTTGACACTTCACAAAGAACATGTTGTATTTACTTAAATCAAGTTATCATCTTCTGGTTCAGTTGGATAGTAATCTTACTCAATTTATTGTGCCAGGGTCTTGGAAGAAGTTGTGAAATTTATATGTTCCTACAAAGGTAAAGAACATCCTATGGAGGGCCCTGAGAGGTATTCCACCCTCTAAGATGAGTTTAATAGCTAAGGATATCGATGTTATACCCAGTTGTCAAGTTTGAAGTGTTGAAGAGGATAGTTTACACACTTTGATTCATTACTCTGTGGAAAGTGAGTGTTGGAAGAGATTGGGTGTTTATATTCCTACACAATCTAGTGTAAGCTTTTCTTATTTTATTAATTACATTTTAGATATCTCTGATTTTGCTTTATAGGGGTAGCTTTGTATAGTTCTTTGGAATCTTTGGAATGCTACGATTGCGAATCTTTTGAATGGCAAGCCTATCGAGTCCGGTCGTATTATTTACTCTTCTGTAGATGTTCTAGCTTCATGGGATGGTGTTAATACTACTCATAGTATACATAATGTTTGAACTCATGCTATCATCCGGCAGTTACTATCTATTCCTGGTAGATTGAAATGTAATATGGATGCGAGAGTGTTTAGTCATTCTAGATAGGTTAACTATGGAGCTGTTCTTCATGATTCCGTAGGTTCTTTTCTTGCAAGAATTTTGGATTATATTATTGGTAGTAATTTGTCTATAATGGCTGAGACTTATACTCTTCGTGAGTCTCTTGTGTGGCTTATAAATGATAATAGGGATAATGTCAATATTGAGTAGATTCTAAAGGGGTGGTGGATGTGGTTTGTTCTGCTCATGAGGATTTTTCTATATTTGGTCAACTTGTTGTTGATTGCAAGTTCCTCTCCCAACAATGGTCTAATTGGACCTTATCTTGGGTTAGACGTCAGGCCAATTTAGCTGCTCATTTGTTAGCTGGAAAAGCTATCTTGTTTTCTAGCCTTTCTTTTTAGCTTATTTTTCTAGAATTTTTATGTAATGCTTTATGTTCTAATGCTACTCTAGGTTTTTTCACTTAACATCTTAGATCCTAAGTTGTTTCTTAGGGAGACTTGTTGGTCTGGGTTAGTATGGATCTAATTTGTTAAGTTTTTCCTGGATATGATTTATAATATTATTAGTTTTAAAGATTGAAAATGATGCTAAGACGATGAATATTAAAGATTGAAAAGTTTACACACTTAAGTGTACTCGCTACTTAAACAACACGATTCTCTCACGCTCGGTGAGTTTTCTTTGGGTTATTTGTCTTGTTTCCGGGATTGCTTTTTTATCACCTTAGACTGTTCTTCAATGCTTTTCTATTACCTACAAAAAAGAGTCCTCGTGAGGAAAATTATTTCCCATAAAAACTTTTCAGCAGCCACCCTTAAAGCCATTCTAAGTAAGTTGAGGGACACCAGAAAAATCCTTCCACATTTCAGCCAAAAGAAATAAAATATTTCTCCTTAATTTCGTTCATGAGATTGATGCGAGATGGGTTTTTAACAATCAACCATAGTCAGTACAAAACCAACCCCTCTCCTTGCAAGGATGGCCCTTTGATAAAACCTTTGAAGAAGTGCTTTTTGACACATTTCCTCTTTGGATACAAATATATGGGCTTCTCCTCAATCAAGTTAATAAAGAAAATACCTAGATCATTGAAAACATAGTTGAGAAATATCTAGAGGTAAACTTGGAGTAAGATAGTGTTATTGGATACCTAAACTACCTAAGAGACAGATGCGAGATACTAATTGCTAAGCCATTCATGATTGAGCTCTTTAATGAAAAACCAGATAGTACAAGGAACTGGATTAATTTCGGTATGAGAAAATACTTGATATGTGTTACTTTTGTGGGATCTTGGGGCATTAGAGTAGAATTGTACAATGATGGATCCATAAACAGAGGATGAAGTATAAATACCCACCAAAATTGCCTATGGCTCGTGGCTTAAAGCTACTATCGGTACTAAATCTAATCAAGAACAACATTGGATCCAATATCATCAACACCTAACCAAAAACCATTCCTTGCCACCACTATAGTAGTGGGCAAAATTCTAGACAAAATTGTAATACCCGGCTAGATTTCGGCATCGGAATCCCTACCTTCCGGCGGAATCTCCGTTGGGATTTGGAATTTTGATGATGCCAGAGTTTCTAGAGGGGTAAAATGTGATTTCTAAAATTTTTTTACTGATTTCATGGTTTTAAATGAAAAAGAATTGAATTTTGAAAAGAAAAGACCAAGGAGGCATTTGTCAGGTTTGGCCGCCGAAAGTAAAGTTCGGCCGCCGAACATGGGAAGGTTTCGGGAGCGCTTTTGGCCTCCGAAAGCCTTGTTTGAACGAGCCAAGGTTCGGCCGCCGAACCTCAAGTTCGGCCGCCAAACATGCATGAGTTTAGGGGGCACGTTAAGCTGCCGAAGGTGGTTCAGCAGGCCACCTATAAAGAGCCTTCAGATCGGAAATGGGCGAGTTTTCTCCCCATTCTCGAGCTCAGGTGAGTTTTGGTCCTCCTTTGGTCGTTTTCATGTTTTTCTCTACCCATCCTTCAAGTTTTCATGAGATCTACCCTGGTTTTGAAGTTTTGAAGCTTAAAAGGGAGTTTTGAGAGTTTGGAGGCTTTTGGAGCTTGGATCCTCCACACCTCCGAGTTAGGGATCGCACCACCCCTCGATCTTCAAGAGGTAAGTGTAGATCCTTGCTTTCCTACTGTTTTAATGAAGTTTTAGTAAGTTTAATGATGTTTTGATGGTTGAGTATGGGTAGATATGCATGTTAGGGTTTATGTGGGTTTTATGCCCAATGTATGTTTATGTGATGTTATGTTGATGGTTTAAGCTAGTTTATGCATGTGGGAGAGTGTATGCATGATTGGGAAAGAGCAAGTGAGATTATGGGTTGTTTTGATGGTTTTGGCCTATGTGGGTCATAAGCTATCTATGTATGCTTTGAATGTTTTTTTGGAGTTTAATCTAGTTGTTAAGCTCCTTTATGCATGGTTAAGGGTTAATGCTTGGTTTTGAGAAGTTTATGTATGTCTTAAGAGGTTGGATGCATGTTTAGGATGTTTGGAGGCTTGTTTGTACATGAGAATGAGTTCTGGATGAACTCAGGTTCGGCAGCCGAAGGGACTTTCGGCTGCCGAACCTGCCTGTGGTGGCTTGTTTTGGCTGCCGAATCCTGCCCCCGGAAGTTGGACTTTCGGTTCTGGAGGGGAGTTTCGGCCTCCGAAGGTGCCGCCGAACATGCATGAGTTTCGTCTCTGGAAGAGACTTTCGGCCGCCGAAGGTGCCGCCGAAAGTGGCTAAGTTTCGGCTCTGGAGGCACTTTCGGCCGCCGAACCTGCCGCCGAAAGTGCCCTGTCCAGCCTTTTCTTGAGTGTTTTCTATGCATGTTTAAGTGATGTTTTAGGGGGTTTATGGGGAGTTGTTTATGAGTGTTTAGAGTATGTTTGGCACCTCACTGGAGTCCATCTGTGTAGGATTGGACCCGAGAGACCGAGGTGTTTGGCAGTGTTAGCTGCTTCAGAGTCAGTCCAGAGCTAGCCAGAGGTGAGTGGAACTAACCTTTATGTTTTAAATCAAATGTTTTCAGTATGTTCAAGCATGTTCATGCATCATGAATGCCATGTGATATCCTAGGTTGTTTGCATTAGAATTCACGAATATGATGCATTGCATAATACGATGATGATGATGTGGATGAATATTGAATGATCCTCTAGCCCTCAGTACGATATGATATGATATGATATGACATGGTATGATATGAGATGAAAAGACCAGGTGTGGCCTAATCGCCCCTGGCATAGTCGGACATGTTATGATATGAGCTATGAAAGGCCAGGCGTGGCCTTATCGCCCCTGGCACAGTTGGACATGTAACGTTACGTAGAGGGCTATTGGTGACAATCTCAGCCTTGATGTGATATGTTTGTGATGTGATGCATTCCATGATAGCATATGTTAAAATGAATTGTTTTCTTTATGGTTTCTGTTCACTGGGCTTTATAGCTCACCCCTCTCCCCTAACGCTAGGTTTGCAGGGTCAGAGATAGTTCAGAAAGTCATCAGGATATGGCTATGGTTATGATGTGTAATAGAATAGTTGTGGACATGATGTAATGTAAGGTTATGTATTAATGTAAAAGAGTTGTATTGAAAAATGATATTATGTAATATGTTCAGAATTATAGTATCGTGCTTGGCCCGAGTTGGATAATCCCTTTGTGCATGAGTTTTATTTTATGTTGAGATATGTGTTAGACCGAATTTGACATGGGGTATGCTGACCCTAGGGGTTCTATGAGTGCAGTCATAGTGCATGCTCAGGTCGAGCTGGGTAAAGGTTAAAGTTTTAAATGTTTTATGGAAATGTTTGATCATGTTTGGGATTATACCGACTGTACAGGATGCATAGTAGGCTTGCTACGGGTCCCGGCGGCCTTATGCCGATCTGGATCCTAGCGCCGGTAGCGGTCCGGATTTTCGGATCGTTACAAAAATAGTGTAAAGTCAGGATTAGGATCAACTTATGCACCATGTCCCTAGTGTGGCCGCATTCACCAAGGCCTCTGCTTCATGCAAACCAGTGGTTGTTTCAAATGTGGCCAGCAAGGTTATTTTTCTAAGGAATTTCATATTTTAGAGGACAATAGTCAGGATTGTAGGGTCCTATGGCCAATACAGTTCGACCTAGATACTCAAGTTCTTCTAGATCTACTAGCATTCAGTTTAGTGGCTAATAGGGCCGAGGCTTTGGAGGCTGAAATTCAAGCAGTAAATCTTCTGCTAGAGGTCAGATGTAGAGTTCTATGCAATCAGACAGAGGGCAGGCTCAAGTCTTCACTCTCACCCATCAAAATGCACAAGAATCTAATATTGTGGTATCAGGTATTATTCAAGTCCACTCTTTTGAGGCACGTGTTTTAATTGATCCAGGTGCAACGCACTCCTTTGTTTCTCCAACTTTTTCCATAAGGTTGGATTAGCTTCTAAAAGTTTAGAATGTCCTTTAGTAGTGGCTACTCCTATGAGTGACACTTTTAAGGTCAATATGGTTTTTTCAGTCTTTTCAGTTAAAGTGATGATAAGGATTTTCCTGTAGACTTGTTTTCTCTTCCGATGATGGATTTTGATATTGTTCTCAGAATGGATTGATTTTCCAATCATTATGCCACATTGGATTGTAGGAATAATAAAGTCATCTTCCACATTTCTGATATTAAGGAGTTCAGTTTTGATGGCACTATAGATATGGCACCTTATAACCTGGTGTCTGCTATTAGATTTAGAAAGATGTTGAAGCAGGGTTGTCAATGTTATTTGGCATTAATGAGAGACATATCTCTAGAAAGTCCCAGTGTGGACAGTATTTCTATGGTCAGAGAATTTTTAGATGTCTTTCCGGATTATCTACCAGGATTATCCCATAATAGGAAAATTGAGTTCTGCATTGATGTTATACCAAATACCAATCCATCTCTATACCACCATATAGGATGGCACCAGTAGAACTTAAAAAATTGAAGGAGCAGTTGCAGGAGTTATTAGAAAAGAGCTTTATTCGACCAAGCACATCACCTTAGGGTGCTCCAATTTTATTTGTGAGAAAGGAAGATGGATCTTTGAGGCTTTGCATCAATTATAGACAATTGAATAAGCTGACAGTTAAGAATGAATATTCACTTCCTCGAATTGATGATTAATTTGATCAAATGCAAGGAGCTCAATACTTCTCCAAGGTTGATTTATGGTCAGGCTATTATCAGTTGAGAATACGGAGAGAGGAACTTTTTGAACTCGATATGGTCATTATGAATTCTTAGTGCTGTCTTTTAGACTTACTAATGCGTCAGCAACATTTATGGATCTAATGAATAAGGTGTTCAAACCATTCCTGGATCACTTAGTAATTGTATTCATAGATGATATCTTGGTATATTCTCGAAGTAAAGAGAAGCATGATTGGCATTTTAGAATTATCTTACAGACTTTGATGGAACATCAATTGTATGCCAAGTTTTTTAAATATGAGTTTTGATTGTAGAGTATATCATTCTTGGGGTATGTGGTTTCTAAAGAAGGCATTTAAGTTGATCCTAATAAGATTGAGGCAATGACTAATTGGCTAAAGCCTACTATAGTCACAGAGGTACGGAGTTTTTTACGCCTAGCTTGGTATTATCGACGGTTTGTGCAGAATTTCTCTAAAATTACAGCTCCTTTGACCCGATCAACATAGAAGAATGTGAAGTTCATTTGGTTTGATGCTTATGAACAGAGCTTCCATAAGCTTAAAGAATGTTTAACTACAGCTCCTGTTTTGACCTTACCAACTAGTGGAGGTGGATATATAGTGTATTGTGATGTATCTAGAATTGGGTTGAGATGTTTTTTCATGCAAAATGGTAGAGTGGAAGCCTGTGCATCACGACAGTTGAAGAGACATGAGCAAAACTATCCCACCCATGATCTTTAAATGGCGTTGTGATCTTTGCATTAAAGATATGGAGACACTATCTTTATAGGGAGACATGTGAGATATATACTAACCACAAGAGTTTGAAATAAATCTTCTAATAAGGAGATCTAAATTTAAAGTAGAGAAGATGGATGGAACGTCTGAAGGATTATGATTGCACTATTCAGTATTACCCAAGAAAAGCTAATGTAATGGCAGACACCTTGAGTAGGAAATCATCGAATAGTCTTGCACATATAACATTAGAAAGAAGGCCTTTGATACAAAAATTACATGAACTGATGGACCACGATTTGATATTTGATATATTTATGTCTCGTGCAATCCTAGCACACTTTAGAGTACGACCAGACCTCAGAGCTAGAATAAAAAATTTGCAACATAGAGACTCGCAACTGATGTAGATTATAGAAGATTTAAAATAAGGTAAAGACTATGACTTTGGATTTGATGGTGATGGTGCTCTCATGAAAGGGTCAAAGGTATGTGCACCTGATGTAGATGACTTGAGAGATGAGATCATGCAGGAAGCACTCTACACTCCTTATACTATTCACCCTGGGTCCACAAAAATATATCATAATGTAAAAGGCAGATATTGGTGGAATGGTATGAAAAGAGACATTGCAGACATCGTGTCTAAATGCCTAACATATCAGAAAGTGAAGTTTGAACACCAAAGGCTTTCAGGGAAGCTACAGGAGATACCTATTCTAGAATGGAAATGGGAAACGATCATTATGGACTTTGTGTCTAGTTTACCTTGCACTACTAGAGGATATGACTCCATATGGGTAATCATAGATCGTTTGACTAAGTCAGCTTACTTTTTACCTATGAAGGTGACCATTTCAGTTGCTTAGTATGCCTTATGTTTGAGAGATAATTAGATTGCATGGAGTTTCAACTTCTAAATATCAGATAGGGGATCTCAATTCACTTCTCGATTTTAAAAGAAGCTACAGGAGGCACTCGAAACCCACTTAAATTTCAGTACAGCCTTCTACTTGCAAACTGATGGGCAGTCTGAAAGGACTATATAAATATTAGAAGATATGCTTTGTATGTCTGCTATGGATTTTGGTAGCCAATGGGATGATCAACTACTATTGGTGGAGTTTGCTTACAATAACAATTGTCATTCCAACATTTGTATGATACTTTATGAGGCTCTCTATGGAAGAAAATGCAGATCCCCCTTGTGTTGGAAAGAGGTTGGTGAAGCTAAAGTCCATGATATTGACTTAGTTTAGTATACAATAGAAAAAGTATCATTGATTCGGGAACGCTTAAAAATAGCTTTTATTCGATATAAGAGTTATGCAAACCCTAGGAGGTGAGAAGTGGGTGTGATGAGGTTCAAAAAAAAAAGGTAAGTTGGCACCTCGATATATGGGACCTTTTGAAATCACAAACAGAGTTAGGGCAGTTGCTTATTAATTAGAGTTACAGTCAGAGTCTCACATGTTCATCCGGTATTTCACATTTCGATGCTGAGAAAGTACATATCTTATTCGTCACACGTATTACAACCAAACTCAGTAGAAATTAATGAGAACCTATCTTATGAGGAGCAGCCTGTGGTCATAATGGATCATTAGATACGTCAGTTTCGATCAAAGCAGATGCTTACGATTAAGGTTTTATAGAGGAACAGTCTATAGAAGAGTGCACTTGGAAGTTAGAGAGAGAGATACGAAATAAGTATTCTCATTTATTTCACATGTGACCTTTAGCATACTTCGCACTTGGCCTACTGTAACTTACCTATTTTAAATTCGAGAATGAATTTCTTTAAGAGGGAAAAAATGTAATGACCCGAATTTTTTACTTATTTTATTTTATTATTAGTGAAAAAACTTAATATTTAAATGTAAGCTCATTATGGAATTTCGTTGGAATTTTCTGGATTTTTAGTTTTGAATTTTTAAGTTTACTTTGTACAATTTCAATGTACTATTTTAAGTTATTGAAAGACCACGAGGCAAGTTTTTAAATTATTTTATTTTTTCAGACTTCCACGAATATTTACTGATTTTTTTCTAAACTTATTTACGGTACTAAGACAAAGATAAAATGCCAAAAATAAAATTCTGAATTGGAAAAGAAAAAATAGATAGGACCGAATGAATCGAATCGATTGGATCAAGCTATTTGAATCAAACTGGCCCCACCCTTTTTTCCTCTGCGCATGTCCTCTTCTCCTCCATTTTCTTTGTTCTTCTTTTCTTTTCCTTTATTATCTTTTATCGCCTCTCTCTCTCTTTGGTTTCTCTCTCTTTCGACAATTATTTCAAGCAAGGTTGGTCTATTTAGATTTCTCTCATCACGAGCTCTGCATAGATACCAAGATTGCCTATCGCCGTTGCTTGGTTTGCATGAATCAAGTATCCAAAGTTTATGACCTTTTACCTTCTCACTGAGATTTCTCCCACACTACACATCCTATAAAAAATTTGAAGCCATCGGTGTGTGTTATACTCATCGAGAGTTGTGTGTAGACACCAATCTCATAATTTTTCGACACCAAAAAATTTTAGAAACTCATAAGCTTGACAATGAGTTTTCATGCCCTTAGAATCGTATTTTTATAAAATAAAATTATATTCTTACTCGTGGTGTTATGGACTTTATATAGGCATCTTTATTTTGGAGAAATTCTACAGGCTCCCGGGATTGCAATTTTAGTCCAAACGTGTGGGTTCCGGGACTGACCTCCAAAAGAGGTCAATATTATAGTCTTTTATACCATTTTCAAACATCCTAGACAAATTCCATGTGTTAAAATTGGCTTTGGTAAGCTCAAACTCAAAATTGTCATTTTACCATATTTAGGTTGATATATTATTAAATATCTTAGGTTGGGTATAATTGAGTAAAGTCAATTGTTATAATAAGGTATCATTATTGAGAACTCTAAAGAATATTGGTAGAATTTTCGAGGGACTTTTAGTCTTTTATTAGACTATAGAGATGTTAAGGCATGTGAGCAAAATTTTATAAGACACAATAATTGGGTAGTTTTGGTAAGTGCCAAATGAATAATATATTTTTGTGTTGTAGGCTTGAGACCATTGTGCTTGTAAAGATAGGTGAATTGTGTTTAGTTTTAGGGAGGTTAGGTCCTAGGTATAGGGAAATTCTACTGAAATTTCGTCATAAAATGCTCAAACATCACTTATATTATGCACCTAGTTGATATGTTAGGAGCATCCTATACTCTTTGCAGTATTTATTTTGTATTGTATTGCCTTAGGGATAAATTGGAGCTTTTATATATATATACATAGATGGATGGATGTGGATTTCCAAGATAGGTACGGTGCATTATCTTGCTAACTCCCAAGAATATAGATAGACGGGGTAGGTACAATACTATATTTCGCTGACTCTTGCTACTGCAGGTGATAACCGCTGGGTCTCTTCCCCTCCCAGGCCGGGCCAAGGCCCATGATAGGAAGGTCGGCCCAGAGCCCGAAGCACCTCAAGGAAAGCCTGCCCACAGCAATGGACCGGACCTAAAGACGTCAGCCGACCTGGGCCACCTTCGAGCCCAGAACCCGTTGTGTTGAAGCCAGCCCCGTGATGGGACCCAAGGATGGGCAGCAGGCCCGGTCTTTTCGCAGCCCTTCTTGCACTCGTTCTGGGGGGAATTAAATAGCTGCATGACATGAGTAAGGGGAACTAACACCACTGTACGTACGGAGCTGAATGATAGAAACAGACGTCCCTATAGCAGAAAGGTCATTAGACGTCATTAGTTAGAAAAAGAAAAAGAATAAAGGGAGAGGAACACCCTCCTCTTAGGCCAAGCTTACCCAACTATTGTAAACCCTATTATCTGGATCTCAGAACATCAGTAGGGTAGGTGCGGCGCTATATTTCACTGGCTCTTGCAGAATAGTTTAAGTAAATGTATTGAATTAAGAGAGTTAAGATATGGGGTCGGTTCCCAATATTTATTTTTGGATAAGTGCTTGAGTAGCTCCAATTATCCTCTTGTGCGAAGATTGTGTGATTAATTGATTGATGTATTTTCATTAGTAGAATTGCATTAGTATTAGAAAATTATAGGATTTATGATTATAATTAATGTCCATACTCATTTAATAGAACGCTCACCCCTGTTTACATAAATTTTTTTTTTCCAAATGACAAGTATATTTGTTTGAAAGTTGACATACAATTCTTTTTCTCAAAATTATCTACATTTTTATTATATTTTGATATTGGAAGCTTTAATTACAGAACTTGCAATGACTGTTGTGGATATCCCTTAGGTTATAGGAATCTTTATTTTAACTAATATATTCTTATGATATTCGATTTCTTTCAGAGAGTTGAGCTCCCTATGATATTATTATTATTATTATTTGATTATTTGAGAATATTGTGGATTTTGAGGGTGAATTGAGTGTCCTAAATTGTTGAGATTTATTCACATGTAGATCAGGTGAATCTCTTTGTTGGTATGTCAAGTTTACGGTGAAACTCTGTCCGTTTAATTTCTTGATTTTGAGCATTTTTTATGAGTTTTATTTATGAAATGAGAGATAATAGGCTTACTACTGGCGTCGGGGCTTTAGGCTGGCCCAGTCGTAGTACCAGTCTAGTCCAAAATTGGGTTGTAACATATGTTCAACTCTCTTATCTTCTAAAAACCTTCATTTTAGAAGATAACCTTCATTTTAGAACTATTTAGAAGTAGCATCTAGCCATTGAGACCTATCTGATTTTTTTATTAGAAGAGATAGTGAATCTATTTGGGCGTTATCTTTTTAAGAAAGGTATGGATTACGTTGATCTTGTTAATTTCTTTTAAAAATTTCCATATCTTGTGGTCTGAAGCAAGCAAAAAACTGAAGGCTCTTAACTCAGAATACAATTGCCCCTCCTTTAAAGCAAGGAAGGAGATAGTCAACTTGGGGGTTTTTTACTGATGATGGCCCGACACTTCCTTTGATAAAGCCCAATCCGCCTCTACATACCTCTAGGCCTATTTTTCTGCCTAGTGACAATAGATCACTCTCCCCACCAACCTATGGCCAACTAGGAAACTATAAACAACCATGCATCTAGCCTACTCACTTTAACCCTCTTTAAATTTCTAAAATTGAACTTAGCCCAAAATTATCCCTCTGGACCAAATAATTGAGATTGCTTGTACGTTGTTTCAATCCACCAGTAAAGAATCTCATATTCACCCAGAGCACTAAACATGGACAGAGAAAGATATAGAAATCAGGCCACTTCCACCCAAACATAGCTGGAAGAGACTGGCAAGGAACAAACTTTAGAACACATCGTCTATGGTTTTACATAAAGTGGAACCAACACTTGTCTAGATCACACTGCTACTTCACCCTTGACTATGGCAATTGCTAAAAAAAGAAACAAAGTGGAAGAAACTATGGAATAAGGAAGCAAGAAACAATGTGTTGAGGACGATTCTACTACTGCAGCGGAGGTAGCTAGCTAGAAATGGCCCCAGTCCGATTAACGAGAATTCTCAACTGGAATTGTTTGGATGTGGGGAACTCTCTAACAATCCATACCCTTAAAGGGATAACACAAGGACGGGATGCCATAACATTCAAGAAAGATTAGATAGAGGGGTAGCTACTGCAAATCGGCTGTCTGCTCTTCCCAATGCCATGCTTCACCACCTGGATGATTTGGGTCAGGCTATTGGCCCTTACTTCTCATTGCCGATCCCACTACTCTAAGAAAAGGTTCAGATTTGATTCTTGTTGGATCGAAAACTTAGAGTTTAATAGAGTTTTTACTTCTTCATGGAATGCTCCTTCCTCAGGCCACAATCAGTTTGTTGCCTTCACCAAGTTAAAGCATTATCGACATGCTCTAGTTAACTGTTGATAAGTTAAATTCAATTTATTATTTAAAAAATTTTAAATTTAATTTATAAAAAATTATTTAAAATTATTTAATATATTTATAATTTATTATTTAAAAAAATTACCACTTTAACATTTATAATGATAATTATCATTTAAATTTTTAGAAAATAATTATCATTTAAAAACATAATTATCACTCAGATAATTATAAAAAATAATTGTTTAGAATGTCCATAAAAATTTTGTTAAAATTTTAAAATAAATAATTTATTTTTATATGTATGAAATTTATCATAATAAAATTTTAATATTGATTTTTACAATTAATAATATAATTTTAATCTATATATTATTAAATTTTTAACAATATAATAAATTTAAACTCAAATAAATAATTATTTATTTAATTTTAAAGTTTTAAATGTTAATAATTTTAAATATGTTAATATTCTCTTAATTAACTTTTAAAATTAATTTAACAAATAAATTAAATATACTATTCATTTCAAACTTAAATAGAGTTGTGTACTCATATACTTAATCTAAATCTGAGAGATCTTTCTATTCCCCAATGCCCAAATTTCAGTTAACAAACAAAAACCTAGTTGAGAATAATTAAAAAATTTAAAAGCATTTAACCTTTTATATACAGTATAAATTATATAAAATTTTATGTTTTTTTAATTAAAAATTTCATGAGTTAAAATTATGAAAAAACAACAAAAAAAGTACTTAAAATTTATCATTATTGCAACAGAAAATATTTAAAAAGAATATTATGATTATCCACACTAATAATTGTTTTTTTTATTTTTACATATTCCCTTTAATTATTTTTACTGGTTTTTTTTAAATTATGTATTTCAATAAAATTTAAAATATAAATTCCTTTAAAAAAATAAAATGAGTGAAAACAATTTACATATAAATATAGGAATCCCTTTATTTATATTTATATTTATATAATCTATATAAATAGTTTCTATAAATATAATTACATATAAATGTACATAGAATTAAAATATTAATGCACCTAAATTTATTAGGACTTCTATATTTTTAGTTTAAATTATAATATATAATTTAAGTACAAATAAGACTAGAATTTTAAATTACTTAAAAATTTTAATAAAATTATTTTAATTGTTGATGTCGTAGAAACAAAACTGATGACATGGTCGGAACGAAACTGTGCTGTGGTTGGTCCAATAGGATTGCACTGCGATTGTCAGTCCTACAAGAAAGAGAGAGTGAGATTGTTGGCGTTTACGGCAGCCACTCCAACACTCAAGTTAGTAAGATGAAGAGAAGGGTGAGAATATTGTAATGCTTAGAACTTAAGAATAGTTTGTAAGAGAATAGCATTCTTTTACCTCTATGATCGTTGGGTTTTATACTGTAAAAAGTGATTAATTATAGCATTTCTTGATAATCCGATAATAATATAGCCGATTAATTGATGAGAGGTCTTGTCGACTAATCGATCGGGGATCCCGCAATTACAGACGTAACGAAAATCTGTTAGATTACCTCTAACAGTAACTAAGTGTGAAGACTCAGCCTGCTCTAGAATGGGCGAGTCTTGATTAAGAGCCGGGTACCTTGATCATCGAGGCCTTTCGTTCTTCAGGTGGGACCATGTATTGATTTATCATATTTTTGCCACATGATCCTGTTTTATGGTGGCGATTGTTGTGTAACATCAGAGGGCCCCGCTAGTCTTTGATCCTTTAGATTCAAAGGTGACAGTTGTCTTTATGATCTGGGGTATATGGTGTATTTGTCTAGTCTGAACGCACGATATTCTTGCTTTTTTCTTACTTGCCCTGTCGACCAGTCAAGCTCACTGTCTTTTCTAGTAAAAATCGATCCAAATGATATAGTAATACCTTGTGAGCTCCTTAGCCTTTTTCAGCCCTATCGAGCTCCTGTGCATTTTACAACCCTAGCAAGCTTCCGGGTATTTTCTAATTCTTGTGAGCTCCTTGGCCTTTTCCAGCTCTTATCGAGCTTTTGGATATTTTCTCAGTCTTGATGGGCTTCAGAATATTTTCTCAGCCCTGACAGGCTTCCGAGTATTCTCCAACCCTGACAGGCTTCCGAGTATTCTCCAACCCTGACGAGCTTCCGGGTATTTTCTCACCCCGACCAACCCTGACGAGTTTCTAGTCATTTTCTTCACTTGCTCGCTTAGCCTGCCTACAAAGGGCCTTCTTTCTTCAAAAAGCCTTGGATTTCTAAGAGTGATTATAAGAGCAGTGACAAATGCCTTGGAGTTTTCTTATGAAATGGGATTAACATCCAGTTAATCGGCCTGGCGTATACCCACCTTGCAGCCTGACATCAAATGTCTTAGAAACTTTTTGTGAAGCGGGACTATGATTCAGTTGGTCGGCCTAGCGTATATCCGCCTTGAGACCTGGCATAAAATGCCTTAGAAACTTTTTGTGGAGCAAAACTATCATCTGATTGGTCGGCCTAGCATATACTCGCCTCACGGCCTGACATCAAATGCCTTAATTAGTGGATCTAACGCCTGATCTTGTAGCATAAATGCCTTAATTAGTGGGTACAACGACTAGTCTTCTGGCTTGGCGATTTTCCTTATGACCTTTGTTTAGTGGGTCCAATGCTCAGATGCCCTTGTAGCCTTTTATGAGTTTATTTCTACGGTTCAATACTCGGATTATGGTCTAGCTATAATTACCTTGTGGCCTAGCATGAAATGCCTTGATATGCAGGACCAATACCCAGATGGCCTTGTGGCTTTTTATGAGTTTGTTTCTGCAATTCAATGCTCGAATTATGGCCTGGTTGGAGTTGCATTGTGGCCTAGCATGAGATATCTTGATATGTAGGACCAATGCCCGTATGGCTTTGTGACGTTTTATGAGTTTGTTTCCACAGTCCAACACCCAGATTATGGCTTGGCTGGACTTGTCTTGTGGCCTGGCAAGAGATGCCTTGATATGAGGACCAATGTCCGGATGGCCTTGTGGCCTTTTATGACTTTGTTTCCACAGTCCAATGCTCGAACTATGACCTTTTTTCTTATCTCCATGTTTTCATTCATCCAACGTTTTTGATGTTCCTATAAAAAAAAAGTCTGAAGAATGCATCTTAGTTTTATAACATTTTAAACATTTTAAGAATAAAATAAAAGACTCGGTCATCTAATTTGACCAATTTCAAAACATGAAATTTGACCCAGTGGCTGAACATCTGTGACACTCTCCTTATCGCCACCCCTATGAACCCTTGGTTCTCCTGCAATTATATGAATAACCCCACAGGTTCACTATCAAGGGTGGTTTTGGGAATTGTTACCTCGAGCTCGGGCCTCCTATCTCTTCTACTCTTTTTGATGAACTTTCAAAATGTATCATTTCTTATTAACATCTTGATCTCGTCTTTCAAATGCCAGCACTCCTCCATTGTATGTCTGTGGTTTTCATAAAAATGGCACTACTTGGTCTTATCTCGCCTTCTAGCTTTCTTAAGGTTGAGATTAGGAGGCCATCTAACTTCCTTATCATTTTTTTTTATCCACACTAAAATATATGTTTGTGAGTCATTCAGTAGAGTGTAAGTCTTATACTTATCTCGATCGTTCCTTCTTCAAGAGACTGGGTAATTTTTGTGTTCTCCTCCATATCATTGCTTCTCCGGCTTTTGGTCTTATTTTTTGCTCGTTCTTTGTCCTCTTCATGTCCTTCTAGGTACCTTTGAGTGGCCCGTACTGTTTTCCAGCTAACGTCCTTCGGAGCATTATCTGATGACTCCTCTTCCTCGAACTGGTCCTTCCTTTTGGACTGTGTCTAGATTGCCCCTGTCTGAGGCCTTGAGGTAGCAATGGAGACTTCCTCCCTCCCCTTGGGAGCCATGAGTGACGCCTCCTTTCGAGCTTTGCATTGCTCAAAAGTAACCTGCAACCTTCTGACGTATTGGAGCATTTGCTTTGTCCACTGCTAATGGTGGAAGAAATGATAATGCCCTCATTGATAGCAACCTTATCAGCAGCTCGTGAAATGCCAGCCATTTCGAGAGATAAAAGATATATTTCTTTTTAAGAGAAAAGGGAATAAGAGACTCGTTTTAATCCAAATGAATAGAGAGCATTCAATGGATCTCTCAGTAACAGAACCAAATGATGTTGCTAAAACAAAACTGATGATGTGGCCAAAGCGAAGCTGTATTTTGGTTGGTCCAACAGGTATGATTGGTTAATGCTGTAAGAAAGAGAGAGTGAGGTGGTTAGCGCCTACGGCAGCCACTTTAATGCTTAAGTCAATAAGATAAAAAGAAAGGCGAGAGTATTGTAATGCTTAGAACTTAAGAGCAGTTATGTAAGAGAATAGCGTCCTTTTACCTCTGTGATCGTTGGCTTTTATACTATAAGAGCGGGTTAATTATAGCATTTTCTGATAATTCGGTAATGATGTAGCCAGTTAATTAATGAGGAGTCTTGTGGACTAATTAGCCGGAGATCCCGCGATTACAAGTGTAATAGGGATTTGCTAGATTACATTTAATGGTAACCTAATGTGAGGACTTGGCCTGCTCTAAAATGGGCGAATCTTGATGAAGAGCTGAGCACCTTGGTCGTCTGGACTTTCCATTCTTCAGGTGGGATCATATATTAGTTTATCAGATACTTATCACGTGATCCTATTTTATAGTGGCAGATCACTGTCTACTTTGGGTGATTGTTGTGTAATGATTTTAATGTAGATCCATCAAATACTTTATTCTCTAATAAATATATATAATTATTGAATTATATCAACATACACGTAATTATCTCATGATTATCAATCAATAATCATACTAGTCATATTTTATTATTATCACCATAATAATAAGTAACCAGAGATGTTAATCATCAGTATATAATATGCAAACAAATAATAATGATAATAAAATCTCTTTTAATTAATAAATAAAATCACATATAAAAAGGTATAAGATAATAGTTTAGGGCAAATACACTGATACTGAGTACTTTGATCGTCTGGACTTTCCGTTCTTCATGTAAAATCATATATTGGTTTATCAAATATTTGTCACACTATTTGTTTTGTGGTGGCAGTTCACTGCCTATTTTGAATGATAGTTGTGTAACAGCTAATCAAATTTAGTTATTCAATATAATTATATTAAATTAAATGGATATTTTTTATATATTTTTTTTTTTAAAATTAATTAATTAAAATTAATTTAAAAAATAAAATTATAATTTATTTTAAAAAATAAAATTATCAACTACTTAAATAATTAAATATTATTATAAATAATTTAAAAACTTAAAAATATTATGAAAAATCTCATTATTCTCCCAAATAAATAATAAATTATAAATACCAAGTTATGGAATAGAATTGGCTTGTTACTACCCATTTAAATTACTGATTTTGGAAGGAGAAATTTTAAAACTAAATTCTTTTATCTTTCAGTTGGATTTTTATAAAAAAAAAAAAAAAAAAAAAAAAACAATTTATTTTAGTTTGTTGGGAAGACTCGATAGTTGAAATTATAGATAAGAAATAATATGAATAATTAAAATTATAAAAACAATAAAAATATAAATAATTAAGACAAACATTTGACTAGCTATTTTTTTATGAAAAATACTGAGAAATTTTAATTAATTTAAAACAAAATAATTTCATATTTTGCCAAAAAAAGAAAAAAAGAAAAAAAGAAAAAAAGAGAAGCTGTCTTCAGTTTCTGACAATCGGTGGTGGTGGTGAATTGCTTTCTTGGGCTTCCTTTAGCCAAGACGTTTGCTGCATGGGCTTAGCACAACCAATTAAGATAGACGTGATTAGGCCCAGTCTTGCAATTTGGATCAGTCCTCATTTTTATCTCTAAGAGAGTTGGATCCACCTCATTCGTCTACGACACAAATGGACTTAATTATTCCTCACCCTTAAGGTAAGTAATTATTTTTTTTTAAATAGAGATCAGAGATTGAAGAAATATAAATTAAAATCTCTCAAATTTATTAAAATATATTTACCATTAAATTAAATCTACGAATGCAAGAGAAATAAATATTAAAATTAACCATTTATCTCATGTTATAAAATGTAATCAGCACTGTAAACCAATTCTAAATCTTTAAATAATCCAACAGATATTACCATTTTCATAGTGTTTTTTTTTTTTTTTAAATCTAAAAGAAAGAAATGATAGAGAAATATATTAATATAAAGGAAGGGGCAAGCTGAAACTCGAAAAATGGGCAAGTCTTTGTGTTATCCAGAAATGGAACAGAATTATTACAACAGTATGATTTAAATTAACAGTGTTCAACTGTGGATATCATTGGCTCTCTTTTTAATATTTTTCCCTTATTTAAAAAATATTACTTCAATAGAATCAATTTTCCTTTTGCTTATTGGTCTTAAATTATAAAATACTTTTTAATATAGTAATTATTTATTTAATTTACTAAATATTTAAGAATAATTTATTATTAGATAGGCCTATAAGCCTTTTTTAGTTTTAATTAAAACAATTTCGTATTTTATAAATCAAGTCTTCTACTTATGTTTTCTGATTTCTATAGAGTGAAGAATTACGTTTTCTTTGAATAAAATAAAGAAATAATGGTGGAAAAAACTATTTAATTTCTGATGGATGGGACGCGCCGAAAGATGGCAACGCGCGTTCTCTTGATAGTGTTCCACGCGCTTATTTTTATTGCTAGCACTTGAGAATTTCCCACTAATAATAATACCCATTTTTAAATTTTTCTTTTTTTATTTTACTTTGGTGTTTGACGTACCGGCCGACGACCTTTTGTCGTCGTCCACGTGTCACATGAGGGATTTTCAGTGTGAATTTAGGAATATAAATTAACAATGTTTGACCCTGTAATTATTGAGGGAAAAAAAAAAAAAATCCTTTTGCATGCATAAATCATTCTTCATGCCATTTTAAAGTAAAATGAAAAAGTTGAGAAAGTCAAATCAACGGCTTCATAATTCATTCTCGACGTCACCGTTTAATCTTAATTCTTTTTGTTCAGTTACTATTCATTCATTGAATGTCTAGTTTAAATTATATTATATTAATTTTTTGAGATAAAACTTCTTTTAAATTTTTTTTTTTTTTTATCAATACACGCTGAATTGCATTTTTATCATTCACTTTCCTTTTTTCTTTTTCATAACCAAGACTTAACTTATTGCATAAAGTTATTATAATTAAAATAATAAAATTATTTATTTTTTTTCATATATATTTATTTTGTATATTTTTTTATAAGTTATTAATTAAAATATATAAATTAAACAGTTGGATATTATTTAAATGATAATAATTAAGTTTTTGATAAATTCAGTAATTTATATTAAATTATAATTAAATTTAGAATGAATTTAAATATTGAGAATATTAATCGAGCTGAAATTGAGAGATTTTGAACAGATAACTTATTCGATTATAGTTATGTTTGGTTGGTGATAACTTAATAAAGAAAATTTAATTTTTTTGAAAAGTATGAAATGTTAACTTATTTAATTGGCATGATTTTATAATTTTTTAAAAAATTATTTTGTGTTATTTTCCTTGGAAGTAAATTTTCCACCCAATTCAATCCAAATAATTACAAGTTATTTTTCTTATTTTTTTTATTTTTCTTACTTTTTTCATAATTAAGTATTTAAATAAAAATTAATAGAAAATTAAAAGTTACATTTTTGATAGATAATGATGTGTGAAAAATTTCATAATATAATTTTATTTAAGTTATATTCATTCAAATAAAGAAAGAAATTAATTAAATTAAACATAAATCTTTTTTATATTTTATAATAATTTTTATTATTATCATACAAAATTATATATTGATTATTATATAAGTTGAGTAATTACTTTTTAAAATTTGAGTATATGATTAATATATATTTTTTTATTAAATTAAATATTTTTATTTTAAATATTAATATATAATTTTTTTATTAAATTAAATATTATATTTTAAATATTATATATATTTAAAATAAAAATATTTATATCATTTTTATAATTAAATTATATTTTTAAAAAAATATATTTCTTTAAAAATTAAAACTAAATCATTTTAAACCAAACGACGTCGTAACATCCTAAATTGAAGCAGCGAAACACGTCCTTGCCAAACTCTGTCTCTAGCAGGCTTTATTCTCTGGGGTACAGAAATATTCGGAAGAGGTGTCCTTCCTTCCTCCGAACTAGCGCGTGGCCTTCAACGAGAGAAGGAAAATTTCATTTTTTTTTTTTTAAAAAAAAAAAGAAAGAGATCACGCCTGAGGTGAGCTTAGCTGGTGGTGAGATGCACGATGTTAAAGTGAAGGGAAAGAGAAAGAGAAAGAGAGGAAGAAGCAACACTTCACTGCTCACGCGTGCGGGGGCCACAAAGAGGAGACCCCACCGGATATGGTCTGCTGGCATCAAGCACGAGCCACAACCATCAAAACAACACCTTTCATAAGCCTAAACAAATTGGTGGAGGCACCTTTTTTTTATACAGGTAGCGAGAGTGGCGCTGTGTGCTATTGCTTTTACCAGCCCATGCTTTTGTCATGCAACAACGTTTAATATAACCCTACTAGCTCAATTTTATTGGTTTATTTATCATAAATTGTTAAAATTGGATCGATTTAATTAGAAATTGACATATTATCCAGTTTAATTTTAATCTATAAACCTTGATTTTGAGAAATTAGAGAAAATTAAAAAGCCAAAAAATTAAAAATTTGACTTAAATTAAAATAGATTTAAAACCGTATAATTAACTTGTACACTATATATACATAATAACAGTCAAATCGCTATTCTCATGAAGAAAAAAAAATTACAGGTTTAAGTCTAAGTCTGAGAGTAAATAGAAAAAAATTTTATACTCCAAACCCATAATAAATAGATTTATACAAGTCCAATCAGTTGAACTCGAATATGAGTGATCCAACTCATGATGAAGGACCTGATTATCAGATTCAATAATGCTACCCTTGTTATCTACTACGGATGACAACTAGCTTAGATGAGCATAAGGAGATCAACAAACCAAAGAGATGCTAGTTCCAAAAGTAAGAGGCAAGATAAGCTAAACACTGCCTAAGAAAACCTGCAAAAAGAGCATCGTCTAGGCCCTTAAGAAGAAGAGGCAAGAAAGAAATAGTAGCTCTGGAAACTCTATGGGTGGCTAGATTGTAACGACCCGGGAACCGGACCGCTACCGGCGCTAGGATTCATATCGACTTAAGGTCGCCGGAACCCGTAGCAAGACAAACATACATCCTGTCATACCTAATAAATCTCATACATGATCATACATTTTCATAAAAACTTTAAACTTTTCATATACTAAGCTTGACCTGTGCATGCACTAAAACTGTAAACATAAAACTCCTTACTGGAACCCTCATCAAATGCTCCAGTTGGGTCAACATCTCATATGTCAAGCCTGGTTCAACATATATCATCATTAAAAACATTTCATAAGGATCATGTACAAAAAGGAATTTACAATAAACATTAGGGCCAAGCACCGTACTAATCTTCATTACATTTCTGTTCAATATCTTACATTACATTACATATCATTTCATATCCACTACTAATCTATTACATAGACTATACCATAACCTTGCTGACTTTCCCATAGCTACCTGCTCCTGCAAACCTGGGGGTTATGGGAAAGGGGTGAGCTACTAAAGCACAGTGAGCAGAACGGCAAAACAATTTAATAACGTATGTTTTCATGAAATGCATCACAATACAAATAATTCACAACACGGATGGACTTGTCACCAGTAACCCTCTCCATAATCCAATTGTGCTAGGGGCGTAGAATGGGCCTCACTGGACTTTCTCTTAACATAACATAACATAACATATCCAATGTGCCAGGGGCGTAGAATGGGCCTCCCTGGACTTCCATATCGTATCATAACATGTCATATCGAGGGCTAGTGAGTCATCCAATATCCATCCACATCAACATCATATTATGCAATGCATCATATTCGTGAATTCTAATGCAAAACAACCTATTACATATCATGGCATTCGTGATGCATGAGCATGCTAAAAATTTCATTTACTTTAAAACATAGTTCAGTTCTACTCACCTCTGGCTGACTCTGAAACAGCTAACACTGCTGGCCTCCTCAGTTCCTCGGGTCCGATCCTATACAGGTGGACTCAAATGAGGGACCAAACAAACTCTAACATGACTCTAAAAAACTCCCCAAAAATCCCATTAAAACATCATAAAACATGCATAAGAAACAAGCAAAGGAAGGTTGGGCAGGGGACTTTTGGCGGCAGGTTCGGCGGCCGAAGGTCCCTCTAGATCCGAAAGTCAGGCACTTTTGGGAGCAGGTTCGGCGACCAAAACTGCCTCAAGATCCGAAAGTCTAAACCTTCGGGGGCAGGTTCGGCGGCCAAAACTCCCCTCCAGAGCCGAAAGTCCAAACTTTCGGGGGCGAGCTTAGGCGGCCAAAACTGCCTCCTATGGCAGGTTCGACGGCCGAACCTTGCTTCGGCGGCCGAACCTGGATCCTCCTGGGTGGCAGAACCCGATTCTGCCATCCCACATTCAGCCATCCAAACATCCCAAAATGCATTCAACTATGCTAAAACATGCATAAACACTTATTCAAGCATATAGGGGTATAAAACTAGCCTATACCCCGACAAACATCACATAGCATCACATTTAACAAAAACCAACATAAACCCTAACATATTACAACTAGCCTAAACATGCATCAAAACCCTTAACCCATTCTTAAAACTTACTTAAAATATAAAAGAAGGTGAGGATCTACACTTACCTCTTGAAGATCGAGAGGAGATGTGATCCAAACTTGAAGATTGGGAGAAATCGAACTCCGGGGTCTCCAAGCTTCAAAACTTTGATCTTAGCTTAAAAATTTTCAAAACAAAGTAAAACTCATAAAAAACTTGAAGGGATTTGAAGGAAAACACAAAATCAACCAAAGGAGGGCGAAATCTCACCTATGCCCGAAAATAGAGAGAGAAAACTCGCCCATTTTCGGACAAGGGGCCTTTTATAGGTGGCTGGCCAGACCACCTTCGGGGGCCAAAGGTGCTTCCGCAAACTCCCCATGTTCGGCGGCCGAACTTGAGGTTCGGCGTCCGAACCTGGGTTTTTCCTCCATGGCTTTTTCTTTCAAAACTCAATTTTTTTCTTCATTAAAACCATAAAAACATATATATATATATATATATAGAAAACCTTTATTTTACCCTTCTAGAAGGCTCCGACGTTCGAGAAATTCCGGATTCCAACGGAGATTCCGCCAGAAGGTAGGAATTCCGATGCCGGGGTCTAGCCGAGTATTACATAGATAGTGCTCCTGCCTTCTCAATCTTGTGTAAGAATACTAAGGACTAAGTGCAAAACATAATCGACACCATGAGCATCTCCAGAGATATAGAGCCAAAATAAAGACACAGTGAGTTCAATCAGGTTGTGGAAGTCAAATTCGTATAAGCAATATTAAAGGAAGGAGATGGAAGCAATGGTTCTAGATTCTTTCTAACTTATGGGCTGTGAAAAATGAACTGGAGCAAAAATCTCACACATTCATGACTTTGGAAAGCCTATTATATAGGTAGATACAAAACAAAAATATCAGAAAAATTAGGTACTAATAGAGACTACAAAATCACGCTGGCCATTACAATTAAAATGCTAAAAACTAGGACAACTTAACTAAGTGATAGCTGTAAAAAAAAAAAAAAAAGTGACAGAAGACTTTTATTTCAACACCCTCCCTTAAACTAATGTTTCCAAAACATTGGTTTAGTGAGACTTCATTTCAAAGCATTTCTTTGCACAAAGTCTTCTATACTGCACATGCTAAGTAAATTTCTAAGCTTCTGAAATGTAGGAACTTTGAGGGTCTGAAATGTAGGAACTTTGAGGGGCTTTGTAAACAAGTCAGCAACCTGATCTTCACTTCTGCAGAAGATTAAATCAGTCGTTCCTTCATTATTAACATCCCTTAAGTAATGATATTTCACATGTATATGCTTAGATCTTCCATGAAGAACTGAGTTTTATGAGAGCTTAATTGTTGAACTGTTGTCACAATAAATTGCAATAGCTTCATCTTACTCAAAGTGCAGCTCCTCAAGAATTTTCTTCAACCATATAGCTTGATACGCATAGATAGCTGCTGCAATATATTCCACTTTCGTTGTTGATAATGTGACAATGGGCTGCTTCTTTGAGGACCAAGATACAACTGTTGAACCAAGTATAAAAACATATCTAAATGTGCTTTTCTGGTCATCTTGATCACTTGTATAATCACTATCAGTGAACCCAATCAATTTTGAACTTGTTCTCTTCTTGTAGAACAACTCGAAGTTTTTAGTTCCTTGCAAATATAGAAAAATTCTCTTTGCAGCTAAAAGATACTTCTCTGTTGGATTCTCCATGTATCTACTGATCATACTGACAGATTGCATAATGTCATGACTTGTTGTAGTCAAATACATTAAACTACCAACAATTTGCTTGACGAGTGTACTGTCAATTTTCTTTCTTTCATTATCTTTGTTTAACTTCAATACAAAATCAACTGGTGTATTCACTAGATTGCATTCTTACATTTGAAACCTATCCAAAATTTCTCGTATGTACTGTTCTTTCAGGTCTCCATATAAGAATGCTGACTTCACATCCAATTGAAAAATAGGCCATAAGTGTTGAGCTGCCATTGCAATGATCGGTCAGATTGTGTCATGGTGTGCAACCGGAGCAAAGACTTTATTATAGTCGACACCAAACTCTTGCTTATAGCCTTTAGCTACTAATCGTGCTTTTTGTTTGTCAACCTCTCCATTTTGCTAGAGTTTGGTCTAGTATATCCACTTTACGCCAATTGTCTTGTGGCCTTTTTGGAAGTTCAGTAAACTCCCAAGTGTTATATCTTTCAACTGCAGCAATTTCTTCATCTATAGCCTTACACCATTTTGACTCTTTAACAACACTTTTAAAACTGGTAGGTTTATAATCTGTAAATAGAGCAAAGTGAGTAAAAAAAGAGTCAAATTGGCCAATTCCAGTTACCTTGAAGTCTGCCATCTATATTAAAAATAGTACGATTCTAGTCCCATTTTGTTGAGGAAAATATGAAACTGTAAATTGCCTTTTTATTCCATGAATATCACAAAAATTTTCAAATTCCTGCGAGTTATATTCTCCTCCACGGTTAGTGTGAAAAACCTTTATTGGACTGTCTACCTCTTTTTCAACAAATGCTTTGTAGCTCTTGAAGGATTCAAAAGTTTTAGATTTTTCCTGCAGAAAATAAACTTAAATTTTGCGGCTAAAATCATCAATGAAGGTAATTATATATCTTGCACCTCCATTAGAAGTCGGGTTTATCATACCACAAAGATCAGAGTGTACAAGCTCTAAATACTGTTTTACTCTCCATGAGTTTCCTTTTGGAAATTAATCACGGTGTTGTTTGCTAACAACACACTCTTCACAGAGCTGAGAGGGAATTACAAAATGAGGAAGTCCAGTCACCAACTTCTTTAGTTGCAGTGTCCTTAATCCTCCAAAATTCAGATGTCCATATTGAAAATGTCATAATCATCCTTCTTCTTTTAGTCTTATAGAGAAGCATAGCTAACTAGTAGTAGTATTGAGATGCAGCGGAAACATTCGATTTTTCATCATGTGAGCTTTAGCAATTAAACCCAACTTTTCATCAAATATTCTGCAAACACCTCTTTCGATAGTGACTCCATAACCTTTCTCCTGCAGCTGTGACATCTAAAACATTCAACTTGCGAATTTTTTGGTGACTTTGGCTTATTGGTTGATGAACCAATGCTACTCTGCCCTCTTCCTCTTCCTTGATTATCATGGAATTGATTCTTGTTCTCATGGCCTCTGCCTCTACCACGGCATTTACCTTTGGTTGTTGAGTTGATGGAAGCCTTCAAAGCTGGTTCTCTATTATCTTGCTAGATTAATTTTTGCTCATGAACCAGCAATGAACCTTGTAGTTCATCTATAGAAAGCTCATCAAGATCCTTTGATTCTTCAATTGAACAGGTCACATAATTAAATTTTGGTGTCATTGATCAAAGAACTTTCTCAACTATTGTCATATTCTTCATCTTTTCGCCATGAGCACGCATTTTATTGACAATTGCCATTATCTGAGAGAAGAATTCCAAAATAGATACTCCTGATTTTTTTCGAAGCTTTTCAAACTCAAAACGAAGGGCTTGAAGCTGCTTCCTCTTTGCTCTGGCTAAACCTTGAAATTTCTTTTTCATAGAATCCCAAATATCTTTTGACGTCTCTACTGGGAATGGTTTGGAGGATCGACCAATCTATTGCTTGGAACAAATAGTTTTTTGCTTTCAAATCCTTCAACTTAAGTGCCTCTAGTTCTGTCTTTTGCCCATTTGTAAGTGTCACTCTATCTGCAGGTTTTGCTATCCCAAACTCAACAACCTGCCAATACTTTTTGGATCTTAGAAAATTTTCCATCAACATGCTCCAATGGTCATAGTGACCATCAGAATGAGGAATAGCTGGTTAAACAAAGTTTTCAGAGGTCATCTTCTTTTACTACTGTGTTTTTATTTTTCGTAATGGCTCTAATACCAAATGTGAAAAATAAACTAGAGCAAAAATCTCACACATTTATGACTTTGGAAAGCCTATTACATAGGCAAATACAAAACAAAAATATCAAAAAAATCAAGCACTAATAGAGACCACAAAATCACGTTGGCCACTATAATTGCAATGCTAAAAACTAGGACAACTTAACTAAGTGACAGCGGTAAAAAACAAGTGACAGATGACTTTTGTTTCAACATGGGCCACATGCATCCATGGTCACTTGCAAGAAAAACTAAAAATCAGATAAACAAACACAAGAAAACATAAGCTTAAACCAAAACAAAGTAAATATCTAACTATTCCCTCTCCATGAAGTCTAGCTTTGCAAACTGACAACTAAAACAAAAAATATATACACTTACTCAAAGAGGAGGGAGCAACCATGGTTCTGAATGGTAGAAAAAGTCGTTCCAAATTCAAATAGAACAGGGAACGATTGATGAAACTCGATAGTGAGGAGGACAAAGTCTAAAGTGTTAATTCTCAAAAGGAGGGAAAATCTCTCTCCAGACTAACTAGAGAGTTAAAAGAATAAATATTATTATGAGTATTAGTTTTCTAGCTATTAATCATGTATAGAAATAAGTGAATACTAAACTTTGATAGAAATAATAAACACTAAGTTTGAATATGAAACAAAAGGAAAATTAATGTGCTTGCAACCATTATCCTACTATGATAAATTTTTTATAAGAAATTCTTACAACCACCTGGCTGTATATATCCGTATAATGTAATTCTCATACATAATTTAAAATTAAAAGAAATTTTATCTAAAATATAGTGAAATCACGTATGAAATTTTAATTTTTCATTAGTTAGATGTATAAATTAGTTTGTACACTTAGATGCATGCAAGAATTTTACAACTTTTTACATCATACCCTTATAATTATGATGGAACTAATAAACTTAATCCTTATTAAAATTATTTTTAATTAATAAAATTAATAATACATTCATGGCTAAGTATATTAAATTTTGAGAGATCCATGTTAAATTCGTCAATCTTCCATATTCTTATAGAAAAAATTAATAATAACTATTATTAAAAAAATAAAGATTTTTAACTATTTCCTTATAATTTGAATAATTAATAATATAATTGATATAAGACTTGGTGAAAAGTTTTAAACAATAACATTTAGTTAAGATAAAATAATGAAAACAAAAAGTTAGAAGGTGAAAAAAATTTTATCGAAATTCTCAAATAGTTAAGAAAAAATTATAATAAAAAAATTATAATATAAAAAATTATAATAAAAAAATAATTAAAATATAAAATTAATCTTTTAAATGGTGGAATTTTTTTGTAACAGACTTTCGGCTCTCGTGTATTTTAAAATTTTTTTTTCGAAAAGTTATCGTGGATCTCTATTTAACGTCGACAGTAAAAATTAGATCCGATTTAAATCTGTTGTAAATTTTAAAATTAATTACTCCATATCAATAATAATATTATATATATATATTAACTTTGAATATTAAATATTATCTTCTATATATTTTTTTAATTTATTGTTCATGCAATTTAATATATCAATATTTATTTTTTATGAATACATTTAAATATATAAAATTAATTTATAAATTTAAATATTAAATATATAATATAGTGAAGTTTAAGCTCTTTCCTTTCACATAAGGTTGAGATTATAATTGTTTCAACTTCTTATATTCATTCACATATTTTCTAAAGTGAGGGTATATTATATGATTTTATTAATATAATTAATTAATTCAAGACATTAAAAAATAAAATATAGGTATGATTTTTTATTTAAATGGTTGATAATTTCATTATTAATATTTTAATGATGGATAAATAGTTGATAATTTATTTTAATAATTATTTTTTAATAATTTAATTGATATTTTTTTTTAAAAAATATGAATTAGTAAATCACCTTAATTAATTTAATTTAATTTAATGGGAAACTAATTATAAAAGATGAGAAAAATACAATATGAAATATTTGAAAAATAAAAATAAAAATATTTTATTATTCATAATATCCTAGGATGCGAAGACCCACTAGAGTTGGTCTGCCATTACTAGTTTTGGCTTTATGCTGATAAAAGTTGTAGCTTTTACACTCAACTCTTTTCAAAGGTTGGCAAACGTTAGGGATTGGGATGGCCCTTTTAAAATTGGATTTTATTTATTTGTTTTTTTTTTTTTTTTTTTGACCTTTTATTGACTTTATAACAAGCTTTGGGGTTAAAATTGCATTGTCTCCTTTACGTTTCAGGAAAAAAAAAAAAAAGTTTTCCTTTATATGATTCTTGAAAATGCCCTATAATTTTTCTCAGTTATATTCACAGTTTTAATTTTTTTTTTATGTAAATTAAAAAACATAAATAATTAGTTAAAAATAATAAATTTTATATTTTCTTTGCTAATATCTCTGATTTCATATTTCTATATTATTAAATTATTTTTAAAATTAATAAATTTTATTTTCTTATTGCATATTAAATCACTGCCAAAAAAATAGCAACAAGAATTTTTTATATAAAAAATATAAAATTTATTAACATAAATTTGTGGTAGTAATATATAATTTTTATATATTATTATTATAAAATTTTGATAATACATATTTTATAATTAAATTGTGTTTACAATTAAAAATAATTATTATTAGCGATAATAAATACTACTTGAAAGATTTATTTTTTATTTTTTATTAATACTTACAGCTTTTATTATTATTATATTTTTTACATATCATTAATAAAAGCATTCATATTGTTATTATATATTAATTTTTATAAGAGTAAAATTAATATCTATAAAAAGAAAGTTACCAGTAATTTAGAATTCATTTATTTAGAGAAAATAATTTATATTTAAAAATATTTTTCATAAAAAAATAATTTATTTTTAATTTTTAATTGTGATTTAAAAATAAAGGGATTGATAAATTTATATAAAGTAGATTAAATAAAATCATGAAATCTAAAAAATAACTTTTTTTAAAAAACGAAAAAATAATTTTTATAAAAAATAGTTTTAAAAAATTATGTAATTATCCCACTGATCAAAAACCATTTTTGAAAATCAGATAATGATTTTAGAGGCTGCTTTGACCAGAAAATTATCACATACGACTAATTAAATTCCAAAATGAATTTTGTGTGCATGATTATTAGTAATGATAGAATTTTAGAATATTATTTAATAATTAGACTTTTATTATATTTGGTTGATTGGGTTTCTTAGGACTTGGAAAATACAAAAAAAATAGTCTCCTCATCTACAGAAGAATCAAAGAAAAAACTGCCTTCCCAAAGTCAAATATTAATTCTCCAAGTCTTAACTTCAAACACTTGATGAAAGATTACAACATAGATCAATCAAATTGTATATAATTCATAAATCTGGATTTCCTCCTACTCCATGATAGATCTGGTTGTATCTGATTTTCTTCTTGTCCCATCATATCTGGTTGGATCTGGTTTTCTTCTTACCCCATCATATGGGTCCTTCAATACTAGATTTGATGAAAGCACCTGCAAAATAAGAAAAGAGAGTCAGGAGTCTACCGAGAATGCTCTCGGTGGAGACCCTCCGACGTTTAAGTTGGGTTCATGAATTAGTGTAGTATAAATAGGCAATAGTTATAGAAAAAAATAAAAAAATGGAGCCCCGGAAGAAGACCCCCAAAAGAAGATCCCCTCTCCCTTTTACCTGCTCGTGATGTCTTTCGGCCTTTCTGCTATCGTGCTACCTGTCTATATCACTCAGACCCGTACCTATGGACGTGTCAGATCTCTCTCCATGTCAGGCGGCCATTTAATTTTTCCGGTGCACATACGGGCATGGCTGTGAAGTGATTGGACCAGCTCCTCTCCCTCACATCACCGGGTTGGACTTTTTCCTGCTGGATCCGGGCTCGCGGGTGACCTGAGATGCTGAGTTAGTTAGCCTAAGGGGTTTTGTGGATTTTGGATCAATTAATTCACTTGGGTCTGATCTCGTTTAGGGTGGATTTTAAATCTCATTTGATAATTTCAATTGAGATTTTTGAATAAATTGAGAATTTTTGTGTAATTAATTTCAATTGAGAATTTAAACAGTAAATCTCATAATTCTGAAAATAACTCTAGTATTAATAGAATAAATTTCATTAATAATTTTTTTAAAATTTCAAATAGAGGAATAGTATAGTATTAAATTAAATAGTAAGATTTTATGAATCGATTTTACAGTTAATTTTTGTGTGGTATATCCTGCCACTTTCCATGTGTGCTTGTATGTGTGTATATCGTACGGATTCTATTTTTATTTATTAAATTATATATTTTAAGTTTTTAAATTATGATTATAAAAATATCCTTTGTCTTTTATATTTTATTGAAACATTTTGAAAATTAATGTTTAGTTTGTTTTATGGAAAATATATTTTAAGAAAATATATTTTTATATTTTTTGATGTTTGGAGGGTTAAAAAATTAATCAACAACAAAATACTTTTTAATTAAAAAATTTAAATTAATTTAAAAAATATTTCTTTTATTAAAAAAATTATTTTTTTTACTTTAAAATTTCTACGCAACAAGAAATTTCACTGCGAGTAATGAAATTTTTTATTACTGAACAGTGAAAATTTATTATTAAAATAATTAATTAACATGCAGGTGATGGATTAAATTTATTATAAAAAACTTCGTTGGTAATTTATTTATGAACGATTTAAAAATCCGTTAATATTAATAACAAATCAGCAATTGACCCGTCCATTGTAGTCACTAATGGGCCACGTATCCATTAGGAAAAGAATATATTTTTAACAATGGCTTCACTAGTGGACTGAGTTATCCGTTATTGACACTAATGAAATTTCCGTTTGTAATCCATTAGTGTTGAAAAATAATTTTATTTTTCATTAAAATCGAATTATTTCGTTAGGAATACCAATGAAAAATTCGTTGGTAGTCCGTTAATAATTTTTTTTTTCTTTTTAATCCCTGTATATTATTCATATATATCTATCATCACTCTGTATATTATTTATATATTTATCCATCATCATCCATGTACATTATTTATCTATATATTTAAGGACCAAATCAATCAATATATAAACTAAAATATCCTTAAAACTTATAATATTTCATAATTATAATACATAAGTGACCATTCTCTGTCTCTAGTCCATCAATTTTATTCATCATCCTGTTTATTGTTTCAATGGAAGAAGGATCCACTTGGGGCGTAGATGAATATGAGGCGAAACAAAGTGATGATGTATGAAAATATGCAGAAGTCTGAAACCCTAATCTATAAACTCTGACTCTTTTTCTGCTCACCAACTGCCTCGTAGTAAAGCTAAGCTTCATGTATGGCTGTCGGCTCACTACTTCTCTCCTAATAACTCTTAGTTGTATGAATTTGTCCTACATTATAAAATTTTACTAACTTATTATTAATTTGACAAGATTTAAGTATCTCAAAATTGTCTATAACTAAATATATTATCAACTTACATAAATAGTTTTGGATCTAATATCAACAAACTCATCCGTCCCCCTTCTCTTATGTGGCCTCAAAAAGCTCATGAGGATGTGGTTCTCTTCCTAATCTTTCTCTCTGTTAACAAGTATAAGAAAAATAATAATTAACATCGCAATAAAATATATATAACAAAATAAATATTTTTTTAATTATTAATATCATCCTCTGCTGGTGGGTATACTATGAAACTGATCCACGTGCATGCCTGGAAATGTTAAATCTTGTCCCTCCAGTCTCACTGCGCCTATTGACAGAAAATTTATCACACTTCTCTTTATATTCATAAGTGTTTCAAGTTGCCTCCCACTTCTTCAAAACAGAATCTGGTGTAGCTAGATTCTTTATATTTCCTTTTCTGATTTCACACATAAACCCTCTGTATCTCTCAGCAGTCTTCTTCTACCATACAATTTTTTACAGCTATTTTCACCAAGCTGTCAATTGCTTCATCCCATTAGAAATATTTCTGTAAAAATATTAAAATATATGAGTAGTTAGTAATTTTATATTGCATGATTCAATATACATAAAATTTTAGCTATTTTATTTTTAAATTAAAATTAAATAATAAAAAATAAATTATTTTGCTAAAAAATATAAAAATACCTTTTACATAAAATATTTATTTTTTTAAAAAAATTTTCCCTTAATTTTTATATTTGGCAAAACTTATAATGTAAAAATTCAATTCTCTTAAATTCTCACTAAAATTTATTTTGAATTAAAGTAAATCTTACTAAAATTGTTAAGATTTTATAAGAAATGATTTTATTTAACCCTATATTTACCTTAAAATTACTTAATTAATTATTGAAAACTCTTTTATTTTTTATTCTTTATATTTTTTATTTTTTTAATTTAAATTTATTTTTTAATTAATAACTACTCTTTAAAAATTAATTTAATTTAATTTGATATTGACTATTAATATTTAATATTTTTATAATTAATATTAAGAAATTTATATATTATTTTGTTAATTTAAAAAATCTTAATTTATATTTTTTAACGGTAAAAAAATGTAGAATTCAGATTTTAAATATTATAAAAATATAAATAATAAGTTTTCAATCAATATGATAAAAATAATTGTTATTTATAAGAAGAAATATTTATGTTTAATTTTAAAATAATAAGATTAATTAATAAATTAAATCAATTTAAATTTATTAGTTATTTATTTAATATAAAAAATTCAATTGAATTTTATTATATTTAAATTGATTATAAAAATGAATCCTTTTATAATAGAAATGAATTGAATTCTATTAATAGAATTTTCTTTTCTTACAATAAATACATACCAAATAAGCACCATAATTGTTATTATAATATGGCATTTTGTCATTTTTTAAACGATTTCAACATAAAAAAATAGATAAAAAAGAAAATTACTATTAATGTGCAAGCATTATAATTATTTATAAGTTAGTAATTGTATTTTTCTAATACCATTAATATTCAGACTACTTTTCTTTCCTTATATCTATTTTAAAAGCTTTTTCTTTACTATTTATTATGGAAAAACTAAAATTCCCTCTTAAAAAATTGTGACCTTTTCTTTCGTTTTCCTGCATTGCTCCTTTCTCCATGAACTCAAAACCCTATCTTCCCCTTAAAAACTCATTGGACATCTTCACACTAGGCACTCTTGCAGGTTCATGCCAATCACAGTTCAAGTCTATTTCGACCACGTCATCAGTTTAATTTTAACTACATCATTTGATTTTGTTGCCGAGAGTTTCTATTGAATCCCCTTTTATTCATTTGGATCACGATCAGTTTCCTATCCTCCTCCCTCACTCTTAAAATGGCTAGTAGTCTTAGGGTTGCTATTAATATGACTACCAATGAAGGATTCATCGTTGTCTCTGCTCCAGATAACATAGAAAACATACCCCCAATGGTCAACAAAGCAGACCTCAATGATTTAAATAACAAATAGATACTCTAGTATATCCAAAGGCTGTAGGCTACACTCGGCCAATATAAGGCTCGGGAAGAGGCATAAAAATGGACCCTAGAAGAAGGGATGAAGCCTTTGCAGACATCCCACATGCTCAAATAGAAGTGGCCAGGTTACGACCTAAAGGAAGGGCCGAATCTGAAGATGAATCGAACAAGGCTCCAAAAGGAGTAGATTGGAAGTTAGTATGGACTGTACAAAGATAACAAAAGGAACAAGAAGAGGATTTCAGTTTAGATGCTGTCACGCCTCTTTTAGAAGAAATATTAGTGGAAACCTTTCTCGCCTAATTTAAGTTATCCAGCTTAGACAAATACGATGGAACGACAAACTTCAGAAGCCATCTGACTATTTTCAGGATGACCATGCAGTTTTAAAATGTCAATGATTTTGTGTTATGTCTAGTGTTTCTGTCAATACTCACAAGTTTGGCTCAAAATGGTACCAACACTTAAGCTTAAGTGTAATTTAAAACTTTACACAAATTGCTACGATATTTAAATCTAGATTTATTACTTGCATACCTCCTAAAAAGTTTTCCTCTAACCTGTGAAAGATCCCCCAAGGTGAGGGCGAGTCTTTAAAGAGTCTTATTTTCCATTTCAATGCTAAAACCATACAGGTGGAAGAGTTAAACTATGAGATAGCGTGTGAGGCATTGAAGAAGGGAACCTGCAATGCCAAATTCATAGATTCCTTAATTAAAAATCCAGCTGCAACATATCAATAGTTAATAGACAAAGCCTAAAAGTATATCAGATTGGATGATGAAGTCCAGACGCAGAAAGAAGATAAGAGAGCAAGTAAGAAGCAAAGTCAAAAGCCCAAGAGACGAGGACATGAAGGAGATCATAGGAGCTACCCCATCTCATAAAAGAAGGACGAATAAGGTAAGTATAAGAATTATACTTTGCTAAATGACTCACGAACTCATATCTTGATGTGGATCATAAAGAATGATAAAGAAATTAGGTGGCTGCACAAGCTCAATCCTGAGAAGGCGGAAAAATGAGACAGGACAAAGTATTGTCGTTTCCATGAAAATCACGACCATACAACAGAAGAATGTCGACAACTGAAGGATGAGATCGAAAGCTAAATAAGGGATGACACCCTTCGAAAATTTACAAGGAAAGGGAAAGAAGAAAAGAGATCTGAACCTGAGGAAACAATTCTTGAGATAACTCCTAATAGAGAACCCGTAAGAGTTATACATATGATAACAAAAGGACCCAATAATGGGTAGCAAAAGTAAGAAAATTACAAACATAATTATCGGGCAGGTAAGCAACCTTTGAAAATCTTGGGAGTCAATCACCCATGGGAATCATCTACTAAAAATCTTATAAGTCAGCCATTTGGGGGAACCGAGTAGTTCTGATTTCATATGTAGGTGAAGAATATTTTTTTAATAAATGAGATATTTTCATATGTTATGTTCTCCGCGGAATGGGAACCATAGATTGCCTCCCCCCTATATCTGTTAAACAATTCAAAGATATCATAAGTCATGAGGCAGTTTCCGCCAAACCACTTGGACTCTGGTCCCACTAATCAAAGCCAAAAGGCAGTTTTCGCCAGGCAAGGTCACAAGGTGATTTTCTGCCAGACCACTCAGGCGTGGGTCCCACTAATTAAGGTCATAAGGTAGTTTTTGCCAGGTCAGGTCATATGGCGGTTCCTGCCAAGGCCATCTAGTCATGGGTTCCACCAATCAAGGCCACAAGGCTATTTTCACCAAGTCAGGTCACAAGGTGGTTCACACAATTGTTGATCCCACTGAACAAAGTCGCAAGTCAGAAAAACCAACAGAATCATAGTATGATGACATTATAATAATAATAACATCCTAAGGCCTATCATCTGCCGTATTGTATGGCTGGGCGATAGTCTCATTCTGAAAATTTACTAAGTCCTTTAAATCCCTGGACAGGTCAATAATCAGGTGACATGGAAGGGTGTTAATCCCCCTTGAAGCAAAATTCTTAAAAGAGATCATTTGCAAAACATACACTTAACGAAAATAAGGACCAAACATTCTCATTAAAATCATAAAAAGTTACAAAGGAACGAGGTCTTCAGGCTCATCCACCTTAGTCTCTATTGTATCAATGTTTTCTGCATCTATTACATTAATAGGAGAAACTCGATCAACGAGAGTATCTTCAGCACGCTCCCCATCACCCTAATCTTCCTCTTCGAGGAGAATATCGTCTATCTAAGAGAAATCTTTAGAGGGAAAACGCTTCACCAACTCCTTCTCCACCGAATCTTGGCCTTGAATAAACATCTCCCCACCCTGGGCCACTATTTTCTTAAGCTCCACCTCAAGCTCAGCAACCCTGGTAGAGGCAACTTGAGCCTCTTCGGCTCGAGCTTGCAGTTCCAAAACTTGGTGCTGCAACATGGCTACTTAATCCTCGGTGGACTTAACCTTATTCTTAAGGCCTAGGTTAGAAGCAAGGGCCCTGTTAAGATCAACATGAAGATTGTTGTAATACCCGGCTAGACTCCGGTATCGGAATTCCTACCGTCCGGTGGAATCTCGGATGTCGGAAGCCTCTAGTAGAGTAAAACCATGTTTTTTATATAATATTTTAATGTGTTTTATGTTTTAAGCATGAAAGAAAATGAGTTTTTTGCATGAAAATAGCATTGGAGGAAAACTCAGGTTCGGCCGCCGAACCTCAGGTTCGGCCGCCGAACATGCATGCGTTGCGGGTGTGCTTTAGGCCCCCGAAAGCATAAGTGAGGGAAGTCCAGGTTCGGCCGCCGAACATGGCATGCATGCGGAGGCACATTCGGCCCCCGAACGTGGTCTGGCCAGCCACTATAAAAGGGTCCCTTAGCCGAAAACGGGCGAGCTTTTTCCCCATTTTCGGCCAAGGTGAGTCTCCGCCGTCCCTCACCCATCTTTGATGTTCTTCCTCTAAATCTCTCAAGATTTTCACTTGTTTTCACGTTGTTTTGAAGATTTGAGCATTTGAGCAAAGTTTTGGAGCTTGGAGGTTCAAGAACCCAATTTCTCCCAACTTCGAGTTTAGGTCGTCTCTCTCTCGATCTTCAAGAGGTAAGAGCCGATCTTAAGCTCATTGCATGTTTTAAGTAAGTTTTCAGTAGATCTATGGGTTAGAATGCATGTTTAGGTTATGGTTATGTTTTTGGAGTTTATGGGTATAAATGTATGTTCATGAACAATGTGAGCTTCTTGATGTGTTGTAGATGGGGTTCATGTTGGTTTGAGGCCCCTAGGAACATGTATGCTTGTGTTTGTGTGTTGTAGAATAGGTTTGATGCATGTTGGAAAGGTTTGGAGGCGAAATGTGCAAAGGGAGCCAAGTTTCTGCCCTTTGGCAGAAACCAGGTTCGGCAGCCGAAGGACTTTCGGCCGCCGAACATGGCTGGGGAGGCAGCCTTTCGGCTGCCGAAGCTTGCCCCCGAAAGGAGACTTTCGTCTCTGTCTGGCAGTTTCGGCCGCCGAAGGTGCCGCCGAACATGCATGAGTTTCGTCTCTGTCTGGGAGTTTCGGCCGCCGAAGGTGCCGCCGAACCTGCCTGACTTTCGGCTCTGGAGGGACTTTCGGCCGCCGAACCTGCCGCCGAAAGTGCCTTGTCCAGGCCTTCCTTGCATGTTTTTGTATGGTTGTTTCATGATGTTTTAGGGGGTTTTTGGGGAGTAGTTTATAGTTATGTTCAGGTATGTTTGGTCCCTCATTTGAGTCCACCTGTGTAGGTTCGGACCCGAGGAACCGAGGACCCCAGCAGTGAGTTCAGCTGCTTCGGTGTTGTCAGAGTCAGCCAGAGGTGAGTGGAACTAAACTTAATCTTTTAAATTAAATGTTTTATCATGTTTCATGCATCATGATTATGCAATAGGATGATTGCATTAGTTTCCACGAATATGCCGCATTGCATCGATTGTTGTTGATGTGGGTGAATATTGGATGACCCAATTAGTCCATGACAGGAAGACCAGGACCCCATTCTACGGCCTGGCACTATGTAAGGAAAGACCAGGACCCCATTCTACGGCCTGGCATGGTTATGGGACTCGAAGACCAGGAGCCCAGAGGAGGCCCTGGGGCAAATGGTAAGTAATGTATGTTATGACAGGAAGACCAGGACCCCATGCTACGGCCTGGCACAGAGTTAGCTTGGACTAGTTGGTGACAAGTTCACCCAACCCTTATGTGAATTGTCTGTGTTATGATGCATTTCATGGAGCATAGTGTTAATATGTTTTTATAGTCCTACTCACTGGGCTTTTAGCTCACCCCTATCCCTTTACCCCCAGGCTTGCAGGTACAGTATAGAGCAGGAGTCCGGATAGAGTAAAGAAGTCATGTTTATGTAATAGCTAGCAATGGACATGATCGAATTGTAATGTAATGTCTTAATCAGTATAGTTATGTAATGAGATGATGTATATGGATGTTAGAGGTGTGCTTGACCATAGATTGTTGTTATCCCTTTTTAATACATGATCTTAGAGATTTTTATGATGTTTATGTAAACCAACTCAACATATGTTATGTCACCCATTTGGGGGCACTGATGAGATCCCACTGAGGGATCAATGTTATGATTATGTTATAGTGCATGCATAGGTTGAGTTGGCATATGAATGAAAAGAAAAGTTTTAATTTTTATGTATGTTGTTGATCATGTATGGGATTAAGCAGGTTCACAGGATGCATGTTAGGCTTGCTACGGGTCCCGGCGGCCTTAAGTCGACCCGAATCCTAGCGCCGGTAGCGGTCCGATTTTTGGGTCGTTACAATTGTCCACTGACTCTAGGATTTCCCTTATGGTGCTCTCAACTTCAACAACCCAGGCCTTCAATCTTGAACATTCCCCAGCCAAGAGCCCCCTGTCTGTCTCATTTACCCCAAACTCTCGCCTGAAGGCTTTAAATTGTTATTGGGCTATGAAAGCACAAAGGGCACCCTCAAATGCAAAATCGATGGCATTAACGGACAGCTCGTCCATCTCAACTTCATTCAAGTGATGGCGATCCACAGGCCTCAGGGCACTTTTGATTAGCAGGAGGCCCAAGGAGGGATCATCAAGGAGCGAAGGCGCTCAGTTTAGCGCCAAGGCTAAGCGTTGAATTCTTATAGGCCAGGAAGACTCAATCCCCGCACTCGTAGGAGCAGGAACAGAAGGGGAGCGGACATCAACGGGGAGCACAAGAGCTGGGGCAGAAGTAGAAACACCCGGGGCTAAAGATTCATACTAAAAGGGTGTTGTCTCCTTAGTTGTGTGCAAGGGAGGGGGAGGAGGAAGCGCAATCACCACTTTCGAAAGGCGAGCATGCTTAGCGGGGGATTAGCAACCTCAATAGCAACAGCCTTGCCCTTACGAGCATCACGTACCACCTCGGTAAACTTGTTTGACCCAGTCATATCTGCGAACAAGAGAAAAAGTAAGTAAACAGGATAGTTTAAAAAATAAAAAAGATGAAAAGAGAAGTACCCTGATCCCGAGAAAAGGGTGTGCTTTCGGAAAGGATGGGCAAGTGAGGATCGCGGGTCTGGTTGGCCGACAGATGACTCTACTAGGACAAAAAAGTGTTCCTCACTACCTGGGTAATATCAATTTTCCTTAGGGTTTTAGCCATCACCAGAAGAAAGGCTAAAGCCTCATCTTCCTCTTTCTGCGGATGGACCCTATCCTTCTTCAGCTCTACCCAGTAATGCCAACTGGTTTGAAGACGCCCAAACCCCCCTGGCGTTTGATGATGGAGAGCAAAAAAATTATTCTTCCATTTCTTTAAAGAGGAAGACACCTGGTAAAAAATGTTCAAGTACTTTCGACTGCTAAAATATCAGAACTCCTCATTTTTATAGGTAGCCAGTTAGTATAGTCGAGAGAAAATTGCCACGCTTGGTTCAATATGATTGTTAAGACACACAAATTGAAAAGGCCACCAAGATTCTCCAGCCATTGGATGAAGCTGGACAACCGAAAGCTTATGAAACCGGAGGACCTCCACGAAGAAAGGGTCTAAGGGAAAGCGAATGCTTGCTTTGACCTGCTCTTCCAAGACAATGATGGTGTCCCCAGCAGGGATCAAGTCGTTAGCACGAACGCGGGGAGAGAGAGCAAAAATTTAGAAAGACTCCCAAGGAATGTTGTAAGTATTGTGCAAATGATTCACGTTGCACTCCGAGAAGGCGGGTGTAATATCATTGAGAAGACCACCCTCATTCTTTGAGGCCTCCCTCAATAGAACAAAAAGGGCTGGAGCTTGGATAGAGCCATCAGAGAAGGAGCTAGAGACAGAGACCTCGCTAGGGAAAGAAGAAGTATTCCTGACCATGTTGAAAGAAAAAGGAAAATGAAGTTACCGTGAGTAGTAAGAAACCAATCTCGAGGGACCATGTGCCCTAGACCTTGATAAAAGATGTCTCCTTCAAATATGAAGAAACGAAAACTAGCATGGGACATTTGATATTACATAATATTCGCCCAACATAAGGCGTGAGTTGTCGCTACTCAGTAGGGACACGTAGCAAGGATCAGAAATGTAGGAATTGCAGACCCACACGAGAAAGAGAAAGACCTAGACACTGTAACGACCCGAAAATCGGACCGCTACCGGCGCTAGGATCCGGGTCGACTTAAGGCCGCCGGGACCCGTAGCAAGCCAAACATACATCCTGGAAACCTGTATAATCCCATACATGATCAACAACATACACAAAAATTTAAAACTTTTCTTTCATTCATCCAACTCAACCTGAACATAAACTGTGCATAGCCATAAACATAAATTATGATCCCTCTGTGGGATCTCAACAATGCCCCAATGGGCAAAACAACATGAGATGAGTTGGCTTTCAAAAACATTATAAAACATAACCATAGATCATGTATCAAAGGGATAACAATACTCATGGGGTCAAGCACATCTATAACCTCAAAAATCTCATTACATAACATACTGAAATCTCTTACATTACATCATAGTACAATTGTCATGTCCACAATCTAACTATTACATACACATACTTCAAAACTCTGGCTAACCTCGTGGTCTACCCTGTACCTGCGCACCTGGGGTTAGGGGAGAGGGGTGAGCTACAAAGCCTAGTGAGCAGAATAACGAAATCATACATTAAAATTTCATGCCATTATGAAATGCAACACATCACAACAAATCACATATCGGATGGTATTGTCACCTATAGTCCTCTACATAGTCCAACCGTGCCGGGACGTAGAATGGGTACAACCGGTCTTTCTCTTATCATAACATATCATAACATACCAATGTGCCAGGGACGTAGAATGGGTACAACCTGGACTTTCTCTTACATCGTGCCAGGGACGTAGAATGGGTACAACCTGGACTTCCATGCCATATCATGCCATAACATCATCATGCCATATGAGGACTAAAGGATCATCCAATAACCAATCCACATCAACATCATAAATGCAATGCAACATATTCGTGAATACTAATGCAAACAACCTACTATATTTCATGGCATTCATGATGCATGGATCATGCTCAAAATTCATATTTCATTTATTTTAAAACATAAGGTTTATTCCACTCACCTCTGGCTAGCTCTGACAACTCTGTAGCAGCTGGCTCACTGCTGAGGTCCTCGGTTCCTTGGGTCCGAACCTACACAGGTGGACTCCAATGAGGGACCAAACATACACAAACATAACTCTAACATACTCCCCAAAAACCCCCTAAAACATCATGAAAACATCACATAAAAACATGCAAGAAATGGCTGAACAGGGCACTTTCGGCGGCAGGTTCGGCGGCCGAAAGTCCCAGACAGAGGCGAAACTCATGCATGTTCGGCGGCACCTTCGGCGGCCGAAAGTGCCAGACAGAGACGAAAGTCTCTTTTCGGGGGCAACTTCGGCAGCCGAAAGGCCTGCCTCCCCAGCCATGTTCGGCGGCCGAAAGCTCCTTCGGCTGCCGAACCTGGTTTCTGCCAAAGGGCAGAAACTTGGCTCCTTTGTGCACATTTGCCTCCTAACTCTTCCCACATGCATAACCTCAATTAAAATATGCATACAAGTTCCTAGGGGTCTCAAACAATCACATACCCCAACTACAACACTTCAAACACACACATTGTTCAAATCATCATCAAAACCCATAAACTCAACTTAAAGCCTAACATGCATTTCTACCCCATAAAACAACTTAAAACTTACTTAAAACATATAAGGAGCTTAAGATCGGCTCTTACCTCTTGAAGATCGAGAGGGAGACGACCTAAACTTGGAGATCCACGAAAATGAGCTCCTGAGTTCCCAAAGCTCCAAAACTTGTTTCAAAAGTTCAAAACCTTCAATGCAAGCTTAAAACTCAAGAAAAATGGTGGGAATTTGAAGGAAGAACACTAGATTTGGAAGAGGGAGGTCGGAAGCTAGCTGTGGCCGAAAATGGGAGAAAGCTCGCCCATTTCGGCTAAGTGACCCTTTTATAGTGGCTGGCCAGGCCACGTTCGGGGGCCGAACTTGCCTCCGCATGCATGCCATGTTCGGCGGCCGAACTTGACTTTCGGCGGCCGAACCTGAACTTCCCTCACTCATGCTTTCGGGGGCCTAACGTGCCTCCAAAACGCATGCATGTTCGGCGGCCGAACTTGACTTTCGGCGGCCGAACCTGGGTTTTCCTCCAAAGACTTTTCATGCAAAAACTCATTAAATTTTCATACTTAATGTAACGACCCGGAAATCCGACCCGGAAATCCGCCCCGTTACCGGCGCTAGGATCCAGATCGGCTTAAGGCCGCCGGGACCCGTAGCAAGCCAACATACATCCTGTAAACCTGTGGAATCCCATACATAACAACATATACATGATCTGTAAAAATTTTCTTTTCTCTTATCCAAGCAAAACCTGTGCATGCACAACATCATACATAAACCCCACACTGGAGTCCTCATCAAATACTCCAATGGGGTATCATCATCATACATATCAGCTTGGATAATCATGGTCATTAACATCATTACTCATTAAACACTCTGTACATAATGGGGATTCACACACTTCTAGGTCAAGCACTACTATAATCCTCAATACATCATCAAATCATTCATTACATTACATGGTCATAAATACTCATTACATCATGTTCATGTCCACTACTATCTATTACAACATACATGACTTAACTTCACTCTAGCCGACTTCCCGATCTATCCTGTACCTGCAACTCTGGGGATAAGGGAGTGGGGTGAGCTACTAGAGCCCAGTGAGCAGAATAATAAAACATCAATTTAAATCATGCTTTCATGTATGCGCCATAACACAAACATTTCACAACAAGGATGAATTTGTCACCATTTAGCCCCTATCTTTCTTACTTATACATGCCGGGGGCGTAGAGCCGTAGCAGGCACACCCGGACTTCCATAATCAGTCATAGTGCCAGGGGCGTAGAGCCGTAGCAGGCACACCTGGACTCACATAGGCTATCATGACATACAAGGGCTAATGGATCATTCAACATTCATCCACATCAACAACAAAGTATGCAATGCAACATATTCGTGAATTCTAATGCAACCAACCTAATACATCTCATGGCATTCATGATGCGTGAATCATGCTAAAACATTTCATTAATTTGCTTTAAAACTTAAAGTTTATTCCACTCACCTCTGGCTAGCTCTGAAGAGACTCTGAAGCAGCTGGCTCACTGCTGGGGGTCTCGGTTCCTCGGGTCCGAACCTACACAGGTGGACTCAAATGAGGGACCAAACATACATGAACATGACTCAAAAATACTCCCCAAAAACCCCCTAAAACATCCTGAAAACATCACATGAAAACATGCAAGGAATGGCTGAACAGGGCACTTTCGGCGGCAGGTTCGGCGGCCGAAAGTCCCTCTGCAGCCGAAAGTCATGCAGGTTCGGCGGCACTTTCGGCGGCCGAACCTCCCAGACAGAGACGAAACTTGAGTTTCGGGGGCAGGCTTCGGCAGCCGAAACTGCCTCCACAAGGGGGTTCGGCGGCCGAAAGTCACTTCGGCGGCCGAACCTGAGTTTCTGCCGAAGGGCAGAAACTCGGCTCCCTTGTGTCCACAGCCTCCAAAACGCCTCAAAACATGCATAAACTTGTTTCTACACATGCATACACATCATACATCACACCTAGGGGTCTCAAACTATAATATACCCCAACTACAACACTTCAAACAACACATTTCCAACATACATTGTTCAAATCGCAACATAAACCCATAAACCTAACAACAAGCCTAAACATGCATTCTACCCCATCAACTTGCATAAAACTTTCATAAAACATAAAAGAAGCATAGATCGAAGCTTACCTCTTGAAGATCGAGAGGAAGAACGACCCTAGCTCGGAAAATGGAGGGATTTAGCTCCAAGACTTCCAAGCTCCAAAACTTGCCTCAAAAGCTTAAATCTTCAAAACCAAGGGAAAACAAGTGAAAATCTTGAAAGATTTAGAGGAAGAACATCAAAAATGGGTGAGGGGCGGCGGAAAGCTCACCTTGGCCGAAAATGGGGAAAAACTCGCCCGTTTTCGGCTAAGGGACCCTTTTATAGTGGCTGGCCAGACCACATTCGGGGGCCGAACGTGCCTCCGCATGCATGCCATGTTCGGCGGCCGAACTTGAGGTTCGGCGGCCGAACCTGGACTTCCCTCACTCATGCTTTCGGGCGCCTAAAGTCCCTCCGAAAGCATGCATGTTCGGCGGCCGATCTTTGGAGTTCGGCGGCCGAACCTGGGTTTTCCTCCAAGGATTTTTCATGCAAAAACTCATTTAATTTCTTACTTAAAAACATGAAATACATGAAAACATTTCATAAAATCATAGTTTTACCCTTCTAGAGGTTTCCGACATCCGAGGTCCCACCGGACGGTAGGGATTCCGATACCGGAGTCTAGCCGGGTATTACATTCTCCCCCCCTTAAGAACATTCGTCCCCGAATGTTCCTCAACTAACATACAAAGCATGGCATCAACATGGCATAAACATAACATACAGCCTAGCATACAATCTATCATACATGCAACACATAGAACAACTAACACTCACCTCAAAACAGATGGGGGTATTGCTGGAGCATGGACTCCCGTGTCTCCCAGGTGCATTCTTCAATATTGTGGTGGTTCCAAAGGACTTTCACCATCGGGATTTCCTTGTTCCTCAGCTTTCTGATCTGAGTGTCTAGGATCCGCACTGGCTGTTCTACATAGGTGAGATCCTCTTGGATCTCTACATCAGGCTCACTAAGAACCTTGCTCGGATCTGACACGTACTTCCGTAACAGAGAAACATGGAAAACCGAATGGATTCTCTCCATCGAAGCAGGCAAGTCTAGCTTGTACGACACATTACCGACCCTTTGAAGCACCTCGAAAGGACCGATGTACCGTGGAGCTAACTTACCCTTCCTCCCGAACCGAACCACTCCTTTCATAGGAGACACCTTGAGCAAAACCAAATCCCCCTCCTGAAACTCTAGCTGTCTTCTGCGGATATCTGCATAACTCTTTTGCCGACTAGCAGCAGTCTTGATCCTCTCTCTGATTATGGGTACCACCCTGCTGGTAAGCTCTACTAACTCCGGACCCGCAAGAGTCCTCTCTCCTACCTCCTCCCAGCAGATTGGTGATCTGCACTTCCTCCCATACAAAGCTTCATATGGAGCCATCCCTATGCTAGCATGATAGCTGTTATTGTAGGCAAACTCCACCAAAGGTAGATGCTGCCTCCAAGAACCGCCAAAATCTAGCACACACATTCTGAGCATATCCTCTATTGTCTGGATGGTCCTCTCTGACTGTCCGTCCGTCTGTGGGTGGAAGGCAGTACTGAAGTCTAATCTGGTACCCATAGCGTTCTGCAGACTTCGCCAAAACCTGGAGGTGAACTGGGGCCCTCTATCTGACACTATAGATACCGGGACCCCATGCAGTCTGACAATCTCGTCTACGTACACCTGCGCCAACTTGTCCACAGAGTAACCACTCCTGACAGGGATGAAGTGAGCAGATTTGGTGAGTCTGTCCACAATCACCCATATGGAGTCCAATCTGTTGGACGTCGCCGGTAACCCCACTACGAAGTCCATAGCTATATTTTCCCATTTCCACTCTGGAATCGGTAGTGGATTCAACATTCCAGCCGGCTTCTGATGCTCTAGTTTCACCCTCTGACACACATCGCAGGCTGACACGAACAGCGCCACGTCCTCCTTCATAGCTGGCCACCAATACACTCTCTTCAGATCCTGATACATCTTGGTGGCTCCAGGGTGAACACTATACCTGGTATTATGGGCTTCCCCCATAATATCTCCCTTCAGACCAATGTCATCTGGCACACATAATCTGTTCCCGTAGCGGAGGATTCCCTTATCATCAAACTTGAACTCATTACTCTGGCCTGACTGAACCGTTCTGGCTATCCTGACCAACTCTGGGTCCTCATGCTGTTTCTGAGCTACCTGCTCCAGAAACACGGGTGTCACTCTCATCTGAGCCACTAAGGCACCTGTGCCAGACAACTCCAACTGTAATCCCTCACTCATAAGTCTGTGGAACTCCTTCACCACCGGCCTCCTCTCTGCTGAAATGTGGGATAGACTGCCGAGTGATTTCCGGCTTAGGGCGTCTGCCACAACATTCGCCTTACCCGGATGGTACTGAATCTTGCAATCGTAGTCACTCAACAGCTCTACCCATCTCCTCTGCCTCAAATTCAAATCTCTCTGACTCAAGATGTGCTGCAGGCTCTTATGATCTGTGAAGATCTCACATTTTACCCCATAGAGGTAATGCCTCCACATCTTGAGTGCAAAGATGACTGCTGCCATCTCAAGATCGTGTGTGGGGTAATTCAGCTCATGCTTCTTCAGCTGCCTAGAAGCATAAGCGATCACCCTCTCATCTTGCATTAGCACACAACCCAGTCCCACACGGGACGCATCACAATATACTGAGAAGTCATCATCACTTTTTGGCAGAGCTAACACCGGTGCCGAAGTCAACCTCCTCTTAAGCTCCTCAAAGCTTTCCTCACACTGATCGGTCCATATGAACTTCTGATTCTTCTTTGTCAATTTGGTCATAGGAGCAGCAATCTTTGAGAAGTCCTGAACGAACCTCCTGTAGTAACCTGCTAAACCCAGAAAACTCTTGATCTCGGTCACTGTGGTGGGTCTAGGCCAGTTAGCTACAGCCTCTACCTTCTTGGGGTCTACTTCAATACCCTGTTCTGACACAATATGCCCCAAGAATGAAATGCTCCTAAGCCAAAACTCACACTTGGAGAACTTGGCATACAAGCCATGCTCTCTCAAGGTCTGTAAAACTATCCTCAGGTGATGGGCATGCTCCTCTGCATTTCTGGAATACACTAAGATATCATCTATGAAGACAATAACGAAGTGATCCAGATACTGACTGAATACTCTGTTCATGAGGTCCATGAATGCTGCAGGGGCGTTGGTCAACCCAAACGGCATCACAAGGAACTCATAGTGCCCATACCTGGTGTAACAGCCCGGAAATCCGGACCGCTACCGGCGCTAGGATCCAGATCGGCGTAAGGCCGCCGAGACCCGTAGCAAGCCTGACATATATCCTGTAAACCTGTAAATCCCATACATGATCAACAAAACTCATAAACCTGTAAACATTCTCATATAACAACCAAGCTCAACCTGTACACAAACATAAACATATCATAAACCTCCACTGGAGCCCTCATCAAATGCTCCAATGGGGTAACTCATCATACATAAGCTTGGTGGAAACATAACCTCATATCTCATATCATAAAGACCATGTACATGCAAGTGGGATTAACAATCTGTATTGGTCAAGCACAACTCTATCCTCAATATTCAAATTACATAATCATAACTTAAAACTCTTTTACATTACATCATAAAACAACTGTCATGTCCACAATCTAACTATTACATAAACATAACTTCCATGCTCTGGCTAGCCTCCTGATCTACCCTGTACCTGCACATCTGGGGTTAGGGGAGAGGGGTGAGCTATAAAGCCCAGTGAGCAGAATAGAGAAAACATATATTAAATATTTCATGCTTCCATGAAATGCAACACATCACAAACATATCACATAAGGATGGTACTGTCACCTATAGTCCTCATCATAGTCCAATCATGCCAGGGGCGTAGAATGGGCCTCACTGGTCTTTCTCTTACATACATAACATAACATAGTCCAGGGGCGTAGAATGGGCCTCACTGGTAATCCGTACCGTATCATCATCATATCATGCCATAGGAGGACTAGAGGATCATCCAATAGCCAATCCGCATCCACATCATATTATGCAATGCAACATATTCGTGAATACTAATGCAAACAACTTAAATATCACATGGCATATATGATGCATGAACATGCTCTAAAAAGTTATATTTCATTTATTTAAAACTTAAGGTTTATTCCACTCACCTCTTAGCTGAAGCTCAACAGACTCTGAAGCAGCTATCTCACTGCTGAGGTCCTCGGTTCCTCGGATCCGAACCTACATAGGTGGACTCCAATGAGGGACCAATCACACATAAACATAACTCTAATAAACTCCCCAAAAACCCCCTAGAACATCATGAAAACATCACATAGAAATATGCATGAAATGGCTGAACAGTGCACTTTCGGCGGCACCTTCGGCGGTCGAAAGTCCCAGACAGAGACGAAACTCAGGTAGGTTCGGCGGCACCTTCGGCGGCCGAAAGTCCCAGACAGAGACGAAAGTCTCTTTTCGGGGGCAACTTCGGCAGCCGAAAGGCCTGCCTCCCCAGCCATGTTCAGCGGCCGAAAGTACCTTCGGCTGCCGAACCTGGTTTCTGCCAAAAGGGCAGAAACTTGGCTCCTTTATGCATTTTCGCCTCCAAACCCACAAATCGTGTAAAAACTAGTTCTAAAACATGCATACCTCACATACATTACACCTAGGGGTCTCAAACTATCATATACCCCATCTACAACACTTCCAACAACACATAAACAAGCTACATTGTTCATTAAAGCATCAAAACCCATAAACTCAACATATACCCTAACATGCATTTCTACCCATAGATCTTGCATAAAACTTAGTTAAAACACATAAGGAGCTTAAGATCGGCTCTTACCTCTTGGAGATCGAGAGGGAGACGACCTAAACTTGGAGATCCACGAAAATGAGCTCCTGAGTTCCCAAAGCTCCAAAACTTGTTTCAAAAGCTTAAATCTTCAAGACTAAGGGAAAACAAGTGAAAATCTTGAAAGATTTAGAGGAAGAACATCAAAAATGGGTGAGGGGCGGCGGAAAGCTCACCTTGGCAGAAAATGGGAAAAAGCTCGCCCGTTTTCGGCTAAGGGACCCTTTTATAGTGGCTGGCCAGACCACGTTCGGGGGCCGAATGTGCCTCCGCATGCATGCCATGTTCGGCGGCCGAACATGAGGTTCGGCGGCCGAACCTGGACTTCCCTCACTCATGCTTTCGGGGGCCTAACGTGCCTCCAAAACGCATGCATGTTCGGCGGCCGAACTTGACTTTCGGCGGCCGAACCTGGGTTTTCCTCCAAAGCTATTTTCATGCAAAAACTCATTTTCTTCCATAATTAAAACATTAAAATACATGAAAACATTTTATAAAACATGTTCTTACCCTTCTAGAGGTTTCCGACGATCGAGATCCCACCGGACGGTAGGGATTTCGATATCGGAGTCTAGCCGGGTATTACATTCTCCCCCCCTTAAGAACATTCGTCCCCGAATGTTCCTCGACTAGTACATAGCATAACAAACATCATAACATACATATAAGACACATAGGGACTAACCTTAAAAGAGGTAGGGATATTGCTGGAGCATGGACTCCCGTGTCTCCCAAGTGCATTCTTCTATGTTGTGGTGGTTCCAAAGGACTTTCACCATTGGGATTTCCTTGTTTCTCAACTTTCTGATCTGAGTGTCAAGAATCCGCACTGGCTGCTCTACATAGGTGAGATCCTCTTGGATCTCTACATCAGGCTCACTAAGAACCTTGCTCGGATCTGACACATACTTTCTTAACATGGAAACATGGAAAACCGGATGGATTCTTTCCATAGATGCAGGCAAGTCCAGCTTGTACGATACACTCCCAATCTTTTGCAAGACTTCAAAGGGTCCGATGTACCGTGGAGCTAGCTTACCTTTCTTACCAAACCGAACCACCCCTTTCATTGGAGACACCTTGAGCAATACTAAATCCCCCTCCTGAAACTCTACTAGCCTTCTGCGGATGTCTGCATAACTTTTCTGTCTGCTTGCAGCTGTCTTGATTCTCTCTCTGATGATGGGTACCACCCTGCTGGTGATCTCTACTAACTCAGGCCCTGCCAAGGCCTTTTCTCCTACTTCCTCCCAGCAAACAGGTGACCTGCACTTCCTTCCATATAAAGCTTCATATGGAGCCATCCCGATGCTAGCATGATGGCTGTTATTGTAGGCAAACTCCACCAAAGGTAGATGTTGCCTCCAAGAACCGCCAAAGTCCAGCACACACATTCTGAGCATATCTTCTATGGTCTGGATGGTCCTCTCTGACTGTCCGTCTGTCTGTGGATGGAAGGCAGTGCTGAAATCCAACCTGGTACCCATGGCATCCTGCAGACTCCGCCAAAACCTGGAGGTGAACTGGGGTCCTCTATCGGACACTATAGAAACGGGAACCCCATGCAGTCTGACAATCTCGTTTACATACACCTGTGCTAACTTGTCCACAGAATAGCCACTCCTGACAGGGATGAAGTGAGCAGATTTGGTGAGTCTGTCCACAATCACCCATATGGAGTCCAATCTGTTGGACGCTGCCGGTAACCCCACTACGAAGTCCATAGCTATATTCTCCCATTTCCACTCTGGAATAGGTAGCGGGTTAAGCATTCCAGCCGGCTTCTGATGTTCCAGCTTCACCCTCTGACATACTTCGCAGGCGGACACAAACTGTGCCACTTCTTTCTTCATCGTTGGCCACCAATAAACCTTCTTCAAATCCTGATACATCTTGGTGGCTCCGGGGTGAACGCTGTATCTTGCATTATGAGCTTCTCTCATAATGTCTCCCTTAAGCCCTATGTCATCTGGTACACATAATCTGCTCCCATAGCGGAGGATCCCCTTACCGTCAAATCTGAACTCATTATCTTTGCCTGACTGAACAGTCCTGGCAATCTTCACTAACTCTGGGTCCTCATGCTGTTTCTGAGCCACCTGCTCCAGAAACACGGGTGTCACTCTCATCTGTGCAATCAAAGCACCTGTACCAGACAACTCTAACTGTAGACCTTCATTCATGAGCTTGTAAAACTCCTTCACCACCGGTCTCCTCTCTGCCGTGATGTGGGATAAACTGCCTAGTGATTTCCGGCTTAGGGCGTCTGCCACAACATTCGCCTTACCCGGATGGTACTGGATTCTACAATCATAGTCACTGAGCAGTTCTACCCATCTCCTCTGTCTCAAATTCAAATCTCTCTGACTCAAGATGTGCTGCAGGCTCTTATGATCTGTGAAGATCTCACATTTTACCCCATAGAGGTAATGCCTCCACATCTTGAGTGCAAAGATGACTGCTGCCATCTCAAGATCGTGTGTGGGGTAATTCAACTCATGCCTCTTCAGCTGTCTAGAAGCATAAGCGATTACCTTGCCATTCTGCATCAACACACAACCTAAACCTACTCTGGATGCATCACAGAACACTGTGAAGTCCTCATTGCTAGTTGGCAGAGCTAACACTAGTGCTGAAGTCAACCTTTTCTTAAGCTCCTCAAAACTCTCTTCACACTGGTCGGTCCATACGAACCTCTGGTTCTTTCTGGTCAATCTGGTTAGAGGAGCTGCAATCTTTGAGAAGTCCTGAACGAACCTCCTATAATAACCAGCCAAACCCAAGAAACTTCTGATCTCAGTCACTGTGGTGGGTCTAGGCCAGTTAGTCACAGCCTCCACTTTCTTGGGGTCTACCTCTATTCCATTCTCTGACACTACATGCCCCAAGAATGAGATGCTCCTCAACCAGAACTCACACTTGGAGAACTTGGCATACAAGCCGTGTTCCCTCAAGGTCTGCAGAACTATCCTCAGATGATGGGCATGCTCCTCTGCATTCCTAGAATACACTAAGATATCATCTATGAAGACAATAACGAAGTGATCCAGGTACTGGCTAAACACTCTGTTCATGAGGTCCATGAATGCTGCAGGGGCATTTGTTAACCCGAACGGCATTACAAGAAACTCATAATGCCCATATCTGGTCCTGAAAGCCGTCTTTGGCACATCCTCATCCCTTATCCTTAGCTGATGGTACCCCGATCTTAGATCTATTTTGGAGAAACAACCCGCTCCGGCTAGCTGGTCGAATAGATCATCGATCCTAGGCAATGGGTACCTATTCTTGGTAGTGACTTTGTTCAACTGCCTGTAGTCGATACAAAGTCTAAGGGATCCATCCTTCTTTCTTACAAAGAGTACTGGAGCACCCCAGGGTGAGGTACTCGGTCGGATGAAGCCCTTATCTACCAGATCTTGCAACTGTTCTTTTAACTCTTTCAACTCAGCTGGGGCCATCCTGTAGGGAGGGATAGAGATCGGTCTCGTTCCAGGCATTAACTCTATCTCGAACTCTATCTCCCTAGCAGGTGGTAAACCTGGAAGCTCGTCTGGGAACACATCTAAAAACTCATTAACCACTGGCACTGCGGCGGGCTCTGTAACCTGACTGTCTAGCTCTCTCACGTGAGCTAGAAAACCCTGACAACCCCTCCTGAGCAGCCTACAAGCTTGTAGGGCCGATATCATACCTCTAGGTGTACCCCTTTTGTCTCCTCTGAAGACGACTTCTGACCCGTCCTGACATCTGAACTTAACTACCTTGTCCCTGCAGTCCAAGGTAGCACCATGGGTAGATAACCAGTCCATCCCTAGAATGACGTCAAAATCAGTCAACTCTAGAACCACAAGGTCGGCGGACATGCATCTTCCCTCCACAAAAACTGGACTACATTGGCAGACTGACTCTGCCACTGACGGGTCACACTTGGGTCCACTGACCCATAGGGGACACTCTAGCTCAGAGACCATCAACCCTAACCTCTGCACGGCTCTCGGAGCGATGAAAGAATGAGATGCACCAGGGTCCATCAATGCATACACATCAGAACAACCAATGATGAGATTACCTGCCACCACGGTGTTGGATGTGTTAGCCTCTTGCTGTGTCATTGTGAAGATCCTTGCTGGAGCTGAAGGACCTTCACCTCTGAAACCCGCTGAAGAAGAGGCTGCTCCTCTCCCTCTACCTCTGCCACTGGCTTGAGTTGGTGCTGGAGCTACTGGCTGAGCTACACTGCCTGAACCTGTCTGCTGGGGCTGTGCCATAACAGCTGCTCTAGGACAATCCCGAGCCATATGTCCCTCCTGCCCACATCTGAAGCAGGCTCTGGACCCATAGAGGCACACTCCCCTGTGTGGCTTACCACACTTCACACATGCTACATTGTCTGCACCTGAGCTCGAGCCACTTCCTAATCCCAGACCTGACTTGATCTTGCTCCAGAACTTGTTCTTCTTCTGCTTCTTGGTGGTACTGCTCCACCTCTTACTACCTGAACTTAAGAAAGAAGGATCCTCTTTCCCCCTACCTGGGGTTCTGGAACCGGAAGGCTGTGCTGCTGACTGTTTGACTTTTCCCTCGACGATAGCACTAGCCTCCATTCTCCTAGCCATATCGACTATGGTGTGAAAACTCTCTCTATCTGCTGACTGTACCAAGGAGGAATACCTGGGATGGAGCTTCATGATATACCTCCTTGACTTCTTCTGATCTGTGCTAAGGTCCTGCCCAGCAAATGGCAGCAACTCCATAAACCTGTCAGTATACTCGTCTACACTCATGTCATCAGTCTGTCTCAACTGCTCGAATTCTACTATCTTCAATTCCCTTGAACTATCAGGGAAAGCCCATCCTGCAAACTCATTTGCGAAATCCTCCCATGGAAGACTGTCCACCCTCGGTTTAATGTAGTTCTTGAACCACTCACGGGCCTTCTTGCATTTTAGGGTGAACCCAGCCATCTGAATGGCTCTACTGTCATCCGCCCCTATCTCGTCTGTTATCATTTTGACCCTCTCCAGATACATAAATGGGTCATCACCACTATCATATTGAGGAGCACCCAGCTTCATGTAGTCGGTCATCTTGACCTTGCTCCCTCTGGATGAGCTAGGGTTAGGAGGTTGAGTAACTGGGGCTGCTGGTTCTGTAGGTGGTGGAGGTGGTGCAACATTTTCTGAGGTAGGGTTTGCTGGATTTGGATAGTAGGGTGGTGGATACACAGGATACTGTGGGTATGGTGGGTAATATGGTGGGTATGGCATCTGTGTGGGGTAAGGGCTAAAACTAGGGTAATCCGATGTACCTCCCATCGAATACCCGGGATTCTGTGAGAAAGGTGGGTAATGAGGTGGCTGAACAAAACCCGAGGCCTGAGTGCCTCCTTGGGACTCTCCCATACCTTCCTCTGGCATACTCATCCCCAAACTGCCATCCCTCCTCTGTTCTACGTCCATATCATCCCCCATATCCTCTGACGCTCCTCCCTGAACTGTCCCTCTGACTGATCTGCTCCTACCCAGATCCAGAGACCTTCTAGGGTCTCTTGCTACTCTGTCCCTGTTGGACCTGCTAGACATTGCCCTAGGCAATGCTGGAGGACGGGCGCTCATGCCCTCATCCTCTGGTGGCACTCCAGTCAATCTTGCTGATCGACGAGTTCCTCTCATCCTGTCTTCTGAAAACAGCACATAACACATAGAACATCAGCATCATATGGTTCATGTGGGCACACATGAACCCTCATCACATACATCGCATACATAACATATCATTCATGCACATGTATATAATCATGGCATATCACATCATCAATCAAGACAGAACTCCACATCCTATCCTAGTGGACATGACCTTTCTTATTGTGCTTGACCTTCTAGAACATCTATGAGCCCGACACTCTAGGTCCGATCATATGAACCTAGGGCTCTGATACCATTCTGTAACAGCCCGGAAATCCGGACCGCTACCGGCGCTAGGATCCAGATCGGCGCAAGGCCGCCGAGACCCGTAGCAAGCCTGACATATATCCTGTAAACCTGTAAATCCCATACATGATCAACAAAACTCATAAACCTGTAAACATTCTCATATAACAACCAAGCTCAACCTGTACACAAACATAAACATATCATAAACCTCCACTGGAGCCCTCATCAAATGCTCCAATGGGGTAACTCATCATACATAAGCTTGGTGGAAACATAACCTCATATCTCATATCATAAAGACCATGTACATGCAAGTGGGATTAACAATCTGTATTGGTCAAGCACAACTCTATCCTCAATATTCAAATTACATAATCATAACTTAAAACTCTTTTACATTACATCATAAAACAACTGTCATGTCCACAATCTAACTATTACATAAACATAACTTCCATGCTCTGGCTAGCCTCCTGATCTACCCTGTACCTGCACATCTGGGGTTAGGGGAGAGGGGTGAGCTATAAAGCCCAGTGAGCAGAATAGAGAAAACATATATTAAATATTTCATGCTTCCATGAAATGCAACACATCACAAACATATCACATAAGGATGGTACTGTCACCTATAGTCCTCATCATAGTCCAATCATGCCAGGGGCGTAGAATGGGCCTCACTGGTCTTTCTCTTACATACATAACATAACATAGTCCAGGGGCGTAGAATGGGCCTCACTGGTAATCCGTACCGTATCATCATCATATCATGCCATAGGAGGACTAGAGGATCATCCAATAGCCAATCCGCATCCACATCATATTATGCAATGCAACATATTCGTGAATACTAATGCAAACAACTTAAATATCACATGGCATATATGATGCATGAACATGCTCTAAAAAGTTATATTTCATTTATTTAAAACTTAAGGTTTATTCCACTCACCTCTTAGCTGAAGCTCAACAGACTCTGAAGCAGCTATCTCACTGCTGAGGTCCTCGGTTCCTCGGATCCGAACCTACATAGGTGGACTCCAATGAGGGACCAATCACACATAAACATAACTCTAATAAACTCCCCAAAAACCCCCTAGAACATCATGAAAACATCACATAGAAATATGCATGAAATGGCTGAACAGTGCACTTTCGGCGGCACCTTCGGCGGCCGAAAGTCCCAGACAGAGACGAAACTCAGGTAGGTTCGGCGGCACCTTCGGCGGCCGAAAGTCCCAGACAGAGACGAAAGTCTCTTTTCGGGGGCAACTTCGGCAGCCGAAAGGCCTGCCTCCCCAGCCATGTTCGGCGGCCGAAAGTACCTTCGGCTGCCGAACCTGGTTTCTGCCAAAAGGGCAGAAACTTGGCTCCTTTATGCATTTTCGCCTCCAAACCCACAAATCGTGTAAAAACTAGTTCTAAAACATGCATACCTCACATACATTACACCTAGGGGTCTCAAACTATCATATACCCCATCTACAACACTTCCAACAACACATAAACAAGCTACATTGTTCATTAAAGCATCAAAACCCATAAACTCAACATATACCCTAACATGCATTTCTACCCATAGATCTTGCATAAAACTTAGTTAAAACACATAAGGAGCTTAAGATCGGCTCTTACCTCTTGGAGATCGAGAGGGAGACGACCTAAACTTGGAGATCCACGAAAATGAGCTCCTGAGTTCCCAAAGCTCCAAAACTTGTTTCAAAAGCTTAAATCTTCAAGACTAAGGGAAAACAAGTGAAAATCTTGAAAGATTTAGAGGAAGAACATCAAAAATGGGTGAGGGGCGGCGGAAAGCTCACCTTGGCAGAAAATGGGAAAAAGCTCGCCCGTTTTCGGCTAAGGGACCCTTTTATAGTGGCTGGCCAGACCACGTTCGGGGGCCGAATGTGCCTCCGCATGCATGCCATGTTCGGCGGCCGAACATGAGGTTCGGCGGCCGAACCTGGACTTCCCTCACTCATGCTTTCGGGGGCCTAACGTGCCTCCAAAACGCATGCATGTTCGGCGGCCGAACTTGACTTTCGGCGGCCGAACCTGGGTTTTCCTCCAAAGCTATTTTCATGCAAAAACTCATTTTCTTCCATAATTAAAACATTAAAATACATGAAAACATTTTATAAAACATGTTTCTTACCCTTCTAGAGGTTTCCGACGATCGAGATCCCACCGGACGGTAGGGATTTCGATATCGGAGTCTAGCCGGGTATTACACCTGGTCCTGATAGCTGTCTTCGGTACATCTTCATTCCTTATCCTCAACTGATGGTACCCTGATCTCAAATCTATTTTGGAGAAACAACCTGCTCCTGTTAGCTGGTCGAATAGATCGTCGATCCTCGGCAAAGGGTACTTGTTCTTGGTAGTGACCTTGTTCAACTGTCTGTAGTCGATACAAAGTCTGAGGGATCCATCCTTCTTCCGCACAAACAAAACCGGAGCACCCCAAGGTGAAGTACTCGGTCGGATGAAACCCTTATCTACCAGCTCTTGCAACTGTTCCTTCAGTTCTTTCAATTCAGCTGGTGCCATCCTGTAGGGAGGGATAGAGATCGGTCTGGTACCAGGCATTAACTCAATCTCGAACTCTATCTCCCTAGCAGGTGGTAACCCTGGCAGCTCGTCTGGAAAAACATCTAAGCACTCACTCACCACAGGCACTGAGGCGGGCTCTCTGACATGACTATCTACCTCCCTCATTCTTCTTAGATTTTCTGTGGCCTCTGTCCCACTTCTTACTGCCTGCAACTGCTGCGCTCAGAGAAGAAGAGTCTAACCTTTCCCCACCTGGGGTCTTGGAACCAGAAGACTGTGCCACTGACTGTTTTACCTTCCCCTCAACGATAGCACAAGCCTCCATTCTCCTAGCCATATCCACTATGGCATGGAAACTCTCCCTCTCTGCTGACTGTATCAAAGAGGAATACCTGGAGTGCAGCCTCATAATATATCTACTTGACTTCTTTTGATCTGTGTCCAAATTCTGCCCAGCATATGGCAACAACTCCAGGAACCTGTCTGTGTACTCCTCCACACTCATCTGATCAGTCTGTCTCAACTGTTCGAATTCTATCATCTTCTGCTCTCTAGAGCTCTCAGGGAAAGCCCATCCTGCAAACTCATTTGCGAACTCCCCCCAGGACATACTGTCCGCTCTCGGGTTCACATAGTTCTTAAACCAATCACGTGCCTTCTTGCACTCCAGTGTGAACCCAGCCATCTGAATGGCTCTACTGTCATCAGCCCCTATCTCCTCTGTCATAGTCTTGACCCTGCTCAGGTACTCAAATGGGTCATCGCCTGCTCGGTACTGAGGAGCACCCAACTTCATGTAATCGGTCATCTTGACCTTGCTCCCTCCAGATGAGGTAGGTTTGGGTACTTGTGTTTCCGGGACAGTAGGTACTGGTGGTGGTGGAGGTGCAACATCCCCTGGGGTAGGGTTTGCTGTACTGGTATAGGGAGGTGGAGGTGGGTACGTGGACATGATTTTCCTAGTGTGCTTGACCTTCTAGAACATCTATGAGCCCGACACTCTAGGTCCGACCATATGAACCTAGGGCTCTGATACCACTCTGTAACGACCCGGAAATCCGACCCGTTACCGGCGCTAGGATCCAGATCGGCTTAAGGCCGCCGGGACCCGTAGCAAGCCAACATACATCCTGTAAACCTGTGGAATCCCATACATAACAACATATACATGATCTGTAAAAATTTTCTTTTCTCTTATCCAAGCAAAACCTGTGCATGCACAACATCATACATAAACCCCACACTGGAGTCCTCATCAAATACTCCAATGGGGTATCATCATCATACATATCAGCTTGGATAATCATGGTCATTAACATCATTACTCATTAAACACTCTGTACATAATGGGGATTCACACACTTCTAGGTCAAGCACTACTATAATCCTCAATACATCATCAAATCATTCATTACATTACATGGTCATAAATACTCATTACATCATGTTCATGTCCACTACTATCTATTACAACATACATGACTTAACTTCACTCTAGCCGACTTCCCGATCTATCCTGTACCTGCAACTCTGGGGATAAGGGAGTGGGGTGAGCTACTAGAGCCCAGTGAGCAGAATAATAAAACATCAATTTAAATCATGCTTTCATGTATGCGCCATAACACAAACATTTCACAACAAGGATGAATTTGTCACCATTTAGCCCCTATCTTTCTTACTTATACATGCCGGGGGCGTAGAGCCGTAGCAGGCACACCCGGACTTCCATAATCAGTCATAGTGCCAGGGGCGTAGAGCCGTAGCAGGCACACCTGGACTCACATAGGCTATCATGACATACAAGGGCTAATGGATCATTCAACATTCATCCACATCAACAACAAAGTATGCAATGCAACATATTCGTGAATTCTAATGCAACCAACCTAATACATCTCATGGCATTCATGATGCGTGAATCATGCTAAAACATTTCATTAATTTGCTTTAAAACTTAAAGTTTATTCCACTCACCTCTGGCTAGCTCTGAAGAGACTCTGAAGCAGCTGGCTCACTGCTGGGGGTCTCGGTTCCTCGGGTCCGAACCTACACAGGTGGACTCAAATGAGGGACCAAACATACATGAACATGACTCAAAAATACTCCCCAAAAACCCCCTAAAACATCCTGAAAACATCACATGAAAACATGCAAGGAATGGCTGAACAGGGCACTTTCGGCGGCAGGTTCGGCGGCCGAAAGTCCCTCTGCAGCCGAAAGTCATGCAGGTTCGGCGGCACTTTCGGCGGCCGAACCTCCCAGACAGAGACGAAACTTGAGTTTCGGGGGCAGGCTTCGGCAGCCGAAACTGCCTCCACAAGGGGGTTCGGCGGCCGAAAGTCACTTCGGCGGCCGAACCTGAGTTTCTGCCGAAGGGCAGAAACTCGGCTCCCTTGTGTCCACAGCCTCCAAAACGCCTCAAAACATGCATAAACTTGTTTCTACACATGCATACACATCATACATCACACCTAGGGGTCTCAAACTATAATATACCCCAACTACAACACTTCAAACAACACATTTCCAACATACATTGTTCAAATCGCAACATAAACCCATAAACCTAACAACAAGCCTAAACATGCATTCTACCCCATCAACTTGCATAAAACTTTCATAAAACATAAAAGAAGCATAGATCGAAGCTTACCTCTTGAAGATCGAGAGGAAGAACGACCCTAGCTCGGAAAATGGAGGGATTTAGCTCCAAGACTTCCAAGCTCCAAAACTTGCCTCAAAAGCTTAAATCTTCAAAACCAAGGGAAAACAAGTGAAAATCTTGAAAGATTTAGAGGAAGAACATCAAAAATGGGTGAGGGGCGGCGGAAAGCTCACCTTGGCCGAAAATGGGGAAAAACTCGCCCGTTTTCGGCTAAGGGACCCTTTTATAGTGGCTGGCCAGACCACATTCGGGGGCCGAACGTGCCTCCGCATGCATGCCATGTTCGGCGGCCGAACTTGAGGTTCGGCGGCCGAACCTGGACTTCCCTCACTCATGCTTTCGGGCGCCTAAAGTCCCTCCGAAAGCATGCATGTTCGGCGGCCGAACCTGGGTTTTCCTCCAAGGATTTTTCATGCAAAAACTCATTTAATTTCTTACTTAAAAACATGAAATACATGAAAACATTTCATAAAATCATAGTTTTACCCTTCTAGAGGTTTCCGACATCCGAGGTCCCACCGGACGGTAGGGATTCCGATACCGGAGTCTAGCCGGGTATTACACTTAAAACCATGAAATACCTTAAAACATTTTAAGAAAACATGTTTCTACCCCACTAGAGGCTTCCGACATCCGAGATTCCACCGGACGGTAGGAATTCCGATACCGGAGTCTAGCCGGGTATTACATTCTCCCCCCCTTAAGAACATTCGTCCCCGAATGTACCTCAACTAGCACACATAACATGGCATAACACATAACATACATACATAGCACATAAACATCTAGAGATCTAACCTTAAAAGAGATGAGGGTACTGCTGGAGCATAGACTCCCGTGCCTCCCAAGTGCATTCCTCCAAATTGTGGTGGTTCCACAGGACTTTCACCATCGGGATTTCCTTGTTTCTTAACCTTCTGATCTGGGTGTCTATGATCCGTATTGGCTGTTCAACATAGGTGAGATCCTCTTGGACCTCCACATCAGGCTCACTAAGAACCTTGCTCGGATCTGACACAAACTTCCTCAACATCAAAACATGGAAAACCGGATGGATTCTCTCCATTGAAGCAGGTAAATCCAGCTTGTACGACACATTCCCAATCTTTTGCAAGATTTCGAAGGGTCCGATGTACCGTGGAGCTAATTTACCTTTCTTCCCGAAGCGAACCACTCCCTTCATAGGAGACACTTTGAGCAATACCAGATCCCCCTCCTGAAACTCTAACTGCCGTCTGCGGATGTCTGCATAACTCTTCTGTCTGCTTGCAGCAGTCTTGATCCTTTCTCTGATTATGGGTACTACCCTGCTGGTGATCTCAACAAGCTCAGGCCCTGCCAAGGCCTTTTCTCCAACCTCTTCCCAGCAAACAGGTGATCTGCACTTCCTTCCGTATAAAGCTTCATATGGAGCCATCCCGATGCTAGCATGATGGCTGTTATTGTAGGCAAACTCTACCAAAGGTAGATGCTGCCTCCAAGAACCGCCAAAGTCCAGCACACACATTCTGAGCATATCTTCGATAGTCTGGATGGTCCTTTCTGACTGTCCATCAGTCTGGGGGTGGAAGGCAGTACTGAAATCCAACCTAGTACCCATGGCATTCTGCAGACTCCGCCAAAACCTGGAGGTGAACTGGGGCCCTCTATCTGACACTATCGAAACGGGAACCCCATGCAGCCTGACAATCTCATCCACATATACCTGCGCCAACTTGTCTACAGAGTAGCCACTCCTGACAGGAATGAAGTGAGCAGATTTGGTGAGTCTATCCACGATCACCCATATGGAGTCCACTCTGTTGGACGCCGCCGGTAACCCCACTATGAAGTCCATAGCTATATTTTCCCATTTCCATTCTGAAATAGATAGCGGGTTAAGCATTCCAGCCGGCTTCTGATGTTCCAGCTTCACCCTCTGACACACTTCGCAGGCTGACACGAACTGTGCCACTTCTTTCTTCATAGCTGGCCACCAATAAACCTTCTTCAAATCTTGATACATTTTGGTGGCTCCGGGGTGAATGCTGTATCTTGCATTATGAGCCTCCCTCATAATGTCTCCTTTTAGCCCAATGTCATCTGGTACACATAGTCTACTCCCATAGCGGAGGATCCCTTTGCTGTCGAATCTAAACTCACTGTCATTGCCTGACTGAACAGTCCTGGCAATCTTCACTAACTCCGGGTCCTCATGCTATTTCTGAGCCACCTGCTCCAGAAACACGGGTGCCACTCTCATCTGGGCCACCAAGGCACCTGTACCAGATAACTCCATCTGTAGACCTTCCTCAATGAGCTTGTAGAGCTCCTTCACCACTGGCCTCCTCTCTGCCGATATGTGGGATAAGCTACCGAGTGATTTCCGGCTTAAGGCGTCTGCCACGACATTCGCCTTACCCGGATGGTACTGAATCTTGCAATCATAGTCACTCAGCAGCTCCACCCATCTCCTCTGTCTCAAGTTTAAATCTCTTTGACTCAGGATGTACTGCAGGCTTTTATGATCTGTGAAGATCTCACATTTTACCCCGTAGAGGTAGTGCCTCCACATCTTGAGTGCAAAGATTACTGCTGCCATCTCCAGGTCATGTGTGGGGTAATTTAACTCGTGCTTCTTCAGCTGCCTAGAAGCATAAGCAATCACCCTCTCATTCTGCATCAGTACACAACCCAGTCCCACACGGGATGCATCACAAAAGACTGTAAAGTCTTCATCACCAGATGGCATAGCTAAAACTGGTGCTGAAGTCAACCTCTTCTTAAGCTCTTCAAAACTCTCTTCGCACTGGTCGGTCCACAGAAATTTCTGATTCTTTCTGATCAACCTGGTCAGAGGAGCTGCTATCTTCGAGAAGTCCTGAACGAACCTCCTGTAGTAACCTGCCAAACCCAAGAAACTTCTAATCTCTGTCACTGAAGTGGGTCTAGGCCAGTTAGCCACAGTTTCTGTCTCCTTGGGGTCTACCTCTATACCATTTTCTGACACTACATGCCCCAAGAACGAAATGCTCCTCAGCCAGAACTCACATTTAGAGAACTTGGCATACAAGCCATGTTCCCTCAAGGTCTGCAAGACCAACCGCAGATGATGGGCATGCTCCTCTGCATTCCTGGAATACACTAAGATATCATCTATGAAGACAATAACGAAGTGATCCAGGTACTGGCTAAACACTCTGTTCATGAGATCCATGAATGCTGCAGGGGCGTTGGTTAACCCGAAAGGCATCACAAGGAACTCAAAATGCCCATATATGGTCCTGAAAGCTGTCTTCGGCACATCTTCATCCCTTATCCTTAGCTGATGGTACCCCGATCTCAGATCTATTTTGGAGAAACAACCCGCTCCTGCTAGCTGGTCGAATAGATCATCGATCCTTGGCAGAGGGTACCTATTCTTGGTAGTGACTTTGTTCAACTGTCTGTAGTCGATACAAAGTCTGAGGGATCCATCCTTTTTTCTCACAAACAAGATCGGAGCACCCCAAGGTGAGGTACTCTGTCGAATGAAACCCTTTTCTACCAGCTCTTGCAATTGCTCTTTCAACTCCTTCAACTCGGCTGGGGCCATCCTGTAGGGAGGGATAGAGATCGGTCTAGTTCCAGGCACCAACTCTATCTCGAACTCTATCTCCCTGGCAGGTGGTAAACCTGGAAGCTCCTCTGGAAAGACATCCTGAAACTCTCTGACAACTGGCACCGAGGCTGGCTCCCTGACCTGACTGTCTAACTCTCTCACATGAGCTAAGTACCCCTGACATCCCTTCCTAAGCAACCTACGAGCCTGAAGAGCTGATATCAGACCTCTAGGTGTGCCCCTCTTGTCTCCTCTAAAGACGACCTCTGACACGTTCTGATCTCTGAACTTGACTACCTTGTCCCTGCAGTCCAAGGTAGCACCATGGGTAGATAGCCAATCCATCCCTAGAATGACGTCAAAGTCTGTCAAATCTAGAACCACAAGGTCGGCGGAGAGGCATCTTCCCTCAACAAAAACTGGACTGTACTAGCAGACTGACACTGCCACCGACGGGTCACACTTGGGTCCACTGACCCATAGGGGACACTCTAACCCAGAGACTATCAGACCCAACCTCTCAACAGCTCTCGGAGCAATAAATGAATGACATGCACCCGGGTCCATTAATGCATACACATCAGAACACCTAATGACGAGATTACCTGACACCACGGTGTTGGATGTGTTAGCCTCCTGCTGAGTCATGGTGAAGATCCTGGCTGGAGCTGATGGACCTTCACCTCGGGAACCAGAAGAAGAGGCTGCCCCTCTCCCTCTACCTCTGCCACTGCCCTGAGTTGTGGCTGGAACTGCTGGCTGTGCCACACTACCAGAAGCTGTCTGCTGGGGCTGGCCCATAAAAGGCGCTCTGGGACACTCCCGAGCTATGTGTCCCTCTTGTCCACATCTGAAACATGTATTAGTCCCAGCTCGACACACTCCCCTGTGCGGTCTTCCACATCTCTAGCATTCTGTACCATCTGAGCCTGAGCTCGAGCCACCGCCAAATCCCAGACCGGATTTCAACTTGTTCCAAAACTTATTCTTCTTCGGCTTCCTGGTGGTGTTATCCCACCTCTTCTTACCTGAGCTCTGAGAAGAGAGACCTGGCCCTCCTCTGCCTGGGGTCTTAACCCCTGAAGACTGGGTCACGGACTGCTTCACTGACCCCTCAACTATAGCACTTGCTTCCATTCTTCGAGCCATATCCACCACAGTGTGGAAACTTTCTCTCTCAGCTGACTGAATCAACGAGGAGTACCTGGAATGCAGCTTCATAACATACCTCTTGGCTTTCTTCGTATCTGTATCTAGAGCTTGCCCTGAAAAAGGCAATAGCTCCAAGAATTTATCCGTGAACTCCTCTACACCCATATGCTCTGACTGCCTCAGTTGCTCAAACTCAATCATCTTCAGTTCTCTGGAACTGTCTGGAAAAGCCCATCCAGCGAACTCATTCGCAAATTCTTCCCATGTCATACCGTCTAGTCTCGGGTCCACATAACACTTGAACCATTCCCGTGCCTTCTTGCACTTTAAAGTGAACCCTGCCATTTGAATGGCCCTGCTGTCACTTGCCCCTAGCTCATCAGTTATTGTCTTCACCACTCTCAGATACTCAAAGGGGTCATCCCCTGACTTGTATTTGGGAGCATCCAGCTTGAGGTAATCTGTCATCTTTACCTTGCTCCCACCTGCTGAGCTAGGTCTAGGAGGTTGAGTAACTGGGGCTGCTGGTCCTGTAGGTGGTGGAGGTGGAGGTGCAGCATTCCCCGAGGTGGGGTTTGCCGGGTTTGGATAGAAGGGTGAGGGTGGATAAGCTGGGTACTGTGTGTAAGGTGGATAGAAAGGTGGATAAGGCATGTAGGTAGGGTAGGGGTTAAAGCTGGAGTAATCCGATGTACCTCCCATCGGATACCCTGAACCCTGTGGAAAGGGTGGATAATGGGGTGGAAAACCATACCCCGAGGCCTGAACGCCTCCCTGAGACTCCCCTGTCCCCTCTTCTTCCATGCTCACATCCAGGTTCCCATCCCTCCTCTGATCCTCTTCCATAACCTCCCTCACATCTGAAGAACTTCCTCCTCTATCAGTCCCCCTTCTGCTAGCATCAAAAGACCTTCTAGGGTCCCTTGACACTCTTTCTCTGTTGGCTCTACAAGACATTGCCTTAGGCAATGGGGGAGGACGGGCGCTCGTGCCCTCATCCTCAGGTGGCACTCTAGTCAATCGTGTTGATCGACGAGTTTCCCTCATCCTGTTTTCTGAAAAACAGCTCATAACAAGTAAACATTAGCATCATATGGTTCATGTGGGCACACATGAACCCTCATCACATACATCACATAGCATAGCATATCATTAATGCACATGCACAAAATCATGGCATTTCACATCATCAAACAAGACAGGACTCCACATCCTATCCTAGTGGACATGATCTTCCTATTGTGCTTGACCTTCTATAACATCTATGAGCCCGACACTCTAGGTCCGATCCTATGAACCTAGGGCTCTGATACCATTCTGTAACGACCCGAAAATCGGACCGCTACCAGCGCTAGGATCCGGGTCGACTTAAGGCCGCCGGGACCCGTAGCAAGCCAAACATACATCCTGGAAACCTGTATAATCCCATACATGATCAACAACATACACAAAAATTTAAAACTTTTCTTTCATTCATCCAACTCAACCTGAACATAAACTGTGCATAGCCATAAACATAAATTATGATCCCTCTGTGGGATCTCAACAATGCCCCAATGGGCAAAACAACATGAGATGAGTTGGCTTTCAAAAACATTATAAAACATAACCATAGATCATGTATCAAAGGGATAACAATACTCATGGGGTCAAGCACATCTATAACCTCAAAAATCTCATTACATAACATACTGAAATCTCTTACATTACATCATAGTACAATTGTCATGTCCACAATCTAACTATTACATACACATACTTCAAAACTTTGGCTAACCTCCTGGTCTACCCTGTACCTGCGCACCTGGGGTTAGGGGAGAGGGGTGAGCTACAAAGCCTAGTGAGCAGAATAACGAAATCATACATTAAAATTTCATGCCATTATGAAATGCAACACATCACAACAAATCACATATCGGATGGTATTGTCACCTATAGTCCTCTACATAGTCCAACCGTGCCGGGACGTAGAATGGGTACAACCGGTCTTTCTCTTATCATAACATATCATAACATACCAATGTGCCAGGGACGTAGAATGGGTACAACCTGGACTTTCTCTTACATCGTGCCAGGGACGTAGAATGGGTACAACCTGGACTTCCATGCCATATCATGCCATAACATCATCATGCCATATGAGGACTAAAGGATCATCCAATAACCAATCCACATCAACATCATAAATGCAATGCAACATATTCGTGAATACTAATGCAAACAACCTACTATATTTCATGGCATTCATGATGCATGGATCATGCTCAAAATTCATATTTCATTTATTTTAAAACATAAGGTTTATTCCACTCACCTCTGGCTAGCTCTGACAACTCTGTAGCAGCTGGCTCACTGCTGAGGTCCTCGGTTCCTTGGGTCCGAACCTACACAGGTGGACTCCAATGAGGGACCAAACATACACAAACATAACTCTAACATACTCCCCAAAAACCCCCTAAAACATCATGAAAACATCACATAAAAACATGCAAGAAATGGCTGAACAGGGCACTTTCGGCGGCAGGTTCGGCGGCCGAAAGTTCCAGACAGAGGCGAAACTCATGCATGTTCGGCGGCACCTTCGGCGGCCGAAAGTGCCAGACAGAGATGAAAGTCTCTTTTCGGGGGCAACTTCGGCAGCCGAAAGGCCTGCCTCCCCAGCCATGTTCGGCGGCCGAAAGCTCCTTCGGCTGCCGAACCTGGTTTCTGCCAAAGGGCAGAAACTTGGCTCCTTTGTGCACATTTGCCTCCTAACTCTTCCCACATGCATAACCTCAACTAAAACATGCATACAAGTTCCTAGGGGTCTCAAACAATCACATACCCCAACTACAACACTTCAAACACACACATTGTTCAAATCATCATCAAAACCCATAAACTCAACTTAAAGCCTAACATGCATTTCTACCTCATAAAATAACTTAAAACTTACTTAAAACATATAAGGAGCTTAAGATCGGCTCTTACCTCTTGAAGATCGAGAGGGAGACGACCTAAACTTGGAGATCCACGAAAATGAGCTCCTGAGTTCCCAAAGCTCCAAAACTTGTTTCAAAAGTTCAAAACCTTCAATGCAAGCTTAAAACTCAAGAAAAATGGTGGGGATTTGAAGGAAGAACACTAGATTTGGAAGAGGGAGGTCGGAAGCTAGCTGTGGCCGAAAATGGGAGAAAGCTCGCCCATTTCGGCTAAGTGACCCTTTTATAGTGGCTGGCCAGGCCACGTTCGGGGGCCGAACTTGCCTCCGCATGCATGCCATGTTCGGCGGCCGAACTTGACTTTCGGCGGCCGAACTTGACTTTCGGCGGCCGAACCTGAACTTCCCTCACTCATGCTTTCGGGGGCCTAACGTGCCTCCAAAACGCATGCATGTTCGGCGGCCGAACTTGACTTTCGGCGGCCGAACCTGGGTTTTCCTCCAAAGACTTTTCATGCAAAAACTCATTAAATTTTCATACTTAAAACCATGAAATACCTTAAAACATTTTAAGAAAACATGTTTCTACCCCACTAGAGGCTTCCGACATCCGAGATTCCACCGGACGGTAGGAATTTCGATACCGGAGTCTAGCCGGGTATTACAGACACCTTAACACCCGGGTCATTGCCAGAAAACTCGCTCAAGACAAGCCTCCATATGAAGTTACCATTATCAAACATAGACCGACATATCTCTATTGCACTTGAAATTGCGGGATTTCCACCTAAATAGCTAGCGATGTCCCGTATCAACCAGGCGGCCACAATACCATCGAATTATCAGAAAAATACCGTATTCGTCTCTATCTCTTATAGTATGAAGGTAGAAGAACCACATAGACCAATGTACGTTATTCTCAAACACTAAAGTTCTAAGTATTTCATTACACTTTCTCTATTTGTCTAGTTACTGACTTGAACGTCAAAATACCTGCTGTGAGCACCCACCACCACCTCACGTTATCTCCCTTGCAGGTTTAGTCCAATTGCAGCCCAGGCCTATTCCGACCACGTTATTAGTTTAATCTCAGCTACATCAAGTCCCTCTATCATTTTTGTTGTTAAAAGTGTGGAAATATTTTTATTACCCTTTTTAAATGGATAAATTATACTTGAGTTCTTGAGTTTTAGTATAATTATTAGATTGATCATTGTATTTTTAAAATTGTAGACTTAAATCCCTCTATAATTAGTATGTCCTTACCTATTACAAGTTAAACATTTTGATCCTTCATTTTTTATTTGAAAGAACACTTAAAACCCATTAACTATTTTTTAACACTTTTTGTTTTTCAATCTCCATTTATTAAAATAGTTCAAAAATTTTAGAAAACACTTACAATTTTAGCTATTTTTAAGTAGTACTAAATAACATTTAATTAGATTGTAAACTTTTATAAATAATATTTTAAGAAGAAATTGTACTTTTAAAAGAAATTTGATCATCTATTGACTTTGAATTAATGTCTATAATAGATAAAAAAATTATAATTTTAGACAGATCAAATATAGAGATATTTAAAAATTTAGTTTTAAAAATATAAAAATTGATCCATTAATTACATTAAAATTTAAGAATCAAAATATAGTTTATATTATAAAATTTTTTACTTATATTAAAAAAAATTTAAGTGTTAATTAGAATATTTTAAATATTTAAAATATTTATTCTTTTTTTAACTTATTGACTAATGAAATCATATATGGAAGGATTTTAATTTAGACGAATTAATTATATAAGAATTTAAGTATTCAATTTAAAAAATATAAGAATTAAGTTATAATTATATTAAAATTTAGATATTAAAATATAATTTATTAAAATTATATTTATATTTGATTTATAGATGAAAATAAAATTAAAAATGAAAAATAAAAAATAACCGGCGGCAGGTCGCTGGTATAACATAGGCGATTTTTAGTCCAACAAAAAGCCAGAGCATGTAGAGCTGACGCGACTGTGTGTGCGAGTCTGGAAGTGATTGTCCACCTCCCACAGCCTAGGGAAGAGAGAGAGGGAGAGGCAGAGAGAGGAGAGGATTTTTTTTTTTTTTCCGAAGAGAGAGAGAGATGAATTGAAGTGGAAAGAGTTGAAAATTTTAGCAAAATCCAGAGGAAAGCAGCTATAACAATAGCAACGGCAACCACCACAGAATCAACTGCGGTTTTTTTTTTCCTTAAAAAAGAAAATTACACAGTAACACAAGAAAAAAAAGAAAAAAGAAAGAAACAGATAATTCCAAACTATTTTATTTGTTTATTATTTTTATTTAAAAAAAGGGTTGATAATGATTTGATATATGAACACACAGCCCAATTCACAACAGAACAGAAAACTAAACATGCTCTGATATTCTGTCTGGTATTTAGGGTCTTTTTCTCCTTTCCGAATCCCAATATCCCCCATTTGTTTCTTCCTCTTTCCTTCAATTCTCCACCTCCTTCCTCCACTGTTTTCCCTGAAAATACCCTCTTCAATTCTTTCCATAAAGCCGCCAACTTTTTTTTGTTTCTCTTCCTCTTTCGAATATCTGTATGATTTTTGGCTTCTCTCTGTGTTTGAGCTGAAGGGTTTACAGAATCTGCTTCCAAAACTTCATGTTACTGATTTGAGGCAGAAGGGGCGGCGACCTGATCTGCGCCGTTTTTTTGAAACGGTAAATTAGCTTACTTGATGCTGGAAGAGTTTGTTTGTTGATGATACTGAGTTAGGAAGTTTTCGTTTTTCACTGTAAGCTTTTCTGTGTGCTGTGGTGCTTGTGAGGAGAAGTGACGTTTGTTAGGAGAATCTTTTTGATGATGATGATGGAAAAATGTTATGATGCAGAAGTGATGATGGCGGTAACTTCGACCTGCAAGGATGGCGGAAGCAAGATTGCAATGGACAACGGCAAGTACGTCAGATACACGCCGGAGCAGGTGGAAGCGTTGGAGAGACTCTACTATGAATGTCCTAAACCAAGTTCTATGCGCCGGCAACAGTTGATTAGGGAGTGCCCTATTCTCTCTAACATAGAGCCTAAGCAGATCAAAGTTTGGTTTCAGAATCGACGGTAACTTTCTCTCCTCTGGATCCCTACATCAATGGAGGCTCTATTATTCATCATCTTTAATTCTATTTCTTTGTGGATTTGTACAGTTGTAGAGAGAAACAGAGAAAAGAGGCATCTCGGCTTCAAGCTGTGAATAGGAAGTTGACGGCGATGAATAAGTTATTGATGGAGGAGAATGATAGATTGCAAAAGCAAGTGTCTCAGCTGGTTTATGAGAATAGCTATTTCCGCCAACAGACTCAAAATGTAAACTCTTCTATTTTTTTCAATCCCTCTGGTTATATCACCAGGTCGAACTTGATCTGCTGGAAACATTTTTGCATTTGGGAATTTGTTTTTTCTCTTCTGTTCTTTGTTTTTTTCAATTTTAAATGGTGGATTTTGAGTTTATTTCTTGTCTTTCAGGCGACCGACCTCGCCACCACAGACACAAGTTGTGAATCGGTGGTGATCAGTGGACAGCTCCATTTGACTCCTCAGAATCAACCAAGGGATGCTAGTCCTGCAGGGTTAGTGGAATGACTTGCTTCTTTCTTTCTTTCATTTTACGTTTCTTTTTCTTTTGTGGGTTCATGCTGGGTCATTTTCTGTCCTCGATTTGTACAATCTCCATGTTTTGTTAATGTGTGGCTTGCTAACTTATTAGTTGTATATTTTCCAGACTTTTGTCCATTGCAGAGGAGACTTTAGCAGAGTTTCTTTCAAAGGCCACAGGAACTGCTGTAGAGTGGGTCCAAATGCCTGGGATGAAGGTTACTGCTCACATTACCTTCATTATTATTGTATATTGTATTAAACCTTGTTTCATCATTTCTTGTCATCATTCATAACATTAAATCTTAAATAAAGGTATAATTTTAAATCTTAAAAAAAGATATAAAAATGATGCTAAACTTCTAAGCAATGTCCAAATCACATCAGACAAACCTTTCAGATATCTGTTTGCTTTTGTTTTTACATGCTAAGATGTCTGCCTTTTCCCCATTAATTATCTTGTTTCTCTCATCTTGAAGAGGGCAGGAGGATGTTGTTTGGTTTATTTTATCCTTCTTAATATTTAATTATGTCTTGGAGGGTGAAATAGGAAGCATGAGCTTTCAATGTAGCCCTGCCAAAGCAGATGCAGAGTACCTTCTGCACTATCACCTGAATCTCTATGCTGTTTCCTGTAAAACTATCACCTGAATCTCTGTAATGTTTATTTGATGAGCAAAAAGAAAGGATGCACCCTATCAACTTTTTTTTTTTCTCTCTCTCTCTCAATGCATTATCTAAATTTAACAGCAAGATCCAGGGATTATGCTATCCTAATGTTCTAGGCCTATGGTTTCCTGTTGATGCAAACTTATTGCACTTTAATGATTAAAGTACTCTTATTGATGTGATTCTCTTTTGTTTACTCCCCATCTTGGGTAGCATATCCTTTTTTTTCCCTTCTCTATGTAACCTGTTTTCTTTTTTATTTCTGCAGCCTGGTCCGGATTCCTTTGGAATCGTTGCTATTTCTCATGGTTGCCCTGGTGTGGCAGCACGTGCATGCGGCCTTGTGGGTCTAGAACCTACCAGAGTGAGTTGTACTTCTGCCTTTGCCTGGTAGAGTGGGTGCACAAAAATGCTTGGTTTAAATTGTTGAAGAAATATTTGAACTACTTTGTAGGTTGCAGAAATCCTTAAAGATCGGCCATCATGGTTTCGTGATTGCCGAGCTGTGGATGTTTTGAATGCATTGTCAACTGGAAATGGTGGAACAATTGAACTGCTTTACATGCAGGTAGGTGCTAATTTCTTTTGCAGATGTTATTTCTGGAATAATTTTTGACATTATATCAGCTTAGTTATTTTTCCCCCTCTCCTTTTAGCTTTATGCACCGACAACTTTGGCACCAGCCCGTGACTTCTGGTTACTGCGCTACACTTCTGTTTTGGAGGATGGCAGTCTTGTGGTAAGTACATACTATTTTTAAATAATGTCTTTCGCGTTATGTGGAACTTGTTTAAATATTCCACGAAAATATGATTTCATTGTTCTGATTACAAGGTTTGTGAGAGATCACTTAGTAACACTCAGAATGGTCCAAGTGTGCCACCTACACAGAATTTTGTGAGAGCAGAAATGCTACCTAGTGGGTATCTGATTAGACCTTGTGAAGGAGGTGGATCAATTATTCATATAGTTGACCATATGGACTTAGAGGTATAATAGTCACATTTTTTGTCCAATTTGAATCACATTATCCACTTGCTTGACGAGCTAATTGATTTGGCCTGCTTATTACCTTAATCTAGCCTTGGAGTGTGCCCGAAGTGTTGCGCCCACTTTATGAGTCATCAACATTGCTAGCTCAGAAAACAACAATGGCGGTAAGCCTATTCTTTATGTAAGATATTTTCAACTATATTTTATATTGCTATTTTTAATAAGAAAAAAAAAACACATGTTTTGTTATTTCTACACTGCATGATTTCTATCCTCTAAAAGGATGAATGGTGAAGTTTCCTAGAAAATCAGATTTATTCCATGGAATTAGTAAACAAGATTTAGGGGGATGGAACAGACTAAAAATGTCCTAACTAAAATTCTTAAGCACTAACATAATCTTGGTGTTTGATGCAGGCTTTACGACATTTGAGGCAAATTTCTCAAGAAGTTTCTCAGCCAAATGTCTCTGGTTGGGGTAGAAGACCTGCTGCTTTACGTGCACTTAGTCAGAGACTGAGCAAGTATTTCTTTAATTCCTTAGGATTAAGATATGAACATTATTGCTTTTTTTTTTTTGGTGGTGATCTAATGGATTCTTCTCTGCAGGGGCTTTAATGAAGCTGTTAATGGGTTCACTGATGAGGGGTGGTCTATGCTGGAAAGTGATGGCATTGATGATGTTACAGTTCTTGTGAATTCATCTCCTGGCAAAATATTGGGTCTAAATATTTCTTATGCCAGTGGATTTCCATCTATGAGCAATGGGGTGCTTTGTGCAAAAGCGTCCATGTTGTTACAGGTGAGAACTTTAGATGTATTGCACACATGGCCAATGCCAGCAAGAAAGCTACGCTTTCCTGTTACTTTAAAATTATTGGTGTTCTATCATGTAGAATGCTGAAATTATGAAGTAGTGAATTTTGAGCCAAACAAGTCACTACTTTTTCAGAAATCCTTTCTTTCCATCAACCGCTTTTAACTTCCTTCATGGTCAATATTAGGCTCTAGTGGGATGAACAGAGTGCAAGGTGAGGAATGGAGTAAAATATTTTTATTGCCAATCAATTCTCTGTTATTTTTTAGGCTAATATTTGAGCAAGCAAGTCTTGGTTAAGGCTATAAGGAAGGCAGAAAAAGCCAATCCTTTAAGTAAGGACATAACTTTAGTCAAGCAGTTGCAGAAAAGAGGATTCAGACCCTGATTTTTAGTTTGTATTAATAGACGCCAGAAATCTTGTGCTCCTTATCGGTTTGAAACTTTGAATTTTTCAATTTTAGGTTCATGCTGTAATGGCATAGAAGTGTCAACTTTAAGTACTTGGCAACTGTTTTGTTTGACTGATTCAAGTTTATAACATTTTTCTGAATTCAATTGGTCTATTGTATCACTGTGCTTCTAGTTTTCTTTATATTCAACATTGTATTTTACTGAATACCTTAATTTTTCATATATGTACATTCTGTTTTCTTGTAGAATGTGCCTCCAGCAATACTTCTTAGGTTCCTGCGTGAGCATCGGTCAGAATGGGCAGACAGTGGTATTGATGCTTATGCAGCTGCTGCTGTTAAAGCTGGTCCCTGTACCTTGCCAGTTCCTCGAGTTGGAAATTTTGGTGGTCAAGTTATTCTTCCCTTGGCTCACACCATTGAGCACGAAGAGGTGAGTGATATAGTTCTTGATCATTGTCACTCGATAATTGACTGCCTTTGGCAAAAATTTTATCATAGGATATCCTGGCATCTTTCATAATTTAATGCCGTGATATAACTGATAATATCTATTGGTTTATTACAGTTTATGGAGGTAATTAAACTTGAAAATATGGGATACCGGGAGGACATGATTATGCCTGGTGACATCTTCCTTTTGCAAGTATGTGCTGCATTTTATGTCATTAGTTTCTAAACACAACAGAATATGAAGACATTGGATTTTGAAGTTCCTTATTTCCTTATAATAACAATCAATTTTCAATAAGATCTACCTTTCACAAAATATTTGTTGGTTTCTTGTTTTTTTTAAGCTGATCAGACACTTGATGTATATTCCTTGTTAATTTCCAACGTTGGGGTTGCTTTGTTTCTCTAGTTTTGTACTGGAGTAGACGAGAATGCTGTTGGCACCTGCGCTGAACTTATCTTTGCTCCCATTGATGCCTCTTTTTCTGATGATGCACCTATTATTCCTTCAGGGTTCCGCATCATTCCTCTTGACTCCCGAATGGTAAGAAATGTAAGAAAAAGTTTTTTGTTGTTTTCTGTAAAATATTCTTCTGATATCAGTCTAATCTTTGCACATTTGATTTGATGTAGGATGCTAGTAGTCCAAACCGGACACTTGACCTTGCCTCTGCTCTTGATGTTGGACCAACTGGAAATAAAGCATCTGGTGATGTCTCAGGCCACTGTGGGAGCACCAAATCAGTGATGACAATAGCTTTCCAATTTGCATTTGAACTCCACCTTCAAGAGAATGTAGCATCCATGGCTCGGCAGTACGTCCGTAGTGTTGTTGCCTCTGTTCAAAGGGTGGCATTGGCTCTTTCCCCTTCTCGTTTTGGTCCCCAAGCTGGTTTCCGTCCACCACCTGGTACTCCCGAAGCGCTTACACTTGCACGTTGGATATGTCAAAGCTATAGGTATAAATCCCTCAAATTGCTGACCTGTGAACAAAAATAGATATATCAGTTATATATATTAGCCAATCTCTAGTTCTAGAAAGGGAATTTGTCAGAATACCTTCCTACATTTTTTTTTGTTTTCTATTAATTTGCTTTCAAAGCATGTAACGATTTGATTTTGCCTCGCAGGTGCTATCTAGGTATGGAGCTTCTCAAAAGTGAAGGAAGTGAATCCATTCTGAAATCGCTTTGGCATCACTCTGATGCAATTATGTGCTGCTCTTTGAAGGTATTTCGTTTGACTTGTCGATACATTTCATTTGATGCATATGACCAACGTTTTAATGTTCTCCGGTTATTATTTAACACCTCTATGTTGTTCAAGTGCAATCTTCACCACTTCAATTTAAGCAGTCTTTGCACAAACCCTTTAATATAGACCGAATAATAAGAGATTGTATCGTCCCTCACGCTCCGCTAGATTCCCATTTTTTCTCCAATTTGATTCGGTCGTAATTCACCCTACGAAAAAATATATTCAAAATTCAAGCCACATAATCAACCCCCTCCTTATCATTTATTTATCTTGTTCCTCTCTCTCTCTCTCTCTCTCACTTTCTTTCCCCCTTTTTTCTTTAATTCATTTCATTCAGTAACTTGTGACATGTTATGTGCAGGCTCTGCCAGTTTTTACCTTTGCAAATCAGGGAGGACTAGATATGCTTGAGACAACTTTGGTTGCTCTTCAAGACATCACTTTGGAAAAGATATTTGATGACAACGGACGCAAGACTTTGTGTTCAGAGTTTCCTCAAATAATGCAACAGGTATAGGACTTTGAAATCCACTAAACTAAGCTAATATATAATAAACATATAAATAAAATACATGATCCTCCAACATGACAAAAGTTTCTACTAGCCTAACAGGTACAAGCAAGTAGATCTTTTCAAATTTAATCCTGCAATTGTGAAAAACTTCAACAACACTTTTTTTGACGTCATTTTTTACGCGATCTAAATATACATATGATGTAAAAAATTAATGCGAGGGTACTGTTAGGTTTATCACATCACTATGTGTTTGCTGATAATTCTTACTAGCAGCATGTTTTAAGCTTTTAACAGCGTCCAATGCAGTTACCTTTCTTAACAGATTTGATTAAGTTGCTGTGAATTTTATTGGCAGGGCTTTATGTGCCTCCAGGGTGGTATCTGCCTGTCAAGTATGGGAAGGCCAGTATCCTATGAAAGAGCAGTAGCCTGGAAAGTGTTGAACGAAGAGGAAACTGCTCACTGCATTTGCTTCATGTTCATTAACTGGACTTTTGTCTGAAACTGGAATAAAAATGAAACCCAGAAAGAATATTAGATTATAAACTTTTCTTTTTTTTTCTTCTGGTGTGAAGCTTTGATCCTGTTACGAGCATTCTCCGACAGTAACATCACATTGGGCCTCTATTTTTTTCTTTTAACCCTTCTATTTATATTTTGCTTTATTATCCTTAATTTAAGAATCACTATGCTTCTCCCCTCAACATGGCATTATCTTCATTAAGTCCTAATCTTTATGTGCCCTCACCTAAATACCTTCGGATCGTCTTTGTGGTTTTAATCTTCGTCCAGAATTGAGAGGATGCTTCTCCCTTCAGCATGGCTCAATATAAAAGTGTGGTAATAAGAAAAAGGAATAGGAGAATGGAAGATCTAATGATGGAGTGGAACAACCTGTCGCTTAATGGATAAAAGTTATTGTAAAGATAATAGGTTGATCTTCCTCAAGAGCTTATGTCTATGAGAAGATTTGGCATTTTGACGTCCTGTCCATTCCAGAATACTTTCCCTTTTCTATTTGGTGGAGGTGCACCATGAAAGTTTCTGTTTGGCCCATGGACTTTGATGGATTTTGCTAATAATTCCACCACTCAAATTCTATGTTCTACATCTTTGAATGATAATTGACATTATGTCACTACCACTAGGCTTTCTTTCAAAGTTGTATCAACTTATATTTCAAGCTTCATGGCCTATATAACGAGTTGAGAAAAACTTTTCAAAATTGTTGCACGGAGAGAAATTTTTTAGTATTACCATGATTCCATATAGAATTATTTACATGGGATGACGATCTAATAAGATTTTAAACAACTATACAAAAATATATTGTGAAAAGCTTCATGGCTTTCTTTCTTGCTTATTTGTTTTTTTTTTTTTTTTTTCTAATTTATAGGACGAGCAGTATTCGATTTAAATCAAAATAACCTACCGAACCGATTAATTTTGAAAATTTAATTCGATTTTATTTTTTATTCGGTTTGGTTTAGGTTTAATTTTTTAAAAAATCAATGATTTCAGTTCGGTTCGATTTTAAATCCAAAAATTTCGATTAAATTGAACTGAACCGAAATCACCAATACTATGTCGTCTTCAATAGTTCCTTTATTTGCCCTAGATCTAAAAGTCATCTCGTTCTCATCCACGGCCCACAAAGTCACGCATTCACGCTATCCCTTCCAGATTCCACGCCGCCTTCTCTCACCACACTCACAGTGCCTGTACCTCCATCCATCACTTCCAACGGCGCTTCCACCGTCTAACCTCCACTCTCCTCCTAGCGACATCGATTGATTGACCATCGTCGGGTAACTCGGCTTGTATGTTGCGGCTGCGTGACTCAGCGACGCCGACTCCTCCTTGCCTTAATCCTCCGTTGCTCTCTAGTCTCTCTCTCCGTGCAATCGTTGGCGCCGCATCGGCCATCGCTTGTCGCTGCTGTCGTGTGCTGTTGTGTGACTTGTGTCGTACATCAGCATCGTTGTCGTGCTGTTGTACATCTCTCGCGCCTTCTAGGAGGAAGTTGGCTTGCTCGCTACTGGGGCCCCAAATCAAACAGAACCAGATCGGTTCAAAACTGAAATAACTGAACTTAAAAATTCCATTTCAAAAAAAGAAAAAAAAAAGTTTAAAAATTGATTTAATCGATTGAACCGACCGAATCAAATTGAACTAGATCAGTTCGATTCAATTCGGTTATTACTCTTATTTGGTTTGATTTGATTTTTATAAAATTATTCAATTCGATTTTTGATTATTTCAGTTCGATTTGATTTTGAACCGAACTGACCAAATGCGCACCCTTAATCATAACTAAATATGTCATCTTATGTTTACAAAGCTAAGACAAAAACTCTTTTACATCCATTCACTTATAAAAATAAGATTTTTTAAGAAATTGATAATTATAGAGTTTTATATTCATATGAATTAACACATGTTGCTTTCCAAAAAAAATCTATGTTAAAAACATAAAAGTGAAATATATTTTGTAATGATTTATTTTTTAAATTATGAATAAACACAAATATATAATTTTTTTAATTAAAAAAAAACGTTAAAGAGTTCAAAAGTAAAATATATATTGTCATCTTTAAATTATGAATAGATACAATTATATATATATATATATATAAAATTCGGGCCGATTTGAAAGGGAGAAAAAGAGAGAAAGAGAGTAAAAAAAGGAAAGGGAGAAGTAAAGCAATCGAGGATTTGAGCTTCAGGTCTTTATTTTTGCTATTTTCATTTGAGTCCTTCTGTTGTTTTTCTGAGATCTTTTTTGTACTTTTTTAGCCCGAGTTTGTTTTGGGTTTTGATTCAACCATTTTTTTTTTCCGCCGTGAATGGATGTGTTAGTGGTTTATTTTTTTTTAATTTTTTTTTAATTATTTTCTATTATTTATCTAGAATCATAAGAAAAAGAAATATTTTATCATTTTCTTGCTTTCTATATAATAGAATACAAAAATTATATAGTACAAGATATGATAAATTATGTTTATAATTATACTATCAATTATTGTCTAGAATCATATTAGAATTGTGCTAACTATGGTTAATCAATAATTAATTATAATTATGGCAGAATATTCTTTACAATATTTTTCCTTATGTATTGTCAAGAATTCAAAGCTGGACTTGTGACAAATTTGCTATTTATTGGATTTATTCTCAAGGGTTTCGATGGTTGCTTCTAGTGTGGAGGATAGTTGTTTGCGTGATATCGGTATTTCTGAGAACGCATTGATGTATCAAGTGGTTTACGCTTTCAGTGGGCTTCTTCGGCTAGACTCTGCGATGTTTTCTCCCTTCGTTTGCTTGGTTTGTCTGTAGTTGATTCTTACCAATTGCCTGTCTCCTCTCTTTGTTTGCATGTTGGGTGTACTGCTTCTATTTGCTCTTCATTTTGTTGTTACGATGATTCCACTTGGGTTCACTTCAATTTGGATTTGCTCAATTTTCGTTTGGTGTCACTGTGTGTGGATCGGTGCAGTGGCAGTGTGGCAGTATTGGTGTCTGTGGGTGATGCGGTTTAGTTTTATTAATTTTATTTGTATTTTTTTCGTCTAGTAGTTGAATTTGGTTAATTTGGTTGGTATTGATTTATTTTTTTATTTGGTTTGTTTGGTTGATAACAGTTGAGGATTGGATTTTGGTATTCTTCAGTAGTCCTCTTTGTACTTTTACACCAGCCTTTAGTCAAGTTAAATGCAATTCTAACATACATTGATAAAAAAAAATACAATCATATAATTTTTTTTTAATTTTAAAATTACAAATTATAATCTATTATTAACAAGTCAACCACATTCATATTTTTTTTTTATAGAAAATAAAAAGTAATAGTTTCTTGTAAAGTTTAAAAAAAAAAAATGAAGCTGCTTCTCATAAATACACAGGACCTTAAGTTTTCACATTCCTTTTCCTCCTAATTTAAAAAAAAAAAAATTAGGCAATACTAAAATATTTTTTTTTAAAATTAAAATATTATTTTACCGTCTTTCTTTCTTTTTTCTTTTAAAAATATCAAATGTTCGTTTGTTGAAATAGAGAGATAAATATGATATCAATTTATGATTGCATAAAAAAGAAATTCATTAAGAAAAATTATATCAGAAATAAATTCTAGAGACTTAAACGTATAATTTGGTATCTGAGAACCCCAAATAATAATATATACTCCTCGTTTCATATAATAATTTTGTAAAAAAAGAATTTAAATAAATTTTTATAAAATTATTTATAATTTTATTTCTACATATAATTAGAATTTTTCAATTTAAAAAATTTTAAATTTTTTTTTTTAAAAAATTATAAAATTTAATTAAATTCTTATAAATTTTATATTTTCAAACCCATAAAATAGAATTTAAAAAAATTACAATGGGATAATTGGCTTGTGGCAATCAAGCGTTCCACACGATATTTTTGTTCTCGTTGAGTTTATTTTAGAATACCTACATTATCTTTAATAGATATAACACATCAGTCCCGACGTTGTTATTTTAACAAATATAACGCTTTAATTAAATTCTCCACTTAGTAATGTCTTCCATTCGTATCAGTCCCGACGTCGTTATTTTAACAGATATAACGCTCTAATTAAACTCTCCATTTAGTAATGTCTTCCATTCGGATTAGTCCCGACATCGTTATTTTAACAGATATAATGCTTTAATTAAATTCTCCACTTAGTAATGTCTTCCATTCGTATCAGTCCCGACGTCGTTATTTTAACAGATATAACGCTCTAATTAAACTCTTCACTTAGTAATGTCTTCCATTCAGATCAGTCTCAACGTCGTTATTTTAAAGAAATTAGAGTGTTAAAAGCAAACCTATTAGTAAAATATGTTGAATTTGAATATGCATGGATCAAAGTAAGTGGCCCAGAAAACCTTTTTCAGGCTTTTTTATCAATCTCGACCTTCGCATCAATATGCTCAAATTATGTAAATTGTTTATTTATCTGGAAGATAGCTAAAATTCAACTTACTATCCCAATCCCTGATTTACAATTTAAAATTTTTTATTTCCAATTAATCTTTAAATTTATTTGATTTTAAATAAGAATTTTAAGCTCTTTAAATTAGGATTATGATAGTAAGGGTTAAATTTTTTTTAAATATAACGTTAATACTAATGGTTTAAATAATATTAAAAATATAATTTTTTTATTAACTTTTTAAATTATATTCATTTTAATATATTAAATTTTATTAAATATTAAAAGATATTTTAAAAGATTTTTTTAGAAATAAGATATAATTTTGGGACTAAGTGTAAGAATGAGAATATGTAGAAAGAAAGAAAGAAGCCAAAGAGTCCTTTGCATGGTCTCGAAAGACTATAATTGATATGTTGAGGCTTTTTAAAATAAAAACAGTTTCCAATATTATTTCTCTGCCAACCCAACATAGCTAGTTTGCTCCTTATAATGTCAGCTAGTTTAAATTTTTATGTTTAGACTTATCTCTGTTGGAATCTTCTAACTATGCAAGCCCAGCAAAAAGAGAAAAAGCTAGATAAGAGTTGTGTCAATACATCATCATTGCTTAGAGAAGAAGAAGAAGAGAAGAATGGGAAAGAAAAAGAAAAGAAAATAAAAGAAAACACAGGCATCATCATTACAATATTGAAGAAAAAGTGCGTCACAAGAAAGGTTATGGCCAAGCATGCATGCATGGTTGGAAAATGTTTCATATTTTGACATCCTTTTTCCTTTGTAATTAACCTAAGTGGGTCTGAATTGTATTATTCATCCATGTTCGTTCCTTTCCAAATTGTCGTCTCTTTTTCGTCGTCTTCTTCATTTTTTTTAGCTTAAAAACCCACAAGTTGATTGTATGAAATTGGAAAGGAAAGATGCAGAAATTTTTGACAGTTTAGAGATGAGATGGGATAGGGAAAGATCGAAGAATGTGAATGAGTAGCTAGCTTTTAGGTTTGAATTATTGGGAAGAATATCCAATTAATGGAAAAATTTTATCGTTTTATTGTTTGCTTATGTGAAATAATAGGATCAGATTTTCTTCATGATTTAAATAAGGAAATAAAAGTGCAGAAAGAGGAAGAAAAGCAATCATTCGTTTTGGATTCTCTTATTGATATGTAGTTATAAAATGTTTACTAAAAAAAAAAAATAATTCTGTTTTTCCTTAAACGAGATTGAGGGTTTTTTTTTTTTTTTTTCAAGTCGGAGGAAGATGCGGATGTAGGAACAGCCAAACAAAAAGCAGCACAAGATCAGCTGGTAGATCTCACCAGCCTAGGCCATGACAAGCCATGCAGATCAGCCTATTCAGCCATTGAACACAACATGATCAAGAGGAGGACACTGCAGAAGTTGAAAACAAAAACTAGCATCAACAGCTATGAGATTTTTTGTTGACCATGAATGCCATTGTCTGTGAAGAACTGTTGAAATGTGAGGCCAAAAGAATGTAACTTCACTGTCTCTGTAGAAAGTGTAAAGCCTTTTTTTCATTAATCCACATATGCAAATGCAGCTTTTAACCATTTCTTGGCTTTTTTTTTTCTTTACACTTCTTTTTTCTTTCAAATTCTAAAGAGAATGATAGATAAAGGACAAACAATATGATTAAACCATCAGAAAAACGTATAGTAAATGCAGAAGTAGTGGTCCCTAGGAGCATGAGTGTTGTTGTTGGGTTGCTCCTTGACCTAACTCTCCCTGATCATGACACCATTCGATTCCATTGTTTTCCCTTTTCATGATGTATCTCCAGGGCATAACAGAACTGTATCAACTAAATGTATAGGATTTTATGGGGCACAAGTAAAATATCATTGTTAATTAAAGAAAAAATATATTATAGTTTTACTTTTTTATTTTAGGGTTTATAATTTTATTTGTATTAAATTAGTAATTAACTGATATAATTTTCATATTAACATTATTAACATTTTTAACCGCATTTAAAAATTACCTTGCCAACCGTGCGATACTATAAATATTAAAATTTTAACCGCATTAAAATTTTATTTATTATATTAATATTTATCGTAAATATTAGAAAATTGTCGCTATTTTATAAATATTATTTTATTATAAATTGAAAAACATATTATGTTTTTTATATTTTTCCTATAAAAAAAATATATATTGAGTCTATTAAAATTTAATGCACTTAATTATTAAATATAGTTCTTACTAGTTAAAGACATATTATTCATATGGTACACTCATATTAAAAAGTTTAATTTTTAATATTTTTTAAAAAGGGATTTATAGAAAAAGTAAATGGAATAATTCACTAAAAAAATAAAAATATAGCTACATGGCTTCATTGATAATAGATTAATAATTTAATAATAAATATTTTAAATAATGGATAATTTATTTTAATAATATTTTTCATAATTTAAATAATTCTTATTTATGTCATAGTATACATATAATCTATTACTTAAAATCATTGTAGGTCTCAGCAAAGCCAATTCAAGTGTACATAAAATTATTACACATGATTTATTTCTTCTGGTTACATCACCTTTAATGGTCAATGTACAGGAAAATTGGACCCTCCAGATTGTCTCGCACATGGGAAATCGGAAATGCATGATGCATTCGCATAGGAGGGTTAATAACAGAAGTCGAAGCACACCGTCACTCCTAATCACGATTCACAAAAGCACTTTAATAATGTTCAATACCAAAAACAACGTACCCAAACACACTTTACTAGTTATTAGCTCCGCGACAAAAACATTAAAGATAAATTATACTCTCAATGTTCAATAATTTTTTATCACTTTAATTTGTACGTATATTAAAATAAATAAATTTTTTTATTAATTTTTCTATCATGTTTTAAAAATGTTAAATTTTATTAAATAAATTTTAATGCGGAATAATTAATCTTAAAATTTATCATAAATTTAGATCGAACTTAACTTTTACCGTTGAACTTCATAAGATGTGCATAATAGTTTTTTGAAAGGAAAACTTTAAGATGCATAACTTTAAAATTCACAAACTTAGTCTGATGGTAATTACAATAAATCTGAGAGATCTTAGATTCTATTTCCTCAATTCCTAATTTTTAATTTAAAAAAGAAAAATAAATAACTTTTTGTGACGAAATCCATAAGTCTATCACAAAATTTGAAATAAAAATTTCATTTTATATTTTATTTTTTTTTATATTTTTAAAATTTTTTACATTAGAGATTTATTTTGCTATTATAAATAGTTTGTTTTTAATCGTTTGAGATATTTTTTAATTTTTGAGAATTTAATAAGAAATTTCGGTTTTTAATATTTTATTTTCTAAATTTCGTTTTAACAAAATGTTATTGATTAAAAGTCTTGTAGTGTAAATGGTCCCATTTCAAGTTTTTTAAATTAATATAAGTCTATCACTTTCATATTATATATATCGAGATGTATGATACGAATTTTTTTTAATTAAAAATTTTAAATTTAAATATTAAATTTAAAATATTTTTAAAATTTAAGAGAGAGTATTTTGTCTGAGATGGATTTGTTTGTCATGATATATTCAAATTAATCTAAGACTAATTAATAGTTATGTTTTATAAGTTTAGAAGTCAAATGAGATGCAATTACAAGTAAAGACATTGAGCCACTTTCCAAGTAAAAATCAGGAGTCAAATGATACATGTTGTTGAAGAAATAAATTTTATTTTTTAATAAAAGAAAAATTATAATTTTCACATAATGGGATTTAGTATCTACATTGTTACACTCACTAGTATGTCAAACTTAACATCATCAAACAAAACATTTGACTAATAACCATAATTTTTTAACAATTTATCAAGCTAGAAAATCAACATAAGAAGGAAAATTTAAAAAAAATAAAAATAAAAAAAAACTCAAACGAAAATTATACATGATGAAAAACCTACAAACTAGATGAAGGGAAGTTTAGGAGAGAAACACAAGAGCTTGTCCTCAAAGCTGAGTGAAGGACTTTTAACACATCGTGTGAAGATGGTCGAGCTGCAGAGTCGGTGGCTGTGCAATGGAGAGCTAAATTCATGGTTCGAACCATCTCATTCTTGTTAACTAATGCTTCTTCTTTGATCATTGGATCAATCCATCTGTCTAGATGGTAATCGGAGTAGCAATACCTGATCCATTCTACGATGCTTTGATGGACGCCAAATTCACAATCGGCCGAATTTTTCCCGGTTAATAGCTCCATCAGGATGAAACCAAATTCATATATGTCACTCTTCTCATTGGTATCTTTTGAGTTATTAACTTCTACAAAAGAAATCTTTGTATAAATGAAATAAAAATAATAAAAAACAATGTGAGAGTATGAATTTTGAATATGCCATGTACGCACCAGGGGCAACGTAGGCGGAAGAAGTGAAGCACTTGGCGTCAATGGAAAGCTGGTCAGGAAGGCTCAGTCTCAGGCGAGGCTCACCTTTTCCGTCAACCATTATTTTCTCCGTTGACTTGTAGCCAACTAGAACTGTCGGCGAACAATAGCTATGCAAGAACCGGAGAGCTTTCGCAATTCCGACGGCGATCTTCCGCCGCCGTTCCCAACTCAAATTCGGAAGAATTTCACTTAAATTTGTACCGTCTACGTACTCGTAGATCAAATATGCAACCTTGTCGGAACGACATGCTCCAATTAAGTTGACGATATTTGGATGCTGAAGCTTACCAAATTCAGCAATCTCAGGCCAAAAATTTGACGGGATTAATAATTTCACATCATTTATTTCCTTTACCACGAACTGCATGTCGTTTATGATGGACTTCCCTTTGTATGAGAGCCCTTTCTTGCCCCTGTGAATGATATTTTCTTCTTTCTTGGAGGAAAAAATATCATCGATTGTTACAGATTTTGATGCCTTGGGATGAAAGAATTGCAATTCCCATATCCCATCTTCATTTTCCACAGTTTTCATCTCTAGATTCTTTTGTCCTCGAATCAAGAAAATTCCAAAGGCAGCAAGAGAAAAAACCATTGTCGCACCAAGAATACAAGCAACAAAATACCACCTCGTTGGATTCTTTACACTTCTGCATGGAGGCAAGCCAACGGAAGTATCACCGCGGCAAAGTTCATTACCGGCAACTGCACTTACATTTATGGCAAGAAAAGCTCCTGTGGATGGTAAACTACCATGAAAATGATTGTGTGAGATGTTGACTAGGAGAAGCGATTCTGCTCCTCCTAAACTTGGTGGTATTTCTCCTGATAATTGATTCTGTGATAAATCAAGCTGTCCAAGAACTGTCATTCCAGAAAAACTAGCTGGAATTTGGCCACTAAGCTGATTGTGGCTGAGGTCTAGACTCACAAGCTTGTTGCATGAAGATAACTCATCTGGGATTTCACCAGAGAGCTCGTTTCCACTTAGCTTCAGTTGCACTAGCTCTGGGAAACTACCGTAAGTACGAGGAATAGTACCTGAAAAACTGTTTTCGGACAAGTCCAAGGTCTCAATCTGGTCGCTGCCAAATGAATCAGGCAAGCCTCCAAAAAATCTGTTCCTTGACAAACTCAACACTTGAAGGGAAGCCATCTCCCAGTTATTGGAATCAATCCTGCCTGAGAAATTGTTGCTTGAGATATCCAAGAAGTACACAAGTGGCAGTTTGGCGAACTCTGCTGGGAATTCACCAGATAAATTATTGCCTTGGAGACGTACTCGCTGCAAGCTTTTGCAAGTACTCAAGCTCATGGGAATTTCACCATGAAGTGAATTTGAGAAGAGAATGAGCTTAAAGAGATTGCCTGAGTTGCATAGACCTTCTGGGATTTTTCCAGTGAGAGAATTTGTGGAAAGGTCTACTACGGTGAGATTATTTTGCTTCCCAAGACCTTTTGGAATCTCATCATAAAAGTTGTTAGACCAAAGCTGAAGGACTTGGAGACGAGGCAAAGAACTTAAAGCACTGGGGATTTTTCCAGTGAAGTTGTTGGAGAAAAGATGAAGAATCTCCAAGTTTTGCAACTGAACTATGAGTTCTGGAATCTCACCCGAGAGAGAATTATCGCTAAGATCAAGTGAAATCAACCTCTTGATACCAAAAATGGATGTTGGAATTGAACCTGTAAGCTTGTTCTGGTAGAGAAAGAGGTAATGAAGATTTGTGAGGTTTCCTACAGAGGATGGAATTGATCCTGTGAGGTTGTTGTAGACAAGATCAAGATGATTCAAAGAAGTTAATTCCCCAATTTCCTTTGGAATTTGGCCTGAAAGATTGTTGTAGCCCAGGTAAATCCATTTTAGGCTCTTCATTTGTGCCAATTCTCGTGGAATTTGACCAACTAATTGATTTGAAGCCAGAGTCAAGAATTCCAAGCTTGTTATATTTGTTATAGAGATTGGAATTGTGCCCACCAAAACATTTCCACCAAGATCAAGAAACTTTAGACTCGAAAAGGATCCAATTTCCTGTGGAATTTTCCCTGAAAGCATATTGTTAGATAGATCAAGTTTCTCCAGGCAGGGAACTGAACCCTTTGGTATAGAGCCAGTGAAATTATTGTTACTGAGATTGAGGTATTGAAGCGAAGTGCTAGAGAAAATGCCATAAGGAATTTCTCCAGAGAGCTGATTGCTTGAGAGATTTATAGTTTCAATATATGGCAACTGAAAGATTGACGAGGAAAGATTTCCAGAGATGTTTTTCCCTGAGAGATCAATGACCTTAATGTGAGAGGAGTTGTTGCAAGTGACGCCTTGCCACTTGCAGAAAGTAACAGAAGGGTTCCAGTTGGAAAGATAATGCAAAGGATCATTGATGGAATATTTGAAGGACAAGAGAAGCTCAAGTTCTTCTTCTGCATGTAACATGCGACAATTCAAGAACAAGAACATTAATATGAACATCATTGGACATGTTTGATCAGGTTCTTTCTTGACCATCTCAGCTAGCTGATAATTCTATAACATCTACACGTAATAAGAGCTGAAATCGAAGAACCAAAGAGGACTAAAAACAGAAAGAGATTGAAGAATTCTTATATTAATAACGAACCCGTCTTTCTTCAAAACAAGATATCCAGCTTACATTCCTCGGATCTGAAGCTGTTAAAGGGCAAGAAAAAATTATACATCAACACAAATTTCCATATACAAGGAATCTTTCTTCAAGATGTTCACCATAAAATTAATGTGTAATAGTAAGTGCTTTTAATATTTGTTTTGATAATTAACAGAAACAAATAGTAATCAGAAAACAGTTGATTAAACCAGAAAATAAGGATGAACTTACTAAAGCTAACTTGCAAGTATCCAGTTGAACTTAGCACTCCAAATCCTGTGGCAACCCAAACAAAAAAAATAAAATAAAATTAAGGAACGCCCACCTTCAGCAAAGAAGACAAATATCCCATGAAGGATGAAAATGGAACAGAAGTTAAGGTAAAGTTTCTGGTAACTTACCAAAGTATCATCATTGGAGAACACGAAATTCAAAGACTAAGAAGAAGTTGATGATGAAAGAAAACTTGGATTGAAAGAGAAGAAAGGGTTAAAATTTTTAAGTAACATTCATGTTGTGAGGAACATATAGGCTAGGGTGAGAGAGGAAGGGGAGATTTGAGTGCATAAATAGATGATAGTTAAAGGGCATAAAACAAGGCATTGAATTGTGAAATAATTACAAAAGTGCACCTTGACTTTCTTTCAATGAAGTTTGAACACGAACGGTTGAAAGGGAAACAGGGACAGATGTTGGAAAAGCCTCTGATTTTGTCGGATATTACCAAAATGCTCTTTTGACTGACTTGGGATAATGACGAGGATTTCTGTAACCGTTGAAAAGCTTCAAAGTTTTTTTATAGGGCATGGAGATATGCCTTTCGTCTTGCATTTATTTACCACAACGAGACTCATGTAATCCCATATGGGTGCTTCGAGAAGAGAGTTGTTTTTCTATTTGTAAACACAATGTTTGATTAGAGGAGCCATCATTGCATCAATTGGCTAGAACAAATTCAATGATGAAATGTCAAAATGATGTTTGGTAAAAGTAAAACAGTGTTTCCCTAGACATGTTAATTAATCAAGTACATAATTATATAATTTAATGGGTAACATATGCAGCTTGATATGAAGATTCGTTATACTCCATCCATCCTATTAATTTGAAGAATTATTTTTTAAAATTTCAAAATATTTTATATTTAAAATTTTAAATTGAAATCTCAAATTAAATTAGAAAAGATATGTATAAAAGAATGAATTTTTGAAATAGAGTGGGAGTATTTAAAAAAAATTAATAGTTATTTCAAATAATAAAATAGATAAACCTATAAATCTTTGAATATCCCAATGAAATTCAAACTTCCGACGTGTTAATTGTGATGTTCTGAGATCTAGAAAATAAGGTTTACAGTAATTGAGTAAATTTGGATGGAGAGGAGGGTATTTCTTTCCTTTTATTCCTTTTCATTTATCTGCTAGTGACGCTTAATGGCCTCTCTGCTACAATGCCACCTGTCTCTGTCACATAGGTTCGTACGTACGGAAGTATCAGACTCCCTCTTTACGCCATACGGCCATTCAATTCCTTCTGGTATGTGAGTAGTGCTACGAAGTGAATGGACCTGCTATTGTCCATTATGTCATATCATCGGGTTTGATTTTTTCCCACTGAATCCGAACTTACAGGTGACCTGGTCTGTCCGTATTTTTAAATCAAGATCTGAGGGGTTGAGCTGTTCGGCCTAAACGACTGCCGGGCTTTGGGCCGGTTCTGTATTGAATAGAACAAAACCCAAGGGTCATCAAATTGAAAGTGGTTCCAATATTAGAATCTTGGGGCAATCAGATATCAACACCTTTAGTCTCTTCTGAATCGGCAGCCACAAGATGTATAGATCCTTATTAATGCTGATATATATATATATATATATATATATATATCTTAATGATGAAGCTTCGCTGGAATTCTCTAATCATTAAAGCATCTATCAATGTGTTGTCATTGGTTATTTACAAAACTTTGTCTGACAAAATTATGACAAATTATTAGTTCATATTATTCCTTTTCCCATCTCTTTTCTCCACCTTAAATTACACAAGTATATGGTAGCCATGATAACTTTGGGGTTAAAAACTTAACTAAATCTCCGAGATATATTGATTTATAGTATGAAATGATAATGATGTCAGGAAATTTTCAGTTGGGACAGAAGAGTAAATATAGAACAGAAAGGAGGGTTTCTAGGCAGAGAAAAAGTGGTGAAAACTTCACAGCAGAACCCTTTTGCTTGGATTGTATATAATTGTGTTGGATTCTCCACCTCAGTAGAAAGGAATTGAAAGAGTATAAACACAAAATGAGGCAAAGAGGAATGAGAAGGAACATACAAAAAGTGGTCTAAATTTTAAAAAAGAAAGCAAAGAAAAGTAGCAAGAAAGGAAGAGAGTGCAGAGCAGAGAACAGGGAAGAATCAATCAATCCAAGAAAAATTAAAATGAAAGTGGGGTGTCTTTATGCTATAGTGTTGCACTGATGCTCCTGCACATCACTCTTTTTTTTTTTTGTCTTGAAGAAGGAGAAGAACAAAGGGACCCACCATCTCTTTCTCGAAGGAATATACAGTGTGTAGTCTTTGTCATCGTAGGCATGCCGTGTGCTCATCTCCATTTCCTAGGGTTTCACAGCACTCTCTCTTTTTTATTCATTCAAGAGATATTAAATTTACTACATAAAATGGGAAATTTATTTTTTTAAATTAAATATTACTTGTTTAAAAAGGAAGAATGTAAGTCTGCTTATTTTTTATATATATATGAAAAATCTAATATGGGTGGAGTAAATGGAGCAGGAAATCTTTGAAATGGAAGATCATCTTGTTGACTCATATAGCACTATGTCCATGTTTGATCAATTGGCGAGAATGATGAAGATTCAATCTTATCGTGCAAAATCTGTATGTGGTGCAACACTGTCTTCCACTGCTCATGTACTATATATATATATATATATATATATATATATATATATATATATGTGCGTATTGCCACGTTCAGAGACTTCAGCCACCAACTGTTCTAGAATATCTTGATTACTTAAATAAATAAAAAAGAAAAGAATCTCTTATTTTCAAGTTTTGCAGCAACTCGAACTTAATATATATAAATATTATGTGTCACGATCATCATATGCTCATCACCAATTCAGTTCATGATTCTTCTCCCTTCGCAGTTGACAAGATAAAATATTGAAAAATTTCATTTATGCCATTTCTAATCTACAAATATCATTAATGACTGCATTTAAATTCATGTTCAGTGGACTGATTAATTGAATAAAGTGTTACTTTTAAATTTTGAAAGTGTTTTATATTTACTATTTAAATTTGAGATCATTGATTAAAAAGAAATAGACTTGTATTATTACATTTTATTTTTTTAAAAATAATTTTATTCATAGATAAAATTTTATTTTTTAATGATAATATTTTTATTTTTATTTTTTATAAATTAGTTTTAATTTATGAAAATACTGCATTAAATAGAATTTAATTTGGGTATATACACCTATTAGAAAAAAACATTAATTTTATATTGCTTCTTTTTATTGTTTCATTATTTTTATACTATTTGATATTATACTTGATAATGTAATTGAAACATGCACCTTTTCTCATTACTTTTATTTCTCTTTAACCTTAATTGAAATGAGGTAGGCCTGACATGGAGCCGACCCATTTCCCTCGAATAAGGGTCTCTTTATCTTTTTGCAGTAAATGTAGGGTTCTTCGTGTTCTTAATTTAATTACTTAGTGGTCCAAAGTGGATCACTTAACATAAACGTTTTTTTATTTAGTATAAACTATTCAATATTGAAAATTCTCTTAATTCAAATTATCGATATTGAAAATTTATTTGATTTAATTAATTTGAATTCGCGTCGAACAGATTTATTAAAACGGTAAAACACTTATTTTCAAGTTTTTAAAAGTATTCTGTAATTAAAATTTAAAATTTAAAATTTATTGATTTGATTAATTCGGATTTGTGCTAGATAGATTCATTAAAAAAAATAAAACACTTTTTTTAAAGCTGTTTTTGTGCTAGATAAATTCATTAAAAAAAATAAAACACTTTTATTAAAGCTGTTCCGTAATTAAAATTCGAAATTCGAAAATTCTAATTAACAGTGAATAGACCTGCGTCCTTTCATTTCATCCATTCAAAATATTTAATATAAACTTTTAAGTCTTTTTAACTCATTCTTAATTAATTTAGTTAGATGAATGCTATTAGCAATTAGCATTAATAGCTTTTCACTTTTTCCATATGTTCCCTTATTATTATTAATAATCAGTATTATTTTCAGAGAATTGTTGTGATTTTCAATGCATTATGATCTTCAAATGTCGGGCTCAAAGGGTCCACTGAGATTTTATAGCAACTTTAATCGGATTATGATTAGGGTTTTGAGCATCACATGCATGGTGTAAAAGTGTAGAGTTAGTGCCACAACTTCTTGTAAAATTGTTGTGATTTTTCAAAGGAATCGCCAGTATTCTCCCTTTCATCATATAATGTGCACATGAAACCCATTGACGAAGGCTATTGTCATTTGGTGAACTAAGTAGTGGAGCACAATGCAATCAGGGGAGAGGAAAAAAGGAGAGGTGACAGAATTTGTTCCTCCAAGTTTCTATTGAAACATACAATGGCTTGAAAACTGAACTAAAGCACAAGTGGCCAAAAAATATATATTTTTTTAAAGTTGCAGGATGTCATAAACTGATACAACCTAAGTATCAGTTTAAAAAAAATCTAAACCTGAAATTAGAAAGCTAACACCACCATAAATAAATATTAAAATTAAGTCCCTCTGAAAGTTTCGGCCAAACTCACTGGTTCGACTTTCAGAACACCGAAATTCATGGATTTCAGCTCCTAGAGCCAAATCTATTGGATTTCGGCTCTCCAAAGACCCAGACCCAAACTCAATAATTTTGACTTATTAGTATGCCGAGACTCAAAGTTATGGCTTTCTAGGATCGAAACCTCAGATATCAACATGGTGGTATAAAAAGTCCTACAATAATTAGGACTCCAACTTCTATACGAGTGAAATGCTCTCAAAATTAAAAGTGGAGTTCCAATAGAACTCTAGAAGGATAGGCTAAGATAGATTTCAAAAGAAAAAAATAAATTATAATATTATCGAGAGACTACCAACTCATAACCTATAGAAAGGCACCTTTGGTATGTTGTCAATCATATTAATTGTTTTTTCATAGTTTCAATTTGAGTTCTATTATTAACTCAAATATTAGAGAGATTGTCCTCGGTCAACTACTCGATACTCTCTTATTTTATTAATTCATACCCCGCGATCAATATCCACGGAGATATTTAGAGCAACATCACTTAATCAACAAAAAAGGTTTAGAATTTATATACAATAGAAGATGATTGACATTTCTATTTAGCTGCAATTAAATAAGTGGATAAACTTAAATGAGAAAAATATGCCACTAAGAGATATTAAAAAACAACTAACTTTAAAAAATTAAGCAATTGATTTTGATGTTTTTTGCTTAAGAATAGGAAAAAAATAATTTGGATCTAAGCGTAAACAATAAGCTAAAACTAAAGTGCCAACTGTCTAAGCACTACTCCTTGGCATTTCATTGGCAAACACCAATTCTTTACCTTAGATCCTCAAACCTTTCCTTTGGCAGTGAATTGGAGAAAATGTCAGTTAGCTGGTATATAGATGAGCAATGAATAAGCAATACTTCAGTAGATTATTAAACTTCTCTAATGAAATTTAATCTTGTTATGCTTAATTCGACCATGAAACATAGGGTTTGTTTATATTGAAATCGTTGAGATATGGTCACACATGATCCTAGTAGCTTCTGTTTGTTTATGCTCTTTTAGCATCTTCCTTAGCTAGATAGCCTGGTTCACAGCAAAGACAACATCAATATACTCTACTTTTGTTATTGATTGAGCTATAATTTCTTGTTTCTTTGAGCTCTAGCTAGAAGAACTTGTATCTAAAGAAAATAAATATTCAAAAGTGCTTATGGAATCAACAGTGCAACCACCCTAATCACTATCATTGTAACGACCCGGAAACCGGACCACTACCGGCGCTAGGATCCAGATCAGCTTAAGGCCGCTAGGACCCGTAGCAAGCCTAACATACATCCTGTCACCTGGTCAAATCCCATACATGATCAAAACATTAACATAAAAACTTTAAACATCTGATGTATATACCGAGCTTGAACTGTATGCTTCATAACTGGAAACATAAAATAACCCCATACTAGAGCCCTCAATAAATGCTCTAGCTGGGTCAACATAACATACATCAAGCTTGGATCACATCCGATGAACTAAAACCTAACCGGTGCATGCATCATAATCATAAGCATAAGACCTCCACTAGAGTCCTCATCAAATACCCTAGTGTGGTAAGCATCACATGCCACAAGTTTGGTTCACACACAACTCAACATTAAACCATTACATACATCATGTACTAAAAAGAGACTAACCAAGCCTTAGGGCCAAGTACAACACTAATCTATAAACATAACTCTACTTTACGTTACATTACATTACTTTATCTTACAATACATTATATCAATTTACAATACATGTCCACACTAAAATACTAATCTATTACATAAGCATGACATTACTCTTGACGTCTTCCTGGACTACCTCTGACCTGCAAATCTGGGGGTTAGGGGAAAGTGGTGAGCTAAAAAGCCCAGTGAGCAGAACATGGAAAACAATAATAAATCATATGCTTTCATGGAATGCATCACAGTACAAACATTTCACATCACGGATGGACATGACTACCAAAACTCCCTCTGTCTGTGACCGGCCCTCAAAGGAGCTCCTCAGGACTTCTGTAACATAACATGGTGCCCGGCCCTTCGAACTCCTCAGGACTTCATTATTGCTCGACCCTTCGGGCTCCTCAGGACTTCATTATGTCCGGCCCTTGGTGGGGCTCCTCAGGACTTCATTAACATATCATAGCTAGGGCTATTGGGGTCGCCTTGGTCCATCCACATCAACAGCAAATTATGCAATGCAACATCTTCGTGAAATCTAATGCAAGCATCCTAATACATATACATTGTATTCATGATGCGTGAAAAATCCTAATACATATACATTGTATTCATGATGCGTGAAACATACTTAAAACATTTGAGTTAGTTCTACTCACCTCTGGCAGACGCTGGACTGACTCTGCAACAGCTAACACTGCTGGCCTCCTCAGTCCCTCGGGTCCGATCCTACACAGCTGGACTCGAATGAGGTGTCAAACACACTCTAAACAACTCATAAACAACTCCCCAAAAACCCCCCCTAAAACATCCTCAACACATGCATAGAAAATAACCAAGAAAGGGTTGGACAGGGCACTTTCGACGGCACTTTCGGCGGCCGAGTGTCCCTTCCAGAGCCGAAAGCCATACAGGTTCGGGGGCACTTTCGGCGGCCGAAAGTCCTTCCAGAGCTGAAAGTCTAGCACCTTCGGCGGCAGGTTCGACGGCCGAAGCCTCTCACAGATCCGAAAGTCTTGGCCTTCGGGGGCACGTTAGGCGGCCAAAGCTGCCTTCCATGCAGGTTTGGCGGCCGAACATACTTTCAGCGGCCGAACCTGGTTCCCTCCGAACAGCAGGTCTGAATCCGTCACAAGCAAAACCAACCTCCAAACCACCCAAAACCTCACATGTTCTCCCCCAAACATGCACACATACTGCCACATGCATAAAGGGGCATAAACTAACTTAAACCCCAACACAAACATCACATAAACATACATTGGGCATAAAACCCACATAAACCCTAACATGCATATCTATGTAATACCCGGCTAGACTCCGGTATCGGAATCCCTACCGTCCGGTGGGACCTCGGATGTCGGAAACCTCTAGAAGGGTAAAACTATGATTTTATGAAATGTTTTCATGTATTTCATGTTTTTAAATAAGAAATTAAATGAGTTTTTGCATGAAAAATCTTTGGAGGAAAACCCAGGTTCGGCCGCCGAACTCCGAAGTTCGGCCGCCGAACATACATGCTTTCGGAGGGACTTTAGGCGCCCGAAAGTTTTGAGTGAGGGAAATGCAGGTTCGGCCGCCGAACTCCAAGTTCGGCCGCCGAACCTTGCATGCATGCGGAGGCACTTTTGGCCCCCGAACGTGGCCTGGCCAGCCACCTATAAAAGGGGCACTTAGCCGAAATGGGAAAGTTTCCTCCCATTTTCGACCTCAGCGAGCTTCCGACCTCCCTCTCCCAAATCTTGTGTTTTTCCTTCAATCCCCACCATTTTCTTCGAGTTTTAAGGTTCCACGACGGTTTTCGAGTGTTTTAAAGCAAGTTTGGAGCTTGGAAGTCTTGGAGCTAAATCCCTCCATTTTCCGAGCTAGGGTCGTTCTTCCTCTCGATCTTCAAGAGGTAAGCTTCGATCTATGCTTCTTTTATGTTTTATGAAAGTTTTATGCAAGTTGATGGGGTAGAATGCATGTATAGGCTTGTTGTTAGGTTTGTAGGGTTATGTTGAGATTTGAACAATGTATGTTGGAAATGTGTTGTTTGAAGTGTTGTAGATGGGGTATATGCATGTTTGAGGCCCCTAGGAACTTGTATGCATGCTTTGGTTGAACAAAATGCATGTTTGGAAGGTTTGGAGGCGAAATGTGCTAAGGGAGCCAAGTTTCTGCCCTTTTGCAGAAACCAGGTTCGGCAGCCGAAGGTACTTTCGGCCGCCGAACATGGCTGGGGAGGCAGGCCTTTCGGCTGCCGAAGTTGCCCCCGAAAAGAGACTTTCGTCTCTGTCTGGCACTTTCGGCCGCCGAAGGTGCCGCCGAACCTACCTGAGTTTCGTCTCTGTCCAGGACTTTCGGCCGCCGAAGGTGCCGCCGAAGGTGCCCTGTTCAGCCATTTCTTGCATGTTTTCATGTGATGTTTTCAGGATATTTTAGGGGGTCTTTGGGGAGTATTTTAGAGTCATGTTCATGTATGTTTGGTGCCTCATTCGAGTCCACCTGTGTAGGTTCGGACCCGAGGAACCGAGACCCCAGGTTGTGAGATAGTCGTTCAGAGTTCGTTGTTAAAGCTTCAGTTATCAAGTGAGTGGAACAACCCCTTAAGCTTTAAAGTAAATGAATAAATGAATGAACCATAAAGCATTGCCCATGCATCATTATGCCATGCAATATTAGGTTGTTTGCATTAGAATTCACGAATATGTTGCATTGCGTACTTTGTTGTTGATGTGGATGAATGTTGAATGATCCATTAGCCCTTGTATGTCATGATAGCCTATGTGAGTCCAGGTGTGCCTGCTACGGCTCTACGCCCCTGGCACTATGACTGATTATGGAAGTCCGGGTGTGCCTGCTACGGCTCTACGCCCCCGGCATGTATAAGTAAGAAAGATTGGGGCTAAATGGTGACAAGTTCATCCTTGTTGTGAAATGTTTGTGTTATGGCGCATACATGAAAGCACGAATAAGAAAAAGTTAAAATGATAATAATAATAATAAAATGAATAATAATATACCTAAAAATGGAGGAATTAAAACAAATGTTTTTAGTTTCTGCTCACTGGGCTCTAGTAGCTCACCCCACTCCCTTTATCCCCAGAGTTGCAGGTACAGGATAGATCAAGAAGTCGGCTAGAGTGAAGTCAAGCCTTGTTTGTTGTAATAGATAGTAGTGGACATGAACATGATGTAATGAGTATTTATGACCATGTAATGTAATGAATGATTTGATGATGTATTGAGGATTATAGTAGTGCTTGACCTAGAAGTGTGTGAATCCCCATTATGTACAGAGTGTTTAATGAGTAATGATGTTAATGACCATGATTATCCAAGCTGATATGTATGATGATGATACCCCATTGGAGTATTTGATGAGGACTCCAGTGTGGGGTTTATGTATGATTTTGTGCATGCACAGGTTTTGCTTGGATAAGAGAAAAGAAAATTTTACAGATCATGTATATGTTGTTATGTATGGGATTCCACAGGTTTACAGGAGGTATGTAGGCTTGCTACGGGTCCCGGCGGCCTTAAGCCGATCTGGATCCTAGCGCCGGTAACGGGTCGGATTTCCGGGTCGTTACAGAGTGGTATCAGAGCCCTAGGTTCATATGGTCGGACCTAGAGTGTCGGGCTCATAGATGTTCTAGAAGGTCAAGCACACTAGGAAAATCATGTCCACTAGGATAGGATGTAGAGTCCTGTCTATATGATGATATGATATGCCATGATGATATGCATGTGCATAAATACTATGATGTGATGTTATGTATATGCTGAGGGTTCATGTGTTTCCACATGAACCATATGATGCTAATGATTGCTTGTGCTATGTGCTGTTTTTCAGAAGATAGAATGAGAGGAACTCGTCGATCTGCACGATTGACTGGAGTGCCACCTCAGGACGAGGGCGCTGATGCCCGTCCTTCAGCTTTGCCTAGGGCAATGTCCAGTAGGTCCAACAGAGACAGAGTAGCTAGAGACCCTAGAAGGTCTTTGGATCTGGGTAGAAGCAGATCAGTAAGAGGAACAGTGCAGGGAGGAATGTCTGAGGATATGGAAGTAGATCAGAGGAGGGATGGCAATCTCGGTGTGAGCATGCCGGAAGAGGGCATGGGAGAATCAGAAGGAGGCACTCAGGCCTCGAGTTATGTCCAGCCACATCACTACCCACCCTATTCACACCATCCAGGGTATTCGATGGGAGGTACATCGGATTACCCCAGTTTTAGCCCTTATCCTCCACATATGCCATACCCACCTTACTACCCACCATACTCTCAGTACCCCATGTACCCACCTCCACCTCCTTATACCAGTACAGCAAACCCTACCCCAGGGGATGTTGTACCTCCACCACCACCAGTATCTACTGTCCCGGAAACACAAGTACCCAAACCTACCTCATCTGGAGGGAGCAAGGTCAAGATGACCGATTATATGAAGCTGGGTGCTCCCCAGTTTGAGACCGGTGATGATCCGTTCGTGTATTTGGAGCGGGTCAAGGCAATTACAGATGAGATAGGGGCTGATGACAGTAGAGCCATTCAGATGGCCGGGTTCACGCTTAAGTGCAAGAAGGCGCGAGAGTGGTTCAAGAATTATGTGAACCCGAGAGTGGACAGCATGAATTGGGAAGAGTTTGCAAACGAGTTTGCAGGATGGTCTTTCCCTGATAGTTCAAGGGAATTGAAGATGATAGAATTCGAGCAGTTGAGGCAAACTGATGACATGAGTATAGACGAGTACACAGACAGGTTCCTGGAGTTGTTGCCATATGCTGGGCTGAATTTGGACACAGATCAAAAGAAGTCAAGGAGATATATTATGAGGCTGCACTCCAGGTATTCCTCTTTGGTACAGTCAGCAGAGAGAGAGAGTTTCCATGCCATAGTGGATATGGCTAGGAGGATGGAGGCTAGTGCTATCGTTGAGGGGAAGGTAAAACAGTCAGTGGCACAGTCTTCTGGTTCCAAGACCCCAGGTGGGGAAAGGTTAGACTCTTCTTCTCTGAGTACAGCAGTTGCAGGCAATAAGAAGTGGGACAGAGGCCACAGAAAATCTAAGAAGAATAAGTTCTGGAACAAGATCAAGTCAGGTCTGGGTTTAGGCAGTGGCTCAAGCTCTGGCGCAGAGATTACAGCATGTATGAGATGTGGGAGACCACACAAGGGAGTATGTCTGGCAGGGACAAACACATGTTTCGGATGCGGACAGGCGGGTCATTTGGCTCGAGACTGTCCTAGAGGAGCCCTTGCAGCACCGTCTCAGCAGACAACCTCCGGCAGTGTGGTGCAGCCAGTAGCTCCAGCCGCAACACAGGCCAGTGGCAGAGGCAGAGAGAGAGGGTCAGCCTCTTCATCAGCAGGATACAGAGGTGAAGGTCCATCAGCTCCGGCACGGATCTTCACTATGACTCAGCAGGAGGCCAACACATCCAACACCGTGGTGGCAGGTAATCTCATCATTGGTTGTTCTGATGTGTATGCCTTAATGGACCCGGGTGCATCTCATTCTTTTATTGCTCCGAGAGTCGTGGAGAGGGTAGGATTGATGGTCTCTGGGTTAGAGTGTCCCCTATGGGTCAGTGGACCCAAGTGTGACCCGTCAGTGGCAGAGGCAGTCTGCCAGTGTAGTCCAGTTTTCATAGAGGGAAGATGCCTTTCCGCCGACCTCGTGGTTCTAGATTTGACAGATTTTGACGTCATTCTAGGGATGGATTGGTTATCGACCCATGGTGCTACCTTGGACTGTAGAGACAAGGTAGTCAGATTCAGAGATCAGGATGGGTCAGAGGTCGTCTTCAGAGGAGACAAGAGGGGTACACCTAGAGGTCTGATCTCAGCTCTTCAGGCTCGTAGGTTGCTTAGGAGGGGATGTCAGGGGTTTCTAGCTCATGTGAGGGAGTTAGATAGTCATGTCAGAGAGCCCGCCTCAGTGCCTGTGGTGAGTGAATTCTTAGATGTTTTCCCAGACGAGCTGCCAGGGTTACCACCTGCTAGGGAGATAGAGTTCGAGATTGAGTTAATGCCCGGTACCAGACCGATCTCTATCCCTCCCTACAGGATGGCACCAGCTGAATTGAAAGAACTAAAGGAACAGTTGCAAGAGCTGATAGATAAGGGTTTCATCCGACCGAGTACTTCACCTTGGGGTGCTCCGGTTTTGTTGTGAGGAAGAAGGATGGATCCCTCAGACTTTGTATCGACTACAGACAGTTGAACAAGGTCACTACCAAGAACAAGTACCCTTTGCCGAGGATCGACGATCTATTCGACCAGCTAGCAGGAGCAGGTTGTTTCTCCAAAATAGATCTGAGATCAGGGTACCATCAATTGAGGATAAGGAATGAAGATGTACCGAAGACAGCTTTCAGGACCAGGTATGGGCACTATGAGTTCCTTGTGATGCCGTTTGGGTTGACCAACGCCCCTGCAGCATTCATGGACCTCATGAACAGAGTATTCAGTCAGTATCTGGATCACTTCGTTATTGTCTTCATAGATGATATCTTAGTGTACTCCAGAAATGCAGAGGAGCATGCCCATCACCTGAGGACAGTTTTGCAGACCTTGAGAGAGCATGGCTTGTATGCCAAGTTCTCCAAGTGTGAGTTTTGGCTTAGGAGCATTTCATTCTTGGGGCACATTGTGTCAGACCAGGGTATTGAAGTAGACCCCAAGAAGGTAGAGGCTGTAGCTAACTGGCCTAGACCCACCACAGTGACCGAGATCAAGAGTTTTCTGGGTTTAGCAGGTTACTACAGGAGGTTCGTTCAGGACTTCTCAAAGATTGCTGCTCCTATGACCAGATTGACAAAGAAGAATCAAAAGTTCATATGGACCGATCAGTGTGAGGAAAGCTTTGAGGAGCTTAAGAGGAGATTGACTTCAGCACCGGTGTTAGCTCTGCCAAAAAGTGATGATGACTTCTCAGTATATTGTGATGCTTCCCGTGTGGGACTGGGTTGTGTGCTAATGCAAAATGAGAGGGTGATCGCTTATGCTTCTAGGCAGCTGAAGAAGCATGAGCTGAATTACCCCACACACGATCTTGAGATGGCAGCAGTCATCTTTGCACTCAAGATGTGGAGGCATTACCTCTATGGGGTAAAATGTGAGATCTTCACAGATCATAAGAGCCTGCAGCACATCTTGAGTCAGAGAGATTTGAATTTGAGGCAGAGGAGATGGGTAGAGCTGTTGAGTGACTATGATTGCAAGATTCAGTACCATCCGGGTAAGGCGAATGTTGTGGCAGACGCCCTAAGCCGGAAATCACTCGGCAGTCTATCCCACATTTCAGCAGAGAGGAGGCCGGTGGTGAAGGAGTTCCACAGACTTATGAGTGAGGGATTACAGTTGGAGTTGTCTGGCACAGGTGCCTTAGTGGCTCAGATGAGAGTGACACCCGTGTTTCTGGAGCAGGTAGCTCAGAAACAGCATGAGGACCCAGAGTTGGTCAGGATAGCCAGAACGGTTCAGTCAGGCCAGGGCAATGAGTTCAAGTTTGATGATAAGGGGATCCTCCGCTACGGGAACAGATTATGTGTGCTAGATGACATTGGTCTGAAGGGAGATATTATGGGGGAAGCCCATAATACCAGGTATAGTGTTCACCCTGGAGCCACCAAGATGTATCAGGATCTGAAGAGAGTGTATTGGTGGCCAGCCATGAAGAAAGACGTGGCACTGTTCGTGTCAGCCTGCGATGTGTGTCAGAGAGTGAAACTAGAGCATCAGAAGCCGGCAGGAATGTTGAATCCACTACCGATTCCAGAATGGAAATGGGAGAATATAGCTATGGACTTCGTAGTGGGGTTACCGGCGACGTCCAACAGATTGGACTCCATATGGGTGATTGTGGACAGACTCACCAAATCTGCTCACTTCATCCCTGTCAGGAGTGGTTACTCTGTGGACAAGTTGGCGCAGGTGTACGTAGATGAGATTGTCAGACTGCATGGGGTCCCGGTATCTATAGTGTCAGATAGAGGGCCCCAGTTCACCTCCAGGTTTTGGCGGAGTCTGCAGAACGCTATGGGTACCAGATTAGACTTCAGTACTGCCTTCCACCCACAGACAGACGGACAGTCAGAAAGGACCATCCAGACAATAGAGGATATGCTCAGAATGTGTGTGCTAGATTTTGGCGGTTCTTGGAGGCAGCATCTACCTTTAGTGGAGTTTGCCTACAATAACAGCTATCATGCTAGTATAGGGATGGCTCCATATGAAGCTTTGTATGGGAGGAAGTGCAGATCACCTATCTGTTGGGAGGAGGTAGGAGAGAGGACTCTTGCGGGTCCGGAGTTAGTAGAACTTACCAGCAGGGTGGTACCCATAATCAGAGAGAGGATCAAGACTGCTGCTAGTCGGCAGAAGAGTTATGCAGATATTCGCAGAAGGCAGCTAGAGTTTCAGGAGGGGGATTTGGTTTTGCTCAAGGTGTCTCCTATGAAAGGAGTGGTTCGGTTCGGGAAGAAGGGTAAGTTAGCTCCACGGTACATCGGTCCTTTCGAGGTGCTTCAGAGGGTCGGTAATGTGTCGTACAAGCTAGACTTGCCTGCTTCGATGGAGAGAATCCATCCGGTTTTCCATGTTTCTCTGTTACGGAAGTACGTGTCAGATCCGAGCAAGGTTCTCAGTGAGCCTGATATAGAGATCCAAGAGGATCTCACCTATGTAGAACAGCCAGTGCGGATCCTGGACACTCAGATCAGAAAGTTGAGGAACAAGGAAATTCCGATGGTAAAGGTCCTTTGGAACCACCACAATATTGAAGAATGCACCTGGGAGACACGGGAGTCCATGCTCCAGCAATACTACCCATCTGTTTTGAGGTGAGTGTTAGTTGTTCTATGTGTTGCATGTATGATATGTTGTATGTTATGATTGATGCCATGCTTGTATGTTAGTTGAGGAACATTCGGGGACGAATGTTCTTAAGGGGGGGAGAATGTAATACCCGGCTAGACTCCGGTATCGGAATCCCTACCGTCCGGTGGGACCTCGGATGTCGGAAACCTCTAGAAGGGTAAAACTATGATTTTATGAAATGTTTTCATGTATTTCATGTTTTTAAATAAGAAATTAAATGAGTTTTTGCATGAAAAATCTTTGGAGGAAAACCCAGGTTCGGCCGCCGAACTCCGAAGTTCGGCCGCCGAACATACATGCTTTCGGAGGGACTTTAGGCGCCCGAAAGTTTTGAGTGAGGGAAATGCAGGTTCGGCCGCTGAACTCCAAGTTCGGCCGCCGAACCTTGCATGCATGCGGAGGCACTTTCGGCCCCCGAACGTGGCCTGGCCAACCACCTATAAAAGGGGCACTTAGCCGAAATGGGAGAGTTTCCTCCCATTTTCGACCTCAGCGAGCTTCCGACCTCCCTCTCCCAAATCTTGTGTTTTTCCTTCAATCCCCACCATTTTCTTCGAGTTTTAAGGTTCCACGACGGTTTTCGAGTGTTTTTAAGCAAGTTTGGAGCTTGGAAGTCTTGGAGCTAAATCCCTCCATTTTCCGAGCTAGGGTCGTTCTTCCTCTCGATCTTCAAGAGGTAAGCTTCGATCTATGCTTCTTTTATGTTTTATGAAAGTTTTATGCAAGTTGATGGGGTAGAATGCATGTATAGGCTTGTTGTTAGGTTTGTAGGGTTATGTTGAGATTTGAACAATGTATGTTGGAAATGTGTTGTTTGAAGTGTTGTAGATGGGGTATATGCATGTTTGAGGCCCCTAGGAACTTGTATGCATGCTTTGGTTGAACAAAATGCATGTTTGGAAGGTTTGGAGGCGAAATGTGCTAAGGGAGCCAAGTTTCTGCCCTTTTGCAGAAACCAGGTTCGGCAGCCGAAGGTACTTTCGGCCGCCGAACATGGCTGGGGAGGCAGGCCTTTCGGCTGCCGAAGTTGCCCCCGAAAAGAGACTTTCGTCTCTGTCTGGCACTTTCGGCCGCCGAAGGTGCCGCCGAACCTACCTGAGTTTCGTCTCTGTCCAGGACTTTCGGCCGCCGAAGGTGCCGCCGAAGGTGCCCTGTTCAGCCATTTCTTGCATGTTTTCATGTGATGTTTTCAGGATGTTTTAGGGGGTCTTTGGGGAGTATTTTAGAGTCATGTTCATGTATGTTTGGTGCCTCATTCGAGTCCACCTGTGTAGGTTCGGACCCGAGGAACCGAGACCCCAGGTTGTGAGATAGTCGTTCAGAGTTCGTTGTTAAAGCTTCAGTTATCAAGTGAGTGGAACAACCCCTTAAGCTTTAAAGTAAATGAATAAATGAATGAACCATAAAGCATTGCCCATGCATCATTATGCCATGCAATATTAGGTTGTTTGCATTAGAATTCACGAATATGTTGCATTGCATACTTTGTTGTTGATGTGGATGAATGTTGAATGATCCATTAGCCCTTGTATGTCATGATAGCCTATGTGAGTCCAGGTGTGCCTGCTACGGCTCTACGCCCCTGGCACTATGACTGATTATGGAAGTCCGGGTGTGCCTGCTACGGCTCTACGCCCCCGGCATGTATAAGTAAGAAAGATTGGGGCTAAATGGTGACAAGTTCATCCTTGTTGTGAAATGTTTGTGTTATGGCGCATACATGAAAGCACGAATAAGAAAAAGTTAAAATGATAATAATAATAATAAAATGAATAATAATATACCTAAAAATGGAGGAATTAAAACAAATGTTTTTAGTTTCTGCTCACTGGGCTCTAGTAGCTCACCCCACTCCCTTTATCCCCAGAGTTGCAGGTACAGGATAGATCAAGAAGTCGGCTAGAGTGAAGTCAAGCCTTGTTTGTTGTAATAGATAGTAGTGGACATGAACATGATGTAATGAGTATTTATGACCATGTAATGTAATGAATGATTTGATGACGTATTGAGGATTATAGTAGTGCTTGACCTAGAAGTGTGTGAATCCCCATTATGTACAGAGTGTTTAATGAGTAATGATGTTAATGACCATGATTATCCAAGCTGATATGTATGATGATGATACCCCATTGGAGTATTTGATGAGGACTCCAGTGTGGGGTTTATGTATGATTTTGTGCATGCACAGGTTTTGCTTGGATAAGAGAAAAGAAAATTTTACAGATCATGTATATGTTGTTATGTATGGGATTCCACAGGTTTACAGGAGGTATGTAGGCTTGCTACGGGTCCCGGCGGCCTTAAGCCGATCTGGATCCTAGCGCCGGTAACGGGTCGGATTTCCGGGTCGTTACAATCTACCCATACTCAAGCATTAAAACTTCTTTAAACTTACTTAAAACTTTATGAAACATAAAGGAAAGCAAGGATCTATACTTACCTCTTGAAGATCGAGGGTTGGTGTGATCCCTAACTTGGAGATGGGAGGAAACAAACTCCTTGGGTCTCCAAGCTCCCAAAACTTGATTTAAGCCTTAAAACTTCAAAACCCAAAAGGAAAATCATAAGAACGAGAAGGATTTGAAGAAAGAACATGAAATCAACCAAAGGAGGACATGAACTCACCTTAGCTCGAGAATAGGAAGAAAACTCACCCATTTTCGGGACAAAGGGCCTTTTATAGATGGCCAGTCAACCACCTTCGGCGGCCTAAGCTGTCTCCACAGCTCTACCACCTTCGGCAGCCTAACTTGCCTCCTAAACTAACCCATGTTCGGCGGCCGAACTTGAGGTTTGGCGGCCGAACCTGGTTTCTGCCCTCAAAGCCTTCGGAGGCCTAAAGCACTCCCGAAACAGCCCCATGTTCGGCGACCGAACTTGAGGTTCGGCGGCCGAACCTGGGTCCTTTCCCTTGGCCTATTCTTTTCAAAACTCCATTTCTTTTCCATTTAAAACCATAAAATCATGAAAATCATTTTGAAGAAACATTTTACCCCTCTAGAAGACTCTGGCATCTTCAGAAATTCTAGATTCCAACGGAGATTCCGCCGGAAAGTATGGATTCCGATGCCGGAATCTAACCGGGTATTACAATCATAATAACCAACCAACTTTATGATCTCCATTGCATATATTAAGAAGAAAATCCTAAGTGGTTGGTTTGTTTTATATACCTTAATACTCTTTTAGCAAATGTGAAGTGTGTTTTTCTAAGTGAATACATGAATCTAGAGAGCACTCTTACAGTAAATATAATGCCAAGCCCACTTGTAATGAAGTTAGAAGACTTCCAATTAAGCTCATATACATACTCTCATCCGCTTTAGTGGAATTTTTATCTTTTCCAAGCTTTAAACCAATAGAAATTATGACGCTCATGGATTTGCAGTCCTACATTTTGAACCTATTCAGAACATCAAAAATTTATTTTTGTTGCCATATAAAAATTCCATCACTTGACTACATCACTTCCATACCAAGAAAATATTTCATAATTCTAAGATAAATAATTTCAAATACCTTCTCCATTTTATCTATGAAATTTTAGATTAGTTCAAATTTGCTTCCTGTTATAAGTATGTTATCAATATAAATTGATACAATTAAAGTTTCACCACTAGTGATTTTCACATACAAAGTAGCTTTACTATGACTTTTGCCAAGACCAAGTTGGATGAGATGACCGTCCATCCTTTCATACAAACTACTAGTGATTTTTACATAAAAAGTAGCTTTCACATAAGGCCTTCTTTAGGATATAGACTTGATCCTTTTTACCAAAAATTGAGAAATCTCTTTAGTAAGCAATCCATTTTAAAAGCTAATTTGACATTAAGCTGTTGAATCTTCAAGGATTTGTGAGCTTTAAATATAAGAAGAAGCATGATTGATCGAACGTAATTTCAACTCATTTTTCATACTATTTTAACATTAAATTGAGTATTTTTTCTGACTAATTATATATTTTTTATTTTATTTTGCAGAAAAGCAAAAAAGGAGAAGAAGATTTGATAAAAAGTGATTTAAAAGTGTTGAAATTAACTTGACCAGCGATTTGGGCAAACCCATCAGATGATTATACTGCACAAAAGTTAGGAATGGCACAGAAACTCGCAAACCGACTTAACCATTCTCAGATGATGGATTTGATCAGCAATTTACCCAAACACATAGGCAAATCAACAGGCAGCACAAAATTTGACAATTAGTAGGAAAAATCTAGATTTGAAAAAAAAAAAGACCAGCATACCTCATTAAAAGCCACGAGACCCACGCGATTTTTCCTCTTTCAGTATGGCACTAAATCATCCTCAAATCAAGGAGTTCTATCCTTGGAAACTAATTTAAAGCAAAGAAGAATTTCTATTCTCAAAAGGACTTTGCTAGCCCCTATATAAGCCAATCATTGAGGACAACAGCATATCTCTCTTTTGGAGCATTAAGCCTTCATCTTAAATTCTCTCTTCTCTTTTGTATTTTCTTTTACAGTCATGAGTGACTAAACTCTTTATTTTCAGTTGAAGTTACGGTGAAATTTAAGTTTATATATGAATTGTGAGATCTAGAAACAATTATTCATCTTTTATTCTTCCCAATATTTATGCAAATTAAGTTCTTCATATTATTATTGTTTTTGTTATTTGATCAATAGGGCCAATTGTTCTTAATTTCAAACTAATATATTATTAGTTTGAATGCTTGAAATCCATATTTGCTTAGGTTATTCAACAATAAGTAATAATTAGTATAATCCATTAAGAAATTGCATGATCTAACTTAAACTCACTATACGGTTTGGTTGGTTGGTTAGAATTAGATCTCTCTAATTCTTAAAGCGGTTGACAAATAAAATTCTAAAGACATTCTTTGGGCGGTTTGTTGGCTAGGGTGAATTAGCGAACATTTCTTAATTAATTTAAAACCTAAGGAGAGATTGATTATGTGGAGCGTTTTCTATAACTACAACTAATTTATTGGAATGATTAAAAATATTTTTGTTTCGATGATCAATTCTCAAACTGAAATGGATCCTACACTTGAACTAGAATTTGTTTGCATTGATTTATTTCTCTTTTAATTATCGCTTTCTTTAATTATTTTTATTTTTATTTTAACTCATCATCAAAACCCCTTTTATACTTTTATTATTTATTTTCCTAGTTATTTTTTGAAAATTCTTAGTGTCAATTTCTTGTGGATTTGATTTTATTTACTCTATATATAATTCATATTTGTTGATATTAATAGGTTATTTTTTTATGGTTTCGACACCTATTAATAATTGTATCATACCTTACTACTGAAGTAAATGTTTTCCGGTAGTCCACACCATATTATTGTGCATAACCCTTCACCACCAATTTTATTTTATCTTTGCAAATTGTTTCATTAGGATTGACTTTTGTCTTGAAAATCCATTTTACTTATTAGCTTACAATTTGTAGGCCTATCAAAAAGTTTTCAGGTTCCATTCTTATTGATCATGTCCATTTTATCTTGTATTGCTCTCCTCCATACTTGAGAGTGTTGTGGTTCATCATAACTTACTAGTTCAAATATAACCAAACTACATCTCTAATAAACATCTTCCAAAGCTTTAGTGCCCTTTATTAGTAAGTCATGCACTAATTCTTCTATTTTTTTAAGGTTGTACTTTTGAAAAAAATTAACAGATTGAGCATTTCTTTGATTCTTCCAATCCCAAAAACCTTCTTTATCAAACTTTACTTTTCTACTCATGATTTTTTTAAAGCTTTGTTGCCTTTGGATGAAGAACCATAGTCCATGAAAATGCCCTTTTGAGCCTTGTTGTCTAGCTTGCTTCTTTTATATTTTGATACTTGATAATAATACATACATCCAAAGATTTTGAGATGATGTATTGATGGTTTGCTACCTTATCAAGCTTCAAATGCAATCTTGTCCAGCAAATAAATAGAGACATTTTTTTCCAAAACTGATTTGGCATTTGTTTTTCTAAATAAAAGACACTTAGTCATTTCTATTACAATCTTGTTTTTTTCTTTTTGACATGCCATTTTACTGTGGTATGTATGGTAAGATCAATTAATGTTTAATACCTATATTATTATAAAACTCTACAAATGGGGTAGAAGTATATTCTCCACCAATGTCAGACCTTAAATATTTAACTTTAAGATGACATTGATTTTCCACTAAAGCTTTAAATTGGTTAAAAATACTAAATACTTCACTATTCATTTTAATGAAATAAAACCACACATCTTAGTGTAGTCATCAATGAAGAGGAGAAAGTATTTGTTGTCGTTCATGAATTCTATATTTATAGGGCCACACATATTAGTGTTGATGAATTGAAGTTTCTAATCTCCATGCTTGATTTGTTTGAAATGGCATGTTTGTTTACTTAACTGACATGTCCCACAAACTTAGAACATCATAAGTGATTTCAGGCATATGCTCCACTAGCCCTTCTTGTTCATCTCTATAATGCTTCTCTAATTGAAATGACTAAGTCTTTTATGGCGCAGATCTATATATATTTGTACAGCATCAATATAAGCATGCTCAATTACTTTCTCCTAATCTACTATAAAGATTCTTTATTCATCTTGACATAAAACAATTATAATTCAGAGGAATAAAAAAATTGTTCATTTGTGATCTTTAAAATACAGTCCGTCAATCAAAACAATTTAGTTGATATTAGCTATGTACAAAACATCAAGAATACTTTTGATATATGAGGTTGTTGAAACAATCACTAAATTTCTGCCTTTAACTTTTAAAAACTCTTCATTTTCTATCTCTACTCTAGATTTAAAAGTATCATCAAGAAATCCGAACATATCAACAGCATTGCACAAGTAATGTGTACAACTATTATCAAATAGCAAAGCATCATAGGAGTCATTTAATGAGAAGTAAGAGGCTTTAAAGAACTGCTCATTCTGTATATCAGTATATTATGCTATTTATGCTTGTGTAGGGTTGGAAGTTTTGTCTTTAGATTTGCATATCTTAGCTATGTGCTCAACCTATTTACACTTGCCACATATAGCATCAACCCTCTAGTAGCAATATTTTTCAGATGTGTTTTTTTTTTTCCTTTTTTACAATATTTGCAAGGAGGAAATGACTTATGTTTTGAATCTTCGCAATCGCTTCCACCATCATGTTCTCCCTTATTGTTGTTTCCACCTTCATCCTTGCCTTTACTTTTGGTTGAGCTGCTGCTATCTTTTATCAAAATATTACTTTTCATATAGAAAGGCTCCTTCAATGAACTTGTCCTGTTTTAGGGTCCTTCTTTGCTCTTGTGCTTGAAGAGCTCTTAGAAGCTCTAATAAGATTTTGTTTAGGTCATTGGATTCTTCAAGAGGAAATCTTGGATTTAAATATTTTAGAAAGAGTTACAAGAACGTTTTCCATAATCTTTGTTTGAAAGATCCTTACCAAACAATCTAATGTTGCTAACAATTAAGGAGATGTAATCAGCGTACTTATTAATTGTTTCTTCCTCCTGCATGTTTAAAGACTCAAATTCTCTTTTGAAGTTCAACACTTGCACTTGACATGACTCAATTATTGCCTTGATACTCATTTTTCAATCTATTCCAAGCCTTTTTCGTTGTACTAGCCATGACCTTGTTGAACACATAATTTGCCCCACTCACTTTGTTTACTGTAATTCAGAATCATGATAAAAGACTAATTAGATTTCGTCAGAAATTTTAACAAATATCGTTTAGTTAAAGACAATATAAGAGAAAAGATAGGCTGAAAGATAAAAAGTCTTATTAAAATTCCTTAAAGATTGAAAAGTGAGTTTCAAATAGTCAAGTGAGACTATTTATAATAGAAAAAAAACCATAATATGCAAAATTATAAAAATATTCAAAAAATAATTAAAATACAAAATTGATCCCTAAACGATGAAATTTTCATATCGAACTTCTTTCTAAAGTCATGCGTCTCAAAATTTCCTTTTCGAAAAGTTATCGTGGATTTCCATCAGACATCGGAAGAAAATGTTAGGTTCGGTCTAAATATGCCGTAAAGTCTAAGACTAGTTGATGCATGTCATATCAATAACCAACCAATTAGTCAATCTTAGCTTTTGGAAAATTCTTTTCTTATTATTCAGTCTCACCCTACTTTCAACAATTTCTAACAATGACTATATTTCATAATCAAAAAATTAATTAGTCTTTTTATCCAGAATAATATTAGAATTTAATAGAACTCGAATCTCATATTTTTTTTTAAAAAAAAATTATAAGAGTACTAATTTTTCCAATCACAAATTAAGATTGTGCTCAACAAGATTTAACAATAAATTAATTAGTTAATTTTTGTATTTAAAAATTTTAAATTCTAAAAATTATTCTGTAAAAATAAAGTTGTATAAAATATATATATATATATATATAATTTTAAAAAATAAATTCATTAATTTGAAATTTCATGTTTTTACGTTTAAGAATTTATTCCTTTGAGATTTCATTTATTCTAGATAAACAAATTTATATAAATTTTCCAATTTAAAAAATGTCATGCGGCAAATTATATTAAAAATGACTTAAATTAAATTGTTAATTACCAACAAAATTAAAAATTAAGTTGAATGGTAGGGGTGAGCATTCGGTCGGTTCAGTTTAAATCCGATCGGAATTGAATAAATCAAAAATCGAAATTTTGATATTTATAAAAATCGAACCGAACCGATTTTGATCAAAAACCGAATTGAACTGAATCGATCTGATTCAATTCGATTTGATTCGATTCGATTCGATTTAATCGGTTTAAATTTTTAATAATTTTTTTTATTTTTAGTATTTTAAAATTTAATTGGAATATTTTAACTTTAATATGATTTAATCTCTCTATATTATTGAAAATAATATAATATTATCACTAATCGGTTTGGTTTAATTTTTTTTGATCAAAATCGAACTGAATTGAAATAATAAAAAATTTTAAAATTAAAAACTAAATCAAACCAAAATGAATAAAAAATCAAATTAAAATTTTAAATTAATTCAATTCGATCGATTTTTTTTATTTAAACCAAATATATACTGCTCAATTTATTGAATTGTACCATATAATAATTATTTCAAATAAAGTGAAAATAATATTATGTGCTATTAAAGACTAGACAAGAGAACTGCTTGTAGTTATTGCAACTCACCTCAAAAAATTTACTTTCCTAATCAAGAAATTTCTGAAAGAGTCGTAAAGAGGTTAAGCATTTATTTATTTTTTCTATTTATTTAATGATAGATAATTGTCTAAAGACTTGAAATTTTATTATTTCTTGTATTTTGTTGATTTGATAGTCAATTAAAACCCAACAGTGCTAACACATTTTCATGCATAAAACAAATTATTATCACTCACTTTCATAAAAAAAAAAAAGAAGAAAAAATTACTATAGCTAGTCTAATTAACCAAGATCGAGACGATAAGCATGATATAGAAATTGGGAAAAGTGTAATTTGTTTTTGGTCCCTCAATTTCAATAATTCAACAAGGAATCTAAACATTCACATGAATCTTTTAAAAGAGATGTTCCATCATCATGCATCCTTGCTTTTCATGTTAAACCCTAAAGTGGACCACATCATTGCACGTGTGTTCCAAGTTACGTGCTTTATATACCTGAGATTCTCCACCAAATAGCAAGGCATATAACATTTTAAATTATTTAAACAAAAAAGAATCGTTTTAAATTAAACCTACACTTATTTTTAGCTCATATCGTGGGTTGGTTGATCCAAATGGCATAGAATACATTGGCATATGAAACCTAATCTTCTTACCCATTATTGTCATTTACAAATAATTTTTATAAATTAAATTATAATTCACTTTAAAAATTTTTACAACGTAATTTAAATTGAATAAAATATGAGAACCAGTATTAAGGGTGAAGAGTGAGGGATGATAGAAACATGTATATAAAGAGTTATAAATAATTATATATATCCTTTAAATTTATATGAAATTTTGAAAAATATATTGGAATTAGAGTTTTAAGAGTTTCGAAAGATTGCATCACTATTTTTTTTATCATAATAAAATTTTATTTTTATGTTACTCGTAAAATTATATTAAATTTCTTATTTCTCTTTTTTTCAATTTTAAGATTATGAAATTTATAGTTTTGAGCGTTTATCTCAAATGCTCATGATGAATTTTTCATAATCCCGTACTTTATATAGATGTAGATGTGGTAGTGCAGGTAATGAAATTGTATAGATAGGAAATATTTTGCCATATATATATAAACTTAAATAAATTGGATCATTTTATTAAATATTTAAACTATTTTATTAGCCTTATGAATATCTAAAATCACTAAAATCTCATAATTAAAATATATCAACAAATTCACAAACACATTATATATACATGAGTGTAAATTCAAAATATAAGAAAAAAATATTTCCATCTACTGCCTCTGCTATATATAATGACTACTCCATCCCTCGCCTTGAGATTATACTATACATCAGCTATCCGATAGGACAGCTTACATGAAATAGCAAACTAATCATGATATTGATATGTATACATTATAAGAAAATAAAAATATATCGATGAAAATTACCGATAATAAAATTTGATGAGTGATTTTTGACTAGCTACTGATAAATCACTGAAATATTAATCAAAATTAAAAAATAAAATATGGAACAAAATAATACAAACAGACACTTTACGACGACACGTCGATGATAAAATTATCACATGTATTTTGTCAATAATATTAGCAGCAATTATTGGAGCGAATGCTAGCAATGACTGTGCAATCTTTTGTTGGCCATTACTGGCGATTGGCAGTCGTGTTGATCAATTAGAAATGCAGATAGAGTGCATAAGGAGTTCTATAATGCAGAGTTCATGAGATTAATAAGAAGCTTGCAAACTCCACCACCACATCACCAAGATTAAATTATTAGATATTATTGAACGATAGAATCCGTAAATGATTTAGTTGTTGTGTATTATTCTCTGAAATGGAGGTTATATATAGATACATTTACAACACAAAATAGGAGAGAAAAAAGGAAGTAATTCTATTCTAAGAAAACAAGATAAGCCTGTACAGAAAATAATATATATCAGATCTGTTAATTGTGCAAATCCCTATGATTACGTAATTTGCTCTTAATTAGGCAGTTCATTCCAACACTTCCCTTCAAGTTGGAGCATGAATATCTATCATTCCCAACTTGTCAACTATATCATGGAATATCTTCCCAGACACTGCTTTTGTGAGTTTATCAGCTAACTAGTCTTTTGACTTGACAAATGGGAACAGTATAATCTTCTGGTCTAGGTTTTCCTTGATGAAATGTCCATCAACTTCAACATGTTTGGTGCGATTGTGTTGTACGGGATTCTGTGCAATCTCAATTGCAGCCTTTGTCCATTTTGGATCTGCTACGGCATCCTGCACACTAGTAGGAATAGATATAATTGGATACTTGACATTGGCTCTAAGGTCAGGTTCATACTGTTTCCTTGGTACACCCTTATTTGATCTTTGTGGATATCTAGGAGCCAAATTGTCACAAGAGTTACTTGTTTTATTACACTCATCAAGTATAGGACTCGGGTTTACTTGAGTAGAAATGTTGGTGTTTAGGACATTCTGAGTCGATTCTTTGGTCAATGGTGTTATAATGGGCAACTCTTCAGATGTTGGTGATTCTTCAGCAAACGTTGGTATTTGTAATTTTTCAGAATGAACTAATAAATTTTCATCACATCTTTCAGGGAGACCTTGCTGACTGTTATGCTGAAAACTTTCACTTACTTCCTTTAATTCTAAGAAATCTGTCATGTTTTCTTGTGGCACATTCTCTTCACTAAAGCTCTCTCCCTGAAGAGAAGGAGGTGTGACTCCTTCTGAATAGTATGGTTCTGATTCACGAAAGGACACATCCAAGGTTACATGTAATCTTTTTGTATATGGATCATAGCATCGGTATCCCTTCTAGAAATCGGAGTAGCCAACAAATATATATCGTTTAGCACAAGGATCAAGTTTATTCCACAAAATTTTTGGAATATGGACATATACTGGCAACCAAAAACCCTTGGTTCAAGATTTGGGACATGTGACAGTGAGAAGAGAGCTTGCATCTTTTGTTGAGGAGTTCGGAAATCAAGTACGCGAGAGGGGACCCGATTAATTAGATGAACAACATACTTCACTGCTTCTCCCTAGTAGAACTGAGGCATATTCATGCCAAAGAGAGAAGCACGAACAACTTCCATGATTTGCCTATTTGTCCTTTCTACCAAGACATTTTGTTGTGGAGTATAGGTATTAGAAGTATGATGTCGAATCCCTCTTTCGCTTAGGAACTTTCCACAGTTTGTATCTAGGAACTCCAGTGTATTGTCAGTTTGCCAAACACGAATCTGCCTTTGATATTGAGTGCCCACCATATTGTAGAATTCCAGAAATGCTATAAGAACATCACTTTTTTTGTGAAGCAGAGACACCCAAGTCATTCGTGTGCACTCATCAATGAATGTAACAAAATATTGTACTTTAGAAATAGAAGGAATCTTTGCAGGGCCCCAAACATCAGAATATATAATCATAAATGGTTTAGAACATTTATTTAAACATGGTAAATAAGAAATACGGTGACTTTTGGCCAATTCGCAAATATCACAATGAAAGTCTGAAATATTCAAATTTGAGAAAAGATGTGGTTGCAGTCTCTTAAGATATCTGAATGAAATATGTCCTAATCGTCGATGCCATAACCAAACAGTTGCTTGAGCTTTGTCTCTACTACTTGTTTGACATGCAATGTTATTTTTCTGTTTTCCATTCTGTATCAGACCCAAGTAATAGAGTTTAACCCTTTTAATACCATAACCAAGAATTTTCCGGGTCAGAATATCCTTACCAACAATACCTGGGTGGGCAACGTTAGCTGTAAGTTGTGATTTATCCTCCATATTTTGTTGGACCTCTGTTGTGGCTGCCATCATAGGCGTTCCTGCAACCTTCTTCCTTGATTTTTTTTTTTGTGAAGTCTCACCATTCAGAATAGCCTATAATTTCATAGCATCTTTGTTTTGAATGCCCTGTCTTGCCACAATAACTACAGACAAAATTATTAGACTTGGCACTTTGAGTTTTTGTTGAGCCAGGTGATGGTCCTTGCTGAGTTCATTTGGCTACCATAACAGAGCTTTCAGGGATAGGTCGAGAACCTCCCATCGTCTGTCTTTGCTGGTATTCTCTTCGTATATATGCATAAGTGCTTTTCTAGATTAAGTTTGGGATCTTTCCGAAGAATTTCTCTATGAACGTGATCAAACTCAGGATCAAGCCCACTTTAAAAAATATGAACTCGAAGTTTAGCCATTGCGAAAATTCGAATTTTGAAACAGTAAAGAGAAGAAGAGATGTTTTAAGGGGGACAGTCCTTGGGCCACGAGGTCATAATAGGTTCTCGGTATTTACCCCCTCATCATTCATGTAATAACTGATGAGGAGGTAAAGGGACAATTGATGACCGCTAGGTTTCACCACCCTGATACGAGGCCAGGGTCATGATGACAGCTCTAGTCCAAGGTTCACGAAGTCCCTTAAATGGGCCGGTCCAGACCATTCGACCTTAAAATTAGGCCTCCTTTGGGCCTCAGCCTCTTCACTCCCCAGCTCGGTTATGAAGCCTAGCAGGAAAGGGAATAACCGGCCCGTTCACCTAATAGGTCTGTTTACACGCGTGCCCTGGGAAAAATTAAATGGCCGTTCAGCATGAAGCAGACGCCTGACACTTTGTACGTACGTATCCGTATGACAGAGACAGATGGCCCAATAGCAGCAAAACCGTTGGACGCCATTAGCAGACAAAAGAAAAAAGAATAAAAGGAGAGGAGCACATACCTCTCAGATCAGGCTTACTCAATCATTATAAATCTTATTTTTTCTGAATCTCAGATCATCACTCTGGATCACTAAAAATTAAATAGAATTCTTCTTCTGTACTATAAGTAGAAAAAATTAGTGCTTTTCCAACACTTTCATATAATTCAAAATACCTTTCTTTAAAAACTTTAATTGAAATCTGACTTTATCTATATCTATAGAAATCACTCTATTCACCGATTCATTAATATCAACTATAATTAATTCTAGTAAAATCAAGTCTCACTTTCCTTTGAGAATCGCTATCGGCTATGACAAAATATTCACAGCAAGACCCAAACAGCGAAAAAAGTCTATTGTCCAAATATGCAGCGGAACTCCTTTTAGTCTCACCCATATTAATCATTTTGATGGTGTAAAGATAGGCTCCCATGGTTTCAGCTCTTCAACCCACTGACTAAGCCATGATTCATTATCATTGACAAAACCATACATAATATCTTGAGAATCAAACGTGAAGAAAACTGGTTTACATCCTAAAGGAATGACTTTCATCGATAAAATACCATCTTTGAATAAATAATCTTGTAACTTTGAAACTGAACAAACACCCTAACCAAACCCATGGCTTAACGAGATAATCATTCTATATTTTCTAATTTAAACTCCTTAGGTGCACAATAATTTCCAGCAATAGTGGCCCGTTCTACAGGATGACATACGAAAGGACTTTCATCGGGAGAAACATAATCTTTTTCTCCAGTTTTCAACCCACTAGTTGATAGAAAGGATGGTACAGATGCAGAGGCTGAAATTTTATCTTTATCAAATCTTCTTTCTTTAATGTTAACACCCGCACATATCCCCTTTTTAGCATATACTTGACCACAATTATATCCAATTAATATATAAAGTTACTACTATCATACTCTATCTATATTTTAATCACATATCCTACAAATCTAAACAATATATGAGCAAAAATATTAATCTAAAATAAATACTATATCTCAATGTAACAATAAATACATCTAACTCTTCAATTTCTGAAAATTTCAGAATTAAATATTAGTTTCACAATTTATATGAATAAATTTTTATCTCTCAAAATACATGTACGAAATTTACTAATTTTTAACAAAACATACCCAATATATTAAAGGTCATTCATGCCAAATTCCATAATTTTTCAAGAATTATAACTATTTATTTTTTTTAAAAAGAAAATTGGACAATCCTTAAATAGAAATTTATATTCCGACAGCATATATTTAACAAATTATATCTCCAAATCTAACCGTTAAAAATTCTCCAAATTTTAATTGTAGTTTCTAGACTTGTTTATCTTCAATATATCTAAATATCAACGGTAAAAATTGATCCGAATTCACCCGATTTTTTTTTTTTGTCGAAGATGATTTTATTGATTTAAAAAAGGCCAAGACCCAGTACAAGAAGATTGGACCAAAATCTACAAATACAAGCATAGGCTGAAGCCCAAAAACACTCAGAAGATGTACTGGAAATCCAAAAAAGATGTGGAGGCCCGTGACCCAAGGTTCAAGCCTGGCAGCTACCGCCGGCAAATAGGTTAACGGTAGCAGGCACCACCACTGGGAAGAAGCGCCGGACCTTTTGGCAGCAGGGTACCCAATAAATAGATCAGCTACTTACTGAAGAACAACTACCATTAACTGATAGAAAACACCAGACCACCAAGCCCCTCCAATGCTAAAAACTGAGCCCAGAATCTCCAGCTACGCAGGTGATAAACCCAGACGAGATAGCGATGGTCCATAAAACTGGAATTTTTTCAAAAATCGTTGCATATGAAATTCCGGAGGAAAGCGCACGAACTAGCAACAAGAAGGCTCCAACCATATAGAACCACCGCCAGCAGCATGGATCGATGTTGGTGCCAAGGGGCATGAGCCCCTTCTGAAAATTTTCATACATATTCAGTATTTATGTAGTTTTATATATAGAAAAAAGATTATTATTAAATTTTTATATATTAAAAAAAATTATTAATTAGTTTTTATTCTAAAATAATCAATTAAAATATTTTGTAGTTTATAAAATTAAATTTTTTAATTTTTTATCAAATAAATCCTGGTTTTAATACTATTTAATTCATTTAATTTTAATTATTTATTTTATTTTGTTTCTTTTATTCTCATTTTTCCAATCTAAAAAATTTATTTTTTAATTTTAAAATTTCAACTCAAAGTAATTTTTTTAAATTAGTAATCTAATTTTATATGCTATTATTATTATTAAAAAATAATTATTTTACCTAATTAATTTTAATTTATTTATATAATTAAAATTATTTATTAAATTATTTAAATATAGAGAAATAAATTTTAAATTTTTATAAATAAAAGCATTTATGAGTAATGTTTTATTAATGAATGAGTTTTGTGAATTATTTAAATTTAAAAAGTAATTTATTTCAAAAAAATTAAAAAAATAATTTAATTTAAAAAATATAAATTTAATAGGTAATAGGTTAGATAATTTAAATTTAAAAATATTTAAATATAAATCAAGTATTATTTTTATAGATAATAGGCTAAATTATTTAAAAGAAAGAAAAATGAAATGGAAATATTGTTTTTATAATTAATGGGTTAGATAATTTAATTTTTTAAAAATAAAATTTATAATAAATATTATATTAAATTATTATGTTATTATTATTTTTTTTATAGATTTATACGTTGCAATTTTATTTAAAAAAATAGTATCAAGAGTTTTTTCAATAATAAATATTATAAAAAGTTGATTTCATGATAGATGGGAAAATTAGCGATTGATGGTTTGATGGTTAAAAAAATATAATTATAAATAAATTTTAATTTAATTATAATATTTTATTAATTTTAAATATATATTTATTTTATATATTTTATTTTACGTATTTTATTTTCATTGACCATTTATTAAAATTAGCTTCTAAATAAAATTTATAGATCTTGTCGCTGACCGCCATGAACAAATTCAGCAAGATGGGCTCAAACCCAACAACATGCAGATGGACAACGGAGAAAGAAAGGAGGAGAAAGATAGCACACTCCCAACGACGTCTTGGGATCAACGGTCATCCCGATTTGCCGCTTATGGATCTCGGAGCATCGTCCTCCTCCAGGAAGTCCATGGTCATCGTCACAAGAAAACGACACAGAGAGAGAAAAAAGAAGGAAAATTTCTTGGTTTCTTTCTTGTTCTTATCCAAAATTGTTATTCCTGCATAACTCTATTTGTATGTCTATACCACTTTTAAAAATAATTTGTTGTCAAAGGTGTAGATATGTGTTTTGGAAAAGAAAACACACTATCACTTATTATTTGATAGTAATGAGAAAGATAAGAAAGGAGATTAATACTCTGTTTGAAAAGAGATAGCGTAAAATAAAATTTTCTGAGGTATAGTTTTATAAAATAAGATTTTTTATGGTTTTTAAAAGTTAATAATTTTTTATTGTTTGAAAAAAAAAAGGCATTTGAAGATTTAAGAGAAAATATTTTCAACCAACCAATTTGATGGATTGAAATTGAAGGTTATGATTCTCTAAAAACCTTAATTTAAGAACTCTCACTCCCTTCCTTCCAAATACAAGTTGAAGTTATTTAAATCTTGAAAAACCTTCTATTACCTTAAAAAAAGTATAAGGAAAATAAAATCACCTCAAGCATGGTCGATGAATGTAAATTTTAATTAATATCGTTAATTGAAATTTTCTTAATTCGATTACTTGAATTACTTTCTTTTCTCTATAAAAAGTCACCATTGATCTTTTACATAGAATTTTTTGACACATTCAAACTAGGAATATGAAGTGTTTATGGGAAATACAACCGTCAATATGAATAATTTGATACAACTTAAGAAAATGAAATGAAACTCACTCATTTTCAAAAGTTAGGTCAAGAGGAAAGGAGCATCCAGACCTTGTAAAAGGCATAGTATGCTCATCTAACCAATGTGGAAATTTAACATTAATCAAAAAGTAATAATATTATGAATGTAAAACTATAGCTCAATTATGCACCTTCTGTGGAATTATATACATAGAGATATATGGACATATTAGCAGTAACTTATAATTGATTGGGTTAATTAGTTAGACTAGATTAAATATAAAGTTAATTATTTCTTTAGATCAATCCTCGGGACACAGCTACTGCTTCTTCCAATCTTTGATATAGAAGAATTCTTGGAATCCCTCTTCTCAGAACTTTTTTTGGCTATATCTCTCATTGCACAAGTTAATGATAGTTTAGGATTCAGTCTGGTGGTGGTGTTGTACTTCTGACAGAAATCCTTATGAGAGCTCACAGCTTCTTGCATAGCCATTTTCGGACCATGCTCTAGCGTTTCCTTAACAGCTTCAGAGCAAAGCCCGCAAACCCAGTTTCCAGAATGGGAACCTTTAATCTTGGAGATATAATCTTGGGTGCAATCCTCTTTCAATCCACAGCACTGACATTCTGCTTGCTTCACTTCAAGAACTGCAGAGCTAGAAATGGCTTTCATATCCATGGATCCATACTTGAAAATTTCACTGGAAACATCAGACACGGCCTTTCGAAGCCTTTGCTCACTCTGCACAGAAGATGATAGACCAATTAATTTGCTAGCTCAGGGAAAAAAAGAAGAAGAAAAGCAAATAAAAGAAGAAAGTGGAAGAACTTGTGACCAACCATGAGAATTAATTAAAGGAGGTTGAAGTTTTCTTCTTTAGGGAAGAAATATGATTAAATCTTTGGCTGAGCTTGTATATATACTTGGAGAAGAGATTTAAATCAAGAGTATGTGCATGGATAATTTGTTCTGAGAAGGCTGCTTCTCTTCATGTTGGGAAAGCACTTTACAGGCTAAAATGACTTTACAGATGAAAGTTGCTTTTACTTGCTATTAATATTTAAAGAGCAAATTGCACAACTAGCTATGGCTAGGTGCTTGCACTACTGCAATTTGCTATCTTATATGGAGGTGATGGGGATAGAAAGACAATTTTTTTGATCACGCATTGTTATATAAATTGTTTTAAAAAGAAAGGAATTGCCCTAATGTTATGTTTTGAATTAAATCAAGTGGTTACGTTTGTACGTTTCCTTTGATAAAAAAAAAAAAGGCCAGATCAATTGATTCAAAAAAACCTAACATTTACGTCAATTTACATTTTAATCCAAATCTTTTAATTTTAGTTTAATTGATTCAATCTTTACATTTTAGTGCAATTTAATCGATTTGTAAATTTCTAAAATTGTTAAGTTATTTGATAGTTTAATTGATATGGCACATATATTATTATTATTATCTTTTTTATATAAACTAATAATCAAATAATTGAAAAAAGCACAATTTTTACATTATCTTATATTTTAATCCAAATGTTTAAATTTTAATTTAATTAATCTAATGTTTATATTTGTGTGTAATTTTAATTAATTTTTAAAAATTAAAATATAAGAACTCATATCGAGGGTCAATATGATATTTTATTATCTTTTAAATATAAACTAATTCTATATATAAAAATAATATTAACTATACTTAATTATAGTTCAATGATATATTTAATTTTAAAAATAATACTAATCCAACGGTTAAATATATAGTTAGATAAATTTTATTTTATATTAATAATTATGAAAATTTTATAATAAAAATATTATTTTTAATTATTTTATATATGTTATTTTGAATTAAATAATATATTTATTATAAAATATTTAAAAATATTAGCGTAAAATAAAATTTATCATACATGTTTAACAATTAGATTATTTATCTTTAATTTTGATTTTAAAAATCAGCTAACATTTCACTCAAATATAAATAAATGTTTGGTCAAATTTATTCAAAATTTAAATATTTAAATTAAAATATAAAATAATACAAATATTAGACTTTTTTTATTGATTGACTAATTAAAAAATAGTTATAACAATACACGTGACATATCAACTAAACAATTAAATTATCATATAAATTATCAAATTTAAAAATTTACATATTAGTTAAAATTATACCAAAATATAAAAGTTAAACTAATTAAATTAAAATTAAAATATATATACCGTGAAAAACATTAAATATTTTTGAATCAATTGAAAAAAAAAATTAAACCGATTCTTATTTAATATTGCCACTACAAAAATCTATTGAATTATTAGCGAACTTAATGAATTTATTAATAAATTTTAAAATTTATTACTAATTTTTAATTAAAATTATTGTATGTTAAATTTAGGCACGAATTTTGAAATTTATTGACAATCTCTTGATATTATTGAGGGATTATAAAATTTATTGATAAATCATTAATAAATTTCAATTCATTAATAAATTTTAAAAAGATTTGAAATTACTAATAAGATTCTTATTTCGTTATCTATTAATCTAAATGGCGTCTTTTTTTTTTAAAAAGAAAAATCGAATTGGAAAGTGATATAATTCAAATTATCTATATAAAGAGTGTTTTGATTTTTTTTTTATTGTAAACAATTTCAAATTATTCTTAAAAATCAATTTCATTCTCTTAATGTTTATCAAAATTTTAATTGATTCAGTTAATTTAAATAGACTAATTTCAAATTGAATTATCAAATTAACCATTGATTGAAATTTTAATATTGTAAAACATTTAAATTTAGATTTATAATTTAAAACTAAGTTATAAATTACATGCACGGAAATTGATCAAAATTAAATTAACGCATGCATGAATAAATCAACATATAAATTCAAATAGATGAATCATAATTTATTTGCATGCATAATATTATAAATTCATTATATTTATATTATTAATTTTTAATTTTTAATATAATTAATGTATTTAATATGAATTATATTAAATTAACCATCTAAAATGTTTAACCTATTTACACAATAAAATATTTTAAACATTTATTTAATGTAAGTCATTAAACATCATTAAAGATAAAATTAAAAAAAAAAGACCAAGTAACCTATGTATAACTATTTAATTTTAAATTATTAATTAAAAGTTAAATAAAATTAAATAAATTTAAAAAACATAATTCATATTTTTAAATCTATTATTAAAAGTCAAATAAAATTAAATAAAATAAGAAAATCATACTTCTTAAATCTAATAAATAATAAGTAATGGTCTTATTTAATTTTTTAATAATAATATTTAAATTGAAATGTGAAATTTAATATTTTTAATGTTTATTATATAATTTAAAAATAAATTTAATTTTTTTTTACCAATTATCAACAAAGACATAAAATTTAAGTTTAATAATTAAAGAGCGTTTGTTTATAATATTTTATGAGTTTATATGTTGGACTTATAAATTTAAAAATAAAAAATTAAAATAATTTATTTTTTATTTTAATTTTTTTTGAAATAAAATTAATAATTGATGAAGTAAAATTTGATATTTCTCATATTTACTTAAATGAACTTATTATCAGATTAAATATATGAGTTTTAATAATTTTAATAATTTTAATAATAAATATATTTATATGCTGCTAATTACTAAACATGATCAACTAATCACTAGTCATAAAAAAAAATAAATAACTAACCAGCATATAGGTTAACCAACATAATATTTTAAGATTATTATTATTTTTTTAAATGGGGTAAGATTATTATTTATATTATTAATTTTTAATATAATTAAATATATTTAAAATAAATTATATCAAGTTATATCAAATATTTTACAATTTAAATATGTATGGTATTTATATAATCAAAATAATATGCACACCTATTAAATACGAGTCTATAAAAGTGAGTAATATTCGATTTAAATAAAAAAAATTGATCAAATTGAATTAATTCAAAAATTTGGTTCAGTTTTTTATTCATTAAAGTTCGGTTCAACTTTTAATTTTAAAAATTTTAATTAGTTTAATTCGGTTCGATTTTAATCAGAAAAAATAAAAAATAATCGAATCAAACCAATTAGTGATAATAGTATATTATTTTTAATAATATAAAGATATTACACCATAATTAAAATTGAAATATTCCAATTAAATTTTAGAATACTAAAAATATAAAAAATAAAAAATCTATTAAAAAATTTAATCTATCAAATTAAATCGAATCAAATTAAATTAAACTGATTCGATTTAATTTAATTTCTACTCAAAATTAATTTGATTTTCATAAATTTTAAAATTTTAATTTTTAATTTATTCAATTCGGTTCAATTTTAAACTGAATCAAAACAACCGAATAGACACGCCTATTAAACACCAAAACATTTTCGCACTTCACATATACACTAACTTAAATGCATCAAAATATATTTTATTATAAATTTTGCATTAATATATATATAATTTTAAAAATTATAATAAAAATATATAACATTCCCTTCATATATGACTAAGAAATATTTTCTTCTGAGAGAATCTGTCGTATATGAATTTAAATTGATTCACATGATTCACGCATTCTAATTTTCAACAATCCACTTGGAAGTATTTTAACTAAATATATAAACATTTAGCCCTTATAACTTGATTTTTTTTAAGTTAAAACAAGCATTTAGTTAGATGAACTGAAAGTTTGATTTTCCCTTTAATTATTCATTCTTTTAATTTTAATTTTATATCATCAGTGTATTTAAAGGAAACTCATTGCAAGCAGAAATGAATAAATTATGTTGGAGGATTCACGAGTTGCACGAATTGTGCATTGTGTCAGATTCGGTGAATCGTGAGTGGGCTTTGATTTGTTATCATTATTATTTCAAATCATTAATTAATGCAACTTGGGATCGATTCTCAATTAAGTTGTTTTCTTTTTTTTTTTTTTAAACACAAAAAATACTCTATCATATGTAGTTCAAGTTTATTTATATAAAAATATTATTCCATGATATAAAATTTAAGTTAATAGAAATTATCATTATTTATTAATAATATACTATTATAAAATATTATTTTAATATAAAATTAAATTATAAATTTTAAAATAAATTAGACTTTAAAATATAAAATTGATAAAATTATAATTTTTTTACTTTTTTTTAAATAAATGTGACTAACATTAGATTAATTTATTCAAATTCTATTAATTACACAATTTAAAATGATTTACTAAAGTTATTATATTTTTTTTCATTTTTGAATTACGATAAATAAACATAGGAATAAACAACACTAAATTATTATTTTATATATTTAAATTATAATAAAAAATTAATAATAATTTAAAAATTGTTGTATATATTTTGTGCTAATCTAATATAAATAATAATTATATAATTGAAATAAATTGTGTAATTATTATTTATTCTCAAAGACTCGCTCTTTCCATCAGAGGTGAGTCTTGGCATGAAATTACTATTATCGAGTACAATCTAACGTATTTTCATTACATTTGTAATCGCGAGATTATCAATCTATTAACTAGCGATGTTCCATATCAAGTAACCAGCACATTACCGTCAGATTATCGAAAAATATCATATTTATCTCAACTTTCTTACGGTATAAAGGGAGAAGGATCACAGAGTCAAAAATATGTTATTTTCTACTATAAAAGTTCTAAACAATTCATTATATTTTTTTTACTCTCAAATATACTGATTTGAGTATCAGAATGGCTGTCGTGAGCATCCACCACCACCTCACATTCTCTTCCTTGCACGTTCTAATCAATCATATCGTAACTCTATTTCGACTACGTCATCAATTTAGTCCCAACATCAATTATAAATTAATAATTATTTATATAAATATAAATTATTTATATAAATAATTGATTGTAAAAATATTATAAGTATTTAAGATATTCAGATGATAAAACATATATAAATTACTTTAAGAGATCATAAGATCAAGTCTCCACTCGTTTCGATTTAATTTTAATAATCATAGCGAATACAATATTTATGTAATGACACTAAAATAATGAGGTTTCATATGACATATTTCAAATTTTCAATAATATAGTTATCGACACTAAAAAGTGTCACAATAGGTCAAATTTATTGTAGTATTAATTCATGCATTTCAATTAATGTTGCAATTAATTAGTTTCTATCTGTTTTCATTTTGAATTTTAATTTCCAAAATAATTTTATTTAATCATTAACATGAAAAACCATATTTCAACTACACAAAATTTGTTGCTAATTCAATCACTTTTACATATCTTTAATTTAGTAGATCTTTGATTTTGAGTTAAAAGTTGGTTAGAACGTAAATAAAATTAATGTTTCGTTTGCTTGTAAGTAAAAACAAAAAAAAAAATCTACTTAAAATAATTATTAAGTTAAAAATATTAGACTATTTATCTACTTATTTTTATTATTTAATATATTTTTTTTAAATATCAACATTATCCTGATCTTAACGATCATAGCATTTAATTACACATTCTTTTTAGTCATTTTAGGATAAAAAACTATTTAGACTCTGTCAGAAATTTTAATCAATATCGTTTGTCTAAGATATTTTAATCAATATCGTTTGGCTAAAATATTTTAATTAATATCGTTTGTCTAAGATGAAATTTGAGAAAAAATAGAATAGAAAACGAAAAATCTTATTGAGAAAATTGAAAAGGAGTTTCTAATAGTTAAAGAAAACTATTTATAATAAAAACAAAATCTGCAAAATTATAAAAATATTAAAAATATTTAAAAATAAATAAATAAAATACAAAATTAACCCTAAATGATGAAATTTTTATATTAAACTTTGTGACAGTCCTGTGGCCAACGTCATACTTTTAAAAGTCGTGCGTTTCAAACTTTTCTTTCTGAAAAATTATCATAGGTTTCTATCGAACGTCGACAGCAAAAATTAGGTGCAGTCCAAATCTGCTGTAAAATCTAAAAGCAGTTATTTCATGTCATTTTAACAAATAATTATGTGTACATTTTAACTAAATATTTAAAATACTTTAAAGTTATGCTTAGGTAATTTTATTAAATAATTAACTTACATATTTATAAATTAATTATTTATATGTGAAAAATATATTTTAAATAGAAAAATAAAAATGAATAGTTAAATCAAACAGCCTATGGGATAACGAGAATTGAAGAGAAACTAAGCAGCCTCCTCTTGTGTCAGAAATTGGAAATTAATGAAAAGAAAAAGGAAATAGTAAGAAAAAGAAGAAGAAAATAAAAGAGCGGAAGATGAGAAAGAGATATAAAGATAAAAATGCATGAAAATCACGGGAAAAGAAAGTAATATATAAGAATAGGATGGTCCATTGTCTAAACCTCCAAAACCGTAAAGCAAAACACATGCAAATACACACTTACTTCACGTAAAGATTCAATTTCTCGTGATAATGATGATAACTACACATGTTGTTTTTGCAAAAAAAAAATTTTTTTACACACTATGAACATTATAAATTCATATTTTTCTTTTTTTTTTATTTAAAATCAATAATTTTATAATAATTCAATTCAATTAAATTATTTTCTTGTAAAATTATTGTTTAAAATAAAAGAATTTAAAATTTTATGTTCTATCTCTAGGAGGCTTCCTTCTACATTTTTCAGGTGAAGGAAAGTCTCCTCCAATTTAGAGTTGTTTTAGAGGGCTTTTTGCCTTTTTCAAACTTTAAAAAAAAAAAAAAGAAAAAGAAAATGGTGAAATTTTATTTTACCGTACTTTAAAATATGGTGAAAACTTACCGAATTTTTAAATTTAATTTTCATCATTCTTTAGTTATTGGGAAGTGAGAAATAATTTAAGTAACAAAATATGGCGTTATTGAATTTAATATATGTAAAAATATTTATTTTCAAAATTTATTTTATTAATAAAATAAAATTTTAAAGATTATATTATAATTTATTTATTAATTTTTAAAATTTTTTCTTTATTAACTAAGTATATAATTAATCATAAAGCATATGATTAAATTTGTATATATATTATTGGATTACAATATGAGTGAAGGAAGGGAAGATAATGGTAGAGGACGGGAGAGATAGAAATAATATTTGCATGAAAGGAGAGAGAGAAAGAGAATTTATGTAATAAAATATTAATTTTTAAAAAAATAATTATATATTTTGTTTATAGAAAGGAGGGTGATTTTCAAATTATATTAAAATTGCACGTCGCCAAGCCACCTGTGATCATACATCAGTAAATTCTTAACCTCCACATGAGTAGTAGATAAAATAGAAACATCTTCATTAGCTGCCACAGCTAAATTAGCCAACTTGTCTGCAACTTGATTTCCTTTCCACCACACATGATTTCCTTCCCAGTTACAGCACAATCACAGAAGAGATGGGTTATTATTTCAGCTATTTGGCTACAAAAATGACAGCAATCTGACCGCATAAAACCCAGTCGTTTTCTCTCCTTATTAATTATCAACTTTTGCATTTGAAATAACCACAAAAACAAGAAATCTTTTAAGGTATTTGAATTCTGCAAATGAGCTTCCGATTACGGTTTATAGATAAGTTAATTAGAAGGCATAATATGTAGCCTATAAGCCGAAGCAATAGAGAATTTACCACTTGCCGTTGCAGACCAAGCCAACTTGTCCTCTATGCCTGGTTCATTCACAATCTGGACATATTTAATCTTCTGAAACACATCCAGTGGGAGAAGATTTGCAAACAAACTCCAATTCCAGTCATCCGCATTCCAAAAATTAGCCGCCAAATCATGGCGTAAATTTTCCAACACATCATCCGTTGCTTGTGTGATTATGGGAGCATCCTTAATTCACCAATCTAGCCAAAATCTGGTGTATAAACCATTCATTACTACATGCATCAAACCGAACAACTTGCACCATCCCACGCCATATATGAGTCATCTTAGACTTAGCTACCATATTATGAATAACAACATTATCTGTTACGTATTTCCTCTTCAAAACCAAACCCTAAAGCGAGCTGATATCATTCAGAAATCTCCATGCTAATTTTGCTAAAAAAGCATTGTTCATGACCCTACATGACCGTATGCTCATACCACTCATACTAATCAGACTCATCACCTTCCAATTAGCTAAATGAATTTTCTTTTAAAGCGGGAGAGAATGAGAGAAAAAAAGATAGAGAAATTAGGAGAGATTATAGTTTTAAAGTGGAAGAGAATGATAGTTGAAATTGGGAGAGAATGAGAGTTTCAAAGATGGAGAAAAAAGAAAACTAATGAGGAGATAAAATTAATTTATAGATGAGAGTAGGAGAAGGAGAAGGGGAGAGTGTGGTGCGTGAGTGGGATAACGGCTCTCTTGTGGGGAGAGAGCTGAGATTCACCCTAATTTGAAAATTTTGTTTACGGATCAATTTTTTAGGTATTTTTTTCTTTTAGACTTGAATGGGCAAAAAGTATATGGGAGCATGTGTATATATATATATATATACAGACGCTAAACAAATTTTTCCTAAGAGCTTTCACATATTTGAATGTTTAGCAATATAAAATCTACTTTAATATTATTACTTATATGCATGCATATCTCTGTATAAGTTATTTTAATATCTAGCCTATCAATTACCCTCTAATTTTAATTTTTTTTATTTATTATATTGTCTTGTGGAGGTGATAATTCATGTGGCTCTCACTATAAGATTTTTCAAGATTACCAAGTTTTTCTGTTGATACACTTTTGAAATTTATTGGTAATTGAAATTATTAATGAATTTTAATTCGTTAGTACGAATCATAGCAGCAATTATTTACTAATTTATTTGAAATCTATTTGTGATTGTTCCGTTGATATTACTCGTTTGAGAGAAAAATAAAAAAATATATATATTTGTTCATAAATTTAAAATTAGTTAGTCATTTGAAAAAAATAAAAAAGAAAAAAAATTATTTTTGGTTAAGATAAATATTATTATTTTTACGTTAAAAAAATAAGAAAATGAGAAAAAATAAAAAAAAATAAGAAAATGAGAAATTCAATTAAATTTCTTTTTTAAGTGCTTATTATCTTTTATTTGTGATTCTAATTAGAGTATGCCTTTTATTTAGTTGGGTAGTGCACCACCAAAAGTTGAATCTCTGGTATGGTTAATTAATCATGGTAGGTTGTGCACCAAAAATTGGCCGAGTCACTTTGGCATTATACCACTAGCCCAAAGCTTGTGTCCAAGGTATGGCTCTTTTGATGAAACACTTTCTCATCTTTTCCTTAGTTGTGAATAATCCTAGTCAATATGCCTTCATTTCTTAAATGGTGTAAAATATCATTATGTTTTTTCAAGTTCAGTTTCTTTGTTGCTGTGTGAACAAAAATCTTTGGCAATTGGTAAATTTCAATGCAAGTGTCGGACTATTTTAACTTTTGCTATTCTTTGGTCTATTTGGCTGTCAAGAAATGATAAGAAAGGATACATCCACGACTATCTTATACTCCCTAATTCTTCATTGTATTGCTATATGGATGAAAGCTGTTGATTTATTCTTTTCCTATGTAGGTGTTAATCTCTTGATATAATGTGATGCAACAAAATGCTGGTCAAATTCTACTTCTGTACCTAGGCAATCTGTTCAATGGGTCAAGCCTTCTTGAAATTCGATTAAATAGAATGTTGACGAGTCAACTCTTGGAAAACTTGGTCCTTTAAGGTGTTCTACATGACTCTAATAGGATTTTTTGTGTATTTTTTCATGTTCTACAATAAGTATTCAAGACTTAAACTTTGTTGAGTTCTTGGCTATTGAAAAGCCTTGAGCATTGTTGCACTAAGACTTGATGTTTGGAAAACAAAATAAGAGTTTTTGGTAGAATCTGACTCCCAAGTAGCTCTATCATGGGTCTCACCCAAAATTTCTTATCTTTTGGAAGCTTGCATGAACTCATAACTCTATTCTTAATTTGTCCAATCTTTTTCCATTTATATCTTTTCACCATACTTTAAGGGAAGGTAATTGGATTGCAAACAGTTTGGCCAAGCAATGGCTTTTTAAAAAGGAAAATTTCATTGTCTAGTTAATTTGAGACTGAGTCTCCTCTCTTTTTATGCTTTTGTGTCTCACGTTCCTTTTGGCCTTTGTTAAAAGCTATGCTATGTCGTTTTACTGGTTGTAATTGATTGGTTATCTAAACTGCGTCGTTTTGTTTAGGTTGAGTTATTTGTATGCACATGTTGTGCGTGTGATTCAATTTGGTATAAACAGGAAGCGATGCTTCCAGAACTGACATAACGTCATTTTCTGATTTTAAATAAAAGTTCTGATTTTCTTCCTCTCTCTTCTGTTTCTGCACATGGTATCAGAGCACGGTTCCTAACTCACGCCGGCGCGTCGCCGGTTGCATAGGAGAGATCCTTGGTTCTTTCGATAGATCTGGTCATGGCGAGTAACAGCAAGGAACAGAAAGGGACTGGAGCTCCAGAAAAATTGCAGATCGCGAGTGCAGGGATGGGAGACCCACTGAGCCTTCAAACATCCGACCATCCAGGTATGAGTCTCGTTTCCGCACCTCTTGTAGGAACTAATTTCAGATCTTGGAGTAGGGCCATTAGAATAGCCTTAGGAGCCAAGATGAAATTAGGTTTTGTCGAAGGCACTACTTCGGCACCTAGTAAAGACAGTGAAGGTTATGAACAATGGAAAAGATGTGACTTCATGGTCACATCTTGGATTCTCAACTCCATATCTAAGGAGTTAGTCGATGGTTTCATATACACCGCCTCTGCCAGAGATCTCTGGCAAGAGATCTGTGAGAGATTTGGAGAGTGCAATGGTCCTATGATCTATGAGTTACACAGGAAAATGTCTCTCATCTCCCAAGAAAACCAGTCTGTCTCTGTCTACTTCACTAAGCTGAAGAGGCTGTGGGATGAACTTGGGTCAGTAGAACCTCTTCCAACCTGCACCTGTGGAGCCTCTAGGGACATAGCTGAAATAACAAACAGGAATAGGCTCATGCAATTCCTAATGGGCTTGAATGAGGCCTTTGGGTCTGTGAGAGATCAGGTATTGGGAATGGACCCTTTACCTACAGTAAACAAGGCATACTCCATGGTTGTAAAATTTGAGTCTCAAAGGGAGATTCTGGGAGCAATGAATGACAATTCAGAATCTCTTGCCTTATTAAATAAGGCTCAAGCTCAGAATCTGTCCAGACCAAAGAGGTCTGAGGTCAAGAAGGGCCACTGCACCTTCTGCAACATGGATGGTCACACTCGAGAAGGGTGTTTTAAGCTGATTGGGTATCCTGACTAGTTCAAGGGTAAGAACAAGGCAGGAACCCAATCTTTCAAAGGAAATAGAAGCACCAGAATTATGGCTGCTTTTGAGGGCAACAAGTCAGAAGAGGATAATCCTCTGGAATACCTGGACACATCAGGTAAAATACATGAATTGACATCCATGCTGAGCTCTTTAAAACAAGAAGTCTCCCAGCTTGTAAAAGGGAAAGGAACTCTTGCCCCAAGCACATCTCATGGATCTTAGGCACATTTCATGGACTTTGCAGGTAAGTCTACTATCTATAACACTTGCAATGCATATATGGAAAATGAATCTAATTGGATCCTTGACACTGGAGCCACAAATCACATGTGTTCAGACAGCAATCTGTTCACCACCTTACATCCACTACACAAGCACATCTGTGTGTGCTTTCCAGATGGGAAAACAACTCAAGTTACTCAATCTGGAAAGCTAAATCTCTTTGGAAAATTGATTTTAGATGATGTTCTTTACATTCCACACTTTCAATATAACTTGATTTCTGTTGGTCAATTAATGAATAGCCATGGCTACTGTATAGTAATGTGGAAGGATTATTGTCTTATACAGGACCCACTGAATAAGAAGGTGGTGGCCATAGGCAAGAAACAAAGAGGCCTCTTCAGGCTGAACCAAATGAGCTTTTCTCATTCTGATGTAAGGAATTGTTTGTTTGAAATCATGAACTCTAATGCTGATCTTCACAGCTTTGTAAATAGCACTTTCTCCCAAATGGATTTGAATAAAGAACATTCCATGCAACTTGAGCAGACACATAAGCATGTAGTGACCATGAATGACATGCATGATAGACTAGGGCATGCATCAGTAGGTAAGCTCAAACATGTTAAAGGCATGAACATCAGTAATGAGGCTATGAAATGCTGTCCTGTTTGCCCCTTAGCTAAACAAGCCAGATTACCTTTTCCCAGAAGCCACACTTTAGCCTCAAAACCTTTTGAGTTGGTCCATATTGACATATGGGGGCCATATAAGACTAGCTCTATCACTGGAGCTAAGTTCTTCCTCACCATTGTTGATGACTATAGTAGGGCTGTATGGACCTTCATGATGCACTTAAAGAGTCAGGCCTTTAGCTTGACTAGAAACTTTATACACATGGTAGAAAATCAGTTTAATACTACCATTAAAGTCATTAGAAGTGACAATGGAAGGGAGTTTCTAAGCCATGATTATAGTTCTCTGCTTATGAGCAAGGGAATTAAGCACCAAAGATCCTGCCCCTACACTCCACAACAGAATGGAGTTGTAGAGAGGAAACACAGACACATACTTGACACTGCTAGAGCTTTGAAAATACAATCACAAGCCCCTATTCATTTTTGGTCAGAATGCATTTTAACTGCCACCTACCTCATTAACAGAATGCCTATGGAGCATTTTGGTTGGTCCACGCCTTATGAGAGGCTCTATGGGACCCCACCTGACTATTCTCACTTGAGAAAGTTTGGTTGCTTGTGTTTTGCTACTTCTGTGGGAATTCAGAAGGATAAATTTCAAGAAAGAGCCATTAAGGCTGTGATGATAGGCTATGCCAGCACACACAAAGCCTATAAGCTTTACAACATCAATGATAAAACCTTCTTTATTAGTAGGGATGTTATCTTTCATGAAAATATTTTTCCCTTCCACGATAGCAATCAGATTGAAAATCATGTGCTTCCTATTCCTGTGATTGAGAATGATTATCCTGTTGTTGAATCCTCTCCTTCTGGTCACACCAGTGATGACCTACAGAAACATCCTTCAGTTAGAAGGACACAAAGGCATAGACAAGCCCCTGTCTGGATGCATGACTATGTTGATTCCCAGCAAATATCCTTTATGACCTTCCATCCTATACATCAATCTTATATTTGCAATGTCAACAAGGTTTCTGAACCTTCTACTTATAATCAAGCATCTAAGGATGCACATTGGGTAGAAGCCATGAAGCAAGAGCTTCAGGCCCTGGAAAATAACAGCACTTGGGTGCTCACTAATTTACCCAAGGGTAAGAAAGCAATAGGCTGTAAATGGGTCTATAAAGTGGAATTCAAGTCAAATGGGGATATAGAGAGATATAAGGCCCGGCTGGTGGCCAAGGGCTACAACCAGATTGAGGGGTTGGATTATAAGGATAGATTTTCCCCTGTGGCCAAACTTACAACTGTAAGAATTTTGATTGCTCTTGCTACCTCCAAACAGTGGCCTATTTTTCAATTGGATATAAATAATGCTTTTTTGCATGGTAATCTTGATGAAGAGGTGTACATGACACCTCCCCAAGGGTATCACAAAGCTCAGCCAGGGCAAGTTTGCTTGCTTAAACGGTCCTTATATGGGCTTAAACAAGCCTCCAGACAGTGGAACATTGAATTTACCACTTTTCTGAAGGGTTTAGGCTTTGTGCAGTCCCCCCATGATCATTGTCTCTTTACACAGCACACTGGTGTTTTAACTTTGATATTACTTATATATGTTGATGATGTTATTTTGACTGGAAACTCCATTGATGCCATTACTGAATGCAAACTTGCTTTAGATTCAAAATTTACTATCAAGGATTTGGGACCCCTGAAATATTTTTTGGGTCTGGAGGTTGCTAGATCCTCTCAAGCAACTTTGCTCAGTCAGACTAAGTATATTTCAGACATATTGAAAGATGCAGGGATGTTTCATTGTAAACCTGCCTCTTGTCCTTTACCTCAAGGATTGCATTTATCTCCTGATTCAGGAGAGGTTTTTGATAAACCTGATTTATATAGAAGACTGATTGGAAGGCTTCTTTATGTTAATCTCACAAGGCCTGACATATGTTATGCTGTGCAACACTTGAGTCAATTTATGAGCATGCCCCGAAAGCCTCATTGGGAGGCTGCTTTACATGTGCTTCGCTATCTTAAGGGCTCTTTACATCAGGGGCTTTATTTTCCTGTAAGTACTGATTTATCACTGACTGCCTACTGTGACTCTGATTGGGCAGCTTGCACTTATTCCAGAAAATCATTATCTGGATATTGCATATACTTGGGCCCTTGTCTTGTCTCTTGGAAAACAAAGAAATAGCCTACTGTTTCTAAGTCCTCAGCTGAGGCTGAGTATCGTGCAATGGCTAACACTGTGTGTGAACTCCTCTGGATTAGCTATATTTTGCAGGATTTGCAGGTTCACATCCAATTGCCCATTCCACTGCACTGTGATAGCAAAGCTGCCATCCACATTGCTGCCAATCCGGTTTTCCATGAGCGCACGAAGCATATCTAGATAGATTGCCACATGGTGAGAGATCAACTTCAACGGGGATTTATATTACCTCACCATGTCACTACTGAAGAACAGCTGGCTGACTTATTCACCAAGGCCCTACCAGCCTCCCGCCATAGCACATTAACCAGCAAGTTGAATCTTCTGCCTCTCCCAGCTTCAACTTGAGGAGGGGGTGTTAAAAGCTATGCTATGTCGTTTTACTGGTTGTAATTGATTGGTTATCTAAACTGCGTCGTTTTGTTTAGGTTGAGTTATTTGTATGCACATGTTGTGCGTGTGATTCAATTTGGTATAAACAGGAAGCGATGCTTCCAGAACTGACATAACGTCATTTTCTGATTTTAAATAAAAGTTCTGATTTTCTTCCTCTCTCTTCTGTTTCTGCACAGCCTTTAGTAAGTCTTGTACGCTTTTTAACTTTGTCACGGATTATAAACGTTGTTTGGACTACTTTATTTTCTTGGTTTTCATACTTGAAACGAGATTTTCTAGATTTTTCATTGAATATTTAGATAAGTTGTTTTGGATTTTTTTATTTTTTAGACTTGTTATCATGCTAAGTTTTTTCATGAACATATAATAAAATTCTCCTTATTAAAAAAATTATAGAATATTAGATTATCCTATGTAGGAATGACAATGGATCAAGTATTTTTGGTATCCGATTCGATTAGATTTTAATAATAGGAATTTGAGTAGTTATAATCGAATTTAAAATAGATTCAGATTTAAAAAATAATACCGTGATGGATTCGAATTTTATTTAAAGGATAGCCACTATCCGAATCATTTTATCTAAATAATTAATTTAATATAAAATTATATATTTTACAATAATATTTATAAAAATTTTTATATATTTTATTTACAAATTAAAATTTAAATATTTTTTAAAAATATTAAATTTTTTAAATTAAAATTATTAATAAAAATATTTTTTATATAAAATATTAATTAAAATATATAAAACTAAATAGATTTGAGTTTTATTCAGTATTTGGATAATACTATTTGAATTTGGAATGAATTCGGATAGTATTAATATGAATAGAGTCTCACATAAATTTAAGATTCATTCAAATTCAAAAAAATATTAATATTTATATGAATACAAAGAAAAATAAAATTTAATTACTCTAAATAGAATCAATAATTTCACATATCTTAGTAACTATAGAATGTACTGTACTGAAAAGAAAGAATACCGTAGGATTGCATGAGAGCTTAGAGAAGAAAATAAAAATATGAACATTTTTCATCTAATACTTGGTGTAGATCATATGGACTTGATCCTATCAGAGCCTAACGTAATCGCCAATGAAGAACAACAAATCACTCACCCTCCAATGGTTGATCTCCCTTGTTATATATTGCAGGAATACAACTGGAGCTCCTAGCAATCCCACCCTTCCTTTGACGACCTCTGTCTCTAGGGCTTATGGACTTGGCTCTGTTATTAATACTTGTGCTCTTCTTTAACATCTCTCGCATTGCTTCAGCTTGATACAATATAGGATTTACCCTAAAAAGCCTGTTAAACTTTACACAAGCACTCATGTGTTCGTTTAGGGCTTCTTCTCTTTTGCCTCCATTTTTGTCCATCTCTTGCTGGACAGCTTCTGCACATAACCCACAAATGAACTTCTCCATGAACTTATCACGCACCCGTTTTATGTACTCGGCGGTGCACTCCTCAGACATGCCGCAGCACTCGCACTTTGCGTCCTGTGGCTGTACTTCTGATATGGGTGGGAGCTTTGGATCACTGCTGGAAGTTTCTTTGGTTAGTTCTAATGAGATGTCTGACATTGTTCTTTGAAGTCCTTCCATTGAAAGTCTACTGGGTTTGTGAAGATTCTCCCTCTTGGAATATAAGCCGACGAGGGTTTCTCCGTTGGGTGCCATGGAAGGAATAAAGAAAGGAAGAAAGTGTTTGAATGCTTCTGAAAATAAAAAAGTTTCTCTGGAGCTTGAATTCTATGGGAAGAAGCACTGAAGGGTTTTCAATTTATAAAGGGAGAAAATGTATGTGGACGATGGAAATAATTACTCTGCGGCCATGAGAGAGTTAGATTCCTGAAACACCTGGAATTTTCATGGAAACGTCATGATCCTGATGTGAAAGATGATTAAAAAAAATCCTTTTTCTTGTATCAGCCTGTGAACTTATTAATTTTTACATCCATATGAAAGTACTATGCTTCTTCTCTTTGAGTTTTAATTAGTTTAATCAAATATAAAATATATTTAATGATTAATTAAGGGACTTTTTTTATATTTTTTTCTTAATTAATTAATTAATTAATCATCTCTAGTGTTGGTGACGAAAGATTTCAGATGAACCTGAAGATATCCACTATCACGAGAAATCAAGAGAGCTTGATCATAGTGGTTGTCAGAAGGTTGATAAAGTAAGAATTCACAGACGTCTTGGAGGACTGAAGCTTGATAAAGTTTGATAAAAGCAGCTTTCTTGCTATCATCTTTAGGCTTTTTTTTTTTTTTTTTTTTTTTTTTTTTCCTTTTGTTTTTCTGTGGAACTCTTTTAAACAGCAAGGTATGAATATTTTAAACATTTTCCCCCACAAAAATTTATTTTTGAATAAAATTTGGGAAAAATCACTATGTAATCGCTGTTCTATATATAAAAAAAATCATTTTAAAAAATATATTAAAATATTTTTAATATTTTAAAAAATTATTAATTACTTTTTTCGTTAATATTAAATTTTAAGCGTTAGACGAAAAATTAAAATATATTTATGAAAAAATTAATTATTGAATTTTTTTTAAAATTTCATTAATATATTAATATATATTTTTCAAAAAATTGAGATATCAACCATTAATAATAACTTTTCTCAGTAAAATTTTAACCAATAGAAATACTAATTATTTTAAAATATTTTTTTTGAAATTAAGTAACCAACCAAGATTTCTAACTAAATTATTTTTTTTTTTCTAAAATTTAAGCTTCACTCCCCACTCTCCGGACCGTTTAAGGAAATAAATAAAAGGGTAATTTATAGTAAAATTCCAGAGATTTATTAAAATTAATAATTTAATTATTATTATTTTAATGAAAAATAATATAGTCCCAAAATTTTTTCTATTATTTTATTAAAATTTACTATTAAATTATGATAATTTCATTTTTTATCACGTTTTAGACTTTATAATTTTAATAATTTATAACAATTTATTTCTTATGATTTTAATATTTATAATAATTTAATATTTTTAATTTGAGCTTTTTTAATTAATATTTAACTAATAGTAAAATTAATAGAAGGTTATTTTATTAATATATAAAATAAAAATTTATGAACTAAATTATTTAATATTAAATAAATAGAAATTAAATTATAAACTTTATTAAATCTCAAGAGTAAATTATCCTAAACAAAAATAAAAGGATGAAGTATTCTTTGGAGGGCTGTACTTGGGCTGGCTCACTGAAATGTCATATGACCTTCACTCTCACTATCTTGAACGTGAAACCGAAAGATAACAACTTAAAATGTACCTCTTTGTCACTGTGAATGAAGGCTCAAATCTATTTTTTTTTAAAAATATATATTATTAAAAAATTTTAAAAATTATGTTTTGTAATTTTAGTGTATTATGATTAAATTTATGAAATTTAATTTTAAATTATCTTTTAATAATTTTTAAATGATTTATTTAAAAGTATTTTTCTCAATACTAATTTTAATAGCAATATTAAATAAATAAAAATATTTTTTTATATACGAAGAATATAGTTGGTTCGATTTAAAATTGAATCAAACTGAATAAATTAAAAATTAAAATTATAGTATTTATAAAAATCGAATTAATTTTGAATAGAAATTGATTTGAATCAAATAAGTTCGATTCAGGTCGATTCAAGTTAGTTTGATCTATTAAACTTTTTATTTTTTTATACTTTAATTTTAATATTCTAAAATTTAAAAATATTTCAACCTTGATTATGGTTAAGTATCTTTATATTATTAAAAATAATATACTATTATCACTAATCGATTCGATTTGATTCTATTTTTTTAATTTTTATTTAATTAAAATTAAATCGAATTAAAATAACCGAAATTTTTAAAATTAAAAATTAATCAAACTTAAAATAAAAAAAAAATTAAATTAAAATTTTAAAATAATTCAGTTCGATGAATTTTTTTTAATTTGAATCAAAAATCGGTCACTCCGATGAAACTAAAAAAAAGTGACTATGTTGTGAGATGATAGCATATATTTTAAAGGAAATTACTTATGATGCAGTACTCTGTTATAATTTAAGGAGAAATTGATTTTATTTTAGTAATGTTTTTAATGTATTCTATAATTTGCCAGAGAAAATTCCAAAAATGCTAAGGAGAAATAAAAGCAGCGCTGATAAAATAAAAATTTTAAATACTTTTGCTCGAGTTTATTAGTTTAAAATCTAATTAAATTGAATAAAATAAAAATAAAAATTTATAGAAATTAAATTAAATTAAATTACAAAAATTTTAAATAGTATTAAATTAGAGTTTTTTAATAGACTTTTAATTTTAAATCTCACTTTTAGGGTTTTAAGATTTAATTAAAGTGTTAAAATCTTGATTTTTTTTAATAATAATTATTAAACAATATAAAAAATAACAAATTTTAAATCTAAAACTACAAAAATAAAAAAAAAAACTTTATGTTTATATATTCATTCATATAAAATTATTCAAAAATAACCATTTAATTCAATTCTTTTGCACTGAAATTTTTTTATAACAAAGAACAAAATCAAAATAATCAAAATTTTAAAAATAAAAATATAATGTGATATCTAATAGAATCTTTAAAAATAGAACTCATCTGCATGGTAAAAAGAAAAAAAAAAGGTAATTAAGAGTGACCACTCATAGAGCTGGACTCCATTGGAGTATTAATACAGAGAATTATATTGCATGGATTATTTATTATTTTAAGACCTATTAGATAAAAAAAATTAAGATTTATGAATTTTTGTATTTATATTTTAAATTTAAAATTTTAGATAATAAAATCAATTTTTTTTAAATTTATTTTAATTTTATCCATTAATTTCAATTAATTTTGATAATTTTTTTAATTCACGAATTATTATTTTAATATTTATTGAGTGAAAAAATCTAAACATTTATTTTAATCTATATTTATATTAAAAAATTTAAATTTTAGATAATAAATCCAAATCTTTTCGATTTTATATGATTATAATCAAGAGAAATATAAATTAAATATAGATTAGTTAACAACAATTTATAATATAGTTTCTAAAATTTTATTTAAATAATAAAATAATTCTTAAAATACATTTTTTTTTTATTTTAACACTGCTCTTTTACGTTAATTTCATTATTTACTTCTTATTCTTATTCTTATCCTTATTCTATATATATAGACCATAGAGTAATGAAAATTTTCAAAAAGAAACTTTATAAACTAAAACATATAGTATTTCATTTTATATAATATTATTGATATAAAGTATAGTTTTACATATATTGAAAATATAAACATAATTTATAATATTGAGTATAAACATTTAATAAAATATAATTAATATTACATATGATGTATAAAATAACTTTAATTTTAATATAAAATTTAAATTAAATGGTTATATTTTTATTAATATAAAATTTTAGAGATTATAATATTCTTCTTTGTTATGGTTATGATAAATTAAAAAAATTTGATTTTATTATTGATATGACTCGATTTTGGTTCAAAGGACTTCACATGCTAGCAATCCTCATTGGGCCCAACAATGACATGTTCATACTCGTACACCCGGACATGCAAACTTGATTGTACAGGACACTTATCCTTAGTGACAGGACCTAAAAAATTGCCCCTCGCCACACAGAGCCTAATCTCATTGATGGTTGTTAAGTCATGATGACCAGAATCTCTATAAATATGGGATCTCTTATTCATTAACTGTAAACTTTGAATTTCTTTTTACAGTTTAAAGTAGTAGGAATATAGAGTTTAAATTAAACAATTTTAATATATTCAAGTTATTTCTTACTTACTATTTCACTTGTCTAGATAAATTAAATATTAATTTGAGTATCAGACTGACTGCTCATAAAACATCAACCACCTTATATTTTCTGTTTACTCACAAAAAACATATTTCACAGGACATCATTTGATTCCATTGTCGGAATCCAAAAAGTTTCCTTTCTTATTTGAAAAATCCGACTTGTCTTACATTTCTCTTACTCCGTCAATTTGCACTTTTCATTATTTCTAATGTGAAAGCTCACGAACTGTTTTCAAATATGATGCAAACAGGGCAACCACTATTCTCACTTCATTGTGAAGCGGATAGAATACCCCTCCAACTGTGACTAAAATGGACCTTAGTGCTATGAACAGTGAACATATGGTATACTTCCTAAGGAATTGCCAAGACAAGGGAGGAGACGTCTCAGAGAACTCCTAGAGCTAAGGGAGAGGCACCTCACTTGATACAAGAATCGAGAATGCCAATTCTAAAGGCAAAAGTAAGTTAAGGGATGAGGAGTCCTCAAACGAGGCACCGTGAAATGTAAATTCAAAAAGATAATTTTAACATTACTTAATTAGTCATTAAAAATTCTTTTTATTTTTATTTTTTTACTTTTGCTTTTAAATTTATTTGTTATTTTTAATTAATAATTGCTCTTTATAAAAATTATTTTAATTTAATAGTAACTATTAATATTTAATGTATTTATAATTAATATTAAAAATTTATTATATTATTTTATTAATTTAAAAAATAATTCTTATATTTTTAATAATAAAAATTATATAAAATTCATACTTTAAATGTTGCAAAAATACTAATAATAATTTTTCAGTGAATGTGATAAATATAATTGTTATTTATAAGAATAAATATTTATATTTTGTTTAAAAATAATAAAAATGGTAAATAAATTTGAATTTTATTATTAATTTATCTAATATAAAAAAATTTAATTATATTTAATTATATTTAAATTGATTTCAAATAAATGAATTTTTTATGAATATAAATGAATTGAATTTTATTAATAAAATTTAATTTTTTTTAGAAAAATTACATATTAAATAAGGACAAAAGCGATTACATACTGTTCAATTTTTTTTAAACATTCTTCACAATCTCGTAAAAGTTTAGCTTCCCCCTTTAAAATCACATCCATTTGGATAAATAATAAAAAAAAACACAATGCTATATTCTATCTTGGTCTTCCGAAGAGAAATTTAGAGTTGAACCATTGCAATCTTCTGGTTCTCAACTCATGCGAAAATTAGAAACCGATTGTGTTGGTTTCTAATTTGCATTAGTTTTCCAAAAGAAAGATTGCTGGATCTTTATTATATTCAAATTGTAGGAGCTATCTTCTAGAGCAAAGCTGCAAGTATCTAGTTTACTAACCGTTTAATTTCAATTCACTTCAGATTTTGATATTTTATTTTTAACGGTTTATTTTTATGATAAAACGCGTTTAATTTCATAAAAACTTTTTACAATAATGCGGGTATTAATAATTTTTAAAATAAAATTTTAATTATTTAATTTATTTTATTGACCATTAAAATATAAATTATGACAAAGTGCATATTAATAACTTTTTAAAATGAAATTTTAATTATTTAATTTATTTTATTGACCATTGAAATATAAATTAATAAGTGATTTAATATTTTAAACACATATTGAAAAATTGGATTTTATCAAAAAATTTTGAGTGGGCCATTATAAAAAAATGAAATAAATCTAATAATTATACATGGATATTTATAAAAAAATTCTTTAAAGCTTGGGGGCCGGGCCTCACCAGCTTTGCGTAATTCAGCCAAGACATCCTGTTTTGGAGAAATTACATTATGAAATTAACACGTATAATTGCCAGCATGGTACAATAAACCAATAAAAATAAATTAAATATATAATTCAAATTTATAAATAAATTAATAAATTTTCAAAATATAATAATTAAGTATTTTTTTAAAAAATATAATCTTTTTATTTGAGACTTTCAATTGATAAAAAAAAATTATTGTAATTGTTCTGTAATCCTTTTATTGAAATTTGAAAGTTCTTTATTAAAAAAAATGAAGTAGCAAATAAAATTATTAAAAACTATTAAAAAACTTTGTTAGGATATTTATTATTAAAAATAAATTAAAGAAATAGTGTTAAGCACTTTAACGTGAGCGATTAATCGTAGTAGGTAACTGGACACTATATTTTTAGATTTTTAATTGATTATTTTTAATCAATGACTCTTTAAAATAAAATTTTAATTAATTGATTTATTTTATTGAATTTTGAAATATAAATTAATAAGTGATTTAATATATTAAGGATTTAAATGTTCTCAAATAGTTTTGAGGGGGCCATTACAAAAAATTAAAATAAATCTAATAAATAATTATATGTATGTTTATCAAAATTGTTTTGAAGTTTGGGGCAGAGCTCCCCTGCCCTTTGCTTCCACCATTATTTGTTGTACCATGTAATCATCTTACATAGTATAACTGATTCGCTTTATAATTTTTTTTCAAAACTCACAGGACCTTCCCCTTTTTAAAGGGTTTTAAAGGGGAAATCCTAAAGTAAAAGCAAGAAAATAAAATCCCTTTAAAAGGGAAGTAAGAATTCAAAATTTTCTATTCTTTCTAAAAATATTTTCTTAAACTGGTCTTTTTAATTAGGTTCGGAAATCCCATGATATTTCATAAGCCGTATCCAAGGTCTATATCTGTCTTACCCAAGGTCGACCCTGCCCGAGATCTACCTTCGCGATCCACCTCTAATTTCTGCTTAAAACTTCTAATTAAGATATTTTCTTTTTAAAGAATACAGAACAGAATTTGGCAATATTGCAAAAAGGATAAAAATATCCATAATTTATCATAATCAACTCTGATGACTGCCGGGCTTCACACGCCTAGGTAGGAGGCCTGGCTCGCGAAAGCTGTCCCAGCCCAAGATCCAGGAAGCCTCCCTATCGAGTCGGACTAACTCCTTCGGCCTAGACATAGCCTCCGAGTGCAGATCGGGTCACTCACAAGCCTAGGTACCCCAACCACGGGCTTCGCATCATAACGTGACATGAGGAAGGACAGCAGGTCCAGTCACCTCGTAGTTTTACCTGCATGCGCGCTGGGGGAATTAAATAGCCGCCTGGTATGGAGAGGACGACTGACGCCATTCATACGTATGGACGGGGTTGTTTGTTTTGTATACCTAAAATTAAGTTATTTGTTTGTTTTGTATTGGACGGGGTTGTTGACTTGTAAAAGCTTCTTCTTTGTCTGTAGAAAGGGTGACTTGCTGTTGTAAAAATGTGAGAGAAAGAGAGAGTGTGTATTTTATGTTAAAGGAGAGTTGGGAAATGAAAAAGAAGAAAAGGAAAATAATTTCTTTATATTACTCTATTTTTCTTTAATGAAGTTTGAAGTTAAATTCTCTCCATCTTTTCTCTTTTTAATTGTGTTATTTTTAAGTTTTTGTGATGGGTTTTTTGAGTCCAAGTCTTCGCTTTTAATCTTTAGCTTTATTATTGCAAATTTAATATCTTTTATACAGAAATCGGCTACTCTATTTTTCTAGGTTACTTTTCTTTATTTTTAATTAATTATTTTCTGTTTTAGCTAGTTATTTCAATAGTATTATCATAGCTAGTTTTCATTTCAAAAGTGATATTGAAGCGAAAATGACCTTGGGTTTTTTTTTTCAAATTGTTTGTGGATTTATTTTTGAAGTTTGTTTTTTTTATGAAAATTATTTTGCTTCATTTATCTTTTATTTTTTTAATTTGAAAAGTTACGAGAGTTTACTTTTCTTTTTTGTTGGAAGTGTTTTTTTTTTTTTTTGAAATTTATGAGACGACTAATATGTCGATAACAGTAGAACACTTATTGAAGAAATTGACTTATCTATAAATAGTAGAACTATTATAAAATTTTTATTTAAATAGATTGACATATCTATAAATTATAAAAAATTTATTTGAAAGGACCTTATACATATCTCACATTTTTATGTAAAATTACCTATCAGGTACAATAAGCCAATAAAAAAATAGATAAATAAAATCTATACGTGGATAAGTTATTTTTTTTTTCTCTCAAAATTACATAGGATACATGAATTGAGTTACGCTAGATTCATGGTTCAGTTTTTCCATTTTTCTTCTTTTCTTAATTACGGCCAACTAACTATGAACGATCTTAAACATGAATATCGAATCAATCTTATCATTAAATTAGTTGAAACCATTTCATTTCAAATGCTTTTGGTTAAAGGATTCAATAATGAGGCCGTTTTAGTTTCCAGAAAGATCCTACAGACTTTCCTACCCAAATTCTCTAATTCAAGGTATATACCTAATATAACAAGCCACAAGAAGTTGTGTACTTGGTCATAGCTTGAAGTTTGTGATGGCTTTACTCTTTGTTCTTCATGGAACAACTGATAAAGTCACAGGTAACTAGTATACTAGGATTTATATAGTGAAGCAGCCTCCAAGTTCAAAGAGATAAAGCTCTATGATGGCTTCTTTTCCTTCTCTTTAAAATTATAAAATTAATATTATCCTCCTTCTCTTTTAAAAAAAAAATAAAAAATAAAAAAGCACGTCATTTTTTCTTAAAAAAATATTAAATGAATTGTTATTATCTAAAATTTAATTATAAATTTTAAATATAATAAGAACCAGTGATATTACTGAGAAATTATAAAGAAAAATAAACATATTTTAAATCTTTTAATTTATAGGCTCATAATTTTAATATTTGATCTTATTTTCTATAATGAAAATGATAAATAATTGGTTATAAAATAAAGTTTAATATTAATAGTGATTAAATATTGTTTAATCACATATATTTAAAAAGAATTTTTTTAATAACACTTAAATTACTGTGTTGAATTCAGTTTGAGAATTAATCATCGATACTTGAATTCTTTTTTTCGTTTCAATAAAGTAGTTTTGGTTATAGAAGATGCTCTATATAACCAAATCTCTCCTTAGGTTTAGATTAATTAGAAAATATTCACTAATTAATTCTTAGCCAATAAATCGCTCAAAGAACGTCCTTGAGATTTTTATTTATCGATTATCAACTGCTTTAAGTAATAGAGAGACCTAATTCTAACTGACCAGCCGCGTGGTGAGTTTAAGTTAGATTATGCAATTTATTAGTTGTTACACTAATTGTTACTTGTGTTTGAATAATCTAAGCAATTACGGACTTGAAACATTTAAACTAATAATATATTACTTTGAAATCAAGAACAATGGGCCATATTGATCCAAATAACAAAGCAATGATAATATTAAGAATAAAATTGCATAAATATTGAATAATAAAATATGAACCATTGAGTTTAGATCTCCCAATTCATATAGAAACTGAAATTTCCTCCTAACTTCAACTAGAAATAGAGTTTTTAGCCACTCATGACTTATAAAGAAGAAACAAAAGAGAAAAGAGATGAAAGATGATTTGGTGCTATGCAGAATCGGGTGTGTGATGCTGTTATCCTCATGCTTTATAGGCGTTTAGAACCCTAGTAGATCCCCTTTTGGAATGATAATTCTACTTTGATTTGATTTAGGATTCTTCCCTTGGATATATTTCTTCATAAGTAGAATTCCTTGATTTGAGGAGATATTTGTGCCACAGGTTTGAGGAGATTCTGTGTGGGCCCCGCAGCTTTAATGAGGAGACCAAGTCTTTAAATTTTCAAATATAGAAATTTTTCGCCTGCTGTTGGTTTTGTATAATCCATTGATTTGTCCAGTTGATTTGGGCAAATCGTCTAGGCAAACCCTAGTCTGAGAGCTTTATGCGGTATAGTTCTGGGTTTCTACATAAGTTGTTGGTTTGGGAAAGTTGCCCGAGCAAATCACCATCTAAAGACTTCCAGGTTTTCGTGTATTCTGCAGGTTTGGCTTGTTGGCTTGCGCAAGTCGCCATCTGAAGACTTCCAAGTTTATGTACAATCTGTCGATTTGCCCAGTTAGTTTGGACAAATCGCTTAAGCAAATCCATTGTAGGTCAGGGTAGTTCCGGGTTTCAGTGTAATGTGTGACTTCAGTGCAATGTGTGACTTCAGTGCAATGAAGGATTTTCCCAAATCAACTGGTCCAATCATTTTCAGCACTTTTAAGCATCTTTTCATCAATTCTCCTTTTCTTTTTGCTTTTCTACAAAATATGATTAAAAACATAAAATAAGTTAGAAAAGTACTTAATTAAGTGCTAAGAAAAGTAGAAAAAATGTGTACAGATTACATTTGATCAAATACCCCTACACCTAGCCTTTTGCTTGAGGGCAAGCAAAAGATACCCTAGTCAAATTAAATCCCTTTTCCCCTTAATTCAAACCCCTAGATCCCTAAATTGAAGTATCACAGTGTTGTGTATATGCACTAAGGTTATCCCTCTTTTTCCTTGTGTCCTTTTACCTACATTAGTTGAGAGTTGCTTTCCTCAAGAGAGGATTTATATTTCATTCATGCACAATTTCTTTTTTACTTTAATTTTGACTATGCAGCTTTTAGAACCTCCTGCCCTTGCCATTTTAGCACATATTCAGTTTCAAGCACTTCATTCTGGCTTATAAAGTCATTCAACCTTTTTATGTGAAGGTATATATTTGTAATACCCATCCCGGTTACTCAGTTGGTCACTTGTTCAAATGGCTACTAGCTCTACACATAATCTTTGACTATTGGAGCAGGTTTTGATTTGTGTTGTGTACTTTCTCTGCTTTTCTTTCTTTTTTCTCTTTTTTTTTTATGATTTGAGCAAATCAAGGTACCAGTCACTGCATTAGTCGTTTGACATCTCTCACAGTTTAATAATTATTTAATCTCTCTACTAAGTAATAACACACGTCTTAACCATAGTGAGTAGAAAGATTCAATTCAAAAAGAGACCTCCAAAAATGAATGTCACTCACTGTAAGTGATTCAATAGAAGTTTAAAGAGTGGGCAAATCAAAAGGTAGAGACTCTTAAAAAAAATTATTGCCATGTGTGAAAAGGAAAAGAAACAGTGAAGGGTGTGAAAGAAAATATGAAATGTGAAAAAAAATGTGAAATAATATAAAGTACTCCCCCCACACCTATCTTAGCCATTGTCCTCAATGAGAAATAAGGAAAAATTGAAATGTGACTTCCCTAGGTATGGATTTGGGCAAATCCTTTGGCCAAATCAGGGGTGCTGGTGAATTCCAGGCATAAGGTGGTCTCAATTCTGTCCTCCAGCAGCTGCAACATGCCCTCCACGTACTGAATTCTAATCCCAATTCTGTCCAGTCTCGCATTTGTGGAGGGGTTTGGTGGTGCCTCATCTGGTGGTGCTGTTGTGTCTACTGCAGGTGGGGCTATCGCTTGGGATACTTCTGTCTGATGTGCTGCACTCTTTCTGAACACATGCTCATAGTGTGGTACCACCGACGCTGCAGGTACAAGAGAGAAAACACTCCTAACCTTGCGAAGCAACCCCGTGTCATCTAAGACACGCAAATCCAGTGGGGTTGGATTGCTGGCTTGGCGAAGGTTAGTTTGTTCATGGTTAAAAACCTTTAGATTAACACCAAGTAAAGTAATGATATGGCCAATAATCAATCAAGTAAAGTAATGATATGGCCAAGAATCAATGGGCGGTGGTAGGACAGGATGCCAATAATCTGTGTGGCAAACCAGAATTCAAAATTAAGTTTCTTGTTATTCTCCATGCTCCAAAGACAATAGAGTTCTGTTGTAATACCCGGCTAGACTCCGGTATCGGAATTCCTACCGTCCGGTGGAATCTCGGATGTCGGAAACCTCTAGGAGGGTAAAACCATGTTTTATGAAAGGTTTTTAATGTATTTTATGTTTTTAAGCAAAAAGGAAATTGAGTTTTGAATGAAAAAGACCAAAGGAGGCTTTGCCAGGTTCGGCCGCCGAAAGTTAAGTTCGGCCGCCGAACATGGTGGGGTTTTGGGAGCGCTTTAGGCCTCCGAAAGCCTTGTTTGAAAGACTCAAGGTTCGGCCGCCGAACCTCATGTTCGGCCGCCGAACATGCATGAGATGTGGGGGCACGTTAGGCCGCCGAAAGGTGGCAGAACCAGCCCTATAAGAGACCCCGTGACCGAAACAGGCGAGGTTTTCTCTCCCATTTCGGCCGACGGTAAGCTTTAGCCCTCCTATGGTCATTTTAAGTGTTTTCCCTCAAATCCTTTAGATCTTAACAAGTTACATCTTGTTTTTGAAGAGTTTTAAAGTTCAAGCAAGTTTTGGAGCTTTGAGGTTCAAGAACTCGAATCTCCCCATCTTCGAGCTAGGATCGTTTCTCTCTCGATCTTCAAGAGGTAAGAGCCGATCTCTAGTTCTATATGTGTTTTAAGTAAGTTTTATGCAAGTTTTTGGGGTAGAAATGCATGAGTAGGCTTGATGAGTTTTTATGAAAAATCCATGGCTTTAATGTATGTTTATGTGCAATGTGGCTTGCTTGTGTGTTGTAGTTGGGGTTTAAGCTTGTTGGAGACCCCTAGGAGCTTGTATGCTTGTGTATGAGTGTTGTAGAAGAGTTTTATGCATGATTAGGAAGTTTGGGAAACTTGGAGGCAAGAGGAGCCAAGTTTCTGCCCTTGGCAGAAACCAGGTTCGGCAGCCGAAGGGAGTTTCGGCCGCCGAACATGGCTTGTGAGGCAGCTTTAGGCTGCCGAAGCTTGCCCCCGAAAGTTGGAGTTTCGGCTCTGTCCGAGACTTTCGGCCGCCGAAGGTGCCGCCGAACATGCATGAGTTTCGTCTCTGTCTGGAAGTTTCGGCCGCCGAAGGTGCCGCCGAACCTGCCTGACTTTCGGCTCTGGAGGGACTTCCGGCCGCCGAAGGTGCCGCCGAAAGTGCCCTTCCCAGCCTTTTCTTGCATGTTTTCTAGGGATGTGTTGAGGTGTTTTTTAGGAGGTTTTTGGGGGTATGTTTAGAGTTATGTTCTTGTTGTTTGGTGCCTCATTCGAGTCCACCTGTGTAGGTTCGGACCCGAGGACCCGAGACCCCCGGTTGTGAGATAGTCTTTCAGAGTCTGTCGTTAAAGCTTCGGTCACCAGGTGAGTGGGATTATTTCCCTAAGTTTTTCAGTAATAAATAAATGAACAAATGAATGAATCTGATAGCATACTCATGCATCATTAATGCCATGTGATGTTTCAGGATGTTTGCATTAGAAATTCACGAATATGTTGCATTGCATAATTTGATGTTGATGTGGATGGTTATTGGGTGATCCATAGTCCTCTAATGTTATGTTATGATGATATGTTATGGAAGACCAGTGAGGCCCATTCTACGCCCCTGGCATTATGTAAGAGAAAGACCAGTGAGGCCCATTCTACGCCCCTGGCACTTTGGAATGTTATGTTATGTATGTTATGTAAGAGAAAGACCAGCGAGGCCCATTCTACGCCCCTGGCACTTGGAGATGTGAGGACTAATGGTGACAATACCATCCTTTATGTGATTAAATGTGATGTGTTGCATTTCATGAAAGCATGTAAAGTAAAAGTTATGTTATTTAATGTTATTAATAAAATGAATAATAATAATATACCTAAAAAGTGTGGAATTAAAGCAAATGCTAATAATAATAAAATGAAGAATAAAATACCTAAAAAGGGAGGAATTAATATCATGTTTTTACTTTTTACTCACTGGGCTTTTTAGCTCACCCCTCTCCCCTAACCCCAGTCTTGCAGGTACCGTGTAGATAGAGAAGTCAGAAGAGTAAGAGAAGTTTATGTAATAGCATAGCTGTGGACATGGTTTATTCATAATGTAAAAGTATGTTATGTAATGTAATGTAAGTTTTATAGTGTGCTTGACTAGAGTCTGTTGTAATCCCTTAAATACATGAGATAAATGTTTTTATGATGTTTATGTAACCCAAGCCTGATATATGTTATGTACCCCATTGGAGTATTTGTTGAGAACTCCAATGAGGGGTTTATGTTATGTTTATGCATGCACAGGCTAGGCTGGGTAAAGAAATGTTTGAATGAAAGAAAAGTTTAAATTTTTATGTATGTTTTGGTTCATGTATGGGATTGAACAGGTTCACAGGATGTATGTTTGGCTTGCTACGGGTTCCGGCGGCCTTAAGCCGACCTGAATCCTAGCGCCGGTAGCGGTCCGGTTTCCGGGCCGTTACAGAATGGTATCAGAGCCCTAGGTTCATATGGTCGGACCTAGAGTGTCGGGCTCATAGATGTGATAGAATGGTCAAGCACAATAGGAAATCATGTCCACTAGGATAGGATGTAGAGTCCTGTCTTGCATGAAAGTATGTATGCCATGAGATATGATGTGTATATGATGTGGGTTCATGTGTGTCCACATGAACCATTTGATGCTGATGTTTTGTTATCTGTGCTGTTTTTCAGTAAACAGAATGCGAGGAACTCGTCGATCAGCTAGATTGACTAGAGTACCACCGGAGGATGAGGGCACGAGCGCCCGTCCCCCAGCATTGCCAAGAGCAATGTCAAGCAGGTCCAACAGGGACAGAACAGTGAGGGACCCTAGAAGGTCTCTGGATCTGGGTAGAAGCAGATCAGTAAGGGGTACAGTTCAGGAAAGGATGTCAGTTGATGAAGAAGTAGAGATGGATGTGGAGCAGAGGAGGGATGGTAACCTTGGTGTAAACATGCCAGAAGAGGGCATGGGTGAGTCACAGGGAGGCACTCAGGCCTCGGGGTTTGTTCTTCCACCCCAGTACCCACCTTTTTCACCATACCCCGGGTATTCGATGGGAAGTACATCGGATTACCCCAGTTTTAATCCTTACCCTTCTCATATGCCATATCCACCTTTCTACCCACAGTATCCACAGTACCCTATGTACCCACCTCCATCCTTCCATCCAGGCACGGCAAACCCTATCCCAGGGGATGTCGCACCTCCACCACCAGCAGAACCCACAGTTCCAGAAACTCAAAGACCTCAACCTACCTCATCTGGAGGGAGCAAGGCCAAGATGACCGACTATATGAAGTTGGGTGCTCCCCAGTTTGATACCGGTGATGATCCGTTTGTGTACCTGGAGAAGGTCAAAACAATTACAGATGAGATAGGGGCTGATGACAGCAGAGCCATTCAGATGGCTGGTTTCACCCTGAAATGCAAAAAGGCCCGTGAGTGGTTCAAGGGCTATGTGAAACCAAGGGTGGACAGTCTTTCATGGGAGGAGTTTGCGAATGAGTTCGCAGGATGGGCTTTCCCTGACAGTTCAAGGGAACTGAAGATGATTGAGTTTGAACAGCTGAAACAGACAGATGAGATGGGTGTCGATGAGTACACCGATAGATTCTTAGAGTTGTTGCCGTTTGCTGGGCAACATTTGGACACAGATTCGAAGAAGTCGAGGAGGTATACCATGAGGCTCAATTCCAGGTATTCCTCTTTGATTCAGTCAGCCGATAGAGAAAGTTTCCATGCCATTATAGACATGGCCAGGAGAATGGAGGCTAGTGCCGTAATAGAGGGAAAAGTCAAGCAGTCAGTGGCACAACCTTCTGGTTCTAAGACCCCAAGTGGGGGAAGGATAGATCCTTCATCCTTGAGTTCAGCCAGTAAGAAGTGGAGCAGTACCACTAAGAAACCAAAGAAGAATAAGTTCTGGAGCAAGATCAAGTCAGGTCTGGGACTAGGAAGTGGCTCAAGCTCTGGTGCTGATAATGCAGTATGTGCAAGGTGTGGTAAGCTACACAGAGGGGTATGCCGTTTTGGGACAACAGCCTGTTACAGGTGTGGGCAGGAGGGACACATGTCCATGGAGTGTCCTAGAGCAGTTCCTATGGCACGGCCCCAGCAGACTACTTCAGGTAGTGTGGCACAGCCAGCAGCTTCAGCCGCGACACAGGCCAGTGGCAGAGGCCGAGGGAGAGGGTCAGCCTCTTCTTCATCAGCTTACAGAGGGGAAGGTCCGTCAGCTCCAGCACGGATCTTCACTATGACACAGCAGGAGGCAAACGCATCCAACACCGTGGTGTCAGGTAATATCATCATTGGTTGTTCAGATGCTTATGCCTTAATGGACCCGGGTGCATCCCATTCTTTTGTTTCTCCGAGAGCGGTCGAGAGGTTGGGTTTGATGGTCTCTGGGTTAGAGTGTCCCCTATGGGTCAGTGGACCCAAGTGTGACCCGTCAGTGGCAGAGTCAGTCTGCCAGTACAGTCCAGTTTTCATTGAGGGAAGATGTCTATCCGCCGACCTTGTGGTTCTAGACTTGACAGATTTTGACGTCATTCTAGGGATGGATTGGCTATCTACCCATGGTGCTACCTTGGATTGCAGAGACAAGGTAGTTAAGTTCAGATGTCAGAATGGGTCAGAGGTTGTCTTTAGAGGAGACAGGGGGAGTACACCTAGAGGTTTGATATCAGCCCTACAGGCTCGTAGGCTGCTCAGGAGGGGTTGTCAGGGTTATCTAGCTCATGTGAGAGAGCTAGACAAAGATGTCAGAGAGCCCGCCTCAGTGCCTGTGGTTAGAGAGTTCTTAGATGTTTTCCCGGACGAACTGCCAGGTTTACCGCCTCCGAGGGAGATAGAGTTCGAGATAGAATTGATGCCAGGAACCAGACCGATCTCTATCCCTCCCTACAGGATGGCGCCAGCAGAGCTGAAGGAGCTTAAAGAACAGTTGCAAGAGCTGGTAGATAAGGGTTTCATCCGACCGAGTACCTCACCTTGGGGTGCTCCAGTGTTGTTCGTGAAAAAGAAGGATGGATCCCTTAGACTTTGTATCGACTACAGACAGTTGAACAAGGTCACTACCAAGAACAAGTACCCGTTGCCTAGGATCGATGATCTATTCGACCAGCTAGCAGGAGCAGGTTGTTTCTCCAAAATAGATCTGAGATCTGGGTACCATCAGCTGAGGATCAGAGATGAGGACGTGCCGAAGACAGCTTTCAGGACCAGATATGGGCACTATGAGTTCCTAGTGATGCCGTTCGGGTTAACAAACGCCCCTGCAGCATTCATGGACCTCATGAACAGAGTATTTAGCCAATACCTGGATCACTTCGTTATTGTCTTCATAGATGATATCTTAGTGTATTCCAGGAATGCAGAAGAGCATGCCCATCATTTGCGGTTGGTCTTGCAGACTTTGAGGGAACATGGCTTGTATGCCAAGTTCTCTAAATGTGAATTCTGGCTGAGGAGCATTTCGTTCTTGGGGCATGTAGTGTCAGAGAATGGTATTGAGGTGGACCCCAAGAAGACAGAAACTGTGGCTAACTGGCCTAGACCCACTTCAGTGACAGAGATTAGAAGTTTCTTGGGTTTGGCTGGTTACTACAGGAGGTTCGTTCAGGACTTCTCAAAGATAGCAGCTCCTCTGACCAGGTTAACCAAGAAGAATCAGAAATTTCTGTGGACCGACCAGTGCGAAGAGAGTTTTGAAGAGCTTAAGAAGAGGTTGACTTCAGCACCAGTTTTAGCTCTGCCATCTAGTGATGAGGACTTTACAGTCTTTTGTGATGCATCCCGTGTGGGACTGGGTTGTGTACTGATGCAGAATGAGAAGGTGATTGCTTATGCTTCTAGGCAGCTGAAGAAGCATGAGTTGAATTACCCCACACACGACCTGGAGATGGCAGCAGTAATCTTTGCACTCAAGATGTGGAGGCATTACCTCTATGGGGTAAAATGTGAGATCTTCACAGATCATAAGAGCCTGCAGTACATCCTGAGTCAAAGAGATTTGAACTTGAGACAGAGAAGATGGGTAGAACTGCTCAGTGACTACGATTGCAAAATCCAGTATCATCCGGGTAAGGCTAATGTAGTGGCTGATGCCTTAAGCCGGAAATCACTCGGCAGTCTATCCCACATCACAGCAGAACGAAGACCAGTAGTAAAGGAGTTCTACAAGCTCATCGAAGAAGGACTACAGTTAGAGTTGTCGGGTACAGGTGCCTTGTTGGCTCAGATGAAAGTGACACCCGTGTTCCTTGAGCAAATTGCTCAGAAACAGCATGAGGACCCCGAGTTAGTGAAGATTGCCAGGACTGTTCAGTCAGGCAATGATAGTGAGTTCAGATTCGACAGTAAGGGGATCCTCCGCTATGGGAGTCGATTATGTGTACCAGACGACATAGGGCTAAAAGGAGACATTATGAGAGAGGCTCATAATGCAAGATACAGCATTCACCCCGGAGCCACCAAGATGTATCAAGATTTGAAGAAAGTTTATTGGTGGCCAGCAATGAAGAAAGAAGTGGCACAGTTCGTGTCAGCCTGCGAAGTGTGTCAGAGGGTGAAGCTGGAACATCAGAAGCCGGCTGGAATGCTTAACCCGCTACCTATTCCCGAATGGAAATGGGAAAATATAGCTATGGACTTCGTAGTAGGGTTACCGGCGGCGTCCAACAGAGTGGACTCCATATGGGTGATTGTGGACAGACTCACCAAATCTGCTCACTTCATTCCTGTCAGGAGTGGCTATTCTGTGGACAAGTTGGCGCAGGTGTATGTGGACGAGATCGTCAGGCTGCATGGGGTTCCCGTTTCGATAGTGTCAGATAGAGGGCCCCAGTTCACCTCCAGGTTTTGGCGGAGTCTGCAGAATGCCATGGGTACTAGGTTGGATTTCAGTACTGCCTTCCACCCCCAGACTGATGGACAGTCAGAAAGGACCATCCAGACTATCGAGGATATGCTCAGAATGTGTGTGCTGGACTTTGGCGGTTCTTGGAGGCAGCATCTACCTTTGGTGGAGTTTGCCTACAATAACAGCCATCATGCTAGCATCGGGATGGCTCCATATGAAGTTTTGTACGGAAGGAAGTGCAGATCACCTGTTTGCTGGGAGGAAGTTGGAGAGAAGGCCTTGGCAGGGCCTGAGCTAGTAGAGATTACCAGCAGGGTGGTACCCATAATCAGAGAAAGAATCAAGACTGCTGCAAGCAGACAGAGGAGTTATGCAGACATCCGCAGAAGGCAGTTAGAGTTTCAGGAGGGGGATCTGGTATTGCTAAAGGTGTCTCCAATGAAGGGAGTGGTTCGCTTCGGGAAGAAAGGTAAACTAGCCCCACGATACATCGGACCCTTTGAAATCTTGCAAAAGATTGGGAATGTGTCGTACAAGCTAGATTTACCTGCTTCAATGGCAAGAATCCATCCGGTTTTCCATGTTTCGATGTTGAGGAAGTTTGTGTCAGATCCGAGCAAGGTTCTTAGTGAGCCTGATGTGGAGGTCCAAGAGGATCTCACCTATGTTGAACAGCCAGTACGGATCATAGACACGCAGATCAGAAAGTTAAGAAACAAGGAAATCCCGATGGTGAAAGTCCTGTGGAACCACCACAACTTGGAAGAGTGCACTTGGGAGACACGGGAGTCTATGCTCCAGCAGTACCCTCAGCTCTTTTAAGGTTAGATCCCTATGTGTTGTTGTGCCTTGTATGTATGTTATATGTTTGCCATGTTATGTGTTATTTGGTGAACATTCGGGGACGAATGTTCTTAAGGGGGGGAGAATGTAATACCCGGCTAGACTCCGGTATCGGAATTCCTACCGTCCGGTGGAATCTCGGATGTCGGAAACCTCTAGGAGGGTAAAACCATGTTTTATGAAAGGTTTTTAATGTATTTTATGTTTTTAAGCAAAAAGGAAATTGAGTTTTGAATGAAAAAGACCAAAGGAGGCTTTGCCAGGTTCGGCCGCCGAAAGTTAAGTTCGGCCGCCGAACATGGTGGGGTTTTGGGAGCGCTTTAGGCCTCCGAAAGCCTTGTTTGAAAGACTCAAGGTTCGGCCGCCGAACCTCATGTTCGGCCGCCGAACATGCATGAGATGTGGGGGCACGTTAGGCCGCCGAAAGGTGGCAGAACCAGCCCTATAAGAGACCCCGTGACCGAAACAGGCGAGGTTTTCTCTCCCATTTCGGCCGACGGTAAGCTTTAGCCCTCCTATGGTCATTTTAAGTGTTTTCCCTCAAATCCTTTAGATCTTAACAAGTTACATCTTGTTTTTGAAGAGTTTTAAAGTTCAAGCAAGTTTTGGAGCTTTGAGGTTCAAGAACTCGAATCTCCCCATCTTCGAGCTAGGATCGTTTCTCTCTCGATCTTCAAGAGGTAAGAGCCGATCTCTAGTTCTATATGTGTTTTAAGTAAGTTTTATGCAAGTTTTTGGGGTAGAAATGCATGAGTAGGCTTGATGAGTTTTTATGAAAAATCCATGGCTTTAATGTATGTTTATGTGCAATGTGGCTTGCTTGTGTGTTGTAGTTGGGGTTTAAGCTTGTTGGAGACCCCTAGGAGCTTGTATGCTTGTGTATGAGTGTTGTAGAAGAGTTTTATGCATGATTAGGAAGTTTGGGAAACTTGGAGGCAAGAGGAGCCAAGTTTCTGCCCTTGGCAGAAACCAGGTTCGGCAGCCGAAGGGAGTTTCGGCCGCCGAACATGGCTTGTGAGGCAGCTTTAGGCTGCCGAAGCTTGCCCCCGAAAGTTGGAGTTTCGGCTCTGTCCGAGACTTTCGGCCGCCGAAGGTGCCGCCGAACATGCATGAGTTTCGTCTCTGTCTGGAAGTTTCGGCCGCCGAAGGTGCCGCCGAACCTGCCTGACTTTCGGCTCTGGAGGGACTTCCGGCCGCCGAAGGTGCCGCCGAAAGTGCCCTTCCCAGCCTTTTCTTGCATGTTTTCTAGGGATGTGTTGAGGTGTTTTTTAGGAGGTTTTTGGGGGTATGTTTAGAGTTATGTTCTTGTTGTTTGGTGCCTCATTCGAGTCCACCTGTGTAGGTTCGGACCCGAGGACCCGAGACCCCCGGTTGTGAGATAGTCTTTCAGAGTCTGTCGTTAAAGCTTCGGTCACCAGGTGAGTGGGATTATTTCCCTAAGTTTTTCAGTAATAAATAAATGAACAAATGAATGAATCTGATAGCATACTCATGCATCATTAATGCCATGTGATGTTTCAGGATGTTTGCATTAGAAATTCACGAATATGTTGCATTGCATAATTTGATGTTGATGTGGATGGTTATTGGGTGATCCATAGTCCTCTAATGTTATGTTATGATGATATGTTATGGAAGACCAGTGAGGCCCATTCTACGCCCCTGGCATTATGTAAGAGAAAGACCAGTGAGGCCCATTCTACGCCCCTGGCACTTTGGAATGTTATGTTATGTATGTTATGTAAGAGAAAGACCAGCGAGGCCCATTCTACGCCCCTGGCACTTGGAGATGTGAGGACTAATGGTGACAATACCATCCTTTATGTGATTAAATGTGATGTGTTGCATTTCATGAAAGCATGTAAAGTAAAAGTTATGTTATTTAATGTTATTAATAAAATGAATAATAATAATATACCTAAAAAGTGTGGAATTAAAGCAAATGCTAATAATAATAAAATGAAGAATAAAATACCTAAAAAGGGAGGAATTAATATCATGTTTTTACTTTTTACTCACTGGGCTTTTTAGCTCACCCCTCTCCCCTAACCCCAGTCTTGCAGGTACCGTGTAGATAGAGAAGTCAGAAGAGTAAGAGAAGTTTATGTAATAGCATAGCTGTGGACATGGTTTATTCATAATGTAAAAGTATGTTATGTAATGTAATGTAAGTTTTATAGTGTGCTTGACTAGAGTCTGTTGTAATCCCTTAAATACATGAGATAAATGTTTTTATGATGTTTATGTAACCCAAGCCTGATATATGTTATGTACCCCATTGGAGTATTTGTTGAGAACTCCAATGAGGGGTTTATGTTATGTTTATGCATGCACAGGCTAGGCTGGGTAAAGAAATGTTTGAATGAAAGAAAAGTTTAAATTTTTATGTATGTTTTGGTTCATGTATGGGATTGAACAGGTTCACAGGATGTATGTTTGGCTTGCTACGGGTTCCGGCGGCCTTAAGCCGACCTGAATCCTAGCGCCGGTAGCGGTCCGGTTTCCGGGCCGTTACTTTGGTCAAAATATTTGACGCATCGTTGCGTCTAAAAAATATATAGGCCAAGAACCTATGTAAGTATTTCAAACAAGAATTGTAAATACAAATCTTTGGATTTATTCGGGCAGTATGAATCAGGGGGGTTTGCACAAAGCTCAGAATATGCAACAGTGGCATTGAAATCAGTAGGGATATCACAGAGAGCGTTTTGAGAGTCAAATCCTAGTGCAGTAGTAAACTCAGCCATGAACATGCTAAAACGGTGTTCTATCAGCCTAAAAATGACTATGTCTAGTGTGTGAGTAGTAAGCATAGCTGTTTTGTCAAAGAAGAAAGTGCACAAGAACTCACGAACGAGCTCTGTGAAGGCAGCATGCGTAAATGGAAAAACGGTGCCCAAGCAATGCCATTGATCAGGAGTGCTACTTCCTCCCGAATACCAAGTGCATCAAGTGTCTCAAGATATGGGTACGTACCTGGTATGTAAGGGAGCAATGAGATGGTGTCATATCTGCCACGCTCAGCTTATTTGTTGCAGTACTTTCAAAGCATGATCCATAGCTGGGGATTTGGACAAATCACGGTGGGAGCTGGGGGTGTTGTTTCCTTTAGAAGTTGCAGCTGGCCCGCTGGTTGAGGTATCCATACGGCGCCTAGTGTTGGGTCGCCTAGGTGAGGATGGGGCGTTTGGCACTTATGTCCGCGACCATCTAAAGGAGTTACTAATGGTAATGGTGTGGCTTGGGGAGTCTCCTTATCGAGTGCCTGAGTTTCAAAATGTGGTGTTGTGGACAACGCCTGTGGTCGGCAGCGATAAGTGTTGGTGACCGGTAGTGACGAAGTGCGAAGAGATGCTTCAGCTGTTGACCCAGTATCGGCAGTGACGTCTACAATGGGTGGTGGGTTGACGATTGGCTCCTCATCACTGTCTGTGGGCATGTGTACTAGTTTGGGTAGGCCTAGTTGGTGCCACTGGCCTGGTCTAGAGGTAGCCACCATTTTCGTGTGCACCATGCTTGTTTGTGTTGGTATGAGAGAAAACTTAGGGAAGAAGGGAAAGGTGCAGTAGCGTAAGTAAAAGAGAATAAAAGAAGCAATTTAAAGAGATTTGGGAAAAGTGATTTTCCCTGGTAATAAATGCAGTATCTCTGTTGTCTAGCTGTTGTGATTTGCCCAGATGATTTGGGAAAATCACCTTAGGCAAATCAATCCTGCTGGGTTGCCTCCCAGTAGCACCCTTGTTTGAAGTCGCGGGCTGGACTGTGCCAATTTGATCAGAGCGATGGCGAGGGGTTGTTCAGGGGAATTTCTTCCATAATCTTAACAACAAATCCCTCATAATATGACTTTAGGCGATGTCCATTGACCTTAAAGACCTTCCCTGTTTCTAAATTGCGAACGTCCACAGCACCATGGAGAAAAATGTATTCCACTATAAAGGGTCCAATCCAACAGAATTGCAACTTCCTTGGAAACAAGTTTAAACGAGAGTCAAAAAGTAAAACCTTATCACCGACCTTAAACTGCTTTCTAGAAATCTGATTGTCATGAAAAGCTTTAGTTTTGGACTTGTAATCCCAGGAAGTATAATATGCATCGCGTCTTAACTCTTCTAATTCTTGAAGTTGTAACTTTCTGTGTGAACCGGCCTCATCAATATTAAGGTTGCAGCTCTTAATAGCCCAATAGGCTCCGTGTTCTAGCTCAACGGGCAGGTGACAGGCTTTTCCATAAACCAACTGATATGGTAACATCCCTATAGGTGTCTTGTATGTTGTTCGGTAAATCCACAAGGCATCGTTAAGGCGCACACTCCAGTCTCTGCGGTTTGGACAAACCATTTTCTCCAGGATGGCCTTGATTTCTCTATTTGACACATCGGCTTACCCGTTGGTTTGAGGATGATATGCAGTGGATATCCTGTGGATGACATGATATTTCTTGAGAAGGGTGTCCATCACTTTGTTGTAGAAATGTGTTTCTCTATCACTAATAATCGCCTTAGGCAAGCCAAACCTTGAAAAGATGTGAGTCTTGATAAATTCTATCACTACCTTGGCGTCTTCTGCTCTAGTTGCCTTTGTCTCTATCCATTTAGACACATAATTTATGACAAGAATTATGTAAGTGTACCCAAAGGATGGTGGAAATAGTTCCATGAAATCTATCCCCCATATGTCAAAGATTTCATAGACCATAATAGGTGTTTATGGCATTTGGTTTTTGCTGCTTAAATTTCCTGATTATAGGCACTTTGTACATGACCTGCAAAATAAATAAGTATCACGAAAGATGTTAGGCCAAAATAAACCACACTCCAAGATTTTCTGGGCTATCTTTCGTGGACCAAAGTGTCCCCCGCAACCATGTAAATGGCAGAAGGCTAAGACTGAAGCTATTTCTTGATCTGGGATGCATCTCCTGATTATTTGGTCAGAACAGTGCTTCCATATGTAAGGCTCATCCCAAGTATAGTACTTAGATTGCTCTTAACCTTTTCCTTCGCGTGTTTAGGCAAATCCGAGGGCAAATCACCAGCAACCAGGTAATTGACTATGTCAACATACCTTGGGGATACAGATTGTATAGCAAACAGCTGTTCTCCGGGAAAGGCTTCATTGATTGGACATGGCTCTAGATTTGTAGGAAGACGGCTTAGGTGATCAGCCACAAGTTTTTCTTTCCCTTTCTTGTCTCAGATCTCAAGATCAAATTCTTGTAAGAGCAGTATCCAGCGGATGAGTCTTGGTTTGGCCTCCTTTTTCTTGATCAAATACCTCAATGCTGCATGATTTGAATAGATGATTACCTTTGTGCCAAAAAAGTATGAGCGAAACTTCTCCAATGCAAATACCACAGCCAGGAGTTCCTTTTTTTTCGTTGAATAATTACATTGTGTAGCATCTAAGGTACGGGAAGCATAGTGGATAACATGAGGAATATTATCAATCCGCTGTCCCAATACTACCCCCACAGTATAATTGCTGGCATCACACATTATTTCAAAATCCCAATTAGGTGCTTGTATGATGGGGCTATTACTAGCATTTCTTTGATCAAATCAAAGGTTGCCTTGCAATCTGCATCAAAGTCAGACATTACTTCCTGCTGCAGTAACTTACATATTGGCTATGTAATCTTAGAGAAATCCTTTATGAATCTTCAATAGAATCCAGCGTGACTATAACGACCCGAAAATCGGACCGCTACTGGCGCTAGGATCCAGATCGGCTTAAGGCCGCCGGGACCCGTAGCAAGCCAAACATTCATCCTGTGAACCTGTTTAATCCCATACATGATCAACAACATACATAAAAATTTTAAACTTTTCTTTCATTCATTCACTAAACTCAACCTGTGCATGCACTATACATAATCATAATCATCAACCCGTACTGGAGTCCTCAACAATGCTCCAATGGGGTAACATACATACATTAAGTTTGGTTTTCAATAATTATCATTAAACATTAAGATCATGTACTAGAAAGGGATTAACATAATACTATGGTCAAGCACAACTCTAAATTTTCATAAGCATCATTACATAACATTTCTATAACATACTTTTACATTACATCATATCCATGTCTACATCTAGCTATTACATAACACATGACTCTACTCCTGCTGACCTCCTGGTCTACCCTGTACCTGCAAACCTAGGGGTTAAGGGAGAGGGGTGAGCTATAAAGCCCAGTGAGCAGAATAATTAAACATTCAATTTAAATTTCATGCTTTCATGAAATGCAACATATCACAAACAATTCACATCAAGGATGAACTTGTCACCAATAGCCCACTACTCATTCCAATAGTGCCAGGGGCGTAGACTGGGCCTCACTGGTCTTTCTCTTACATTACATGCATAACATAACATTCCAATATGCCAGGGGCGTAGAATGGGCCTCACTGGTCTTTCTCTTACATAGTGCCAGGGACGTAGAATGGGCCTCACTGGTCCTCCATACCGTATCACATCATATCATAACATAGTGCAGCTAAAGGATCATCCAACATTCATCCACATCAATAACATATTATGCAATGCAACATATTCGTGAATTCTAATGCAAGCACCCTAGTATATCTCATGGCATTCATGATGCGTGTATCATGCTCAGAATTTATTTATTTACTTTGAAACAAAACAAGGTATTCTACTCACCTCTGGCTGAAGCTCTAACAGACTCCGAAGCAGCTGAACTCACTGCTGGGGTCATCGGTTCCTCAGGTTCGAACCTACACAGGTGGACTTAAATGAGGGACCTAACATACATAAACATGACTCTAAAATACTCCCCAAAAACTCCTTAAAACACCTTAAAACAATCACATAAATCATGCAAAGGAGGGTTGAACAGGGCACTTTCGGCGGCAGGTTCGGCGGCCGAAAGGCCCTCCAGAGCTGAAAGTCATGCACCTTCGGCGGCACTTTCGGCGGCCGAAGGTTCCCTCCAGAGATGAAACTCATGCATGTTCAGCGGCACCTTCGGCGGCCGAAACTTCCTTCCAGAGCCGAAAGTCCACTTTCGGGGGCAGGGTTCGGTAGCCGATACATGCTACCAAAGGCAGGTTCGGCGGCCGAAAGAGCCTTCAGCTGCCGAACCTGAGTTCTTCCCAAAGGGCATAAACTTAGCTCAACATGCATAAATGCCTCCCAACTCATTCAATCATGCATTTTCCTATTCTACAACATGCATACTCAAGCATACAAGCTCCTAGGGGCTTCAAACTATCCTAAACCCCATCTACAACACATCAAACATGCATATCCAACATACATTGTTCATAAACGCACGGTAAACCCATAAACTCCACATAAACCTACACATGCATTTCTACCCCAAGAAACTTCATAAAACTTACTTAAAACATTAAAGGAACTATGGATCTACTCTTACCTCTTGAAGAACGAGAGGAGAGACGATCCAACTCGGAGATGGGGAGAAATCCGCTCTTTGGTCTCCAAGTTTCCAAAACTTGCTCTTTTTGTTCAAATATCTTCAAATCAACATAAAGCTTGTTAAAACATGAAAGAACGAAGGAAAAACATCTAAAATGAACCATGGGAGAGTAAGAACTCACCGTGGCCGAAAATGGAGAGAAAACTCGCCTGTTTCGGCCATGGAGCTCTTATATAGGGGCTGGCAGACCACCTTTTGACAGCCTAAAGTGCCTCCAAAACTCATGCAAGTTCGGCGGCCGAACATGAGGTTCGGCGGCCGAACCTTTGAAACTTTCGGAAGCCTAACTTGCCCCCCTAAACCATCCCACGTTCGGCGGCCGAACCTGGAAATATCTCCTTGGTCTCTTTCATTTAAAACTCAATTTCCTTTTGCTTAAAACCATAAGATACATTAAAACATTTTATAAAAACATGATTTTACCCTTCTAGAGGTTTTCGACATCTGAGATTCCACCGGACGGTAGGAATTCCGATACAGGAGTCTAGCCGGGTATTACAGTGGCCAAGAAAAGAGCGAATCTCCCTTATGTTCATGGGATAAGGCAAATTCTTTATTGTATCAACTTTGGCTTTATCCACTTCTATCCTTTTGGCAAAAATAACATGGACTAAAATCAAACTTTGGTTAACCATGAAGTGACAATTTTCGTAGTTTAAAACTAGATTTGAATCCAAGCAGCTTTCAAGGATCTTTTCCAAATTATCAAGGCATTCATCAAAAGAGTTATCGTATACAGTAAAAGTTTTCCATAAAGACTTTAATGATTTTCTCCACATAGTCAGAAAATATGCTCATCATGCAGCATTAGAAGGTGGCTAGTGCATTGCATAGGCCGAATGAAATTCTTCTAAATGCAAAAGTACCAAAAGATAAGTGAATGTTGTCTTTTCTTAGTCTTCTGGGGCCACGGGAATTTGGTAGAATCCCGAATACCCATCCGGACAGCAGTAATGTGATTTGCCCGCAAATCTTTCAAGCATCTGGTTAATGAAGGGCAAAGGAAAGTGATCTTTTCTTGTTGCTGCATTAAACTTTCTGTAATCTATACATACTCTTCACCCATTTTGCACACGAGTGGGTACAAGTTCTCCTTCATAATTATGAACAATGGTGATTCCAGTCTTCTTTGAAACTACATGGATAGAGCTTACCCATTGGCTGTCAGAGATTGGGTAGATTACTCCAGCGTCTAAAAACTTAACTATTTCTTTCTTCACAACCTCCATCATAGGAGGGTTTAACCTCCTTTGAGCATCATGGACAGATTTGCAATCCTCCTCCATAAGAATTCCTTGCATACATGTTGATGGTGAGATGCCTTTCATATCTTCTATGGTCCAACCTATAGCCTTCTTGTATTTTTTCAACACTTGTATGGGGCTTTCTTCTTCGTGGTGACTCAGCTGATTTGATACTATGACAGATAGTGTCTTTTCTATCTCTAAGTATACGTACTTCAGATGCCTTGGTAGAGGCTTCAGTTCTAGTTCTAGGATTGTCTAGACTGATGGTTGCTCTCTGTCCGTTGATTTAGGCAAATAAGTCTGATCTTGATCTTGCGTAACTCCCAGGCTACATGTTGTCTCCCATGTTTTTGCCTCATTCATGTTTATCCTGTCCTGTTCCTGCATAGATCAGCGTTTGGTAAGTCATCTTGATTTATTTCAAAGATTTCTTTACTTAAGCAATCAATAACATCTAAACCATACACAGAAGATACATCATTAGAAAATTTCATTGCATCATAAATATTAAACTTGATTACTTCCCCTTCAAATTCCATAGTCAATGTGTCATCGTGCACATCTATCTTTGTTCTGGCCATACTCAGAAAGGATCTTCCGAGTAGGATATCCGATGTGGTATTGCCCTTGTCCTCCTCCATATCAATTACATAAAAGTCTGTTGGAAAGACCAGCTGGTCCACCTGCACTAAGACGTCTTCTAGGACACCTTTGGAATAGATAATAGACCTGTCAGCCAATTGAATAATAATCCTGATGTTTTTCAGTGTGCCTGCATTTAAGGAATCCTAGATGGAGAGAGGCATAATATTGATTAATGCCCCAAAGTCACACATGGCTTTCTTTATTCCCACATTACTTATCTTGCATGAAACAACAAACATCCCTCTATCTTTGCACTTAGCTGAAAGCTTCATTTGAATGATAGCCGAAACACATTTCCTTACACTTACCTTCTCATGTTCAGCAAGCTTCCTACGGTTGGTGCATAGCTCCTTCAAGAATTTTGCATATCGTGGTATTTGTTTGACATCATCCAGTAAAGGTATGTTGATTTTCACTTTGCGAAAGGTTGCAAGTATTGCTTTTTCTTCTTTTTTTTTCTTTTTAATTTTTAGATCTTGCTAACCTTTCTGGAAAGGGAGGTGGAATTTTGAACTTTTCTGGTTGCTTTTCTGCTCTCTACTGCCTTGGTCTAGAATTTATCATTTGTTCTTCAGTGATTTGCTCAGTTTGTCTATCGATTTGGGCAAATCTCGATTCTATCTTACCACTCGGTAGTTCCTTTTCAACAGTCTACCTAGAAGTTTAGGAAAATCGAGGCTCCATTCTGTCAATTTGCAACTCCTTCCCACTTCTCAAGGTTATGGCACTAGCATTCTACTTTGGGTTGATCTTCATTTGGGAAGGTAATTTCCCTTGCGATTCTAGCTTACTTACCGAGGTAGCAACTTGACTGATCTGCTGTTCTAGGTTTTACACCGTGTTTTCTAAATACTTCACAATCTATTCAAAGGGCGCGTTGAACTTTTAAGGTGCTACTTGGGCTGGATTTCTTTGTTGAAAGTTTTGATATTGATTTGCCCTAGCGCAACTAAAGTACGGGTGCTCCCTCCAACCTGAGTTATAGGTATTAGAGTAGGGATCATATCTTCGTTGGTCATTAAACCCTCCAACCACATTGACTTGCTGGTCCTCTTCTTGAAGAGAAGGACATAGATCAGTTGGATGTCCAACGATGGCATAGATTCCACATGGCCTTACTTGCTGATTTTGTTGAGCTTGTTGAGCATGTCCTACAATAAGGCTACAGATAGCAGAGGTTAGATCAAAAATTTGTACAGCTAAGGAAGAAGTACTTACCTTAGCATCTCTCTTTGATCTCCATATTTCTTTGAGGCTGCTGCCATGGTGGAAATCAGGTCTCTGATGGCTTGAGGTATTTTGTCTTCAATCGATCCTCCACACGCTGCGTCAATCAATTTCCTTTCTGAAGGTAACAAACCTCCATAGAAGTATTCAATGAGGGATTTGTTTGAGATATCATGTTGAGGGCAGCTTGTACACAATCGCTTGAATCTCTCCCAATATTCATATAGTTCTTTAGAGTCCCTTTGCTTGATATTGTTGATTTTCTTCCGGATGCCAATGGCTTTTGAAGTGGGAAAGTATTTGCTCAAGAAGGTTCTTACCATGCTGGCCCATGAGGTGATGTATCCGGGTGGCAAATAGAACAGTCAATCTTTTGCAAACTTATCAAGGGAGAAAGGAAAAGCTCTGAGTTTAACATGTTCTTCAAAAATACCTTGAGGTCTCATTGTTGAGCACACAATGTGAAATTCTTTTACGTGCTTATGTGGGTCCTCATTTTTCAGACCTTTGAATTTTGGAAGGAGATGAATTAATCCTATTTTAAGCTCAAAAGGGGCTGTCAAAGGTGGATAAGCGATGCACAGCGGTGCTTAATCACCCACGAGTGTGGCTAGCTCATGAAGAGTCCTTTCTTATGCCATTGGAACTCTCACCTTGACATTTTTAGCTTCAATTTCAGCAAAGACAACAGGTGGTTCAATTTCTGCAGGTGCTCGGTGGGGTGCTTCTGGTGCAGCAGCTTGCATACCAGCTACTGTTAGTTCTGTTACTAGTGCAGCAAGTTGTGCAGCAAGCTCCTGGTCTTCGCTTGTAGCAGATGAAGATGGTTTTGAGGCTTGAATCCTTATGGTTGCTTGTTTTCTCAAGCTCTTGGCGGTACGTTCATTTTCTGGATCGTAAAGAGACTCTCTTTACGTCCAGCTCTGGTCATGAAAGGAAAATACGTTAGTTTAAATCAGTTTTCCGGCAACGACGCCAATTTTTGATGGGTGTCAAAACCACAAAAAATATCCTATTAAAATATCAACAATTAAGAATTGCGTATAGTGGTAATAGGATCAAATCCACAGGGAATTGACACTATAACTTTCCAAACAATGACTATGGCAAATAAATAATGAAAATAAAATAAGGGGGATTTTTATAATGAGAAAAATAAAAATTAAAGCAATTAAAGAAAGCGATAATTAAAAGAGAAATAAATCAATGTAAACAAGTTCTAGTTAAAGTGTAGGATTCATTTCAGTTTGAGAATTGATCATCGATACTTGAATTCTTTTATTCATTTCAATAAATTAGTTTTGGTTATGGAAGACGCTCCATATAACCAAATCTCTCCTTAGGTTTAGATTAATTAGGAAACGATCGCTAATTAATCTCTAGCCAATAAATCGCCCAAAGAACGTCCTTAGGATTTTTACTTATCAATTGTCAACTGCTTTAAGTAATAGAGATATCTAATTCTAACTAACCAACTGCGTGGTGAGTTTGAGTTAAATTATGCAATTTCATAGTTGTTACACTAATTGTTACTTATATTTGAATAACCTAAGCAATTACGGACTTCAAGCATTCAAACTAACAATATATTACTTTGAAATCAAGAACAATGGGCCGTATTGATCCAAATAACAAAGCAATAATAATATGAAGTATAAAATTGCATAAATATTGAAGAATAAAATATGAACCATTGAGTTTAAATCTCCCAATTTATATAGAAATTGAAATTTCTTCCTAATTTCAACTAGAAATAGAGTTTTTAGCCTCTCATGGCTTACAAAGAAGATACAAAAGAGAGAAGAGATGAAAGATTATTTGGTGCTATGCAGAATCAGGTGTGTGATGTTGTTGTCCTCATGCTTTTATAGGCGTTTAGAACCCTAATATATCCCCCTTTTGAAATGGTAATTCTACTTTTATTTGATTTAGGATTCCTCCCTTAAATGTATTTCTTTATGAGTAGAATTACTTGATTTGAGAAGATATTTATGCCACACGTTTGAGGAGATTCTGTATGGGCCCCGCAGCTTTAATGAGGAGACCAAGTCTTTGAATTTTCAAATTTGAAAATTTTCCGCCTGTTATTGGTTCTTTATAATCCGTTGATTTGGGCAAATCCTAGTCTGAGAGCTTTATGCCGAACAGTTCCAGATTTCTGCATAAGTTGTTGGTTTGGGCACGTTGTCTGGACAAATCACCATCTGAAGACTTCCGGGTTTTCGTGTATTCTGAAGGTTTCACCAATTGGCTTGGGCAAGTCGCCATCTGAAGACTTCCGGATTTTTGAAGACTTCCGGATTTCTGTATAATCTATCGATTTGCCCAGTTGATTTGGGTAAATTGTTTGGACAAATCCACTATAGGTCAGGACAGTTTTGGGTTTCAGTATAATCTGCGACTTTAGTGCAATGAAGGGTTTGTTCAAATCAACTGGTCCAATCATTTTCAGTACTTTTAAGCATCTTTTCATTAATTCTCCTTTTCTTTTTGTTTTTCTATAAAACATGGTGAAAAACACAATAAATTATAAAAATACTTAATTAAGTGTTAATAAAAATAAGAAAAATACTTAATTAAGTGTTAAGAAAAATAAGAAAAATGTGTTAAAATTACATTTGATCACGAATACAGACATGATCATCTGCAGACGCGTTCTTCCAAATGACATCATTCTAGACAGTTCATAATGCCCATAGAAACAGACAAATCCTTGAAAGCTCATCCGGTTGATACCTGAGCAGTAAAAAATTCCATTTCAAATTGGTGATATGCAACCTCCCTCCACAGTTGCATGCTAATAGGACAATGGAAAAATAAATGCAAAATATTCTCTACTCCTGCTTGAAAGAAAGAGCATTGAGTTTCAACTTCAATCCCACGTAATAACAAATTCAGCCTCACTAGTAATACTCCCACCTAATGCTATGATAAGCCAAAAACCAACTGAAGCTATCAACCCAAGGCCAATATCTAAGTAGTTGGTGAAAAAGCCTCTTACAAACTAGGACAACCAACAGAGCCAAAAGCAAAACAACCAAAGTAAACCTGTACAACTAAGCAAAGCAGCATGCAAGAGAAGAAAAGAACTAGTTTCTTGATACACTAAAGCAGTGACACGTAGATCAATCCACAATTTCTTCCCTTGTTGCCCATATATAAATCTTCGATTGTCGAAAAACTTTTATTTCAAAAATTTAAGGTTCTTTATTGTTCTGCCAAAACCCCTAGGATACCCAAGAAAGATTTGAACTGTGAGAGTTTGTTGCCCAAATGACGGAAGAAATTTATCAGAACAAATGAATGATTTAGCCATTCAAAGCAATTTACTTGAGGGAGTGCTTTTAATAGAACATATCATTTCTTATTATGGAGCTCAAAAAGGGATTATCTGCAATAAGTTTATACCTCATAAATGAGGATATTCTGTACATTGTACTTTATTAAATTTCCATATTAATTTGTGAGTTTTTTTTTTATATAATTATTCATTATTAAAAAATTATTTTTCAAATCATCCACTCTATAAAAGAATTTTCTAATTGTGCATCAATTTGCATGTCCGACAATATAATCAATATTGTATTTTCAACAGTTATATTACTGAATATACAAATTCGACACTAATAGTATTGAACTCTGAGCTGTTCGACATCATCGATGTTGAACAATGAACTTTCACGCTATAGGAGCACGACCACGCTATCGTCTGACACCTTTAAAATTTTTAAATAATGCAATCCGAAAAATAATTATGATATATTTATTTAAATAAAAATTTATAATTTTTTTATATATTTATCTTTTAAATGATGAATCACTATATAATTTTTACGACGAATCCACCAATGAAATTAAAAATTTTAATTCTTATAAATAAAATAATTAATATTAAATATTTATTTTTATTTACTTATAAAATTAATTTAAACTATATATAAAAAATATATAAAACTTACTCGCATTTTTTTAATTGCAATTGAATCAAAACAACTTGATACAAATACTTTTCTCTTAAAATCTTTTTGTAAAATTTTTTTTCTCTTATAAAAATCTCTCCCACTCTAAAAACACAAAAAAATTTCAATTATTGAGAAGCAAATAATTTACAGAGGAAGGAGCAATTTTTTTGAAATTTATAGAGGAGGAAGAGGCAATTTTTATAGAGAACTCGTCGAGCAGAGGAAGCAAGCAATTTATAGACGAAACCGTAGGGTAGATGTTAGCACTAGTCGTTTGGCTATCCGCACTGTGATTGAATGCTGGATAAAATGATGCATGGCATGTGCCGAACATATCATGTATGATCTTCACGGAAGTCATGTATGATCATCACCTCCTGCTCCCATGGCACGAAAGCTCATTGATAGTGTCGAATAATTTAGTGTTCAATATTAATAGTGTCAAACTTGCATGTTCAATCATATGACTATCGAATATATAATGTTGATATATACAATCTGAAAATTCTTTTTAGATTGTATGATTTAAAAAATATTTTTTAATAATGGATTATTTAATAAAAAAACTCTTAGTTTGTGATAAATGTAGTGTATTCCTTATAAATTCTCATTATTTCTTTTTATTTTTTTTGAATTAGCTTTTGAAGGTGTATCCAATCCGACTAATTTTCTTTAAATAATATTAAAATTGATTTTCTTTAAATAATATTAAAATTGATATCTAATATTGAGTTTCTCATACGTGTTTCAAACCACATTTATCTTATCTTAGACAATTTAGGTTGTGTTAAATTTTCTCAAGTAACGTGTCAGACACTCATACCCTTAACTAGTTTTGGAATTAAGTTAGGATTGAACTATCTTCTTAAGACACTCCATCTAGAATTTTCTAAGAATGTTTACAAATCCCGACAACGGTTGTCAGAGATGCCATTGTAGGTTTGGAGTGGATAACACTTACCGATCCTATAATGCTTTCACCAGAGCTTCTCTGGAATGGAATTGAGAAGCCAGAGAAGTAGCAAACTAGCTGTTGGTGTCGGAAATGTCATAGCAGGTGCAGGTGGAGGATAAGTAGCCATTTGTGGAGGTTGAAGAAGTGGGTGAAAGCCAGCTTTTCGTTAATTTTGCAGTGGCTTTTGCATAGCATTTTGGTAGTTGGTTTTACTCAATTCAATTTCCCACTCTCGCATGCATTCACTACACTTCTTCTTACATTAAAATCGTTCTTGCTTGTGGAGAGCGAATTCGGTAAAGCTTTATTGAAGTAATAATAACCCTTCATGAATATTGTAAAGCTTTATTGAAGTAATTAACTCTACTTCCACAAAGATATACTTAAAAGAGTAGAGCTTTTTTATCATAAGCTTACACAATACTTCTCTTCCACAAAGATATAGGCAAATTCATGCAGAGACAGAGAGTGCTTGTTCCATTTTATTGCCCATAAACTGGAGAGTAGAGTTAATATAGGATTCCAAATCCTGCAATCTCCACCCTTCAATCGGATCAACAACAAAAGACCACTCGATCCTACACCCATGTTCACCACCTGCTCCATCTCCATTAACCGGCAGTACTTGGATTGTGGCCGTGTACGAATTGAATCCCATGTTAGTTTCAGTGACCTGGTAACTCATACACCGTTTAACCGGATTGATCATGATGAGCTTCTCTTTGACCCAGTTGATGATGCTCCCACCAGTGGCGTCGGAGGATGGTTTTGGCTTGGAAGCACAGTAGCGGACGAGACCAGGCTTGCCTAGTTCACCCTCGACTTGGTAAGACGTTTCTAGATTTGGAAACCACTTATGTGCATTGCAGAAGTCCTCGAAGAAGGGCCACACTTGGTCTGCTGTAGCGTTTTTCAGCTCCATCGAGGCCTTGCCTTCCCATTTAGGCTCCCTTTCCTCTGCCATGTTTGTCAGGAAGTGAGAAGGAAGTAATAGCAAGGAAAACTAGCAAAGTCTCATGCTCAATTAAACTTCAGTTGACGCACAGCAACGTACAGGTGGATTTTGATTATTGATGCTTATAATGAAAAATCATAATGCGCATTGTCCATATCCAAGACTTGGAATTTTCTGCTTTGTTACTTTTGTGTTTAACCAAAAATTTATTATTATTATTATTATTTTGTGATGATAGGGATGGCGGTGTGCTTTACAGCTGTTAGCAAACCCATCAACGTGGTCACAGACGGTGGTACGTGGAGCCAACGGTGCCGTTCTCGATGTAAGCTGTCCGGTGTAGAATTTTGAATGCTATCACACACAGTAAAAAGAAAAATACAGTGGGATGTGGATGAAAAAGATATGAGTTTGCACAGTTTGCTTGGTCCAATGAAACATTTCAAAACAAATTATAAGCTCTGAAGAGTGGAAATTTGAGGCTCTTTAATATTACTGAAATATTGTCTAATAATATTTAGAACACCTAAAAAATAATTAATTAAAATATTTTTAATTAAAGAAAAAAAATTATTTTTAAATAAAATAATGCTTTTAAAAGAACAGTTTATCTTCTAGAATTTTATATTTTTTTCAATAACATTAAGCTTTATTGCTAAAAAAATTTTAAAAAAATTACCATTTATATATAAAGATGTAAATGGATGGAGTTTTTTTAAAAAAAATAAATTATCTGAAATTCTATTTATATTATTAATATTTTAAATTCAATTAAAAATTAATCTAAACTATTTTAATTTATCCCAAACTTGAATAGTTTAGTATTATATATTTTAATTAATAATTTACATAAAAAATATTTTTTATTGATAATTTTCATTTAAAAATTCAATATTTTTAAATAATATTTAAAATTTAATTTTTAAATAAAAAATATTAAAAAATTTATAAATATTATTATAAAATGTATATTTTCATATTAAATTAATTATTTATATAAATAAATTCAAATAATAAATATCTATAAATAAAAACCAAATTTATAACTGATATTACTTTTTAAATTTAAAATTATTTTAAATTCAATTATAACTATAAAAGGCACACTATTAATATATGTTATGTAATTACAGTTTTGTGCCCTTAATGATTAACAACATCCACCTTAAATTATCCTTTTTCAAAAATATACAGTTACCTAAATGCTAATGTTTTGAAGTTGAATTTTTTTTTCCTTCTATTATCAATGTAAGTAGGAAAAGCAATTAAAAAAACCCAAATAAAGAGACAAGAAATTGACAGGTTTCACATTAATGTTTAAAAGAAAAATTATTGTTACAAATAATTATAATTACAAAGTTTCCTTTTGTGTCTTTGTCTATCTTCAGTAAAAATACTAACTTATCCATAGAAAACAAATAAAGTTCCATTACTCTATTCATCCTATTATTTATATTAAAGTCTCATATGATATTGAAAGAAAGACAAAATTAGAAAAACAAATCACTAAAATAGGCAAAATTGAAAAGACAGACTATTAAAATCAGATCGAGAAGATACAGTTAAAAGGGTAAAACTAAAAAAAGCATATCATTAATTAATAAATTTTTTAAAAATTTGAGAGATTAATTAATAAATCTTTTAAAATTATAAAAATTACAGTAAAATATTTAACTGCAAAATTAATAGATGGACTAAATAGTAAACTTTTTAAAATATCAATAATATTTTAATATATTTTTTAAAATTAAGAGATTAATTAATAAATTTTTTCATATTATAGAGACAAAATAGTATTTTTTTTTCTTCTATAAATTAGTATATCACAGAAACAAAAAATAAACTAACCTAAATTGGTCCTAAATTCTAATAAAAAGTTCAATTTAGGTTAATTTGTAAAATAACCTAAATTGGGGCAGCACAAACAATAAATAATAGCACTAAATTTTTCATTCAACTGTTTATTAAAAAAACTACTTTAAAAGTTACTAACTGAGTTCATAATTAGATAAATAGAATTTATTTAAAAAATATTAATAAAATTAATAAAAAATTTAATATATGAATTATCAATTTATAAATATTATTAAAATTCAATTAAATAAATAAATCTTTTAAAAAATAGAAAACATATGTCCTAGCATTTTGGACATGCATTGGCTGGGCCTTTTTCTAAATTAGGTTGCTTGATATGACAACTCAGTCATGACTGAGTTTATTTTTTAATAAAAAAAATAGCCAGATGCTATTGTCAATAGCAGTTGGCTAAACCATACCATCTTTTGACAAATAAATTTTATTATGAGCCCATATTAAAGTGTTTGTGACCCTTTCTACAACTTAGTGGAATAACTTCCACTAAATTAGCTTCAAAAAGTACATTTATTATTTATTATATATGATATAAAAAAATTTATTAATTTCTAAATTTAAAAAAAATTAATAATTAATCATTTTGTAAGTATATAACATGAAAAAAATTTATTAATTTATTTTTTAATTTTATAAAAATATATATTAATTATTTTTTTATTTTAAAGATATTTTAAATTTTTTTAATACTTAATAATTAAAATTTATAAAAAAAATTAATTGATAAATTTTTTATAATTTCAATCACGTTTTAATACATTTTTTTAAAATTAGAAGATCGAATTTTTTTATATTAAAAATTAAATAATATTTTTTCTAGCTAAATATTTATTATTATGTGGTGATAGTGGAATATGAATGAAAAAAAGTGCACTCTACACTTTAAAAAACAATTAATAAAAATATGTAAGATTTTAATTTTTTTAAAATTAAAAAATTAAATTTATTCCTTTCAGACGAGATAATTATTAAATTAAATTATTGTGAAATTTTTAATTTCAAACAGAGGATCAGGAAAAGACGTACATGCTCCACCACGTCGTTAATATTTCTATAAAATGGGTAAAATTCACGGAACTTCTCTTCGATTTTATTAATATTATTTTATATAATATATCTATGTACATATTCTATATTAGGCTAAATGATGAAAGAAAGTCGAGACCTTAATATATTTTTTTAATACTAATTTGATATGGTGCTAAATTATGTGAAATATTAGGAATATTTAATTATTTTATTTATTTTAGAGTCTGTTTATTAGGATTTTGATTTAATTGTTTGATTTTGTTTATTTTATGCTTTAATTTAGATTTTTAATATAAAAGGAACTTATTAGAGGAAATAATGAAAATGGATCACACAGAGAAAAAGAAAGACAATCATGCTAGGTTTTGTCGGCACACTGTAAGACGACCTTTGAGTCTCCCTTTTCTTTGGTTATTGCTTTGTTTTTTTTTTTTTCTGGTGCTATGGTGATTTATTGGTATATTTGTTGTGTTTAGATTTTATCTGTGATAATTTTTGGATCGGTGAGTTCTGCATGTAGTAGTGTCTAGTCTGCTATAGGCAGGGTTTTTGAGTATTGACATCCACATTCATTTTGGGACTGTGCAGCTATGTCTGGCGAACAACACTCTCAGCGAGCTCTGTCACGTCCCCTCTCGGTGTAGTGGTCGTTTTGTTAGAGATCTGAGCCTTTCTTGTTCTATTTTGGTTTTTGGTGGATGGCAGAGGGCCAATTTTGATTGATTTACTATTGATTCAGCTATGGCTGCTAGGTTTTTTTCTTCATTGTCTAACTCATCTGATAGATGTCCATGTGCTTCTGTGCGGCTTGCTCTTTAGGGACATGCATTAAATTTTTGCCCTATTTCTATTGATTTCTTCCTTTGTTTTTTCTTTATGGCTGTGGCAATGGGGTGGTTGATTAGCGGTGCGATGTATCTTTGTGGTCATATGGCATCGTTTGAGTTGTACCGATTTTGTTTGATTTGCATGTTCACTATTTGGATTGAACTGGTTTTGGGTTGATTTGTTTGATTTCAAGGTTGAGCTGAACTTTCTACTGGGATTTGGATAGGATCTTCTACTGTTGGGCTTGTATCTCTTCTTTTGGCCATCTAGACCTTTTAATGCAACATTCTTTGCATAATAAAAGAAAAGGGATACAAAAAAATTAAAAATATTTTTAGCCTAAAGTGAGGTAAAAAACTCCACTTGGAACTTTATTTTTTGAGATGTGTTATTTTGTTGCACTTAAACGAGTACGTGTACTCCCTCCTCTCCGGACGAGGCTGTACATAGTTTTTATAGCTTTGTATTTTGGTAGGCGATACTTTTATTGAGGGAGAGCTTTTTTGGTCTATCTTATTTGTGTTTCTATGGCTTTTTCCTTATTTTTACATGTTATTTCTCATATCTGTGTTTAAAAAAGTTTCACAAAGAAAGTGTTATTGATCTTGAGACCTATGCTCAACTCCAGAGAAGGTGGCTTGACACGATCGAGGAAGAGTGTTTCCTTCCCTTTCAGAAGTGTCCGACTCTTTCTTCTCATTTGGTTGCATGTGCCTTCATCGTCCATCTCGTTTTCCTGCTTAGCTCTAAAGATCCCTTTGTCATGTGGCTTGTGATTTTTCTTTGAGTTTCTGGTTGTGATTAGTCTCGGCCCATGAGGAAGAGGAATCCCTTCTTATCGCCGAAGGATGCTGATTCTTGCAAAGTGGCGACATGTTTTGTGTTAACCGAGTTAGAAACTTAGATTTTCGAGTAGAGTTTTAGGGTTTGATGTTTAGTTGGAACCTTTTCTTTTTGAGGCTCTTACACCTTACTACTGAAAGGTTTATTCTAAATTGACTTTGGACCTGTCTATGTAAGCCTTGGGCTCTCTTGTAATTTTCAGTCTTCAATAGTTTTTTAAAAAAATCATTTTATCTTTAAAAAAAAAAAAAAGAAAAATGAGTTGAGCTTTTTATTACAAGCTAACTTAATAGTTTTTTTTTTTTTTTTTAGCTGTAATTTTAAAATTTAAACTGATAACTTATAGCTCTAGAGACAACAATATTACTAAATTCACACGCATTACTGGTAGCAGAATTATAATACAGGCATAGGCAAATTTCAGGCGGGGACAGAGAGTGCTTGTTCCATTTTGTTGCCCATAAACTGGAGAGCAGAGCTGATATATGATTCCAAATCCTGAAATCTCCATCCTTCAACCGGATCAGCAACAAACGACCACTCGATCTTACACCCATGTTCATCACCTGCTCCATCTCCATTGACAGGCAATACTTGGATTGTGGACGTATAAGAATTGAATCCCATGTTATTTTCAATGAACTGATAGCTCAGACACCGTTCAACCGGATTGATCATAATAAGCTTCTCTTTGACCCAGTCGATGACGCTCCCACCAGTGCCGTCGGAGGATGGTTTTGGCTTGAAAGCGCAGTAGCGAATGAGGCCAGGCTTGCCTAGCTCACCCTCTACATGGTAAGACGTTTCTAGATTTGGAAACCACTGATGTATATTGCAGTAGTCCTGGAAGAAAGGCCATACTTGGTCTGCTGTGGCGGCTTTCAGCTCCACCGAGGCCTTGCCTTCCCATTTAGGCTCCCTTTCCTCTGCCATTTTTGTCAGAAAGTGATAAGGGAAACATAGCAAGGAACCTGGCAAACTCTCATACACTTATAGACAGCCTGGTAAGATTTTTTATTTTTTTTCTATTATTATTATTATTATTTTGTGGTGGTTTGCTGCGCTGCTGTGCTGTACAGATTTCGGCAAATAAATGTGACCATGGACCAGTGATACATTTAAAACCAATGATGTGTTCTGAAAAGGAAACGGAAATCTAGCTACATGTCAGAATTCTTACGGTATATCTCTATTTTGAAATTCTTTTGGAATTTTTTTTTTTAAATAAAATTTAAAAATTAAAATGAAATATAAAATCTCTCAAATTTCTATTAAATCTGTAACTAAATTAAATCTGTAATTAAGGACATTGTTATTTCTTTGAAATTCTTATCTCGTCTAATGAGTAATAATACACAGTACACATATTTTATTTTATATTGGGGCAAATGGCGAAATAAACCCAAAACTTTAGCACTTTTTTTAATTATAAATAACTTTTTACTCCATAATTTCAACTAAATTTTAAGTTTTGTATAATTATATCTCATAATTAAGTATTTGTAACAATTAAGAAAAATATTTTTCATTTTTTTATTGTTTGGACACTTAATAAAATTAATTAATAAAAATATTTTTTCAGATTAAAAAAAATCATTTCCTACAAAATTGTATTTTTGAAGAATTTTATAAAAAAAATTAAATAAATTTTTACAAAACCATTCATAATTTTATCATTATATATAATATAAGTTTTTTAAATTAAAAAAAATTAAATTTTTTTATTCTAAATAATCTCCTAAAAAATGTAAATAAATTTTTTATAATAATTCATAATATTATATCTATATATAATTGAAAATATTAAATTTTTTTATTTCAAACAAAAAATTTATAAGAAAAAAATTTAATTGAATTAAATTGAATTCTTATAAAATTATTGATTTCAAATGGAATAAATAAAAACTTTATAAATAAAAAATTCAATTCAATTATATTCTTACAAAATTATTGAATCTAAACAGAGAAATTAAGACATTAATTTATAAATTTATTAATGTATTTTATTTTTTAAATTAAAATTAAACAATATAAAATAAATTATTTTATTAAAAAAATATTTTTTAAATTACACATTATTTTACACAAATAAATAGAATCTTAAAATTAAGAATTATACTTAAAGTGACATCAATAATAATAATAATAATAATAATAATAATAATAATAATAATAAAGTGGAAAGAGTATAATAACAGAAATATTTATTTTTTTTATTTTTGTTAATTAGACAGCTAGCTAATTTTAACATCAACTAATCAAAATAAAATCTTTTAAATACTAAAATTTAATATTTGTTTTACTTAATTTTAAAATGAATTTTCGGAACTTATTCACGGGAAGAGATAAAATTTTTTAATTTGTATATGAAATTCACATGTAAAATAAGTAATCAGAAAATAATTATAACAAAACTAGTAAGCAACCTAAATGAGCAAACCGAAGAACAAAGCCATGAATAAACCAAGGACAAGTTGAAGAAATTTCACATAATCACAATCACAAATCTATGTCAACTCGTATGAACAAACCCACGAATTTAATCTACTGGAACTAAATTGTAGTTTATGCATAAATTTCATACATCTCAGAGCTTAATGAGAAAGAAAATTGCTAATTAATAATAAGAGCGTAAATTTCTGAAATAGAAAAATTAATTAGTTATTATCTCGATTTTGATATTTTAAAATTAATTAATAAATTTTATAAATTATAAAAATTAAATAATTAAAAATATTAATAGTAAATTTTTAAAAAATTTATAAATATTTTAATATATTTTTTAAAATCTAACAATAAATAGTAAGTATTTTAAAATAAAATTCAGAAAGATCTAGAATAGAAGACTCACCTGTGGATAGAGTAACCGGCGGCTGCTTTGAAGCTCGAAGATGATCCTCCATTCTCCGAGTCATTAGCAGTAGAGCCGCTTCATACTTGCTCACCAAATCCTCCAACACCAAACCTTTTACAGGATTCACCTCAAACCACCACTCAATTACACATCCACCACCGTCAACCGGAACAATCCTCACTGTCGACACATATGAATTGAACCCGATGTTGCTGTCCACTATCACATATCTCAGACTGCATTCCACATTATCAACGGCTTCCAGTCTCTCCGTGGACCAGCTAACAGGGAGGTGGTTGTTGTCGCCGGATCTGTTGTGGGATGGAATTGAGGAGCCGGAGCAGTAGCGTATGCAGCCGGGCTCCCCGTTAGTGCCGGAGATGCCATAGCAGGTGCGGAGGGTAGGCAGCCATTTGTGGAGGTTGAAGAAGTCGGTGAAAAGAGGCCATATTTCGCGGGGTTCGGCTTTTGTTAATTTTGCAGTGACTTTCGCTTTCCATTTTGGCTGCCGGTTTTGCTCCACCGCCATTGGAATACAAATCGCTGTGGCTTTCGTGGGGTAAATAAGTTATGATCTAATATAATATTATTTTACGTTATTGTAATTTAAAATATTAAAAATAAAATATTTTAATTAAAATAATATGCAGAAAATAAATTTTATAATAAAATTAATATTTTTTTATAAACAATAATATTTAATTATTAATAATATTATTATATTATATCAAAATTTATTTGATTATTAAATAAAAATATAAAAGTTTAATTATTCTTTCATTAAAATTATACAAGTTTGATTAAATTTATATTCATTTATTTTGTTTTTCAAATGTTGGCCAAGAAGATGAGGAGGGCTAAATATCACAGTAGTTGTAAATGAAATTATATCATCTCAAATTATTATGCATCAGAGTGGATTGTACATTCAAATTATCCGTAAACTATTCAAGGTTTAATTCAATAAAAATAAAATTCGACTCAATTCGACTTATTTTTTAAATAAATCGAATTTGATATTATTATCTATATTGATTTAATAAATAAATTAAATTTAAATTTTACAATATTTGATTCATTTACTCATAAATTGATCTCATTTTCAAGCTCATAAATAAATTTATAAACTAATTCATTGAGCAAATCAGTGAACAAGTTCATAAATAATTTTTATAAATCATTAAATAGATCATAAATTTTTTTTTTTTATTTTTTTGAAATGGCATGAGTTATATAATTTATCATTTAAATATTTATATAAATATTATATTTTATAAATGTGTAATTATATTTTTTTAAAGATAATTTATCATTTAAAATTATAATACAATAGTATATTGAATATAAATATGTTTTTAATATAAAATAATAAATACTTAATTTTAAAAAGAATTAAACAATAATATGAATATTCCTAGATAGTAACAAGTTATACATATTATATCAATAATGGTATAAGTAATATTATTATAAATTCTCTCTCAATTTTTAATATTTATTTATATTATTTTTCTTTTTTATTTTTAAACTCTTAAAAATTTAAATAATAATAGGTTATAAAGCATATATATTATTAGTCTATGTATGTCTCACTCTGAGTGACTAACTATACTATTAATCTATTCTACCTTTGTATATTTAAAAAATATCTCTCATAATCTATTATTATTATTGTGACTAATTTTTTTGGTTAAAATATAGGAACGAAGGACTTCTCTATATAAATGTTATCAACAATTTTCTTTTAATAATTTAAAAAAACAATCTACGAGCATTTACGAGTAAGTATTTCAAATTATTGGTGAGCAATCGATAATTTATTTTAACAATCACTTTTTTCATAATTTAATAAAATTTATAATTTAGTCTTTTGAGTATTGTCATTATTAACAAGTCAGTCCCTTTATTTTTAGAAACCTATTAAAATATCCTTATCTTTTCTCTCTGTCAACAAAATAGTCCTTTCAACTATTTTTGCCGTTAAAAATATAGTAAAAGACCAAATTACCCCCTTCTTTTCCTCCTCCTCCTCCTCCTTTTTCTTCTTCATCAATTCTTCCTCCTCCTTTTTCTTCTTCATCAATTCTTCCTCCTTCTTCTGCTTCTTCTTCTTCTTCTTCTGCTTCTTCTTCTTCTTCTTCTACTTCTGCTTCTTCTTCTCTTCTTTTTCTTCTTCTTCTTCTTCTCCTTCATCATCATCATCTTCTTCTTCTTATTCTTTTTTGAGGAGGACGATTTTATTGACGGAAAGAAACAATGAGGAGGGACTATTTCATTGACGGAAAGAAACAATGAGGACGTTTTAATAGATATGAGAAAAGATAGGGACTATTTCATTAACGGAAAGAAACGATAATGACGTTTTAATAGATATAAAAAAAGATAAAAACGTTTTAATAAATTTTTAAAAATGTAGGGACTGACTTGTTAATAATAGCAATATTCAAAGACTAAATAAGGAGTTTTATTTAAAGGTAAAATTGGATTTTAAAAATTTTCTCTCCCCTCCTTATCTAATTTTAACGGAAAAAAGGACGGAATGACTATTTCGTTGACAGAAAAAAAAAAGATAAAGACATTTTAATAAGTTTTTAAAAATATAGAGACTGACTTCTTAATAATGGTAATATTCAAATACTAAATTATAAATCTCTCTTTCTTATATTGGATTAATGATACTGTTTGGCTTTTACTAATGAGAATGACGTTACAATAAAATATAGCTCATTCCAAGAATTACTATTAAAAAGGAAGGAAAATCAATGTGATGTGCTGCCACCTTATTGTATAATGTTATATATAATTGTATAATTAAGTTAATTATCCTTATATTAATATACACATTTCATATAATAGTGTATGTGTGTATTATAATAGCAATTATTTATTTTATATAATAATTTAATATAAATAAAATTCGAGTTTAAACGTAAACTTTGAAATTTTTTTTTAATTAAATTTAAATTTATTAAAACTCGACTCGATTCAATTTCATTATACCCTACTAAAAAACTACACTCATTCGACTTTGGTGCACGATGTATAACATTTCATTGCCGGATACGTGGGAAAAAGACAGAAGATGAATGCCATTGTCATTATTTATGAAAATTTACCTATTGATCTAGAAATAAATCCTACAATAAAAAAAAAAAGAAGAGGTAATTGTTAATGTAATTTAGCTAAATACTAGAGTATATCTATGGACAGCATAGAAAATGTTTTTTTTTTTTTCACTCTGCGAAAAATAATATTATAAACAAATATTATAAGAACCACTGAGTAATTCTTACTCAATATTTCTCATAATATTTATATGTTACTCTCATATAAATATACAAAACTCTTTATTCTCCCAGTATAAGACTAAACTAAGAAGAATCCATAAAGAGAAGATTTGCTTCTCACCTATCTGCTACAAAGTGCTAGGCAATGGTGTCCCTCCATTCAATGGCTGAATAAGTTATTTATAAAAATATATTATTATATAAATAAAAAAAATAAACTCTACAAAATTACTATCTTAATAATAATAAAGTAATAATTTCACAACCATCGGTAATATAGTGTTAATTTGTGCTAAGTGATTATTATATAAGATGACTTTAAATTTCAGATTCTGTCATGATGAGTAAACCTGCTTACTATATAAAATTAAGTTATTTATAAAAAAAATATTATTATATAAATAAAAAAATAAATTCTGAAAATTTAATATCTTAATAATAATTTCACAACTGTTCTGATACAGTGATTGTGCTAAGTGATTATTACATAAGATGACACTTCAGACTTCAGATTCCATCATGATGAGTAAACCTGCTTAATATATAAAATTACAATTTTATTTTTTTAGTATATATTAGATCTGAAAAATATTATGGTTTTTAAATCATGAACCATGCATAACGTGAGATCTCTGTTTCTTGTTTGTTTCGCATAGTAATAGATTTAATCACATGATGAAATGTGAATTAAAAATATATAATCATAGTCTGAGTATACTTTAAAATTGCATAAATAAATTTTTCGACTAAAGAAAGTTTGGTCTATTAAAGAAGATGATGCACTTATACTTCTTTACTTCTTCTTATCAAATCTTGTTTTCATTTTAGAGAAAATGTAGGGAAAAAAAATGTCAAAAGCAACAATTTTTTTTTTTTATCTTTCACGTAAGAAGAAAAAATTAATCTCTTTCTTCTTAAGCGTTAACAGCTATTTTTTTTATATAAAAAAATAATCATCTTTCCACTTGTGCGTTAACTGCTATTTTTTTTACATAAAATGGATGATCCTAACTCAAATTTTTTTTATCTCTCATTCACACACTTTAAATCAACTCTCATTTTAAATTTTTTATAATTTTCATATTTTATAAATAGACCGTGTGATCAGTGTATATCTCGAGAACTCAATTGCTATGTACCTATTAGAATAATATAACATCTCGATAGATGGAGTTTAGAGTAAATGCAGTATGTGATACCTTACATCATTTATCACATTTCTCTCTTATAATTTCTCTCATAATCTCTTTCTTAATCTTTTGAGTTCATAATTATATTTATCTTAAATAAAATATCTTCTTAGGTTGTGTAGTCTAATCAAAAGGCTATAAAGTGTACAAAGTTGAAGCCAATAAGGTAGTCATATGTAGAGATGTGAAGATCCATGAAGATGAAGATGCATATTAAAATTAGAAAAGAAAATTAGGTTGAGTATTCTTCTTTAGATCAATAGAATACTAGAATCATTCATACAACTCTAGAATTAGAAGCTGCAAATTCTAATACAGATTCTAATTCTAATCACCTCTGTAATACCTGGCTAGACCCCGGCATCGGAACTCCTATTTTCCGGCGGGATCTCCGTTGGAATCTGGACTTCTCGGATGTCGGAGCCTTCCAGAAGGGTAAAACAGAGGGTTTCAAAAATGTTTTGACATGTTTTTATGGTTTTGATTAAGAAAATTGAGTTTTGAAAAAGAAAAGACCAAGGAGGCAATTGCGAAGTTCGGCCGCCGAAGGTTGCATGGTTTTGCTGCCACCGAATCCCAACTTCGGCTGCCGAAGGTGGTGGAAGTGTGGAAGCTGCTTAGGCCGCCGAAGATGGATTGCCGGCCACCTATCAAAGGGTCCTTTGACCAGAAATGGAGGGTGTTTGAGCTCTCTTTTTGGTCAGAGGTAGGTTTTTGTCCTCCTTTGGTTGTTTTCATCTTTTTCTTCAAAATCTTGCAAGTTTTAATGAGTTCTGCACTTGGTTTTTGAAGTTTTGAGCAAAGAAGGCAAAGTATAGAGACTTGGAGACTTTGGATCTTTTTCCTCTACATCTCCGAGTTAGGACCATCGATCATCTCGTTCTTCAAGAGGTAAGCATGGATCCTCACCTCCCCTTATGTTTGAAGCATGTTTTTAAGGGTTTAAGAGAGTTTTTATGGCATGTTTAGAGTGGATCTAGAAGTTAGAGTATATGTTGATCATATGCTATATGTAATGCTATGATGTTGTTTGAGGAGTTTGAACTAGTTTGTAAGCTCCTATATGCATGGATAAGGGTATATGCATGGTTATGAAAGGTTGGTTGCATGTTGAGAGTGTGTGGTAAGGTTTTGGAGGCTGAATATGCATGTTTGACCCAAGTTCTGCCTTCTTGGAGAACTCAGGTTCGGCCGCCGAACCCCTTAAGGAGGCTGTTTCGGCTGCCTAAACTCGCCCTCGAAAGTTTGGACTTTCGGCTCTGGAGGGAGTTTCGGCCGCCGAACATGCCGCCGAAGGTGGGTGACTTTCGGCTCTGGAAGGTCTTTCAGCCCCCGAACCTTGCCCCCGAAAGTTTAGACTTTCGGATCTGGAAGGGACTTTCGGCCGCCGAAGGTGCCGTCGAAAGTGCATGAGTTTCGGCTCTGGAGAAGGGTTCGGCCGCCGAAGGTGCCGCCGAAAGACCCCTGTCCAGCCTTCCCTTGCCCATTTTTCCATGCATGTTTATGATGTTTTAGGGGGTTTTTGGGGAGATGTTCATAGCTATGTTAGAGTATGTTCGGTACCTCATTTGAGTCCACCTTTGTAGGTGCGGACCCGAGGAACCAAGGAGGCCCACAGAGTTAGAGATACAGAGACTGTTCAGCAGTTGCTAGAGGTGAGTGGAACTGAACTGTGTGTTTTTAAATAACTGAATAAATGAAAGTTTTAGTATGATTCATGCATCATAAATGCCATGATAATATTAGGATGTATTGCATTAGTGCTCACAAAGATGACGCATTGCATTGTTTATTGTGGATGTGGATGGACAACAGGACGATCCATTAGCCCTCTGGATATTATTGTCATGTACAGAAGAGCAGAATTATAAAAATATTTAATAAAACATGCTATCATGAAATGCGTCATATCACAAGTAAATCACATCACAGATGGACTGACCCAAAAATCCCTCTGCTCTGTGCCCGGCCCTCAAAGGAGCTCCTCAGGACTTCTGTTACATACAATAAACTCTGTGCCTGGCTCTCAACTCTAGTAGCCCACCCCTCTCCCTAACCCCATGTTTTCAGGGCTATAGAGAAGACTGAGGATCAGCAAGGGTAAAGTCTAAGTGTAGCAGTATAGAGTAGTGGACATGATGTATTGTATAGAGATTATGTAAAGTTATGTAATGTATATTGAGATAGTATTGTGCTTGGCCCTAGAGTATGTTTAATCCCTTTTGTACATGATCAGTATGTAATATTTTTATGATGTTATGATGAAAACCAAGCCGGATATACGATGATGACCCATCTAGAGCATTTGATGAGAGCTCTAGCATGTGGTTTTATGTTTACAGAGATAGTGCATGCACAGATCAAGCTTGGTAAATGAAAAAGTTCAAAATTTTTATGGAAGTGTATGATCATGTATGGGATTTATCAGGTACACAAAGTTCATAGTAGGCTTGCTACGGGTTCCGGCGACCTTAAGTCGACTTGAATCCTAGCGTCGGTAGCGCTCCGGTTTCCGGGTCGTTACAACCTCCACCAAGAACCAAATCTCTTACTGAGATTTATAAAAGTTATAATCTGGCTATCTCAAAATTGTCAAGCTATGCTGAAATTTCAACTAATGATGCATGGATAGCTATAATGCAGAAGGAAATTAGGATGATCAATAAAAATGAAACTTAGATTTTCACTCCTAGACCTAAGGATAAGAGGGCCATAGGAGTTATGAGTTTATAGAGTTAAATTGAATCTTGATATCAATATATTTAAACACATAGTAAGACTAGTTGTCAAGGGATATGCCCAAGTCTCTAGTGTTGAGTATGGAGACACATTTGTGCTTGTTGTGAAAAATGATACTGTGAGATTGCTGATTGCATTTGCTGCTAAAAACAAATGGAAGATTTAGAGCATTTGATGAGAGCTCTAGCATGTGGTTTTATGTTTACAGAGATAGTGCATGCACAGATCAAGCTTGGTAAATGAAAAAGTTCAAAATTTTTATGGAAATGTATGATCATGTATGGGATTTATCAGGTACACAAAGTTCATAGTAGGCTTGCTACGGGTTCCGGCGACCTTAAGTCGACTTGAATCCTAGCGTCGGTAGCGCTCCGGTTTCCGGGTCGTTACAACCTCCACCAAGAACCAAATCTCTTACTGAGATTTATAAAAGTTATAATCTGGCTATCTCAAAATTGTCAAGCTATGCTGAAATTTCAACTAATGATGCATGGATAGCTATAATGCAGAAGGAGATTAGGATGATCAATAAAAATGAAACTTAGATTTTCACTCCTAGACCTAAGGATAAGAGGGCCATAGGAGTTATGAGTTTATAGAGTTAAATTGAATCTTGATATCAATATATTTAAACACATAGTAAGACTAGTTGTCAAGGGATATGCCCAAGTCTCTAGTGTTGAGTATGGAGACACATTTGTGCTTGTTGTGAAAAATGATACTGTGAGATTGCTGATTGCATTTGCTGCTAAAAACAAATGGAAGATTTTTCACTTGGATGTTAAGTCTACATTTTTCGATGGCTATTTGGAGGAAGAAATCGTTGTTGAACAACCTTAATGATTTGAAATTGTTGGCCGAAAAGATCATGTCTATAAGTTTAATAAAGCTTTCTATGGATTAAAACAAATTCCAAGAGGTTGATATAGCAGAATAAATTTTTATTTACTTGATCAAGGCTTTCAAAGATGTCTCAATGAGTCTACTTTATATTTGAAGTACACCAAATGCAACAATTTGCCTATCATCTCTTTGTATATTAATGATTTATTGATAACAGGAAATAAATTGGAGGAAATTTAAAGTTTCAAAGAAAATGGCATGTATGAATTTAAAATACCAAACCTTCATATAATGAAATATTTTCTTGGCATTGAAGCCCATCAATATAAAAGTAGAATATTTATTTCTCACTACAAATATGCCCTTGATATGTTGAAAAAATTCAATATGAAGAATTGCAAATTAGTAATAACTCCATAGGTGCTGAATGAGAAACTTTATAAAAATGATGGGAACCAAAAGTAGAAGATTTTATTTTCAAAAATCTGATTAGTAACTTGTATTTAACTGCTACAATGCCTGATTTGATGTTTTCAAATGAATGGAAAAAATTTTCTTCACTTTTTCTTTCTTATTTTACTTATCTTTCAACTTCTTTCCTTTCTCTCCGTTGCTGCAATTGTTATCAATGAAGTTCCCCTGTTGTGACTGAAAATATAAATCGCTTATATGTTTGAACTTAATTTAGATCGGAGTCTTTTATAGTAACATTATATTTTATATCTAGGTTAAACTTTGTAACAATTTCATTGTAATCAAATATATATTTATGACTAAAAACAATTGTATAACTAAATATCTGACTTTGCATATTTTTAGACTATGTTTAGTAATAATATAATCAAAGGTGTAAATATTTGTAATTACTTTGTAAATTTAATTATTTTATTTACGTAATATATTGACAATTACATAATGTAATCAATTACGCTTTAAATAATGTAATGATCATTACATACATAAATTAATAGATGTCATTACAATTACTTTGTTTTGATTTATTTTATATAGTTAATCATCGCAATCACTCATATAGCTAATATAGTCGCCATCACTAATATTATCGACACTGCTGCCACTGCTACAACCATCATCATCTAGCTACCATTACAATCACCGTTATGATTACTATCTAACTACTACTATCATTAACCATAGCAATAATTATCACTAATTATTTTATAAAATTCAGCTTACCTTAATTCATTTTCTAAATAAGCAAAACTCGTACTTAACTTTTAAATTTATTTAATAAATGAGTCAAATTTAAACTTATAAAGATTCAACTCATTAATTGTTTAGAACTTATTTGTTTATAGGTTCAAATTATTTTATTAATATAATAAAATTCAATTTTCTTTTAATTTAATTAGTCTTTTAAATTTTCTTTAAATTTTACGTCTGTTTAGAATAAAAATTTTATATATTTCTTTCCTTGAACTAATTTTTAAGGTGAGTCAGACTTGATCCAACTTTAATATGATATTAGAGTTTTCTGTGTCTCCTATAAATATGTCACGGTTCAGTATAATTCTGAACGCGAAAGATATATTAAATTTTACATCAATTTAAAATATTATATTAATTTAAGAGAGATAATGCGTCCCTTATAAATACGTATAAGAGATTTAGACACTACTCTCTTGCGTTAACTAGATCTGAACTAAATTTAATAATTTTATTAGTCTTTGAAAATATTTTAAAAAATATTAAATAATGATAATAAATTTTATTGTATATATATATATATATATATGCACAACATACGCCTCCTAAATAATGTTTCCCGTTCCATTTGATTGCAACATGATAGCGAAATCAACATGATTATGTTGTTCTAAAACATTTTGGGCCTACCACATTTCAATTATTAAGCATCCTCTAATTATATATATTCTTTAATTCTAAAAAAGTGTGATGAAACGGAATGGTATAGATTTTTTCTTAATTAAAAAATTTTAAATTTAAATATTAAATATTTTAAAATTTAAAATAAAATATTTATTTTTTTAATGAATTTATATAAAAAAATAAAATTAAAAAAAGGCTAATTTCAGAGGTTATCCTTTTCATTGATAAATAGTTGATGGCGATCTCAATATGATTAGTGCAAAAATTGTTATTTCAATTTAAAATCCACATTTAATGCGCTTTTTTGACTATTGACGAGAAATACTCGTCCCACAAGAAGACAAATTATTATTATTATTATTATTATTATAAAATGGAGAATTCAAGTGAATCAAACGCTTTAACTGTTATACTCAAAATCTCTTAAGCGTTTTAAATATTTATATTATTTAAATAGTATAATTTTAATTATATATATTATTTTTAAATTTTAAATATATAAATTATTTAATCTAATCACAAGTGCGTCTGAAAAAGATTTTAAATTTTACTTTTCTAATTTTTATTTTAATATATATATATATATATATATATATATATATATATATATATATATAATTTAATTTTTATATTAAAATTAAGACAAATTGAAGTAATAATTAGTTTTTTATAAAATGGCTCAATAGTTTAATTTTAAAATATAATAATAAATTTTTCTAGATTAAAACCTTATTCTCCAATTGCACTATATGGAAAACAGTTGTCAATATGGAAACACTTTATTTATTTTGCTTCTCCTTTCTTTTCTAAACCACAATTCAACGTTCACTTTTATAAGTTTATAGTTTTTAGAAAATTCATCAGTTTATTTTTATTTTAAATTTTATTAATTAGAATATTTTATTATTTTATAAAGTTCAATTGTTTAGTTATTTTATTAAAAAATAAGTATTTATTATTATATAAAATTAATAAGTATATTTATTATTATAAATTAATTATAGATTTGATAATAATAATAATAATAATAATTATTATTATTATTATTATCCTATTTTTAATTTGACATAATTATATGTCATATTTTATCTTTTATTAAGAATGAGCTTCATTTGATTCTAAATATAATATAAATAAATTATTCAATAATATGCCTCCCAATTTAATTTTCTTGAATATATATTTCATTTACTTCTCCTTACTTTCACCTTTTAATTAATTTATTAAAGTACATAACAGTAGCTCAAAATAAATTGTGAACCGTTATCAAAACACACAAAACAGTCATAAACGATTATCAAAACATACAAGACAGAATCACATAATAAAGATGTGATAAAATAATATATGCGATCCAATCCAAAAAAAAAATTTTAAATACCTTAACACTCAGTTCAATATCAAAACTCGTTCTCCTCTCGACAGGGTGAATTTAAGTACAAAGTGTCTGTTATTAGGCACATTCTAGTGTGCTCTCAATACGCCTGTAATCGCTGAATGAACAACTTATTAGCTGGCAATATCCTTCTTCACGCAATCGATTATATTAGTGCCGAATTATCGAAAAAGATTATATTTACTCCACCTTCTTACAGTATAAAAGGGGAAAAATTACAGAGGTAAAAATATACTATTATCCCATATTACTCTTGAATTCTAAATATTACACTCACTCTTCTCTTTAACTTACTGAATTGAGTGTCGGAGTGTCTGTTGTGAACATCCACTGCCACCTCACCTTCTTTTTTTAACAGGTTTAGCATTATACAGTTTAATTCCACGCACGTCATTAATCTAGTTTCAGTAACATCGGTTTATAATTTAAAAAAAATAAAATTTTCTTTATATATTTTAAATTTACATTTCATAAACAGTAATCCAAATCCCTGTGATTAAACATAAAAAAATAGTCAGATTAAATTAATTTATCATAATAAAAATTGTCAATTATATCAGGTATAAATTAATTTGGTCAAATGTAACAATTCATAATTTTTTTTATAAATCTTAAAAAATCATGCTCCTGATTTTTAATAAATTACTAATAAATACAAATTAAAAATAAATTTATTTTTATAATTTGGCATTGTAGGTTAAATATGCAGAACTTTTATCTATTTGGTCAAATTAAAGAAAATGATATTTAAGTAGAATATAATACTAAAATCTGGGGGTTGTTATTGTTATACTACAACTTAAAAACTGAAAGTGTCTTCTTTTTTTTTTTTTCAAAGCTGGTTATGAAATATAATAGAGTTTACATAATATTTTATTTCTTTTTATATTATTATTTTATAAAAATAGAATAAAAATTAAAAAAAAAAAACATAAAATAACTGTATCGATGATACTATACCTTGTTGAATAACCGTATTTAATGGTAGTATTTAGTATTTAGATTAAATTAAAATATTATTTTTTATTATTTATTATTTAATAATTACTATTTTATAATAGAGTTTGATTGTTGAATTAATAGATATTGAAAAGCTATTTTCCTTAAAGATTATTGTAAATTTTATATATTTATAGTATTTTATTTTTTTATAAATTTAAATATTTATTTTTATTTTTTTATTATTATTTTATATCGAACGCGTTTACTTTAAATACTATAAATAAATAATTATTAACGATTAATTTAAATTTTTATTTTTATTTTTATTGTTATTATTTAATATGTAAAAAACTTTGTGCCAAGCCGTGGGATGGTGTCGTACTTGTAATTAACTAAAGCAAAATGTAAACAAAAGTAACGATTAAAGAGTGCTTTTCTAATCTTATTAGCTGTAAAAAACTTTATTTTCTTCTCTCCACTCTCGCTTGTCGGCTCCTTAAATACCTATGAACTCTTCCTCTGCACAGAATCTGAGTCTCCACCATAAACTCAATTTTTCAATTTGCTTCTCTGTCTCTCTAGCTAAAGCCTAGATCAATCCAAATCCAAGTTTCAGTCATGGAACCAAGTCCAACACTCGTAGCCCAGAAACTCTCTAACATGATACGAGTAGCTTTCTTAGTGATCCAAAATGGTATCTCTAAGACCAAGTTCATGCTTCATCTCCACCTCATTATAAAACGTGGGAAGATCTTAGCAAAGGCCTTGAATGATCTCTTGCTAGAGCATGAAACTTCTCTAAGCTGTCGCTCACATGACTTGCACATGTCATTTGTGTCTCCTGCTGTGGCTGTTGGCTGTAGACCACAAGACGTGCATATGTCATTTGTATCTCCTCGAGACTACGAATTCAGTTGCAGTAGCACTCCAAGTTATCGACCCTACAGGCGCAGAACCCATTATAATCACCGCAAAGACAAGGGATATTACGGAGACACACGCTACCACGCGCCACCGCATGCATGGAATGATGTGGAGTCAGAGACTGGAGATGTGACGGAGGCGTCTGTTAATAATTTGGTGGGTAGGGGATTTGGGTGGAGCCCGGTGGTGAGAGAGGTAAGGATAACAGATTCGCCATTCTCTGTAAGAGATTCTGGTGATCGTGAAGATTGTCCGGTGGACAAAGAAGCTGAGAAATTTATCGAGAGGTTTTACAAGGAGTTGAGGGTACAGAAGCGGATGGCTGCACGTGAAGCAGCTAATAGAAACATGATTTGAAGCTTCTGCCACGGTGGTATCATTTGTCCTACTTCAATGGTTGTACATATATATATAATTAGGACAGAGCTTTTGCTCTGCTGTCATTGTGTTCTTTTTTGCTTTTTAAGGTTCTGGTTTTGTTTGATTATGGTTTCTTGTAGCTCCTCCTCTCTGTATGTATTCCATGTATAAAATAATAATAAATTTGTAGATTTTTTTCCTTAAAATAAATATCTAGACTTAATAAGATAATAAGTGTAAAATGTTTGTAATAATTCTCAGATTGAAAAGATGGAGTTATTTTTTTTCTAAATTATGTAGAATATAATTAACACGTTTCGTCCATATTTTAATATATCATACTGAAAGTAATTAAGTTGTATTTCTTTATTATATTAAAATTAAAAAATATATATTTTTTACTTTTAAAATTTAATAATTTATTATTTATATTTTAATTTATTGAAATTAAAACAAAAAATAAAAACAATAGATAATTAGAAAGACTTTTAATTTAATATACGTAGTTAAAATAAAGGAAGCTAAAACTATTAAATTTTAAAAGTGGAGAGATATATGAATTGTTTTTAACATAATTTTTAAAAAAATAATTTTAAAAAATTATCTATTTAATCATAGAAGTACCAAACAAAATTAAGATAACAACCGTAGATATTATCAATAATATATAAATCGAAAAAATGGATGGAATTGAATTAATTTAAAATTTTATTTTTATTTTTTGTTCAATTTAATTTTTATTTTAAAAAATTTCAATTTTTTTGTTTAAATTTAATTTCGATCTAAAAATATTAATAAAATCAAATTAAACCGAACCAAAATGATTAATGGTAATAATATATTTTTTTTATAATATAAAGAGTTTAGATCATAATCAAAATTAAATATTTTAATTTTTAAAAATATTAAAATTTTAATTTTTAATTTATTCAATCTAATTTTAAATCTAATCCAACAAATGTTCCGCCTGGTTAATATAGATATTTTTCCACTATTGGAAGGAGAGACAAATGAGTGGCCCACAAATACTTTTCAGAAAATAGATAAAAGTTGCAATTGTAGCAATCAATACCATTTGAAAACACACACAATTTCCTTGCAACCTTTAATAAGCTTGACATTATAAACATTAGAGTATTAAATTGTAGCAATCAAGGATTGAAAAAACTCACAATTTCCTTGGGATCCTTTAATAATTAAGCTTGACATGATTAACACCCTAGGGTAATAAATGGCATGTCCAAATCATTTGCCCCTCTAGATGTCTTGTAATTATCTTGTTAGTTATAAACTAATTATTATTAAAATATATTTATTACTCATAGATAATTAATAATTGGGGTGGGTGCTATTCTCCTTTACTTTTCGGTTGTGAATTACAAAATATTTTCTCTATTTCATAATTTTTTTATATAAGAAAAACAATATTTTTATTAATTTTTTAATTATACAAATGTTAAAGATATTAAATTTTATTAAGAAATAATGTCTATAAAAATTTCAAATTATACATTTTTATAATAAAATGATAAAAATATTCTATATTAACGATATTTTTATAATTATACTCTCGTCTATATTCTCATTAAAATTTAATGAAAAAACTCATTCTTAACATAAAAAATCTCTTAATTGGCAAAAAAAATATAATTAGAGTAATATTTAAATTTGAAAATAAATATAGAGCTAAAAAAAAGTGTTTTTTGTCTTGTGATTAAACCTTCAACACTCTGTCCAAGGCAAATAACAGAACACGTTTTTACAATTTGTACTCTTTAACTTTTTTTCGACAAAAATATTTTATATTAATAATATATATATTTTTTTTTTAAATAGGGGCGGGAGAGTCGAACCTTTGACCTTACAAGACTACAAAGATGCACTTTTCACCAGGCTAAGTCTTGGAGTGCACTAATAATATTTTTATAATTATACTATTATCCATATTATCATTAAAATTTAATGGAAAAACTCATTTTTAGCATAAAAATCACTTAATTAAAAAAATTATAATTAAAGTAATATTTAAATCTAAAAATAAATATAGAGACAAAAAAAAAAGTATTTTTTATCTTGTGATTAAATCTCTAGCACTCTGTCTTGGGCAAGTAACAGAAATGTAAATGAGTGAGATAATTCTATTTAGAATTTTTATTTGTTACTCTAGGAGTTTCTTATGTTGAAATGGTTTTCTAAATTAATTTTTAATAGGAATATAAACAGAAGGTATAATCTTAAACAAATCGCTAATGTTGAGTATGTTTATCATAAAAAAAATAAGAGTACAATTATAAAAAAAATGCAAAATTTAAGATTTTTATGAATATTTTATCTTTTAGTAATTACTAATAGATGTTTTAAGAGATTTATTGGAAATAAAATAAAATAAAATAAGATTATAATAGTTATATATATTACCATAGTGTAAAAAAAAAAAAGTGAACAATAATTTTGTGACAATTAAAAAAGCAAAGATAGATAAAAATTATGAAACGGAGGAAATATGTAAAAATCCGGTGATTAATTTTTGATAAGCCCATCATTCAGGTTATAGTCCCATTATCCAAATCAAAATATAGGAGGTCTAATTCACCATAGATAATCTTATTTGAATCTACAAGATTCAAACCATGAATGTTCATGTCTGAATCTCTAAGGTCCAAATCATAGAATCTCCGAATCTTGTAGTGTCTAGACTTAAGATATCCTAATCTTCTAGTGTCCAAACCTTATACATTTGAAATTTGTAGTCCAAAACTACCATTATGTTATGATCTAAACGTAGGTTTTGGATGTTGAGTTGTATTTCGAGTCGTATTGGCCTGTCCGATGAGAAGAATTTAGTATGAGATGCATAATCAGTGAGTAAAAGTTTTAGAGTATACTTTTTTCAAATGTGCGTTTTAAACAGAACTAGCTAAAAGCTGCATCAGTATTATACTTAGGTCTGGCCAAACTTAGCTGATGAAGTTTATTGTGTTTGAGTTTGAGCCACAATAAATATTTTAAAGGTGAGTAGAATATATATATATATAGAAAGATCGTTGAGACACAAGTGGATTGCAGAAAACGACATAATAATTATCAGCAAGGGTGGCTATTATTGAAATGACTATATATCCACTTAGTTCCATTGATGAGCAGCTAGTTTTGATCACTTTCATGCAAATTGCACTTTAATTTTTGCAAGTGAAGCTTATCCTCTAACATATTAAGTCACCATAGCACACTTTAGTGCCTTACCTTCTCCTAGTTTTTCTTTTTTTATAATAATAATAATAACAGTTTCAATTCTCAATAAACAACTAATATCATAAATAATTCAGTTTAATATGTCTAGCGGATAATTCGAAAAGTAATTTTAGTTAGAGATGAGCAGTATTCGATTCGATTTTTAATTTTAAAAATTTTGGTTATATTGGTTCGATTCAGTTTTGATCAGAAAAAATTAAAAAAATCAAACCGAACTGATAAGTGATAATAATATATTATTTTTAATAATATAGAAAAATTAGATTATATTAATATTAAAATATTTTAATTAAATTTTAAAATAATAAAAATAAAGTGTAAAAAATAAAAAATTTATTAAAAATTCAAACTAATTAAACTGAATTGTATCGAATCGAATCAAATCAATTAGATTTGATTCGACTTCTGATCAAAATCGATTCGATTTAATTTTCACAAATACCAAAATATTAAAATTTTAATTTTTAATTTATTTAATTCAATTCGATTTTAAACTAAACGCCTAATTGCTTTCATTAATTTCAGTCCTAAAAGCATATTGACCGTACAACCATCAGCACATGCCACTGTCTATTAAGCTTCTCTTACCTATATTATCCTTATTTACTGTAGCATCTTTGTTCAAACACTAAAATAAAACTTAACCCTAAAATGGAATTTTGATTTTTATTGAGGATCAGACGCGTTGATATTTAATGTGGATTAAAAGAGTTTTTTTAGTATATATTCAAAACACATTGATTCAGCTAATTAATTTAGATTTGTGTAGAGCAGACTTATTATAAGAGTAAAAAACTGCACTCATAAATTTAATCTAATAATAAATACATTTAAATATTTCTGAAAAGTCTTAGATTTTACTTCTCCAACTTTCATTTTAAATAATAAATAAAAAACTCTCTCCTAAATTTTAAAAGTGCTTTATACCCAAAATTTTATTCAAAACTTCTACTTAAAAAAAAGTATTATCTTATTTTTCACTCTTAGAAATAGATAAAAAAAAAAATTTACTAACATAAAATGTCATATTTACTGTTAATAATTTTAGAGGTAAATTTCCCTCTAACTTACGCTCTATTTCATCTATTAATTTCACCTACACTTTTTTTTCATGTATTAATTGCTCTCCAACTATTTGTCTATTCTACATATAAAATTTTATATTAATTAATATATATTTAATTGAGTGAAATTTAATATTTAATATATATATTTTTTTGAGATAGTATTTAATATTTGTTATCTTTGTACTATTTAGTCTTGAACATGACTACTCTTCAGCTTCCAAATTGGTCATCGTCCGTGGATCACTGGTGTACTTTTATCTGTTAATGTTGTATGCAAGACTGATCATGGACATTTCCTTTTCAATCAAATTTGATTTATTTTAATTTTATTTTTTTAATAATTAAGTTCAATATTTTAGGGATTTTTCAGTTCTTTAATTCAATTTTATTTATTAAAATAAGAACCAATCCTACCAACTGATTAGAATCATAATAATGAAAATAATTAAATTGAGGGACAAAAAGTAAGTGAAATTTGTAATATTTGATGAAAGAGAGATTTTTCAATTCAAATTTTACACATTAGGAAAATTTATAAAAAAATATCAGAGTAAAAACACAATTTTTAATGAAAGAATTGATGGTTCTACTTGATCCACATGGATCAATGGGTCATTTAAATAATTTTAACATATATTTTTATTATATATCCTTTTGATTTTTTTTTAAAAAAATAATGCATAAAATTTAAAATCCTCTCTCATCAATTAAAGATTATACATTTTAAAAAACTTTTTATATGCGTGTTAATTAATTTATACATACCATTTTAATTGTTTTCTATATAATTAACTTTTTTATCTACATTAATTTAAAAATTTATGGATATAAAATTTAAATCAGATCATTTGATTTGAATTAGATGAGTTGATTAAACCAAACTAATCAACTGAGTCAAATTAAATTATCATATCGAATCAGTCTTTTGAATCAGACCGATATATCATATCAAGTCAGAATCTCAATTTAGATCTATCGATCAAATCGAACTAATATATCGAATTATATTAATATATCAAATGGAATCGAGATATTAAATCAGACCAATCAATCGGATTAAAATTTAATTTAATTTATGATAAATTGTTATTGTGTATATTATATACTATATAATATAACATAATAACTATCCAAGGTAGGTTATGCGTTGGCACTTAAAGACAGAGTCACATGGCAAAAGTCTAATCAAATGATATTCAATCTCACCGAGGGAAAAAAAGACCAGAACACTTTGGGTCTCAACTCTTTATTAAGACTCTCCCTCTCAACCTACAGGGCGAGACTCCATGGAAAGTTGTCATTAAATGATATTATATATTAGATCTCTGTTATGTCTACGATCATGGGATCATCGATGAATTAGTCGGTACCAGCTGGATTTCTAGAAAATTTTATAATTAACTCTATCTTCTTACAGTATAAAACCTAATGATCGTAAAAACTAAGAGATGCAATTCTTATACAACTATTATTGAGTTCTAAGTAATTCCTTACCTGCACCCTTCTCTTCAACCGACTAATGTGGCATGCTTTGTCCTTTTTTTTTTAATAATTTCTTATGATTGCCACAAAACACGTAGGATTGCCATCTTCTAGATCTTATATTAACTTGTTTTTGAGATCGAATTCCATAGCAATTGTTTCAAATGTTGAAGGATGAATGAAAGGAACAAATCTAGAATTTGATTGGATTCGGCTCGATCTATAAAAATTCGATTGGATTTGGCTCGTTTTTTAAATGAGGTGAGCTCGAACTTAATTTTTTGACTTGTTTATTAAACAATCCAAACTTAAATTTAGTAGCATTCGGTCCGTCAAATTTCGTGAACTAGTTCGTTAAGAGACTCGCGAATTAATTTGTTAAAGAGACTCGTGAACATATTCGTTAAAGGGCTTGTCGAGCTGACTCGTTAAGATATTTGTCGAACATGCTCGTTGTGAGACTCGTAAGTGGAATCATTAAGAGGTTCTCAAGCTAAATTAATTTATAAAACTCATAAATGTAACTAATTTATAAGCTCATAAATGTATTTAATAATACTCTTATTCATGAACTCATTAAATATGAACATTATAAAATTGTATGTTTATAAAATATGATTATTATATAATTATATTTTAAATTTATAATAAAAAATAAGTTAATGCTATTACTATATGTAAAAACAAATTTAATATATGAGCTAAAAATATATTTTTAATATAAAATAATAAATACTACTAATTATTAAGTAATATCATAAATATTTTTTAATTAAAAAAGTTATAAATATTATATTTTTAATATTTATTTATATTATTTGTCTCTCTTTTAATTTTTAAACTTAAAAAATTAAATAATATTAAAATATATAAACATATATATTGTTAATTTATATATCTATCCTTTAATTATATAACTATACTATTAATTTATATATTTATTTTTCACTATTTTTCTAAATAAATATTTTCTTTAAATTATTAATTCTCTTAATAAGCTATTGTTTTTATTATTATTTTTATATGTTTATATATGTAATTAAATTATTATTCTCATATTTAATATTATTCATTTAATTTTATAAATTAAAATTTTTATATTATTTAAATATAAATCAATAGCATCTTATTAAACGAGTATAATATATATATATAATTATATAATTTAAGTTAATTATATTTATATTAATATTTATTTTATGTAATATTTTATATTTATATTATATGTATAGTATTTTTTATAATATAAAATAATTTAATATAAATGATATATTTAAATAAAAATAAATAATAATATATAAATAATCAATAATAATATATTAGTAAATTTTATATAAAAATTTTAATTAAAATGATGTAATTTAAATAAAAACTTTTTCAAACTCTCTCTCTCCCTTATCTATATAGATTATTTATATATAAATTTATATATTTATTATATATACTTCAATGAATTTTTTATAAAATATAATATAAATATTTAAATAAATAATTATTAATTTTAGTATTATATCATTGACTTTATACAATTAATTAAAAGTTTAATAATTAGTATTTGAACAATAAATAATATTTAATGTTATAAATAAATAAATATTTAAATATTAAAATTTAAATAATAAAAAATAAAAGAATTTAAATATTAAAATCTAAATTATAAAAAAAATAAAGAGGAAACAATTTGATCATATATAATTAATTAAAAATTTAATAATTAATATTTGAACAATAAATAATATTTAATGTTATAAATAAATAAATATTTAAATATCGAAACCTAAATAATAAAAAAGATTTAAATATTAAAATTTAAATGATAAAAAGTTAAAAAGGAAAAAAAATTTGATAATTGTTATCGAATAATAAATAATATTTAATGTTATAAATAAATAAATATTTAAATATTAAAATTTAAATAATAAAAAAATAACAAAAAATAATATTTAATGTTATAAATAAATAATATTAAAATATTAAAATTTAAATAAATAAATAAATATTAAAATATTAAAATTTAAATAATAAAAAAAACAATAAATAATATTTAATATTATAAATAAATAAATATTTAAATATTGAAACCATAAGAAAAAATTTAATCTGTTAGTAAGATACTAACATTTAAACCTAAAACCTTAAAAATGTGAAAATTGATTAACCACTGAACCACAAATCAATTTCAGCTTATTTATTACGGGTTATATTTTATACAACTTATTAAGGGTTATTGTACTAACACCTCTCCCTCCCACATTAAAAATTTATGGAAATAGAAAGGAGGAGCTCTTTTATAAATGAAGATTTCCCTTTTTATTATAGTTTAAAATTAAGATGAGAGTTTAACTAAATTATATTTAATTTTAGTAAAATCTCTTTTAACTTTTTAATTTAAAATTTTAAAAATTTAAATTAATTAAATTTAAATTAAATATACTTATTAACAAATAAAACTCTAATTTAAATCTGAATTGAATTATTTAAATAATAAATAAGTTTATTACGAATTGAATTACACTCGTATAATAATTTTTAATGAGATTTTTAATTTAATTTTTCAAGTTCGAACTTGATTTTTATTAATAAATTTCTTAATCGAACTTTTCAAATTCGAATTATACTCGTTATCATACTAAATAAACTTTTTAACTCGTTTATAATATTTAAATTTTAAGTTAAATTTAAGTTAAATATTAAAATTCAAGTCAAGCTAAGTTTTATAAAATTCGGTTCGGTTAGGTTTCATTTCACTTCTACTTTCTTAGTTAGTGCTTTGTTGTTGGACACTCCCATGCTCCCTCAAACTACAACTTATCAGTTAACCGTGTGATAATATAAATTGCCTTTTAAAATTAAAAAAAAAAAAAATAAAGTGGAGCTTTAAAATGAAAATTTAAATAACTTTAAGTTAATTTCGGGCAAATGAATATAATACACATCGTTAAGTGATAACTGGAGAATGCATTCAAAAAAATTGAAAAAAACAAAGAGAGAGAGATTGGGATACCATTATGGAAATTGACCAAGTTGGCCAAGTGGGGAGAAAAAAAAAAAGAAGAAAGAAAAGACAAAGAATAGTCAAGAATTGGAGACGACAGAGGGACAAACATGATTTTGGTGCTTTTGATCTAATTGCATGATATTGGAGTTTGAAATTACTTAAATATCACTTGACTACACAGGTATGGTTTGATAGTTACTGCATACAAATATAATTACATTAAATTAGAACCCAATTAATTTACATAATTTTCAATATTTTTAAACTAACACAATAATAATTCTAATATGTATTTAATGTCCAAGAAATTAATTCATTTGATCAATTAATTCAAATGAGGTTTAATTTTTTTGAGAAAAAAAATTATTGAAACGAAGGAGTATTAGATTTTGTTTAAAAATTAATTATCAAAAAGTTGGATTAAATTTTAGGTAAACAATTAATTGATCAAATAATAGTAAATTTTCGGTAACAAAAATTAATTGATGAGATATAAGTGTTAAATTTCGGGTAAAAAAAATTAATAGATCAAATATGATGAAATATAAGATTGTTTTTCAAGTAATAAAAATTAATTAAAAAATATAATTAAAGGCATTTCAGGTCAAAGCATCCCCATCAACTGGTAAAGGCAAGGAATTTAGTAGAGAATGTCACAATAATAGAGCAAATGGCAAAGGTAGAGGTAGAGGAAGACCTTATGAGCAAGCTAATTATAGGTAAACGAATGATGAACAGAGACATTACAAAAGTAGTGTTTAATGTAATTATTGTAAAAATTATGGCCATGTGAAAGTAGATTATTTGAAGCTCAAAAAGAAAGAAAAAGCAAATTATGTAGAAGTTAAGGTAGAAGAGAAGTTGTTCATAGTCCAAGAACAAGAGCAAGAGGTGAATGTGCTAATGGAAGTTTGGTTCATCGACAGCAGCTATTCACACCATATGTCAGAAGAAAAATTTACATTCAAAGAACTTGATAAAAGCTTTAAGACAGAAGTAAAACTTGAAAATGATTTTAAAATCAAAGTGGAAGGAAAGGGTACTATTGACATTCAAAGCAAAAATGATAATGTAAAATTTATTGAAGATGTTTACTTTGCTCCAAGTTTGAAAAATAATTTATTGTGTGTTGCTCAATTAATGACCGAAGGATATTCAATCTTATTTGATAATGATTATTGTGAGATCAAAGAAAAAAAAATTAGGCCAAATTGTTGTTAGTGTCCCTATGGCACAAAACAATTTGTTCCCACTTGATGTCTCTAGTGTTGAAAGGTGTTGATTAGTTGCTCACAATAAACCAAATGACTTTACCTTGTGGCATCTAAGGTATGATAATCTCAATGTGAAAGGTTTAAAATTGTTAAGTAAGAAGGAAATGGTCTATGAGCTACCAAGAATCGAGTCAATTGGATTGTGAAAGTTGTATTTTTGGGAAGCAAAGTAAAAAATTATTTTTAGTTGGGAAGTCTTGGAGGGTAACTAAATGTCTTGAACTCATACATGCCGATTTATATGAACCCATGCAAACAAAACCTATTGGAGGAAGTCAATATTTTTTGTTATTTACTAATGATTGTAGTCGTTTTAGTTGGGTATATTTTCAGGTTACCAAGGCAGAAACGTTTCAAAATTTTCAAAAGTTCAAGACTTTGGTTGAGAAGCAAAGTGTCCAAATCATTAAAACTCTTCGCATGGATTGAGGAGGAAAATTTTTATCCAGTGAATTTAATGATTTTTGTGAAGACAATGGCATTCATAGGGAAACAATCCCATATACACTGGAGTAAAATGGCATAGTTGAGTAAAAAATCGCACTACTGTTGAGATGGCAAGAAGCGTGTTGCAATCAAAAAATCTTCCAAACAATTTATGGGGAGAGCCAGTAGCTACAACAGTTTATTTATTAAATATTTCTCTTACAAAAGCAGTTTGAAATAAGACTCCTTTTGAGGTTTAGTCAGGTAAGAAGCCTTCTCTTAGGCACTTAAAAATTTTTTATTGTATTTCTTATACCTTAAATAACCAATAAAATCGTTAAAAGCTAGATGGCAAGGCTAAAAAGTGTATGTTTATTGGTTATTCATCTCAATCCAAGACTTATACGTTTTACAATCCTATTAGTGGCAAAATAATTATTAGCAGGAATGTTGTATTTGATGAACTTGCAAGCTGGAATTGGACTGAAAGTCAAACAACATCAGTTGCTGAAATTCATGTAGAAGATGAAGATTCTGTTACCTTTCAATTCTCATGCAATACCTAATTCTTCGAGTTCTCCCCAACCAACGATTAGGCCAAGACGACATATTCAACCATCTTATCGTTTGAGAAATTTTGAGGTGATTCAAGATAATGCCATTAATGATGAAGGAGATATAATTCAATTTGCAATGTTCGCAAATGTTGATCCATCATCTTATGAAGAAGCAACAGATAAAGAAGAGTGGTGTAATGCAGTGAAAGGAGAGATGTTAATCATTAAAAGAAATGGTACCTGAAATTTGATCAATTTACCTGCAGAAAAGAAGCAATCAGACTGAAGTGGATTTTCAAAACAAAGTACAAAGTAGATGGGAGAATACAAAAATATAAGGCGCAGCTTGTAGCTAAGAGGTACCACCAACAATAAGGTATTGATTACGAAGAAACTTTTTGAAACAGTAAGGATTGCTTTAGCATTAGCTACTTATTTGAACTGGCATGTTTTTCAATTTGATGTTAAGTCGGCATTTTTAAATGGTGACTTAAAAGAAGAAGTTTGTGTATCACAACCAAATGGGTTTGTAATCAAAAGCAAGGAGAGTAAGGTATATAAGTTGAAAAAGGCTCTTTACGAGCTAAAAGAAGCGCCACGAGCTTGGTACAGTAAGATTGATTCCTATTTTTGAAATTCTGGTTTTGTTAGAAGTGAAAATAAACTAACTCTTTATCTTAAAAAATAAGAGAATGATTTGTTACTAGTATATCTCTATGTAGATAATATGATTTACATGGGGTCATCTATATGATAAAAACTTTTGAGATGACAGATTTGGGAAAACTTCATTACTTTCTTGGTGTGGGGATTATTCAAATAGCAGATGGAATTTTTATATACCAAAAGAAGTATGCAGCTGATCTTCTTCGAAGATTTAACATGCTAAATTGTAACTCCACAGTAACTCTAATGAATGTTAGTGAAAAATTACAAGCCAATGATGGTTCGAAACCTGCAGAAAGAAAATTTTATAGAAGCATGATGGGAGGACTGATTTATTTATATCACACAAGGCCAAATATAACTTTTTATGTTGGTGTTGTTTCTAGATTCATGCATAGTCCTAAGCAACATCTTGGAGCAGCAAAAAGAATTCTACGATATGTTGCAAGAACTCTAAATTTTAGACTTTGGTATACTGCAAGCTCATATTTCAAGTTAATAGGCTTTATGGATAGCGATTGGGAAAATTCTCTTGAAGATAGAAGAAGTATTTCACGTCAGGTTTTTGTTATTGGCTCATGTGCAGTGTCTTGAAGCTCAAAAAAACAACCAACAGCAACCTTATCATCAACGGAAGCAGAACACATGGCTGCAAGTACCTCAGCTTGTCAAGTAATTTGGCTCCAAAGGTTACTGAAGGATCTTAACCAGGAACAAAAGCAAATAACTGAGATCTTCTCTAATAACAAGTCTACAATTTCAATGTCCAAGAATCAAGCCTTTCATAGGAGGACTAAACAAATAGACACCCGTCATCACTTCATTCGGGAGTTAGTCACAAGTGAGCAAATTGTCTTACTTATTGCTGCACCGAAGGACAACTTGCAGATGTTCTAAGGCACTCTCACTCAAAAAACATTCATACTTCTATTCTTGTTTTGTAGTCTGTGATTTTGAATAAAGGGGATGTGTTAGAAGTTGATTCAAAATTAGATATTTTTTAAGTCAAGGCACGTTATTGATAGTGCCATATTTTTATTTAGTTTCTGTTATTGTATGGCTATATATATAAGCCAACAATTCACTTGATTTAATTATCCAATAAGAGTGATTCTTTTATCTTCTTTTATTATTTCTTAGTCTCTTAATCTTTCTATTATTATTGTTTAACTTGATATAGAGTTGCAGTTATCAAGTTTCTGTTTTTGCCCAACAATAACCTAACATGTCATTCTCATTTTCTAAAAGAAACAGATAATTGTTGATCTTGTCTAATCTAGAGGATGCATATTATTAATCATATTGTACCGAGCTATTTTTTTTTAGTTGATTGATGTGTGCTCAATTCACTAATATTTATATTATTAAAATGATTTGGTTTACTATTGGTCATTGATTTTATTATTAGTTCTTAGTGTGTACACAACTTAACCAATCAATAAGCTCTAGTTGGATAGTAAAGAAATACAAAGATGTGGCTGAATTGACTAATCTTATTGTTGAGCAATGTAGTTATTTATATACAAGTTTTTTATATGATTTATGGAAGATGAGATCATATAAATATACACAAGATAAGATACATGATATGATAAAGATAAACTATACAAAAGATGAGATAAACTCTACCATGCCCCCGCTATTCATTGAGTTAGCAATCAAATTGTTAGATTGTCACGTAATAATTCATGGCGAGGACGAGAAAGATGTTTGGTGAAAATATCCGCTAATTGGTCCTTGGTTGAAATGTAACGAGCAATAAGCTCTTTCTTAGCAACTTTATCCCGTACAAAATGATAGTCAACCTCGATGTTTTTGGTTCGAGCATAAAAAATAGGATTGGCACTTAAATAAGTAGCTTCAACATTGTCAGATCAAAGAATGGGTGCTTGGGAAGGACAACACTGAATGTCAATAAGAAAAGATTGGAGCCAAGTGAGTTCTATGGTGGCGACTCCAATAGCCCTATACTCAGTTTTAGTGGAGCACTTTAGCCACAATGCGTTGTTTACGGGAGCTCCAAGAAACCAAGTTTGGTTCAAGAAAAATAGCATAAGCTGAGGTTGATTTACGATCATAAAGACTTCTAGCCTAATCGGCATCAATATAAACATTTAGTTGTTGATGAGCAGTCCTGGTGATATAAGGACCATAGGATTTAGTTGCTTGAAGATAGCGTAAAATACACTTCACAGTTAACCAATGACTCTTTTGTGAATCATGTAAAAATTGAGTAAACTTATTAACACTAAAAGAGACATCCGGCCGTGTAAAACCAAGGTATTGAAGGCCATCTGCAATACTGTAAAAAGAGTGAAATTTTCACATGGCTTATCTCCATCAAGAATAACCTTATTTTGAGTAACACTAAATGTAGATAGCCCCTTGCACGTGATCATATTGGCCTTAACAAGCATTTCTCTGATGTATTTTTGCTGAGTTCACAATAGACCATCATCGGTTTTAGTGATTTCAACACCTAAAAAATAATAGTCCAAATTCTTGACTTTAAAATGTTGTAAATAATTAATAGTGGACTCCAAAAAATTGGAATTGTTACCCGTAAGAAGAATATCGTCCACATATACCATACATAACATAGAAACTCCATTTTTATTACCATACATAACATAGAAACTCCATTTTTATTAAAGTGTAGCAAAAAAGAATCAGCTTTGGATTACTCAAAATCAAGAGAGTGAAGAACCTGTATGAGCTGTTTATGCCACTACCATGGAGCTTAGCGAAGACCATAAAGAGAGCGATACAAACGACATACAAAATTTGGTTTGTCAGGATCGTGAAACCCAGAGGTTGCTCCATAAAGATTGTGTCATCCAAATTCCCATTGAAGAATGCATTAGAGACATCAAGCTGACGAATCTCCCAAGCTTTAAAGACAGCAATGGATAAAACAAGGTAAATAGTAGCCGGCTTTGCAACAGGTGTGAACATCTTAGAGAAATCAACATCGAGCCTTTGATTGAATCTTTTGGCAACAAGATGAGACTTGTAACATTCTATACTTTCATCTTGACATATGAGGGCATTAACTTCATCAGTCATTGCATTCCACCAATTTTTGTTAAGGAAAGCTTTTGTATAAAAGGTGGACAAAAGTCATAAAGAAACCACAGTAAAAAGTTTAGGCTTAAAACTACAAGTTTGACTTCGGGTGACCATCAAGTGAATTTTCACGGATTGATATAAGGGCAGTGGAGGGACAGATACAAGAAGGTTATGATTTGACAAAGAAAGTGGAGATACAGAGGCATTGTGAACTAAAGGAGAGGAAGAATAGTCCACCGCAAGAGAAAGCTTATGGGAAGGAGATGCAGATTGTGAATCTTTTAAATAAGTTGCATGACATCAAATTATAATAGATATATAAAGGGAGATAAAGTTCTCAAAAAATATCAATTTTTTACGTTATGAAAAGTAAGAGAAAGAATATAATAATTTTAAGAATTTTTTTTCAATTAATCATCTAAAAATGAATATTAATACTAATAATTTGTACCACTAATTAAATGAAAATAAATTATCAATTAGAACTAACAAATTAGATATAAATAATAATAAATCCTAATTCAGAAATTTTACATGTCAAAATATTAAAATACCACAGAAATTGCTTGTTATATTATATAGGTAGATTATTACTGCCATAAGTAAATTTAATGTTAAAATAAAAATTTTTATTTTATTATATTATTTATATTTTTTTACAACTAAATATAATAATTTAATAATATTATTATTATATTATTTATCATATTACATGATTGATTATAGTGTATTTTATTACATTGTATGCCGAATATAATTTTAATATTTATCGATGAATATGTCACACACAATTAAATAAATTATGATATAATATAATATTATTTATTTAATAATAAAATATTATTTTTTTATCATTTGAAATATTAAAAATTTAGTAATTTAATTAACATAAAAATTAAAAAAATAATATATAAAAATAGTGCATAATTTTAAAAATTATAAAAATAAAATTTTATTATATTAAAAACAATATTTTATAATTAAAAAAATAATATTATATTAAAAATTTATTTGATTCTTGAGTCAAAATATATGAACCAAAGAAATTAAATTGAATTTATTTAGTCTTTATATAAAATAATAAGAATTTAATTGAATTTATATTATTTAATTTTATATGGATTATCTGACTATAAATTACAATTTCACTATATAATTTCTCCATATTTTAAATTTAGTTTTTCTGTAATACAAATTTGGTTTGGGTGAAGGCTTATGTTTGGATTTGGTCTGGGAGAAACCCGAGGTAGAGGGCCATGGGTTCGATTTATTTATTTATTTTCAAAGGTCCTGGGTTCCATTTGGGTTTGTCGCCGAGTTATTTACCATTGAAAGCTGGGTTGCTGCTGGGCTGGAGTATATAGGTGTTAAATTAGATAACAAATTCAGTTAAATTTTAAATTACATAAAAAATAAAATTTATAAGTTTTATTTAAAAAAGAAAACATATTTTAAATCAAAAAATTCTGTTAAATTTCAAATAAAAGAATAATTAGCAATATTATTTGGTTAAAATAATATAAAAGAGAAAATTTTGAAATATTGAAAAATGAATTTTTAATAAATAATCAACACTATTTATAATAAAAAAATGTTAATTTATAAAATTAAAAAAATATTTAAAAAAGTAATTAAAATATAAAATTAAAATTTTCATATTGAATTTTATAACAGATTTGCGGCTCTCGTTATATTAAAGTCGTGTATCTCGAAATTTTTTTTCTAAAAGTTATCGTAGATCTCCATTAAACGTTAATAGCAAAAATTAGATTCGATTCAAATCTGTTGTACAGTGAAACACTAATTGCTCAGTTACCTTTTTTTCTTGTTATAAAATTTCAAAATCAAAATGGAGAGCATCTCCATGCTGTTGTTCTATGAAGTCAGAACCCTATGTCAAGTTTTTCTGCTACATTTGGTCTAACAACTCAATTAATCCATTGTATCATAACTATAGCACATTAAGCTTAATTTGAAATATAGTATCTAAGTTTATGGCTATTAATTAAATTGGTATTATATAAAATTGAATTTATATTAAATTAATTTATAAAAAAAATATCGAAATATTTATACATCTAAAATATATAAGCCGAATATATACTTCCATTTCTATACTAATTAAAATTAATTTATTGAAAATTTGAGTTAAAATTATAATTTATTTACCACCTAAATTTATGAAAATAATAATAATTAAATACAAATTAATCATATATATCGATAATTTATATTTAAAAAATTCTATCATATATGTTGGTTATTGTATTCTAAATTTAATTAATTTTGATCTTATTTTTATAAAATTAAATGAATATAATTTTATTCTTTTATAAAAAAATAATTAAAGTTCAGTTAGCAAAATTTCAAGTTTTGTTAATTTGTATCGAATTGTTTTTATTTTTATAAGTTTAATTACCGAATCGAGTATCGTTTTAATTTTATAAAAATATTTATTAATTAATTTCTTTAAATATTTTAAATTCTTTTATAACATAATAATTAAAATTAATAAATTTTTTAAATATAATAATATTTTAATATATTTTTCAAAATAAAAAATCGACTAACTCTTTTAAAATTTGAAGTATTTTTTTTTTTTTTCTTTTTCATCCATGGATATTCTCATTTTAGGATATGAGAATGGGGACTCACAACAAGGATATTACTTGAATAACTTTGGAGCAAAGATTTCAAGCAGTGGCGTAAAGATAATGATGTAGATTTTGATTCTGATTCTTTGTTGATTCAGGATATTGATAATGTCTTTTTTAATTGAATGGTCCATTTTCATTCACCTATTGATTTCATCATATTCTTCAACATGTTTTACTTTTTCTTTTTTTTTTTTTCCTTTTTTCTTTTTAAATGTTCTTTGTGAGTTTGAATTTCATTACATACTTGCGCTTTAAGTATTTATATAAAATTATTGAATTTCTAATATAGAAATATATTAGTGGAAAATTATTTTATTTAAATTATTAATTAAAATTTATAAAATTAGATGTGCTCAAATTGCACAGGTAATTGTTTTTAGGTTTGAAACCATTAACTGAAAATGGTTATTTGGTATTTTCCATTAAAAAAAGATATATTTGTGAATATTTACAATAAAATTATATAAATAAATTTTAATTAATAAAAAAATAAAATAATAAATTAATTATGCAATAAAAATAATCATATAATAATACCATCCATCAAATTTAGAAATATTTCTTTTTCTCTCGTCTGTGTGGCGAGTTTTTTCTCTCGTCTGTGTGGTGAGATTTCCTTCTGAGTATGGACTCTTTATTTTCTCGACTAAACCTTGATGACGATAAAGAGGCATCGCTCATCTTCAATCATGTGATGATGGAGATCCCTTCTGCTTTCAATGAATTTACTATGGTTGCTCGATTAACAGATAGGTCTGTTAATTTTGGTGCCTTGCGTTCCATTTTATCTGCTGTATGGTGACTGGGACATGGAGTTTTTATGCAGGAGTTGTAGTAGAACAGATACTTAATTCAGTTTTTCCACCAAGTCATTCTCAAGAGGATTGTGAATGGAGGTCCATGGTCATTTTACAATCACCTACTGGTTATGCATCATCTTCAACCTGGTGAGTCGCCATCATACTTTTGTGGTTCACTTTCATTATAAGAGGCTTCCTTTTTTTGCTTTATTTGCAGGAAGTTAGGGCATAATAAGAATTTCTATGAGCAACTTTTTCATGATGTAGAGATTATTGCTCTAAGAGGATGAGGTGTTTGGCTTCGTGCTTTATCGAGACGCAATAACTCGTTAGGGAATTAATGGTTGCAAGATCGCAGTGGGGCTCCTTTGTCTACCACTCCATCGATGCATTCCAATGTGTTTGATAAGCAAGGGGAGTAGCTTAATTCAACCGATGATCAATATGAGGATTTTATGGCTATTGGATAAAATGTAGAGTAATTTAGCTGATGGGTTGCCCATCAGTTGCGATAAAAGTAAAAAGAGGCAGCATATTGATTTTTTAAGAACAAAGTTTGCGAGCTCTTCTTTGTATAAGCTCCCTTCTTTGAACATTTGCAATGTACTTGAGATTGATGAAATGAGTATACTTGGATTCCAGGCCTGCCGAGAGCAATGAAGTGTTTAAATTGGAACTGTTGAGAACTTGCGCCAGGAGAGAGAAGATTTTGATTATAATAAAAAAAATTGAACCAAATCGATAATTCAAATTTTTTCGTTTGAATTTTTTATATACCGTTTCTATTTATTAATGACTTTGAGAATTTTCGGTTCGGTTAATTTAATAAATATTAAACTAAAATATGAAACTGCATATATATAATAGTCTCCCAAGCACACACGGTATCCAAGCACTTGTAAAGAGATAAATGATTCTCCACCGACCGGCTTAAGATTTTATACTCTTCCCCTATCGTTTCCCGATAAATGATTCCTACCTATCATATTGGGATTTTTTTTTTGAAACAATCATATTGGGATTTTATCCTCAACTCTTCCTTTATCTTTTCCCATTTCTTCTCTATTTTATCCAATTTCAATCTCAAATCCCATTTCTCATCCATCCATTCCTTCATATTTCAGTCTCATGTTGATGAAACAACGAGCAGAGAAGTCCTATCGGTTCTCAACGATCATGCATTATCTCTTAGCTAACATTCTCGCCTCACTTCTCAAGCTCGAAGAGACGCTCCATCCCTAGTCGTTGCATGCCTTCATGCTAATTTAAGCAATGCCTTAGCCATTGGATGCTTTATCGACTTCTCTTTCTTTCAATCTTCTACAAATAAATAAGCCAAGTATTATTTTTCTTTACAAAACTCTCATACATAGTGTAATGATTCGGGAAGCGGACCGCTACTAGCACTAGGGTTCAAATCGATTTAAAATCGCCAGAATCCGTAGCAAGTTTACCGTACATCCTGTTACACCTGATATAATCTCATACATGATCATACAAACAATAATAATATAACTATTACATGAACCAAAACTCGACTTGTGCATGCATCATAATTGAAAATATAAAACCTATACCAGAGCCCTCATCAAATACTCCTATATGGTCAACATTACTGTAACAACTCGGGAACTGGACCGCTACCGGCACTAGGGTTTAGATCGACTTAAGGTTGTCGGAGCCTGTAGCAAGTCTACTATACATCCTGTTACACTTGATATAATCCCATACATGATCACACGAACAACAAAACATAACGAATCAAGACTCGACCTGTGCATACATCATAACTGAAAACATAAAAACCCATATAAGAGCACTCATCAAATGCTCCAGAATGGTCAACATTACATGCCTCAAACTCGGTTCAAACATAACTCATATTTAAAAACTTTTACATAAAATGATCATGAAGTAGAGATTACAAAGAAGAACTCGAGCAAAGTGACAGTGCGGTAGTCGAAGCCGGTAAAAAATAACCTTCTTGGTTATCAACAATTTACAACTGCAGATAGTGGTGAAGGATCGAATCCACAGAGAATTAATTACCTATTTATTTTTTCTCAATCAAGACCAAGAGAACTAAGTGAAAACACAATGGAAAGCAAGTAACTAAAAGCTGAATTAAAGTAAAGTGCAATAAAAGTAAAAAGGGGGGTTTTGAGATTGATTTGTCTAACAACTATTGTGAGCAATTAAAACAGTAAGTAATCGAAATAAAACAAGAAATCAATATGAGAAAAGTCTAGTTGAAGATATGGATCCACTTTGGTTATTTGGGTTGATCATCGAAACTTGGTTATCTTGATTGATTCAAGAGGTTGGTTATGGGGGTGGAAGACGCTTCTCACCACCATGTCTTTCCTTATGAACAAACTGATTAGGGAACGTCCTCTAACCAATTACTAATCAACAAATTGCCAAGGAACGTCCTTGGGCCAAAGGCATCAAAACAATTGCCAATTGCATAAAGAACAAGAAAGATCCAAACCCTAGCTACTCAAACGCATGAGATGTTGCTAGATCATACAATTTCTTGGGTTTTTACACCAAGTGTTCTAAGATCAGAATATTTACAGCAATTACGGACTAACAAATATTCTAATCAATAATTAATTAACTTTACAATCAAGAATCAAGTGGCCAATTTGATCAAAACAACAAAGCAATCTTTAGAATTAAGCACAATTGCATGAATATTGAATAAACCAAAAACAAACACTTTATGTTCAGGTCTCACAACCTTTTAAACAACCTTAGTTTCAATCAAACTTCAACTAGAAATAAGAGTTTCAGCCACTCATGGCTGAACCAAAACAGAAAATAAAAGAAAAGAAGAAGAAAATGAAGAACTAAGTGGTGGAGAGCCTTGGAGAGGCCTTGCCGATTCTTGGAAGAGAGGTGGAGATAAAATCTGTCTTTCTTGTCTTCTTGAAGCCTTTAAATAGATCTTGAGAGGCTCCTTAGAGTTTGGTGGCAGTCCATGAGTCTTTTAGAGGCTGTCCAAAGTGCCCTTGGTCCCATATGTGCCTTCTTTGTGCATGGGTGAAGGCAAAAACGAGATACATGTGATGGGGGGCAAGTGGGGGCTCTTTGGTCTTTTTAATTGCTGCCCAAGGTCTTCAAGATGTTGCCTAAAGAGTTAAGAGGCTGCCCATGCACTAATAAGGAAGGTGGAGCCTCCTTTTGAATTTTGAATGTGCATGATACTAAGTGGGAAACATGTGATCTTTTGATTTGGCTTCCTTAAATAGCTTGATCTTGAAATCCAATATTTGAATGTGAATATTGAAGATTTGGATATCAAAATACTTCCCTTGTTTGGCTCCTCAAATATGGCAACTTGAGATATGGCTTCTTGAATGAGGAAAGAGAGTATTGAGAGGGATTTTCAGCTGCCTAAAATGAGTTTCGGAGGCTAGACTTTCGGCTCTGGATGCAAGGTTCAGCGGCCGAAGGTGCCGCCGAAGGTGGTAGAGTTTCATCTCTGGAGTCCTCTTTTGGCCGCCGAAAGTGCCACCGAAGGTGACTGGTTTTTTGACTTCCGAAAGTGCTTCCGAATGTTGCTGAATTTTGGCTTCCTTTGGCATTTTTAAGAGCATTTTCTCCAATTTGTTTCTTCACACCTAATATTTGCAAAATATGATTAAAACCACAAAATTAGGTAGAATAGGTGCAAATAAACATCAATAAGATCATTAAAATATGGACTAAAATATGCTCTATCAAATACCCCCACACTTAAGCTTTTGCTTGTCCTCAAGCAAATAAACATAGTCAAATAAGTTCTTTTTGCTCTAGATCCTTGTTTCCACTTAAGTTCATACTCTAGACACTTATTTTGAATCATTGTAGTGAAGAATATATGCATGAAGATTACTTACCTTCTTTTCTTGTTTCCCTTTGCTTACCATGGCTAGGATTTGTTTTCCTCAAGAGAGATAATGCATGCACATTATTTGTTAAGACTTTTTCCAGCTTTTAGTGTGACTTGCCCTTACCTTGAAGTACTCTATTCAGGCTTTTGCACTTTAGATCTTTCTTGGAAAGGTCACCAACCTATTTTTGATGTCATGGTTTATATTTTTCAGTTGGTCACCTATCCAAGTGGCTACTAGCCTTGTTCATAGTCTTTTGACCATTGGAATAGTTTTTGAATTTGTGCTTTTAAGGTCTTTGCCTTTGCTGAATTTTCTTTCTCTCAATGATTTGGGCAAATCAACACCAATTGCTAAATCAAGTCACTTTAAGTTCATTCACACAACTTCAATTTATTCTCAATCAATTGAGGGTCATCAATATATTTTTCACCATGGAAAACTCAAAGATTCAATTCAAAAGGCAATTCTCAAACATGAATGTAACCCACTGCAATTGATTCAACATAAGTTTAAAGAGTTATCACATTAATGGGGTCATGGAAAGAAAGACTCATTCAACATAGTTCATTAGTTTGAGTAGAGCAAAACAAAAGAAGAAGAAGGTTGTGGTTGTGTGTGTTTTATTGAAAGCATAAACAAATTAAAATTCAACTGTGGCTAATTAACTGAAAGTAATGCAAAACTGAAAGGAGAAAAGAAAAAATTTTGCAATAAAATTGCAGAAGATAAAGGAAAAAGAGGAAGAGAAGAGGAGAAGAAGAAGGGAGGAAAAAGAAGAGAGAGATATGCACCCCCACACTTAAATCATGCATTGTCCTCAATGTAAAAGAAGAGAGAAAGAGAGAAAACAAAGGAATCTGAATACTCCCCTGGGGTGTGGTGTGCATGGCATGATCACTTAGGCGGAATGAGTGACGAACAGGTGTTCGTCTGGGAACTCTTCTCTGATTGGACAAGGTGTAGAGCTAGATGGAAGTCGGCTGAGGTGGTCAGCTACGAGGTTTTCTTTTCCTTTCTTGTCTCTTATCTCCAAATCAAGTTCTTGTAGAAGTAGGATCCACCTAATGAGCCTTGGTTTTGCTTCTTTTTTCTTGATCAAATATTGCAAGGCTGCATGGTCTGAATAGACAATGACTTTGGTTCCCAATAGATATGGTCTGAACTTCTCCAAAGCGAATACAACTGCCAAGAGTTCTTTTTCAGTTATTGTGTAGTTGCTTTGTGTAGCATCTAGTGTGCGAGAGGCATAATGAATGACATGGGGTGAGTTTCCCACACGTTGCCCCAAGACCGCTCCTACTGCATAATTGCTTGCATCACACATGATTTCAAAAGGCAGGTTCCAATCAGGCCCTCGAATAATTAGGGCAGTCACAAGCAATTCTTTAATCAAATCAAATGCCTTTTTGCAATCTGCATCAAAATCAAATGTTACATTTTGTTGGAGTAATCTGCATAATGGTAAAGTAATTTTTGAGAAATCTTTGATGAATCTTCTGTAGAATCTTGCATGTCCAAGGAAGGAACGGATGTCTTTAACATTGGATGGGTAAGGCAGATTTTTGATAGTGTCCACTTTGGCTTTGTCCACTTCAATGCCTTTGGCTGAAACAACATGACCTAAGACCATACCTTGATTAACCATAAAATGACATTTTTCATAATTAAGTACAAGGTTAGTCTCAATGCATCTTTGCAAGATCTTTTCTAAATTGGTAAGGCATTCATCAAAAGAGTTGCCATGAACTGTGAAGTCATCCATAAATACCTCAATTGTCTTACCCACATGGTCAGAAAATATGCTCATCATGCATCGCTGAAAGGTGGCAGGTGCATTGCATAGTCCAAATGGCATTCTCCTAAAGGCAAAAGTGCCAAAAGGACAAGTGAAGGTAGTCTTCTCTTGATCTTTTGGAGCAACTGGAATCTGGTAGAAACCTGAATAGCCATCAAGACAACAATAGTGAGATTTACCTGCAAGCCTTTCCAGCATCTGATCAATGAAGGGAAGTGGGAAGTGATCCTTTCTTGTTGCAGCGTTGAGCTTTCTATAGTCCATGCATACTCTCCATCCATTCTGAACTCTTGTGAGAACAAGTTCTCCTTCAGCATTCGGAACAATGGTAATTCCAGTTTTCTTTGGAACTACATGTACAGGGCTCACCCAATTGCTATCAGAGATTGGGTATATGATGCCTGCATCAAGGAGTTTGACTATCTCTTTTTTCACTACCTCCATCATAGGGGGGTTCAGTCTTCTTTGAGCATCTCTGACTGGCTTCCATTCATCCTCCATGTGAATTCTATGCATGCAGGTGGAGGGAGAAATACCTTTGATGTCATCAATGGTCCATCCTATGGCTCCTTTGTGTCTCTGTAGTACCTTCAAGAGGCTTGCTTCTTCTTGTTGGCTCAATTCATTGGACACTATTACTGGTAGTGTCTTGTTAGCTGCCAAGTACATGTATTTCAGATGGTCTGGGAGAGGTTTCAGATTTGAAGGTTGTTGTAAAGATGGATTTGAGGAGCTTGCTTGTGATGGAGACTGCTGTGAGAGGTTCGGCGGCCGAAAAGGTTCTGAGTTCGGCAGCCGAATTTCTTCAGTTTGCGGAACGAGCTGTGGCGATGGATTCGGCTTCCGCAAGTCAGTGGGGTTCGGCGGCCAAATTTCTTCAGTTTTCGCAATGTGTTGCAAAAGTGGCGCAACAGAATCGGGTTTCTGAGGGGCAGTAGGGTTCGGCGGCCGAAGGTGGGCTATGTCCGGCGGCCGAATGTCTTCCGTCTGCGCAACATCTATCTTCTGAATGCTGCAGATGGTTTCTTTCAGTTTCAGGTTTTCAGTCCTACAAAGATCATCCTCCAAAATACAATCTTGATTTTCATTAAACACATCTTGGCTTAAACAATCGATAATATCAAGACCATAAACTGGGGACATATCATGTGGATATTTCATGGCATCATATACATTGTACTTAATGATTTCCCCTTCAAATTCCATGGTAAGAGTACCATCATGTATATCGATTTTAGTTCTAGCAGTACTCAAGAAAGGACGTCCAAGAAGAATGTCAGAACTAGTATTGCAACTATCTTCCTTAGTATCAATCACATAACAATCAGCAGGAAAGACAAGTTCATCTACTTGGACTAACACATCTTCTAAAACACCTATGGGATATACCACAGATCTATCAGCTAGCTGTATCACAACTCTTGTTTCTTTAAGTGCACATGCATTGAGAGATTTATAGATGGAGAGAGGCATGACATTGATAGATGCACCTAAATCACACATGGCTTTCTTGATACCAACATTCCCAATTTTGCAAGAGATAGCAAACATACCTTTGTCCTTGCATTTGGTAGGGAGTTCTCTTTTAATAACAACAGTAACTACCTCACCTACACTTACTTTTTCTCTTTCAGCAAGCTTTCTTCTATTGGTGCAAAGCTCCTTCATAAATTTGGCATACCTAGGAATTTTCTTGACAGCATCTAGTAGTGGTATGTTGATTTCCACCTTTCTGAAAGTCTCGAGGATCTCCTTTTCTTCCTTTTCTTTTTGTGTTCTTTCAAATCTTTTTGGAAAAGGAGGTGGGATGTGAAAACTTACCTTGGGATCAGTCTTGTGCGCAGGAGTGGTGTCAGATTGCGCTGGAGGTGTTGCAGAGGCTTGCCTTTGCGCAGATGGTTCTTCAGAGTGCGTCGGGGTGGCTTCTGGATCGATTGATCTTTGCGTAACTTGTTTCTCTTGCTCATAACAAGCATCTTGAAGCTCTTTCCCACTTTTCAAAGTAATGACACTTACATTTTGTTTGGGATTTGCCTCAGTTTGGGATGGCAACTTTCCTTGAGCTTCCAATCTGTTTATGGAGGTGGCCATTTGTCCCATCTGTTGTTGCATCATTTGCAAGGTCTTTACTACCTCATTAAGAGTGTTATTGTCAGTGGGAGGTGCTGGTTGAGCTTGGCTTCTTTGGTAGTTCTGATGGTTGTTAGCTCTCCCATAGCTAAAATTGGGGTGGTCTCTCCAGCCTGGATTGTATGTGTTGGAATATGGATCATGTCTTGGCTGGTTGTTGTATCCTCCAATGGCATTTGCTTGATGATGGTCTTCTTGGAGTGTAGGACACTGATCAGTTGGATGTCCTACATATGAGCAGATCCCACATGGCCTAGGGGGCTGGGGTGCTTGAATCTGTTGTACCACATCAACGACAACATTTTTTATAACAGATGTTAGCTCAGAAATAGTGGGAAAACTTACCTCATTGGCTCTTTGTAGTTGCTTCTCTTCTCCATACTGCCTAGATGAGGCTGCAAGGGTAGATATTAACTCTTTCATCTCCCTTGGTGACTTGTCTAGGATGGATCCTCCACAAGCTACATTTATGAGTTTCCTTTCTGAGGAAATCAATCCTCCATAGAAGAACTGTATGAGAGCTCTGTCTGACATATCATGTTGTGGACAACCTGTGCATAGTCTTTCAAATCTTTCCCAATAATCATATAAGTCCTCATTTTGCTTTTGTCTTATGCTAGTGATTTCTCTTATTATGCCAATTGATTTAGATGGTGGGAAGTATTTGTCCAAAAAGGTTTGGACCATATCATCCCAAGAAGTTATAGATCTAGGTGGCAAATAAAATAACCAATCTTTGGCAAAGTCATCTAATGAAAAGGGGAAGGCTCTCAACTTGATTTGATCCTCGGAGATACCTTGAGGTCTCATAGATGAACAGATAATATTGAATTCCTTTAAGTGCTTATGTGGATTTTCATTTTCTCTACCTCTAAACTTAGGGAGAATGTGTATCAAACCTGTCTTGAGTTCAAAGGGAATTGTTAGAGGTGGGTAGGTGATGCAAAGTGGTGCATAGTCACCTATAGGAGTTGCCAATTCTCTCATTGTTCTTTCTCTTTGTTCTTGGGGCCTAATTGCTGGATTTTCTTGGACAACTTGGTTCTGGACAGCATGTCCATCATGGTCAGCAGCTGGTGCTTGATGTTCTGCCATTGGTGCAAGGTCCGGTTGCTGGAGTGCAGAACTTTCGGCGGCCGAAGGTTGATGAGGTTCGGCGGACGAATGTTGGGCAGAATGCTCTATGGCTTGCTTTCCTAGCCTTCTGAGAGTGCGTTCAATTTCTGGATCAAAGGGCAGTGTGTCCCTGCGTTCAGATCTGGTCATGAAAGAAAATAAACAAGTGAAATCAATTCCTCGGCAACGGCGCCAATTTTTGACAGTGCGGTAGTCGAAGCCGGTCAAAAATAACATTCTTGGTTATCAACAATTTACAACTGCAGATAGTGGTGAAGGATCGAATCCACAGAGAATTGATTACCTATTTATTTTTTCTCAATCAAGACCGAGAGAACTAAGTGAAAACACAATGGAAAGCAAATAACTAAAAGCTAAATTAAAGTAAAGTGCAATAAAAGTAAAAAGGGGGGGTTTTGAGATTGATTTGTCTAACAACTATTGTGAGCAATTAAAACAGTAAGTAATCGAAATAAAACAAGAAATCAATATGAGAAAAGTCTATTTGAAGATATGGATCCACTTTGGTTGTTTGGGTTGATCATCGAAACTTGGTTATCTTGATTGATTCAAGAGGTTGGTTATGGGGGTGGAAGACGCTTCTCACCACCATGTCTTTCCTTATGAACAAACTGATTAGGCAACGTCCTCTAACCAATTACTAATCAACAAATTGCCAAGGAACGTCCTTGGGCCAAAGGCATCAAAACAATTGCCAATTGCATAAAGAACAAGAAAGATCCAAACCCTAACTACTCAAACGCATGAGATGTTGCTAGATCATACAATTTCTTGGGTTTTTACACCAAGTGTTCTAAGATCAGAATATTTCCAGCAATTACGGACTAACAAATATTCTAATCAACAATTAATTAACTTTGCAATCAAGAATCAAGTGACCAATTTGATCAAAACAACAAAGCAATCTTTAGAATTAAGCACAATTGCATGAATATTGAATAAACCAAAAACAAACACTTTATGTTCGGGTCTCACAACCTTTTAAACAACCTTAGTTTCAACCAAACTTCAACTAGAAATAAGGGTTTCAGCCACTCATGGCTGAACCAAAACAGAAAATAAAAGAAAAAAAAGAAGAAAATGAAGAACTAAGTGGTGGAGAGCCTTGGAGAGGCCTTGCCGATTCTTGGAAGAGAGGTGGAGATAAAATCTGCCTTTCTTGTCTTCTAGAAGCCTTTAAATAGATCTTGAGAGGCTCCTTAGGGTTTGGTGGCAGTCCATGAGTCTTTTAGAGGCTGTCCAAAGTGCCATTGGTCCCATATGTGCCTTCTTTGTGCATGGGTGAAGGCAAAAACGAGATGCATGTGATGGGGGGCAAGTGGGGGCTCTTTGGTCTTTTTAATTGCTGCCCAAGGTCTTCAAGATGTTGCCTAAAGAGTTAAGAGGCTGCCCATGCATTAATAAGGAAGGTGGAGCCTCCTTTTGAATTTTGAATGTGCATGATACTAAGTGGGAAACATGTGATATTTGGATTTGGCTTCCTTAAATAGCTTGATCTTGAAATCCAATATTTGAATGTGAATCTTGAAGATTTGGATCTCAAAATACTTCCCTTGTTTGGCTCCTCAAATATGGCAACTTGAGATATGGCTTCTTGAATAAGGAAAGAGAGTGTTGAGAGGGATTTTCGGCTGCCTAAAATGAGTTTCGGAGGCTGGACTTTCGGCTCTGGATGCAAGGTTCGGTGGCCGAAGGTGCCGCCGAAGGTGGTAGAGTTTCTTCTCTGGAGTCCTCTTTCGGCCGCCGAAAGTGCCGCCGAAGGTGTAATACCCGGCTAGACTCCGATATCGGAATTCCTACCGTCTGGTGGAATCTCGGATGTCGGAAACCTCTAGAGGGGTAAAAGCATGTTTTTATAAAATGTTTTAATGCATTTTATGGTTTTAAGTGTGAAATAAAATGAGTTTTTGCATGAAAATAGCTTTAGAGGAAAACCCAGGTTCGGCCGCCGAAACTCAAGTTCGGCCGCCGAACATGCATGCGTTTTGGAGGCACGTTAGGCCCCCGAAAGCATAAGTGAGGGACATCCAGGTTCGGCCGCCGAACTTTATCTTCGGCCGCCGAACTTGCATGTGTTGTGGAGGCACGTTCGGCCCCCGAATGTGGCCTGGCCAGCCACCTATAAAAGGGTCCCTTAGCCGAAATGGGCGAGCCTTCTCCCCATTTTCGGCCACAGTGAGCTTCCGACCTCCCTCTTGCAAATCTTGTGCTCTGCCTCCAAATCCCCACCATTTTCTTGAGTTTTCAACTTTGCATTGAAGTTTTCTTGAGCTTAGAGCAAGTTTGCAGCTTGGAAGACTCAGGAACTCATTTCCTTGGATCTCCCAAGTTCAGGTCGTCTCTCTCGATTTTCAAGAGGTAAGAGCCGATCTTAAGCTCATTATATGTTTTAAACAAGTTTTATGAAGTTTCTTTGGATAGAAATGCATGCTTAGGATAGTTGAGCTTTGATAGGGTTTTATGTATGTTTATGGACAATGTGTGCTTGATGTGTATGTCGAAGTGTTGTAGTTGGGGTTTAAGTTAGTTTGATGCCCCTAGGAGCTTGTATGCATGTTTTTGTTGAGCTCTATGCATAATGAGAGGTTTGGGAGGCGAAATGTGCATGAGGAACCAAGTTTCTGCCCTTTTGGCAGAAACCAGGTTCGGCAGCCGAAGGGATTTTCGGCCGCCGAACCTGCCTGTGAGGTAGCATTTCGGCTGCCGAACCCCTGCCCCCGAAAGGTGACTTTCGGCTCTGTCTGGGACTTTCAGCCGCCGAAGGTGCCGCCGAACATGCATGAGTTTCGTCTCTGTCTGGGAGTTTCGGCCGCCGAAGGTGCCGCCGAACCTGCCTGACTTTCGGCTCTGGAGGGACTTTCGGCCGCCGAACCTGCCGCCGAAAGTGCCCTGTCCAGGCCTCTTTTGCATGTTTTTCTATGATTGTTTCATGATGTTTTAGGGGGTTTTTGGGGAGTAGTTTATAGTTATGTTCAGGTATGTTTGGTCCCTCATTTGAGTCCACCTGTGTAGGTTCGGACCTGAGGAACCGAGGACCCCAGCAGTGAGTTCAGCTGCTTCGGTGTTGTCAGAGTCAGCCAGAGGTGAGTGGAACTAAATTTAATCTTTTAAATTGAGAAATTAAATGTTTTACCATGTTTCATGCATCATGATTATGCAATAGGATGATTGCATTAGTTTTCACGAATATGCCGCATTGCATCGATTGTTGTTGATGTGGGTGAATATTGGATGACCCAATTAGTCCATGACAGGAAGACCAGGACCCCATTCTACGGCCTGGCACAATGTAAGGAAAGACCAGGACCCCATTCTACGGCCTGGCACGGTTATGGGACTCGAAGACCAGGAGCCCAGAGGAGGCCCTGGGGCAATGGTAAGTAATGTATGTTATGACAGGAAGACCAGGACCCCATGCTACGGCCTGGCACAATGTTAGCTTGGACTAATTGGTGACAAGTTCACCCAACCCTTATGTGAATTGTCTGTGTTATGATGCATTTCATGGAGCATAGTGTTAATATGTTTTTCTATAGTCCTACTCACTGGACTTTTATCTCACCCCTCTCCCTTTACCCCCAGGCTTGCAGGTACAGGATAGAAGAGGAGGTCGGTTAGAGTAAAGATTGTTTATGTAATAGATAGAATGCGGACATGACAAATCATAGAATGATGTAATGTAAAAGTACAGTATAGTTATGTAATGAGATGATGTTTATGGATGTTAGAGATGTGCTTGACCATAGATTGTTGTATCCCTTTCTATACATGATCTTAGAGATTTTTATGATGTTTATGTAAACCAACTCAGCATATGTTATGTCACCCAATTGGGGGCATTGATGAGATCCCACTAAGGGATCAATGTTATGATTATGTTATGTATGATGTATATGCGCAGGTTGAGTTTGGTTGATGTATATGGAAAGAAAAGTTTTAAATTTTTGTGTATGTTGTTGTTCATGTATGGGATTATACAGGTTTTCAGGTTACATGTCAGGCTTGCTACGGGTCCCGGCGGCCTTAAGCCGATCTGGATCCTAGCGCCGGTAGCGGTCCAATTTTCGGGTCGTTACAGAGTGGTATCAGAGCCCTAGGTTCATATGGTCGGACCTAGAGTGTCGGGCTCATAGATGTTATAGAAGGTCAAGCACAATAGGAAAGATCATGTCCACTAGGATAGGATGTGGAGTCCTGTCTTGTATGATGATGTGAAATGCCATGATAATATGCATGTGCATTAATGATATACTATGATATGTGATGTATGTGATGAGGGTTCATGTGTGCCCATATGAACCATATGATGCTAATGTTTGTGCCATGTGTGCCGTTTTCCAGAAACAGGATGAGAGGAACTCGTCGATCTGCACGATTGACTGGAGTGCCACCTGAGGATGAGGGCATGAGCGCCCGTCCTCCTACATTGCCTAGGGCAATGTCTAGTAGGTCTAACAGAGAAAGAGCAGGAAGAGACCCTAGAAGGTGTAACGACCCGGAAACCGGTACCCCTCAGTAACGGTCCGAACCATCACTGGCACTAGGATCCAGATCGGCTTAAGGCCGCCGGGACCCGTAGTCAGCCAACTATACTCTCTGTGTACCTGATAAATCCCATTCATAATACAAAACAATACTCACAATCCTGTAAAACTCTGTAGGCTTAACCACTGCTACTCAGATATGTCAATCTGAAATGGCCCTCAGGGCCTGTACCAGGGACTACTATCTGCTGTGGTCCAGGGATTAACACAATCTGTAACACATCCCACTGGTATCTCATCGAAGCCATACATTAAGCCTAACTCACACATTTCTCATCAAGAAACGTAAAACAGGATTGTGTACAAGGGATGAATCACACATCACACTATAGCAGTGACACTAGGGAAAGCATAAGTCTATCCAGTATATGACAGTACAGAACTATCTATTACATTACAACTAATCTTTCAATTACATCATGTCCACTATCCTATTACAACATACATTCATGCATAACTGTCCTCTGTACTCTTGCTGACTTTGACTTCTCCTAGCTCTCTCAGAACCTGCAAAACTGGGGTCAAGGGAGTGGGATGAGCTCTAGAGCCCAGTGAGGAGGAACAATAAAAACAGTTCATTCATTACATGCTCTCATGAAATGCATCACATCACAAACATATCATCTCAAGGATGAACTTGTCACCATAGCCCTCTACATACATAATAGTATGTCCAACTGTGCCAGGGGCGATGAGGCCTCACCTGGACTACTCTGAAGTAACTCATATCATAACATGTCCAACTGTGCCAGGGGCGATTAGGCCTCACCTGGACTGCTCTGAGCTCTGATCTGACAGCCCAGCTGTCTCACTCATAGTACCAGGAGCGACCTGGACTAACCAGGGGCGACCTGGTATGGCTATCTCATGCCACAACTCTGTATCTGTGCTCTATCAAGGGCTAAGGATCATCCAACATTCATCCACACAAATATCAGCTTATGCAATGCAGCATATTCGTGGAATCTAATGCAATACAACCTAATACATAACATGGCATTTTATGATGCATGGATCATGCTAGATTCGTGTCATTTCTGAATGTAAAATAGTACAGTTAGTTCCACTCACCTGTAGCCTCTACTTGGCTACCTCTGGGCTACCTCTACCTCTGAAACAGCTACTACTGCTAAACACCTTGGTTCCTCGGGTCCAATCCTACAGTGGAGGACTCAAATGAGGTACCAAACATACTCTAACATAACTATGAACATCTCTCCAAAAACCCTCTAAAACATCACAAAACATGCATGCAAAACAAGCAAAGGAAGGCTGGACAGGGCACCTTCGGCAGCACTTTCGGCGGCCGAATGTCTCCTCCAGAGACGAAAGTCAGGCATGTTCGGCGGCCTAACTTGGACTTTCGGGGGCCGAACCTGAGTTTAGCCAGAACTCAGTTTCGTGCACAAGGACGCCTGTCAGTCCCTCCATCACCTGTTCAGACCTCAACACATGCATTTAACCCTTCTAAAACATGCATAAACACTTCAACAAGCCTAAGGGAGCTTCAAATAACTTTAAACTCCAACAAACAAGCTCACAAGACACATAGCAAACATAAAGGATTCATAAACCCTATGATGCACATCTCATGCAAACTCATGCCTAGCTCCCTTTTCCCTTTACAAAACTCATAAAAACATCATAAGAACCATGGATCAACACTTACCTCTTGAAGAACAAAGGCTGAGATGATCCAAACTCAAAGATATGGAGAAACCAAGCTTCAAAAGCTTCAAACTCCAAAACCTTGTTTAAAGCTCACAACTCTTCAAAACAAGGGTAAAACTCATTACAACCGTGAAAGATTTGAAGAAAAACCATGAAAATACTTTAAGGAGATCAAGACCTCACCTAGGTCAGAAGGAGAGAAGAAACCTCCTCCTTTTTCTGCCACTCGGTGCCCTTATAGATGAGCAACCGCCTCAGGTTCGGCTACCGAATCGCATGCAAAACTATGCAACCTTCGGGGGCCGAACATAACCTTCGGGGGCCGAAACTAGGGAACTTTAGGCGGCCGAACTTAACCTTAGGGGGCCGAACATGGCAAAATGCCTCCTTGGCCATATCTCTTCAAAACTCAATCCTTTTCTACGCTAAACCTTTAAAAACACTTGAAAATATTTTAGAAAACTTTCTCTTACCCTTCCAGAGACCTCTGACATCCTCGAACTCCCCCGGACGGTAGGAATTCCGATGTCTGAATCTAGCCGGATATTACATTCTTCCCTCCTTTAAAAACTTTCGTCCTCGAATGTTAAAACAACAACAATAAACATACAGGGAAACAAGAAGAAAGCCTACCATCGGTCTCTACGAAGAGACACAGATACCCTTGGAGTAAAACTCCCGGGTTGGCTATACTGTCTGACTTTGCTGACCCTTCACTGCTTAAGCTGTGTCTACACTGAGTGTTTACCACTCTTGCTTGTACACAAACGACCTGACTCTTTCATATGACTACTAACTTTTCTTTTCTTTGCCTTTTCTCAGCTTATTCACACTCTTCTGGTTATACTAACCTTTACTTCTCTTTACTTATCACTTCTATCAGTACATAACAACTGACTTGAATCTTTCATCTGACTACGGATCTTCCTTTCTCTTTGATGCTTCTCGGCTTTATAACTCTACGGACATGCTAGATGACTTGGCTATCACGTTCTCTCTCTCTACTTACTTTCGATGTTATATTGTGACACATCACAATGAAACAGACATGCCCTGAAATTGCACTCAGCTTACAGAACTTGACCTCTATGCCATGTTCTCTGAAAATCTACAATATTTCGTAGATAACGGGCATGCTTCTCTGTTTCTCTAAACTATTCTACGATTTTGCTGCGCACTCTGATCCTTGCCCGCTTTTCTTCTTCTTTACTATACTGGCTTCTTCTCTTTTGATCCCTTTTTAACTACACTGGACTATCTCTAGAGAGCTCGCTAGCTCTCTAGCTTAGCTGTTTCTATAGGCTCAACTGATAAGCGACTTCTGACTGAGGGCAGCTCACATCGCAGTTGCCTCACCCAGTAGATACTGTCTGGTATACTCAGAGTCGCTGAGCAGGTTTACCCCTTATTGCGGGTTTAGACTCTTCACTATGATCAAGATGTCAGTTTTCTAATTTTCGACATATAGTTTCCAACTCTCAGATCTCTTCTGGAAAACCACTAGCTTCTAATAGCTGGTCCTATAGCTCATCCATTCTACATGGAAACACCTGTCCTGGTAGTGCTTTTGTGCAACTGCTCACAGTCGTTACAAAATTTCAAGGTTTCATCCTTCGTTTCTCATACTGACACTGGAACATTCCAGGATGAGGTACGAGGTCGGATATAACCTTTCTCTACCAAGCTTCTCTATCCTATGCTGACTAGGCTCTCTCTGCAGGTGCCATTCTGTAGGGTAGAAGGAAAGAAATGGTTCCGCGTCCAGACACCACTTCTATTCCACACTCTGACTCCCTGACAGATGGTAAACCTGACAGCTCGTCTGGGAAAAACATTTAGAACTTGCTAGCAACGGGCACTGAGGCTGATTCCCTGATCTAACTCCTAAACGCGCTCACAAGAGTTAGAACCCTCTGATACCCTTTCCTGTGTACCGTTGAGTCTACTGGGCTGACATCAAATCTCTAGGTACCTATACTCTGTCCCTTTCAAGGACTCTCTCTGATCCATCTTAGCCTCTGAACTCTCTTACCTTGTCTCTACAGACACAGACACAAGTAATACAATGAGTAAGTAGCCAATCCGCCCTAGAATGACATCAACTAGTCAACTCTAGAACCATAAGGTCAGCTGGATAGTCTCTACTCACTCCAACCGCTAAACTGCTCTGACTGACTGACTCTGCCTCAGATGGATCATACTCGGGTCCACTAACCCAGAGAAAAATACTCTAAGCCTAGAAGTCATTCAACCCACTCGAGTCACAGCTCACTAAGTCACAAGGAAGTAGGAACACGCGGGTTCAAAACAAAGCATACACATCCGAACATCCACAAGTGAACATACCTGACGTCACTGTGTTCGATGTGATAGTTTCCTACTGAGTCAGAGTGAAGATCCGAACTATAGGTAACGGACCTTCTCTCGGGAACGTACGAATGAAAAGGCTAACCCTTTCCTCTGCCTCAATTTAGCACCGAATCCCAGAGTAAACTGAAAGCTCCTCCTGAACGTACCCTGAGTCTTACTCGTTTCTTTCTCTATTTCATTCTAGTTTGCGTATTCTTTTTCTTTCTTTTGTTTTGTTACTCTGATCTATGACACTTACTTTTTTCTTACTCTTATTCTTTTCTTACTCTGTTCTTTGACTGATTTCTTATACTGGAGGGCTGCACTCAGAGATGAGAGATCACCCCTATACCTGGATAAAAAGCATCTCATAGCACCACGCTCGAATATCTTTCCTGGTTCACTATCTCGCTATTCCTCATTTGGCTTTTCCTATCTCTCGCACTCTCTTTACCATTCTTCGTTCTCACTCTCTTCGTTTAACGGGTGGTACACCTGATGACTTGTCTGGGTCCTATCGATAACTTGTCTCTGGCTGTGGGCACTACAACTGTTCCCCTTCTAATCTGACTAACTACGCTGTTCTCTGACACAAGCAAGAAACCTATGATAACCTCTCCTAAACAGCGTAAGAGCCTCTAGGGCTGATAGCAAACTTCTAGGCAGCTCTACTTTGTCCCCTCACACATTACCTGTGATCCATCCATCCTGGTCTAAGCCTGACTATTCTGCCTCCGCTATCGAAGGTAGTACGATGAGTAGCTAGTCCATCCACCCCTAGAATGACATCAACCAGTCACTCTAGAACCACAAGGTCAGCTGGAAGGCACCTACTCAAAACTCGCACTCAACTCTATTGGCAGACTAACTCTGCCACTGACGGATCACACTTGAGTCTATTGACCCAAAGAGGACATTCTAATCCCAGAAGTTATCAAACCCATACTCTCGACGGCTCTCACAGCCCTAAGGAAAGCGAAACATCAGAGTCACTATGAACAAACACATCAAAACATATGGAAGTGAAACGTACCTATCACTGCCAGGTCCGATGTGTCAGCCTCTTGCTGCGTCAAAGCGAAGATCCGTGCTGGTACTGATGGATCTTCCCCTGGGGAACCTGTGGAAGAAGGAGTGATCCCGCTCCTTCTGCCTCTGCCCTGCGCCATGGCTAGAGCTTCTGGCTGAGCCACTCTGTCTGAGACTGTTTGCTGGGACTGTGTTATCAAAGTCGCGGTGGAACACTCACGTGCTATGTGCCCCTCCTGTCCGCACCTGAAACATGCTGTTGTCCCTACTAAACAGACTCCTTTGTGCGACCTACCGCACCTCGGACATTTTGAGGTATTCAAACCAGAATTCGAACCCTCACCTATTCCCAGACCAGACTTTATCTGCTTCCAGAACTTATTCTTCTTTGATCGTCTGAGGCCTTTACCTCCCTTCTTCCTTTCTATACCAGCCTCGTGCAGAGGGGAGAGATTCACATCACTTGTCCCTGCAAGTTTGGCACTAGCTTCTCTCTTCTGTGCCATATCTACTATATCATGGAACCTCTTCCTTGCGCTATCTGGAAAAGCCCCTTCGGCAAACTCTGTTGCAAACTGTTCCCAGGATAATCTTTCTACCCTCGGGTTCACATACTGGTTGAACCATTCCCTTGCCTTTTCACATTTCAAGGTGACCCCTGCCATCTGAATGGCTCTACTCTCACTGGCTCCCAACTCATCAGTTATCATCTTGACCGTTCTGAGATACTCAACAGGGTCATCACCAGTCTCAAACTTGGGAATATCTAACCGTAAATAATCTGTCAGCTGCACCATACTTTCTCCAGGTGAACTAAGCTTAGATGTTTGGATGACTGGGGCTACTGGTTCTACTGGTGGTGGAGGAGGTGTAACTTGCCCTGGGTTAGGGTTTACTGACCTTGGGTAACAAAAGAAGGGTGGACACATGGTATACTGTGGATATGATGGTGGATATGGCGGATAAAAGGGAGGATAGGGCATAAAGGTAGGATATGGGTGATACCTAAGAAACTCTGCTGTATCTTTCATCGGGTACTCAGCCCCCCACTGGTAAGGTGGATACTGAGGTGGAACAAATCTCGAGGCCTGAGTGCCTCCTTGGGACTCACCCATATCTCCTCCTAATCCGCTCATACCAAAGCCGCCCTCTCTACTCTGGTCATCCTCCTCTCTTTCTCTCATAAGCCCTGACATACCACTCTGGACAACTCCCCTTCTACTCTCCTCAACAGACCTTCTAGGGTCCCTTGATGTACCTTCTCTGCTTACACTATCTGATGTTGCCCTTTGCAGAACGGGGAGGTGAGCATCCATGTCCTCATCCTCCGGCGGAGCTCCAGTCAATCTACCAGATCGACGAGTTCCTCTCATCCTGCCTCTGTAAAGCACAACAGCACACAAAAATATCATCACATATTCATAGCACATGTTGCTCATCATGGCATTTCACATCATCATGCAAGACAGGACTCCACATCCTATCCTAGTGGACATGATCTTAACGTATTGTGCTTTCCCTCCTATACAAGACACGACCTCTTTCCGATGTGGGCTATCCCAACACATCGTACTCTTGAGGCCCTATGCTCTGATACCAATCTGTAACGACCCGGAAACCGGTACCCCTCAGTAACGGTCCGAACCATCACTGGCACTAGGATCCAGATCGGCTTAAGGCCGCCGGGACCCGTAGTCAGCCAACTATACTCTCTGTGTACCTGATAAATCCCATTCATAATACAAAACAATACTCACAATCCTGTAAAACTCTGTAGGCTTAACCACTGCTACTCAGATATGTCAATCTGAAATGGCCCTCAGGGCCTGTACCAGGGACTACTATCTGCTGTGGTCCAGGGATTAACACAATCTGTAACACATCCCACTGGTATCTCATCGAAGCCATACATTAAGCCTAACTCACACATTTCTCATCAAGAAACGTAAAACAGGATTGTGTACAAGGGATGAATCACACATCACACTATAGCAGTGACACTAGGGAAAGCATAAGTCTATCCAGTATATGACAGTACAGAACTATCTATTACATTACAACTAATCTTTCAATTACATCATGTCCACTATCCTATTACAACATACATTCATGCATAACTGTCCTCTGTACTCTTGCTGACTTTGACTTCTCCTAGCTCTCTCAGAACCTGCAAAACTGGGGTCAAGGGAGTGGGATGAGCTCTAGAGCCCAGTGAGGAGGAACAATAAAAACAGTTCATTCATTACATGCTCTCATGAAATGCATCACATCACAAACATATCATCTCAAGGATGAACTTGTCACCATAGCCCTCTACATACATAATAGTATGTCCAACTGTGCCAGGGGCGATGAGGCCTCACCTGGACTACTCTGAAGTAACTCATATCATAACATGTCCAACTGTGCCAGGGGCGATTAGGCCTCACCTGGACTGCTCTGAGCTCTGATCTGACAGCCCAGCTGTCTCACTCATAGTACCAGGAGCGACCTGGACTAACCAGGGGCGACCTGGTATGGCTATCTCATGCCACAACTCTGTATCTGTGCTCTATCAAGGGCTAAGGATCATCCAACATTCATCCACACAAATATCAGCTTATGCAATGCAGCATATTCGTGGAATCTAATGCAATACAACCTAATACATAACATGGCATTTTATGATGCATGGATCATGCTAGATTCGTGTCATTTCTGAATGTAAAATAGTACAGTTAGTTCCACTCACCTGTAGCCTCTACTTGGCTACCTCTGGGCTACCTCTACCTCTGAAACAGCTACTACTGCTAAACACCTTGGTTCCTCGGGTCCAATCCTACAGTGGAGGACTCAAATGAGGTACCAAACATACTCTAACATAACTATGAACATCTCTCCAAAAACCCTCTAAAACATCACAAAACATGCATGCAAAACAAGCAAAGGAAGGCTGGACAGGGCACCTTCGGCAGCACTTTCGGCGGCCGAATGTCTCCTCCAGAGACGAAAGTCAGGCATGTTCGGCGGCCTAACTTGGACTTTCGGGGGCCGAACCTGAGTTTAGCCAGAACTCAGTTTCGTGCACAAGGACGCCTGTCAGTCCCTCCATCACCTGTTCAGACCTCAACACATGCATTTAACCCTTCTAAAACATGCATAAACACTTCAACAAGCCTAAGGGAGCTTCAAATAACTTTAAACTCCAACAAACAAGCTCACAAGACACATAGCAAACATAAAGGATTCATAAACCCTATGATGCACATCTCATGCAAACTCATGCCTAGCTCCCTTTTCCCTTTACAAAACTCATAAAAACATCATAAGAACCATGGATCAACACTTACCTCTTGAAGAACAAAGGCTGAGATGATCCAAACTCAAAGATATGGAGAAACCAAGCTTCAAAAGCTTCAAACTCCAAAACCTTGTTTAAAGCTCACAACTCTTCAAAACAAGGGTAAAACTCATTACAACCGTGAAAGATTTGAAGAAAAACCATGAAAATACTTTAAGGAGATCAAGACCTCACCTAGGTCAGAAGGAGAGAAGAAACCTCCTCCTTTTTCTGCCACTCGGTGCCCTTATAGATGAGCAACCGCCTCAGGTTCGGCTACCGAATCGCATGCAAAACTATGCAACCTTCGGGGGCCGAACATAACCTTCGGGGGCCGAAACTAGGGAACTTTAGGCGGCCGAACTTAACCTTAGGGGGCCGAACATGGCAAAATGCCTCCTTGGCCATATCTCTTCAAAACTCAATCCTTTTCTACGCTAAACCTTTAAAAACACTTGAAAATATTTTAGAAAACTTTCTCTTACCCTTCCAGAGACCTCTGACATCCTCGAACTCCCCCGGACGGTAGGAATTCCGATGTCTGAATCTAGCCGGGTATTACAGAAGGTCTTTGGATCTGGGTAGGAGCAGATCAGTTAGAGGAACAGTTCAGGGCGGAATGTCAGAGGAAGTGGGGGACCAGATGGATGTAGAGCAGAGGAGGGATGGCAGTTTGGGAGTTAGCATGTCGGAAGAAGGTATGGGAGAGTCCCAAGGAGGCACTCAGGCCTCGGGATTTGTTCAGCCACCCCACTACCCACACTTCTCACAACATCCCGGGTATTCGATGGGAGGTACATCGGATTACCCTAGCTTCACCCCTTATCCCACACAGATGCCATACCCACCATACTACCCACCATACTATCCAAATCCAGCAGACCCTACCTCAGAAAATGTTGCACCACCTCCACCAACAGAACCAGCAGCCCCAGTTGCTCAGCCATCTAGACCTAGCTCAGCCGGTGGGAGCAAGGTTAAGATGACTGACTACATGAAATTGGGTGCTCCCCAGTATGAAAAAGGGGATGACCCATTTGTATATCTTGAAAGGGTTAAAGTGATTACAGAGGAGTTAGGGGCGGATGACAGTAGAGCCATTCAGATGGCTGGTTTCACATTAAAATGCAAGAAGGCCCGTGAGTGGTTCAAGAATTATGTGAATCCGAGGGTGGACAGCATGTCTTGGGAAGAGTTTGCAAACGAGTTTGCTGGATGGGCTTTTCCCGATAGTTCAAGGGAACTGAAGATGATAGAGTTTGAACAGTTGAGGCAGACGGATGAAATGAGTGTAGAGGAGTACACCGACAGATTCTTGGAGTTGCTGCCTTTTGCTGGGCAGAGTCTGGATACAGATTCGAAGAAGTCAATGAGGTATGTCATGAAGCTTCATTCCAGGTATTCCTCCTTGATTCAGTCAGTGGACAGGGAGAGCTTCCATGCCATAGTAGATATGGCCAGGAAAATGGAGGCCAGTGCCATCATACAGGGGGCAGATAAACAGACGGTGGCACAACATTCTGGTTCTAAAACTCCGGGTGGGGGAAGGTTAGATCCCTCTACCTTAAGTGCAGCAGCTTTAGGCAGTAAGAGATGGGGTAAACCCAAGGGTAAGAAGAACAAGTTTTGGAGCAAAGTCAAGTCCAGTCTGGGATTTGAAAGTGGCTCAAGCTCTGGTGCGGATAATGCAGTTTGTGCAAGGTGTGGTAAGCCACACAGAGGAGTATGTCGTTTTGGGACGAACGCCTGCTTCAGATGTGGTCAGGAGGGGCATATGGCTCGAGAGTGTCCAAGAGCAGTCCCGATGGCTCAGTCCCAGCAGACAGCCTCAGGTAGTGTAGCGCAGCCAACAGCTCCAGCCATGACTCAGGCCAGTGGCAGAGGCAGAGGGAGAGGGGCAGCCTCTTCTTCAGCGGGTTTCAGAGGTGAAGGTCCATCAGCTCCAGCACGGATCTTCACAATGACACAGCAGGAGGCAGATGCATCTAACACCGTAGTGGCAGGTAACTTAATCATTGGTTGTTCAGATGTGTATGCCTTGATGGACCCTGGTGCATCTCATTCTTTTATTGCACCGAGAGCCGTAGAGAGGTTGGGTCTGACGACTTCTGGGTTAGAGTGTCCTCTCTAGGTCAGTGGACCCAAGTGTGACCCATCAGTGGCAGAGTCAGTCTGCCAGTGTAGTCCTGTGTTTGTTGAGGGAAGATGCTTGTCCGCCGACCTAGTGGTTCTAGATTTGACAGACTTTGACGTCATTCTAGGGATGGACTGGTTATCTACCCATGGTGCTACCTTGGACTGCAGGGACAAGGTAGTCAGGTTCAGAGGTCAGGATGGGTCTGAGGTTGTCTTCAGAAGAGATAGGAGGGGTACACCTAGAGGTCTGATATCAGCTCTTTAGGCTCGTAGGTTGCTCAGAAGGGGATGTCAGGGGTATTTGGCTCATGTGAGAGAGCTTAACAGTCAGGTTAGAGATCCCGCCTCGGTGCCAGTGGTTAGAGAGTTCTTAGATGTATTCCCAGACAAGCTGCCAGGTTTACCACCTGTCAGGGAGATAGAGTTCGAGATAGAACTGATGCCTGGAACCCGACCGATCTCTATCCCTCCCTACAGGATGGCGCCAGCAGAATTGAAAGAGTTAAAGGAGCAGTTACAGGAGCTGGTAGACAAGGGCTTCATCCGATCGAGTACCTCACCCTGGGGTGCTCCAGTTTTGTTTGTGAGAAAGAAGGATGGATCCCTCAGACTTTGTATCGACTACAGGCAGTTGAACAAAGTCACTACCAAGAATAGGTACCCATTGCCAAGGATCGACGATCTATTCGACCAGCTAACAAGAGCGGGTTGTTTCTCCAAAATAGATCTGAGATCTGGGTACCACCAGCTGAGGATCAGAGATGAGGATGTGCCAAAGACGGCTTTCAGGACCAGATATGGGCATTTTGAGTTCCTTGTAATGCCGTTCGGGTTAACCAACGCCCCTGCAGCATTCATAGATCTCATGAATAGAGTGTTTAGCTAGTACCTGGATCACTTCGTTATTGTCTTCATAGATGATATCCTAGTGTATTCCAGGAATGCAGAGGAGCATGCCCATCATCTGAGGTTGGTTCTACAGACCTTGAGGGAACATGGCTTGTATGCCAAGTTCTCTAAGTGTGAGTTCTGGCTGAGGAGCATTTCGTTCTTGGGGCATGTAGTGTCAGAGAATGGGATTGAGGTGGACCCCAAGAAGACAGAAACTGTGGCTAACTGGCCTAGACCCCCTTCAGTGTCAGAGATCAGAAGTTTCTTGGGTTTGGCAGGTTACTACAGGAGGTTCGTTCAGGACTTCTCGAAGATAGCAGCTCCTCTGACCAGGTTGACTAGGAAGAATCAAAAGTTTGTGTGGACCGACCAGTGCGAAGAGAGTTTTGAAGAGCTTAAGAAGAGGTTGACTTCAACACCAGTGTTAGCTCTGCCATCTAGTGAGGAAAACTTTACAGTCTTTTGTGATGCGTCCCGTGTGGGACTGGGTTGTGTGCTTATGCAGAATGAAAGGGTAATTGCTTATGCTTCTAGACAGCTGAAGAAGCATGAGTTGAATTACCCCACACATGACCTGGAGATGGCAGCAGTAATCTTTGCACTCAAGATGTGGAGGCACTACCTCTATGGGGTAAAATGTGAGATCTTCACAGATTATAAAAGCCTGCAGTACATCCTGAGTCAAAGAGATTTGAACTTGAGACAGAGGAGATGGGTAGAGCTGCTGAGTGACTATGATTGCAAGATCCAGTATCATCCGGGTAAGGCGAATGTCGTGGCAGACGCCCTAAGCCGGAAGTCACTAGGCAGTCTATCCCACATCACGGCAGAGAGGAGACCAGTGGTGAAGGAGTTTTACAAGCTCATTGAGGAAGGTCTACAGTTGGAGTTGTCTGGTACAGGTGCTTTAGTGGCCTAGATGAGAGTGACACCTGTGTTTCTGGAGCAAGTGGCTCAGAAACAGCATGAGGATCCAGAGTTAGTAAAGATTGCCAGGACTGTTCAGTCAGGCAAGGACACTGAGTTCATATTTGACAGTAAAGGGATCCTCCGCTATGGGAGTCGATTATGTGTACCAGATGACATAGGGCTAAAAGGAGACATTATGAGAGAGGCTCATAATGCGAGATACAGCGTTCACCCCGGAGCCACCAAGATGTATCAAGATCTGAAAAAGGTTTATTGGTGGCCAGCAATGAAGAAAGAAGTGGCACAGTTCGTGTCAGCCTGCGAAGTGTGTCAGAGGGTGAAGCTGGAACATCAGAAGCCGGCTGGGATGCTTAACCCGCTACCTATTCCAGAGTGGAAATGGGAGAATATAGCTATGGACTTCGTAGTGGGGTTACCGGCGACGTCCAACAGATTGGACTCCATATGGGTGATTGTGGACAGACTCACCAAATCTGCTCACTTCATCCCTGTTAGGAGTGGCTATTCTGTGGACAAGTTGGCGCAGGTGTATGTTGATGAGATAGTCAGACTGCATGGGGTTCCTGTTTCTATAGTGTCAGATAGAGGGCCCCAGTTCACCTCCAGGTTTTGGCGGAGTCTGCAGAATGCCATGGGTACTAGGTTGGATTTCAGTACTGCCTTCCACCCTCAGACTGATGGACAGTCAGAAAGGACCATCCAGACTATCGAAGATATGCTTAGAATGTGTGTGCTGGACTTTGGCGGTTCTTGGAGGCAGCATCTACCTTTGGTGGAGTTTGCCTACAATAACAGCCATCATGCTAGCATCGGGATGGCCCCATATGAAGCTTTGTATGGGAGGAAGTGCAGATCACCTGTTTGCTGGGAAGAAGTTGGAGAAAAGGCCTTGGCAGGGCCTGAGCTAGTAGAGATCACCAGCAGGGTGGTACCCTTAATCAGAGAAAGAATCAGGACTGCTGCAAGCAGACAGAAGAGTTATGCAGACATCCGCAGAAGGCAGGTAGAGTTTCAGGAGGGGGATCTGGTATTGCTCAAGGTGTCTCCAATGAAAGGAGTGGTTCGCTTCGGGAAGAAAGGTAAGCTGGCTCCACGATACATCGGACCCTTTGAAGTCTTGCAAAAGATTGGGAATGTATCATACAAGCTGGATTTACCTGCTTCAATGGAGAGAATCCATCCGGTTTTCCATGTTTCTATGTTGAGAAAGTTCGTGTCAGATCCGGGTAAGGTTCTTAGTGAGCCTGATGTGGAGATCCAAGAGGATCTCACCTATGTTGAGCAGCCGGTACGGATTCTGGACACTCAAATCAGGAAGTTGAGAAACAAGAAAATCCCGATGGTGAAGGTCCTTTGGAACCACCACAATCTGAAAGAGTGCACTTGGGAGACACGGGAGTCTATGCTCCGGCAATATCCTCATCTCTTTTAAGGTTAGTCTCTATGTGTTTTATGTGTATGATGTGATGATTCTATGCATGTGCTAGTTGAGGAACATTCGGGGACAAATGTTCTTAAGGGGGGGAGAATGTAATACCCGGCTAGACTCCGGTATCGGAATTCCTACCGTCCGGTGGAATCTCGGATGTCGGAAACCTCTAGAGGGGTAAAAGCATATTTTTATAAAATATTTTAATGCATTTTATGGTTTTAAGTATGAAATAAAATGAGTTTTTGCATGAAAATAGCTTTGGAGGAAAACCCAGGTTCGGCCGCCGAAACTCAAGTTCGGCCGCCGAACATGCATGCGTTTTGGAGGCACGTTAGGCCCCCGAAAGCATAAGTGAGGGACATCCAGGTTCGGCCGCCGAACTTGCATGTGTTGTGGAGGCACATTCGGCCCCCGAATGTGGCCTGGCCAGCCACCTATAAAAGGGTCCCTTAGCCGAAATGGGCGAGCCTTCTCCCCATTTTCGGCCACAGCGAGCTTCCGACCTCCCTCTTGCAAATCTTGTGTTCTTCCTCCAAATCCCCACCATTTTCTTGAGTTTTCAACTTTGCATTGAAGTTTTCTTGAGCTTAAAGCAAGTTTGAAGCTTGGAAGACTCAGGAACTCATTTCCTTGGATCTCCCAAGTTCAGGTCGTCTCTCTCGATTTTTAAGAGGTAAGAGCCGATCTTAAGCTCATTATATGTTTTAAACAAGTTTTATGAAGTTTCTTTGGGTAGAAATGCATGCTTAGGATAGTTGAGCTTTAATAGGGTTTTATGTATGTTTATGGACAATGTGTGCTTGATGTGTATGTCGAAGTGTTGTAGTTGGGGTTTAAGTTAGTTTGATGCCCCTAGGAGCTTGTATGCATGTTTTTGTTGAGCTCTATGCATAATGAGAGGTTTGGGAGGCGAAATGTGCATGAGGAACCAAGTTTCTGCCCTTTTGGCAGAAACCAGGTTCGGCAGCCGAAGGGATTTTCGGCAGCCGAACCTGCCTGTGAGGTAGCATTTCTGCTGCCGAACCCCTGCCCCCGAAAGGTGACTTTCGGCTCTGTCTGGGACTTTCGGCCGCCGAAGGTGCCGCCGAACATGCATGAGTTTCGTCTTTGTCTGGGAGTTTCGGTCGCCGAAGGTGCCGCCAAACCTGCCTGACTTTCGACTCTGGAGGGACTTTCGGCCACCGAACTTGCCGCCGAAAGTGCCCTGTCCAGGCCTCTTTTGCATGTTTTTCTATGATTGTTTCATGATATTTTAGGGGGTTTTTAGGGAGTAGTTTATAGTTATGTTCAGGTATGTTTGGTCCCTCATTTGAGTCCACCTGTGTAGGTTCGAACCCGAGGAACCGAGGACCCCAGCAGTGAGTTCAGCTGCTTCGGTGTTGTCAGAGTCAGCCAGAGGTGAGTGGAACTAAACTTAATCTTTTAAATTGAGAAATTAAATGTTTTACCATGTTTCATGCATCATGATTATGCAATAGGATGATTGCATTAGTTTTCACGAATATGCCGCATTGCATCGATTGTTGTTGATGTGGGTGAATATTGGATGACCCAATTAGTCCATGACAAGAAGACCAGGACCCCATTCTACGGCCTGGCACAATGTAAGGAAAGACCAGGACCCCATTCTACGGCCTGGCACGGTTATGGGACTCGAAGACCAGGAGCCCAGAGGAGGCCCTGGGGCAATGGTAAGTAATGTATGTTATGACAGAAAGACCAGGACCCCATGCTACGGCCTGGCACAATGTTAGCTTGGACTAATTGGTGACAAGTTCACCCAACCCTTATGTGAATTGTCTGTGTTATGATGCATTTCATGGAGCATAGTGTTAATATGTTTTTCTATAGTCCTACTCACTGGGCTTTTATCTCACCCCTCTCCCTTTACCCCCAGGCTTGCAGGTACAGGATAGAAGAGGAGGTCGGTTAGAGTAAAGATTGTTTATGTAATAGATAGAATGCGGACATGACAAATCATAAAACGATGTAATGTAAAAGTACAGTATAGTTATGTAATGAGATAATGTTTATGGATGTTAGAGATGTGCTTGACCATAGATTGTTGTATCCCTTTCTATACATGATCTTAGAGATTTTTATGATGTTTATGTAAACCAACTCAGCATATGTTATGTCACCCAATTGGGGGCATTGATGAGATCCCACTAAGGGATCAATGTTATGATTATGTTATGTATGATGTATATGCACAGGTTGAGTTTGGTTGATGTATATGGAAAGAAAAGTTTTAAATTTTTGTGTATGTTGTTGTTCATGTATGGGATTATACAGGTTTTCAGGTTACATGTCAGGCTTGCTACGGGTCCCGGCGGCCTTAAGCCGATCTGGATCCTAGCGCCGGTAGCGGTCCGATTTTCGGGTCGTTACAGAAGGTGACTGGTTTTTGGCTTCCGAAAGTGCTTCCGAAGGTTGCTGAATTTTGGCTTCCTTTGGCATTTTTAAGAGCATTTTCTCCAATTTGTTTCTTCACACATAATATTTACAAAATATGATTAAAACCACAAAATTAGGTAGAATAGGTGCAAATAAACATCAATAAGATCATGAAAATATGGACTAAAATATGCTCTATCACAAAGCACAATTCTAGTCCACAAATTAATACATGTTCACAGCTATACTATTACAATAGGTTATACCAGCAACTCAGCCGACTTCCCGAGCTAACTCTGATCCTACAAACCTGGGGTTAAGGGAAAAGAGATAAACTACAAGAGCCTAGTAAGCAGAACATAAAAAATACAGTTCAATAAAACATATGATCGTATGAATGAGTCACAACACAAACAATTCACATCAAGATGGACTTGTCATCAGTAACCCTCTACAGATTCCAATAGTGCCCGGCCCATGACGGGTGTTTCTCAGGACTTCCTCTTAAATATAACAAATCCATAATGCTAAGGGCATAGAATGGGCCTCAACCTGGACTTTCTCTTAAACATAACATAACATAACATATCCTATAGTGCCAGGGACATAGAATGGGTCTCGACTTGGACTTTCTCTTACATATTGCCAGGGGCGTAGAATAGGCCTCGACTTGGACTTTCGTATCCATCATAACATATCATAACATACTTGAGGGATAGTGGGTCATCTAACAACAATCCACAACAATAATAAATTATGCAATGCATCATATTCGTGAACTCTAATGCAAAATAACCTAATTACATATATATGGCATTTGTTATGCATGAGCATGCTTAAAAAGTTTGATTTCTTTAAATAATGATTCAGTTTAGTTCTACTCACCTCTGGCTGATGCATGCCTAATACTAAAACAGTTATCTCACTGCAAGCCTCTACGGTCTCCCAAGTCCAATCCTACATAGATAGATTTAAATGAGGGACCAAACATAAATTTTACAACACTTAAAACAACCCCCCAAGGAACCCTTAAAAACACACAAGAATACTCATAAGAAACAAGCAGAAAAAGGCTAGACAGGGGACTTTCGGCGGCAAGTCCGACGGCCTAAAGTCCCTTATAGATCTGAAGGTTAAAACCTTCGGAGGCAGGTTAGGTGGCCAAATGGCTGCCTCCACAGGCAGGTTTGGCGGCCAAACCTTGCTTTGGCGGCCAAACCTGGGTTCTTTAACAAGGCAGAACCCGATTTTGCCCTATACTCACAACCCCAAAACGGTTTCCAAACATACATGCAGAAGCTTAAAACAGCCATACTCATTTAACACGCATAAGGAACACCTAAAATTGACTTAAACTCAACATGCATCAATTAAGAACCAAAGAGAAAACATCCATCATCAAAACTAAACTCAAACCTTACAACTTAAACTAGCAAACTTACATGCATCTATAACCCCTTAAACACCTATAAAACTTGCTGAAAACTTTTAGAAAACAGAAAAAAAGTAAGGATTGAACTTACCTCTTAGAGAGCACGAAAATTATAGCAAGCAAGGGAAGGATTTAGGAGATGGAAAGATGAGCTCCGAGAGTCCCAAGAGCTAGAACTTTGAAACACAACTCAAATTTTCAAAACAAAAGTAAAAAAACTCATGAATTCTCTAAGAGATTTGAAGAAATCTCACCAAGAACATCAAGGAATCGTAGGCCTACCTCTGCTCGGAAGAAGAGAGAAGAGTTTCTCCCAAAAATCGGGCTAAAAGCCTTTTATAGATGGGTCTGCTAGCCAATGTTCGGCGGCCGAATATGGGAGGTTCGGTGACCGAACTTTAATGACTTGAAAACCTTTTTTTTAAACACATTTAAAAATGCTTAAACCCTATTTTACCCTTCTAAAGATTCCAACTTCGAGATTTTGGATTCTGATGGAGATTCTGTCGAAAAGTGAGAATTCCGATGTCAGAGTTTAGCCGGGTATTACATTCTTTTCCCTTTAAAATCATTCATCCTCAAATGTTCCATAAAGCAAGCAAGCAAAACATACACATTAAGAAAACACATAAAACCATTTAACAACTTACTTTAAAAGAGATGAGGATACTGCTTAAGCATCGACTCTCAGGTCTCCCAAGTGCACTCTTCCATATTGTGGTGATTCCATAAGACTTTCACCATCGCGATTTTCTTATTTCTCAGCTTTTTAATCTGCGTGTCTATGATCCGTACTGGCTACTCAATATAGGTGAGATCTCCTAGGATCTCCATATCAGGTTCACTAAGAACCTTATCCAAATCTGATACGAATTTTCGTAACATAAAAACAGGAAAAATCGGATGGATTCTCTCCATGGAAACAAGTAAATCTAACTTGTAAGATACATTCCCAATCTTTTGTAAAATTTTGAAGGGTTCGATGTACCTTGGAGCTAGTTTACCTTTCTTTCCAAAACGAATCACCCCCTTTCATAGGAGACACTGATAGAGCATATTTTAGTCCACTTTATCATTATGTTCTTGATATTTATTTGTATCTTTTCTGCTTAATTTTGTAGTTTTAATCATGTTTTGCAGATATTAGGTGTAAAGAGACAATCTGGAGAAAATGCTCTTAAAACTGCCAAAAAGTGCCAAATATGGAAAGTTTTCAAAAAAGGAAAGTTTTCAAATAAGGAAAGTGCAGAAGCAAAAGCAAACAAGGAAAGCTCAGTCAGAAGATTATTTAAAATTCAAATCGCAGATCTTTCTTTCCTTGTTTAAAGATGTGAACACACTGCAGCAGTCATATCTTCCTATTTAGGCAGCAAGATTTCATGGAGACGCACTTGCCTCTTCTGCGTTCAGCATTCAAAATTCAAACGAAGGCTCCACCTAAAAAGGAAAGACTGGACAGATTCACTTTCCCTTCTGCATTCAATGACCGCGCGCCACCTTCCTTCTACAGTCCATTCCGCGCACCACTTTCCATCTGAAGAGCAAGCGCACGCCTCTTTCCTTCTGAATAATTTTGGACGCAAATCTTTCCTTTTCAGACACAACTTGGGCAGCAAGCACCTCTTGGGCAGTAAGGGCAGCATGTAAGGACCTAGAGCAACACTTTCAACTATAAAAAGACACATAAGGAGCCTCCCAACAGCTTTTTACAACTCACCTTTGGACACACCTACGGGATTGCAATTGACACCATCTCTTCTTCTTCCTTTCTTTAATTTTTGTTTTTGTTTCAGCCATGAGTGGCTGAAACCTTTTATTCTAGTTGAAAATTGGTTAAAACTAAGGTTGTTTTATGGATTGTGAGATCTGAACATAAACTATTTGTCTTTGGTTTGTTCAATATTTATACAATTTGGTGCTTAAATCTATTATTACTTTGTTGTTTTGATCAAATTGGCCATTTGGTTCTTGATTGCAAGGTAATTAATTGTTAATTGGATAATTTTTAGTCCGTAATTGCTGGAATTATTCAAATATAAGAACACTTGGTGTAACAACTAAGGAATTGTATGATCTAGCAACATCTCATGCGTTTGAGTATCTAGGATTGGATCCCTCTATTTCTTTATGCAATTGACAATTGTTTTGATGCCTATGGCCCAAGGACGTTCCTTGGCAATTTGTTAATTAGTAATTAATTAGAGGACGTTCCCTAATTGATTTAATCATAAGAAGAGACATGGTGGTGAGAAGCGTTCTCCATCTCCATAACTAATATATTGAATCAATCAAGAGAACATAAGTTTCAATGATCAATCCAAACAACCAAAGTGGATCCATCTCTTCAACTAGACCTTTCTCATATTTGATATCTCTTTATTTCTTTTTACTATTTGCTTCTTTTTACTATTTGCTTCTTTTATTGCTTTCAGTAGTTACTAAACAAATCAATCTCAAAACCCCCCATTTTACTTTTATTGCACTTTATTTTTATTCCGCTTTCAGTACTTGCTTTCAGTTGCGCTTTCAGTTAATTCTCTTGGTCTTGTTGAGAAAAATAGATTAGTTTTCAATTCTCTGTGGATTCGATCATTTACCACTATCTGCAGTAGTAATATTATTGATAACTGGAAAGGTTATTTTTTACCGGCTTCGACAACCGCGAGTCAGACACCTTAAGGAGACACCTTAAGCAATACTATATCTCCCTCCTGAAAAACAACTTGCTTCCTGTGGATGTCTGTATAGCTCTTCTACCTACTTACAGTTGTTCTGATTCTTTCTCTGATGATGGACACTACCCTGCTGGTGATCTCTACCAATTATGGCTCTGCTAAAGCCCTTTCTCCTATTTCTTCCCAGCATTTTGTAGACTCCACCAAAACTTGGAGGTAAACTGGGATCCCCTATCTGACACTATAGAAATTGGAGTCCCATGCAGCCTGATGATTTCTTCCATGTAGATCTGCCCCAACTTGTCCATAGAGTAACCGCTCCTGATAGGAATAAAGTGAGCAGATTTGGTCAATTTATCCACTATTGCCCATATAGAGTCATGTCTGTTGGCCGTTGCTGGTAACCCCACTAAAAAATCCATTGCCATGCTTTCCCATTTCCACTCTGGAATCGGTAGTGGGTTGAGCATTCCAGTTGATTTCTGGTGTTCTAACTTTACCCTCTGACATGCCTCACAAGCGGACATAAACTGAGCCACTTCCCTCTTCATAGATGGCCACCAATACACTTTCTTCAGATCCTGATACATCTTGGTGGCTTCAGGGTGAACATTGTACTTGGCATTATGAGCCTCTCTCATAATGCCTCCTTTCAAGCCTATGTCATCTGGTACACACAATATATTCCCGTAACGGAGAATCCCTCTGTTGTCAAACCTAAATTCACCATTCTTACCTTTCTAAACAGCTCCTGCTATTTTTACCAACTCGGGGTTCTCATGCTGCTTCTGTGCCACTTGTTCTAGAAACATGGGTGTCACTTTCATCTGTGCTACTAACGCATCTGTACCAGACAACTCTAGCTGCAAGCCAGAGTTGACAAGCCTATAAAACTCTTTTACCTCTAGTCTTCTTTCCATTGAGATGTGAGATAAACTGCCAAGTGATTTCTGGCTAAAAGCATCTACCACCATATTTACTTTACCCAGATGGTACTAGATTTTGCAATCGTAATCACTAAGCAGTTCTACCCATCTCCTCTATCTCAAGTTTAACTCTTTCTAACTCAAGATGTATTGTAAACTCTTATGATCCATAAATATCTCACACTTTATCCATACAGGTAATGCTTCCACATCTTGAGTGCAAAGATCCCAGCTGCCATCTCTAAATCGTGTGTCAGATAATTTAACTCGCGCTTCTTCAATTATCTAGAAGCATAAGCAATTACCTTCTCATTCTGTATCAACACACAACCTAGTCCCACTCGGGATGCATCACAAGACATTGTGAAATCCTCATTACTTGTAGGTAGAGCTAACACTGGTGCTGACATCAATCTTCTCTTTAACTCTTAAAAACTTTCCTCACATTGATCTGGCCAGACAAACTTCTGATTTTTCTTAGTCAACCTGGTCATAGGAGTAACTATTTTGGAGAAATCCTGAACGAATCTTCTATAGTAACCTGCCAAACTCAAAAAGCTTTTGATCTCTATTACTGTAGTGGGTCTGGACCAATTAACTACAGCTTCTACTTTCTCAGGGTCCAACTCGATTCCATTTTCTGACATTACATGCCCTAAGAAAGAGATACTCCTCAACCAGAACTCACATTTAGAGATCTTGGCATACAAACCGTGTTTTCTCAAGGTCTACAACACTCTTCTCAGATGATGATGATGGGCATGCTCATCTGCATTTATGGAATACACCATGATATCATCAATGAAAACAATAACAAAATGATCCAAAAATTGTGGAAAACTCTATTCATGAGATCCATGAATGTTGTAGGGGCATTGGTCAGCCCAAGCGGCATCACTAGGAGCTCATAATGCCCATATCTGGTCCTGAAAGTTGTCTTGGGCACATCTTCTTCTCTGATTCTCAACTGATAGTATCCGAATCTCAAATCTATCTTGGAGAAACAACTGGCTCCTGCTAGCTAGTTAAACAGATCATCAATCCTGGGTAACGGATACTTATTCTTGGTAGTGAGTTTGTTCAACTGCCTGTAGTCAATATAAAGTTTTAGAGATCCATCCTTCTTTTTCACAAACAATATCGGAGCACCCCAAGGTGAGAAACTAGGTCGGATGAAACCCTTATCTACCAATTCTTGAACCTGTTCCTTTAGCTCTTTCAACTCAGCAGGTGCCATCTTGTAGGGAGCAATAGAGATGGGCCTAGTTCCTAGCATTACTTCAATTTCAAACTCTATTTCCCTAGCAGGTGGTAAACCCGGTAGCTCGTCTAGAAAAACATCGAGAAATTCTCTAACCACGGGCACCAAAACTGGTTCCCTAACTTGGCCATTAAACTCTCTGACATGAGCAAGAAACTCCTGACAACCCCTCCGAAGCAACCTATGAGCCTGCAGGGCAGATATCAAACCTCTAGGCATACCTAATTTGTCTCCTCAAAAAATGACCTCTGATCCATCTTGTTCTCTAAACCTAACTACCTTGTCTTTGCAATATAAAGTAGCACCATGAGTAGAGAGCCAATCCATCCCTAGAATGATGTCAAAATCAGTCAAATCTAAAACCACAAGGTCGGCTGGAAGGCACATATCCTCAACCATAACTGGACTAAACCGATAGACTGACTCTGCCATAGATGAATCACACTTGGGCTCACTGACCCAAAGAGGACACTCTAGCCTAGAAGCTATCAAACCTAAACTATCTACTGCTCTCGGAGAAATAAAGGAATGAGAGGCACCAGGGTCCATAAGAGCATACACATCAGAACACCCAATAGTGAGTTTACCTAACACCATTGTGTTTGATGTGCTGGCTTCCTGCTGTGTCATGGTGAAGATCCATGTTGGGGCTGAAGGACCTTCCCATTAGGAACCTACTGAAGAAGAGGCTGTCCCTCTCCCTTGCCCTCTGCCCTTTGATGTGGCTAAAGTTGCTGGCTGAGCCACGCTGCCAGAAGCCGTCTGTTGGGATTATGCTATCCTAGCTGCATTGGGACACTCACTGCTTTAATGTACTCAAATGGGTCATCACCCTCTTTATACTTAAGAGCATCCAATTTCAAGTAATCTGTCATTTTTACCTTGCTCCCTACTGATGGATTAGTTTTGGTGGTTGGGTTTCATGAATTATTGGTTCTGCTGGTGGAAAAGGAGGTGGTGCATCACTCCCTGCGTTAAGGTTTGCCGGATTCTAGTAATGGGGTGGAGGTGAAAATGTAGGGTAGGGTGGATATGGTGGGTAGTAGGGAGGATAGGGCATGTATAAGGGGTGTGGGTGGTAGCTAGAGTAATCCGATGTACCTCCCGTCGGATACCCGGGTCCCTATGGGTAGGGTTGGTACTGAGGTAGATAAGCGGGTCCTGAGCCCTGAGCGCCTCATATTCCTCCTTCAGACTTTCCCACACCCTCTCGTTCAAAGCTCATACCCAAACTTTCATATCTCCTCTAATCATCACCTACTATTTTCCTGACATCTGCAGACATCCTACCTGTAATACCCAGCTAGATCAGACATCGGCATTTTACCGTCCGGTGGAATTCGAGGATGTCAGAGGTTTCTAGAAGGGTAAGAGAAAGGTTTTCTAAAATGTTTTCAAGTGTTTTAAAGGTTTAGAGTGGAATAGGATTGAGTTTTGAAGAGAAAAGACCAAGGAGGATTTGGCCAGGTTCAGCCGCCGAAGTAAAGTTCGGCCGTCGAAAGTGCCTTAGATTCGGCTTCCGAAACTCCACGTTCGGCCGCCGAACGTTGCATGGTTTTACATGCAGGTTTGGCTGCCGAAGGTGAGTCGGTCAACCCCCTATATAAGCACCTCCAGTCGGTGAAATGGATAAGTACAGCTTGTCTTTTCACTTTCAGAGGTGAGATCTTGTCCTCCATGGCTACTCTTCATAGTTTTATCAAATCTTGCAAAGGTTTGAGTGATTTTAATGTTGTTTTGAAGGTTTTGAGTTAAAAAGCTAAGTTTTGAGGTTTGGAGGATTTGAAGAAGAGTTGCTCCATATTTGCAAGTTTAGATTGTTCATCTTCTTGATTTCAAGAGGTAAGTGAAGATCGTGAACTGTTTTTAATGATTTACAGAGGTTTTATGGAGTTTTTGGGTAGAGGTGCATGAATAGGGTAGAAGTATGTTTTTGAGGGATTATGCATGAACGCTTGTATATGTGTTTTGTTTGTTGGGGTTTTAGGTAGTTTTGGACCCCTTTGTGCATATACTAGAGTATATGTATGTTGAAAAGTTGTGTTATGCATGTGTTGGGTGTTGGAAGGGATTGAGAAGCTAGGTTGCCGTCGGGGATGAGTTCTGGAAACTCAGGTTCGGCAGCCGAAGGTACATTCGGCCGCCGAACCCTTGAAGAGGTGGCTTCGGCTGCCAAAGCTCACCCCCGAGAGTTTTGAGTTTCGGCTCTGGAAGGGGGATTCGGCCGCCGAAGGTTAGAGACTTTCGTCTCTGGAGTGTGTTTCAGCCCCCGAACCTTGCCCCCGAAAGGGTTCGACTGCCGAAGGTGCATGAGTTTCGGCTCTGGAGAGGACATTCGGCCGCCGAATCTGCCGCCGAAAGTGTTCTGTCCAGCCTTCTTTTGCATGCTTTATGTGATTGGTTTAGGATCTTTTAAGGGGTTTATGGGGAGTTCTATAGAATTGCTCTTGAGTTAGTTTGGTCCCTCATTTGATGTCCACCTGTATATGATCGGACCTGAGAGTCAGAGTTGACCAGCAGTGAGTTAGCTGCTCCAGAGTCAGTAGAGCACCAGCCAGAGGTGAGTGGAACTAAACTTAATGTTTTAAATATGAGAAATGAATGTTTTTAGCATGTTCCATGCATCACAATTGCTATGATATATAATAGGTTGATTGCATAAGACTCACGAATATGGTGCATTGCATTTTGAAATGAATTTGTGATGGATGGATATTGGATGATCCTTAGCCCTTGAGATGAGATGAGATTATATATGATATGAGACATGTTATGACATGAGATGAGATTACATGATATGAGATCTGAGCAGGCATGAGATGAGACAGTAAGACCAGGAGAGGCACCGCCTCCTTGGCAGTCTATTACCGATAAGAGAGGGCCAGTGAGGCCGTAGTGCCTTGGCTTAAGTAAGAGTACAGAGTAGACCAGGAGAGACTCCGTCTCCTTAGAACAATCGAACTATCAGAGTAGACCAGGAGAGGCTCCGCCTCCTTGGCACAGTGGGACTTGATAAGTTTGAGAGACAGTCCTAAGGAGCCCCGTTGGGGGTCAGACATCTTCTGGATGTACTGAGGGTTAGTGGTGACAATTCCATCCTTAATATGTGATTAGTTGTGATGTGATGCATTCCATGATAGCATATGTTTTAAATGAATGTTTTTATCGTTCCTACTCACTGGGCTCTAGTAGCTCATCCCTCTCCCTTAACCCCAGTTTTACAGGGGCAGAGACAGCTATGAGAAGTCAGAGTCTGCAGGGTGACAGTTATGGTTTTTGCTTGTGTAATAGTATAGTGGACATGATGTAATCCCAGATGTATGTATGTATCCTGTTTTACGTTTCTTGATGAGAAATGTTCGGAATCAGGCTTAATGTATGTCTTGTTTGATGAGATTCCAGTGAAAGTAATTTGGGAAGAAAGGGTTTCATTCCCTTGACCCACAGCGAGCAGGATCACTGGTATCGGCCCTGAGGGCTGTTTCAGATTTGTATATCTGAATGTTAGTAGTTAAGCCTGATAGTTCTACAGGATTGTTGTTTACTTTTGATCATGTATGGGATTTATCAGGTACACAGTGTGTTTAATAGGCTTGCTACGGGTCCCGGCGGCCTTATGCCGATCTGGACCCTAGTGCCAGTGATGGTTCGGACCGTTACAGAGGGGTACCAGTTTCGGGTCATTATTGATTGGTATCAGAGCATAGGGCCTCAAGAGTACGGTGTGGTGAGCAAAATTGCTCAAGCATTAGAGTTGTTTCACATCGGAAAGAGGTTGTTTAGAGGTTATAGACGGGCAAGCACAATAAGAGAAATCATGTCCACTAGGATAGGATATAAGTTTTGCATGTTGATATGTACTGCCATGCCATGATTTGATGCATGTGCAATGTTGCTATGTGATATCTGTGTTGTAGGTTCATGTATTTTCCATATGAACCGTATGATTGCTAATGCTTGTATGTTTGTGTGTTGTTTTCCAGAGAGTTAGGATGCGAGGAGCTCGTCGATCTGCACGATTGACCAGAGTTCCACCAGAGTGTGGGAACATGGACGCCCAATTCCCTGTTTTGTCAAGGGACCCTTCATGTGAATCAAGCAGAGAAGGGACATCAAGGGACCCTAGAAGGTCTTTTGATGAGAGTAGAAGAGAATTGTTCAGGGCGGTGTGTCAGTGGATATCAGGGAACTAGAAGAGGACGAACAGAGGAGAGAAGATAATTTGGGCATGGGTATGTCAGGCCAGGATATGGGAGAATTGCAAGGAGACACTAAGGCCTCGGGTTTTGTTCCACCCCAGTATCCACCATACCCACAAGGGCCAGGGTATCCGATGAGAGGTACCATAGATTTCTTTAGTTATCACCCATATCCCACCTTTATGCCCTATCCTCCTTATTATCCGCCATATCCACAGTATCCTATGTTTCCACCTTCCTCCTATTTCCCAGGTCCAGCGAATCCTAGCCCAGGGAATGCTGCACCTTTTCCAGGAGAACCAGTAGTTCTAGATGTTCAAACATCCAAACCTAGCTTGTCGGTTGAGGGTAAGGTAAAGATGATCGATTACCTGAAGTTAGATGGCCCTAAATTTGAAATAGAGGATGACCCTTTTGAGTATCTCAAAACGGTGAAAATGATAACAGATGAGTTGGGAGTAAATGATAGTAGAGCCATTCAGATGGTAGGGTTCACATTAAGGTGTAAGAAAGCAAGAGAATGGTTTAAACACTATGTGGATCCAAGGTTAGAGAGCTTATCCTGGAATCAGTTTGCTAATGAATTTGCAGGATGGGCTTTTCCAGATAGTTCAAGAGAGATGAAGATGATTGAGTTTGAGCAGCTCAGGCAGACAGAAAACATGAGTGTAGATGAGTACACAGACAAGTTCCTTGAGTTGCTTCAGTATGTAGGGCAAGCATATGATACAGATCAGAAGAAATCTAGAAGGTATACGATGAGATTGCATCCTAGGTATTCTTCCTTGATCCTAGCAGCAGAGAGAGAGAGTTTCCACTCTATAGTGGATGCAGCCAGAACGATGGAGGCTAATGCCATCATCGAAGGGTCAGTTAAACCGCAGGTGGCACGATCCTCAGGTTCTAAAACCCCAGGAACAGAGTATGTTAATCTTTTCCCTCCGGGTGAGGCTGCCGTAAAGAGTAAAAAGAAAGTGAGAGGCCTGAAAGGGTCAAAGAAGAGGGAGTACTGGAATAGAGTAAAGTCTAGTCTGGGTTTACGCGAAGGCTCAAGCTCTGGTTGGGAAAGTTCTAGATGTATGAGGTGCGGTAGGATGCACAAAGGAGTCTGTCGAATTGGAACAACAGCATGTTTCAGGTGCGGACAGGAGGGGCATATGGCACGAGAGTGTCCCACTAGGACCTTGTCAGCACAGTTCCCACAGACAGCTTCAGACAGTATAGTTCAATCAGGAGCTCCAACCTCAGTGCAGGGCAGAGGTAGAGGAAGAGGGGTAGTCCCTTCTTTAGCAGGTTTCCGCGAGAAATATCCATTGGCTTCGGCACGGATCTTCACAATGACCCAGCAGGAGGCTGACACATCGGACATGGCGGTGACAGGTACTTGCACTCTCCTATGTTCTGATGTGCGTGTGTTAGTAGACCCTGATGTTTCTCTTTCCTTGTTGCTATGAGAGCCGTAGATAGAGGGGGGTGTTTTTGATGACTTTTGGGCTTAGAGTGTTTTCTCTGGGTCAGTGGGCCCAAGTGTGATCCATCATCAGCAGAGTCAGTCAGTCAGTTCAGTTCAGAGTTTGTGATGAGTAGATGCCTTCCAGCTGTTCCAGTGATTCTAGATTTGACTGTGTGATGTCATTCTAGCAGTGGATTGGCTAGCTACTCATGATACTGCCTGTGTCTTCAGAGATAAGGTAGGAGAGTTTAGAGTTCAGGATGGATCAGAGATAGTCCTTAGAGGGGACAGTGTAGGATACCCAGAAGTTTGATATCAGCCCTACAGGCTCGTGAGTTCTTTAGGAAAGGTAGTTAGGGATTTCTTGCTCTGGTTAGAGAGCATAGTAGTCAGGTCAGGGAACAAGCCTCAGTGCCCGTAATTAGAGAAAAGAGAGAGAGTTTTAGATGTTTTTCCAAACAAGCTAGCAGGTCTACCATTTGTTAGGGAGATAGAGTTTGGAACTCAAGTGAGGATAGAGACTAAACTCATCTTCACCCCTTCCTGCGAACTGGTACCTGGAGAGTGTAAGAATTGAAAAAGTTGTAAGAAAAAGAAAGAAAAGAAAAAGAAAGAAAAGAAAAGACAGAAAAAGAAGAGTTGTAAGAATTAAAAAAAAAACAGTTGCAAGGGTTGAGAGAGTTGTTAGAGCAGTTGTGAACTTGGTAGATAAGGATTTTTATCTGATTTAGTACCACACCCTGGAATGTTCCAGTGTTGTTGTGAGAAACGAAGGATGAAACATTGAGACTGTGTAATAACTGTGAGCAGTTGAATAAAGTCATTACCAAAGACAGGTGTTCCTATGCGGGATTGATGATCTATGGAACAGCTAGTAAGAGCTGGTTGTGTTCCACAATAGATCTCAGACTCGGGAATTATATGTTGAGAGTAGAAAAAAAAACCCAGTGTAATAGAAAAAGAGAGAAAGATAAAGATCAGAGTGCGCAGCAGAAGCGTAGAGCAGTCTAGAAAAGCAGAGAAGCATGCCCATTATTTACTAAGGGTATTGTAGACGTTAAGAGAAACTCGGCATAGAGGCCAAGTTCTACAATATGAATTGATTAATGGGCATAAACAGAAAGTTGAAGCTATAGGAAGTTCATCTCGAATTTCCTTAGAGTTGTTGCTCCTATGTTCAGGTTAAGTAAAGAGAATCAGAGGGTAGTGTGATAAAAAAAAAAAAGAGAGAACTAAAGAGAAGGGTGATTCGTTGAGAAAAAGGAAAACTAACTCTAAGATACATTGGACCCTGTGAAATCCTGCAGAGGATTGGGAATGTATCCTATTAGTTAGATCCATTTGGTTTTCCTTATTCTTTGATTTGAGTGTGGTTCCTTTGAATCAGAGGTGGAGATCTTAAGAAATCTCACCAGCTTAGAGTAGTTTGAGCGGTACAGGATCGGGAGGTTTCGTTGGTGAAACCTTTGGAATCACCTTAGTAGTGTGAGTTTTTACTTCAGTCGTACCAAGTCTCTAAGTAATGTTTTGTAATAGTTAGTATGCATGAGGTAAAGGAAGAACATTCGAGGACGAATGTTTTTAAAGGGGGGAAGAATGTAATACCCGCCTAGATCAGACATCGGCATTTTACCGTCCGGTGGAATTCGAGGATGTCAGAGGTTTCTAGAAGGGTAAGAGAAAGGTTTTCTAAAATGTTTTCAAGTGTTTTAAAGGTTTAGAGTGGAATATGATTGAGTTTTAAAGAGAAAAGACCAAGGAGGATTTGGCCAGGTTCGGCCGCCGAAGTAAAGTTCGGCCGCCGAAAGTGCCTTAGATTCAGCTTCCGAAACTCCACGTTCGGTCGCCGAACGTTGCATGGTTTTGCATGCAGGTTTGGCTACCGAAGGTGAGTCGGTCAGCCCCCTATATAAGCACCTCCAGTCGGTGAAATGGATAAGTACAGCTTGTCTTTTCACTTTCAGAGGTGAGATCTTGTCCTCCATGGCTACTCTTCATAGTTTTATCAAATCTTGCAAAGGTTTGAGTGATTTTAATGTTGTTTTGAAGGTTTTGAGTTAAAAAGCTAAGTTTTGAGGTTTGGAGGATTTGAAGAAGAGTTGCTCCATATTTGCAAGTTTAGATCGTTCATCTTCTTGATTTCAAGAGGTAAGTGAAGATCGTGAACTGTTTTTAATGATTTACAGAGGTTTTATGGAGTTTTTGGGTAGAGGTGCATGAATAGGGTAAAAGTATGTTTTTGAGGGATTATGCATGAAAGCTTGTATATGTGTTTTGTTTGTTGGGGTTTTAGGTAGTTTTGGACCCCTTTGTGCATATACTAGAGTATATGTATGTTGAAGAGTTGTGTTATGCATGTGTTGGGTGTTGGAAGGGATTGAGAAGCTAGGTTGCCGTCGGGGATGAGTTCTGGAAACTCAGGTTCGGCAGCCGAAGGTACATTCGGCCGCCGAACCCTTGAAGAGGTGGCTTCGGCTGCCAAAGCTCACCCCCGAGAGTTTTGAGTTTCGGCTCTGGAAGGGGGATTCGGCCGCCGAAGGTTAGAGACTTTCGTCTCTGGAGTGTGTTTCAGCCCCCGAACCTTGCCCCCGAAAGGGTTCGGCTGCCGAAAGTCGAGATTCGGCCGCCGAAGGTGCATGAGTTTCGGCTCTGGAGAGGACATTCGGCCGCCGAATCTGCCGCCGAAAGTGTTCTGTCCAGCCTTCTTTTGCATGCTTTATGTGATTGGTTTAGGATCTTTTAAGGGGTTTATGGGGAGTTCTATAGAATTGCTCTTGAGTTAGTTTGGTCCCTCATTTGATGTCCACCTGTATAGGATCGGACCTGAGAGTCAGAGGTGACCACCAGTGAGTTAGCTGCTCCAGAGTCAGTAGAGCACCAGCCAGAGGTGAGTGGAACTAAACTTAATGTTTTAAATATGAGAAATGAATGTTTTTAGCATGTTCCATGCATCACAATTACTATGATATATAATAGGTTGATTGCATAAGACTCACGAATATGGTGCATTGCATTTTGAAATGAATTTGTGATGGATGGATATTGGATGATCCTTAGCCCTTGAGATGAGATGAGATTATATATGATATGAGACATGTTATGACATGAGATGAGATTACATGATATGAGATCTGAGCAGGCATGAGATGAGACAGTAAGACCAGGAGAGGCACCGCCTCCTTGGCAGTCTATTACCGATAAGAGAGGGCCAGTGAGGCCGTAGTGCCTTGGCTTAAGTAAGAGTACAGAGTAGACCAGGAGAGACTCCGTCTCCTTGGCACAGTCGAACTATCAGAGTAGACCAGGAGAGGCTCCGCCTCCTTGGCACAGTGGGACTTGATATGTTTGAGAGACAGTCCTGAGGAGCCCCGTTGGGGGTCAGACATCTTCTGGATGTACTAAGGGTTAGTGGTGACAATTCCATCCTTAATATGTGATTAGTTGTGATGTGATGCATTCCATGATAGCATATATTTTAAATGAATGTTTTTATCGTTCCTACTCACTGGGCTCAAGTAGTTCATCCCTCTCCCTTAACCCCAGTTTTACAGGGGCAGAGACAGCTATGAGAAGTCAGAGTCTGCAGGGTGACAGTTATGGTTTTTTCTTGTGTAATAGTATAGTGGACATGATGTAAATAAAAGAGATGTATGTAGAATGATGTAATAGATAGTACGTCAGTGTGTTTATGGTTAGTATGTGCTATGCCCAGTGTATGGATAATCCCAGATGTATGTATGTATCCTGTTTTACTTTTCTTGATGAGAAATGTGCGGAATCAGGCTTAATGTATGTCTTGTTTGATGAGATTCCAGTGAAAGTAATTTGGGAAGAAAGGGTTTCATTCCCTTGACCCACAGCGAGCAGGATCACTGATATAGGCCCTGAGGGCTATTTCAGATTTGTATATCTGAATGTTAGTAGTTAAGCCTGATAGTTCTACAGGATTGTTGTTTACTTTTGATCATGTATGGGATTTATCAGGTACACAGTGTGTTTAATAGGCTTGCTACGGGTCCCGGCGGCCTTATGCCGATCTGGATCCTAGTGCCAGTGATGGTTCGGACCATTACAGAGGGGTACCGGTTTCCGGGTCATTACACTACCCAGATCTTTTCTCCTTCTATTTACATCAAAAGACCTTTTAGGGTCCCTTTGACGTTTCACCCCTATTATTTTTACTTGACCGCGCTCTTGACGAAGCAGCAGGGGGAAGGGCATTTATACCCTCATTTTTGGGTGGGACTCCGGTCAACCGTGCAGATCGACGTGAGCCACGCATCCTGTCTTCTGAAAAACAACATTTAAACACATAGGCATTAACATCATATGGTTCATGTGGATACACATGAACCCACATCATACCTATCATATCATCAATTCACATGCATATAGTCATGGCATTACACATCATCATACATATATCAAGACAGGACTCTACATCCTATCCTAGTGAACATGATTTTTCCTAATTGTGCTTGCCCTCTATAACATCTATGAGCCCAACACTCTAGGTCCGACCATATGAACCTAGGACTCTGATACCATTCTGTAACTACCCGGGAACCGGACTGCTACCGGCGCTAGGGTTCAGATCGATTTAAGGTCGTCGGAACCCATAACAAGCCTGCTATACATCCTGTTACACCTGATAAATACCATACATGATCACACAAACAGCAGAACATAACCATTACATGAACCAAGACTCGACCTATGCATGCATCATAATTGAAAACATAAAAACTCATACTAGAGCCCTCATCAAATGCTCCAGTATGGTCAATATTACATGCCTCAAGCTCGGTTCAGACATAACTCATACTTAAAAACTTTTACATAAAAGGATTATGAAGCAGGGATTACAAGGAAGAACCCAGGCAAAGCACAATTTTAACCCACAAATTAATACATGTTCACAGCTATACTATTACAACAGGCTATACCGGCAACTTAGCCAACTTTCTGAGCTAACTTTGATTCTGTAAACCTGGGGTTAAGGGAAAGGGGATAAGCTACAAGAGCCTAGTGAGAAGAACATAAAAAAAATAGTTCAATAAAACATATGATCGTATGAATGCATCACAATACAAACAATTCACATTAAGATGGACTTATCACCAGTAACCCTCTACAGATTTCAATAGTGCCCGATCTACGATGGGTGCTCCTCAGAACTTCCTCTTAAACATAACATATCCATAGTGTCAGGGGCATAGAATGGGCCTTGACCTGAACTTTCTCTTGAACATAACATAACATATCTATAGTGTCAGGGGCGTGAATGGGCCTTGACCTGAACTTTTTCTTAAACATAACATAACATATCTATAGCGCCAGAGACGTAGAATTGGCCTCGACCTGAACTTCCGTATCTATTATAACATATCATAACTTACTCGAGGGCTAGTGGGTCATCCAACATCCATCCGCAACAACAATAAATTATGTAATGCATCATATTCGTGAACTTTAATGCAAAATAACCTAATTACATATACATGGCATTCGTGATGCATGGGCATGCTTAAAAAATTTGATTTGTTTAAATAATGATTCAGTTTAGTTCTACTCACCTCTGGCTGATGCACGCCTAATACTGAAGCAGTTATCTCACTGCAAGCCTCTACGGTCTTCTAAGTCCGATCCTACACAGATAGACTTAAATGAGGGACCAAACATAACTTTTATAACACTTAAAACAACCTCCCAAGAAACCCCTAAGAACACATAAGAACACTCATAGGAAACAAGTAGAAAAAGGTTGAACAAGTGACTTTCGGCGGCCTAAAGTCCCTTACAAATCCAAAAGTCAAAACCTTCAGAGGCAGGTTAGGCAGCCAAATGGCTGCCTCCACAGGCAGGTTTGGCGGCCAAACCTGGGTTCTCCAGCAAGGTAGAACTTGATTCTGCCTCAAATCACAGCCACCAAAACTCCATGAAAACCACATGCGATAGCCCAAAAACCAACGTACACACTCAACACATATAAAGGAAACTTAAAACTAACTTAAACCTCAACATGCATCAACAATAATGCAAGAGAAATCATTTATTAACTCAAAAATAAAAATTTTAAATTTAAAGCATAAAAGGGCTTGCATGCAGCATCAAGCTATAGCAAAGCTGATGCCTCTTTTAAAAACTCCAAATAACAGAATAGAGGTGAGGATCAGATTTACCTCTGGCTAGAAACACTAACACAGCGACAAAGAAGAGAAATTTGGGGGAGAAGAAGGGACAAACTCCAAAGATTTCAAAGAGCTACAACCTGAAAGGATGACTTTAATTCTTCAAAACCACAATTAAAATCTATGAGAAAGCTGCTTTAAATGAAGTTTTTGAGAGGACAAGGGCAGGGGACTCACCTTTGCTCAAAATGGAGAGAAAGTTCTCTCCATTTCAGGAAGAGCCCCTTTTATAGGTGGCTGGAGAAGCCATCTTCGGTGGTCAAACTTGAAGGCTCAACGGCCGAACCTTGGTGACTTGAAAAAATCTTTTCTTTTTTTTTTTGAAAAAAAAAACACGTCAAGAAAAGTTTCAAATTCATTTTATAAAAATCCTATTTTACCCTTCTAAAAATTATAGTTTCGAGATTCCGGATTCTGATAGAGATTTCGTCAGAAAGTTAGAATTTCGACGCTGGAGTTTAGTAAGGTATTACACATAGTAAAAATTAAAGAGCTTCATGCTCGTGTAGGTTATGAAGGATGTTTTTTTCGTGCACCGACTTGGCTGAAATGGTGGGTTGGCAGTGTTATGAAAAAATTTATCTTATTTCTGCGACTAGTTTTTCTTATGATTATATTGATATGAATATTGCTTGCTCCCCTAATGTTATGTGGCATCTTATTGGAAATAGTGGATGCTAAAGAGGAGTATATGATAGGATTCTTGAAACTTTTTATCTTATTTGGCAGGTATGTTGACCCTTCCATAGGTCTGTGTTTGAGATTTAATGATCTCATTTTTGTGACTGATAATAAGGGTGATGTTCCATATCTAGATAATTTGCTAAGGAGTTTTAGAGATACGGTTGATAATTGTTTACTATTGGATATGACCTTACATAGGTACCCCTTCACATGGCAAGAGTAAAGGAATAAAGGTGTGGATTCAAAAGAGACTTGATAGAGCCATTGTACATCAAGAGCATATGGATTTATTTCCTAATCACAAACTTAAAAATCCTCGTAAGGTTGTTTCAGAACATTCGCCCTTGCTTTTGACTACCAGTTCTGATAAATGGGTGGGTTGAAGGAAGTGCTTCAAGTTTGAGAATTATTGGCTTGCTCATCCTAGTATTTATAATATTGTTGCAAAGGCTTGGAGGGAATTTGAAGGATAAGTTGTGTGTAAAAGAATCAATGTATGTTCACAAAACCTTCAAGAATGGAGTGGATCTATCCATATTGGGTTTAGAAAAGAGGCCAATGTGATTCATAAAAGATGAGAGGAGATTTGGGGTCATGATGATGCGTTTATTGGGACTTTAAAGGTAGAGTTGAAAGATAATTTGAATAATATTCTTGTAGAAGTTTATCAGAAACAACATTAAAAAAAAAAAAAAACTTTTGGCACAAAGAAGGTGATTGTAATACTTATTTCTTCCATGCTCAAACTTCTACTTGTAGGCATACCAATTATATATAAGGTTTTCAAGATGCTTCGAGTAACTTGGTGAATGATAAAAAGGGTTTTGGTTATCTTGTTTTATAGTATTTTAGAGAATTATTTTATACTTTTGTCGGGGATTATGAAAGGGTTAATAATCTGATTGAGCCACAAATTTCTAGAGAAAATAATGATCAATTATTAGCCCCCTTCGCTGTGGAGGAATTTAGGAGAGTTATTTTTCAAATACACCCAAATAAAGCACCAAGGATAGATGGTACGAATCCTTCATTTTTTCAAAAATTTTAGCATATAATAAGGAATGCGGGTGTTAATAATTGCTAGGATTGGTTGAGGAATTTGTTTTTCCTCAACATCTGAATAACACTACCATTGTGCTCATTCCTAAAAAGGAGAATTTAGTGAATTTAAAGGATTTGAGACCGATTTCACTCTACAATGTGAAATTGTATCAAAGGTATTGGCTAACATATTTTAATTACTTCTTCCCTACATTATTTCTCAGTCTCAATATGCTTTTGTCCCAGGCAGACTTATTATTGATAATGTAATGTTGCCTTTGAATTAATTCATTATATGAAGTATAGGAAAAAAGAGAAAAAGAATGTGGCTACATTGAAAATTGATATTAGTAAGGCATATGATAGGGTAGATTGGAATTATCTAAAAGCAATCATTCTTAAATTGAGTTGTGACACCCAATGGGTTAAGTTGATTATACTTTATATATGCATGGGTTAAGTTGATTATACTTTATATTACATTTGTTATGTGAGAATCTTTTTTATCTTATTATCCCCAGATGAGGCTGAGGTAGGGAGATCCTCTAAGTTCGTATTTGTTTATCTTGTGTTCAAAGGGGCTTTCGACGTTTTTTTGAAATATTGAAAAGAACAGTAGTATTCATGGTATTAAGATTTGTCAACAAGCAACAATGTCTCATCTTTTATTTATTGATAATAGTTTTTCTTTTTCGAGCGGATGTTAAGAAAAGTGCTAATGTTAAATCCATTCTAGTCGCATATGATTTTGTTGATGTAATTATATTCAATAGTATTTAGCATCTTTATTTTAAGTATTTTTAGTATTATATTTTTTTATTAGTTTATTTATTTGTTTATTTTATTTTGTCAAAATTTCCTCTATCAGGAAGTTTGGGATGCTTAGGAGCTCTACTTTTTAAAAGATAATCAAGTTAAAACAAGAAAAACTAGTATTCAATATCCCTATATAATTCAGCTAAATTATATAGGGTGAACCCATGCAGTGATCTTTGTATAATCGAAAAAGACATGTTAAATCAGCTCAGAAAATTACACAAGTTTATTAGGAATTTAAAAGAAGTGGGCCCATATGATTAAGATGACTTGTTTAAGGCTGGAAGAAGAATCAAGAGAGTTTAGAAGTTTATATGGACCTATAAAGTTTACATGGGGTCAAACCATGCGATCTAGGCAACTCATGTAAATTCACAAGGGTCATCAATTTACATGAGTTCAACCTATGTAACATGCTAGACCTGTCTAAAATAATCTAATTTACACGAAATCAGTAAATAAACTCGACCCAGTCAATTTTATTGTATTCTGATTGGTTGAGTGGTCTCTTTAAGTTGTCCAAGATTAGAAAAGAGCTAGAGAGGAAGTAAAAATGCGAGAATTTTAGTTAGAAAAGGGGATTTTAAACTCGGAGAGCATTAAGGCAAAAATTTGAAGAAGCTATTAATTCGCAGAGGAGAGTTATCAATAAATATATGAGAAGACCAAGCTGTTAATTTCAATTCTAAATCTATTTATTTCTAATTTCCTTATGCCTTGTTTTCTTGACTTAATTGTTTTCACAATTTTAAACATTAGCTAGTAAGCCTCTTTATTATAGAATTTACAAAGTAACACTTTGATTGTATGGATCTTTAATTACTTTTATTCAATAAATTTAGAAATACATTATTTGATTCGATTTTATGTGGATTTAGTGCTCATTTGTATTGATAACCCGCTATGCATTGATTTAATATATTAATCAAAGAAATAAAAGGTAAAAATTAATGTATAAAAAACATAAATTGAACTTAGGATTTTAGATTTAGAGATAGACTTTAATTTTTTGTGAAATTATAATTGTTAATAATAGACCCTAATGAGTCTTAGTTGATTTAATACCATAATTAATCTTTACACCTTGAAAAATAGCTTAGAATATTTTAAAATTAACCTCCTTCAAATAAGTAATCTCATGTTCATTGAATGTTCAATTTTAGTCCATCTTCAATTAAAGTAACTCCTTAATCCTAGAATATTCATCTTACAAGTGATTATCCTATTTAATTATTAGTTCATTTATTGCTTTTTTTTTTAAATTACTTTTAAGTTTAAAATCATCTCCTTATAGTCTAAATGAACATTTAATACTCAGCGTACTCCCCATGAAAATGATACTTCTCTCATCACTTTATTACTTGTTAAAGATTCGTGGACTTATAAAAATTGCGCAACATCTGCTTTTGGTCAATCTATTAATTTCCAAAGGCCAAAAATTTTCTTTAGTGCTAATTGCTCTAAGTTAGGAATGAGGTTTTTGTTGTATTAAAAGTGTCTTCACCTTTAAATCATGGAAAATATTTGGGGCTTCCTTCTTTGAATGGTAAGAATAAGAGATAGGTTTTTTCCTTCTTGAAAGATATGTTATGGCGTCGAGTCAATAGTTGGGATGGTAGATTCCTTTTCAAGGGCAGGAAAGAAATTCTTCTTAAATCAGTAGCTCAGGCTATCTCGACATCTGTTATGAGTGTTTTTACTATTCCCATATCTCTTTGTGATGAGTTCCAAAAAAATAATGAATTCCTTTTAATGGGATTTAGTTGGCCGTAGGAGGAGGATTATGTATGGGCTACAATGGGATAAGATGTGTTGTAAAAAGAAAACTTAGCTGGTTGAGATTTAGAAACCTCAATTATTTTTAATTTAGCTATGTTGGGCAAGCAGGTTAGCAGCTTATTTTTAATAAGACTCTTTTTTGTATGAGGTTTCCAAAGCTAAATACTTTTATAGAGGGGATTTATTGGAAACTGATTTGGGTTCTAATCCAAGCTATGTCTGGAAGAGTCTTTTGCAAGCTTAAGATTTGCTAAAGAATGACATACGGTAAATGATTGATGACTAATTAGTTAATGTGTGGGGAGATCCTTGGATAGTAAGGGATTTTAATTTTTGCATTAAGACCTCTTGTGGAAGGGCTTAGTGATTTTAAGGTCTATGGTATTTAACTAATGATGGGCTGGCTTGGAATTCACATTTGCTTTTGAACTTCTATTACCTAAGGATATTGAGCATATAAAAAGTATTTCAGTTAGCAATTCTGATTGATAGAATAGTTTGATTTTGCATTTTACTCGAATAGGAAAAAGTTCAGTGAAATTTGATTATCATATGCTGGTTAGTTCCATGTCTGAACTCATGGAGCCTACTATTATTAGTGATTGGAAGTTAAAAATCCCTCTCAAAATTAAATATATTTCAAGGTATTAATCTCACTTGCTTTAATTTGTGTAATACCCGGCTAGATTCCGGCATTGGAATCCCTACATTCCAGCGGAATCTCCGTTGGAATCTGGAATTCTGAAGATGCCAGAGGTTTCTAGAGGGGTAAAACGTGTTTTATAAAGTGTTTTTACTGATTTCATGGTTTTAAATGAAAAAGAATTGAGTTTGGAAAAGAAAAGACCAAGGAGGCGTTTGACAGGTTCGGCCGCCGAAAGTGAAGTTCGGCCGCCGAACATGGAAAGGTTTTGGGAGCGCTTTTGGCCTCCGAAAGCTTTGTTTAAACGAGCCAAGGTTCGACCGCCGAACCTCAAGTTCGGCCGCTGAACATGCATGAGTTTAGGGAGCACGTTAGGCTGCCGAAGGTCTTCGACCAGGCCACCTATAAAGAGCCCTCAGATCGGAAATGGGCGAGTTTTCTCCCTATTCTCGAGCTCAGGTGAGTTCTTGTCCTCCCTTGGTCATTTTCATGTTTTTCTTCATCTCCTTCATGTTTTCATGAGTTTTATGGCTGTTTTGAAGAGTTTCAAGCTTAGATCAATTTTAGGAACTTGGAGACCCAAGGAGTTGGTTCCTCCCATCTCCAAGTTAGAGCTTGCACAAACCCTCGATCTTCAAGAGGTAAGTGTGGATCTATGCTTTCCTTTACGTTTCATGAAGTTCTAAGTAAGTTTTAAGAGGTTTTAATGGTTAAGTATGGGTAGATATGCATGTTAGGCTTTATGTGGGTTTTTATGCAAATGTATGTTTATATATGTTTATGTGATGATATGTTGGAAGTTTAAGCTAGTCTATGCATGTGGGAGTGAGTATGCATGATGGGGAGAGAGTATGTGAGGATTATGGGTTGTTTTGATGGTTTTGGCCTATGTGGGTCATAAGCTATCTATGCATGCTTTGGATGTTGTTTTTGGAGTTTAATCTAATTGTTTAAGCTCCTTTGTGCATGGTTAAGGGTTTATGCATGTTTTGGTAAGGTTGGGTGCTTGTTTTGAGGTTTTTGGAAGGCTTGGGAGGCTTGAATGCATGAGAAGCTGAGTTCTGCCCTTCTGGGAAGAACTCAGGTTCGGTCGCCAAACCTGCCTTTGGATGCATAGATTGGCCGCCTAACCTTGCCCCCGAAAGTTGAGTTTTGGCTTGAAAGCAGACTTTCGGCCGCCGAAGGAAGGTTCGGCCGCCGAAAGTGCCTGACTTTCGTCTCTGGAGAGGGACTTTCGGCTGCCGAAGGTGCCGCCGAAAGTGCCCGAGTTTCGTCTCTGGAGAGAGGGTTCGGCCGCCGAAGGTGCCGCCGAAAGTGCCCTGTCCAGCCTTTTTATGGTTGTTTTCTATGCATGTTTAAGTGATGTTTTAGGGGGTTTTTAGGGAGTTGTTTATGAGTTGTTTAGAGTGTGTTGGCACCTCATTCGAGTCCACCTGTGTAGGATCGGACTTGAGGGACCGAGGAGGCCATTAGTGTTAGCAGTTGCAGAGTCAGTCCAGCGTCTGCCAGAGGTGAGTAGAACTAAACTTAATCTTTTATTTTAAGGAAATCAAATGCCTAAAGCATACTCATGCATCATGTTTATATGTAATAGGTTGATTGCACTAGTTACACGAATATGAAGAATTGCATTATTTACTGTTGTTGGAGATTGGACCAAGGACGACCCCACTAGCCCTATGGATAAGACCTGGCTGGGCCAGGCATTACGAAGTCCTGTGGTGCCCTTTTGAAGGCCGGGCAAATAGCTTAGGGATGTTTTGGGGTTAGGTCCAATCTGTGATATGATTTGTTTGTGCTGTGACGCATTTCATGAAAGCATGTAATTAATAAACTGTTTTCCTTGTTTCTACTCACTAGGCTTTTTAGCTCACCCCTCTCCCCTAACCCCAGTTTTGCAGGTCAGAGGTAGTCCAGGAAGACGTCAAGGGTAAAGGTTTTGGCTATGTAATAGAGTAGTGAACATGATGTAGATTAAAGGAATGTATGTGATGTAATAGATTGTAAGATAATATGTTTATGGATTAGTACTGTGCTTGGCCCTGAGACTTGGTTAGTCCCTGTTTAATACATGATGTATGTAATGTTTTAGGATGTTGAGTTATGTTTGAACTAAACTTGTGGCATGTGTTGTTTACCAATGTGATTCCAGCTTGATGTATGTTATGTTGACCCAGCTAGAGTTTTGATGAGGGCTCTAGTAGGGGGGTTCTTTATGTTTCCAGTTATGTTGCATACAGGTCAAGCTCGGTATTTACATCAGATGTTTTCAGTTTTTATGTTAAAGTTTTGATCATGTATGTGATTTGATCAGGTGATAGGAGATACGTTTGGCTTGCTACGGGTCCCAGCGGCCTTAAGCCGATCTAGATCCTAGCGCCGGTGGCGGTTCGGGCCATTACAGAGGGGTATCGATTTCCGGGTCGTTATAATTTGAATATCAATGGTGCTTCTTTAGACTCAGGTTATGCTATTTATGGTATTTTAGAAGATGCTATGTATATCTTTTATTAAGTGTCCAATTACTATTGAATATTAGACTATTCTTGGGATCACTCTTAATAATGTTATTTTTAATAATTTTTGGGAGGCATGCTCTTATATCTCTAAAAATGTGGATAAGAATCTATTGTTAAATATTTGGGCAGTTTTATAGAATATTTGGAATTGTCAAAATAAAAAAACTTACTATATGGAAACCTATTCCTACTATTATTGTTACAGGGGCATTGGATTTCTTATCTGAATGGGAGAGGGTCCAAGTGTATACTCAGAAAGATAGAATGTCTTTTACAAACTTTACAATGGTTACCATCTGTTGTCATAGGGAGATAAATAAAATTTGGATGCTAGAATTTTTCCACATCTTAGGAGATCGAGTTTTTCAATTGTTATTTGTAATTCAGATGGTACTATTATTGAGGCCTAAAGTCATAGGTGCTCTCTTGGCTTTTTGAATATAATAGGAAAAACTACAAAAAAAATACTATGTGATTTTATCAGTTTTTCACTTCAGAATCTCTAGTTTACTTTATAGTATTTGGTTCAATTTTGTATTAAAACAGTACTTTATAGTATTGTGTTATTTACAAACAACTATAATTTTTAGATTTAAATTGATGTGAAACTCATATCACAAGAAATTATTATGACATAAAATTAAATCACAGATCTTGAAATAAACCATATACTCCAAAATAAAAAACTAATAAGACCACAAGATACTTTTTTTTATATTTTTTTTCAATCTAAGAAGCGGAATGTTGACATTGAGATGGACTCCAAGTTTATTGTAGATGCATTTAATTCAGAGGAGAATAATATTTATGAGTTTGATTATCTTATTAAAAGACTTTAAGAATCTTTTTGTCCAACTCTCAAGCTCTTATGTAACGCTTGAACATATTTTTATATATTTTTTTACTTAACATTTTAGGTTATAGGTTGGAGTGTATATTATGAGACTTATCGATTGGGCTATAATTTATCCTAACTTATTAAAATTTTCTTGGATTAAATATTATTAATATTATTTGATTTAAAAATAAACATCCATCAAAATATTAAACAAATGTTTCTTTAATAATTTAATAATGTATTTTTTTTTCAAATATAATATTCTCCCAAATAGAAGGTCAAAGAAAAAAAAAAGTCATTTGTAATAGTCTTTTTAAGTCCTCTGTACAAACTCAACCTAAAAGTAAGAAAACCTAACTAAAATTGGAGGTTCTTACCCGAGCAAGAAGGATTCGAAAAATCAAGTGCAAGACCTTATTACTTAGAAAATGCTCGTTTGAAAACTTGAGGGAAGTGGTTGTAAATTAAAATCAAATAAGAAGCACAACCGATAATAATTATGGGCACATTTTTAACACAGGCGAGAGAGAAGAGGCACAACAACTAAAGAATTTTAATGTCTGACTAGATAAAACTCAAATTATCTCAATTTCGTCTACCGAAAAGACTGAAAAACCAAATTAAGGGCGGTGTTATGAGCCTCCTTATAGATATCCGAAACCAAACAACATAAACAACTTTCGAAACATAGTAAAATCAACCACATCAACCAATATGCTAGAATTCTATCTAAAAAACAAAAGTAATAAAATAGAAGCGTAATAAAATAGAAGCACAATAAAGCAATATCTCTAGTACAAACTCTATGATTTTTTTCACCAATAATCAAATAATAAATAAAAAAAACCTAAAAATGCCACTAAAAAATGGTGAGGAAACTCATTTCTGGACGGAAATTGATGAGACTACCGGACTTATTATCGGAAAATGAAAAATGAAAGAGAAAAATGGGAGTGAACTCCCTCTAGAAAACCGTAGAGAGAGGGGTTCGTCCATTTATATATAATTAGTTAATAATGCAAAATTTACAGATACATTCGTGCATGCAATGTAATATTCTCTATTTATGATAGTATCAACATATCTTCTCTCAATTTCTCTCCTCTGTTGAAAAGGAGAGAAAAATCAGTACAAGATAAAATTTTAAAAAGGAGAGAAAAATCAATTTCTCCTCTCACATCACCTTCTTCTCGCTCTTGGTACTGATACAAACCCCCTTTTCATTTCCCTCCACAGATCTCCAAATTCCCACTCACCAAACCCTAATAAATTTCTCTCTCTACAGCTCTGTGTCATTTCTTTGTCTATCTATTTCAACTCTTTGATTGAATTTATCCGATGATTCTAGAACCTTCATGAATCTCTGCACCTTCATGGACCTAACGTACCACCACCACCACCGCCACCACCATCACCACCGTCGACATCCATCTTACGATGCCTGAGCTGCGTAGCCTAGCACGCAGAAGTCGGGACCCTGCCAAACCTACCCGGAACCGGAATCCGATTAAGCTTACTGTACAGACTAGCCAGAGAAACGCCGCTGAGAACAAGGGGAAGAATAACGCGATCGTTGTTGATGATAAGAATAATATTGTGAACCTTGAAACGACACCATTGCAAGAGCAACCTAGGGCTTTTAGAGAGGAGGTTGCAGAGAAGACAATGGATGAGTGCGAAAGCGGCGGCCACAGCGGCGAGAAGGGCCTCGGTGCTGAGGACGAGGGAAGCACGGCTCCGCTTCCTGAGAAGGTGACTTTTTTCCTTTGTTTTTGATTTTTGCCTTTTTGTTCTGTTTTTAAAAATTTTCCTTCTTGGATGATGGGAAAAAGGATAGTGAAGGAGAAATAGCAGATTAGATGTTTCCCTTTTTTCCGCTGCTTTTCACAATAATTTTAAACGTATTTTAGTAATATGTTGAGCTGATAAGAAAAATGGTAATGGGATTAGTATTTTTAATCTGTTTTCTTTCTGTTTGAAAACCAAAAACTTGTGTTTATAGATTTATAGTTTTTATTTTTCTATTTGTGTTTCGGAATTTTCTGATTTTGTTTGTTTTGCACCATTTGGATGTTTTAAATGGAAGGTTTCCTTGATTCGAACCAAATGGATTGAAGGAAAAATGAATTCTTATTTGATTAATTGTATTTTTTATTTTGTTGTTTATCTTGAGCTTATTTTTTCTCTCTTAGCTAACTTCTAAATTGGACTGAGAATGACCGGTAGTTTCATTATAGCAAGCCAATGCATCTTAACTCTCTTGTTTCTTTGTAATAGGTCCAAGTTGGAGGCTCCCCAGTCTACAGAATAGAAAGAAAACTGGGTAAAGGAGGTTTTGGACAAGTATATGTTGGTCGACGCATTAGTCCCACTGCTTCAAATGAAAGAACTGGCCCTGGGGCTGTTGAGGTTTGCCATCTTTATCTACATTGTACCACAAGTCAACTATCTATTTTAGTTTTTCATATTGTTAACAAGCATATGATGTGTGCAACTTGTAGGTAGCACTGAAATTTGAACATAGAAGTAGCAAAGGATGCAATTATGGACCACCATATGAGTGGCAAGTTTACAAGTGAGATAGATCCCTATAAATTTTTGTTTTACATTTGACCCTTTTTATTTGGTTATTGCATTCATATGGGGTAATTGTCCAAGTCATGTTATGACCTCTATCGTCTTGGTTCTTTTTACAGTGCCCTAGGAGGCAGTCATGGTGTCCCACGAGTTCATTACAAAGGCCGACAAGGTGACTACTATATCATGGTATGCAATTGATTTGGCACTTTCATTTGGATCACATGGTTGTTACTCATGTTGCACCTTTTTTAAACCATCAGTTCTGGTTAGTTTTACAATATATTTAATGCAGGTTATGGATATGCTTGGACCTAGTCTATGGGATGTCTGGAATAACAATTCACATACGTAAGTTCCTTTTGAAATTTCCTGTTGAATTCTGTTCAATTCTTATATATATATATATATATATATATATATTATGATCTACAAAATTTTTGTGAGTGAACCTGTCAGTTAACTGTTTTTGATATATATGGCATTAACTATTTCACTTTCCTACTTCAGGATGTCCATTGAAATGGTTGCTTGCATTGCCATTGAAGCAATATCTATACTAGAGAAGATGCATTCTAGAGGGTAATTCTTTTTAATACCAAATTCTGTTATATGATAATGCTTTTCTTATCTGTATGCACTTCTATTTTTTCTGGCCGGAACATGCTTTGTTTTCCCCATTTATTGCTAAGATTTTAGATGTTGAGGGATCCCATAGGATTATATGTTTTGATTGACTGCTTGATGATCCTATAGAGATGGATGGGATAGTGTCAATACTCCTAGTCTATTCAGCTTGGTTACTTGTTAATTAATGTACAGTCAGCAGTCAAGTGGCTTGAGGCTCTCTTGGATCTCAGTCTGTGTACATAAGGAAAGAATTGTGCTTTCTATCAGTCACAAGAAAATGCCTAAGTGGCTTACTTTTTTTTGATCAACTCTGAAATGATCAGTTATGCTCTCTGCCGCTCCTGTCTCCTTGACAGAGTGAGTTTGGTGTAATACAATTCCTTTGTTGTGGCAGATATGTGCACGGGGATGTAAAACCTGAGAACTTTTTGCTTGGTCCCCCCGGAACCCCTGAAGAAAAAAAGCTTTTTCTTATTGATCTTGGATTAGGTAAGTTGCTGATTGGCAATGCTTTTTATATGTGTGTGTGTGTGTGTGTGTGTGTATATATATATCTTTTTTATTATTATTTTTTTCAATTGAATTTAAAAAATTATCTTTGAGCAGTTGAATTCTAATTAAGCGTGAATTAATCTGAAAAATAGTGAAGAGGCAAAAATTAGTAGTCTTATATAATTTTTTTGCTATGTTAATACATCCTTTAAAAGTTTTAGTAATCATTAGAGAATAGCAAAGAAATACTTCTCCATCCACTAAATTTAATCCCAACTCCCAAGTCTATTTAAATAATGGATTGAAAACAAGTTTGGGTGCCAATTTGGTTTTGGTTACAATAATGCAAACTCAAGCAAGAGAATTTTGTCTAATAGGTAAGTAAGGTCTCACCTTTGGTGGTAAATCAGAATTAGTGGAAGATTTCAGCAGATTTTCACCAAGAAGCAATGAATTTTTTCAGAGATCAATTTATTGAAAGTTATAATATCTCAGACTATGCGCTGTGCCTGTGGAGTCTGTGTTTGTGAACATGCCAAAATGTACCGGAGCATGCATGGCCATTTAGGCTGTGCTCGTAAAGAAGTTTGTGAAGAGAAGCTCTATGGCACGGGTTGTGAAGGATTTCTGTTGTGTCTTGATTGTGCTATCTTTGAATTGTGAAGCTGTTGGAGCGTTCGAGGTCTTTGTCACCAAAAGCAAGATCTACTTTATGATGGAGTTCACCTAAAATGGTGAGCTCTTCATGACAAGGGAGAGCTTAGCTACCTGCCAAGATCTATTGATTAAAATTGTTGTTTCCTGGGTTTCTAGCAACCAAAAGAGTTTTTAATTTTCTTTAATAAACTATTGGAATGATTAAAATCTAAAGCATTTTTTTAAAAGAAAATAATAAAATACTTTAATTGCTCAAAAAGATATTCAATTGACCAAAGACAAATGGACCAGTCAGTTGTACACTTGTAAATAGTTCAGGGGTGTTCATATGATTTGGTTCTTCCCTTGTATCATACTTTTTTGGCAGATGAAACATGGATGATTCTGTAATTTTCTTTTCTGTTTGGATATGCAGCAACCAGATGGCGGGATAGTTCAACTGGCCTGCATGTTGAATATGATCAACGTCCTGACATTTTTAGGTAGATGAAAACTGTTCTCAAGCTATGCTGGGAGATAAACATATCCTTTTCATTTCCAATTTTGACATATAGGTGGTCAATTGTCATTGTCGTGCAGGGGAACAGTACGGTATGCTAGTGTTCATGCTCATCTTGGTAGAACTGGTAGCCGGAGAGATGACTTAGAGTCTCTTGCTTACACGCTTATTTTTCTTCTCCGTGGTCGGTTGCCTTGGCAGGGATATCAGGTTTCCATATTCTTAATTTCATGGGTTTATGTTTATGTTTAACTTTTTAGTCATTTGACAAAGTGCCTTTTTTAGGGGGAAAATAAAGGGTTCCTAGTTTGCAAGAAGAAGATGGCCACTTCCCCGGAAACTTTGTGTTGCTTCTGCCCTCAGCCTTTTCGTCAGTTTGTTGAGTATGTGGTAAATTTAAAATTTGACGAGGAACCCAATTACGCTAAATATATCTCCCTTTTTGATGGGATTGTTGGTCCAAACCCTGATATTAGGCCAATAAACACTGATGGTGCCCAAAAGGTAGCTTTGATTCTTGACATTTTTGTTTACTAAGCAAAACATTTGTCTGTCCATTATCTGGAGGTTGCATTAACCTTTATATTTTTTATTGCAAAGCTTATTTATCAGGTTGGACATAAGAGAGGACGATTGACAATGGAGGAGGAAGAAGATGAACAACCAAAGAAGAAGGTGCGGATGGGGATGCCTGCAACACAATGGATCAGTGTTTACAATGCTCGTCGTCCAATGAAGCAGAGGTATGGATATGGAGCCACACATTGAAAATCTGCATGTTTTGTGCAAGTGATAGAAGGCTGATTGTTGATCTTTTTTTATTCCTGCAATAGATATCATTATAATGTAGCTGATATGAGGCTTTCACAACACATAGAAAAAGGAAATGAGGATGGGTTATTTATCAGCTGTGTGGCTTCTTGCTCAAACTTATGGGCCTTGATAATGGATGCTGGGACAGGCTTCACTGCTCAAGTTTATGAGCTTTCACCTTACTTCCTTCACAAGGTTGGTGTTGGTTCTCAAACATTGAACGCTTGATATGCTTTATCATGTGTTTTAGGGATTTAAAATTATTTATTATGTAATTTGTGAGGCAACAAGTTAAGTTTTTTGGTAACCTTGTGTGTGTTTCAAGGAATGGATTATGGAACAATGGGAGAAGAATTACTACATCAGTGCTATAGCAGGAGCTAACAATGGAAGTTCATTGGTTGTGATGTCTAAGGGTTAGTATTGTCTAGATATCTAGGACATCAGCGGTGTTAACATTTACTATTTTAACTTCGTGCTTTATTGTATATAGGAACCCAGTATTTACAGCAGTCCTATAAAGTCAGTGATTCATTCCCCTTCAAGTGGATTAATAAGAAATGGAGAGAGGGATTTTATGTCACTGCCATGGCCACTGCTGGAAGTAGATGGGCAATTGTTATGTCTCGTGGGGCTGGATTTTCTGACCAGGTCTTGTGACTTTTTAAGTCTGCTCAATGGAACATGAGAATTGCTTTTTCGTCAACCAAGATAACTTTTGTAACATTTTTCTTTTCTGTTTTGGCACCCAATGTTAGGTTGTGGAGCTAGATTTTCTATATCCTAGTGAAGGAATTCATAGGAGGTGGGATGGTGGTTACCGCATTACTTCAACTGCTGCAACTTGGGACCAGGCTGCTTTTGTTCTCAGTGTGCCCCGAAGAAAACCAGCTGATGAAACTCAAGAAACTCTTCGAACTTCTGCTTTTCCTAGTACACATGTCAAGGTTGCTGTTTCAGCTAATCATTTTGTTTATGTTTTGCTTTATTTATCCCTATTTCCTTCTTGCTGTAAAAGTAAATAGCTAATGTCCTATTTTACATTTTTTTTTCCTCAGGAGAAATGGGCAAAAAATCTTTATATTGCATCTGTATGCTATGGTCGAACTGTCTCATGAACAACTGAAGCTACGTTGGGATGCCACCATTGACGTAATCATGATTTTGCTCCTGTATACTACCTAGAAGACAGGTCTCACTATCAGTGATCTTTACTTGAGAACCAAGCATCCACTTAAGACAAAATGATGCATCTTGGCATTTGGGAGTCTGTGTATGCAAATCTTCTACCTTACAGTCGCCAACACATAGCACCTATTACAAATACCTGTGCACTATCTTTCAATTGCATTGAAGTAGCCAATGCTAGATCTTGTGCCCCAGTAGGAAGGGTTGATCTGCACACTGAAAAAAAAAACCCAACTTTCGTATAGTTTTGAACATGGTAGGTTGAAGGTGTGTGCACGGGTCATGCTTCCATTATTAACAGTATCATGATTTTGGGCTCTAGGCATTCTTAGTCATCCAGTCTGTATTTATTCCTTCTTGCTCTTTGGACTTGGGGATGGATCCTTTTGATCATTCACTCAAGAACTCATGGGATGTCTGAATCCGACCTAAGACTGAAGATGTACTTATTTTGTATACTTAAAAATAACAGTTTGTAATTTTTTTTTATCATAATCTTTTATGCTATAGCCTTGTATTATTTCTGCTCCCTAACATCCACTTGTGCATGTGCCCTATGGCGTGTCCTACTAATGTAGCTCAGTTATATTGAGCAGTAAATTGTACCCTACCCTTTTTTGATCTTTTGTGTTTGGTTCCTCCCATCAAAGATAGTTATTTTACTTGCTAATATGACCAGACTGGTCTTCATAATTCTGGTTTTGCAATCGAGTAATATGATGAAACCATTCAATTTTAATTTGTTTTTGTCATGTGAGGACCTATTATTATTTGGGACACTGTATTAAGTTATTAATTGCTGGTATAGTAATTTTGTTTGCAGGCTTTAGGAGGAAAGTATGACCGTGCTGGTGGCACAGTTGCATATTATAATGGTCCTTGTCTCTTTATGACATTTTATAACTGGTCAACGTAGCCTTCTTTTTTTTTTTTTTCCGAGTTGAGTAGTTTTTGTACTTCTGTTTGCATATAACATGGTAATGGGAGCATATTAGAATTGGTATATGTTAGAGGATCACAGGTTAATATTTTGTGGTCAAGATCTTCGAGGTGCAAGTGTTGTTGGCAAGGCCTCCTTGTAGAATTTTGTGATGCTGAGAAACAAACCTATCTTTCTCTAAGAATTTGTGATAGTGAGAGATGAATCTATCTCTTACTTGGCAAGTCTGGGATGAACTCTGCAAGTTTCCTTCGAAGTTGTGGACATCTTCTGTGGATGGTTCACCTTATAGTTATGGTGTTTGCTGCTAAGGACTGGGTGTATTTGCATTGATAAAATTGCTTTTGGTTTCAGCTACCTCATCACTTTCATTTGGCTCCAAAGTATCCAGCCTGGATTTCTTGGTGAAGTATGTTTGTTTCTCTGGTATTTGTTCTATTTGTGAGCTTGTCTAATGTATGTGTATCCGGTTTACATGCAGTGTAAAGTCTGAGCAGGAAGAAGTGATACATTCAGGTCACCTTTTGAACTGATGTGGTAATTGCTGTGTTTATTTACATTTTGAAATTGATTCTGAGTTCAGTGATTATATCTTTGTGATACATTTTTTATTTATTTGCTATTCATGAGAAGGTAACTGTTTCTATGTTGTGATTGTTTTCAATTACTTCCACTTTTGCTTGGGTTGACAAATCTGATGATATTTTTCCAACTTAAAATGCTATCTAAAGCAATTTGGAATACTACATTTCCAAGCATTTCTTTGTAAATAAATGCCCTTGGAAGGCCTACGAAAAAGGAGAAAGAAACTGATAAAAAGATAATTCATCCTTTGCATTCCAACTAATCAGTTGTGGTGGGCAGTTCTGTCTGTCTGACACCTAACTTCAATTACTTCAATATGAACATTTGTTTTCTTGTTCTATTCATTTTTTAAAATTTTCTGAAATAAAATTTCCAGGTTGTTGTTACAGAAACCTTGACGAGCACAACTTGCAAATTCTGTTCAATACTTGAGTATATTTTAATGTCTGTTCCAGATTGTTTCACCTTGAATTAGTCCAAGAGCTTTTGATTATTTGCTTATTTTGTTGTCGGTTAGAACAAGAGACGGGGATGTTAGCTGACACACATCTGCTTTGTGACATTGAAAGAAACCAAAACTTATCCCGCATTATCCCATCCACCTTCAGATTTTCTCTTTCCAACTTAATTCTCATCTTAACAAAACTTCAATGCCAAAAGTAGTTAAGCCATCTATATGGATATTTTTACCCATTGCATACAACTGGAAAATTTAGTCACTATTGTCTCCACTATTTCTTCTCACTGTAATCCTAGGTTTGCTCTCTGTTTCCTCTCTCCTCCAAGATGCTTATTTCACATGATTATTAGTTGGTTTACAATGCACATATCTGAATCCAATATCTTTCTTTGTTCAATTTTTTTCCCATTAGTAGATGCCACTTCTATCCCTTAGTATTAATTTCTTATTTGGTCCATCTTTACGTTTCTGCACATCCGTCTCAACATTCTCATGTCTTGCTGCACTAATTATGTTGCATGCTTCTTTGCTACCTTACATTCTCTGGTGGACATCATAGTTCATGCGAGTCTAAATATTTTTCTTCTCTTTTTGGAGATCTCTCATTTTTCGTTCTACCTGTAATTGAGTTCCTTAACTACAAATGTACTTCCATGCAATAGCAGCCTGTGATTCGTCCTATGATAAAATGATTTCCTTTCTGGTTACAGTCTAGTTATCATAATTATATTTCATCTTCATTTGCTCGCTCAGGCTAATGAATTTGTAATTGTATTATTTTCATGGTGTAGCCCTAGCCGCCGAGCAGAAGTTGGATGTATTAGTTGAATGGCTTAGGTTAATGAGTGAAGTTCTGGGAACGATATTTATGAATACAGTGCGACCTTTTCACAATTGATGGTGGATATTGACCCAAAATAGGATGGCCAATGTATTGGTTCACAAACTGCTGCTTGAAATTTTTCAGAACTGGTAGGGTTCTACTTCCAGTTGGGTTTGGCGTGCTTTGCCAGCATGTTTATGTGAACAATTGGATGACAATCCAATCTCTTATCGGTAACACGGATGGTGTTTGCATTAGTTTGAGCATTTGACTTGCAAAGAATGATGTCGTTTTTTCATGAATCTATAACTCTGAAGTGCACCATGTTTATCATGTTCTCTCTGTTCCCAAACTTCTGAAAGGTTATACTGTTAAGGCTGCTGTTTTCTCTTTTTATTTATTTTTCCCCGAGGGAAGGGGACATATTGTATTAACATGTTCTACTTGTGCACAGAATAGTATAAAGGCTGTTAATACACCAGAAATGAATGTTGAATTTCAGATTCATTTGTGCTTAAATGCAATACATAATAGTTTAAAGGATTACGAATAATTTTTTATAAAATGTGAGATTCTTTTCTTAAGCTATGAGATCTCTTTCACAATCAACGCTCCATTTGTCCCTCGTAAAATATTTTCCATCTAACAGTTTCTGTATTTTTAGATTTACTTGAGAAAATTAAGTTATTTCTGATGAAAATAATTTATTTCCTTTTAAAAAGGCAACGACCGGAAATTATATTTATAAGTTCTTTATGCATAAATTTATTTATTTATTTATTTTTAATATTATACTAAATAATAAAAATTAATTAATTTTTTTTTAAAAAATATTTTTTAGAGCTTTTCTGTAATCAGATAACTAAAATTTATTGTTAAATAAATTAATGCAATGAATTGGGCAAGCAGGATTCAATCCGGAAAAAAATATTTTTTTTAAAAATAAGTTATATTTTATGAGTTTTAATGAAATTAATGGATTAATTTTTTTATTTTTAAAATTAAATACTTGTATTTTTATTTTATTCAACAAGTAGTCTTTCTATTTTTTGCTGTTATGTAAAATAAAAATGTAAAATCTTTAAACTGAATATATTAGCGTAATCTTTCTATTTATTTTTTACTGTTATGTAAAATAAAATTGTAAATTTTACACCATATAATTGTAAAATCTTTAAATTGAATATATTTACGTTTACTCTTGTAAATATTATCTATTATTATATTTTAGTTCTTCATAATATAAAAATATTTAGATATTCAGAATTGTAATAAGAAAACTTTTATTTCACTAAAAAATTTCTTATTCAGTTTCCCTATTAAGCAATTGAATATTTTTTTAAAAATATTAGTTTAAACCTATTAATTAATATCACATATCAAAAAAATTGAACAATTAGAAGAAAGAAAAATATAAACTCATATAAAATATCATTGTCTATCATAAAACCATACTTGCATTTCAATATTTAATTCAAATTCACATAAAAATGAATATAATTTTATTTGCATTGATAAAAATTCAAATATGTGTTTGAGAGAAATTCAAACTCATCAAATCTAGATTCAACAAAAATCACATTTTTTTCAATTATTTATTTTAAAATCAATCTAGCAATCATATCAGTCTTCCAGTTTAATCCGTTCACTCCTTTACTCGGCAACCAAAAGAGCACTCCTTTATTCGCCAAACAAAAGAGTTGATCTTCGATCCTTTCTCTCTTGTCATTTAGGACCCTTTTAGCGACTTCTCTCCCCTTCATCTGCTTCTTATTTTTTGCCTTCCTCTTGTGAAATCTATGTCGTTGAAGCTGGCTTCCTAACCTTAGAAAAGAAGAGGTAAAACTTGAGATTGAAGAGTGCTTCAAATTATGGGAGAAAGGCATGTGGAGAAGGAAGATAAGAATGATACTTGGTATCCCATGGAGCACATCAACGAGAAATTCACTAAGAGGTTTAGGCTATTTAAAATTCAAAAACTATAAAACTTTTGTAGTTTCTTAACTTTGCATGTCTCTCTTTTTCAAGCCTTTTCATTTCTTTCTGGCATTCTTTATCTCTTAATTGGAACTTTTTCTCTCTGCTCTTTCTGTGAGCATGTATATGGTTGAGAGCAAAGGAGATAAATTCAAAAAAAAAAACATATGTATGCTTATCCCTCTTCAATCACCAACAATATCTGATTATCAATTTGGAGGATATTAGCCTTTGATTGAGAAATGAAATCGCATACAGTGAAGAAAATTTCCCCTATGCATTTAGAGTTTTTTGGGATGAGAGAGAAATTAGGGGGAGAGGATATTATTGAAGAAAAGGGAATAAGTTTTGATTTTGGAGCTCTCTGAAATCCTAATAACATCCATCTTGGGTGAGAAATTTTGCCTTATTTCTCAACATTTTATAATAAATCGTTAAAATCACCGATAACTAGCCACGAAAGATGTGATTTTATAATTAACAATTGCAAGAGATTCTAAGATTGCGTTTGCAGAGTTGATCTAAGGAAACCATAAAAACCCAAACTCGTAAGTTTATAACGGACTATACCATCAATCATTACTTTGAGATCAATGATGGATTGAATAGCTAATTAATCGAGCATGTCTTATCTTATTCCAGAATAATGCAATACCACCACTCAAACTAACTGGTCTACCACAAACTATCCCTTATGCCCAATCTTCTTTTGGATCGAATAGCTTATCTTTACTAATCATCATTTCCATTAGAAAAATAAAGTTGAGCTCGTGTTGAGTTAGTTGATCTCGTAGGGATCAAGTTGTATGCGAGTTATCTAGTCCGCGGTAGTTCCAACTTAAAATACTCATATATCTTGGCAAGGTCTAGAACCCGAACTCGCCCATCAAAGTTTTTTGGCCCATTTGCAAGAGTATTATGAACAAATCTGTCCTCTGACCCACTACCAATCGAAACCATATCCACATCCAAACCACCTTCCCTTCTTCTGTGCTTTAGGTCTAATATAAGTAAATGATAAGTTCTCATCTAAATTAATTGTTAAGGATAAGCCAATTGATTTTTGCAACCCTCATATCTGTCCTTTTTTCTAATTGGTTAGCTTCAGTTTGAATTTCTTTACCCTTAGCCAAAACCCTTACTTGATTAAGCTTATCACCATACTCATGCTTTATCTCATTGAGTCCCATTTATGCCCACAACTGATCTTCCTCCTTGAATCCATTCATCAGTAGTCGCACATATCCATGGCCATATGGAAAATATTCTCTAGAAATTCTAGCTAATAAATCAAATATTTTTGCACAAAATTGATCATAATGATCAATAATGTGACAAAAATAACAAAAAGTTGACAATTTTGTATATTTGAAATCTACCCATAACTATTCTTCCTTCAGCTTGGTTAACGACATTCTTCTTTTCAATGGAGCATGAACATCCATCCCTATCCTAATGCGCATGAATTCTTTTAAAAGCTTGGATCAGAATTCTTTTAAAAGCTTGGATTAGAAGTACCATATTCTCCAATATAATTACCGATATCTTTTGCCACAAATTCAAATATAAAACTTTCACGTAAATTATGCACTTGCACCCACATTTCAATGCTAATTCATATAAAAGTATAATATTATTAGAGAAATGTCATGGACTATCCTTCACCACTCTCTCTACATCCATTCCATGAAAAAATCGAAAAAGAAAGATAATGTTTCTAAATTTTTTATGACAATACCTTTAATCCATCTTCATATGCTAGTCATTGGATGTTAGAAAGCTGCAAAACTTCTAATCTTATACTTTCCTCCTATAGCTGAAGTTATTCGATAATCTATATTATCTGACTCAACATCATTCGCCATAATAATTTAAAGAGAAAATAGAGAGAAGAGAAGAGAAGAAGAAAAGAAATGAAAAAATAGAGATTGAAAGAAAATCATAGAATAATAAAGAATTAAATAAAAAAACTTGTTACAAGAACAAGAGAATAAGAGCACTCATCCCAGGAGAGGAGAGGACTTTCTTGGAGGTTTTGTTTTTTAAATTTATCTTTTGTAAAAAAATAATTTCACATTTTTCAATGTAAAATTCTTACTCTTTTATCATTTCCCCTCCAAATTGGAGAGAAAAATAAATGGAGATAGAAATAGAAGTTATTTTCCTTTTCCTCTTTATTTTGCTCTCGCTTTCCAAGCAATGTAAAGTGAAAACTCCTTTTATTTCCTTCTTTCTTTTTAACCATATCCAAACCCGAAAAGACTAATTAATAAGATTTTTAAATTTAAAAGATATTTTAATATATTTTTTAAATTTATTATAAATTTTTTTATATTATAAACATTATATAATAAATATTTCTATTTTTAATTAAAAAATTACTATTTCATCTTTATTAATTAGTCTTTAATTTTAAAAATAATTAGATTTTTAAAAAAATTATAAATTAATTCTTTCATTTATTTTAATTATTAAATATTATAATAAAATCTAAAATATTTTTAATATAAATTAATTAATAAAATTTTTTATAAAATTAATATAATTAAATAATAATATTTTATCATTAAAATTAATAAAATGACTAAATAATAAATCTCATGGACACTTTCACTAGTTTTCTCCTGCTATAAAGAATAAATAATATGTTTACCTAATTAAAATGAGCGAATCGGGTCGGGTATACAGGCCAGTCTGTGGACGAGCGCACACAACAGATGCAATTTTCTGTTTTGGGAGTCGCAGTTCAAAACGAGTCGCAAACTAAAGCCCTCATCCACGCTATCGGATAAAGCCTCTACTACAAATCGCCGACAACACAATGGGACGTGCAATTCTTTCTCCCTTTCTCCTCCTCTCCAACTCCCCTCCTCGCCTGTCTTCTTCACTGTACTATCTCTTAACTCTATCTCTACTATCTGATACTTTATACTCTTCACATTCTAAGACAATCTCTAGTAGGTCGCTCGCTGGATTTCGAAGAGAATATCTGCGAAGTTCGAGGCTAATTCGTAGAAATGCAAGATGCTTTACTGGTTTCCGTTGCCACTGCAGTGTCTCACTTTCGGAGCCCGCTGCTCCGGAGAGTTCTTCGAGCTCTGTAAAGTAATTCTCTATCATTGCTTGTATATTCTTTAAATTACTGAAATTGCATCAACTTTGGTTTAGCAGCTGAATATATATTTTTTTGGTTTTGTTTCATTTTAAGATGATTAAGAGGCTGAATTTTGTTGTACTATGATGAAATTGTTTTAAAATTTAATTTCGAACATTTTTCTGTGCGGCTTTTTGATTCTGTGGAAGCTTTGATTTACAGGAAGAGAATAGTTTCAGGAGTCCAGCCAACGGGATCTATTCACCTGGGGAATTATCTTGGTGCTATAAAAAATTGGATAGCTCTTCAGGTTCTCTCCGGCTATTTTAGGATGAACTTTAAACATTTTGGAAATAATGATGGTTCTTTTATAATTTTGTAATCTCTGCATGAAATGTTTGATATTAAGTAATTAAACTTCATTGATTTGTTATCTCTGCATAAACTGCTTGATATAAAACTTCATTGAGCTGTTCTTTTCAAGATCATTGCTCAGTTTGGTAGTTCTATGGTTGTTCTCTTCTTTAATTGTTAATGTAATCCTTTATAAGCTGTCAAATGGAAATTTTGTTGATGAACTTGCAAACTTTTTATTTTATTTTTTATTTAATTGCAAATTTATACTGCTGTCCTAGGTGATTTGTCAATATTAGCTGCTTTTTTTTTTTCAAATTTGCAGAATACATATGAGACTCTCTTCTTCATTGTCGACCTCCACGCGGTATGTTTATTAGATGGTGAATGCTTTTTAAGTTAATCTATTGCATTGGAGCCAAAACTTAGTAGACTCTTCTGTTGTGCATTTTCTATGCTTTCTGTTTATTGATCTTCGTGTATCTGTCGATATATTAAACTGTTCTGGTTACATGTGGTTGTGGTGTTCCAAAAAATTTTATTAGTCAGCTTTGTGGTTTATGCAATTTGTGAACCTACAGTTATTTGTACATGAACCAGCCATAATGTTTTGTCTTATGACATGGTAGGATTACTTTAGCTGTGGATGACCTGCCTGTGTCCTTGCCAAATGCCCTTAAATTATGAACACTGATCATAGATATCATTATGTGTGGAGGTAGTAGCTGATTGATCTTGGTAAATAGGTGGTGAAGAGATGGATGGTTTCAGTGAACAAATTAGACTGGAGGAACAGTGAGACATGCAATATGGAGGTCAAACCAAATTGCTAAAAATGCTAGATAAGATTATGAGGAATCTCGTTATATGAGGTTTTCATATTTTTGGTGCAGTTGCTGGATTAATGTTGCCTGGATCCATATTACTGCTAGGTGGTTTTCTTTTCTCACATGAGTTGAAGCTAGCTATTTAACTTAATATATTCATCAAAATGTATTTCATAAGCTTCTTGTTGTATTTTAGGAACTTCTTGTTGAACGTGTACCATGATGATATATGCTTAGTGGGTGTAAAAACAATTAGTCCATTTTTTGTCCTTAAAAGCTTAAGAACTTTGGGTTCACGTTGTTATCACAGCTTCCTGGTTTATGCATTAGCGTGTGTTCATTGCCATGGAATTGAGGATTTAACTTTATCTGTGAAAAATTTCAACGTTTCAGCTTTAAGTGAGAGTTCTTGCAATGAAACGACTCTACTGCCACATCACTTATTATCTTAACAAACTTAGAGCTAGAAGGTTTTTGGAGTGCCAACACAGAAGTCCCAAGTAAAAAAAAAAAGAAAATAAAATAAAAAGAAAAAGAAAAATCAGCAACATTTCTTTTAGCAACTTTGAAGAAGTGTAAGTTTCACTGTATTGTGTGTGGGGATAGATTTTGAAATGAAATTACAACCATCTTTTATAGGGAGTGGAGCTGCATGTGAGTTCTACTTCTAAATTTTATTAAAAGAGAAAAAAAAATGTCAGGTGGAGACTATTATCTTCTAGATCTTATAGACTGTCTTACCTTCTGGTGTAATTGTTTTTTTGGTACAACAGTTTGGTCCATCTTAACTGCTGCAAATTTCTGTTTGACTTATAGATTACATTACCATATGAAACACAACAATTGTTGAGGTCTACGAGGGAGACAGCAGCAATTTATTTGGCATGTGGTGTTGACACTTCCAAGGTCATGCAGCTTTTGGTGTTTGACAATGCTATTTAGAGCTATACATCTATATTGACATTTTGTGTTGATATTTATTAATTGTTTGCTTACTCTGATTTGTACGTCCAGGCTTCTGTATTTGTGCAGTCTCATGTTCGTGCTCATGTAGAACTAATGTGGCTTCTAAGTTCTGCTACACCAATTGGTTGGCTGAATAGGATGATCCAGTTTAAAGAGAAATCCCGAAAAGCTGTAGGTCCATAGCACAATGAAACTCAATTTCTACTAGTTTATACTTTTCTAATTGGCAATTATGTGTTATAACTTGGGTCTCCTATTAATGGTCTATATTTTGATGCTTGAGAGTCTGGTTAATGTTGCGTTTACTTTGTGTATTTGTATTGTCTCATAATTTTAGATTAATTGTATACCTTGTTTTACACTTCTGCAGGGTGATGAAAACGTTGGGGTTGCTCTTTTGACTTATCCTGTTTTGATGGCATCTGATATACTTCTGTATCAGGTGGTTTTAAAACTTGCAGATCTTTTGTAATGCTAATGAGAACATTTGTTTTTCTTGGAAGTTTTATGCAAACATGTAGATCATTAATGGTAAATTTGTTTTTGCAAGTGAATAATAGAAGGTAATTTTTGTGAGGTAGAGATTGGGTTTGCTAAAGTTTCAGTTGTATATGTTAGCTATTAATAAGCTGATCATGAGTAGATTGCGATTGACTAGTTGAGTTGATTTGATTGTTACTGGTTAATAGAGCAGTATAGATTAATCATTATTCTCATAAAATCAAAAATTTCTTTTTTTGCTTATTTACCGCTTTGTATTGCTGAATGATGATAAATTGGTAATCAAATATGCATAATCCTTATAATTTGCAGCATGCCTCTGTAGTCTGACTTTGTACCAGTTGGTGAGGATCAAAAGCAACATCTGGAATTGACCCGTGAGATAGCTGAGCGCATTAATTATTTATATGGAGGAAGAAGGTGGAAGAAATTAGGAGGGTAAGAAGTTATATATCTCTTCAACATGTTTTACATTCTCTTAAAGAAGTCAAATGTTACTAGCTTATTGCACTTTTGGCTATTGTGTTGAGGTTTTTGTATTCTCATTGCAGGCGAGGAGGTGCTATCTTTAAGGTTGATTCCTTTTGATCTTGTTAACAATCATCAGAAGGGTGGTGAATTAACAAGTGATGGTAGTAAACTTTCCTTAATGCTTTTCCTGATGTAGGTTCCTGAGCCCCTTATACCACCTGCTGGAGCCCGAGTTATGTCTTTGACAGATGGTCTTGCCAAGGTGATTGATATAATAAATTAATTTATAATTTCAAGTTTGCACGCTTCAACACATTTATCATAGAATTAGTGAAGGAAATTAATATAATTGGGAGAATACTAAGTTCTGTACATTTTCTACCTATTAGTCTTTTTGGAGTTGGAGTTAGGAGCCAAAGATCTGGTGTGAAATTGCTTTTTGAAAGCTCTCTTTTAGATTATTTTTTTTAAATCTTAAAAGCTGTTTCACTGTTTTGAAGTTCTTATGACTAATATATGTCAAATTAAAATTAAAATCAAGATTCAAAATTTAAAAGGTTCATAATAAACATTTTTTAATAGACAATTTTGAAATAGTGCTTTTTCTCAAAAATAGCTTAAATAAAAATATCAAACAAATCCCATATCTCATTGTTTTTCTGTTTAATAATTTGCTTGACTACTTTCTTTTTATTCATGTTACTGATGTTTTCCTGTGATTTAACCTTTATATAGATGTCCAAGTCTGCACCTTCTGACCAATCTCGAATCAATCTTCTTGACTCAAAGGATGTGAGTTGTCACCATTTTCCTATATTTTGTTTCAGATGTTGCAATTTTTAATGTAACTAGACATTAATAGAGGTAATAATCTGCAAATATTTTCTTCTTGGAGTTGGAAGTAACAGGAGCATGTTTGCACCATTTTACTCTCTGTCTTTCTTTGAACGTTTTATTGTCAAATGTCTTAAAAATTAGTAAAGGTAGAAGCTATGCAAAATCTTTTCTACAAGGAGGATTGAAGTAACAGTGGCATGTTTGTCTGTGTGGGAAAAATTTGTATCTCAGTCCTGAAGTCAATGGTTAAGTTGTTACTTTTGTCTTTCTTCTGTGCTTGCTGCATTCCTCTAAGTAGTGCCTTGTTTTCTGAGTTTTGAGTAAATTCTGTATATTGGATGGTTGATATGGTATTCTGGATAGACGGTAGACTAATGGTTCTCTAATTTTTATGGGCGTTTGAAACTTGCTAGTTGGTTTGAATAATTGTACTGTTATGATAACATTGATAAATAGTATGTCAAATTGATAAGAATTGTAGGGATGTTATGGTTTTGTTAAATAACTTTTTTTTAATACTTTTGTTTGGATATATGCTCATTATTAATGTGTTTTCTTTTATCATGAGTGATTAATAGAATATTTCTATTTTGCTAGTGTGGAATTTCATTGTACTCCATCCTTAAATTTCGTATGGGTCCTTAATACTTATTTTCTAAAAAAATCATGTAGGTGATAGCAAACAAGATAAAACGATGCAAAACAGATTCATTTTCGGGGTTAGTTCTTGATCTATCTCACAAATTAGAATGTTTTCTCATTCTTTGGTTGATAGCATCTTACAATATCTAGCGTGCTTTTTTTTTTCTCTCACGTAATTCTTACAGCCTAGAATTTGATAACCCTGAAAGACCTGAATGCAACAATCTTCTTTCAGTATATCAACTTATCTCAGGCAAGACAAAAGAGGTAATGGATTTTGTTTCTACTTGCTTTTGCTTAACTTTGTCATACCTCATCTGCTTTAAGATATTCCACAGTGAAAGTTACACTTTCAATTGCAGGAAGTTAAGCAGGAATGTCAAGATATGAATTGGGGCATGTTCAAACCTCTCCTAACAGATGCCTTAATTGACCATCTACATCCTATCCAGGTTCTATGCTGCACTTGCTTTCTACTTCACTAAGGATGGTGGCAGTATATTTACTTGCCATGCTCAACTACATGCGCTTTTTACTTTGTCTCATCCTCTTCTTCTGGGACTCTTGGTATTTGAAAGAGCTATCCTTGTTTAAATGTGTATCACCTTAAATTTAATTCATTAAAATAAGTTGCAGCTTTGTTGGGACTTCCTAAGAAGCAACTGCTTTCTCAGTTTTGCTACTATTTTCATTTGAATACAGTTGTGCAATATACAAAATGAAAACTATCCTGAAGTCAGTTTTCTTCTTCTCTTGAATGTTGTAATAATCTTCTTTGAATGCTGGCTCCATCAGTTAAGGGGACGTGGTTGTGCACATGCTGACATGACAGCAGCATACCATTTTAACCAACTTCTGGCCAAGTGATTTCTAAGATGCATGAAGCCTATTCTTTCTCAGTGTAATGTGCAGATATTTTGGTTGTGACTGCAGTGTCTGCTGAGGATGTTTGTTTTATGCTTAACCATTTCGTGGGCTGCCCCATTTTCCTGACACCTCTGGGGAAATTTATTTTTTTTTTTTGGGATTGAAAAGATTACCAATTCGTATTCCATTTTTATTGTTAAGCATTACTTATTTTTTTTCAGGTTCGTTATGGAGAAATAATATCAGATTCAGCTTATTTGGATAAAGTCCTAGAAGAAGGTGCTACTAAAGCTGCAGAGATAGCAGATGCCACTCTCAATAATGCATACCAGGCAATGGGATTCTTGCGGAGGAGATGAGCAGAATTGATGCAAGAGGAAAAAATTCATAAGATACCTGTACACGGCAACCTTAAAGTTAATTTTGGAGGATCAATCATTGCCCAAAATTATTTGGAGAGAATACTTTATTGAGAAATCCCCACAATTTTTTTCCATGATACAGCTGCCTAGGGATGGCAACGGGTAGGGTACCCGCGAAATTCAGGGTATCCAAATCCGAACCCGATTATATTTATAAAATCCGAACCCGTTCCAAATCCGTTTAATATTTTATTTTTACTATCCGAATCCGTCCCGAACCCGTTTAACAATACCCGCACAATACCCGAACTCGATTTTTTTAATTCAATTCGATGAGAAAAACTGCCAAATAAACTACACCTAACAGTTGCACAACCCAGCAGACCCAGCAGTGTGTTCAATAACAAGAACCAGCAACTCGGCAACCCAGCAAATAATGATTTATAATTATATAATCAGATTAATTTCATAAATTCTAAAAATCAACAGTATTACATTAATCAAATAGCAAATAATTAGATTTTTTAACAGTATCCAAATAATTAGATAAATAGTTCCTAAATTCTAAAAATCTTTAATAGCAACTAAAAATTTTTCAAGAACATACACACAAAAGATCTTGATTATCAAAAAATTTAATTGTAAACCTAAAGAGAGTTTCAGGAGATGTCGCCGACGCCGATTGAGGAGGGGAAGGGTTGTCTCTAGCATCAGTGAAGTGGAGGAGAGAAGCGTCAATTGAAAAGAGTAGATGTCACCGACTGGAGAGAGAGAAGGAGATATCGCCGATGCCGATCGGGGAGAGGGAAGAGTTGTCTCCAACTGGGAAGTCGGAGATGTCGCCGCTGGAGAGAGAGAAGGAGATATCGCTGACTGGGGAGATCGCTGATTGGGGAGAGAAAGGAGACGTCGCCGGTGCCGACTGGGCTGCCGGCAGTCGTCAGTGAAGTGGGGGAGAGGCGTGACTGAGAACTATGGGAAGGGAAGCGAGGGAGAGAGGCGCCGCCGAAGAGAGGAAAGCAGAGTAAAATGAAAAAAGGAATTAGGGATTAGGGTTACTTCACTTAGTTTTGTTAATATAGCTAATCGGGTTCGGGTAACGGGTATCCGAGCACCTATTCCCGAACCCTACCCGAATCCGAGACGGGTAGCATTTTTCAAATCCGAACCCGCCCAAATCCGTTTTGTAAAAACCCAAATCCGTCCTAATAGGGTTTGGGCGGATCGGATACCCGCGAAAACCCGCCCGACTGACATCCCTACAGCTGCCTCTACCTCTCATCAAGACAGGTCCTCTTTTATTCTCTGTTGATTGTTGAACTTGCTAATGTTATGCTACAAATTCTCCATGGTATGACTGCCATATACTGGTAATCTTATGTTGATTTTATCTTTCTCCACCATTATGTATATCACCTAAATTGATCGTTGGATGAAAATTTGTTGTAGCATTTTGCTTTTCCGCATGAAGTGGGATATGATTGAAGAGATTCAAAAAAATTCAGAGGCCTAAATGCCTGAAGTAGGACATGATTGAAGAGATTCAAAAAATAAGGATGTCAACTGTAATTTTACATTACTAAAAGAAACAAACTTCCTTGCCTCTTAAAAACCTTTTCTCCCTCCATTTTCATTCTTTCCCACAGAAGATGCAGCTGCAATCGTTTTATTATGGCTATATGAATTACTCATCACCAAATGATATCTACATTGTTCGTAAATATTTATTCTCCGGCTTAAAATTTTTTTTATAATTTAATTCTTATCATTGTGAGTTTGATTTATTATAATAAGGATAAAATTATTATTAAATCTTTAAATTTTTTTACAATTAACTGGACCGTTTCAATTTTAAAATTACTCGATTAAAATATTACATCGATAATTGTCTTAAATTATTTATATTTTTTAATTTTTATAATTTTAATTATTTCTGTTATTTAGTATTTGTAATGTAAAATCTTCATACATTTTAATTTTTCTGAACAAATATAAAATAAATTGATTAAAGTTTTATTAAAAGTTTGATTTTATAAATTTTATTTGAATAATTTTTAAATAAGAATATATTAGTAAATTTTTTAAAAATTCTGAAATAAAATGGAAATTCTCTCTTATGATAAATGGGTGGCATCATCGACCCTGGCTGCCACAACCTGCAGTGTCAGTTGACCAGTACCGAATTGGATGGACAAGTAGTGAACAAATTCCTCTTGGTGCGAGCAACCATTTTTTATTAACCTCAACTTCTTGATCGTATGATTGATTGTTGCAACCATTTTAGCCAACTTCTCGGTGGCTTCAATGTTTGTCTCTGAAGCCAGTTATAACCCCATTAGTCCTGTCTAATTCGAAATAGAATCATAGCAGAGCTAGAGCTGAACTGCTTAAAATCTGCATGAAACTAATTCGAACCAAAATCATAACTTCTTGATTTAGTTCAAATTCAAGAATTATTTAAATAATAAATTAGTTGATTCTAAATTAAATTAAAGTAGTAGTTTAAAATCAAATTAAATTAAAATTTCAATTTAACAAATTGGAGTAGCTAGCACCAGACTAGCTTGATAGGATTAAAATAAAAAAAAATTACTGTTTAGTTTTTATAATATAAAAAAAATTTTTAATTAATTTTTTAATTTTAAAAATTACATTAAAATAGTAAAACACTTAATGATTAAAATTAATTAAATAATTAATTAATAGATTTATTAAAATCTCAAAAATTAAGCCATATAACCATATAACTTTTTAAAAATCATCAGATGATGCATAATTTGGTTCATCTAATTTCTTTAGAATGGTATAGTAAAGTTTAAAAAAAAAAGAAGGAAAAAGCTCTGTAAGTTTTTATTCATACATTCATGCATCATTATCATGGCGTCTTCACTTAACGGAGTGTATATTTTTAGGCCCACAGTTTTACAAGAACTCTCGTTTGATGAGGAAGATTAAAGAGTTAGAACAGAACTAGGAGATCCAAAATTCTAAACATTTTGCTGGATAGGAAAGACCGGAGGCACCTTTACGGCTTGGCCATAAAGGAGAAAAAGTTATCTGCTCAGTTGAGAAAGTCCAAAAGGCACTAGAGGATTACTATAGAGTTATCTAAGCCCGCACAGTGGAGGACCTGTTGGGCTTTTAGTTTAATATTAAAGTACATATTTTTATTTTTTACTATATATTTCTTTTTCTTAATTTTCAAGTTTCATAATTTTTATTTATTTATTTTTTAATTATCTCAAAATTATTTTTTTTACACTATAATAATATAAATGGATTATTATAAAACTATTTAATTTTATTATATTTTTTAAAAAATTTTTAAAATCTCTTTTAATATTTAATAAAATTTAACATTTTTGAAATGAATATAATTATTAGTTAATAAAAAATACAATTTTGTAAAAAAATAAAAATGAACAAAAATTATGCGACGTATAAAATATATTAAATTAACCAATTATATTTTAAAATTTTTATCTATTAAATACTTCAATTTTAATAGTGATCTAATAAATACTTAAATTATAAAAAATTATTTATAAACACTTAAACTTTCAAAAAATATTATTTTTAAGTATTTAAATTTTTTTAAAAGTTACTTTAAATATATTAAAAATGTATTTTTTAAATTTAAAATTTTATTAAATCACTATTAAAATTGAGATATTTAATAAAAAAATTAAATTATAAATATATAAATATATATTTAGCCAAAAAAAATAAAAAGTCATTACTCATTTATTTCCAATTGAGTCGCCAATCTCAAGGTATAAAGAGTATTTTTCATATTAAATTTTTATATTAAATATGATTTCAAACATAAAAAATTGAAAATTTTTATCTTTAATAAAATTTAATAAAAAGTTCTAAAATAATATTGAGAGAAAAAATGAAATGTAGGTAATGTTTTTCTTAATTGGAAAAACTCAGGGAATTCGAGGTTCGGTGTGAAAATTATTTTTATTTAATTGATATTTCTTTTAAACTTTTGGAGAAATCAAGAGAAAATAATTTATCTATCCTAACTTAATTAAATTATTTTATGAAAAGTTAAAAAAATAATACATTTAAACCAAATTAGATATAAATGTAAGAAATTTCATCATCACTTATCCGTGGCAAGTAGGAGACTTTTTTTACAAAGTAAGCTCTATCCTTCGATTATGAATCCATATGGGTGGGGAATGTATGTTTTTTCTTGATTTAATTTTCATTAAAATTTTAATAAAATAAAAATATTAAATTTACTCTTGAATTATATAATAGGAGTAAAATAATATTAAATTTTATTTTTTAATTTAAATTTATTGTTAAACTATTATTAAAAAGTGAAATAAATTCAAATAAAATTAAATAGATTAAAAAGAGTGTAACTCGTGGTTTTAAGAGTGATGATTTTATTTAATATTTTAATAATAATTAGAAGGTAATTAGATAAAAAAATAAAATTTAATACTTTTTTTACTCTTATGAAACAAATTTAATCTGTTAAAAAAAATCATCTGCTTGGTTTTCAATGATAATATTTTTAGCCAAATATATAACTTAGCCACTATCTTTTATAAAAAAAAAAAAAAAAGTCAATTGATATTATGATCTTCTTAAACTTTAGATATCTGACTTTTCTAAAAATATAATTATTTAAATATTAAATTTTACAAAACATAACTATTAAATATTTAAATTTTATAAAATTTAACTATTTAACTCTTAAAAATTCAGTGTATATAATTTACATTCACATATATATCTATTTAATAATTACATTTTATAAAAATTATTTATAAAAAATTAACACGAAAATTTTAGAGTATTAATTGAATTTTTTATATAAAAATAAGGTGTACTTAAAAAAAATCATTAAGTCAATATATTTGATGTAGACAAACATAAATAAATAAATAAATAAATAGGTATTACGCACGTGAAGCTGATTCAAAGTTTATCCATCCGCAATTTGATCAGCAAAGCAAATGTCAAACTCTTGTAATTGGTCGTAAACCGCTTATCCGTTATCCTAGGGTTGGCATCCATCAACGGTTTGTATTGCCCTTAGCCTATCTAATAGCTTGGAAATATGTATGATAATCCATATCTACCTATATGTCAATATCAAAGCTAAAGTATATTTATTTAGTATTCTATTTCCTTTTAGTTTTTTTTTTTTTGGGTTTTTTACTTTTTTTTTCTTTTATTTGATTAGATGAATTAAAGTTTTAAAATTTTTAAAAATTATTATTATTTATTATAATTAATTATAACTAATATTGTTAAGATTAGTTTGATGACGTGGCTGGAATGGATCTTTTACTGTGATTGGCTAGAACCTACAAGAAAGAAAGCGTGAGGTGGAGGTGGGTGCTTATAATAACCACTCCGATACTCAAGTCAATATCTCGAAGGGCAGAGGAAATGTAATGGACTACTTAGAGCTTGTGGAGTATTAAAGACAGTGTACCTTTGTATCTGCGATAACCCTCTTTTTATATTGCAAGAAGATGGAGATAAACATAACATTTTCTGTGAATCCAGTGATGATGTAGACAGTTATTCGATAAGGAACATTGCCAGCTAATAAGTTGGCAATCCCGCGATCTCAGGCGAGATGGAAGTGTGTCTAACAACGGTAACTCTATAAGAAAGATTCGTCCTGTCGAGGGAGGGCGAGCCTTGTCATCAAACCAGATGTGAAGTGTCCGGGTCTTCGTTTCCTCAGGCGAGACCACATTTTTCACTTGCCAGATCTCTGCCACATGACCCTTATCCTACGGTGACAGCTCAGAACCTCTTTTATCGAAGTCTGGAATACATGGCCCCTTGAGATTGGTTCTTTGCTACTCACATTGCCTCACATGCTGATCCTTTTCACAGCCGCTGCGATGTTTATCGTGTCGCATTTATTACCTGCCATCAAAACTACTTTTATAAAGGCCCATTGTCTTCTCCAAGCATCCTTTTGAGTTTTTTTTGCAACTTTTTTCAGAGGAATTCACCCCTTCGACTCCCTTCTCATTTCTGTTAAGGTTTTTGCTTGTTTCACGATAACTTCTTTGTCTTTTTAATCATGGATAGAAACACTTCCTCCACCCCTAGCAGGGCCTCTATTTCTAGTTTTTCTCGGAAGGTCCCATCCGAATGCCAACCCCCATTGTTCCATTGAGGGAGACCTCCGAGAATAAGGGTGGCTCCTTTGGTGATATCTCGTCCGTCCTCTCGGATAACGATGTGGATCGTTTGTGTGAGACCTATCATATTTATCGAGATTCTTTTTGAATTTTCGCTCCTTCTCCCCATGTTCATGCTAACGACTTGATTCCTGTGGGCGACACTATCATGGTCTTTGAAGAGCAGTTGAAGACGGGTCTCTGTTTCCCTTTAGACTCCTTTTTTGTGGAGGTCCTTCGGTTTCACAAGTTTTCTATCGCTCAACTCCATCCTAACAGCTAGAGGATATTGGTAGCTTTTTGGTTCGTGTATTTTAATAATCACATTGAACCTAGTGTAACACTCTTTTCCCAGCTTTACCAACTGGGTACTTGTAAGAATAAGGATTTCTGGTACGTTAGCAGTTAAAAATATTTGAATATTTTTTACCAGATGCCTTCTTCTTTAAAATAGTAAAAAAATAAGTTTTTTGTCTTCCGTCATTGTACTCTAGGGCGTTTTGGGCGCCTTCAAACTAGCTGGCACTACTGGGTAGAGTTGAAGAAGGTTAGGGTCTACTCGAGGAGAGAGGAGGATGAAGCTTTAGCTTCCCTTATGACAATGACTAAATCTTTAAGGAAGATTAATATTACCCAAGCGACAAGGAATGTCATTTTGTCTTGGCAAAATCATCTGCCGGCAAGCTAAACCCGCACTCCTCACTTGCCCAACGCATCCTTATCTCAAGATCGGGGTACTTCTTTTTGCATCATTTTTATTTTTCAAACTGACTATCTTACTTACTTTTGAGCTTTTTTTCATATCATGCATATTTTAAAAAATTATTATCAAAACACGCAAGATTCAAAAATATTTTCGGATTCTGTGTGTCAAAGGACTGAGTTCGACAGTCAGAGTGCCGAACAAGGTTGTTCGACACTGTGGGTGCCGAACAAAGGGCAGTTCGACAGCATGAGTGTCGAACTGCGATATTTACCTGCAAACTGGACATGTTCGGCACTCAAAGTGCGGAACATATCCGGGCCCTCAAGACATGCATGCATGAGTCATGCATGACTGCATGCACCGTTGAAAGAAAAGTAATATGAAAAATAAAATATTTAAAATTATAAAATAATTAAAAAAATTATAATATGGTTGATTTTAAATTATTATATTTTTTCAAAAATAAATATTTATTTATTTTTAAGATATAAGTTTATATAAAAATAAATTTAAATTTCTTTTAATTTAATTGTTTAATTGATGGGGATTTTAATTTTTAAAAACCTTTATTTTTTAATATCATATATACAAATATTAATTTATTAATTTTTAAAAATTTAAGAATTAATTAATATATTTTTTAAAATTATAAAAATTACACACATCATTATTTCAAATTTCTTCATCAGGTACTAATTTATTTCTTCATCATGGCATTAATTTATTTCTGTGGCAGGGATGGAAATTTACCTGTTTCTTTTATCCAGAAGTACCTGATGAAGAAATTTGAAATAATGATGTATGTAATTTTTATAATTTTAAAAAATGTATTAATTAATTCTTAAATTTGTAAAAAATTAATGAATTAATATTTATATATAAGATATTAAAAAATAAAGTTTTTTAAAAATTAAAATCCCCATCAATTAAACAATTAAATTAAAAAAAATTAAATTTATTTTTATATAAATTTATATCTTAAAAATAAATAAATATTTATTTTTGAAAAAATATAATAATTTAAAATCAACCATATTATAATTTTTTTAATTATTTTATAATTTTAAATATTTTATTTTTCATATTACTTTTCCTTCAACGGTGCATGCAGTCATGCATGACTCATGCATGCATGTCCTGAGGCCCGGATATGTTCGGCACTTTGAGTGCCAAACATATCGAGTTTGCACGCAAATATCGCAGTTCGACACTCATGCTGTCGAACTGCCCTTTGTTCGGCACCCACAATATCGAACAATGTTGTTCGGCACTATGACTGCCGAACTCAGTCATTTGACACACAGAATCCGAAAATATTTTTGAATCCTGCTTGTTTTGATAATAATTTTTTAAATTATGCATGATATGAAAAAAAGCTCCTTACTTTTCCTCTTTTTTGCAAATATGGCCGGATCAAGCAGATTTTCTGAGGCAGTACGTGTTGCTCGAAAAAGCAAGGATGTTGCTGCCAACCCCCCTGCTAAGTGCGCTCGCCCATCGGAGGAGGTGATCATACTTCCCCCTCCCCCTTCCTAGCCTATGGCCAAGGAGCTGGCATCCCTTCAGCCCGAATCTTTGGTTCCGGACATTGCTACTCCTACCCTAGCTTCTGTGCTCCTTGTGATGCCCCTTCTTCCTATGCTCCTGTGAGTGCTGGAGTCGAGCCTTCCTAGCCCACCGGTATTCGACGTTTGGCCTTAGCGCTAAACTGAGTGTCTTCTCTCCTTGAGGACCCTCCTTTAGGACTTCTACTTATCAAAAGTGCCCTGAGGTCCACAGATCGCCGTCACTTGAATAAGATTGAGATGGATGAGCTATTCGTTAATACTATTCATTCTGCATTGGAGGGTGCTCTTTGCGCCTATGTGGTTAAAGAGTGTTTAAGAGCGTTAAAGCGAGAGTTTGGCATAAACGAAAAGCATAAGGAGCTTTTGGCCAAGGAATGCTCAAACTTGAAGGCCCGGGTCACCGAAATTGATAGTGCGATGAAGGAGATCCTAGAGTCGGTGGACAAGTTTCAGGTTGACCTTAATGCGGCCTTAGCCTCTAACTTGGGCCTTGAGAATCGGGCTGAATCTGCCGAGAACCAAGTGGCCTTATTGCAACACCAGGTCTTGGAGTTGCAGGCTCTAACTAAAGGGGCTGGGGCCAGGGCCAGGGTAATTGAGCTCGAGGTGGAACTTCAGGAGACAATGATCTAGGGCGGAGAGATTTATTCAAGACCAGGATTCTGTGAAGAAGAACCTGGTGAAGCGCTTCCCTTATGAGGATTTCTCCTAGATAGATGACATCCTCCCCGAAGAAGAAAACGAGGGTGGTGGGGAGCATGCTGAAGATACTCCCCTTAAGGATGAGCGTGATGAAGATTTACCCTTTGACCAGGTTTTCCCTATAATAAATACTGAAGATATCAATGTAATAGAGACTCGGGCAGAGGGGGTTGATGACCTTGCCTTTTTGTAATTTTTATATATATTTTTAATGAGAATGTTGCCTTCATTTTTGTTTAGGTGTTTTTACATTTCCTACATATAGTATTTTCGAGGAAAAAGGTTTGCTCAGGGGGCTAATATCCATTTATTACGCCTAGTTACTGACCCATCTTGGGGTTGTGGGGTTGTGAAATAAGAAACTTAAGGAATTTCCAAAAAAGCACCAATGCCCTGAACATAAGGTATGGTAGATGCGCGTCTTGCAGTTTATGATTCGTGGCCTAGCAAAACTTTTCTTGACTAATGGGTCCAATGCCCGAGCATTCTAGCAGAAATTGCTCTGTGATTTGGCTTGTCGAAAATTGCCTTATGGTCTTAATGGGGCCAACACCCGAGTGTCCTGGTGAAAACCACCTTATGGACTGGCCTAGTGAAAATTGTCTTATGGCCTTACTTAGTGGGACCAATGCTCGGATGGTCTGGTGGAAACTGCCTTACGACCTGGCCTAGCAAAAACTGCTTTATGGCCTTACTTAGTGGGACCAACACCCGGGTGGTTTGGCGGGAATCACCTTGTGACTTGGCTTGGCGAAAACTGCCTGATGGCCTTAGTGGGGCCAATGCCTAGGTGTCCTGGCGAAAACCATGTTATTGGCCTAGCAAAAACTGCCTTATGCCCTTGCTTGGTGGGACCAACGCCCAAGTGATTTAGCAGGAACCGCCTTGCGACCTGGCCTGGCGAAAACTACCTTATAGCCTTTTTTAGTGGGACCAATGCCTGAGTGGTCTGGCAGGAACTGTTTTGCGACCTGACTTGGTTAAAACTGCCTTATGGCCTTGCTTAATAGGACCATCGCCTGGGTGGCCTGGCGAAAAACTGCTTTGTAATCTGGTCTGGTGAAAACTGCCTTATAGCCTTGTTTAGTGGGACTAACGCCTAGGTGGTCTGGCAGGAACTGCCTTGCGACCTGGCCTGGAGAAGATTTGCCTTGTGGCCTTGATTCATGAGATCATTGCCCGAGTAGTCTGGCGGGAACCGCTAAAGAACATACTATATATAAAAAATATTTTGCTGGTTTTATTATTAAAGGATTATCCTTCATTTACATACGAGGGTAAAAATAAATTGCTTGTCAAAATGTGAAAAATACCGGGACAGATACTTCGGGCGGACGACCTTTATGGGCAATTATTTTTCTCAGTCTTATAAAGTTTCCCACCTTTCTAGTAATCTTGTCTATACTTCATCAGGTCCTTTTGTTATCACATGTATGATTCCCACGGAATCTCTATCAAGAGTCGTCTCAGGTGTTGTTTCTTTAGGCTCAAATTTTAGCCGTTCTTTTCCTTTTCTCGTAAATTCCAAAGGGTGCCATCCCTTATGATTCTTTCGATCTCGTCCTTTAATTGTCAACATTCTTCCGTTTTATGGCCATGATCTTCATGGAAGCGATAATGTTTGGTCTTGTCCCGTTTATCCGTCTTCTTGGGATTAAGTTTTGGGCGGCCACCTAATTTCTTTATCATTCTTCCTGATCCATATTAAGATATGAGTTTGTGAGTCATTTAGCGGATGTAATTCTTATACTTACTTTGTTCGTCCTTTCACGAGATGGGGTAATTCTTATACTTCTTTATCATTCTTCCTATTCCATATTAAGATATGAGTTTGTGAGTTATTTAGAGGGGTGTAATTCTTATACTTACTCTGTTCGTCCTTCTTTCGCGAGATAGGGTAGCTCCAGCGATCTCCTTCATGGATTTGTCTCTCGGACTTTTGACTTAGCTTTTGACTTGCCTTCTTGTCTTCTTTTAATGTGTGGATATCATCATCCAACCTGATTGTAACGACCCGAAAATCGGACCGTTACCGGCGTTAGGATCCAGGTCGGCTTAAGGCCGCCGGGACCCGTAGCAAGCCTGACATGCAACCTGTAAACCTGTTTAATCCCATACATGATCAACAACATACATAAAAATTAAAACTTTTCTTTCATTCAAACACCAAACTCAACCTGTGCATGCACTGATCATAGACATAATCATAAACATCGACCCCTCTGTGGGATCTCATCAATACCCCAATGGGCAAATACAACATATGTTGAGTTGGTTTACATAAACATCATAAAAGATCTAGGATCATGCATTAAAAGGGATACCTTACACATAGGTTAAGCACAACCTTTAATCCTCAATATCATTACATTATATAACTATTCATAACTTTACATTTTATCATGTCCACATTCTATCTATTACATACAAATGACTTCAATACTCTTGCTGACCTCCTGGTCTATCCTGTACCTGCAAACCTGGGAAATTTGGGAAAGGGGTGAGCTACTAGAGCCCAGTGAGCAGAATAATAAAACATTTAAACATATGATAACATGAAATGCATCACATCACAACTAATCATATCAAGGATAAACTTGTCACCATTTAGCCCTCTACATATTCCAATCATGTCAGGGGCGTAGTGCAGGCCACACCTGGTCTTTCTCTTATACATAACATAACATACATAATCCATGGTGCCGGGGACATAGTGCAGGCCACGTCCGGTCTTTCTCTTACATAGTGCCAGGGGCGTAGTGCAGGCCACACCTGGACTTCCATATCATATCATCATGTCATAACATATGAGAGCTAATGGATCATTCAACATTCATCCACATCAACAACATATTATGCAATGCAACATATTCGTGATTTCTAATGCAAACAACCTAAAATATCACATGGCATCCGTGATGCATGAACATGCTCAAAACTGATTTATTTTCTTGAAACATAAAGAGTTATTCTACTCACCTCTGGCTAGCTCTGACACTGACTGAAGCAGCTGACTCACTGCTGAGGTCCTCGGTTCCTCGGGTCCGAACCTACACAGGTGGACTCAAATGAGGGACCAACATACTATAACATGACTCTGAAAACATCCCCCAAAAATCCCCTAAAACACCTTAAAACAATCATGCAAAACATGCAAAGGAAGGCTGAACAGGGCAGGTTCGGCGGCACCTTCGGCGGCCGAAAGTCCCTCCAGAGCCGAAACCCAGGCAAGTTCGGCGGCACCTTCGGCGGCTGAAAGTCCCAGACAGAGACGAAAGTCTCTTTTCGGGGGCAACTTCGGTAGCCGAAAGGCCTGCCTCCCAGGCAGGTTCGGCGGCCGAAAGTCCTTCGGCTGCCGAACCTGGTTTCTGCCAGAGGGCAGAAACTTGGTTCCCTTTGCACAAAAACCTCTCCTTCCCATTCTAACATGCATATAACTCATTCAAATCATGCAAATATACATACATTGGCTCCTAGGGGCTTCAAACTAACTTAAACCCCAACTACAACACACAACAACAACACATTGCTCAAAAAACACAACATAAGCTTATAAACCTAACCATAAGCTAAATACGCATTCTACTTCATAGATCTTACATAAAACTTACTTAAAACATGCAATGAGCTTAAGATCGGCTCTTACCTCTTGAAGATCGAGAGAGAGACGACCTAATCTTGGAGATGGGAGATTTTCAACTTCCTTGAGTCTCCAAACTCAAAACTTGCTCAAAACTTGAAAATCTTTAAAATAAGATGAAAACTTGTGAAAATCGTGAAAGATTTGAAGGAAAACTCAAAGATTGGTGAGAGACGGCGGAGAGCTCACATTGGCCGAAAATGGGGAGAAAAGCTCACCCATTTAGGCTAAGGGACCCTTTTATAGTGGCTGGCCAGGCCACGTTCGGGGGCCGAACGTGCCTCCGCATGCATGCCATGTTCGGCGGCCGAACTTGAGGTTCGGCGGCCGAACCTGGACTTCCCTCACTTATGCCTTCGGGGGCCTAAGGCACACCCGAAATGCCTGCATGTTCGGCGGCCGAACTTGAGGTTCGGCGGCCGAACTTGAGGTTCGGCGGCCGAACTTGAGGTTCGGCGGCCGAACTTGAGGTACGGCGGCCGAACCTGGGTTTTCCTCCAAGGTTGTTTTCATGCAAAAACTCATTTTCTTTTCATTTAAAATCATAAAATACATTAAAACATTTTAAGAAAACATGTTTCTACCCTACTAGAGGCTTCCGACATCCGAGATTCCATCGGACGGTAGGAATTCCGATACCAGAGTCTAGCCGGGTATTACATTCTCCCCCCTTAAGAACATTCGTCCCCGAATGTTCCTCAACTAGCACATGCAAGGCATACAACATATCATACACATAAAACACATGAAACATATAAGAAACTAACCTTAGAAAAGATAAGGGTATTGCTGGAGCATGGACTCCCGTGTCTCCCAAGTGCATTCTTCCAAATTGTGGTGGTTCCACAGGACTTTCACCATCGGGATTTCCTTGTTTCTTAGCTTTCTGATCTGGGTGTCTATGATCCGTACTGGCTGTTCAACATAGGTGAGATCTTCTTGGATCTCCACATCAGGCTCACTAAGAACCTTGCTCGGATCTGACATGAACTTTCTCAACATGGAAACATGGAAAACCGGATGGATTCTTTCCATTGAAGCAGGTAAATCTAGCTTGTTCGACACATTCCCAATCTTTTGCAAGACTTCAAAGGGTCCGATGTATCGTGGGGCTAGTTTACCTTTCTTCCCGAAGCGAACCACTCCTTTCATAGGGGACACCTTGAGCAATACCAGATCTCCCTCCTGAAACTCTACTTGCCGTCTGCGGATGTCTGCATAACTCTTCTGTCTGCTTGCAGCAGTCTTGATCCTTTCTCTGATTATGGGTACCACCCTGCTGGTAATCTCTACTAGCTCAGGCCCTGCTAAGGCCTTCTCTCCAACTTTCTCCCAGCAAACAGGTGACCTGCACTTCCTTCCATATAAAGCTTCATAAGGAGCCATCCCGATGCTAGCATGATGGCTGTTATTGTAGGCAAACTCCACCAAAGGTAGATGCTACCTCCAAGAACCGCCAAAATCCAACACACACATTCTAAGCATATCCTCTATGGTCTGGATGGTCCTTTCTGATTGTCCGTCCGTCTGTGGATGGAAAGCAGTGCTAAAATCCAACCTGATACCCATGGCGTTCTGTAGACTCCGCCAAAATCTGGAGGTGAACTGGGGCCCTCTATCGGACACTATTGAAACAGGAACCCCATGCAGCCTGACGATCTCGTCAATATATACCTGCGCCAACTTGTCCACAGAATAGCCACTCCTGACAGGGATGAAGTGAGCAGATTTGGTGAGTCTGTCCACAATCACCCATATGGAGTCCAATCTGTTGGACGTCGCCGGTAACCCCACTACGAAGTCCATAGCTATATTCTCCCATTTCCACTCTGGAATAGGTAGCGGGTTAAGCATTCCAGCCGGCTTCTGATGTTCCAGCTTCACCCTCTGACACACTTCGCAGGCTGACACAAACTGTGCCACTTCTTTCTTCATAGCTGGCCACCAATAAACTTTCTTCAGATCTTGGTACATCTTGGTGGCTCTGGGGTGAACGCTGTATCTTGCATTATGAGCCTCTCTCATAATGTCTCCCTTTAGCCCTATGTCATCTGGTACACATAGTCTGCTCCCGTAGCGGAGGATCCCTTTGCTGTCGAATCTGAACTCACTATCTTTGCCTGACTGAACAGTCCTGGCAATCTTCACTAACTCTGGGTCCTCATGCTGTTTCTGAGCCACCTGCTCCAGAAACACGGGTGCCACTCTCATCTGGGCTACCAAAGCACCTGTACCAGACAACTCCAACTGTAGACCTTCCTCAACGAGCTTGTAAAACTCTTTCACCATTGGCCTCCTTTCTGCCGATATGTGGAATAAACTGCCGAGTGATTTCCGGCTTAAGGCGTCTGCTACAACATTTGCCTTACCCTAATGGTACTGAATCTTGCAATCATAGTCACTCAGCAGCTCTACCCATCTTCTCTGTCTCAAATTCAAATCTCTTTGACTCAGGATGTACTGTAGGCTCTTATGATCCGTGAAGATCTCACATTTAACCCCATAGAGGTAGTGCCTCCACATCTTGAGTGCAAAGATTACTGCTGCCATCTCAAGGTCATGTGTGGGGTAATTCAACTCATGCTTCTTCAGCTGCCTAGAAGCATAAGCAATCACCCTCTCATTTTGCATTAGTACACAACCCAGTCCCACACGGGACGCATCACAGAAGACTGTAAAGTCCTCATCACTAGATGGCAGAGCTAACACTGGTGCTGAAGTCAACCTCTTCTTAAGCTCTTCAAAACTCTCTTCGCATTGGTCAGTCCACACAAACTTTTGATTCTTCCTGGTTAGTCTGGTCAGAGGAGCTGCAATCTTTGAGAAGTCCTGAACGAACCTCCTGTAGTAACCTGCCAAACCCAAGAAACTTCTAATCTCTGTCACTGACGTGGGTCTAGGCCAGTTAGCCACAGTTTCTGTCTTCTTGGGGTCCACCTCTATTCCATTTTCTGACACTACATGCCCCAAGAATGAAATGCTCCTCAGCCAGAACTCACACTTAGAGAACTTGGCATACAAGCCATGTTCCCTCAAGGTCTGCAGAACCATCCTCAGATGATGGGCATGCTCCTCTGCATTCCTGGAATACACTAAGATATCATCTATGAAGACAATAACGAAGTGATCCAGGTACTGGCTAAACACTCTGTTCATGAGATCCATGAATGCTGCAGGGGCATTGGTTAATCCGAACGGCATTACAAGGAACTCAAAATGCCCATATCTGGTCCTGAAAGCCGTCTTTGGCACATCCTCATCTCTGATCCTCAGCTGATGGTACCCAGATCTCAGATCTATTTTGGAGAAACAACCCGCTCCTGCTAGCTGGTCGAATAGATCGTCGATCCTTGGCAAAGGGTACTTGTTCTTGGTAGTGACTTTGTTCAACTGCCTGTAGTCGATACAAAGTCTAAGGGATCCATCCTTCTTTCTGACAAATAAGACTGGAGCACCCCAGGGTGAGGTACTCGGTCGGATGAAGCCCTTGTCTACCAGCTCTTGCAATTGTTCTTTCAATTCCTTCAACTCTGCTGGTGCCATCCTGTAAGGAGGGATAGAGATCGGTCGGGTTCCAGGCATCAGTTCTATCTCGAACTCTATCTCCCTAGCAGGTGGTAAACCTGGCAGTTCGTCTGGGAACACATCCAAAAACTCTCTGACCACCGGCACCGAGGCGGGCTCTCTAACCTGACTGCTAAGCTCTCTCACATGAGCTAAATACCCCTGACATCCCTTCCTAAGCAACCTACGAGCCTGAAGTGCTGATATCAGACCTCTAGGTGTACCCCTCCTGTCTCCTCTGAAGACTACCTCTGACCCATCCTGACCTCTGAACCTGACTACCTTGTCCCTGCAGTCCAAGGTAGCACCATGGGTAGATAACCAGTCCATCCCTAGAATGACGTCAAAATCTGTCAAATCTAGAACCACCAAGTCGGCGGACAAGCATCTTCCCTCAACAAACACAGGACTACACTGGCAGACTGACTCTGCCACTGATGGATCACACTTGGGTCCACTGACCCAGAGAGGACACTCTAACCCAGAGATCATCAACCCCAACCTCTCAACGGCTCTCGGAGCAATAAAAGAATGAGATGCACCAGGGTCCATCAAGGCATACACATCTGAACAACCAATGACTAAGTTACCTGCCACCACGGTGTTAGATGCATCTGCCTCCTGCTGTGTCATTGTGAAGATCCGTGCTGGAGCTGATGGACCTTCACCTCTGAAACCCGCTGAAGAAGAGGCTGCCCCTCTCCCTCTACCTCTGCCACTGGCCTGAGTCGTGGCTGGAGCTGCTGGCTGCGCTACACTACCTGAAGCTGTCTGCTGGGACTGTGCCATCGGGGTTGCTCTTGGACATTCTCGAGACATATGCCCCTCTTGACCACATCTGTAACAGGCTGTCGTCCCAAACCGACATACTCCCCTGTGTGGCTTACCACACCTTGCACAAACTGCATTATCCGCACCAGAGCTTGAGCCACCTCCAAATCCCAGACTGGACTTAACCTTGTTCCAGAACTTGTTCTTCTTCGACTTCCTAGAGCCTCTGTCCCACTTTTTACTACCTGAAGCTGCTGCATTCAGCGAAGAAGAGCCTGGGGTCTTAGAACCAGAAGGCTATGCCACTGACTGCTTGACTTTCCCCTCGATGATAGCACTAGCCTCCATCCTCCTAGCCATATCCACTATGGCATGGAAGCTCTCCCTATCTGCGGACTGAATCAAGGAGGAATACCTGGAGTGAAGTTTCATGATATACCTCCTTGACTTCTTCTGGTCTGTGTCAAGAGTTTGCCCTGCGAACGGCAACAGCTCCAAGAACTTGTCGGTGTACTCCTCTACACTCATTTCCTCTGTCTGCCTTAACTGTTCAAACTCAATCATCTTCAATTCTCTTGAACTGTCAGGAAAAGCCCATCCTGCAAATTCATTTGCAAACTCCTCCCACGATAGGCTGTCCAACCTCGGGCTCACATAGTTCTTAAACCACTCACGGGCCTTTTTGCATTTCAATGTGAACCCAGCCATCTGAATTGCTCTACTGTCATCTGCCCCTATCTCATCTGTAATTGTTTTGACCCTCTCAAGGTACACAAACGGGTCATCTTCGGTTTCAAACTGGGGAGCACCCAGCTTCATATAGTCGGTCATCTTGACCTTGCTCCCACCAGATGAGCTAGGCTTAGGCATATGGGTTGCTGGAACAGTGGGTTCTGCTGATGGTGGAGGAGGTGCAACATTTTCTGAGGTAGGATTTGCTGGATTTGGATAGTAAGGTGGGGGTGGATACATTGGGTATTGTGAATATGGTGGGTAGTAGGGTGGGTATGGCATCTGTGTGGGATAAGGGGTAAAACTAGGGTAATCCGATGTACCTCCCATCGAATACCCGGGATTTTGTGAGAAGTGTGGGTAGTGGGGTGGCTGAACAAATCCCGAGGCCTGAGTGCCTCCTTGGGACTCTCCCATCCCCTCTTCTGACATGCTAACTCCCAGACTGCCAGCCCTCCTCTGCTCTACATCCATATCATCCCCCATGTCTTCTGACATTCCTCCCTGAACTGTTCCCCTCACTGATCTGCTTCTACCCAGATCCAGAGACCTTCTAGGGTCTCTTACTGCTCTTTCTCTGCTAGACCTACTAGACATTGCCCTAGGCAATGTAGGAGGACGGGCGCTCATGCCCTCATCCTCAGGTGGCACTCCAGTCAATCGTGCAGATCGACGAGTTCCTCTCATCCTGTTTTCTGAAAAACAGTACACATCACAGAAACGTTAGCATCTTATGGTTCATGTGAGCACACATGAACCCGCATCACATACATATCATTCATATCATAGCATTAATGCACATGTATATAATCATGGCATTTCACATCATCATACAAGACAGGACTCCACATCCTATCCTAGTGGACATAACCTTTCCTATTGTGCTTGACCTTCTATAACATCTATGAGCCTGACACTCTAGGTCCGACCATATGAACCTAGGGCTCTGATACCATTCTGTAACGACCCGAAAATCGGACCGTTACCGGCGCTAGGATCCAGGTCGGCTTAAGGCCGCCGGGACCCGTAGCAAGCCTGACATGCAACCTGTAAACCTGTTTAATCCCATACATGATCAACAACATACATAAAAATTAAAACTTTTCTTTCATTCAAACACCAAACTCAACCTGTGCATACACTGATCATAGACATAATCATAAACATCGACCCCTCTGTGGGATCTCATCAATGCCCCAATGGGCAAATACAACATATGTTGAGTTGGTTTACATAAACATCATAAAAGATCTAGGATCATGCATTAAAAGGGATACCTTACACATAGGTTAAGCACAACCTCTAATCCTCAATATCATTACATTACATAACTATTCATAACTATACATTTTATCATGTCCACATTCTATCTATTACATACAAATGACTTCAATACTCTTGCTGACCTCCTGGTCTACCCTGTACCTGCAAACCTGGGGAATTTGGAAAAGGGGTGAGCTACTAGAGCCCTGTGAGCAGAATAATAAAACATTTAAACATATGATAACATAAAATGCATCACATCACAACTAATCATATCAAGGATAAACTTGTCACCATTTAGCCCTCTACATATTCCAATCATGCCAGGGGCGTAGTGCAGGCCACACCTGGTCTTTCTCTTATACATAACATAACATACATAATCCATGGTGCCGGGGGCGTAGTGCAGGCCACGTCCGGTCTTTCTCTTACATAGTGCCAGGGGCGTAGTGCAGGCCACACCTGGACTTCCATATCATATCATCATGTCATAACATATGAGGGCTAATGGATCATTCAACATTCATCCACATCAACAACATATTATGCAATGCAACATATTCGTGATTTCTAATGCAAACAACCTAAAATATCACATGGCATCCGTGATGCATGAACATGCTCAAAACTGATTTATTTTCTTGAAACATAAAGAGTTATTCTACTCACCTCTGGCTAGCTCTGACACTGACTGAAGCAGCTGACTCACTGCTAAGGTCCTCGGTTCCTCGGGTCCGAACCTACACAGGTGGACTCAAATGAGGGACCAACATACTATAACATGACTCTGAAAACATCCCCCAAAAACCCCCTAAAACACCTTAAAACAATCATGCAAAACATGCAAAGGAAGGCTGAACAGGGCAGGTTCGGCGGCACCTTCGGCGGCCGAAAGTCCCTCCAGAGCCGAAACCCAGGCAGGTTCGGCGGCACCTTCGGCGGCCGAAAGTCCCAGACAGAGACGAAAGTCTCTTTTCGGGGGCAACTTCGGCAGCCGAAAGGCCTGCCTCCCAGGCAGGTTCGGCGGCCGAAAGTCCTTCGGCTGCCGAACCTGGTTTCTGCCAGAGGGCAGAAACTTGGTTCCCTTTGCACAAAAACCTCTCCTTCCCATTCCAACATGCATATAACTCATTCAAATCATGCAAATATACATACATTGGCTCCTAGGGGCTTCAAACTAACTTAAACCCCAACTACAACACACAACAACAACACATTGCTCAAAAAACACAACATAAGCTTATAAACCTAACCATAAGCTAAATACGCATTCTACTTCATAGATCTTACATAAAACTTACTTAAAACATGCAATGAGCTTAAGATCGGCTCTTACCTCTTGAAGATCGAGAGAGAGACGACCTAATCTTGGAGATGGGAGATTTTCAACTTCCTTGAGTCTCCAAGCTCAAAACTTGCTCAAAACTTGAAAATCTTCAAAATAAGATGAAAACTTGTGAAAATCGTAAAAGATTTGAAAGAAAAACTCAAAGATTGGTGAGAGAGGGCGGAGAGCTCACCTTGGCCGAAAATGGGGAGAAAAGCTCGCCCATTTCGGCTAAGGGACCCTTTTATTGTGGTTGGCCAGGCCACGTTCGGGGGCCGAACGTGCCTCCGCATGCATGCCATGTTCGGCGGCCGAACTTGAGGTTCGGCGGCCGAACCTGGACTTCCCTCACTTATGCCTTCGGGGGCCTAAGGCACACCCGAAATGCCTGCATGTTCGGCCGCCGAACTTAAGGTTCGGAGGCCGAACTTGGATTTTTCTCCAAGGTTGTTTTCATGCAAAAACTCATTTCCTTTTCATTTAAAATCATAAAATACATTAAAACATTTTAAGAAAACATGTTTCTACCCTACTAGAGGCTTCCGACATCCGAGATTCCACCGGACGGTAGGAATTCCGATACCGGAGTCTAGCCGGGTATTACACTGATATACTCCTGGGCTTTACCTATCAGCTGTTGGTATGTTGCTCCTGAATTTTTGATTGAGGAATCCATGAACTTGACATTATGGGTCCCTTTCTTTAATGTCTCACATGCTATCTCATGATTCAACTCTTCCAACTGTATGGCTTCAGTATTGAAACGGGAAATAAAACTCCTTAAAGACTCGACATCTTGCTGATAGATATTCTTCAAGTCCGAGGAAAGTTTTTTTAGAGGTATGCAAGTGATAAATCTAGATTTGAATATCATAGCGAACTGTATAAAGTTTTGGATTAGACTTGGACTTAGATATTGATACCATTTTTAAGTCAAACCTGTGAGTGTCGATGGAAATACTCGGCATAACACAAAATCATTTACATCTTGAAGCTCTATAGTTGTCCTGAAAATGGCTAGCTAACTTCGGGGTCTGTTATTTTGTCATACTTATCCAAACTGGACAACTAGAACTTGGCGAGAAAAGTTTCCGCTAGTATTTCTTTTGAAAGAGATGATACTCCATTCAAACTAAAATCCTCTTCCTATTCTCTTTGATATCTTTGTATGGTCCATATTAGCTTTCAATCCACTCCTTTCGGAGCCTCATCCAATTCATCTTCAGATTTGAACTTATCTTTATGCCGTAATTTGGCTGCCTCCGTCTGGGCCCTTAGGGTGTCTACGGAAGTTTCATTTCTTCTTCCGGGGTCCATCTTAGATGCCTCTTCTCGGACCTTATACTGTTCGAGAGTAGCCTGCAACCTTTGGATATACTGGAGTATCTGCTCATTATTCAAATTATTAAGGTTTGCTTCATTGATTATTCGAGGTGTATTCTCCTGGTTATCTGAAACAAAGGAAACGAGACTCCCTCGTTGGTAGCAATATTGTTAGCAGCTGTAGGGCTTCCGGCTATTTCAAGTGAGGGAGAAACGATAGGGAACTGGTCGTGATCCATAAGAGGTTTTAGCAAATTCTTCCTGACAATAGAATTAAATGATATTGTTAAGATTAGTTTGATGATGTGGCCATAATGGGGCTTTTACTGTGATTGGCTAGAACCTGTAAAAAAGAAAGCGTGAGGCGGTGGTGGGTACCCACGACAGCCACTTCGATACTCAAGTTAGTATCTCAAAAGGCAGAGAGAATGTAATGGACTACTTAGAGTTTATGTAGTACTAGAAATAGTATACCTTTATCTCTGTGATACCCTTCCTTTTATACTGCAAAAAGATGAAGATAAATATAACATTTTCTGTAATTCCAGTGATAATATAGCCGACTATTCTATAAAAGGTATTACTAGCTAATAAGTTGACAATCCCGCGATCTTAGGTGAGATAGGAGTGTGTCTGACAATAATAACTCTATACTAAAACTCGGCCTATTGGGAGAGACCGAGTCTTATCGTCAAACCGAATGTTAAAGTGTTTGAATCTTTTTTTTTCGAGTGAAATCACATTTTTCACTTGCTAAATATCTGGCCCTTATCCTTCGATAACAGCTCACAACTTATTCGCAACATCAATGACTTTGAAATTTTAAAATTTAAATGTAGATTTAATTAATATACCTTTATCTATTTAAATAAATACATCCAAATTAATGTCAAAGAAATTTGAAAAGTTTTTTTTTTTTTTATTTCCTATAAAATTCTTAATGAAGTTGTTACAATGGGAAACGTAACAATTTTTCTAACTTTTTAATTTAAAATTATTAGTATTTATTTATTTTTTAAATGGAATTATTAGTATTTATTTATAACTTTAAAGTTTTAAATTTAAAATCATTGCATATATCATTAGAGAAATTAGACTAATTGAACTTTTTAAGTGTAAAACTATTATTATTTATTTATAATTAGTTGTAATTTTAAACCCTAAATTATTTATACAAATAAATCTAACTTAATATTAGAGAAATTTAAAAAGTTGATGTGCTTACCTATTTTCTTTGAAAATTCTTAATTAATGAGGTTGTTAAAAAAAAAAAAAAAACAAAGCAATAGATTTTCTATTTTTACTATTGAAAAATGTCAATATATATACCAAGTTAAAATGTTGATTTTTTTTTTTTACTTCAAAAACTTTTAACTAATGAAAATATTATAAATTTACAATGAATGAAAAATGAAATAATATTTGTAAGTCCAACCATATTAATAAACTCTGTCAAGAATTAATGTGATTAAAAAAATAAATTCCTACTACAATTGTTGCATAATTAAAAATAAATAATTGTAAAGAAATGTTGAAACTATTTAAAGATAATTTAAACCTTCTATTTTTTCATTTATTTCAATAAATTTTTAAATTTGTATCAATTATTATAATATATAATAAATTAATTAATCAATTAATTACAAAATTTCCTAACATGGCACAAGAGGATATAAGTAAAAATATTAAATATAAGCTTATCAATGAATTTCAAAATTTTTATACAAAGATAAGGATACTTATTTTTTTGAAATTATAAGAATATTTTTTTTAGAAATAAGTCTAATTAAATTTTTATATTTTTTAATGATTAAATAAGTTCAATTCAAAATTTTAAATAAATTAAACCCTTATATTTGTATTGAGTCAAATAAGTTATAATATAATATAATATTATTCTTTTAATAATAAAATATGATTTTTTTTATAATTTAAAAATAAAAAATTTAGTATTTTGATTACTATAAAAATTTGAAAAGTATATAGATATAATAAATAATTTTTAAAACTTTATCATATAAAAAATATTTTTATTTTTATAAATATTATTTTATTATTAAAAAATATTATATTAAATGAGAGTTTATTTAATCCTTGAAAATAATACAGAAGTTTAATTAGTTTAAAATTTTAAATTGAATTTATTTAATTCTTGAGTAAAAGTATAGGGTTTATTGGACTTATATTTGATGACCGCTGGATTTTTTCACTCCGGACCAGGGGTTTAACCACAGCTAAAGGCCCATAACATAGAGGCCCACGTATCTGATATACCCAACAAGCCTGGCTCATTCAACCTTCAAGACCGGGCTCGGCCCAGCTTCTTCACTCATAACGACCCAACCCACACGAAGCATGCTCTCTCCTCTCAGGCCTAGCGTCCGGCCCGACTCTCGGCCCAACCCAGGATCCAGAATAATATTCACCAGACAGCCTGGCAGATCCGCTTAAACGTACGCACGAGGAGAATCAGAGGCCGTTACGCATGGAGCAGGCGGCTGATACCCTAGTACCTCCGAATCCGCATGGCAGAGACGCATGGCCCAATCCTAGAGAGGCCTTTACACGTCACCAGCAAGCAAGACAATGTATAAAAGAGGAGTCCCCTCCTCAGGAAACTTAAGCCTTATTCCGTAATACATAAACCCTTGTAAAACCCTATTCTATTGGATCTCAGATCATCAATTGGCGCCGTCTGTGGGGACGAAGGAGATCTTTTCATCACCGGAGTTTTCACTTTCAAAACCCACTGAGATCCACGATGGCAAACCACCAAGAAAGTAATCTTAACACCCCAAATGACTTGAGCTCTGCCCAAGAAGGGCAGCAGTTCTCTTTTTCTAGCCCTACAACGCTGAATAACCAAACGCCTATTCCTCTTAATCCCTCACCAAGCTTGACAGGGAATACTCCCACCATGATCCTGTCCAACCAGGACATTCAAACTATGGCTCTCCAGTTACAGACTACTGCTCACTGGTTGAGGCAGATAATGCAACAGAGGGGACTTAGCACCCCAATGAATACACTCCCAGTGGTGGAAGAACCCAGAACCAATGAGCCCCGACCCACCCCTGACCGCCTCCAAACTAACAGCCATGACGCCAGGGAAGAAGAAGAACCGGAGGTCCGAATCCATGGGAGGAGGGCAAGGGAGTTGATAGAAAATGAGGAGGCGGACAACTATTCCGCCGAAACAACCAGGGAAACGGGAACTGAAACGGAGGAGGAGGAATGCAGCTTGGGCAAAAGCACCAGCCCTGAAGATGAGAAGATGAACCAAAAGCTGAAAAGGTTGAAAGAGCAGCTCCTAGCCGAGCTAGGTAAGAAAGATCAGAGTCAAACCTCCTTGCCTACTTCTTCTCCCTTCTCAAAGTTAATGCAGCAGGAGACCGTTCCCAAGAAGTTCATGATGCCGCCGATGGCGGCCTATAATGGGGCTGGTAACCCGAGAGAGCATGTCATGAACTATAAGACCTTCATGGAGTTGCAAACTCTGTCAGATGCTCTGATGTGCAAGGTGTTCCCAACAACGCTCTCGGGACCAGCGAGGGCATGGTTCAACAGCCTGGAGGCCGGAAGCATTAAAAGTTTCGGAGATCTTGCCACCCGCTTCATCAGCCAGTTCGTAGCCGGGGTGCCGGCAGATAGGAAGACGAGCTATCTGGAAACAGTGAGACAAAAAGCTGGTGAATCCCTCAGAGAGTATGTCGCCCGTTTCAATACGGAGGCCCTGCAGATTCCCGAGCTCGACGAAGGAAGGGAGTTTGAGGCCATGCAAAAGGGAACAACCTCTGCCGAGTTCTTTGGTTCACTGAGCAGGAAACCTCCGACCTCACTGAGCAGGAAACCTCCGACCTCACTGGCCGAGTTGATGAAGAGGGCGGAAAAGTATATAAGGCAGGATGACGCCTTAGTAACGAGTAGATTTGCCAAAGGGGTGGCAGGAAAAGAGAAAGCCCCGGAGGAGGGGAGGCCGGAGAAACACGAGAAGAAGCGTGGAAAGAGGCCTGAGCCGTATAAGCAGGCCTGGGAAAGAAGGGATCAAAGGCCTCCTCCTCCTCGGGTTCTTGAACCAAGAGTGCTTCCTCCTTGGGTCCCGGAGAAACCGACTCCATTAAATGCGTCCAGAGCCGAGGTGCTCATGGCTGTCCAGGATAAGGAGTTTCTCCAGTGGCCTAAACCTTTGAAGTCGGAAGCAGACCAACGGAATCCTGACAAGTATTGGCAATATCATCGGATGCATGGCCACGATACCAACAGCTGCTTCCAGTTGATAGCAGAAATCGAGAGGTTGATAAAGAGGGGGCACCTAAAGAATTTTGTGAAGAAATCGGAGGGGCAGAGGCCTCAGCCCGGTCCGGCAGCTCAGACGCCGAGAAGAATTGGAGGTGGTCCAGTGAATGATGGGTCCAGTGGGACCATCAACATGATTGTTGGAGGAACGGGAGGACGGATGAGCCGTCGAGGCAAGAAAAGAAACCGGGAAGGAGAGACCAGCAATGCGGAAGTCATGCAGATCATTGACCATTCTCCCCTGACCATCACCTTCTCCTCAGAAGATGCTCAGGGCATTCAGATGCCCCACGATGACGCGCTTGTCATTGAAGCCGTCATTCATAATTATCGGGTAAAGAAGGTTTTGGTAGACGACGGGAGCAAGGTCAACCTGCTGCCATACAGAGTGTTCCAGCAGATGGGGATTCCGGAAGAGCAGCTAGTCCGAGACCAGGCACCAATCAAGGGGATCGGAGGAGCACCGGTACTCGTAGAAGGAAAAGTGAAGCTGGCTCTTACCTTGGGAGAAGCGCCCAGAGCTCGCACCCATCATGAGGTGTTTTTGGTGGTCAAGCTCCCGCTGAGTTACAATGCGATTTTGGGGAGACCGGCGTTGTTCAACTTTGAAGCTGTTACTAGCATCAGATATTTGGCACTCAAGTTCCCAACGGAGGAAGGAGTGGGGATAGTACGGGGCAGCCAGGAAGAAGCAAGGGCAGTATACTTGGCCACAGTGACGGAACCGAGCTCAACCGGAGAAGCGCTTGACTCGGAAGTTTTGGAGGTCAGGGATGAGACAAAGGAAGCCCGGACAGAGCCCGTTGGAGAGCTGGAGACCTTCTCCCTATCAGAAGAAGAAGCGAGTAAGGTCTTCAGTCTCAATGCCGGCCTCACCAAAGAACAAAAAGGTGAAGCCATGGCCCTGATCCGAAGTCACTCGCCGACCTTCGCATGGAAGCCCTCGGACATGCCGGGAATTGACCCCAAAGTGATGACACACCAACTGAATGTCCTCCCCGAGGCCAAACCTGTAAAGCAGAAGAAGAGAGTAGTGGGAAGAGAGAAGCAGCAAGCCACCCGGGAGGAAGTGCAGAAGCTAGAAGAGGCAGGTTTTATTAGGGAAGTTATGTACCCGCAGTGGTTGGCAAATCCTGTGTTAGTTAAAAAAGCAAATGGCAAATACAGGATGTGCATAGATTTTACTGACCTGAATAAGGCCTGCCCTAAAGATTGTTACCCCCTCCCTGACATTAATAAAATGGTCGACTCAACGGCCGGATTTGATTATATGTCCTCTTTGGATGCTATGTCTGGTTACCACCAAATCCCAATGGAAAAGACGGATGAGGAGAAAACCTCATTTATAACTGAAGATGGAACATACTGTTATAGGGCTATGCCCTTTGGGTTAAGAAATGCGGGGGCAACTTATCAGAGGTTGATGAATAAAATTTTCAGAAACCAGATCGGCAGTGTAACGACCCGGAAATCGGACCGCTACCGGCGCTAGGATCCAGGTCGGCTTAAGGCCGCCGGAACCCGTAGCAAGCCAAACATACATCTTGTGAACCTGTTTAATCCCATACATGATCAACAACATACATAAAAATTAAAACTTTTCTTTCCAAGCCTAACCTGAGCATACATAACATATCATAAACCCCTCATTGGAGTCCTCATCAAATACTCCAATGGGTAACATATCATAACATATGGTAGGCTTAGATAACATAAACATCATAAAAACATTTTTGGATCATATACACAAGGGATTAAAACAAACTCCAGTCAAGCACATTCTAAACTTTCATTACATTACATAACATACTTTTACATTACAAATAAACCATGTCCACAGCTAAGCTATTACATAAACTTCTCTTATTCTTGCTGACTTCTCTATCTACACTGCACCTGCAAGACTGGGGTTAGGGGAGAGGGGTGAGCTATAAAGCCCAGTGAGCAGAAAGATAAAAACATGTGATTTAGTTTCACCATTTTTAGGTATATTATTATTCATTTTATTTTTCTTTTTCTTATTATCATTATTATTATTATTATTATTTCATCATATTATTTAACTTTTTCTTTTTCTTATTCATGCTTTCATGAAATGCAACACATCACAGCTAATCACATAAAGGATGGTATTGTCACCATTAGTCCTCAACATCTCCAAATGCCAAGGGCGTAGAATGGGCCTCACTGGTCTTTCTCTTACATAACATAACATTCTAAAGTGCCAGGGGCGTAGAATGGGCCTCGCTGGTCTTTCTCTTACATAGTGCCAGGGGCGTAGAATGGGCCTCGCTGGTCTTCCATAACATCTCATCATAACATAACATCAGAGGACTATGGATCACCCAACAACCATCCACATCAACATCAATTTATGCAATGCAGCATATTCGTGAATTCTAATGCAAACATCCTGAAATATTGCATGGCATAATGATGCATGGGCAATGCTTTATGATTCATTCATTTGTTCATTTATTCAATTACTTTACTTAGAAACTTAGGGAGTTATCCCACTCACCTGGTGACTGAAGCTTAACAACGAACTCTCACAACCGGGGGTCTCGGTTCCTCGGGTCCGAACCTACACAGGTGGACTCAAATGAGGCACCAAACAAAAAGAACATAACTCTAAACATACCCCCAAAAACCTCCTAAAAACACCTCAAAACAACCCTAGAAAACATGCAAGAAAAGGCTGGGAAGGGCACTTTCGGCGGCACCTTCGGCGGCCGGAAGTCCCTCCAGAGCCGAAAGTCAGGCAGGTTCGGCGGCACCTTCGGCGGCCGAAACTCCCAGACAGAGACGAAACTCATGCATGTTCGGCGGCACCTTCGGCGGCCGAAAGTCTCGGACAGAGCCGAAACTCCAACTTTCGGGGGCAGGCTTCGGCAGCCTAAAGCTGCCTCCCAAGCTGGTTCGGCGGCCGAAAGTGCCTTCGGCTGCCGAACCTGGTTTCTGCCAAAGGGCAGAAACTTGGTTCTTCATGCCCATTTCAACCCCCTACACAACCAATCATGCATAACCCTATTCTACAACATGCATACTCAAGCATACAAGCTCCTAGGGGCCTCAAACTAACTTAAACCCCAACTACTACACACAAGCAAGCCACATTGCTCAAGAACATGCACATCAAACCCATAAACATAACATAAACTTCCACAAGCCTACTCATGCATTTCTACCCCATAGATCTACTCAAAACTTACTTAAAACATGCAAGAGAGGTTGGATCTAAGCTTACCTCTTGAAGATCGAGAGGAAGAACGATCCTAGCTTGGAGGTAGGGAGAAATCCACTCTTTGATTTCCAAGCTTCCAAACTTGCTCAAACTTCAAAACTCTTCAAAAACAAGATGTAACTTGTAAAAATCTGAAAGATTTGAGGGAAAACACCTAAAATGACCATAGGAGGGCTAAAGCTTACCGTCGGCCGAAATCGGAGAGAAAACCTCGCCTCTTTCGGTCACGGGGTCCTTTATAGGGCTGGTTCTGTCACCTTTCGGCGGCCTAACGTGCCCCCACATCTCATGCATGTTCGGCGGCCGAACATGAGGTTCGGCGGCCGAACCTTGACTCACTCAAACAAGGCTTTCGGAGGCCTAAAGCGCTCCCAAAACCTTACCATGTTCGGCGGCCGAACTTAGCTTTCGGCGGCCGAACCTGGCAAAGCCTCCTTGGTCTTTTTCATTCAAAACTAAATTTTCATTTTACTTAGAAACATAAAATACCTTAAAAACATTTCATAAAACATGGTTTTACCCTTCTAGAGGTTTCCGACATTCGAGATTCCACCGGACGGTAGGAATTCCGATACCGGAGTCTAGTCGGGTATTACAGGCAGAAACGTGGAAGTGTATGTGGATGACATGGTGGTCAAAAGTTCAACTTTCCAACAACACACGGCAGATTTGAGGGAAGTATTTGAGGTATTAGATCAGTACAGAATGAAGTTGAACCCAGCAAAGTGTGCCTTCTTCATCAGAGGAGGAAAGTTCTTGGGATACATGGTAAGCGGAAAAGGCATCGAGCCCAATCCGGAGAAAGTAGAAGCCATATTAAATATGCCGGAGCCGACCTGTGTAAGGGACGTCCAGAGATTAACTGGGAGAGTAGTGGCGCTTAACCGATTTATGTCGAGGTCGGCAGAAAAGTGTTTGCCATTTTTCAAAAAATTGAGGAAGGTTCCAAATTTTGAATGGACAGAAGACTGCCAAAAAGCCTTCACAGAGCTTAAGGAATACCTCAGCTCGCCTCACGTGCTCAGCAGCCCCATAAAAGGGGAAGAACTCCTGATATACTTGGCAGCCTCAGAGCAAGCAGTCAGCGCAGTACTAGTAAGGGTGGAAGAAGGAGAGCAGAAGCCTGTCTTCTACGTCAGCAAGGTGCTCAGAGATACCGAAGTCAGGTATTCAAACATAGAAAAATCGGCTTATGCCCTGCTGTTGGCAGTCCGGAAATTCAAAGTTTATCTAGAAGGCCACCAAGGAGTTGTGATGACAGATCAACCCCTAAAGAAGATTTTACGCAGGCCGGAAACTTCAGGGCGAATGTTGGCTTGGTCCGTAGAGATCAGCCCCTATTGTTTGGAATACCGACCTCGGACAGCTATAAAATCTCAAGCGCTGGCTGACTTCATTGCAGAATGCTCATTCAATGAGGAGAAGGAAGGATCATCCTCGGAGATACCAAGAAAGGAGGGAGAGGGAGAGCTTTCCCAAGAATTTAGCTGGAAGCTATATGTAGACGGAGCATCAGGTGCTGAGGGCAGTGGCGCTGGAGTAATGCTTAAAGGGCCGGAGGGCTTTAAAGTATGTTATGCTTTACGGATGGAGTTCAAGGCTTCCAACAATATGGCCGAATATGAGGCCTTGGTGAATGGGATGTTGGTAGCCTTGGAAGTGGGGGTAACCGACCTCGAAGTAAATAGCGACTCTCAGTTGGTGATCAACCAGGTGACGGGAGTATATCAGGCTAGGGACCCTATCATGCAGAACTATCTTGATAAAGTCAAAACTATAGAGGCCGAGCTTACGGGTTGGGGAGTTATCGTCAGGTTTCAAAGGATACCTCGGGATGAAAACGAGGAGGCAGACCTGCTTAGTCGGTTGTCTAGAGAAGAACTAGAGCAGCTTCCCGATGAAGTATATATACAGCATGTCCGTACACCTGCTTTCAAAAAGGCAAACACGACACTGCAGGTGGAACAGAGCCTAACATGGATAAGTCCTTATCTAAAATACTTAGAGAAGGGTGAGCTCCCTGAAGATAAAGACGAAGCCAGAAAGATAGCAGCTCGAGCTGCCAATTACCAGGTAATAAGAGGAACCTTATACAGAAAAGGGAAGTCCAGCCCATGGCTCCGATGTGTGAGCCCGGAAGAGGCTACGAGGATAATGGAAGAGATACATAGAGGCCTATGTGGAGCTCACGAGGGAGCAGGGACATTAGCCAAAAAAATATTCAGGCAAGGATACTATTGGCCCACTGTTAAAAAAGAAGCAGAAGAGTTTGTCCGGAGGTGCGACGTATGTCAGAGATTTGCTAACGCCATCAGGACCCCTGCCACTCCTCAAGCAAGCATATCCAGTCCATGGCCTTTCTCACAATGGGGAATTGACATCCTGGGACCTTTCCCCAAGACTACGGGGCAAAGGAAATTTGTAGTAGTGGCTGTGGAATACTTCTCGAAATGGCCAGAGGCAGAAGCAATTGCCACAATCACAGCCAGAAAGATGATAGATTTTGTATGGGGGCATATCATCTGCAGATTTGGCATACCCAGAGTGCTTATCTCAGACAACGGCAGACAATTTGACTGCAGCACTTTCAAAACCTTCACGACGAACATGGGCATATGGCATAAGTTCTCCTCCGTGGCTCATCCTCAGACTAATGGCCAAACAGAAGTCACTAACAGAGCAATCCTCCAAGGATTAAAGAAGCGGCTGGATGGTGCAAAGGAGAATTGGGCAGAAGAACTCAATAGCATCCTATGGGCACTCCGAACTACTCCAAGAGCACCCACTAAAGAAACACCGTTCGCACTCGCTTACGGCACAGAGGCCGTAGTTCCAGTTGAGTTGCAGATCCCCACTCATCGAGTCCAATTTGTTAGTGAGGACACTAATGGGGACGAGTTAAGAAGCAACCTGGATGCTCTTGAAGAAGTCAGGGAAGAAGCTCAAGTCCGGACTGCTGCTTATCAACAACGAGTAGCACGATATTACAACCAAAAGGTCAGGGAAAGAAGCTTGAAGGTAGGGGACTTGGCATTGAGAAACCTGGAAGCTACAGGAAAAAGAGCAGCCGCAGGCAAACTAGCACCAACCTGGGAAGGACCTTTCAAGGTAACAAAAGTGGTCAAGCCAGGGGTATACCGAATCGAAGACATACAAGGAAACCCCGAGCCCCACGCTTGGAACATCCAGCACCTAAAAAGGTATTTTCCTTAAAATATTCGTAAAGAAAAAAACGTTGTATTTTGACAGACATGAGTAAATAAAAATTGTTTATACAATGTGATTATCTTTATGAATAACGTTCTACATAAAAAGATCCCCTGAAACAAGGCCTCAGTTAGGCACAAAACCAGCTGAGATGACGAAGCGACAGTAAGGCCAATGAGCCTAAATCTTGTACAAAACCCCAAAGTAAGTACCAAAGACAACCGGCGAGGCCCCGAGGTCGTCCCGGAAATTCAAAGAAAACCAGGATCCCGTAAGATCTCCTGGAAACAAAAAACAACCGGCGAGGCCCCGAGGTCGTCCCGGAAATTCAAAGAAAACCAGGATCCCGTAAGATATCCTGGAGTCAAAAACAACCGGCGAGGCCCCGAGGTCGTCCCGGAAATTCAAAGAAAACCAGGATCCCGTAAGATCTCCTGGAGTCAAAAACAACCGGCGAGGCCCCGAGGTCGTCCCGGAAATTCAAAGAAAACCAGGATCCCGTAAGATCTCCTGGAATCAAAAACAACCGGCGAGGCCCCGAGGTCGTCCCGGAAATTCAAAGAAAACCAGGATCCCGTAAGATCTCCTGGAGTCAAAAACAACCGGCGAGGCCCCGAGGTCGTCCCGGAAATTCAAAGAAAACCAGGATCCCGTAAGATCTCCTGGAATCAAAAACAACCGGCGAGGCCCCGAGGTCGTCCCGGAAATCCAAAGAAAACCAGGATCCCGTAAGATCTCCTGGAAACAAAAAAAAATAAAAAAAAACAACCGGCGAGGCCCCGAGGTCGTCCCGGAAATTCAAAGAAAACCAGGATCCCGTAAGATCTCCTGGAAACAAAAAACAACCGGCGAGGCCCCGAGGTCGTCCCGAAAATTCAAAGAAAACCAGGATCCCGTAAGATCTCCTGGAGTCAAAAACAACCAGCGAGGCCCCGAGGTCGTCCCGGAAATTCAAAGAAAACCAGGATCCCGTAAGATCTCTTGGAACCAAAAATAGGTCGGTGAAGGACTTAAGAGCCTCCCGAAATGACAAATTTCCCCACACCATATGCAGGGACAACTTATAAAATCCAATTCCGACCTCAGAAAGAGAAGAGCCAGAGCTGTAAAAAAAAAAAAAAAAAAAAAAAAAAAAAAAAAAAAAAAAAAAAAAAAAAAAAAAAAAAAAAAGAGACCGAGCTCCCAGCTCGGATAGACTTATCCTCTCAAAACTCAAGGTACGAAGGAAGAGGCCGAACTTCCAGCTCGGATAGTCAGGCCTAATAGCTAAAAAAGCGCCAATCTCGAATTAAGATGCTAACAATAAAAGTTTAGCTACAAAGCAAGAGACCGAGCTCCCAGCACGGATAGACTTACATCCTCAAAAGCTGAAAGTATAAAAGGCCAATGAAAGAGGCCGAGCTCTCTCCAAAAGGACTCATAAATGAAGAAATCCTTAGGAGGATAAAAAGGCTATAATCAAAGCCTAAATCAGTTTATCTGGCACAAATATACAAAGTCACAACCAAGAAAGAAGGACTAAAAGCACAAAACAGACATGATAGTCGCCATTAAAAAGGTACGAGATTTGATCTCTCAGACTATCAGCTACGAGCTGAGCTCGCACCTTAAGATTAATTCAGAGCTTATGAATGAAAATATGTAGTTTACATCACAAATACGAAGAGTAGAGATAAATTTCAAGAAATATGAAAAACAAGAATAAAAAAGAAGGAAACTGATATTTCATTAATGACTATTACAATTTATCTCTCCGGCGAGGCAGGAGGATAAATAGTCCTTAAAGGACTTACATCAGTAAGAACACCCTCGCCTGCATTATCTCTATTTACAGCCACCTCTGAAGGAAGCTCGGTGTCCCTTGGGCCAGAGCTCTCAACATTAATAGTAGGGGCAACTTCTGACCCAGGGTGGAGGCTTTCTTTCTCAGAATCAGGGTCATCTTCCTCCGACCCTAGCTCGGATTCCCCTGAAGAAGACTCAGCTGGCCGGTCCATGTTCCTCCGGGAATCTCCTCGGGGCAAAGGGAAATCATCCTCCCCGTATAGCACTGACTCGCCATCTGAGTCCACTTCGCGCCTACGAAGCTTGGCCAAAGGAATATCAGGAGCCTGTCTAGCTTCTCTTAAACCGCGATTGTAGCCAGTTACATACATGCGGAAGGCCTTATCAATGATTGCCTGTTTCATTTCACCAGAAGCTTTATACTCATCAAGATGTTCTTCACAAGCCTCAGCTACAAATTCCTTAAACTCAGAAGAGTCTTTGTAGTCCTGAAGATGAGCTTCACAGGCCTGTTCAATTTTAACCTTCAGCTCATCAGACTCCTGATACTCCGCTATACACTGTTCACGCTTTAGCTGAGCCTTCCCTTCGGCATACTTTACCACCTCGAGCAGGGCTAAACATTTACGTTCCAAAGCCCTGACTTCATTTTTTAGCTGTTGTTGGCGAAGGTTGAACTCTTCAGCCGATGAAGACAGATCTTTGATACGTTCAGAACTTGTGCCCAATTCCTGCTCAAGGACCTCCACCCGGGCTAGGGCACTTTCCCTCTGAGCCCTCACCTCATTCAGGTGAGCTTGAAGCCCTTCAAAATCGGCCTTTAAGGCCTCATATTGGCGCTGGACCTCAGCTTTTTGGCTTACAGCCTCATCCCTCTCCTGAAGGGCCGCTGTCATAGAGGACAGCTGCTTTACAACCTCTACACAACTAGCTTCCACCTCAGCTGCCCTCTCATCGGACTCCTGGAGAACCCTGCGAGTACGAGACAGCTCTGATTCCACGGATTTGCTATGTTCTGCCGCCTCAGTCGCTCTGTCTTCAGCTCTTTTAGAGGCCTCCAGCGTAGAATGCAACTCCACTTGGAGAGACTGGATCTGCTCCCGGGCGGCTGCCAGGTGGCCCCTCGCGTCGCTGGTGGCAGTCAGGTTTTCATCGCGACGCGCTTCCTCGATCCGGCGGTCCACGGACTCCCGGAGAGAGAGGTCACGGGCATCCACCTCCATAAACAGGCCCGACACCTAGTACGGAAGAACAATTGTCAAGAAAAGAAACAAAGCAAACTCAAAGAGAAGTGAAAAAATAACTTACCATCAGAAGCATTTCTCTAATCGTGGATCCGAGCTCCTCACGAGAGCGAGATTGGAAGGACACCTGCTCCTTGGTAGAACTGGCCAAGTGACCAGTCAGGGCCAGAAGACGAGGATCCGAAGCCTCTGTTATCCCGCCGAACATCCGCTCCCGGAGAAGTGCGGCAACAGTAGAGGCCGGAGACTTAGAGGAAATGCCTGACAGGTCCAGAATGTTGTCAGTAGGGGACGACGAAGGAACAGCAGAAACACCCTTCCCCTTCCCAATGGGAGGAAGAGGTGGGGAAGGACCCGCAACAGTCCTGGATTTCTTCCGAGAAGGAGATGGGGTAGGCGTTCCAGAAGGGGTTGGACGCTTGCCCCCGGTCTTTGATGGGACGCCCTCAGATCCCTCAGGCTCAGTCCTCACAGGGGCAGGGGCACCTTCAGCAGAAACCTCTGGGCTTTGACCCTCTAGGACGATGATCTCCATCCCTATCCCAGAGGTCTCCTTGTCTTCAACAGGGGACTCAGACTTTCCTCCTGACACCCCCTCAGTAGAATGGGCAGCACCCCGCTCCACTTGTTCAGAAACTTGGGTCTGCTCCACAATAGCTAGGGAAGTTTCCCTCACGACCTCTGAGGAGGCTGGAGCAGATCTAGACCCTTCAGCAAGCGACAAAGTTGAGCTCGACCCACCGCGGCTAGATGGCCGAGCTGACTTGGTGCTGCGAGAGCTCGGCTTGGAAGCTCGAGAAGAAGCTTTGACGGGAGGTCGGCTGACCTTCTTGAAGGAAGCAGTTTGAGCCAGCTCCGCAGCAATCTCAGTTACCGAACGCCCATCCCCAAAGGCGTCAAAAATTGCATGCATATTCTCCCGAGACAGGTCAAAGTTCTTGGGGAAATTGATGCCATCCATTTTCACCTCAGAAGCTGCAAAAAACAAGAAGTTACAAAGAGTCAGCATATTTTCTGATATTACGAGCAAAGAAGAAACAGAATAACTGGACAAAGCACTATACCCGTGTCACGGATATCCCTAAGGTTGGAAGCAAACATACACTTTTCGACGTCATACTTCCTCTCAACGGAAGTCAGTCGAAGCAGCCCCACCTGCTCAATAAAACTCAATTGGGGCAAATCGTTACAGCCCGGTAAAATCTCTCCCCACGTTAGATCTACTTCCCATGATCGGCAGGACCCTAATTTCAGCTCCGCCACAAGGAAATTCTCTACCCAGCCCTTTATAGAATCCTTATAACCCGTGAGAAGAGATAACCCATTACGGGAGGAAAAGTAATAGAAGTTTTGCTTCGCCCTAACCAGGCGGAAAAAGGTGACAAACAGACAGGCCGTGGGTGTAAAACCCCAACCCAGACAGATACACTCAAAACAAGACATGAACAAAATAGAGTTTGGGGATAACATCCGAGGAGTTACCCCGAAGTATTCGAAGACCTCAGTAAAGAAAGGGGAAAAAGGAAATGGCAGACCGAATTCCCTTTGCTTTAGAAAGAACACTATACGGCGATTCTCTTGGGGATCGATCAAACCAGGAGGGGGAGGGTAAGGAAGAACTATCCTCTCATTGGGAAGAGGCGCTCGAATAAGATACAGTGGAGTATCTAAGAGCCTCCGGGAAATATGCTTAGTTATGTTGGAAGGTGTAATATGCGACTCAAGGTCAAAAACATCAGGAAGCTTTGAACTTGCCATGGAAGAACAAGGAAGCATACCTGAGAACACGATGGGATGAAAAACTGTAGAAGGAGTTGCAGGAAGACATAGAGCAGACAAGAGCTAGTTCTTCAAAAGACCGAAGGAATTCGAACAGAAAGGCAATTATGAGGCAGAGCGTTGATCTGAACAGTTTTGTCTTGGAGCGGCGCGATCATTAATTGTTCTCGAAGTTTACCCTCTCAACGGTTAGGTAATACCCGGCGAGAAGGTAAAGGGGCAAAAGGATGATCGCTGGGCTTATCTACATCTATCAAGGGCCAAGTACACGATGACAGCCCATCATTTAAAAGCCCATTCGCCATCCACATAATACAAGCCCAACTCATCAGTCAGAGCAACTTAGCCTACTACTTTACCATCCCTATGGTAAATGCCGAGGAAACAGAGGGGCAAGTCATGAAAAGACTCAAAAGTACAAGCAAATGGGAGCATGATAAAGGTCAGACTTGCTCATCACTTAAAAAGTTATAAGATTTGATTTATCGTTAAACAAAGGCTGTGAGATCGGAAAGAGGCGCCAAGAGCACCTCGGGATCATACAGAGCTGAGAGCTCAGAAATTAACTCAAGGATTAAAAGGCCGAGCTCACAGGTCGGATTAGTCCAGCTCGGAAAACATAACTTGAGAGCTCGGTCGGCTAAAGGAGGCTCAAAGCTCAATCCATCAAGAAAAGACCGAGCTCACGGGTCGGTTAGTCAAGCTCGAAAGAGTAAACCGCCCGTCAAATTGGTTAAGTAGGCCTGAGGCTCGGCTCATCGACCAAAAGAAGAAGTTCGCGAAATACGGTCGATTCAGCTCGGAAAAAATGGAACAAAAGTTAGTTGGCTAAAGCTACGAAGAAGAGCAGTATCAGTACTTCATCCATGACAGAGAAAAGAACAAGCTCAAGTATGAAAAACAAGCATTTCATTAAAGGAAAAGTACATTACAGCACGTTACAAAGGCCTACATTACAGAATGGAAGACCACCCTTAAAGGATTTACATATCCGGATACTTCATCATCTACGATTATCACCTACCCTACTATTCTAGTCTTCAGTTCGGAGGACTTCTCGCAGCTCGGAATGTGAGTTTTTCAGAAAAGGCCAAGATCTGTCCCGCTATTATAGGGGAACTGAACAAGTTGATTCCCATAAGCATTTCTCACTGTCCCCCTGGGCAAACGTTCGGTTACCCGAATGTGATGCGCGGTACATTCGAACAAGCTCAGATATTGTATGCCGGCCGTGCACCACACATGAAAAACATAAGTCTTCGGGCTATGGCCCCGAAGAGATCGCGAAGTACACATTCGAAGAAATCACTGGAGACTTGACTGAGTGCAGCAGATCTCAGTCTCACATAATACTGGTACTTCACATCGAAGGGAGCAATAATACTGGTACTTCACATCAAAAGGAACAATAAGCTGAGCATTTGCGCCACTTCCATTTATATCAAAAGAAGATAACAGGGGGGGAGGTCGACCAGAAGTCCTGGACGAAGTAGTTTCAGCAACTTGCACTACAAAAAAACAGTGATTTAGCGACCAAAATTTTGGTCGCTAAAAGGAAGAATTTGGTCGCTATTATGAAATAGCGACCATTTAGCGACCAAAATGAAATGGTCGGTGTTTGGCCAGTCGCTAAAATTTTGGCGACAATCTGAAAATTAGTCGCTAAAATAGCGACCAATCAGCGACCATTTTTTGGTCGCTAATTTGGTGTCATAGCAAATTAAATATTACAAAATAGCGACCAATCAGCGACCATTTTTTGGTCGCTAATTTGGTGTCATGACAAATTAAGTATTACAAAATAGCGACCAATCAGCGACCATTTTTTGGTCGCTAATTTAATGTTATGACAAATTAAGTATTACAAAATAGCGACCAATCAGCGACCATTTTTTCGGTCGCTAAATTTTGATCGCGAAATAATCACTGTTTTGATGGCTAATTTGTTTTGATGGCTAATTTGATCGCTATTTCATTGTTATTTGATCACCTCAGAAAAGAGCATTTGGTCGTTATTTCATTGCAAATTAATAGTAAAATCAAAAAAATATTTGTTATTTAATTTGCTTTTATGGCTGATTAGTCACTAATATTGACCCAAACTTCCCATTGAAAGTTTCAATAATACTATTGACCCAAAAAGTTTCACAGCTTGACTTTTCTTTCTTTTGTCGAATTCACAGCTTGACTAAATTCCACAACAATAAGATAGTTAATAAAACAGTACAAATGGACCTTAATCAGTTCTCTGAGAGGGCCAATAAAAAAAACCCTAACTCTATTGCTTAATATTGACTAGATCCTAAGGTATCATCATGTCCTGAACCAACCAATCAAATTCCTCAAGCAGCCCCTTCCCTGTGTATGCGCTACAACCCACGATTTTCCAATGCCTGGTTTTGTCCATATTCTCCAGGTTTAGTACCTGCAGAAGTTTTGCAAACTCCATTTTAGAATTTCAAAAGACGAAAGCAAGGCTATAAATCAGACATAATAACTTTGGAAGAAAAGAAAAGGGAAACCAAAAAATTTTATATATATATATATATATATATATATATAGTAGCTTTAACCTGATTATGTTGGAAGTCTAAGGTCAAGATACTAAGGCATGCTTAACCATTTTGAACCATGCTTCTTTCATTGCCCAAATACTGGAGAGTTACAGATATTTAAAAATATATGCATATCAAGTCGACTTCCATAATCATTAAACCATGAAATGTTCTTTGCCCCGTTCTGATCAAATATAATAGGATTTAAAGTAGAATAGGAAGAAACAGAATACACGTGCTTAACATCATTAATAGCTGTTGAAACAAATACACCTGATGACATAATTGAGAAAGCAAGATTCACAAGTTGATACATGCTCAAATATCAAATTAAAGTTCACAATGATAAGCAACAAATAAGAAAACAATGATAAGCAACAAATAAGAAAACGCATTTCAAAAATAACTAGAAAAGATAAACACAATATTGTGATAGTCCTATGAATTTGATATAGGTTTCTGTTACATCGTTGGAAATTAATTGCACATTCACCACTAAGTTATTAACAAAACCCAAATGTTAAAGAAAAACTAAATCTAAGTTTTAAGAGTTTTAATTATTTGAGAGATAGTATTAAAATTAATTAATGTTATAAAATAATGATTAATAGATCATAACAAAACAAATTGATTATCCTTAACCAAATATGGATTTTAGGCAACTTAGTTATTAAGATTTCCAAATATGTCCTCATGGATCTTAGAATTGATTATCCTTAACCACTAATCTTTATTACTAATTCCAGTCCTTTTCACAAGTTAGTTATCCTTGAGAAATGATGATATTTTATTATCTGCCATTTTTTAAAAATTATTTTATCTGAAATTATTTTTCATTTTCAGAAAATTAAGAAAAATTAATTAATTTTATTTTTTCTAAATATATCCTTATTTATATTATAAACCTTATTTTATTATTTACCTATTAATTTCTCTCTTAATTTCTCACGGAAATTTATGTAATATTGATACTTTTTAATGCAAAATAATTGATAAAGTAATAAATTGCACTTTCTCCCCCTTAAAAAACTGAAATTTCATCTGATGTATACATTGTCTTATCACATTAAATGGTAGATGATTAGATCAACCACAAAGGAAGAAAAAGAAAAAGAAATCTTTATTCATGTCAAAATCCAGAAATATATATATATATATATATATATATATTTGTAGGGTCTTTTTCTTAGCATAAGGGCACATTCAAGGGAGATTTGTTTTAGGGGAAAAAATCTTCCAAACGTATTAAAATTTATTTCAATAGACACTATAGTACAGTACAATCAAAATGATAGTGAACTACTAGTAGGGCATGCATGTGCCTGATTTGGATTGTCAAAAAGTGACCAGCATTGAAGGGTTCTGGAAGCATTCCAGCTATTTTTCATTCAAAACGTAATAAACAAATTCTATATTAGCAATCAACAGAACAATTGACAAATACTTCATCACAAATGTCTTATGTACAGTAATCACCTGGATGGACTTCAATAGTTTCATAGTCAATACCATCAGGAACAAGTGTGGTGTTATACTGACAGGGACTTTTGCCATTAATAAGCACTCCATCTGGCATTCCAAGATCTTTCCCTTCATCAAGGGCCTTTCTCAAAGCCTAAATTCCAAAAACAAACTAGCATCAAACACCTTACTATCCAACTACCCAGCAATCTAAGTACTGAACAAAGCCAACTTTATAACAGATACTAACCGTATGGTTCCTTTTGTACAATCGCCAATCAAAATGATAATGTCGTCATATGGAGTAGCAAAAGGAATTGGAATAATAGGCCTATTATTTATAATGAAGCTACCATATACACCAGAGGCTCTCTGCATATGAAGAGAAGGGAAGTAAAAGAAACTCCCAATCTGATCCTTAACCTGAAACTGGTAGGTCCAGTTCCACTTTGGAGGAATTGGACAGTTAGTCCCCAGAAGTCCGTCTTGCCATGAACTTCTTCTCTGTTGAACTCCAGACCTATCAAACCCATTAAGTTCAAATCTTGGAAATCAATATACATTAACAGTAAATCTCTAATAATATTCACACTTGAAGTAAAAATTGGCGGCAAAATTGCAATGGAGAAAATAAAGTCCTAGTCCTACCAATGCATAAGAAGACTCTCGTCCAATTTGTTTCTAACGTTGATGACGACATTGTTGTTAGTGGTGACATTTATAGTAGGACCAGGAAGCTTCAGCTGCCTCTAAACTCATTTACCACGCTGTTCATGGACTCAAAACTAATAAGTATTGGGTGTCGCCTAAAGCACTAAGAAATTGAAAACACCAAATACCTTAGATGGTAGCCATAATTAGGAATCCAAAGATAGAGGTAAAGTGGAGCACTAAAGGAGGCCCAGAATATGGCTAAAGGACTAAGCAAGCAAAACTTCTGTGCATGGACTAATTTATGTTATAAATGGGAAACTAATTTATAATTATGTGATCTAGTGAAACAAAACTTCAGAGAAAGGACCAAAGGGAAGATTTAGATCAAGTTAAATGTAAAAACAACTAAAACATAGGGAACAAGAAAGCATTACAGCCCTTCTGTGCATGGACCACCAACCAAAGCTATAATCCTGGCGCCAATTCCAGGCAAACAAGCTCCAAGTAATCCTGAAGCCACGCTTAAGGCCACTCCTGTGCACCTTGAAGCTCGATTCCCAGGAGCAACCGGCCATTGATCCGTTTGCAACTCATCCAAAAGCTATAGAAGAAAATTGGTAATAATTAAAAAAACCATTTCACTCGATCAACAAAAACATGACATTAGAATTTGAAATTTCAAAATTAGACTCAAACTGAACCAAGTACGCACAAAGTTGAGGGTATATTCGCACTCGGATGCGGGCAATAAGAAGCGAGTAACGCCAAGAATTGGAAACCCATTTTGCATTCCTTTCTGTGGGTATCCAACAGGGGCTCTCCTGCCCGAAACGCCAAGTCCCAACTGCTCCATAATCTGATCTTTGGAAATCTCCTTGTTGCCTCTAAACACATAAACCTTCGACATATCTGAAAATCCCAATTCATGAACCTGCGCCTGCGTTCCAAACGAAACAAACCCAACAAGCGCGTTATCCGGCAACAACCCGATCGCGCGTTTGAGAACCGATTTTACGAACCCAAACTCCTCCTCGATCATGCACGTATCGAGAACGAACAAGAAAACAAGTGAACCCGATGGTGCAGGAGCTGCGTTCCCGGGAATATTGGGATTAACATTAGGGTTAGAAAGTGTGTATTGCACAGTCGCGTATTGAGGGTAGAGCTCAGTAGGGAGATTGGTCTCGGAGATCATGGAGTAGTGAGGAGGAAAATGATTGCGCAGGAAACAAAAGGGGCAGATCCAGATCTTTGCAGTGAAGTCGACCGGACGCAGAACGACGTTCACAGCGTGGAGCAGAGGAACGATTGGCGGGAGGCACGGCTGTACCAAATGAGTGACGAAGAGGCCGAATGGGGGAGGGGAGGGCGGCAATAGACTTGAGAGTTGAGAGAGATTTAGGGTTGGGATTTAAGGGTTGTTTTGATAGCAAGTTTGTTTATTTAGATTTATTTTTTATCTTTTAATTAAGAATTTTTTTTTAAATCAAATTAAGATTTTATTTTTATAGTTTATATTATTTAAAATATTTTATACTATATGTTTATTAATTTTATTTTTAATGGTATAATTTTTTTAAAGATAAATAATATAATTTTATTATATTAAAATATTATACTGTATTAATTTATAATAATAATATTTTAAATTATTTTTTAAAATAAATTGTGCTAAAAATAAGAATATACATAAAATTATAAAAAATATTTTAACAGTATATTTAATCTTAATTTAAAATTTTAAATAAAATAAAATTTAATTAAAAATTAAATTAAAATTTTAAAAATAAAATGGTCGCTGATTAGTCGCTGATTAGTCGCTGTTTAGCGACTAAACTAATTAGTTGCTAAATATGGTCGCAAATTATAATATTATATTTTTACTCAAAAAATAGTCGCAATTTTATCGTAAATATGGTCGCAAATATTTCGCGCCACTAATTCTCACTAAATTTAGCGACGATTTAATATTTGGTCGCTATTTAGCGACCAAATAACGACCAATTTTTAGTCGTTGAACTTTTTATTAAATAAAAATATTATTTTATTCATGTAGTAGGAGAATGGTCGCTGATTAGTTGCTATATAGCAACCAAAAATTTTGGTCGCAAATTCACAGTTTTTTTGTAGTGAATGGTCGTTGATTAGTCGTTATTTAGCGACTAATTATTTTAGTCGCTAAATATGGTCGCTAAATAATCCCGCCCAAAAAGTTGTCGCAATTTCGTCGCAAATATGGTCGCTAATAACTCGCGCCATTAATTCCCGCTAAATTTAGCGACCATTTCATATTTGGTCGCTAAATAACAACCAATTAACGACCAAAAATTGGTCGTTAAGCTTTTTGTTAAATAAAAATATTATTTCATTCATTTAGTCGCAGAATGGTCGCTGATTGGTAGCTATATAGCGACCAAAAAATTTGGTCGCTAATTTTGGTCGCAATTTCACAATTTTTTTGTAGTGTTGCCGAATGGTCCCACCCATCGACCGCCCTACCAGAAGGATCTCCGAAACAACGTTCAGACTCCTTAGAGGTAACCTTCAATCCTCAAAAATTTTGAATTGACTCATCTTCATCTCAGGTACTGCAAAAGGGTCCCAAAACAGAGATAAGTTAGGATAATCTTCCGTCGAGATGATAAAAGCGAGATTAAAGCAAATTCCTGGGGCAATACAAAAATCCCGCCGGAAGAAGGAAACAGACAGACAAATTCGAAAGAAAAATCCCTTTGCTCCCACAGAATGCCTAGGACTGGTAAGGAGGTGATGTTAATATATATCCGAAAGTTTGTATTTTGCAGGACAGGGGAGCCGAATTCTCAACTAATGCCGTCAGAGTCCTTAAAAGGTATTCATGGGAAAGGAAAGAAAGGACATGTCCAGATAATGATGACAAGAAAGCAAAGATAGCAGAGAACGCGGAAAGTAAAGAAAAGCCCGAAAGAGGAAAGAGCATATAGGATTCAGAAACTGCGCAACGATAAAAAGAGGAAAGGGTATTATAAAGACACCTAGACACGAACAGACGCGGCCATAATGGTTCTTGATATTCACCCCCTCGGCAGTTGGAGCAATAACTCCCGAGAAGGTGAAGGGGCAATTGATGACCGCTGGATTTTTTCACCCCGGACCAGGGGCTTAACCACAGCTAAAGGCCCATAACATAGAGGCCCACGTATCTGATATACCCAACAAGCCTGGCTCATTCAACCTTCAAGACCGGGCTCGGCCCAGCTTCTTCACTCATAACGACCCAGCCCACACGAAGCATGCTCTCTCCTCTCAGGCCTAGCGTCCGGCCCGACTCTCGGCCCAACCCAGGATCCAGAATAATATTCACCAGACAGCCTGGCATATCCGCTTAAACGTACGCACGAGGAGAATCAGAGGCCGTTACGCATGGAGCAGGCGGCTGATACCCTAGTACCTCCGAATCCGCATGGCAGAGACGCGTGGCCCAATCCTGGAGAGGCCTTTACACGTCACCAGCAAGCAAGACAATGTATAAAAGAGGAGTCCCCTCCTCAGGAAACTTAAGCCTTATTCCGTAATACATAAACCCTTGTAAAACCCTATTCTATTGGATCTCAGATCATCAATATTCATACTCTTTAAAATTACAAATGAAAAAAATAACCCACTCATAATTGAATTTGAAAAAAAGGAAGCTGAAATAAAGTTAAGTATTTTATTTAGAAAAATATATTTTTAATTTTTAATTAAATTAAAAATTAAAAATCAAATTTATTAAAATTTAAAGATTTAGGGCTATGCAACTACAATTGTCATGTCTTGGTGATTTGAATTTCATTTATATATTTTTTCTCCCTCTTATTCACTAATAAAAACAAATAAAAATAAAATTAAAGAGTGAGACATTCAATAGGAGTAAAATAACAAGTTTTTGAGTTCTTAAAAAAAGTATTAAAAAAAATCCGTAAGCTAAAATTAATTTTATAATTATTATTTTAAATAGAGTATTTTTTATATATAGGGGCGAGCAGTATTCGGTTCAAACTGAAAAAATCGACCGAATCGAACCGATTTAAAAATTTGATTCGATTTTTTATATATTTCGGTTCGGTTTTTAATTTTAAAAATTTCAGTTATTTCGGTTCGGTTCGGTTTTGATCAGAAAAAAACCGAAAAAACCGAACCGAACCGATTAGTGATAATAATATATTTTTTTAATAATATAGAGAAATTAAATCATATTAAGATTAAAATATTTTAATTAAATTTTAAAATATTAAAAATAAAGTGTAAAAAATAAAAAAATTATTAAAAATTGAAACCGATCAAATTGAACCGAATCAGACCAGTTTGGTTCGATTCGGTTTCTGACCAAAATCAATTCGGTTCGATTCAATTTTTATAAACACTAAAATTTCAATTTTCGGTTCAGTTCGATTTTAAACCGAACCAACCAAATGCTCACCCCTACTTGTATGTTTGCGTAGAGAATTGTCTGTGTTCATATGAAGTAAGAAGTTGTCAATCAATTAACCTGCGGATATTGAGATGCAATTTTAAATTCATACTGTATTCTATTTTTATGGAAATATACATAACTTTTAGATCGTAAAAATAAATACATTTTTTTTAATTATATATAGCACATTTTTTATTAAAAAAGATTAAAATATAATTGATAAAGTTGAGTTTAATTTATATATATATATATATTTTTTAAGAAGCTTTTAAAACATGTTTCACTAAAACTTATAAGTTAGTAAATTTTAAATTCTAGATAAGTTTATTTTTAGTAAATTAATAAGTTAGTAAATTTTAAATTCTAAAATAGGTTTACTTTTGGTAAATTTGAGGAGTACAAAAAGTTGTAGAGTACCTAAAAATCCCCTGCGAAAAAAATTTTCGAGACAAGCAAGATCTCCATGGCGTGTCGACCTGGACCGGGTTCGGACCAGTGCCCACCTACGAAGCCCTATGCTGCGCGCGGGCATTAGGGCACGACCTAGGCAAAAGTTTTTTGAAAGTAAATTTTTTTGGAGGGCTTTTATTTTTTAAGAATTTTTTTGGAATTTTTTTAATAGTAAAAAGTTAATATTTTTTTTATTAGTGATAATAATAATAATAATAATAATAATAATAATAATAATAATAATAATAATAAGATATTTAGGTTTTTTTAAAGTTATTATTTAAAAAAAATACTATTTTTATTAAAATGTCCAGAATATGCGAATATGTATTATTTGTGTTACATTTGTTTTTTGAATTTTTTTTATATGTGTAAAATATGATGCTTATCTTTTGGATTTTTATTTATTTTTTTAAATATTATTTTTTGTTAAAATATTCAGAATATGTTTATATATATTATTGTGTCACAATTTTTCTTTTATTTTGGGTTTTTTCTTTGTATACAAAAATGTGGTACTCATCGTTCAGACTTTTCTTAGAATCATTATTACTAAGAAAAAAGCAAAAGTGGATGAGATGATTAATAAGTTATTTTTTCATAAATGGATCATAGAAATATTTTTGATGGATTGAATTGTCTAATTAATTTATCATAGAGATAAATATAAAAATGCAAGCTATTATTTAGAAAGGTGATCTTTTGCGTGATGTTGAAAGATATAGAATTTTAAAGACGATCTTCTCTGCTCCCAACATGGAAATTTTGGATTCAACTTGAAAGAAGGTTAACTAATTCTACAAATGCGTTGGGTTGAATTCATTAGTGAATATGTTAAATGGATTACAAATAAGATAACATGTCAATCATTGAGTATCTTGAGAATTAGTAGTATGTTCATCTTGAAGGCAAAACTTCTTAGAGTTGACTATGATCGGAATCGCCTAAAAGATTATCCATACCAGTTACTTAAACCTTTTATTCCTTTGAATAGGATATATATCAGCTGATTAGAGTCCTAAATAGTTTTTTTTTTATGGACAGAAATATGTTTATAAATAATTTTTTGTGATATTTTATGAATGTACATAGTATGCTATTTTATTTTATAATTTGTTTATTAGTATTCTATAAGTTGTTGCTATCATGTGTTAATATTTTATATTAATAGTATATGCTACATATCAATATTAAATAATATTTTTTATTAATAAGTAATGTAAAGTATGAATCTTAGTATATATAATTGTATTAATTTTTAATAATAGATTAGGATTTTAGATGATAATTGAAAACATAGTGAACTTTCAATTCTAAACCTAATATAAGATAATTATTAACACAATTAATTATTATAAAGGTTAATATATATATGAACATAATATTAACTAATATGCATAAATATCCTTAATTAGAACAGGAATGACATCTACGTCCAAAAATATTGTATATGAACTTAATAAGGGAGAGAAGTTAAATGGTGATAATTATGATATTTGTAGTATAAAAATCCATTATGTGCTAAAGAAATAAAACGTTCTAGAAACTCTTAACTTAGTCCTAGAAATACCAGAATAACACAACCCAATATAGGAGGGATCATAAAGCTTATGATGCTTGGAAAGAAAAAAAAAATCAACTACTCACGTTACCTTGCTTAACGGTATGGATGATGACATGATGCGTGAGTTTAAAAAATATAACTTAGTTAGGGACATGTAGTTTGCATTGAAAATTTGAAGGCATATTGATTGCCAAATTGAGGGCTCAATCATAATATGAGAAAACTGTAATACCCGGCTAGACTCCCGTATCGGAATTCCTACCGTCCGGTGGAATCTCAGATATCGGAAACCTCTAGAAGGGTAAAATAATGTTTTTATAAAATGTTTTAATGTATTTTATGATTTTAAGAAAGAAGGAAATTGAGTTTTGAATGAAAAAGACCAATGAGGCATTTCCAGGTTCGGCCGCCGAACGTGGGATAGTTTAGGGGGGCAAGTTAGGCTTCCGAAAGTGATTCAGGTTCGGCCGCCGAACTTGCATGAGTTTTGGAGGCACTTTAGGCTGCCGAAGGGTGGTCTGGCCAGCCCCTATATAAGGGCTTCATGGCCGAAACATGCGAGTTTTCTCTCCATTTTCAGCCAACGGTGAGTCCATGCTCTCCCATTGTAACGCCCCGGAAACCGGACCGCTACCGGCGCTAGGATTCAGGTCGGCTTAAGGCCGCCAGAACCCGTAGCAAGCCAAACATACATCCTGTGAACCTGTTTAATCCCATACATGATCAACAACATCCATAAAAATTAAAACTTTTCTTTCCAAGCCTAATCTGAGCATACATATCATATCATAAACTCCTCATTGGAGTCCTCATCAAATACCCCAATGAGTAACATATCATAACATGAAAGGCTTAGATAACATAAACATCATAAAAACATTTTTGGATCATATACACAAGGGATTAAAACAACCTCCAGTCAAGCACATTCTAAACTTTCATTACATTACATAACATACTTTTACAATACAAATAAACCATGTCCACAGCTAAGCTATTACATAAACTTCTCTTATTCTTGCTGACTTCTCTATCTACACTGCACCTGCAAGACTGGGGTTAGGGGAGAGGGGTGAGCTATAAAGCCCAGTGAGCAGAAAGATAAAAACATGTGATTTAATTTCACCATTTTTAGGTATATTATTATTCATTTTATTTTTCTTTTTCTTATTATCATTATTATTATTATTATTATTTCGTCATATTATTTAACTTTTTCTTTTTCTTATTCATGCTTTCATGAAATGCAACACATCACAGCTAATCACATAAAGGATGGTATTGTCACCATTAGTCCTCAACATCTCCAAATGCCAGGGGCGTAGAATGGGCCTCGCTGGTCTTTCTCTTACATAGTGCCAGGGGCGTAGAATGGGCCTCGCTGGTCTTCCATAACATCTCATCATAACATAACATCAGAGGACTATGGATCACCCAACAACCATCCACATCAACATCAATTTATGCAATGCAGCATATTCGTGAATTCTAATGCAAACATCCTGAAATATTGCATGGCATAATGATGCATGGGCAATGCTTTATGATTCATTCATTTATTCATTTACTTTACTTTAAAACTTAAGGAGTTGTTCCACTCACCTGGTGACTGAAGCTTAACAACGAACTCTCACAACCGGGGGTCTCGGTTCCTCGGGTCCGAACCTACACAGGTGGACTCAAATGAGGCACCAAACAAAAAGAACATAACTCTAAACATACCCCCAAAAACCTCCTAAAAACACCTCAAAACAACCCTAGAAAACATGCAAGAAAAGGCTGGGAAGGGCACTTTCGGCGGCACCTTCGGCGGCCGAAAGTCCCTCCAGAGCCGAAAGTCAGGCAGGTTCGGCGGCACCTTCGGCGGCCGAAACTCCCAGACAGAGACGAAACTCATGCATGTTCGGCGGCACCTTCGGCGGCCGAAAGTCTCGGACAGAGCCGAAACTCCAACTTTCGGGGGCAGGCTTCGGCAGCCTAAAGCTGCCTCCCAAGCTGGTTCGGCGGCCGAAAGTGCCTTCGGCTGCCGAACCTGGTTTCTGCCAAAGGGCAGAAACTTGGTTCTTCATGCCCATTTCAACACCCTACACAACCAATCATGCATAACCCTATTCTACAACATGCATACTCAAGCATACAAGCTCCTAGGGGCCTCAAGCTAACTTAAACCCCAACTACAACACACAAGCAAGCCACATTGCTCAAGAACATGCACATCAAACCCATAAACATAACATAAACTTCCACAAGCCTACTCATGCATTTCTACCCCATAGATCTACTCAAAACTTACTTAAAACATGCAAGAGAGGTTGGATCTAAGCTTACCTCTTGAAGATCGAGAGGAAGAACGATCCTAGCTTGGAGGTAGGGAGAAATCCACTCTTTGATTTCCAAGCTTCCAAACTTGCTTAAACTTCAAAACTCTTCAAAAACAAGATGTAACTTGTAAAAATCTGAAAGATTTGAGGGAAAACACCTAAAATGACCATAGGAGGGCTAAAGCTTACCGTCGGCCGAAATGGGAGAGAAAACCTCGCCTCTTTCGGTCACGAGGTCCTTTATAGGGCTGGTTCTGTCACCTTTCGGCGGCCTAACGTGCCCCCACATCTCATGCATGTTCGGCTGCCGAACATGAGGTTCGGCGGCCGAACCTTGACTCACTCAAACAAGGCTTTCGGAGGCCTAAAGCGCTCCCAAAACCTTACCATGTTCGGCGGCCGAACTTAGCTTTCGGTGGCCGAACCTGGCAAAGCCTCCTTGGTCTTTTTCATTCAAAACTAAATTTTCATTTTACTTAGAAACATAAAATACCTTAAAAACATTTCATAAAACATGGTTTTACCCTTCTAGAGGTTTCCGACATTCGAGATTCCACCGGACGGTAGGAATTCCGATACCGGAGTCTAGTCGGGTATTACATTCTCCCCCCCTTAAGAACATTCGTCCCCGAATGTTCACCAAACAACACATATAAAACAAAAACATAAACATACATACTAAGCACATAAAACACTTCACACTTACCTCAAAAGAGATGAGGATATTGCTGGAGCATGGACTCCCGTGTCTCCCACGTGCACTCTTCCAAGTTGTGGTGGTTCCACAGGACTTTCACCATCGGAATTTCCTTGTTTCTTAACTTTCTGATCTGTGTGTCTAGGATCCGTACTGGCTGTTCAACATAGGTGAGATCCTCTTGGACCTCCACATCAGGCTCACTAAGAACCTTGCTCGGATCTGACACAAACTTCCTCAACATCGAAACATGGAAAACCGGATGGATTCTTGCCATTGAAGCGGGTAAATCCAGCTTGTACGACACATTCCCAATCTTTTGCAAGATTTCAAAGGGTCCGATGTATCGTGGGGCTAGTTTACCTTTCTTCCCGAAGCGAACTACTCCCTTCATTGGAGACACCTTGAGCAATACCAGATCCCCCTCCTGAAACTCTAACTGCCTTCTGCGGATGTCTGCATAACTCTTCTGTCTGCCATCTCAAGGTCATGCGTGGGGTAATTCAACTCATGCTTCTTCAGCTGCCTAGAAGCATAAGCAATCACCCTCTCATTCTGCATAAGCACACAACCCAGTCCCACACGGGACGCATCACAAAAGACTGTAAAGTCCTCATCGCTAGATGGCAGAGCTAAAACTGGTGCCGACGTCAACCTCTTCTTAAGCTCTTCAAAACTCTCTTCGCACAGGTCGGTCCACAGAAATTTCTGATTCTTCTTGGTTAACCTGGTCAGAGGAGCCGCTATCTTTGAGAAGTCCTGAACAAACCTCCTGTAGTAACCTGCCAAACCCAAGAAACTTCTAATCTCTGTCACTGAAGTGGGTCTAGGCCAGTTAGCCACAGTTTCTGTCTTCTTGGGGTCCACCTCAATACCATTCTCTGACACTACATGCCCCAAGAACGAAATGCTCCTCAGCCAGAACTCACATTTAGAGAACTTGGCATACAAGCCATGTTCCCTCAAAGTCTGCAAGACCAACCGCAGATGATGGGCATGCTCTTCTGCACTCCTGGAATACACTAAGATATCATCTATGAAGACAATAACGAAGTGATCCAGGTATTGGCTAAATACTCTGTTCATGAGATCCATGAATGCTGCAGGGGCGTTTGTTAACCCGAACGGCATCACTAGGAACTCAAAATGCCCATATCTGGTCCTGAAAGCTGTCTTTGGCACATCTTCATCTCTGATCCTCAGCTGATGATACCCAGATCTCAGATCTATTTTGGAGAAACAACCTGCTCCTACTAGCTGGTCGAATAGATCATCGATCCTAGGCAACGGGTACTTGTTCTTGGTAGTGACCTTGTTCAACTGTCTATAGTCGATACAAAGTCTAAGGGATCCATCCTTCTTTTTCACGAACAACACTGGAGCACCCCAAGGTGAGGTACTCGGTCGGATGAAACCCTTGTCTACCAGCTCTTGCAACTGTTCTTTAAGCTCTTTCAGCTCTGCTGGTGCCATCCTGTAGGGAGGGATAGAGATCGGTCTGGTTCCTGGCATCAGTTCTATCTCGAACTCTATCTCCCTCGGAGGCGGTAAACCTGGCAGTTCGTCTGGGAAAACATCTAAGAACTCTCTAACCACAGGCACCGAGGCGGGCTCTCTGACATCTATGTCTAGCTCTCTCACATGAGCTAGATAACCCTGACAACCCCTCCTGAGCAGCCTACGAGCCTGTAGGGCTGATATCAAACCTCTAGGTGTACTCCCCCTGTCTCCTCTAAAGACAACCTCTGACCCATCCTGACATCTGAACTTAACTACCTTGTCTCTGCAATCCAAGGTAGCACCATGGGTAGATAGCCAATCCATCCCTAGAATGACGTCAAAATCTGTCAAGTCTAGAACCACTAGGTCGGCGGATAGGCATCTTCCCTCTATGAAAACTGGACTGTACTGGCAGACTGACTCTGCCACTGACGGGTCACACTTGGGTCCACTGACCCATAGGGGACACTCTAACCCAGAGACCATCAAACCCAACCTCTCGACTGCTCTCGGAGAAACAAAAGAATGGGATGCACCCGGGTCCATTAAGGCATAAGCATCTGAACAACCAATGATGATATTACCTGACACCACGGTGTTGGATGCGTTTGCCTCCTGCTGTGTCATTGTGAAGATCCGTGCTGGAGCTGACGGACCTTCCCCTCTGTAAACTGATGAAGAAGAGGCTGACCCTCTCCCTCTGCCTCTGCCACTAGCCTGTGTTGCGGCTGAAGCTGCTGGCTGTGCCACACTACCTGAAGTTGTCTGCTGGGGCTGTGCCGTAGGAACTGCTCTCGGACACTCCCACGACATGTGTCCCTCTTGCCCACACCTGTAGCAGGCCGTCGTCCCAAACCGGCATACCCCTCTGTGTAGCTTACCACACCTTGCACACACTGCATTATCAGCACCAGAGCTTGAGCCACTTCCTAATCCCAGACCTGATTTGATCTTGCTCCAGAACTTATTCTTCTTTGGTTTCTTAGTGGTACTGCCCCACTTCTTACTAGCTGAACTCAAGGATGAAGGGTCTATCCTTCCCCCACTTGGGGTCTTAGAACCTGAAGGCTGTGTCACTGACTGTTTAACTGTCCCCTCGATGATTGCACTAGCCTCCATTCTCCTGGCCATGTCTACAATGGCATGGAAACTTTCTCTATCAGCTGACTGAATCAAGGAGGAATACCTGGAATGGAGCCTCATGATATACCTCCTTGACTTCTTCGGATCTGTTTCCAGATTTTGCCCAGCAAACGGCAACAACTCTAAGAACTTGTCGGTGTACTCATCGACACCCATTCCATCTGTCTGCTTCAGCTGTTCAAACTCAATCATCTTCAGCTCCCTTGAACTGTCAGGGAAAGCCCATCCTGCGAACTCATTCGCAAACTCCTCCCATGAAAGACTGTCCACCCTCGGTTTCACATAGCCCTTGAACCACTCACGGGCCTTTTTGCATTTTAGGGTGAAACCAGCCATCTGAATGGCTCTGCTGTCATCAGCCCCTATCTCATCTGTAATTGTTTTGACCTTCTCCAGGTACACAAACGGATCATCACCGGTATCGAACTGGGGAGCACCCAACTTCATATAGTCGGTCATCTTGGCCTTGCTCCCTCCAGATGAGGTAGGTTGAGGTCTTTGGATTTCTGTAACTGCGGTTTCTGCTGGTGGTGGAGGTGCGGCATCCCCTGGGATAGGGTTTGCTGTGCCTGGATGGAAGGATGGAGGTGGGTACATAGGGTACTGTGGATACTGCGGGTAGAAAGGTGGGTATGGCATGTGAGAAGGGTAAGGATTAAAACTGGGGTAATCCGATGTACTTCCCATCGAATACCCGGGGTATGGTGAAAAAGGTGGGTACTGGGGTGGTGGAACAAACCCCGAGGCCTGAGTGCCTCCCTGAGACTCACCCATGCCCTCTTCTGGCATGCTTACACCAAGGCTACCGTCCCTCCGCTGCTCCACATCCATCTCTTCTTCTCCATCAACTGACATTCTTTCCTGAACTGTACCCCTTACTGATCTGCTTCTACCCAGATCCAAGGACCTTCTAGGGTCCCTCACTGCTCTGTCCCTGTTGGACCTGCTTGACATTGCCCTTGGCAATGCTGGAGGATGGGCGCTCGTGCCCTCATCCTCCGGTGGTACTCTAGTCAATCTAGCTGATCGACGAGTTCCTCGCATTCTATTTACTGAAAAACAGCACAGGTAACAAAACATTAGCATCAAATGGTTCATGTGGAAACACATGAACCCTCATCACATACATATCACATAACATGGCATATCATACTTTCATGCAAGACAGGACTCTACATCCTATCCTAGTGGACATGATTTCCTATTGTGCTTGACCTTTCTATCACATCTATGAGCCCGACACTCTAGGTCCGACCATATGAACCTAGGGCTTTGATACCACTCTGTAACGCCCCGGAAACCGGACCGCTACCGGCGCTAGGATTCAGGTCGGCTTAAGGCCGCCAGAACCCGTAGCAAGCCAAACATACATCCTGTGAACCTGTTTAATCCCATACATGATCAACAACATCCATAAAAATTAAAACTTTTCTTTCCAAGCCTAATCTGAGCATACATATCATATCATAAACTCCTCATTGGAGTCCTCATCAAATACCCCAATGAGTAACATATCATAACATGAAAGGCTTAGATAACATAAACATCATAAAAACATTTTTGGATCATATACACAAGGGATTAAAACAACCTCCAGTCAAGCACATTCTAAACTTTCATTACATTACATAACATACTTTTACAATACAAATAAACCATGTCCACAGCTAAGCTATTACATAAACTTCTCTTATTCTTGCTGACTTCTCTATCTACACTGCACCTGCAAGACTGGGGTTAGGGGAGAGGGGTGAGCTATAAAGCCCAGTGAGCAGAAAGATAAAAACATGTGATTTAATTTCACCATTTTTAGGTATATTATTATTCATTTTATTTTTCTTTTTCTTATTATCATTATTATTATTATTATTATTTCGTCATATTATTTAACTTTTTCTTTTTCTTATTCATGCTTTCATGAAATGCAACACATCACAGCTAATCACATAAAGGATGGTATTGTCACCATTAGTCCTCAACATCTCCAAATGCCAGGGGCGTAGAATGGGCCTCACTGGTCTTTCTCTTACATAACATAACATAACATTCTAAAGTGCCAGGGGCGTAGAATGGGCCTCGCTGGTCTTTCTCTTACATAGTGCCAGGGGCGTAGAATGGGCCTCGCTGGTCTTCCATAACATCTCATCATAACATAACATCAGAGGACTATGGATCACCCAACAACCATCCACATCAACATCAATTTATGCAATGCAGCATATTCGTGAATTCTAATGCAAACATCCTGAAATATTGCATGGCATAATGATGCATGGGCAATGCTTTATGATTCATTCATTTATTCATTTACTTTACTTTAAAACTTAAGGAGTTGTTCCACTCACCTGGTGACTGAAGCTTAACAACGAACTCTCACAACCGGGGGTCTCGGTTCCTCGGGTCCGAACCTACACAGGTGGACTCAAATGAGGCACCAAACAAAAAGAACATAACTCTAAACATACCCCCAAAAACCTCCTAAAAACACCTCAAAACAACCCTAGAAAACATGCAAGAAAAGGCTGGGAAGGGCACTTTCGGCGGCACCTTCGGCGGCCGAAAGTCCCTCCAGAGCCGAAAGTCAGGCAGGTTCGGCGGCACCTTCGGCGGCCGAAACTCCCAGACAGAGACGAAACTCATGCATGTTCGGCGGCACCTTCGGCGGCCGAAAGTCTTGGACAGAGCCGAAACTCCAACTTTCGGGGGCAGGCTTCGGCAGCCTAAAGCTGCCTCCCAAGCTGGTTCGGCGGCCGAAAGTGCCTTCGGCTGCCGAACCTGGTTTCTGCCAAAGGGCAGAAACTTGGTTCTTCATGCCCATTTCAACACCCTACACAACCAATCATGCATAACCCTATTCTACAACATGCATACTCAAGCATACAAGCTCCTAGGGGCCTCAAGCTAACTTAAACCCCAACTACAACACACAAGCAAGCCACATTGCTCAAGAACATGCACATTAAACCCATAAACATAACATAAACTTCCACAAGCCTACTCATGCATTTCTACCCCATAGATCTACTCAAAACTTACTTAAAACATGCAAGAGAGGTTGGATCTAAGCTTACCTCTTGAAGATCGAGAGGAAGAACGATCCTAGCTTGGAGGTAGGGAGAAATCCACTCTTTGATTTCCAAGCTTCCAAACTTGCTTAAACTTCAAAACTCTTCAAAAACAAGATGTAACTTGTAAAAATCTGAAAGATTTGAGGGAAAACACCTAAAATGACCATAGGAGGGCTAAAGCTTACCGTCGGCCGAAATGGGAGAGAAAACCTCGCCTCTTTCGGTCACGAGGTCCTTTATAGGGCTGGTTCTGTCACCTTTCGGCGGCCTAACGTGCCCCCACATCTCATGCATGTTCGGCGGCCGAACATGAGGTTCGGCGGCCGAACCTTGACTCACTCAAACAAGGCTTTCGGAGGCCTAAAGCGCTCCCAAAACCTTACCATGTTCGGCGGCCGAACTTAGCTTTCGACGGCCGAACCTGGCAAAGCCTCCTTGGTCTTTTTCATTCAAAACTAAATTTTCATTTTACTTAGAAACATAAAATACCTTAAAAATATTTCATAAAACATGGTTTTACCCTTCTAGAGGTTTTCGACATTCGAGATTCCACCGGACGGTAGGAATTCCGATACCGGAGTCTAGTCGGGTATTACACCCATGGTTGGTTTTGATGATTTTCGTCAAATCCTTTAAGTTTTAACAAGTTTTATCTTGGTTTGAAGAGATTTGAGCAAAAAGAGTAAGTTTTGGAGCTTGGAGACCAAAGGAGCGAGATCTCTCCCATCTCCGAGTTAGATCACCTCTCCTCTCGATCTTCAAGAGGTAAGAGTAGATCTTTAACTCCTTTTATGATTTAAGTAAGTTTTATGATGATTTGCAGGGTAGAAATGCATGTTTAGGTTATTTTTTGAGTTTATGGGTTAATGTTGAGTTTTTGAGCAATGTGAGTTATATGTGTATGTTTGATGTGTTGTAGTTGGGGTTTAGGATAGTTTGAGACCCCTATATGCTTGTTGGCTTGAGTTTGCTTGTTGTAGAATAGGTAAATGCATGATTGAATGTTTTGGGAGGCAAATGTGCATGTTGGAGGCTGAGTTCTGCCATTTGGAAGAACTCAGGTTCGGCAGCCGAAGAGACTTTCGGCCGCCGAACCTGCCTGTGGAGGCAAGCCTTTTGGCTGCCGAACCCTGCCCTCAAAAGTGGACTTTCGGCTTTGGAAGGGACTTTCGGCCGCCGAAGGTGCCACCGAACATGCATGAGTTTCGTCTCTGGAAGGAACCTTCGGCCGCCGAAGGTGCATGACTTTCGTCTCTGGAGGGACTTTCGGCCGCCAAACCTGCCGCCGAAAGTGCCCTGTTCAGCATTCATTTGCATGATTTCTATGATTGTTTTAAGGTGTTTTAGGGGGTTTTTGGGGAGTATTTTAGAGTCTCGATCATGTATGTTTGGTCCCTCATTTGAGTCCACCTGTGTAGGTTCGGACCCGAGGAACCGAGGACCCCAGCAGTGAGACAGCTGCTTCAGTGTCTTGTTAGAGCTAGCCAGAGGTGAGTAGAATAACTCTTTATGTTTCAAAGCAAATAATGAAAGTTTTAGAATGATTCACGCATCATGAATGCCATGAGATATATTAGGGTGCTTGCATTAGAATCCACGAATATGTTGCATTGCATATTATGTTGTTGATGTGGATGAATGTTGAATGATCCATTAGCCCTCATATGTTATGACATGATGATAGGATATGGAAGTCCAGGCGTGCCTGCTCTACGCCCCTGACACTATGTAAGAGAAAGTCCGGGCGTGCCTGCACTACGCCCCCGGCACGATTGGATATGTATGTTATGATATGGAAGTCCAGGCGTGCTTGCACTACGCCCCTGGCATGATTAGACTGTATGGAGGGCTAAATGGTGACAAGTTCATCCTTGATGTGATTTGTTTGTGCTGTGATGCATTCCATGATATCATATGTTTTAAATATAATATTTTATTATTCTGCTCACTGGGCTCTAGTAGCTCACCCCACTCCCAAATTTCCCCAGGTTTACAGGTACGGGATAGGCCAGGAGGTCAGCTAGAGTAAAGTCATGTCTATGTAATAGTTAGAAGTGGACATGAGAATGATGTAATATAAAGTATAGTATTGATCAGTTGTGTAATATAATGATATTATTGAGGATTAGAGTTGTGCTTGACCCTAGTATGTATGTTAATCCCTTTTGTTACATGATCTTTCAAATGTAATAGTTTAATGATATATTATGTAGACCAAACTCACTATATGCTATGTTACCCCATTGGAGTATTTGATGAGGACTCCAGTGTGGGGTTGATGTTTATGTTTATGAGTTGTGCATGCACAGGTTGAGTTTGGTAATTGAATGAGAAAGATCAAAATTTTTATGTACTTATTGATCATGTATGGGATTAAACAGGTTTACAGGAGGTATGTCAGGCTTGCTACGGGTCCCGGCGGCCTTATGCCAATCTGGATCCTAGCGCCGGTAGCGGTCCGGATTCCTGGTCGTTACAAAAACACCTTAAGATCATGAGTAACATGGTGAATGAGGTAAAGGATGTTGGTCATATTTTAACTGATGAATAACAATGTCAAATGTACTTTATCTAACATTTGGGAACACATGATATGCAATTGACGCACAACATTTATATTAAGAGTATGAAAAATGTTATGTGTTATTTACAACTGAAAGAAGAATGTCTACATTTCAGTAAAATGAGACAAAAGCATACATGGCAAGCTCTAGTTCTCCAGATGGAAAGGAAACAAAAAAACAAGCATTAAGGTAGAAATCTACAAGCAAAAGAGAAATCAAAGTTTAACAAGAAACAGAAAAAGGGGAAGAACAAGGGTCCTTTCAAGAAGAAGAAAATATTTTGAAGGTCAAATGTTTCAATTGTAGCAATAAGGGACATTTTGCTCGTACATCGAGTCCAGAAAGGTAAAAGGTCTTTTAATACTTATTATTGCTATTAATGTTTCTAGTTTTACATTACTAACTGAATCTAATCATCTTTGGACTATAGATTCGAGTGCCACAAACCATGTAGTGAAAGATTATGAAGTCTTCGTGGAATTCCAATATTTTCTTCAAGGGCCAAGATGGATATATATTTAAAACAACTCTAAAGTGAATGTGAAGGGAATAGGCACCTATAAGCTGGCCATGCGCAGCGAAGGAACCCTTCTCCTACAAAATGTCCGTTTTGCTCCTCAAATTCATCGAAATTTAATTTTTATTTTAGTGTTAATAAAACTTAGTTTTTGTGTTAATTTTCATGAATAAGGTGTGAATTTATTTTTAGGAACAAAGTTATATGGTTTTTGATATTCCATTGATGGTTTTATAGTTGTGGATGTTATAAGTACTTTCTCTAATGTATATTTTTCTTATTTTGCATCTTCTAATGTGCCTTTGCGTGATATAAATTTATAACACACTAAACTTGACCATATAGGTAAAAAATGCATACAACACTTAGCCAAAGGGGGCTTATTAAGTAATATTAACAAAGTGAAAATGTCAATATGTGAATATTGCCTAAATAGAAAAACAACTAGCAAACCATTTGAAAAGGAACAAGTGTTGAATACCATTTGCAACTGATTTATTTTGATATATGTGGTCGAATGAATGTAAGGGCTAAGCATGGGGTTCCTATTTCATAATATTTATTGACAATTATACTCGATATAATTATATCTATTTGATATTTTATAAGTTTGAGACTTTAAGTTGTTTCACTAAGTTTTTGAACCTAGTTGAGAATCAATTAGATAAAAAAGTAAAGGTTTTAAGAATTGATTGGGATAAAGAATATCTATCAAAAAATTCAAGGATTGTATAACGAAAGAGGTATAATCCATCAATTAATTATTCCAGTATACCATAAAAAAATGGTATGATAGAAAGGAGAAATAGAAACCTATTAGAGATAGTTAGGTTTATGATAGCACAAACTAATTTATCAATAACCTATTAGGAAGATGCATTAAAAATTATTTTCGTATTTAACTGAGTGACCACAAAATCAGTTTCTTTCACTCCATATGAGTTATAGACTAACCACAAACTTGATTTGGATTTTTTAAAACCATAGGGGTGTGCGGCAATTTCTCATGAACCTTTTCATAAATTTAGAAAACTAGGTCCAAAGAGAAAGAGATATATCTTTTTAAGATTCCTTAAACATTCAAGAGGATATATGTTCTTAGATAAGTAAGAAAATGAAATTGTAATTGAATTTGAGTCACGTGATGCCACATTTTTAGAAAATGATTTTTCGAAGCTAAGTGAGATAAGACAAGATTTGTCTCTATTTGAAACTTATGATTAGGATGCTTACACTGTAGAAATTCTTAAGGATATACTTTCGAGTGGGAAGAATTTAGATAAAGACAAAAATATTCAGTTAGATTCACAATTGCTACTTAAACTAAATATAATCATGGAACGTAGTTCGAGTGGGACATGTCTATTGATGAGTTAATGTATTACTCTCAACTACGATGAATTAGTCATCCTAGAATTCTTCGTCATCATTTTAAGATTGCAAAGGAAGCATTTATTGCTACTTCTAATGAAAATGAGTCGAGAAATGCATAGAAGGCTCTCAGGTCTTCAGGTAAGGAAAAATGTATTCAAGTAATAGTAGAGGAAATAGAGTCAATGAAATCAAATAATGTTTGGGAATTACTATAGTTACCATACAGACGTATAGCAATTGGGAATAAGTGGATTTTCAAAATTAAGCGTAAGAATAATGACATATCAATAGATACAAAACTCGTTTAGTAGCTAAGGAGTATAAATAACATGAAAGAATTGTTTATGATATACTTTTTTGCCTGTTGTAAGATTCTCCTCGATTAAGATTAATTTTAGCATTAGTTGCTAAATATCTTGAATTACATTGAATAGATGTAAAGACTATTTTTCTCAGTGCAGCATTAGAAGAATAAATTTATATGAAACAACTAGTAGATTATAACACTCTAAGAATACAAAGTGTATAGATGCTTTACGCAGCATATAAAGCAATTGTATCCTATGATTTCTCCATGATTAATGAAGATTATTGTGTATACCAAAAAATCTAAGGATAAAATTATAACCTTATCATTATATATAGATGACATACTAATATTGGTAACGATATTGTGTATATTAAAATCATCAAGAAAGGAAATAAGTTCAATTAAGCCCCCTGTACTTTTCCTCAAGAGCCAAATAAGTCCAATTTAAAATTATGGACCAATTAAGCTCTTGCACTTTTTTTAAGGGCTAAATAAGTCCTAATAGAATTTAATATCATTTTTAATAATAAAATATTATTTTTTATAATTTAAAAAATTAAAATTTTAGTATTTTAATTACCATAAAATTTTAAAAAATATATAGATATAATAAATGATTTTTAAAATTATAAAAATAAAGTTTTATCATATAAAAATATTTTTATTATATAAAAACAATATTTTATTATTAAAAAAATAATATTATATTAAATAAGTACTCATTTGACCCTTAAGTAATAGTACATTGGCTTAATTGGTCCAAAATTTTGAATTAAGTTTATTTGGACTGTACAGAAGTTTAATTAGACTTATATTCCATCGAGAAATGATTATCATCTAATTTTGAGATGAAAGATACGAGGGAAGCAGCATTATCCTTAGAGTCAAAATTCTAAGAGATCGTCAAAAAAATTATTGACTTTTCCACAAGAGCAATATATTATGAAAATTTTAGAGCAATTTAATATGTAAGACTATAAACCCACTGATATTTCTATTTCCAAATGGGAAGTTCTAAACTGAAAATTATATCTTAAAACTCTAAAAGAAAGAGTACAAATAAAAAATATTCCATATGCCGGTGTGATTGAAAGTTTGATGTATATTAGATTATGGATAAGACCTAATATTTATTATGCAGTAGGCATAGAAAGTGGATATTAATTTGACCCTAGGCCAGCACATCGAAAAGAAGTAAATAAAGATATTAAAGTATCTTAAAAGTACATTAGATTTTTCATTATGTTATCATGAAAATAGTCTGTAGTTGAAAGGTTATATAGATGCAAATTGGGGAAAGATTTAGATGAGAATAAATCTATCTCTAGCTATATTTTCTTATTGAATAATGGTGCAATATCATGGAGCAATAAGAAGCAATTTGGTATAACACTATTAATAATAGAATTTGAGTTTGTAGCATTTTAAGTTATTATACAAGAAGCTATTTGGTTGAAGTAATTTCTAGACTACTTGAGAGTTTCAGAATATGCTATACAAGGCGACAATAACCTATATAAAGTATTTCAAATATTATAGAAACACCAAACACACTGACATTAAATATAATTTTATAAGGGATATAGCTGCACATAAGAGGTGAATATGAAATATATTTCTAGGCATAAAATGACTGCAGATCCTCTAATGAAACTTATTATTGTGTATGAATTATAATTTTTTTAATTCATATTAAGTTGCAAAGCTTATCCATTTCAATGTTTTATTGCAATATGCAATTCATACATATAAAATAATCTATAAATTGAAATCCTATCAATTAAAAAAAAAAATTTCAAAGGACTATTAAGAAAAAAATGATTGTCTGTATAGATAGAATTTATTTAATATTCTTAAAAAAAGCTATCAAGAAAAAAATAATCAAGGAATTGAAATTGATCTTACGGTCATTATTTTAAAATGGCTATTCCTTGTATATGTGTTAGGAGAATTCTCTTTGTCTATGTAAAATAAAAAGTTGTTATGGATTAATTTGTGGTTATTTAAGTGTGTAGAATCGTGCTTATATGACATTATTGATAAATTATACTGTAATTTTAAATAACTCTCATATTATAAAAATAAATACATAATTCATTATTTATTTATTTATTTATTTATTTTGATTCAAAAAAAAAAAATTCATTATTTATAATTAGTAGTAATAATTATTATTATTTTATTTTTGAATTCTGAAAAATTATGTTTTGTTTAACAATAAAAATACATTTTTATTTACTAGCATAATTCAACCTTGAGTTGAATATTTGATACTCGTTGTAATACTTATATATATATATATATATATATATATATATATATTATGGATACAATTATAATTATTTAATAATTTTATAGTCACTTCTTATTTTTTAAATTTTATTTAATATTTAAATTTGTTATTTTAATAATTTTATGCCATAAATTTAATTTTTATTATTTATATACAATTCAAAATTCAAATTTTTATTAAATAAATTAATTTAAATAATAAAATTATTATCTATTTTAAAGTTAATTTCAATTATAAAATTATCATTCACTTATAAATTTAAATATATATAAATTTTAAATTTTATTGACTTTCAATTAATTTAAATGATAAAATCATTATCTACTTAAATTTTAATTATATATTTATAAGTAATTAGATTAATGTAAATTACATAATATATAAAAAATTTTAAATTTTAACATTTATTAAATTTAATAAATTATTTTTAGTATGATTAATAAGTAATTCAATTATTCTAAATTTAAAATTAATAACATTAAAAACTAAATTCACTTGTATAATATTATAAATATTTTTTACTTTAAATAAATATTATAATAATAAATTGCTATGAATATTAAATAAATTAATTTTATAATTATTAAATATCATATATATAAAATAAAACATACAAAATTTACAGTAATTATTAATTGTAGCTACATTAGTATTTATATTATTTTTATTATCTATAAAATATATTTCTTAATCGATATAATATGAAGAAAATTTAATTAAAAATTAAAAGGTTATTTTTTTCGGTTCAATCACACTGTATTGCGTAATATATTATTATTTTTTAGATAAAAATTTCTTTTAATATTCCAAAAATTTTAATTTTTATTTAAATTTAAATAAAATTATAAAATAAAGTGAAATTTATTTTTTATAAATAAAAATATTCTATTTATATAGAAATTATTATAATATAGAAATTATTTTCTAATTAATATATTAATTAAAAAATTATTAACATAATCTTATAAGCATCTGCGCTATATAAATGTAATCAGCTTTAATTTTATTCCGTATAGAGTATTAGACCACCCTAAATGAAATACTCTATATATAATATAATTTCTCTTATATTAATATTGTAATGATCCGAAAACCGGACCGCTATCGGCGCTAAAATTCAGATCGACTTAAGGTCGCCGGAACCCGATTCTGCCTCACATATCCAGCCACCAAAACTCTCCAAAACATACATCAAACTATTCTAAAACATGCATACACATTTCAACATGTATAATGGGCATAAAACTAGCCTAAACCCCAACAAACAACACAAAAACATCACTTTAAGCATACAACTAACATAAACCCTAACATAATATCCTACTCAAAAACATGCATTATATACCCTTAACCCCTTTGAAAACTTACTTAAAACATAAGAATAGATGAGGATCTACACTTACCTCTTGAAAATCGAGAGTAGATGTGATCTGAAATCGGAGATGAGGAGAAAATAGTTTCCGGAGGTCTCCAAGCTTAAAAACTTTGATTTAAGCTTAAAATCTTCAAAATAAAGCAAAAACTTATAAAAATCTTGAAGGACTTGAAGGAAAAATATAAAATCAACCATGGAAGAGCAGAACCTCACCTATACCCGAAAATGGAGAGAGAAAACTCGTCCATTTTCGAACAGGGGGCCTTTTATAGGTGGCTGGCCAGACCACCTTCGGGGGCCAAAAGAGCTTCCGCATCCGTACCATGTTCGGCGGTCGAACCTGGACTTTTCCCTCCAAGGTATTTTTCTTTATTTGAAAACTTTAATTCAAAAACTTAGCATTAAAACCATAAAATCATTTCATAAAACCTTATTTTACCCTTCTAAGAGGTTCCAGTATCCGAGAATCCCGGATTTCAACGGAGATTCCATCGGAAGGTTGGAATTCCGACACCGGAGTCTAGCCAGGTATTACATTCTTCCCCCTTAAGAACATTCATCCCCGAATGTTCAACAAACATACATGCAAACATCAAATCAAGAAAACACTTAGAACATAAAACACTAACATCAAAAGAGATAGGGGTATTGCTGGAGCATGGACTCCCGGGTCTCCCAGGTGCACTCTTCCATATTGTGGTGATTCCAAAGGACTTTCACCATCGCGATTCCCTTGTTCCTCAACTTTCTGATCTGAGTGTCTACGATCCGCACTGGCTGCTCAATATAGGTGAGATCTCCTAGGATCTCTACATCTGACTCACTAAGAACCTTGTCCGAATCTGACACGAACTTTCGTAACATGGAAACATGGAAAACCGGATGGATTCTCTCCATTGAAGCAGGTAAGTCTAACTTGTACGATACATTCCCAATCTTCTACAAGATTTCAAAGGTCTGATGTACCGTGGAGCTAGCTTACCCTTCTTCCCAAAACGAATCACCCCTTTCATAGGAGACACCTTGAGCAACACCATATCTCCCTCCTGGAACTCAACATGCTTTCTGCGGACATCTGCATAGCTCTTCTACCGGCTCACAGCGGTTCTGATCCTTTCCCTGATAATGGGCACTACTCTGCTGTGATCTCTATCAATTCTGGCCTTGCCAAGGCCCTTTCTCCTACTTCTTCCCAATAGACAGGTGATGTAACGACCTGGAAATCGGACTGCTACCGGCGCTAGGATCCAGATCGGCTTAAGGCCGCCGGGACCCGTAGCAAGCCTGACATGCAACCTGTAAACCTGTTTAATCCCATACATGATCAACAATCATACATAAAAATTAAAACTTTTCTTTCATACATTCTATCATACGCCAAACTCAACCTGTGCATGCACTGAACTTATACATAAACATAACTTGACCCCTCTGTGGGATCCCATCAATACCCCAATGGGTAAATACAGCATGCATTGAGTTGGCCAAACATGGACATCAATAAACATTAAGATCATGTATCAAAAGGGATTACATTATACTATGGTCAAGCACACTTCTAACTTCAACATCGTTACATTACATATCTATACATCATTGTACAATCTGTCATGTCCACATTCTAACTATTACATACATATGACTTCATTACTCTTCTTGACTTCTCTGTCTACCCCGTACCTGCAAACCTGGGAAATTTGGGAGAGGGGTGAGCTACTAGAGCCCAGTGAGCAGAATCATAAAGCATTTAAAACACATGCTATCATGGAATGCATCACATCACAACTAATCATATCAAGGATGAACTTGTCACCATTTAGCCCTCTACATATTCCAATCATGCCAGGGGCGTAGTGCAGGCCACACCTGGTCTTTCTCTTATACATAACATAACATAACATACATATTCCATGGTGCCGGGGGCGTAGTCCAGGCCACTTCCGGTCTTTCTCTTACATAGTGCCAGGGGCGTAGTGCATGCCACATCTGAACTTCCATATCATATCATCATGTCATAACATATGAGGGCTAATGGATCATTCAACATTCATCCACATCAACAACATTTTATGCAATGCAACATATTCGGGATTTCTAATGCAAGCAACCTAAGATATCACATGGCATCCGTGATGCATGAACATGCTCAAAACTGATTTATTTATTTAAAAGCATAAGAGTCATTCCACTCACCTCTGGCTAGCTCTGACACTGACTGAAGCAGCTGACTCACTGCTGAGGTCCTCGGTTCCTCGGGTCCAAACCTACACAGGTGGACTCAAATGAGGGACCAACATACTATAACATGACTCTGAAAACATCCCCCAAAAACCCTCTAAAACATCTCAAAACATCCATGCAAAACATGCAAAGAAAGGCTGGACAGGGCACTTTCGGCGGCAGGTTCGGCGGCCGAAAGTCCCTCCAGAGCCGAAAGTCAGGCAGGTTCGGCGGCACTTTCGGCGGCCGAAACTCCCAGACAGAGACGAAAGTCTCCTTTCGGGGGCAAGCTTCGGCAGCCGAAGGCTGCCTCCACAAGGGGGTTCGGCGGCCGAAAGTCCCTTCGGCTGCCGAACCTGGTTTCTCCCAAAGGGCAGAAACTTGGTTCAAACATGCACAAACGCCTCCAAACTCAAACCATCATGCATTTAGCTCAACCAAAACATGCATACAAGCTCCTAGGGGTCTCAAACTACCTTAAACCCTAACTACAACACATCAAACACACATTACAAGCCACATTGTTCATGAACATAACATTAACTCAAAAACCTAACTATGAGCTAAACATGCATTCTACCCCATAGATCTTGCATAAAACTTACTTTAAACATACAATGAGCTTAAGATCGGCTCTTACCTCTTGAAGATCAAGAGAGAGACGTCCTAAACTCGGAGGTGGGAGATTTTGAGTTCTTGAACCTCAAAGCTCCAAAACTTGCTTTAAACTCGAAAATCTTCAAAACAAAGCAAAAGCTTGTGAAAAACTTGAAAGATTTGAAGAAAAGAACTAAAAGATGGTGAGGAATGGCGGAAGGACTCACCTTGGCCGAAAATGGGGAAAAGCTCGCCCGTTTTCGGCTAAGGGACCCTTTTATAGTGGCTGGCCAGGCCACGTTCGGGGGCCGAAAGTGCCTCCGCATGCATGCCATATTCGGCGGCCGAACTTGAGGTTCGGCGGCCGAACCTGGACTTCCCTCACTTATGCCTTCGGGGGCCTAAGGCACTCCCGAAGTGCATGCATGTTCGGCGGCCGAACTTTGAGTTTCGGCGGCCGAACCTGAGTTTCCTCCAAGGGTGTTTTTATTCAAAAACTCATTCTCTTTTTACTTAAAATCATCAAAAGCATTAAAACATTTCATGAAAACATGGTTTTACCCTTCTAGAGGTTTCCGACATCCGAGATTCCACCGGACGGTAGGAATTCCGATACCGGAGTCTAGCCGGGTATTACATTGCGCCTTTTTATGTAACAGCCCGGACGTGATCCCCGGCACTGTTACCGTTCATGGCCCAGGCTATTCCCTTAAAGTGGGAGGTCAAGGGTTCGAGTAGTGGGGGAGGCGACCTAATTTCCTAAGGGAAATTTGGGCCAAATCCACTTGGGGAAGGATGCATTCGATGCAAGAACCCAAGGGGACAAATCCTGCCAGGAACCCGTGAGGGTGAATGGATGTTAAGAGCTGTTCACGACGCCAGTGGAAAGCCTGAGGTGGCAAGAGGCCAGGCGAGGGATAGCCCTGGGCCGTGAACAGTAACAGTGCCGGGGATCACGTCCGGGCTGTTACAGGTGACCTGCACTTCCTCCTATAAAGAGCTTCATAAGGAGTCATCCCTATGCTAGCATGATAGTTGTTATTGTAAGCAAACTCTACCAAGGGTAGATGTTGCCTCCAAGAACCGCCAAAATCTAGCACACACATTCTGAGCATATCTTCAATGGTCTGACTGGTCCTCTCTGACTGTCCGTCAGTCTGTGGATGGAAAGCAGTGCTAAAGTATAGCCTGGTGCCCATAGCATTCTGCAGACTCCGCCAAAACCTAGAGGTAAACTGGGGTCTCCTATCTGACACTATTGATACTGAAGCCCCATGCAGCCTTACAATCTCTTCTACATACACTTGTGCCAATTTGTCCACAGAATAGCCACTGCTGACAGGGATGAAGTGAGCAGATTTGGTCAGTCTATCCACAATCACCCATATGGAATCTAGTCTGTTGAACATTTCCGGTAACCCCACCACGAAATCCATAGCCATATTCTCCCATTTCTACTTTGGAATCGGCAGTGGGTTAAGCATTCCAGCCGACTTCTGATGTTCCAGCTTCACCCTCTGACATACCTCGCAGGCGGACACGAACTGTGCCACTTCTCTCTTTATAGCTGGCCACCAATAGACTCTCTTCAAATCCTAGTATATTTTGGTGGCCCCAGAGTGAACACTGTATCTGGCATTATGAGCTTCCCTCATAATGTCTCCCTTCAAACTCACATCATCTGGTACACATAATCTGCTCCCATAACAGAGGATCCCCTTGTTGTCAAATCTAAACTCTTCATTCTTGCATGCTTGGACAACTCTGGCTATCTTCACCAACTCGGAGTCCTCGTGCTGTTTCTGCGCCACCTGATCTAGAAACACGGGCGTCACTCTCATCTGAGCTACTAAAGCGTCTGTACCAGACAACTCCAACTGTAGACCTTCATTCATGAGCTTGTAAAATTCTCTCACCACCGGTCTTCACTCTGCTGAAACATGAGATAGACTGCCAAGTGATTTCCGGCTTAGGGCATCCGCCACAACATTTGCCTTACCCGGATGGTACTGAATCTTGCAATCATAGTCACTAAGCAGTTCTACCCACCTTCTCTGCCTCAGGTTCAACTCCTTCTGACTCAAGATGTACTGCAAACTCTTATGATCTGTAAAGATCTCACATCTTACCCCATACAGGTAATGCCTCCATATCTTGAGTGCAAAGATTACAGCTGCCATCTCTAAGTCGTGTGTAGGATAATTCAACTCATGCTTCTTCAACTGTCTAGAAGCATAAGCAATCACCCTTTCATTTTGCATCAACACGCAACCTAGTCCTACTAGGGACGCATTACAAAATACTGTGAAGTCTTCATTACTGGTAGGCAGAGCTAACACCGGTGCTGACGTCAACCTTCTTTTCAGCTCTTCAAAACTCTCTTCACACTGTTCTGACCAAACAAACCTCTGATTCTTTTTGGTCAATCTGGTCATAGGAGCTGCAATTCTGGAGGAGTCCTGGACGAACCTCCTGTAGTAACCTGCCAAATCCAGAAAGTTTTTGATCTCTGTCACTATAGTGGGTCTAGGCCAGTTAGCTACAGCTTCTACTTTCTTGGGATCTACCTCAATTTCTTTTTCTAACACCACATGCCCCAAGAAAGAAATATTCCTCAACCAGAATTCACAGTTAGAGAACTTGGCATACAAGCCGTGTTCTCTCAGGGTCTGCAATACTGTCCTCAGATGATGGGCATACTCCCTTGCATTTCTGGAATACACTAAGATATCGTCAATGAAGACAATAACAAAGTGATCCAGAAACTGGCTAAAAACTCTATTCATGAGGTCCATGAATACTGCAGGGGCATTGGTTAACCCAAACGGCATCACTAGGAACTCATAGTGCCCATATCTGGTCCTGAAAGCTATCTTCGGCACATCTTCTTCTCTAACTCTCAACTGGTAGTACCCGGATCTCAGATCTATCTTGGAGAAACAATCTGCTCTTGCTAGCTGGTCGAATAGATCATCAATCCTGGGTAATGGATACTTGTTCTTGGTAGTGACTTTGTTCAACTACCTGTAGTCGATACAAAGTCGTAGGGATCCATTCTTCTTCTTTACAAATAAAACTAGAGCACCCCAAGGTGAGGTACTGGGTTGGATGAAACCCTTATCTACCAACTCTTGCAACTGCTCTTTCAACTCTTTTAACTCTGCAGGTGCCATCCTGTAGGGAGGAATAGAGATCGGTCTGGTTCCATGCATCACTTCAATTTCAAACTCTATCTCCCTAGCAGGTGGTAAACCTGGCAGCTCGTCTGGGAAAACATCTAAGAACTCCCTGACTACGGGCACTGAGGCTGGTTCCCTAACCTGACTGTCAAGCTTTCTAACATGAGCTAGATACCCCTGACAACCTCTCCTGAGCAACCTATGAGCCTGTAGGGCTGATATCAAACCTTTAGGCATACCACTCCTGTCTCCCCTGAAGACGATCTCTGACCCATCCTGTCCTCTGAACCTGACTACCTTGTCTCTGCAGTCCAAGGTAGCACAATGAGCAAATAGCTAATCCATCCCTAGAATGACGTCAAAATCAGTCAAGTCTAGAGCCACAAGGTCGACTGGATGGCATCTACCCTCAATAAAAACTGGACTGAACCTGCAGACTGACTCTGCTACGGATGGATCACACTTGGGTCCACTGACCCAAAGGGGACACTCTAATCCAGAAGCTATCAGACCCACTCTGTCTACGGCTCTCGGAGCAACAAAAGAATGAGAAGCACCAGGGTCCATAAGAGCATACACATCAGAACAACCAATAGTGAGATTACTTGACACCACGGTGTTTGACGTGTTAGCCTCCTGCTGAGTCATAGTGAAGATCCGAGCTGGAGCTGACGGACCTTCTCCGCGGGAACCTGCGGAAGAAGAGGCTGACCCTCTCCCTCTGCCTCGACCACTGCCCTGAGTCATGGTTGGAGCGGCTGGTTGAGCCACACTGCCTGAAGCCGTCTGCTGGGACTGTGCCAACAAGGTCGTAGTGGGACACTCACGTGCCATGTGCCCCTCCTATCCGCATCTGAAGCAGGCTGTAGTCCCAAACTGACAAACTCCTTTGTGCGGCTTTCCACACCTCATGCATCCTGAACTGTCTGAACCAGAGCTCGAGCCACCACCTAAATCCAGACCAGACTTCAACCGGTTCCAGAACTTGTTCTTCTTCGGTTTTCTGGGGCCTCTGTCCCACTTTTTGCTACCTGAGGCTGCTGCACTCAGAGAAGAGAGATCAAACTTTCCTCTACTTGGGGTCTTAGAACCCGAGGGCTGTGCCACCTGCTGTTTCACAGTTCCTTGGATGATGGCACTAGCCTCCATCTTTCTGGCTGCATCCACTATGGTGTGGAAGCTCTCTCTCTCTGCTGCTAGGATTAGGGAGGAATACCTAGAGTGAAGTCTCATGGTATACCTCTCGGCTTTCTTCTGATCAGTTTCATACACTTGACCCATAAACTGCAGCAACTCCAGGAACTTGTCCGTGTAATCATCAACACTCATGTCCTCCGTCTGCCTCAGTTGCTCAAACTCAATCACCTTAAGCTCCCTTGAACTATCAGGAAAAGCCCATCCTGCAATCTCATTGGCAAACTCCTCCCAGGATAGGCTATCCAGCCTTGCGTCCACATAGTTCTTAAACCACTCCTTTGCTTTCTTGCATTTTAATGTGAACCCCGCCATCTGAATGGCTCTACTGTCACTTGCCTCCAGCTCATCTATTATCATCTTCACCGTCTTGAGGTACTCAAACGGATCATCACCTGTTTTGAACTTGGGAGCATCCAACTTCAGATAATCTGTTATCTTTACCTTGCTCCCCACAGATGAGCTAGGTTTGGGTGTTTGGATTTCGGGGACTATTGGTTCTGCTGGTGGAGAAGGAGGTGCAACATTCCCTGGGTTAGAGTTTGCTGTATTTGGATAGAAGGGTGAGGGTGGAAACATGGGCTATTGTGGATATGGTGGGTAAAAGGGAGGATAGGGCATGAAGGAGGGATATGGGTTATAGCTAAAGAAATCCAATGTGCCTCCCATCGGATACCTTGGTCCCTGTGGGTAGGGTGGATACTGGGGTGGATAAGCATAACCTGAGACCTGAGTGCCTCCTTGTGACTCTCCCACACCCTCTTCAGACATACTCATACCCAGACTCCCATCCCTTCTCTGATCATCTTCCTCTGTTTCCCTCACCTCTGCTGACATTCTACCCTGATCTGTTCTTCTTCTGTTTACATCAAAAGACCTTCTAGGGTCCCTTGATGTTCCTTCTCTGCTTGTTCTACAAGACCTTGCCCTTGGCAGAGCAGGGGGAAGGGCATCCGTGCCCTCATTCTCAGGTGGAGCTCCTGTCAATCTAGCGGATCGACGTGAGCCCCGCATCCTGTTTCTGAAAAACAACATATACACAAAACATTAGCATCATATGGTTCATGTGGAAACACATGAACCCACATTATACATCACACATCATTAATGCCCATTCATATAGTCATGACATTACACATCATCATCAAGACATGACTCTACATCCTATCCTGGTGGACATGATTTTTTCCTATTGTGCTTGCCCTTCTATAACATCTATGAGCCCGACACTCTAGGTCTGACCATATGAACCTAGGGCTCTGATACCAATCTGTAACGATCCGGAAACCGGACTGCTACCGGCGCTAGGATTCAGATTAACTTAAGGTCGCCGGAACCCGATTCTGCCTCACACTTCCAGCCACCAAAACTCTCCAAAACACACATTCAACTATTCTAAAACATGCATACACATTTCAACATGCATAAGGGGTATAAAACTAGCCTAAACCCCAACAAACAACACAAAAACATCACTTTAAGCATACAGCTAACATAAACCCTAACATAATATCCTACTAAAAAACATGCATTATATACCCTTAACCCCTTTGAAAACTTACTTAAAACATAAGAATAGATGAGGATCTACACTTACCTCTTGAAGATTGAGAGTAGATGTGATCCGAACTCGGAGATGATGAGAAAATGGTTTCCGGAGGTCTCCAAACTTAAAAACTTTGATTTAAGCTTAAAATCTTCAAAATAAAGCAAAAACTTATAAAAATCTTGAAGGACTTGAAGGAAAAACATAAAATCAACCATGGAAGGGCAGAACCTCACCTATACCCGAAAATGGAGAGAGAAAACTCGTCCATTTTCGGACAGGGAGCCTTTTATAGGTGGCTGGTCAGACCACCTTCGGGAGTCAAAAGAGCTTCAGCATCCGCACCATGTTCGGCGGCCGAACATGAGATTCGGCGGCCGAACATGAGATTTGGCGGCCGAACCTGGGCTTTTCCCTCCAAGGCTTTTTTCTTTATTTGAAAACTTTAATTCAAAAACTTAGCATTAAAATCATAAAATCATTTCATAAAACCTTATTTTACCCTTTTAAGAGGTTTCGGCATCCGAGAATCTCGAATTCCAACGGAGATTCCATTGGAAGGTTGAAATTCTGACACTGGAGTCTAGTCGGGTATTACAAATATATTTAAAAATGATAAATTTATATAAAATATATGAAATTTTAAATTCAAATCTATTTAATTATTTATTTTAAAATATTTATTTTTATAGTAAAAAGAGAAAATTGCTTCCATTGTGCAGCTTATTTGGCTTTTATATCTCTTTTAAATAAAAAAGAAGTATAAATTCATATTGAAATCAGCACTCTAAGGTTTAGTCTGGTGGAAAGTGCATCCTGTAATCTTGAAAGGTTTAAGGTTCGACTCCCCCAACCCCCTATTTCAAAAAAAAAAAAAAATCATATTGAAATCAAACAAATACAAAGAACCACTTCCTTTCTAGATTAAAGCAGTAAACTTGCTGTCCAACCAAAGATATAATAATTAATGTAACTCTCCTTCTAGAATAAAGCTTAGCATAATCTGCAATTTCTTCTTAAACAACTCCAACTTTCAAATTTTAGAATATTCTTAACTAACAATACTATACTCTCACCGGCCAACATCCTACTCAATAAAAAATTGATTAAAGTTGATCAGAAATTTTAATCAATAATCTTTAACTAAAAATATATAATAGAAATGAGAGTTTAAAAGTTCAAATTTTTTATTAAAATTCTTAAAAAGTTAAAAAATAGTTTCAAATAGTTAAAAAAGTTTATTTATAATGAAAAAAATTTTAATATGCAAAATTATAAAAAAATTTAAAAAATAATTAAAATCCAAAATTAATTTTCTAGACGATAGAATTTTTGTCTCGAACTTTATGATCGACCTGCGATTCTCATTACACTTTTAAAAATTATTTATTTTGAAATTTTTTTTTTAAAAAATCATTATAGATTTTTATTGGGTCTCGACAGTAAAAAATTAAATCCAATTTAAATTTATCGTAAAATCTAAAATTAATTATTTTGTGTGAAAAATGAGAAAATTATTATTTATTGAAATAATAAAATTATTATTAATAAGGTATGATTTTAATTAAATATTAAAAATAATTTAACTTTTTATTTAAAAAAATAAAAAATTAATGAAGATTTTATTGAAAATAAAACAAATAAAATAAAATTATAATAATTAATTTATATATTAATTATAATGGTAAAAAAAAAGAAATTGGACAATATTTTATAACAACTAAAAAAATAAATAAAAATTATAGAAGAAAATATTATACATCGATTGATTTTTTTTACCATGTAAATATTAATTACATTTCTAAATCTCATTGGATCAGCAAACATAAGCTAATACAAAGAAAGTTGAATCCAAACCCAACATATATATCAGTAAATTTTTTAAAATTTATTTTCTTCATAAAATGATTTAATATTTTCTTGGAATGAAAAAAAAAATTTTATTTTATTTTTAAATGATTCAAATATTAAAAAGTACTAAAAGAATATTTAAAAAAGCAAAAAAAAACTTTTCAACCTTAAATTTTTAAATTAAAATAATTCAATCAAATCCCTTAGTTTGAAATCAAATTCTAGTGGGGCTTGCAGCTGCCTTTGAAAAGTATATGAGGAAATTAACAAAATTAAAGTCGAACAAGTCTCTTGCATGTAAAGCTATTCCTCTAGAGAATATAAGTAATGACAAATTAACAAGTCATTTTCTTTTAGTCTTTAAAGATAGTGAGATGCAATGTATAGCCATCTACCATGGACAATAAGGATTATCCTCCTTCTAGAATCCACTAATTAATAAATATAAAAAAACTTTAGATTTTACAATATAATTGTATTTTATCATCAATAATTGAATATTTTTGTATGGTATTATTAATATAAAGTTATTGTTATACACTATGAAAATACATATTTTGCTTCCATATAATTATGAGATTTTAGAATAATATAAATTTATTATTCAAATATTTACCTTTAATAAATTTAAACACATTCATTTTTTATTTATTATTTATTAATATACTTAGATCGTACATAGATGACTGTTGGACCATTAGCATTTCAGACCATAATCAAACCCTTACATAAGAGTTATATTAGAAATTTATCAGAGTTCATTATGCAAATTGATCCATCAACGCGCAACTCAATCCACAATCGAGCAAGTCGGACCGACCGAAATCCGAACTTATCAAAGTAGGATCTAACTTATCTGACGTGATGAAAGAGTAGGGAAGCTGATCTAACTATATCACAATCCTATTAGAATGAGTATTGAAAGAGAATTAAACGGTAACCTAATGATGATAATAAAGTAAATATATTTATATATATAGTTTTATATAATAGCGATATGTGATATTATAGTAAGATGATGATTATATATTATTAAAAAATAATAAATAAAAAAACATAAAAAAAATATTAACCATTCAGAATAAATTATCTTACATTCTTTTAAATCTCACCTTTTCAATTTCATAGAATGCTAATAATATAAAAACGATTCAAAAGTAGTCGTCGGCTGCCGATTGCACTCTTCTCGAGCATCCTGAAATCTTAATCTTTCTCACGTCACCGCTTTACAATTAGAGTGGATTCTCGCCAAGAACTTAAAATGAAACCCTGGGCTTTGTATGGTTTTTAGTCTTTTTATTGAAATTCTGCGTCTATCAATTTTCTATATTATAAAAAATTGATGTGTATTAATAAATAATAATAAAAAAATAAAAAATATTTAAGATTTATTAAATTTAAATATTTAAATCATAAATTTACGTTTAGTTTTAAAATTTTACAATTATATGTGAATAAAGAAGATACTATTTCATTGGTAGTTTTTTTTAAAAAAATAATTTAACGAATAAAATAAATACATAAAAATTTAAATATCTGATTATAAAAATAAAGAAACTAATTTATTGAATATATTAAAATTTAAATATTAAATTATAATTTATTTAAAATTATTTTATTATCAAATTAAAATTACATTGACTTTTTTATATATCTATTAATAAAAAAATAATCTATTAATAACTCTCATCAAATGAAATAATAATATATGATTTAATATTAAAAAATAAAAATTAATTAATAAAAGTAAATCATTTAAAAGAGAAAAACGATAAGTTATTTCAATTAAAATACCAATTATTTTTTTATCGAACATTGTTTATAATTTGCTTTTAAATCAGGTTTAAAATGAACAGATTACAAGAGTGTGGGTTTAGAAAAAACATTAAAAAAAAAAAAAAAAGAGCCTAATCGAGAATCTCTTTATATTCGATCCAGCGCAATCCATTCAACCCGAGTCTAGAAACCTCTGGCTCTATAAACCATTGGACATTCGAGCACTCTCTACTCCTGAACCTCACCAAAACTGCTATCAATCTCTAACTAACAGTGATGGGCTCATTTACAATTAGATATAATAAATCGTTAAAAAAAAAAGACAATAAATGTTTCGGAAATAACGCCAAGGATTTGAATTTTCAATTAAAATAGTCAACTTTTGACAAAGTAACATATGGATAGTAATCGAGTAGAAAATTACATATAACTCCAAATTAAAGATTATCTTTTTGTCATCACACCAAATGGTTTCACACTTTGACTGAAAAAAAAAAAAAAAAACATGTAAAATGGTCATAATTATATAAAATTACATAAATGCCCTTCAAATTCTAAGCTGCGTTTTCATCACCACGAGGGTAAATGCTGATTATTTTATTTTATTTTATTTTTATTTTTTATTAATATTAGGTGAAATTTATATAAATATAAAAAAAACACTTTAAATTTTATTAAATTAAAGTATTCAGTTGCCTAAGGCTAGCTTTTCTAGATCAACATCACTTAGCCGGGAGTGCTGTATTTGTTTATACACGTAATCGGCATCATGTTTGTGAACTAAAATTGCCTTTAAAAGAAAAAATTCATTTTAATGTTTATTCAATATTATCTAATTTAACTTATTTTCCGATTTAAAAATATATCACTCATTTAATAAATTTAAATTTATTATAAAAAAATAAAAAATTTATCTTTAATTTTTTTATTGATAAATAATTAAATTTTTTTTTATCTTTTTAGAACACAGGTATATTATCATAAAAAAATTAAAAAATTAATTAAATCATTTGACAAGTTTTTCCTATAAATGACAACAAAGCCACCAGCGTCATATATATATAATAAAATCTAGCAGTCTAAATTGACCAGCAAGTCCTTGAAATTAAATGATTTGGCAGGTACAGTTGATCTATGCTTGCTTGGACAAAAGAATTAAGGGTTATTTCTCAATTTCATCCTGAATTTATTGAGAACTTTCAATTTAATTTATTTTTATTTTTTATTTAAATTATTTTTTTTTAAATTAAAAATTAAAGACAAAAATTTTTAAATTTATTTAGATATATTTATTATCAGATTAAATATGTGAGTATTTATTTAAATTAATTTAAAATTTTAATTTAAATTTAGATTAATTATAAACTAACACATAGATAAATTACACATTTAATTTTTAAAGTATTTAAATAAAAAATAAAATAAAATAAAATAAAATAAATTAAATTAAATATACTTTTAGTATTAGCAGGCTGTATTAGTACATGTATTATCCAGTTATAACTTAATAATCGAACGGATCCAACGAATTTCAGTTAATTTTTAATTAATTCGATTGCTAGTGGTAATGTAATGTAATCTTACAGTTAAAAAGAAAATAATAAAAAAAAAACAATGTTGGTTCAGTTTGGACTAAAAGATTGCTCACCTCTGGTCATCGATATCACTTTCAGTGGTGGATCGGTAATTATTGTTAATCTCAGTGTCATTTCCCAAACCTCAGCTCATACATATCATCTCCTCGCTGGCCAGATTTGAAAGAAGCCGTTAGTTTCTCTGCCCTTTTCCCGGCAAAACTATATCCAACTGCAGCAATCAGCAGTTGCCTGAACCGATTCGAAATGTCCAAACTATCCTCTCCATTTCTGAACCTCTTCCTCCCCTTACTCCTTATGTCCATACCCTACCTTGTAAATTCACAAAGTGTCGAGTCAGAGCAGGACATCCTCTTGAAACTCAGGCAACAACTGAACAACCCACCGTCTCTACGGTCCTGGAACTCCTCGTTCTCCTTCTGCAATTGGACGGGAATTTCCTGCACCGACGGTAAGGTTACCGCACTTTTGCTCGGTAACATTGACATCACGGTAACAATTCCGGCAACAATCTGTGACCTCAGAAACCTCACTGTTCTTGACTTGTCCTATAACTACATCCCCGGAGGGTTTCCAGGAGTTCTTTTCAATTGCTCCAAGCTCCAAAGTTTGGATCTTTCTCAAAATAATTTTGTGGGTTCAATCCCAGATGATATTGATCGCCGGCTTTCAACTCTCAAATACTTGAACCTCGGGGGTAATAACTTTTCCGGTGATATTCCGCCTGCGGTAGGTAACTTAACGGAGTTGCAGTACTTGTACCTGAATTCGAACCTCTTCAATGGGACGTTCCCGAAGGAGATTGGTAACTTGGCCAACCTTGTAGAATTAGGCTTGGCCTATAATGGGTTTCTGCCATCAACAATTCCGGCGGAGTTTGGCAAGCTAAGAAAGTTGACGTTCATGTGGATTAGAGATGCCAATCTGATCGGCCATATCCCAGACAGTTTTGCCAATCTTTCAAGTCTTGAGCACTTGGATTTAGCCGTAAACAATCTGGAAGGTAGTATTCCAGGTGGGTTCTTTACGTTGAAGAATTTGACTTATTTGTATCTGTTTCGCAATGAATTTTCTGGGGAGATTTCCCAGAAAGTAGAAGCATTGAATTTGGTTGAAATCGATCTTGCTATGAACAACTTGACCGGCTCAATACCGGAAGACTTTGGCAAGTTAAAGAATCTGAAACTTCTCAGTCTGTTTAGCAATCAGTTATCTGGTGAAATACCCCCAAGCATAGGCCTTATTTCTACGCTGACGACTTTCAAGATCTTCAACAACAAATTGAGTGGAGTCCTGCCACCGGAACTAGGCCTCCATTCGAAGCTCGAACAGTTTGATGTTTCAACCAATCATTTCAGCGGCCAACTGCCAGAAAATCTTTGTGCCGGAGGTGTTTTGATAGGCGTTGTTGCGTTTTCAAACAATCTCACAGGGAAGGTTCCTCAATCGCTTGGAAGCTGTGATACTTTGAGCACGGTTCAGCTTTACGACAACAACTTTTCTGGTGAAATACCTTCAGGTATTTGGACAGCAGTTAATATGACATACTTGTTGTTAAGTGATAATTCATTTTCAGGACAGCTTCCAAGCTTGCTGGCTTGGAATTTGTCTAGGTTGGAGCTTAACAACAACTTCTTTTCTGGGCCAATTCCTGCTGGGATATCTCGTTGGGTGAATTTGATTGTTTTTGAGGCAAGCAACAATATGTTTTCAGGTGAAATTCCAGTGGAAGTTACCAGCTTGTCTCGTCTTACTACTCTTCTTCTTGATGGTAATCAACTTTCAGGTCAACTTCCGACCAAGATAATCTCCTGGAAGTCACTGAGTACTCTAAATCTCTCAAGAAATGCACTTTCAGGCCAAATCCCTGTAGTGATGGGTTCTTTACCTGACCTGCTTGACTTGGACTTATCTCAGAACCATTTCTCTGGCAAAATCCCGTCCGAGTTAGGCCAACTAAAGCTTGTAATGCTTAACTTGTCCTCCAATCAACTCTCTGGACAAATCCCAGATCAATTTGATAATCTTGCTTATGAGAACAGCTTCCTGAACAATTCTAATCTCTGTGCTATTAATCCAGTCCTTAACCTGCCAAATTGCTATATTAGACCTCGCAGTTCCAACAAAATTTCCTCTAAAGTTCTTGCCATGATTCTTGTTCTTGCCATGACTATCGCCATTGCTACTGCTATATTAACCTTGCTTGTGATTAGAGACTATCTGAGAAAGAAGAAAAAACGTGAACTGTTAACATGGAAGCAGACTTCATTCCATAAAGTGGATTTCACACAAGCAAATATTTTATCAAGTTTGACAGAAAATAATCTGATAGGAAGTGGAGGATCAGGGAAGGTATACCGGATTACTATGAACCATGTAGGAGAATCTGTTGCTGTTAAGAAGATTTGGAACAACAGGAAATTTGATGAGAAAATGGAGAAAGAATTTGTGGCAGAGGTTCAAATCCTGGGAACAATTAGGCACTCAAATATAGTGAAGTTGTTGTGCTGTATTTCAAGCGAGGAATCGAAGCTTCTCGTATACGAGTACATGGAGAATCAAAGCCTCGATAAATGGCTTCATGGAAAGAAAAGAAGATCATCATCAGGGACAAACTCAGTTCAGCAGGTTGTCTTGAATTGGCCTAGAAGAATGCAGATTGCCATTGGAGCTGCACAAGGACTATGCTACATGCACCATGACTGCTCACCACCGATCATTCATCGAGACATCAAGTCTAGTAATATCTTGCTGGATTCTGAATTTGAGGCAAAAATTGCAGATTTCGGACTTGCCAAGATTTTAGCTAAGCAAGGAGAAGCTCACACAATTTCTGCTGTAGCAGGCTCTTTTGGTTACATTGCCCCAGGTAAGAGCACAAGCTACCTCCAAAATGCTTTGTCAAGTTCTCAAAAGGTTAACTCAATTTTTCACTATAAAAGCAAAAATGAAGCCTCAGTTTGATATGTTCTTATTGATTATTGTTATTTACTTGACTTGAATTTTGGGTATATTTTCTTATGAGATGAATTGTGATCCGATCTAAATAGTTTTACTGCGATCCAAATTGGATAAAAGAAAATACTTTTAGAGTTCAGGAGTGATTGTATCTCTCTTTTTCGATCATATTGCGACTTTATTTCTGCTTTTCCTGAAAATAAATCTCTCATGGTCGAACCACGTTAAATATTTCTTGTCTTTTTAATACTTCTTTCAGTGCGTGCATGTGTCCCTAATATCTTGCGATTGTTTCAACAATTGTATTCCAGAGTATGCATATACAACAAAAGTGAACGAGAAGATCGACGTTTACAGCTTTGGAGTTATTCTCCTGGAACTAGTAACAGGAAAAGAAGCTCATATTGGGGATGAGAACACCAGCCTTGCAGAATGGGCATGGAGGCAAAATGCAGAAGGAAAACCTATCATTGATTGCCTGGATGAGGAAATCAAGAAATCAAGTTACCTGGAAGAAATGACGAGTGTATTCAAGCTAGGACTCATTTGTACTAGCACTGTACCGTCTACCAGACCTTCAATGAAAGATGTTTTGCTGATTCTACGTAGATGTTCTATGAGGAATTCTGAAGAGAAGTTGGGGAATGAGTTTGATGTTGCTCCTCTTCTTGGCAATCCTACTTATCTTTCTAGTTACAAGCGAAGTAAGAGAGTATCAGACTTCGAATTCGATAGCAGCTTAGATTACAGTGTATGATGTCTGAAAATAGTGTTGCTCCTGTCTTTATTTGTAAGCAAGTTTTGCTGCCAATTTTCTTACAATTGAATAGCCATGTCTTTTTTTTTTTTTTTTTCCCAAAAGTTTCTGCTTATTTCCCCAGGGGAGAATTTTTTCAAAAAAAAAAAAAAAAAAAAAAAATGCCAGGTGAGAATAGAAGAGGGACTAGACAGAGTTTTGGCCTATTTTCTTGTGTGTATACAACTCTAAGAAAAATAATTTATTTTAGTTATTGACACTCAAAAAATTATTTAGATTTTTAATATATAAATATAATAATATAACTATTCCAAAGAGAAGTTCTAAGGAGCTCTCTCTAGTTAGAACTCCTATTTATCTTTTATGTTATTTTTTAAAATTTTTTTACTTTTTAATTTTTCTCTTTATTTAATATTAGGTTAATTAATTATTTACCTATCCTTTGATCTTCCATTTTTAGGGGTGAGCAGTATTCGGTTCAAATCGAAAAAACCGATCGAACCGAACTGATTTAAAAATTTAGTTCGGTTTTTTATATATTTCGGTTCGGTTCGGTTTTTAATTTCAAAAATTTCGGTTATTTCGGTTCGGTTCGGTTTTGATCAGAAAAAAACCGAAAAAATCGAACCGAACCGATTAGTAATAATAATATATTTTTTTAATAATATATAGAAATTAAATCATATTAAAATTAAAATATTTTAATTAAATTTTAAAATATTAAAAATAAAGTGTAAAAAATAAAAAAATTATTAAAAATTGAAACCGATCAAACCGAACCGAACCGAATCGAATCAGACCGGTTCGGTTTGATTCGATTTCTGACCAAAATCGGTTCGGTTTTCATAAACACTCAAATTTTAATTTTCGATTTATTCGGTTCGGTTCGGTTTTGAACCGAACCGACCGAATGCTCACCCCTATCCATTTTTCTCATATTCATACTATTGGAAATCGTAACGATCTTTACCTATATTTTTTTTAAAATTATTTTTTTTAAATTAAAAATTAGAGATCAAAAAATAAAATCTAAAACCTCTCAAATTTATTTAGATACACTTAAAATCAAATTAATCAGATTAAATTTGTAAATTCAAATTCATTTCTTTTATATTTTTTGGTCTTTTATCATTTTTTATTATGATTTTATTTTTTTCCTTTTATTTTCATCTCAATTATATAGTATGCTAATTATTAAATATAATATTACCTCTATCTTGTAATTTTTTTATTTTAATTTTTTATATATGTTAAAAAATATTTTTTATCTTTTAAAAATATTAAATTTTATTAAATATTAAAAAATATTTTAAATTTTTATTTAAAAAAAATTAATAAGAAATTGTATTACAAATTAATAGGATTAAATTAAATAGGATTGTATAATTAATTTATATATTAATTATAATATGAAAAAGTAAAGTAATAATAATTTTGAAATAATTAAAAAAATAAAAAAATTTATGAGATGAAAGAAGTAATAATTATCTTAATATTTTTTATTTTTTTAAATTTATTTTCATTATTTTTAATAAATTATATATATACATTTTTTATTTTTTATTATTAATAAAACTACTATTAATTAAAATTATTTAAAAAAATATTTAATATAATTTTATTTTTATAACAAAACAAAAATGAAAAATTCAATAAATAACATATAGTGAAATTTCATTAATACTAGAAAGATACTCGAGCCATGTGTCAATATCGAAGTTTTAACATATAAATTTATAAATAGTTCATAGATTATTTATCTTAATACATATAAAATTTATTTAAAATTTATGAATCATTGTCCTTGCGCTGTGGTCCTGTAAAAGGTAAATAAATTTAAATAAATTATTATAATAATATAAGTTAAATATACATAATAAAAATGAAAAAAAAATATTTTACATACCTTGCTTTTTTTTTTTTTACTTTTTTTCTGCAATATTTACATGTTTAATTTTTAAATAAAAATTTAAAAATAATTTATCCAAATTTGAAATAGTTTATAACATACTCAAATTTCACTTTTTTTTTCATAGTTGATTTAATTTGGTTTAAAGTGAAACTATCTAATTGTTTTAAATCTGATAAGCATTAAAATTGAGAAGAATTAATACTCAAAACATGTGGAAAATTACAGCTATCTTCAGGAGTGGATGGATCAAGCTTTCTTGTGAATATTTTCTTTAATATTTTTAAAAACGGATGTGGAAAAATAATGCAATATCTATAAAATTCAGGGACACTTAAAAAGTATTTTTTATTCGAGGATTTAATATCACTTAAAATATTTTTTTCCACATTATATAATTTGGTGACAACAAAAGGAATTGAGTAATCTCTATTGTATCTTCAACAACAATTTCAATTTATACCTATAAATAAAATATTCAAAGAGAAAAAAAAATATATTCTTTATTTTTAATAAATAATATTAATATAAATAAATACTAAAGAATCAGTGTTTCTTTTAACATGAAAACTATTCATATTAATCAGTCGCTTTGCATGTCAACTTGGTATTTTATTTATATTTAAAAAACTACTAAATTTAAAAGATTTATTTAATAAATTTATTAAATAAAATATATTAAGTTTATACTTTTTTGTGTGGATATCTTAAGAGAAAAACTATTGAATAGTCTTTCTGTTGGTTTTTTTTTTTTTTTTTTGCTTTTAAATTAAATTGTTAGCTTCTCACTTAGTTTAATTTTTTTAATTTTTTTATCGTATTTTCTGAAACGCTACATTTTTAAAACATGAAAAAATAAATTAATAATAGTGAAAAAGGAAGAATCATTAATTAAAACAAAGTGTAAAGTCACCTATTTATAAATTCAACAACATCAGAGTTTTCTAGATTAATATGAATTTTTGTGGATAAAGTACTGTTAACACAGACGGAATCTAAGTAAAAAAATATTAAATTTCAAATTATTATTTTTAAAAATATATATTTTTAAAAAATAAAATAAATATCTCTGAAGAATTGATCTGACATGCCAATAAATACAATAATAACTGGATTATTCTTTGTTTCTTTATAAATATCAGAAGCAAAAAAATAAATTGCTACTTTTTTCCACACTGCATTATTTATCTCTTCTTGCAGTATTTAGAAAGTTCACAAGAAATAAAATCTAGAAATTAAAATTGACAAATTATTAGAAAAAGTTCATAAAGTTTATCTTGTATTTTTTATTTTGATATTCTTTTTCTGATCGATTTTGTTGTCCATTTGCAACTTTTGAATGTGATTAATTGACACGAGCGGTCAACTTTAGACTTTACGGCAGATTTGAATTGGACTTAAATTTTACTGTCGACGTCCGATAGAGACCCACAATAATTTTTCGAAAAGAGAATTTCAAGACGCACGACTTTCAAAAGTATGACAAGGGTCACAGGTGACATAGTGTAACTAACTTTGGACTTTACGACAGACTTGGATCGAGCCTAACTTTTACTGCCGATGTCCGATAGAGATCCACGATAACTTTTCGAAAAGAGAATTTCGAGACTCACGACTTTCAAAAGTGTAACGAGGGCCATAAGCCTGATCACAAAATTCGATATGAAAATTCCATCGTTTAGGGGTCAATTTTGCATTTTAATTATTTTTTTTGATATTTTGGGTATTTTCATAATTTTGCATATTAGGATTTTGTTTATATTATAAATAGACTCCCTTAACTATTAGAAACTCACTTTTCAATTTTTGAGAAATTTAAATAAGACTTTTCGTCTTCTAACCTATCTTTTCTCTTATTTCGTCTTAGTCAAACGATATTGTTTAAAACTCCTGACGGAGTCTAAATAGTCATTTATCAGATTGGTATCAGAGCAAAGTTCGACCATGGCAGATAACCAAGAGGCGCGACTTGCTGCGATTGAGGCATCTTTGGCAGAATTGAGGGATATGATCGGACAGCTGACCCTGCAGCAGGGAATCCACCAACCCGCTATCGCCGCACACCCTCAACTAGTTGCCAATCCTGTGGCCTTCAATCCTGTGGTCGTCAATCTTGTGCCTGCAAATCCCCAACAGAATTATCGGGAAGGTTACAAGATCAAGATAGACTTTCAAAACTTTTATGGTTCATTGGATGTGGAATCTGTTCTTGATTGCCTGGCAGAGGTTGAACGTTTTTTCAAAGTTATGAACGTGGAAGAGGATCGCAAGGTTCCGATTATGGCCTATAAGTTAAAAGGGGGTGCAACAGCCTGGTGGAATTCGATTCAAAAAGAACGCTATCGAAGGAGGCTAGAACCCATATGAAACTGGGTGTTGATGAAGCAGATGATTGAACAATGGTTCTTGCCTAACGATCACGCTCAGGTTTTGTATAACCAGTATAATGACTGTGTATAGGGAAACCGAAGGGTGGATGAATATACCGAGGAGTTTTTTAGGTTGCAGGCGATGTGTGAAAACTGTGAGAATGAAGCCCAGCAGGTTGCTCATTATTAGAGGGGCCTGAATCACGATATTCGTTTATGATGGGAGTAGCTGCGATTTTCATCTTGGCAGACGCTATTGAGATAGCAAAAAGGGCAGAAGAGCGTGTTGATTGGCAGCCACGACAGCAGTACAACTGGAATTTCAATTACAGAAATTTTGGTTCGACAGGGATGCAGTAGTATAGAGACAATTACAACGAGCAGCCTTCTAAGGTTGTAAATTCTGACAATCCTCAGAATATTATGGAAGAAAGGAGAAATAGTAAAGGCAGTCATCACTATAGCAGATAAAGGACGCAGCACCAATCCTTTTCAGAAGCCAACGGGAGACATATATTACCGCTGCAGGCAATTTGGTCATCGATCAAATAATTGTCCAGAACGTAGAGGAGTTGACACTGATAGCCGACAGGTTAATGTAGTTGAGCAGGTGGCTGAAACTGACGAGGAAGTGGATGACGATGACAGATCTATTGCTGGTTCTGAAGATGGAGAGGTCACCTATGTGGTGAAGAAAATCTTATGCTCAACAAAACAAGAGGATGAGACGCAAAGGAGGAAGATTTTTCAGGCAAAGTATCGAGTAGGAGAGGCAATTTGCAGGCTAATTATAGATAGCTGCAGTTGTGAGAATCTGATAGATACGCAATTGGTGAGAAATTGCAGTTGCCTACACAGCCGCACCCTTTGCCATACAAAGTCGGATGGATTAAAGAAAGTTCAACAATTGAGGTCAACAGAATCTGTAGCGTGTCTATCTCGATTGGTAAATCTCATACTGAACCTGTTAATTGTGATGTTGTGGATATAGATTGCTTTGGAATTTTGTTAGGTCGCCCTTGGCAGTTCAATGTTGATGCTTTGCATAACGGCTAAAATTAACAAAAGGACTAACTAATGGACTTTTTAAAATGTCAGGGACGTTTTAATGTATTTTTCAAAACCGAGGGACCAACTAGTGAGTTTCTCCATACTATAGGAATTAAATAGTAATTTTTTCAATTTAAAAAGTCATGATAAAGCATGAACCATTGTCCTCAATAGAGAGTGTCATCCACCAAATCAGATACAAAATTCTTAATAGTCTTCAAGACCCCAGCCAACTTTGAGCATTCCTTTTAACTTTCTTAAATTTGCAAGCCAAAAAAGCAAATGATGTTTACAAAACCTGCAATTAGGTCTAATTTTTACTAAATTTACTCTACAGCTAGAACTCTCCTTCACCATATCTAACTCTCTGAAACTGTAGTCTTGAATTTGAAGTTCATATGTAACTTTCAATATATCCAAAGTAGCCACAATAGCTTAATACCTAGCCCCTTCAATGTTAACAACTGTCACGTGTCTTTAATTTAGCTTTTGAATAATTCTTGCTTTGAATAAGTCTTGATTTTATTTGTATTTTATTTGTTAGTTGCTGCAGAATAGTAGTTTGTTTCCTTGTATTTAGCTTAAAGTTGTTAGCTTGTTGGCTATTTAAAGTGAATGAAATAAACATACCGGGGGAGAAAAAAACAATTATCAATACGTTACTTTGACGTAGAGGCCTGGTTTCCTCAATTAAACTATTTTTTCTTTTAATCTTTTCTTCATTATTAGTATAGGTTCCAAAAGTAAAAAGCAGTTTGTACCAAAGTGGTATTAGAGCCCTGGAATGGATCAAAGAGTCGAGCTGCTCGAACAATCAGTTCAGTCTCTTTCGGGTGGTCAGGAAGGCATCGCTAAGCGCCTTGAAGAGCTTTTCTCTCAGCTCAATTCACGGATGGACTGATTGTCCATTCAGTCCTCTCCTGGAAAGGGAGTCGAATCTGAGGCACACACCCCTGAGTCTAGAACCAACCTTACTCGCTCTGGGAGTACTTCTTACACTCCTAAACTAGTAAAACTGGACTTTCCACGTTTTGATGAGAAGGAAGACCCTTCAAGCTGGGTTTGCAGGGCAGAGCAATTCTTTCAATTCCACCACACGCCGGATGACGAACGAGTTGAGATTGCCTCATTCCATTTGGTGGGTGATGCACAATTATGGTACCAGTTACTTAAACAAGAGACTCCTGTAATTACATGGGCAGATTTTAAAGAAGGATTTTATGCAAGGTATGGTCCTAACCAACTTGTCGATTACTTTGGGGAATTGTCGAAGCTTCAACAGCGTGGTACCGTTCAAATGTACCAAACTCAGTTTGAAAAATTATTGGCGAAGGTGGGGCCATTATCACAAGCACGACAAGTTGGCTGCTTTTTCAGCGGGTTGATCTCATCCATTAGAACAGATGTGCAGGCCAATCGGCCGAAGTCCTTATCTGAAGCGATTGCACTAGCAAGGTTGTATGAAGCCAAAAATTCAGTCCAAGTGAAGGGGACCTCCACAACGTCCCGTCCAGCATTTCAAACATCACGTCCCTCACCTGTAATCAGTCAACCAGCAGCAAATCCTGTAAAACGTCTGACTTGGGATGAATTCAATGAAAGAAAGAAATTGGGTTTATGCTTCAAGTGCAATGAGAAATTTGGACCTGGGCACTGATGTAAAAAACTCTTTTCAATTCAAGCAGTTTTAGAAGAGAGTGATGATGATATGGAGATGGAGATAGAAGAGCAAGATCAAACAGAGGTACTTGCAATTTCCTTACATGCAATCTCAGGATTTGAAGGACCAGACACAATGAGGCTTAGAGGGAAATTGGCAAATCAGTTTGGCACTATTTTAGTGGATTCTGGCAGCACCCACAACTTTGTGAGTGAGAAATTTGCACGGAAAGCGGGCATAGAACCAACTACAAGCAAAAAAATTAAAGTGCTTGTTGCTTCTGGGGAGGAACTAATGAGTTCAGGTAAATGTACACAAACTGAAATTCTGGTTCAGGGAGTTTCAATTATTGTAGATTTATACATTTTACCTTTGGAAGGCTATGATGTGGTTCTTGGAACACAGTGGCTGTGAATATTGGGGCCAATAATTTGAGATTTTTCAGATCTTCTCATGACGTTTAATTTGGATGGGAAGCAAGTGATTTTGCAGGGATCAATAGTTCCAGATAATCAGCTTATCTCAGCCTACCGGATGGAGCATCTGATCCAGTTTGCGAAAAAAGGGTTCCTGCTATAGATAGTTGGAGACCAATCGGATTCTCCAGAGATTCCTAAGCTGCACCCACAAATTCAGGCTCTCTTGGATAAATCAGAGTTGTTGCGAATGAACCAGTGGGGCTACCCCCTCAACGGCTCCATGACCATAAGATTCCTTTAAAAAATTTCGAACCTATTTCTGTCCGTCCTTACCGCTACCCACACTACCAGAAGACTGAAATTGAGAAAATTGTGTCCGAGATGTTGACTACAGGAATAATTTGACCAAGCTAAAGTCCATATTCTGCTCCTGTAATACCCGGCTAGATTTCAGCATCGGAATCCCTACCTTCCGGCGGAATTTTCGTTGGAATCTGGAATTCTGAAGATGCCAGAGTCTTCTAGAGGGGTAAAATGTGTTTTCTAAAATTTTTTTATTGATTTCATGGTTTTAAATGGAAAAGAATTGAGTTTTGAAAAGAAAAGACCAAGGAGGCATTTGCCAGGTTCGGCCGCCGAAAGTGAAGTTCGGCCGCCGAACATGGAAAGGTTTCGGGAGCGCTTTTGGCCTCCGAAAGCTTTGTTTGAACGAACCAAGGTTCGGCCGCCGAACATGCATGAGTTTAGGGGGCACGTTAGGCTGCCGAAGGTCTTTGACCAGACCACCTATAAAGAGCCCTCAGATCAGAAATGGGGGAGTTTTCTTCCCATTCTCGAGCTCAGGTGAGTCTTTGCCTTCCTTTGGTCATTTTCATGCTTTCTCTACCCATCCCTCAAGTTTTTCATGATTTCTACCCTTGTGTTTGAAGATTTGAAGCTTAAGTAGGAGTTTTGGGAGCTTGGAGATTGTTGGAGCTTGGATCCTCCACACCTCTGAGTTAGGGATCGCACCACCCCTCGATCTTCAAGAGGTAAGTGTAGATCCTTGCTTTCCTTGTGTTTTAATGAAGTTTTAAGTAAGTTTAAAAATGTTTTGATGGTTGAGTATGGGTAGATATGCATATTTAGGTTTATGTGGGTTTTATGCCCAATGTATGCTTATGCCTGTTTATGTATGTTATGTGATGTTTGTGTTGAGGAGTTTATGTTAGTTTATGCTCCTTTATGCATATGGAAGAGTGTATGCATGATTGGGAAAGAGCAAGTGAGGTTTTGAGTAGTTTTGATGGTTTTGGCTTATGTGGGTCATAAGCTATTTATGTATGCTCTATGATGTTCTTTGTTGGAGTTTAAGCTTGTTTAAGCTCCTTTGTGCATGGTTAAGGGTTTATGCATGTTTTAAGAGGTTGGGTGCAGGTTTTGGGGTGTTTGGAAGGCTTGGGAGGCTTGTATGCATGAGAGGCTGGGTTCTGAATGAACTCAGGTTCGGCCGCCGAAGGTAGTTTCGGCCGCCGAACCTGCCTATGGATGCATGGATTGGCCGCCTAACCTTGCCCCCAAAAGTTGAGTTTTGGCTTGAAAGCAGACTTTCGGCCGCCAAAGGAAGGTTCGGCCGCCGAAAGTGCCTAACTTTCATCTCTGGAGAGGGACTTTCGGCCGCCGAAGGTGCCGCCGAAAGTGCCCGAGTTTCGTCTCTGGAGAGAGGGTTCGGCCGCCGAAAGTGCCCTGTCCAGCCTTTTCATGGTTGTTTTCTATGCATGCTTAAGTGTTGTTTTAGGAGTTTTTTGGGTAGTTGTTTATGAGTTGTTTGGAGTGTGTTTGGCACCTCATTCGAGTCCACCTGTGTAGGATTGGACCCGAGGGACCGAGGAGGCCATCAATGTTAGTAGTTACAGAGTCAGTTCAGCGTCTGCCAGAGGTGAGTAGAACTAAACTTAATCTTTTACTTTAAGAAAGCAAATGCCTAAAGCATGTTCATGCATCATGTTTATATGTAATAGGTTGATTGCACTAGTTACACGAATATGACACATTGCATTATTTACTGTTGATGTGGATGGACCAAGGCGACCCCAATAGCCCTAGATATGTTATGTTAATGAAGTCCTGAGGAGCCCGAAGGGCCGGGCACCATGGTATGTTACAGTCAGAGGGAGTTTTGGTGGTCATGTCCAATCCGTTATGTGAATTGTTTGTGCTGTGGCGCATTTCATGAAAGCATGTAATTAATGAACTGTTTTCTTTGTTTCTACTCACTGGGCTTTTTAGCTCACCCCTCTCCCCTAACCCCAGTGTTGCAGGTTTGAGGTCGATCGGGAAGTCTCAAGAGTTAAGGTTGTGCTTATGTAATAGATTAGTACTTTTAGTGTGGACATGTAATGTAAATTGATGTAATGGATTGTAAGATAATGTAATGTAACGTAAAGTAGAGTTATGTTTATGGATTAGTACTGTGCTTGGCCCTAAGACTTGGTTAGTCCCTTTTTAGTACATGATGTATGTTATGTCAGATGTTGAGTTGTGTTTGGACTAAACTTGTGGCATGTGTTATTTACCATGCTAGAGTTGTTGAGGACCCTAGTAGAGGTCTTATGTTTGTGGTTTGATGCATGCACAGGTTAGGTTTTAGTTCTTTGGATGTGACTCCGGCTTGATGTATGTTATGTTGACCCAGCTAGAGTTTTGATGAGGGCTCTAGTAGGGGGTTCTTTATGTTTTCAGTTATGTCGCATGCAGGTCAAGCTCGGTCTATACATCTTATGTTACAGTTTTTATGTTAAAGTTTTGATCATGTATGGGATTTGACCAGGTAATAGGAGGTATGTTTGGCTTGCTATGGGTCCCGGCGACCTTAAGCCGATATGGATCCTAGCGCCGGTAGCGGTTCGGGCCGTTACAGAGGAGTATCGGTTTTCGGGTCGTTACAGCTCCTGTTTTGCTAGTAAAGAAGTCCGATGGATCTTGGCAAATGTGTATCGATTACTGGGAATTAAACAAAAACACAGTGAAAGATAAATTCCCCATCCCTGTTATTGAAGAATTTCTTGATGAGCTGGATGGTGCTCAATATTTTACTAAGCTAGACCTCCGAGCCGGCTACTATCAGGTTCGGGTGTATTCAGATGACATTGAAAAAACGGCTTTCCGAACTCATCATGGCCACTACGAGTTTCTGGTGATGCCGTTCGGTCTTACTAATGCTCCCTCAACTTTTCAATCTCTAATGAATGAGGTATTCAAAGATTCCCTACGGAAATTTGTTCTTGTTTTTTTTGACGATATACTTATCTACAGTAAAACTTGGGATGATCATATTAAACATCTGGAGGTTGTATTTTCAATCTTGCAAATTCATCAATTGTTTGTAAGAATTGAAAAGTGTCAATTCGGCCAAAGGGAAGTTAAGTACCTTGGTCATGTGATTTCTAATGGTGGAGTTACTGTAGATCCAGAGAAGATTGAATCCATTCAAGGTTGGCCGAAACCCACTTCTCCAAAAGCCTTGCGGGGATTTTTGGGCCTTTGTGGTTATTACAGGAAATTTATACAACATTTCGGGAAGATAGCCAGCCCTCTAACCAGGATGTTAAAGAAAGATGGTTTCGAATGGACCCCAATGGCAGAAGAAGCATTTGTCAAATTGAAAAAAGCTATGACTTGTGCCCCAGTGTTAGCTTTGCCGAATTTCTCTAAAAAATTTATTGTGGAGTGTGATGCCTCGGGGACGGGGGTAGGAGCTGTGCTACTACAGGAGCGGCCAATTGCCTTTTTCAGTCATGCTCTACAGGGCAACCATCTTCTCTTATCCACTTATGAGAAGGAGATGCTAGCATTGGTTCTTGATGTTCAAAAATGGAGGCCCTATCTTCTTGGTCAGACTTTCATTGTGCGGACTGACCACCAGAGCTTAAAGCATCTATGGAGTCAACGAATTACAACATCAGCCCAGCAGAAATGGCTATTTAAATTAATGGGCTACAGTTTTACTATTGAGTACAAGGGTGGCCAAGAAAACATTGTGGCCGATGCTTTATCCAGACGTAAAGATGACGAACAGGTGGGGGGACACGTGTTGGCAATCTCTTGTCCAATCCCAAATTGGATTGATCCAATCAAAGAAGAGATCATGGCTGATCCTGATTTGCAGAAAAAAATTCAGCAGATACATGATGGGGAAGCGCTTGGTCCATGGGAGTATAGAGATTGAATTCTATTTTTCAAAGGTAGAATATTTTTATCCAAGAATTCAGCTCTGTTGAAAGATATAATAGAGCAGTTTCATAATAGCACTCATGAGGGATTTTTTAAAACTCTTCATCGGATACGATCAACCTTTTACTGTCCTAATCTCAAGAAAAGAGTGAGGGACTTTATTAGGGAATGTGATGTTTGTCAGAGGCATAAGATGGAGCACACTTCTCCGGCTGGACTTCTTCAACCTCTTCCCATTCCCAACAAAATTTGGGAAGACATTTCCATGGACTTTATTGATGGACTCCCAAACTCCCAGGGTAAGTCTGTGATATTTGTGGTGGTGGATAGGCTCTCAAAGTATGCTCACTTCATTCCTATTTCCCATCCTTATACTGCTGTAACGGTTGCTAGAATATTTTTTGATAATATTTTCAAGTTACATGGAATGCCACTGACCATAGTTTGTGATCGGGACTCTGCTTTTACAAGTTTATTTTGGAGAGAATTGTTTGACTTGAATGGCACCCGGTTCAATATTAGATCAGCTTATCACCCCCAAACTGACGGGCAGACGGAGGTGGTAAATCGTACTTTAGAGATGTATCTCAGATGTTTCACAAGTTCCCAACCGAAGTTATGGACAAAGTGGCTGTCATGGGCTGAATATTGTTACAATACAAGTGTTCATTCTGCAATAGGGAAGTCTCCTTTTGAGGTTGTTTATGGGAGATCACCTCCTGCACTTCTTACTTATGTTTCTGGTACAGCCAAAGTCCAGGCAGTTGAGCGGGAATTGGTTGATCGTGACATCATGATTAAGGAGCTTAAGGGAAAAATTCAATTGGCTCAGAATCGTATGAAGCAGGTGTATGATTCGAAACATCAGGAGCGTGAATTTGAAGTTGGTGATATGGTTTTTCTTAAGTTGCATCCCTATAGACAGCAATCTCTGGCTTTGCGGAAGAATTTTAAATTAGCAGCAAGGTTTTTTGACCCTTTTAGGGTGCTGCAGAAAATAGGAAAGGTAGCTTATAAATTGGATTTGCCGCAAAATGCTAAGATACATCCTGTATTCCATGTATCGCTTCTTAAGAAACAGATTGGGACCAAAAGCGTTGTGCTTCCACAGTTACCTTTTTTTCATGAGCTTGGGGAATTAATTATGCATCCTGTAGCAATTCTGGACAGCAGAGTTCGACGCAAGAGTTGGAGGTGTTGGTTCACTGGCAAGGGTTGCCCCCCTCTGAGGCCTCGTGGGAAGAGTTAGCTAGAATTAAATCCAGCTTTCCAGATGTCCTGCTTGAGGACAAGCGAACTGTTTAAGAGGGAAGGAATGTCACGTGTCTTTAATTTAGCTTTTGAATAATTCTTACTTTGAATAAGTCTTGATTTTATTTGTATTTTATTTGGTAGTTGCTGCAGAATAGTAGTTTGTTTCCTTGTATTTAACTTAAAGTTATTAGCTTGTTGGCTATTTAAAGTGAATGAAATAAACATACCGGGGGAGAAAAAAACAATTATCAATACGTTACTTTGACGTAAAGGCCTGGTTTCCTCAATTAAACCATTTCTTCTTTTAATTTTTTCTTCATTATCAGTATAGGTTCTAAAAGTAAAAAGCAGTTTGTACCAACAACACTCATATCAGTCTTATCAGTCATGATTTTATTTCCCTTGGCATCATGGTATAGAAAGATAATATATGCATACAAATATCCTTCATGAGTATTCTCTAGTCGAAAACATGGAGGTGGTAGTCCAAGTTTACTGAGCACCTCACTCAAGATATTCTCAACATAAATTTTAATGATCATTGTGTCTAAAAGAAGAAGAAGAAAGTATTTGTAAAAGATAAAAAAAAAAAAACATTTAAAAACACATAAAAAAGTAAAAAACTACAAATATATAGCATAATGTCTATCTTTAAAAAGTTTAAAAGAATTGTTAATCCTATATATTGTTTTTTCTTTAGTAGCAGGCCTCAATGATGAGAATGTAAATTTTTTTAAAAATTAATTCTAAATGAAAATAATTTTTTCACTCTGATTTCATCTCTTATTTATCGTGTTGTCTTTAATATTTTATTTGAGTTTTATCAATCCAATTCATGAAAAACTATAGCCTTTATATATCGGTATGATATTGTTTCCTTAAACTAGAGAAAATAGCCAACTTTTTTACTGTATTTGTCTATTTAGATTTTCCTCAACATTGAGTCTCAAGAAAATCCTGTTTATGCAACACCTTTTAAGAAGCTGTTTTTTCTAGGATTTTCCACACTAAATAAGTTAATGAAAAATACATTCAAAGTATATGAAACAATAATCCAAAATAAAGGAAAATTTACTGCAAACTTTTTAATACATTAGTGCAATAGAAGAGGGGAATGCTGCAAACACTAAAAAAATAGAAATTAAAGAAAGAAGTTAAATGAAAGAATAGAATAATAAAACAAAAATGATAAAAGACATAAATTAAAAGAGATGGAGTTGTAGAGTTAAAGTCGAAAGATTACTTCACTTTGAAATGAACAACAATTAAACCCAACAACCTGGAAAAGAAAGCTACTAAAGAAGATGTAAACAAAAGACAGTAAATAACAATGAGAAGGGAGCTTAAAAAACCTAGAATTGAGAAGACATAAATAAGATTTAAAAAATGAGTGAAGCATGGTAAAAATAGTGAAAACATTATTGTTGATGCAGTAAGTTTGAACAATCCTACCACTTGAATGACATTATTGCGGCTGTTACTGTGCATTTACATCATTGCATCTCTTGAAAACTTAAAAGGTCTTGAACCCCATAGGCAATATAACCCCTAAGAGGGCAAACAAAGAGAATGATTACACTAATTTTACAGACCTATCCTATGTCTAAAAAGCTAAAATTGAACCTTCTCAATGCATGTTCACCCACTGTGGACTATGGAGATTTGGATAGACTCTCATTCTTTGACACTCATAACATAATTGTACAAATCAGGGATGTGTTATCTAAGAAATATGGTTTGGAATTCAAAGTTTTATTTCATGCACCACTTATGGAAATGAAATATTTCAATGGAAATGTGATTAAAAACAAAATACTTAAAGACATCACATTTTTCCTCTTAATTTTGATCTCATTAAACCATTAATTCCCATTCAGAATATTATATTCCATTATGTGCTACCTCTTTAAATTTATTATTAAATTTTCTTACCTTCCTCTTCAATCACTGATCACAAAAAAAAAAAAAAAAAGGAAATACTCCATTTATCATTAAAAATAATGTGTCAACTTGTGTGGCTGAGTAAATAATAGTTCTTTTGTTATCTCTATTTTTCTGCTCAATTGTAATGATGATGTGTGATCTAAACAGAAAATTTCTCCAGCCTGTCAAAAAGAAAAACATAAGCAGCAAAAACATATTATATAGTTTAATGGACAACAAAAAACGACGTCGTTTTTGACTGAGAGATAAAAACAAGAAAGTCCAAGTGAAAAGGCACACATTACGTCATTTTCTATTGAGAGGTAAGAGTAAAAAGAGTCAAATGAAAAGACGAAAATGAGTTAAAGGATAAGGAAATAAAGAGGAAATTAGAGGGCAAATCTATAATTAAGCTCACTCAAAATCAATTTGATGTTACTATACATCGTACTGTTGATAGGCAATCACCCTTTATTTATAGTATATTAACTGTTGCATTTACAAAATTATTATTAATTTATATTCTTTTATCTGAAAATTTGAATAAAATTTAAAAAAAAAACTTAAAAATGAGTAAAAATATAAACAGAATAAATTTATTTTTACTTTAAAATTCATAAATCATCTCCTTTATTAATTTATTTTTATTTTATTTGATTCACTGTTAATAAATATAATTTTAAAAAATATTTATTACTAGATATATATAATCAAAATTAAATTTATTTATCAAAAAATTAAATTAACATGTTTCTAAATTTTTAAATTATTATTATTTATTTAATTAACATGGAAATTAAAGTTTTAACAGTTTATTTAATACCATTTAAAAAAAACAGTATATTTAATAATATATACATTAAAATTAAATTCCTTTAAAAAGGTATAAAGCCTTATTTTCATGATTAATTAATTAATAATTACAATGAATTTTTATATATATATATGTGTAAATAATAAACTTAGAATACATTTGGTAACGCCGTAAAATTTCTTTTTTTTTTTTACAAATTAATTTTTTTTAATTTTTGTTATTTACTTCTTAAATATGGTTTCTATAAAAATAAATTTATAAATTTTTCTATAAAAATAAATAGTATATATATATATATATATATATTTTTTAAATATAATATTTAAAAAAAAATAAGAATATAAATGATTTTATAAATGGTTGCACATAAAAATAATAACAAATTATTTTTATAAAGTAGATAAATTACTAGTAGATCCCTATAATATAGAAAAACTCATTAATTAATCTCTTAATTTTAAAAAATATATTAAAATATCCTTATAATTTTAAAAGTATACTATTCATTCAGTCACTCTATTAATTTTAACCATTAAATATTGTAAAAATAAAAAATTATTATTTAATCTCTGTAATATAGAAAAACTTAATTAATCAATTAATTTTAAAAGATATATAAAAAATATCCTTAAAATTTTAAAAAATATAATAATTAATTTCTCTATCAATTTTAGTCGTGAAGAATTATAAAAAAAAGATTAAAATGCTCTTCATATGAAGAGATTATTTAATAGATATTTTATAAAATTGAGGGACTATTTAATAAATTTTATCATACCAAATAAACTAAATAGTAAAACACTTAATGGCTAGCTAATAGAAGGATTAATTAGTATATTTTTAAATATTTTAAGGACGCTTTAATCTTTTTTTTTTTAAATAATTAATCAACTCATAAGTTTTTTTATATTACATGTACTAAATGGTAAAATTTTCTTACAAAAACGTTTAAAATGCCTTCAATATAAAGAAAATAATTAGTAAACATTTTTATAAAATTAGAAAGTAAATTAATAAATTTTTTTATATTATAGAGATTAAATAGTAAAATATTTAATAACTAAAAGTAATAGAAGGACCGATTAGTAGATTATATTTTAAATTTTAAAAATATATATATTAAAAATTAAAAATTTAATAAGAATTAAATAGTAATTTTTTATAATATTAAAATAAAAATATATTTTATAAATTAATTGAATATATATATATATATATATATATATATATATATATATATATATATATATAATTGATGAAAATAATTTTTGAAATTATTCATGATAATTTGATAAAAGTTACAAATAAAAATAAAAATTTGATAGAATTTATAATAAGAATACAATATTTAAAGATTTTAGGTTGTGTTTGATAACACTGTACAATTTCTTATTTTTAATCAAAATTAAAAATATTTTTTTTATTATTTTTATTATTTAATTCTGGAAAAATATTTTCTAAAAATTATTTGCATAAAACTAATTTTATACTTTATTATATAAAAAAGTAAGTAACAAAATATTTTTTTTTGAAATATCATATAACTAATTTTATAAATAATTGCACATAAAAATAATATTAAATTATTTTTATAAAATATATGATATTATAATAACAAATTATTGTTTGGTTCCTTGATATGATAAAATTTATGAATTAGTCTATTTATTTTTCAAATACATTAAAATATTTTTAAAATTTAAAAATGTTTACTAATTAATCTCCATTAATTTTAATTATTAAATATTACAGAAATAAAAAATTACTATTTAGTTACTGTAATATATGAAAATTCACTAATTAATCATTTAATTTTAAAAAAGTATATTAAAATATTTTTGAAATTTTAAAAAATATATTAAAATATTTTTAAAATTTTAAAAAATATATTAATTAATCTCTCTATTAATTTTAACTATTAAGTATTACAGAAAGATTTAAATTGCCTTCAACACAAATAAATTAACTATTAGTTACTTTATAGTTTTTAATTATTAATGTAATAAAAATTTTATATAATTATTCATGCATTTTTTAAATCATATCCATTTATTTTGATTGATTCTCCTTAACTTTATTAGAAGTTTAAGTTTAAGTTTTAGAATTTTTTATTTTATTCTATTATTTGGTGTTTTTACTTAATATTTAGTGTTTTTTATAGGTAAAAAAAGTTTAAGCAATGAGGCATTTTGGAGAGAAAGTAAGGAAAGTTTAGAGAGATTTGGATAAAATAGACAAAAATATGAGGTAGTCCTATATTTTCTAGGTTGCCCATGTTTTGCCTTCGTACTCCATATTTTATCTTAGACAAAATTTTGAAATTCGAATTATACCGTGAAAAATATAGGTAGACCCGTATTTTTATGATTTACCCCATGTTTCTATCTCTTCCACATGTAACGCCTTATATTTTTACCATAAATCCTAATTTTCTAAGTTTTTCCCTATGGCTATGGTTTAGAAGTCTCAATGATGTATAAATACATCATATTTGAGAAACTAAAGGACTTTTTGTCCATTTTTAAATACATATATACGGCGAAAATTGTAAGAGATTCAAGGAGGAAGAATTGGAAGATTTAAAAGAAGAAATCCACATATCTAAAAGGAGAAATCCACACATTTAGAGTTTTTATTTCTTCTTTTATTCTTTTAATTTGTTATTCATAATTAATTTAAATGATTTTGGATAATTTTTCAATTGAGTTTATTTCTGGATTCTTGAACATGAGCTTTTGGTAGGGAACTTAATATAGTTTGAATTATTGATTTTTTTAAATTTATTTGAGTTAATTTTTTTTACTTTATCTATTATTCAATTCGTGAGATTAATATTGTTGAGTACTTACGGGATATTTGAATGATTTTATCTTAGATTAATATTAGGAGGGAGCGTTTAAGGATTGAAGAGACAGTTGAATATCACATGAGATTTGACTTGGGAGCCTTAAACAAAATAATCACAGCATTTAAAAAATTAATTAAAATATTATCAAATTATTGAGGGATAGTTGATAATCTTTAATTAATTAATTTGGTCTTATTATGGAGAGAGAATAAATTATTTTAGGATTATTTGCTCTAGATTTGATAATTAAAATTAGATTATTAATCAAATAAATTAATTAAATCAGATTCAAGTAAAATGAAGGTATTCTAATATTTAATATTAATTGTTTCTTGTTTAGTTTAATTTTATTGTCTTATTTTATTTTAATTTTATAATCATCTTCATAATTGATAATTTAAATAATATATATATATTAATACTTAATTTTCAATCTTGTGAGTATGATACTCTATTAATTTTTTATTATTTGAGACGATTTTATATACTTGTGAATGTCACTGCTGTCAATTATACAAGTGAATAATATATTAGTAAATAATATAATTTATATATTTGTTATACATGCATCTTTTAATTAAAATTTTATTATTCATAACTATATGTAAAATAATATAATGTTGAAATTTGTACATAATATATATTAATAATAATATTATTATTATTTAAATGTTATTATTATTATTTTTATTATTATTTAAAAAAAAATTCAAAAATACTATGATTTTATTTGAAAAATTAAGATTTGAACGATTGTTGAAACCAAAATTAAAATTTAAAAAGAAGCAAAACAAAAATATGAATTGAACGAAAATCATACTGAAATTATTTAGAATTATACTAGAATCATACCAAAATTTGGTTGTTAAATATAAAAAATTGGAGGTTTACTTTCAATTCTAGTTTTAGCAAGAATCATACTAGAATTGGAATCGAGCAACCTTAATCAAAATGAAGAGTTTGAAAAAGCTTCACATATGCATCTACGACATGATATGAAAATGGTTCATGCTAAAAGAGGGCATTTTCACTCAGTTTTTAAGCATGGTCTTTATTTTCAAAGGAAAAGAAGGAGAAAAAAAAAGAGGAGAAAAAAAGAGAGAGAGAAATGAAAATATCAAGAGAGAATGGAATTTAGAGGGGAGCAAGTGGTCCTTTCTTTTTAAATACAGGTCCTTAATATCCGCAAATAAATGGACAACTAGGAGTTAAATTTAAAAATCAAAAGACTTATGTTTAAGATTTGAAGCTTGCATTTATACATACGTATTCATTATATTTTATTGCATCTAGAATCCTTTCTTCGCAACATTCTTTAATCAAAGTTTGAAAACATGGTTGAGCAAGCTTAAAAATGAATTTGAAAAATGCTTGAACAAGCATCAAATGAAAGAATGAGTTTCAATACATACTTAAGCAAGTATAGACACAAGAAGAAATATATGCTTGAGTAAGTATAGAAAAAGAAATGTGATTGGAGATAGGGGAAGTATAAAAATATACCTTGTGATTACACGAATTTTTAAATTAGGGTCTAAGTTTACATTTGTGATAAAGTGATACCTTATGATAATATGTCGATAACAAAAAACAACATTTTTTTCAAAAGTTGTTTATATTTATTGACGTGGAAATAATAATAATAATTTAAAAAATATTATCATAATATTATTTTAATATTTGAAACTTTGAAAACAAAAATTTTCTATTTATCCCTTTTCTTTGTTAAACCTTTTATCTTCTTACCAACGGCTTCATCCTCATAATTCATTTTTATTTATCTACAAAACTAGGCTCTCATCATTCATTTGTGCAATGAATTCCAAATGAGAGACTTATACTTTTACTGTAAATCAGGGATCATAATTAAAGAATTATCTGTAAAAAAGAAAATAAATGTACAAGGGTAAGAAAGAAAAGTCGAGCCATCGATCATTCAATTCACTAATATCATCATGCTAATTTATTAGTTGGTGCCGAGGAGCTTCTCGTGAATGTAGATGATGAAGAAGAAATTATATACGAGTCTAGCAAGGCCACTATTAATTCAAAAACCTACCCAAGCGATCTTCTCATCTTCAATTCACCAAAACTAGTCCAATTGACATCACTAAATTTATGAGAAGGAAAGGAAAAAAAATTAGAGAAAGGAAATACTAGGAGTTAATTGTTCAAATAAAAAAGGAAAACTGCATTTGTTGTATTTGTTTATTTTTTAATACTCTATTCAACTCAATATATACATTGATGTGTTCATTTTTTAATACTCCATTCTACTTTATTTTTTTAATAAAAAACAAAGTTGCAATATATACTACAATGTATGGTCATTTAAAAGGATTATATGCCCATGAAGTGAAATATAATTCATTGTGCCTATGAGTTAATAAAGAAAGGCTCTACGAGGTATTTACTTGCTATTATTTTAATTAGATGGATGGTTCATGTGATGAAAATAATATCTCAGTTATCGTTAGTCCAACTCTAAGTTTTTTAACAATTTATTTGATAAAGTAGTAATCAATAGGCAAGAGAAGTTGTGATGCCATCTTTAATGGTAGACTGTTTTTTTTTTTTTCTTTTCAAAAGCAGACTGGTGATAAAATGCGAGTGTGATAGTTGTAGTTTACATAATAACTAGAAACAAATTTGACAAAGATGCACAAAAAAAGACGAAGATGTAGTTACGTGCCTTTGTTCATTTTGATATTATATAGTTTTTCCAAACAACAAGCTCATAACCATTTTTTTTAGTTTGGTAGTGACGACACCCAATAAAAAACAACCTCCATGGATGATGGCTGCACACTAAAAAGATGGTTGGAAAGAAGATGGTTGGAAAAAAAAAGAGATAAATAAGAAGAAATGGAAAGCGAGGTACTCATAATTCAAATAAAATGATTTTTTATTAAATAATTTATGAAACATCAACAATTTTAACAACGTTAATATGATAAACCTCAATTTGTTAACGCGTAACTATGAGAATCATTTTGACACAAATTGAATTTCAGACTGTAAAATGAAATTCCGATAAAATCACAAGGTATTTTTTATACTTTCTCCTTGTAGATATACTCGAGTGAGCATAAACATAAAAATGAATACACACTTGAGCAAGCATGAACAAAAGAAATGATATGGAAAGGTATGCTCGAGTAAGCTTACACCTAAGAATGCATTTGGAAATATGCTCGAGCGAGCATGAACAATATAATGAATTTAGAAACATGCTTGAGCAAGCACGATAATTGAATTTTGAGAATAGTCTTGAGCAAGCGTAGACCTAAGAATGAATTTAGAACATATGCTTGAATGAGCATGAGTGTGAGGATGAATACATGCTAGAGCAAGTATAGACAAAAGTATCCAGAAATGTGCTCAAGTGAGCATGAACATGAGAATACATATTTGTTTGAGCAAGCATAAAATAAGAAAAATGCTCAAGTGAGCATGGAGACAAAGTAGTTCCTACATCTTGCTGTCTTTGAGACACATCATACATCCCACAGATATCTCTAGGATACAAAATGCACCCCCAAACATCTCATATCATCTTATGTTTTGTTAAACTACATGAGGGTCAGATTTTCCTTCACGGAAGATGCATACGAACCTAGGAGAATCTAGATGTGAATCTTCAAAATCACAAAGTAGTTATTTTGTATTTTCTCAAGAGTTATAAATTACAAAGCACACCTTAGAGTTTCTCCACCAGACTTAGAATAGACCGTCTAAATTTTTTAGAACTACATGAGAGTCTGATTCTCCTTTACAAGAGATACATAGGAAACCTAGGAGAGTTTAGAAAGACAAATCACACAATCATTTTTTTTTTTCCGAGAATTTTAAGGTATAGAACATGTCTTAGAGCTTTTCCACTAGACTTAAGATAGGTAGTCTATTTCGAACTATGTAAGTATTTGATTCTTCTAGAATGGTAGATACATAGGGAGAACTTAGGTGCAAATCTCGAACACAATTATAGTCACTGTTGAATCAGTTGCACAAGTTCTAACATGTTCCAAGCAAGCCAAGTGAGTTAGAGAAGGTAGCGAGCTCAAACTTTATATTGCATTAGGATACTTTAATAAACCCAAGATAACATCTAGTCTTGGCTGAAGTGGGAGGCAAATTATAGATTGATTTTGTACCATATGTATATACACATTTAAAGTAATAAGGGTCCGGTGATGTGAATCACATTATAACCTACTACACTTAAAATTAATTTTTGGTGTTGTAGAAAATAATTAACTTAGGCAACAAAATTAAATTAAATTAATAAAATAAAAATAAAAGGGAGATTTTTTTCCTTTTTCATTCTCTTATCTATTTAATTTCATTTTTCTCCCCTAAAATAAATTAATTTATGCATTTCACCTCATATGCACGTAATTGAACTAGTAAATAAGGTAACTCACTTGCTAATTTTAAAAGCAATTTTGTCATGATAGAGATATAGTTTTGCATATTTAGAGTGATTTACACTTCAACATGAAAATGACTAAATAGTAATAACTTTAAGATAAGATGACTATAAAATTTGACTTTAAAAATGCATGCTTAGAAACCTAGTGAGATTTTTTTTAGCTATATGCTAAATATAAATATAAAAACTATGCATGATTAGGTTTTCCTCACTTTAGTGAAAATTGGTCAATGGCATGAAATGAGCTTAGAAACATGATAAATTAAGGCAACATGGTAACTCTTCTACCTTAAGTTAGGTAGAAACTTTGCATGCTTGGACTAATGAATATGTATGAAATGGATGTTTTGTATGATCCATGTGCATTTAATAATTGATTGTACATTGTCTGAAATGAATTTTCTAATAAATACTCAAAGACATGATATACGAATTAATATAGGGGGCCGAAACTCATTCTCAAGTAAAGTCCAAGAGAATAGTGCTTAACACATTTCCTTTTTCTTACCTACTATCCCGAACCTATACATTCAGTTATGAATTAAGAAGGATAGTAGACCCTTACTAAGAGTAGGTCGTGCACTCATTTTCTCGATTCCTTATTGAGCTAAAATATATGAGTGTGTCATGGTAATATCATGGGAAGACAAGATCTTAAGTAGTTATGGAGAATTTATACACACACATATATATGACAACTTTTTAAAATGTTGGTTGAACTAATTTTATTTTCATTTTTTTTATTATGCAAGCTGTGAAGACAAAATGACATCTTTTTCATTTAGTTGTGTTGTTTTCTATCTTTGCAAATTTTTTTGCCTTAGGCAAAGCTTTCCTTACCCTAAAAGAATTAAAGTCTATCATCTCCTTCATTCCACAATACGAGTGCTATGGTCACTTTTGGCTTAATATTGTTAAAGGAGACTTTTCATTCTGCCAATTCTCGATTTTTTTTGTATAGAAAGGAGTGAAAGCACAAGTTAAAATAACTATTGAATCTAATGATTTTTTTTTGTATGGAAAGAGGTGAAAGTACAAGTTGAAATAACTATTGAATCTAATGATTTTCGGATTAAATTGCAATTTAAATTTTAAAAAATTAATTCTTCTATTATTATTTATTTTTATGGTCCTTAGAGCCTTTTAGTGTATTGAACTCATTTGGTGTTGGGTCGAGCCTTTTACATCCCTAAATCTGTGGCCGATGTTTGAATGCAATGAATTTTAACTCTCAACAAGAAAAAAAGAAAAATTGTTCTCAAAGATTGTTGCATCGTTTTCTTCGTTACTCAAATCTTTGCTTTAACCTGTCTCCCTTGGCATTATTCGTATCAATTTCTATACATGATGACTATTTTAGGTTATTGGAGTAATTTACTCTTTTTTTTCCCGATTGCTTTTATATTTGATTTTCGTGTAGAACTAACATCGTGTTTTATAGTTTCTCTCTTTTGTCCTCCTCTTGGTGCTCTGCATATTCTTTTGAATATTCCAATTCCAACTGTTTTTTTTTTTTTTTTAAAAACAAAACAACACTACTTATATGTTCAGCAAATCAAGATAATACATCCATTACAATGTCTTGATTAAGGATGGGCTTTTTCAATTTTAGACTTTTAAATTTTGAATCAAATAGTAAATATTTTTAACATTTTAAACTATCAAAATTAATATTTTACAATATAGAAATTTTATTTTATTTTATTTTATTTATTTTATTTTATTTTATTTTATTAGGAAAAATGGGGTACTCATCAAGCTTTAAATGTAAGGTGTGAATTTATTGGATCGAGAGATATTTTTTGTTAAACAGAAGCAACTCAGGGGTGCCATGTGAACGTTTAAAACACTGCGAGGAGTTTGGCCGTTTGGCCGTTGAACCAGAAGCAAAGCCAACTCGCCAGGTGCCAACTGTCCTTCACGTCGCCGTTGAAACGGCCTTTATGCTCCTTCGCCTTTCTCTTCTCTTCTCCTCTCCTCCTCATTCACCATTCTCCCTTTCGTTCCTCAGTTCTAATGGCGCGTCTTCTCTCATGCTCCACTTCTCTCCATCTCTTCAATCCTCTCCCAACAACTGCAATCTCCTCCATTCACTCTTCTTCAAACCTATTCTTCTCTCCCAATTCTAACCGCTTCACCGTCCCTCGGTCGGAACGTTCCACTTTTGGTAAAGAGTTGCACGCTTTGTGCGGTGAAGGCGATGGGAGGCTTCTGCCGCCTGTAGGAGAAAGCGTTTGGGCGGGCCAGAGAGGATACCGGAAAGTGAGGAGGCGGGCGGTGCCGAAGAGTAAAGATGCAGAGTTGGCGCTCAATGTCAGCATTTGCATTGAAGAAGAGATGCCTAATGATCCTGAAATTTTGGTACATAAGCTACTTATCTAGTTTGTAATTCTTGTTTAGAAGATATAGCCTGGAAATTGTTATGGTTAGGATTTGTTTATTGAGAAAAGGAAGCATAATTCAAGCAAAATTATTGTCTTTCTTATTATGATTGGCAATTGGGCACATTCGTTTGTATTTATGTATGCAGAGGATAGCAGAATTGCTTCGTCTTAACGTGCCAATGGCAATGAAGGTAGCGTTTGATGGCTTAAAAGATTCAGCTTATAAAACGAGAGATATGGCTGTAAGTGATGTTGGAGGATACCAAAGTGTTGAGTTGTCTGTACTTCTTTGCAATGATAAATTCATTCGCAAACTTAATAAGGAGTGGAGAGGTGAAGACCATGCTACTGATGTTCTCTCCATGTCACAACATGTTCCTGAACTCAAGCTTCCAGTTGTAAGTAATATATCTCTCCACTAAGGAAGAATGCATCTAGATTGCAACAAGTTGATTTGTTTTTTTGGTACTTCTTTACAGCTTATGTTGGGTGACATTGTCATCTCTGTTGAGACAGCTGCACGACAAGCAGAGGAAAGAGGGCATGCTCTTACTGATGAAATTCGCATCCTCCTGGTGGGTGGCAAAACTAAAATTTCATTCCTTCACTACATGCACACATTTGCATCTGCTAGTGGCATGGTTTTTCGTTTTGCTATAAGTCCAATGAATATCACGAGAAGCGTCAATTACCTACAACTTTTTCTTGGTATCTTAGAGAATCACAGATTGACATTCATGACAGGCACCTAATAATTCCTTAATTCTTTTTGCAGGTTCATGGTTTGCTGCATCTTTTAGGATTTGATCATGAGATAAGTGAAGAGGCTGAAGCTGAAATGGAGAAGGTGGAGGAGCTTCTGCTAAAGAGTTCTGGGTGGAAGGGAAAAGGTCTAATTCAGAATGCATATGATGCTGAGACTACCATGAATCTTCAAACAGAAAATTTAGATGGTAATTATAATGTATTATTGTTTGTTGATAGAAGGCTATGCATTCTATGTTTATTTTGGAGCTATAAATGCTACAAATATTTTGGGACGTTCTCGTCGCAAGCTGAATCGGATACAATTCCTAAACCAGGATCGAGCCCCTTGGGTATTGTGGATCGCTAGTGCTTCGGATGGTTCCATCTCGTCTCGCACGAGTAGCTCTTGCCTCACAGGCCCACTAACTCCGCATAATTTTCTGACTCAGTGTGATTCTGATATCGATCGTAACAATCCGGTCCAAACTGATCCAAACAATATTTGGATCCATTTTTCACTTGGCTCAAGATAGTTAACTTAAATTGCTTATTAGTTTTTGCTAATTTATTTATAAACCCACCAATTCTCCAATAAACAATGGATGTGGAACACTAATGATAATCTTACAGTTTCCATGTTATCAGGAAGGAAGAGAGAAGGCAGTCTTCAATTCTATAAACCAAAATTCAGCTATATCTTTTGTGACATGGATGGTGAGATCACATTGATGGAGTTGAATGTTCTGCAGGTTTAAAATTTCGCTTCTGATGTTTTTTCCTTCTTTCTATCTGGATGCAAGGAACATTGCTGAACAGCAAAAGTCAAGTTTCCTTGACAAATGCAAAAGCTTTGAAAGAAGCATTGTCAAGGGGAATAAAAGTGGTGATAGCAACTGGAAAAGTAAGAAACTATGGGATCTTACCCCTTTCATTTCCAGTTAATTGATACCAGGAAATTTTCTTCGGTCATTTTACTAGGAAATTTATTTTGCTTGTGGTTATTTATTGCTGCAATGGCTGTTGTTCTCTTTGTTCTTTTTTTCCTTCACTGGATATGATGTGTATTCCATGAAGGTTCTAGCTGGTAGTTGTTGATTTGAAATCTGGAACAGGCCCGGCCTGCTGCAATAAGTATTTTGGAGATGGTGGATTTAGCCGGTAAAGATGGTGTTATCTCAGAATTCTCTCCTGGAGTGTTTTTACAGGTTTCCTTTTTTTTTTTTTTTTTTCCTTTACATTGATTTTTGTTATCTTCATGCTTTTATTTGTTTTCAACAGAAGTCCCATATTTTCAGTTGTACAGCTTGAACATCAAGATTTGTCAAGGACATTGTCAGACTGCATGTAGAGCTCTTGTTGTTTATATCTGTGTTTCCATTTTGATAAATACAATCATAAGCCTTAAGTTTTCTTAAATTCAACTTTTTATGGTACATATTTAGCTATTGACAAATTGGGTTACATGTTCTTGTATCCTGGTTCTCCAAGAGCACAATGTGACGATTGGTCTTTCTTGTACAAGTTGCCATCTAGACGCAAAAGAGGGCTTTACTAGTCTTCAGGCTACTTTATATCCCTCTTCTGGAAGCAAATATTGATTTCATTTGAGCTGAGGTGCTTGAAGGCCAATCACTTTGCATGGAGGAACCTATCAGTATTGGCGACTACAGCCTGAATGGATCAGTTAATTAGAATCTCTTTAACAATCTCCACTTCTTGAAAGGTCTAAGATATGAAATGAAAAATCTTGCATATTTCTTCTTTCTTGCTAATATTTCATCTTTACTGTATCAATACGGGCAACAGGTCTAACCTAGTTTGAGGTACACGTTTGCAAAAAATTAAGGTGCAAATTCCTACAGTAAATTAATGGCCTTTGGCATTCTGAATTTTTTTGTAAGAGGCCCAGTTAACCATATCAAATTCCTGGGAGCTGTAAAAACAAACAGCAAATTCTTGTATTGATAGATCTATGGATGCACAAACAGACAATGTGTCCTTAAGATGCTTCTTCTTTAAAGCTTTCTTTTATACTCTAAACCTCCTAGTTATACTCTTCCTTATATGCTTTAGTTTTACTTTCTACTTACATATTTCTTCTCCTTATTCTACCCAATCAAACAAATTACTTCTCGTAGATATATGTTAACACTACACTCTACACCAATAATGAAAATCCTCAAGGCCAGTGAGTAGCTAACATACTTTCTGCTTGCATGTGATGTTCTTTGTGTTTAGTCTAGCTGTTGATCTAATTTCCATTTAATGTATCTTATTTTCATTTCTTTTTTACTTAATTCCAGGGGCTGCTTGTTTATGGTAGACAGGGTCGGGAAATTTTTAGAAGAAATTTAGATCCAAGTGTTTGCAGAGAGGTACTAGTTTGCTTTCTAAAAGTTTATTTGATTTGCAGCTTCTGCCTAATGCATTCATATACTTCAGTTTTAGCATCAATTGAAATCTATTTTAATTGAGCAAGAAGCTTTACCACTGATAGTTAGGGCAAGTGGTTTGGCATGAAGCTATAAGTTCATGTGTGTTTGTCGCTTCTGCCCTTTTGAAAAACTCTTAAAATGCTGTGTAGTTAATAGAAATTAATTTTCATCTATTGAAGAAAAAATGGAAATTAATAAAGCTATCCAGAATATGTTTTGTGTGTTCTCTCTTCAGGAATCAGGATGGGGCTGTGACGTACACATGCAACCATGAATGGTTTTAGTATTTTCCTTCTTCTTGTTTTTGACCAGGTTGCAATTAACAATTGCAGGCATGCCTCTATTCTTTGGAGCACAAGGTTCCTCTTATTGCATTCAGCAATAACCGTTGCTTAACACTATTTGATCACCCGCTTGTTGAGTCATTGCATACCATATATCAGGAGCCAAAGGTGCATATATGGTAACACTACTCTTGATATTGCTTGAACAAGTTGCGTAATGTAAATAGTTAATGAAAAGAATCTTTACAGGCAGAGATCATGCCTTCAGTTGAACAACTCCTGGCTGCCTCTGACATACAGGTATGGTCACAAAAATTATTTTGTGCTTGTTCCAAAGCATCAGAAGGGTAACCGTATAGATGTATTATGCTCGATAGGTGCTCGTCAAATAGTTACATTTATAATGGAACAAGAAAAACAGGAGGGAGAAATACAAAGAATTAAGGTTGACTGTGTGGCAGATGGTTTGGGTTTATGGGTATTAACCGAGTTGTTGCATTTCCACTTTGAATTTGGTTATGTCCATAATCTGATTGTGATCCTTGGAAAATCAGTTCACATTGCAGTGCATCTAACGAAAATGCAAATAATTCGACTTTTACTTGTAAATCAGAATCCAGAACTGTGAGCAATGCGTTCTCTCTTATTTACATCTATGCTTGTACATGTGTGTGCACTTCAGAAAATGGATATAAATCAGGAGTTCAGGTGTTCATTTTACCCCCTTTTGACTTTTCCAATCTTTGGATTTACAGAAGATGCTCTTTTTTGACACTGCTGAGAGTGTGTCTACTTCATTGCGGCCATACTGGTTAGAAGCAACAGGGGGTCGTGCCAATGTTGTCCAAGCTGTTCCGGACATGCTTGAACTTGTTCCACGTGGAACGTCAAAGGGGAGTGGAGTAAAATTGCTGCTTGATCATTTGGGTGTCACTACAAAGGAGGTATTTGACATTTATGAATAGAACATATTCTTTTTATTTTTAATAAAAGTAAAAATAAATATCACCCGTGATAGTTGCTGTTGTTATCTTGCCATTATGGACTACATTGTGGTGCATGTTGTTTTGGAATTTTGATAGGCTTCAGTCATAAAAATACATCAATAACATAAACCTAACCATTGTCTCTGGGAGAAATGAAAGTATTCCAGTAGAACAACTTAAAATTTGCATGGTAATGTTGAAACATTCATGCTGAATCATCATTAAAGAAGATTATTAATTAAGAAAGGTTGTTGTATCTGCTTATATTGTATGATATTAGGAAAACAAAGTAAAAAAAGATGGAACATGAGGAATCAAGATTAATTTATCCTTTGTAACTTGTAAATCTGGCCATTTTAGGACAATTCAAATTTTCAGGTTCAATTAGGGATGAAACATTCAATTTAAGACCTTTTTTTTATACAAGTTAATTTATGATTAAATTTCAATTATTATCTACTTGGATAAGTTTAACACATATGTCTCTCAACTTTAAATTGTATTACAAAGATCTCCATACCTCAAATTAATATATATTGACCAATATAGAAGGTTCATAATTAGGAGGATTCAGATATTTGGGATCCTAATTATTCTTAATCATAGAAATTTTATTTTTTCAACATTTATTATAAATATTCCTAATTAGGTGTGTAGTAAATATTCCTAATTAGGTGTGTAGTAAATATTCTTAAATTAGGTCGATTTTTTATGTATAAATACTAAAATATTGTAAAGATCAATTTAGTTGGAATACAATACAAAATTTCTCTCAAAATTCTTCATGGTATTAGAGCCCTAAACCTGATGGTTGGGTTTCAATTTGAATCAATTTCAATTTTAGGGTTTTTGGAACCCTAACTCCTTGAATTGGTACTGCCACACCTAGGAGCCTCCCTTTGACTCATCGCCACCACCAACAGTGTCGCCGGCCAGTTCTCAAATTCTAACACCGAATCTTTGAGCACGTGAGCCTCATGCGCCATTGTGTTGGTGTGTGAGCTTCTAGTTGCGTCGGATTTTTCTTTCCAGGCTTTGTCGGTGATTCTTTTGCCTATTTCCAGCCACTTCCTATTGCTTCTTGGTTCTCTTGGTGTTTACAATTTCTATTGAGTTATTTTACAAGTTCTATTTGGTTAGATATATTGTTTCATTGTTGTTTTCTAGCCTGAGCAAAGTAGACATGAAAGCAGCTAGTGAGGGTAATGTAAGTGCTTCTCATAATGCTTCGTCTCTTAATAATATTCCATGAATTATTGATTTTGATGCAAATAGACACATGATGGGCTCTTCTAAAGACTTCCTTAATTATCTTCCATGTCTACAAAAGGACATTGTTAGAATAGTAGATGATTCTTTCACTCTTATCTCTAGAACCAATTCTATTTTTTATACCTCAAATATCAAGTTATCCTCTGTCCTTCATGTTCTTTATTTTCTTGTTAATCTTTTATATGTTAGTACTCTCACCAAAGCACTTAACTGTAAAATTAAATTTTTTTCCTAACTATTATGTTATTCAGTACCTTCAAACTGGAAAGAGGATTAACAATAGTAGATTGCACGATAACTTATATATGTTGAAAGGGAATCTGAGTTTGAATTCACATCAAGCTCTTTTTGGAAGTGTTAGAGTGTGAATATAATCTGTCCATAATCATAGGAGATTACATAATTATAGGTTAATTGATTGATAGAGGATTCTTAGGAATTGCCTTAATAAGACTTTGTAATTTGTATATATACACACTCACTTCAATGGAGAAATATACTGAAATTGCCCAAGTATTCCTTATCTTATTACATGGTATCAAAGCCATTCCCATAAAGATTTAATTTTTTTCTCTCCAGTCGTGTTTTAAATTTTTTGGAGATGTAGGGCTCATGTTCTTTTGGATTATCCATCTAGGGTAATATTTGTCTCTCACCGCCCACCTAGGGAGGACGCTGGAGTCGCCTTGCAGCCTCCTTGTCAAATTTGTGGTTTGTTTCCCATTTGATTGTTCGGTGGAGGTATTTTTGATACTGTTCATGTCGGGTATTGTTCACGATGACTACTGTTCACGATGGCTACTGTTCACTGGATTACTTTTTGTTATCTTCCTTCAATTCGTTTGAAGGCATAGGAGTATAGGGTTTTAGTTGAAATGGTTTATGACACTAAAACTCATATTATTAAAATTATCCCAACATCTTCAGTAGCGGCTGAGACAGTAAAACATGTCTTATTTCCTCTTCATTAAATGGGTCATTGATTCTGGTGCCACGGATTACATGACAAGTAATCCTTATATTTTTACTATTTCGATTTCATAAAACGCCTTCTCTTGTTATTATAGCTGATGGGTCAACTTATAATGTTGAGGGCTCTGGGACTGTTAAATCTACTCCTTCTATTACCCTATCATCTGTACTAAGTTTATCTAATATTGCCTTTAGTTTAATTTCTGTGAGTAAACTTACCAAAAACCTAAATTGTTGTATTTTCTTTTTTCCTGATCATTGTCTCATTCAGAAATTTATGACGAAACAGATTATTTGTAAAGGATATGTATCTGGGGGTCTCTACATTTTGCATGCATGGGTGCTTTAGTCCGTTGCCTACTCCAGTGTCGTGTCTCCGTTTGAAACACATTGTCGGTTGGGACACCCTTCTTTGCCGGTTTTGAAGAAGCTATGCCCTCAATTTCATGAGGTATCTTTACTAGAATGTGAGTCATGTCATTTTGCAAAACATCATCGAAACTCTTTAAGTCCTAGGGTCAATAAATGAGCTGAGTCTGCTTTTAAATTAGTTCATTCAAATGTTTGGGGCCATGTCCGGTTGGATCTAAGACTGGATTTAGGTATTATATCACTTTTGTGGATGATTACTCTAGAATGACTTGGATTTATTTTATGAAGCATCGTTCAGAAGTGTTTTCTCATTTTTCTGCTTTTTATGCTGAAATCAAGACTCAATTTAATGTTTCTGTGCAAATTTTGTTGAGCGACAATGCTAAAGAATATATGTCAAAATCATTCCAGGCTTATATGACTCAACATGTATTTTTCATCAATCGTCATGTGTTGATATACCCGCTCAATATGGAGTAGCTGAAAGGAAGAATCGACATCTCCTTGAGACTGCTCGAGCTCTGTTGTTTCAAATGTAAGTTCCTAAGCAATTTTGGGTTGATGTTGTCTATACTACATACTTTCTCATTAATTGCATGCCCTCCACAGTACTAAACGGTAATACTCCTTATAATATTCTCTTTCCTAAGAAACTATTATTTCCTCTTGAACCACGACTATTTAGCAGCTCTTGCTATGTTCGGGATGTTAGACCTCAGGTGACTAAATTTAATCCTAAAGCTTTGAAGTGTGTTTTTTAAGGATATTCTCGCCTTCAGAAGGGGTATTGGTATTACTCTCCAGACCTCAATAAACATTTGGTTGGTCTCAACAGATGTAGCCTTTTCTGAGCAAATTCCTTTTTATCTTGTTGCACAAACCTCACCTGATCAAGAGGAGGACGTTGAATGGCTCATCTATAAAATCATATATGATGGTGGGACCTCTTCGAGTATGCCTTCTATTGTACAATCCGATGGTAACATTCCTCCTAGTACTCAACATCCTGTTAAATCATTAGTTGTTCAAGTTTACTCTCGGAGACCAGTACCCGATGATACATATCCTGAACCAGAATCTTCTTCGCCATCTGATCCACCATCGAGTGACATTGACCTCCCTATTAGTCTTCGTAAAGGTAAACGACAGCATAAATCTACCTATTCTGTTGCTAACTTTTTGTCTTATGATCACCTGTCTCCTTTTTCTACCTCCTTAATTGTCTCTCTATATTCCATTTCTTTCCCTAAAAAAGTTAAAGAGGCCTTGGCTTATTCTGGATGGCGTGATGCAATATTTGAGGAGAATGCTCTAGATAAAAATCATACTTAGGAACTAGTTGATTTACCCTCTGGCAAGAAGGCTGTAGGCTGTAAATGAGCTTTTGCCATCAAAGTCAATCCAGATGGTTCCATAGCGAGGCTTAAGACCCTTCTTGTAAACCTATGACTTTGACTATTCTGACACTTTTTCTTCTGTGGCAAAAATGTCCTTAGTTCGCTTGTTCATCTCCTTAGTTGCTTCTCAGCATTGGCCTTTACGCCAATCAGATATCAAGAATGCATTTTTACATGGCGACCTCCAAGAGGAGATGTATATGGAGCAACCACCAGGGTTTGTTGCTCATGGGGAGTATGGAAAAGTTTGTCATTTGAAGAAATCTTTGTATGATTTGAAGCAAAGTCCCCATCCATGGTTTGGCAAGTTCAGTAAAGTTGTTCAAAAATTTTGATTGGAAAAAAGTAAGTGTGACCATTCAGTCTTCTATAAAAATTCAGATACTGGTATTATTCTCCTTATTGTATATATTGATGATATTGTCATTACCGGGAATGATAGTACAAGGATCTCTTCTTTCAAAAACTACTTGCATGCGAGTTTTCATATCAAAGACTTGTGTCAACTTAAGTATTTCTTAGGAGCCGAAATCTTGAAGAGTAAAAGGGAAATTTTCTAATATATGTTTTACAAAGGATGATAGAGACCCTTATAATGATCCAGAGAGGGGTACAGGAGGTTGGTTGGAAAACTGAACTACCTTATATTCCTAATATATGTTTCGCAAAGGATGACAGAGACCCTTATGATGATCCAGAGAGATACAAGAGGTTGGTTGGAAAGCTGAACTACCTTATGGTGATGACTCGATCAGATATTATTTTTGCAGTAAGCGTTGTAAGTTAGTTCATGTCTGCACCTACGGTGAAACATTGGGCCACTCTAGAACAAATTCTATGTTATTTAAAAGAGAATTCTAGACTCGATATACTCTACAGTGATCATGGGCATACTGCACTTGAGTGTTTTTCTGATGCTAACTAGGCGAGATCTAAAAGTGATAGAAGGTTGACTACAGGCTACTGTGTATTTGTTGGAGGAAACCTAGTATCTTGAAAAAGTAAGAAGCAAAATATGGTATCCAGATCCAGTGCCGAGTCAGAATACAGGGCCATGGCTCAATCCACTTATGAGATTCTGTGGATAAATCATCTGTTGAAGGAAGTTGGTATGGATGTTGCGTCACCCGCAAAACTTTGGTGTGATAATTAGGTTGCTCTTCACATTGCTTCCAATCCAGTATACCATGAACGGACTAAGCATATTGAAGTTGATTGTCATTTCATCCATGAGAAGATTCAAGAAAATTTAATCTCCACCAGTTATGTGAAGACAGGAGATCAACTTGGTGATCTGCTCACCAAAACTTTAAATGGGCCTCGAATAGAATATCTTTCTAACAAGTTGGGTATGATAAACATCTATGATCCAATTTGAGGGGAGCATTAGAGTGTGAACATAATATATACATAATCATAGGAGATTACATAATTATAGACTAATCGATTGATAGATGATTCATAGGAGTTGTCTTAATAAGGTCTTACTTCAATGGAGAAATATACTGAAATTGCCCAATTATTCCTTATCTTATTACAGGAAGAAATCAGAATGTCAACCAGAAAATCATATAGTGGCATCAATGGTTAGAACATCCATCCTTCTTTGTTTTAGAGAAACTTTATCCTAATTTATTTCTCAAGCTTCAGTGTGATTCTTTAGTTTGTGATGCTTGTGAGTATGCTAAGCATATAAGAACCTCTTATCCCTCAAGTAATAATAGGAGTACAATTCATTTTGTGACCATTCATTCTAACGTTTGGGGACCTATTCAAATGGTATCACTGTCTTATAATCGTTGGTTTGTTATTTTTATTAATTGTTACACTCGCATAACTTGGGTTTATTTGATAAAGGCAAAGAGTGATATGTTTTCTTACTTTTAATCTTTTCACAAGATGGTTTGTACTCAATTTAATACTAAGATAAAAGTTTTGAGAAATCATAATGGCACAGACTACATGGATAGTCATTTTTCTGCTTACCTGGAGTTAGGGCTGTAAATGAGCCAAGCTATTCGTGAGCTACTCGAGACTCGACTCGATAAAAACTCGATCGAGTTCGGCTCGTTTTTTAAACGAGCCAAGCTCGAGCTCAATTTTGAGGCTCGTCACTTAAACGAGCTGAGCTTGAGCTCCATAGTATTCGGCTCGTTAAGGCTCGCGAACTGGCTCGTTTTTAGGCTCGCGAGCTAGCTCGTTGAGAAGGCTCGCGAGCAGGCTCGTTGAGAAGGCTCACGAGCAGGCTCGTTAAATAGGCTCGTGAGTAATATTGTTTAAATAAATTGGTGAACCAATTCATTAAATAAATTTATGAACAAATTCATATATTATTAAAAAAATAAAAATAACTATAAAGTTATAAAATTTAAACTATTATAAATACTTGAAAATTATAGTATTGAAAATTACAAATAATTAAGATTAATTATTATAATTAATATTCTTTAAAATTAAATTATAAAAATCTTTTGTATATAATTATTATAATAAGATTCCATAAAATTAATGTATAATCACAAATAATTAATATTAATTATTATAATAAGTATTCTTTAAAATTATAGTACTACATGATAAATTGAGTTGTAAAAATTATATACATTTTAAAATTAAAGTATAATTATAAAAAATTTTTTTTATATAATTAAGCATACAATATAAAAGATGATAATAATTATCAAAGTATATTAATAATAATTAATTAAGGTTATATGGATGTTGAAATTGAAATTCAAGTTAACTAATTGAACAAGTATGAAGATGATTATGAAGATAATTAAATTATATTAGCTTGTTTCAACTGTTGGAAGTTGGAATCAACTTTATTCATTTGATATTAAACTTTGTGTGTAATCTAATTTTATTATGTTGTTGAATTTATATTTATTTGTGTTATTTTAGTTATAAATTGTGTTACGTAATTTTTTTTATGTACACTCTCTTTTTTTTATATTATTTAAATTAATGATGATTAAAAACTGATTAAAGTGTAATTATTAATTCGAGCTCGAGCCTGAACTTGAGCTCAAACCAAACTTTTTAATTTTGAGCTCGGTCTCGAGCTTTTTTAACGAGTTTCTTAATCGAGCTTTTCGAGTTCGAGCTCGAGTTTTATTAACGAGCTTCTTAATCGAGCTTTTCGAGCTCGAACTCGAATTAGGCTCGTTATTAAATCGAACGAGCCTTTCACGAGTCGAGCTCGAATCGAGCTCGATTATAATATTTAATTCTCGAGCCGAGCTCGAATCAAATATTAGAGCTCGAGTCGAGCTCGAGCTTCCAAACTTTTTTAATAAACGAGCTTGAGCTTTACAAAGCTTGGCTCGGCTTGGTTCGATTACACCCTTACCTGGAGTCTAATGGGATACAACATCAAATTAGTTGTCCTTACACTAGTGCCTAAAATAGTGTTGTTGAAAGGAAAAATAGGTACGTGTTGGAAGTAGCCAGATCTCTCATTTTCATCATAAATCTTCCAAAAACCTATCGATGAGATGCAGTCTTAGCCGCAACTTATCTCATTAATAGAATATCTCTCAAAACTCTAGTCTTTAAAAGTTCCTTAGAGTTGCTACAAGAGAAAAATGTTTATACTATTCCATCAAAGGTGTTTGGGTGCACGTATTTTATTCATACTAGGATAGGTAGAAAGCTCAATCCGAGGGCTCTTAAATGTGTGTTTGTTGGGTCCTCTCCCACACAGAAGGGTTATAAGTGCTACCATTCTCCACTTAGAAAATATTTTGTCAGTATAGATGCTATATTTAGAAAGATTGAATCTTACTTCAGTACTAATCTATCACCTCTCCATGGGAGGACAATGAGAGAGAAGAGATGATTTATTGTTCTATAACTCTAGAGCATTTTATTCAAGATGAGACTACTATATAGGGGAGGACTATTGGTGATCAGGAAAAAAATAATTGGGCGTTTTGATAACTTAAATTTAATGAGATACTCAAGAAAAGACAAAACAGTAGTAGAAAAAGCCATTGTGCAGCCTACTCAGTGTCATAAATCTTCCTCTTCTCCATCTGGTGAGTCAACTCTAAACTCTAAGCCCATTAATGATCTAAATAAATCAATTGCTCAAAGAAAAGGAGTTAGTTCTTGCACAAAACACTCTATTTAGTTCTTGCACAAAACACTCTATTTAGTTCTTGCACAAAACACTCTATTTCTAACTTTCTCTCTTATGATTCTTTGTCTCAATCATATAAAGCATTTGCCTTGTCTATTTCCTCTGTGTTTATCTCATAGGATTGAAAGGAAGCTCTCAAAGATTCTAATTAAAATGGAGCAATGGTTGAAAAAATGAAAGTTTTGGCTAAAAATAAGACCTGGGAGTTGGTGATTCTTTCACCTAGAAAAAAACTAGTTGGCTGCAAATAGGTATTCACTCTGAAACACAAAGTAGATAGATTAATTGAAAGATTTAAGGCCAGATTAGTTGCCAATGGATACACTCAAACCTATGGAGTAGATTACCATGAGACATTTGCCCCTGTTTCCAAAATAAATTCAATAAGAGTTTTGTTATCTTGCGCTGCCAATCTTGACTAGGACCTACAACAATTTGACGTGAAAAATTCATTCCTCCATGGAGACTTAGAGGAGGAAGTATACATAGATCCCTCTTAGATTTGCTAATGAAAAAAAACCCAAGGAAAGGTGTGCAGTTAAAGAAGGCGCTGTATGGATTGAAACAGTCATCTAGAGCTTAGTTTAACCGATTCAACTAAGCTATAATTTCTTTTAGCTATCAATAGAGCAATGTTAATCATACTCTGTAGCTCAATTAAAGAAGCTTCTAGCTCAGGAATTGGAAATTAAAGATCTAGGAAAACTTCAGTATTTCCTGGGAATTGAGGTTGTTAAATTGAAGAACAGAATCTTTATCTCTCAGAGGAAACACATTATGGATCTCTTAGAAAAAACTGGTATATTAGGTTGCGAATTAGTAGAAACTCCTATTGAGAGCAATCACAAATTGCAGGCTGGAACTAGTGAACCAGTAGATATTGGCAGATATTTGAGATTGGTAGGCAGATTAATATATCTCTCATATACTCGACCTGATATAGCCTATGCAGTCAGTCAATTTATGAATGATCCTCGTGAACCCCACATGCAAACTGTCTTTTGCATTTTGCGATACCTGAAGTTTGCTCTTGGAAAAGGCCTCTTATCTTCCAAACATGGCATCTCCAAATAAATACATTCATAGATGCAGATTGGGCTGGATTCCTTGATGATAGAAGGTCAACTAGTGGTTACTACACATTTGTGTGAGACAACCTTGTCACTTGGAGAAGCAAGAAGCAAGAAGCAAAGTGTTGTTGCTCGATCAAGTGCTAAAGCGAAATATAGAGCGATAGCACAAGGTGTTTGTGAACTCTTATGGTTGCAAAGGTTGCTGAAGGAATTGAAACTGCTAGAGTGGGACAAATTGCTCTTTTACTATGATAATAAAGCTTCCATCAGTATAGCTCATATTCGGTTCAACATGATCGAACAAAGTACATAGAGATTGATCATCACTTCATTAAAGAAAAGTTAATAAATGGTATCTTGAGATTAGATAATATGACTTCTGATAAATAGTTAACTGATATGTTTACCAAAAGGCTCAGCAACAAGACCTATCATGCCTTGGTTTGCAAGTTGGGTATGTGTGATATCTATATACCAACTTGAGGGAGATTGTTGACCAACATAGAAGGTTCATAACTAGGAGAAATTAAATCTTTGGAATCCTTATTATGCTTGATTATAGGGATTTTATTTTTCTACCTTTATTGTAGGTATTTCTAATTGGTTGTGTTGTAAATATTTCTAAATTAAATTAATTTTTTATATATAAATACTTAAATCTTGTAAAAATCAATTTAATTGGGATAGGATAAAAAATTTATTCCAAAATTTTTCGATATGTATTATATGGACCCTTATACTTCAATTTAATACACTTATAATTTATTACAAAATATGCTCAACAATAAGATTGCATACACTATTTTGGTAATATAAAAAAAAAAAGAAGAAAAAAGCTATTACCAACCTGCATAAAAAGGGAAATCATCATGCTTATTAGAGTTTGGATGTAATTGAAATAAAGTAAAAGAATATATATTCTTAAATTTTGCCTTGCACTAAAATAATACTAATTGAAATCAAGATAAGTTAGATGTGATGAATCATTTAGATTAAATGTCAAGTTTACTTACTATTCAAAATGCACCTCTTCACTTAAAGATTAAATACTTATGAATTTATTGAAATAAAAAAATAATACTTGTGTAAACAACTTGTATTTAATTAATTTAGAATGAGAATTTTATTTAATTATCTTAAAAGTTATGGTGAAAATTTAATATGTTCAAAGAGGATTTAATTAACACTTATCAATTCTGAACGAGATTTACTAGAAACTTCTTACTTTTGCTAATAGGCTTCTTATTAATTTACTCTATGTATATTACACAATCTCCAATAGTCTTGAATTTGTTAATCTCGTTTTTCTATTATTATTAATTACACCGACAAGCTTCTCAGTATTCCATCATCTTTCTTTCTTTGTTTTCTCAACTTTTTAGCTCTTTCAAGAACATTTTCCTTCGCTTTATATTCTTTTGTTTATTACAAGCTTCTTCATCCCTTTTCTCAATTTAAATGGTGATTCTAGTGAGATTTTTACAGCTCCCTTCTCCCTTCAAACGTGATTTCTCAACCCTTATACCTTCCTTTTCTATTTGAGAAGAAAAAACAATGTTCTTTTAGTTATTCTTGTCATCTTGAGAGAAAATAATGCTCTTTATGTAACGACCCCAAAATGGACCGTCACCGGCGCTAGGATTCAGGTCAGCTTAAGGCCGCCAGAACGCGTAGCAAGCCTGCTATACTCTCTGTGTACTTGTCATACTCATACATGATCATACATTTTCTGTGAAAATAAAAACTCTTTGCTGAACCAAGACTTAACCTGTGCATGCACTATCTCTGTACTCTGTACTCTGTACTCTGTACCCCTGACTAGAGCTTGCTCTAGATGGGTAATTCATACCTGTTAAGCCTGGTTTTTCACATACAAGAAAACAACTATACATATACAGATCATGGACAACATAAACATCACTAAGTCAAGCACATTTCTAACTTTATACACAACTATTACATCTCTTTCAAATTACATGTCCACTCTACACTATTACAATTCTCTTTACTCTTTTTGGTACTCTGCTGATCTCCTCTCTATACTGTACACTGAACCTGCAAAACTGGGGTTAAAGGAGTGGGATGAGCTCTATAGCCCAGTGAGTAGAACAGTAAAACATCTCATTAAAATATGAACTCATGGAATGCGTCATAACACAGACAATCCACATCAAGAGTAAACCTGTCACCACATAGTCCCAGTAACTCTGTGCCAGGGCGTAGAATCAAGCACCTGGTCTTCCTGTCATATATGTATATGTGTATATAACACCTATGTACTTACCATTGCCAGGGCGTAGTCAAAGGTTCCTGGACTTTGCTATACCTGCCAGGGCGTAGTCAAAGGCTCCTGGACTTCTCTATACCTGCCAGGGCGTAGTCAAAGGCTCCTGGACTTCCTGTCTGTGACTATTGGATCATTCAACATTTACCCACATCAACAAATAACTATGCAATGCAGCATATTCGTGGATTCTAATGCAAACAACCTACTGTATACTCATGATGCATGAACTATGCTAAAAGCATTGTAGTTCTCAATTAAAAACATTAAGTTTAGTTCCACTCACCTCTGGCTCTGGACTGACTCTGCAGGCTCTGTAAACTCTGGAGCAGAACTCACTGCTGCTCACTCTGGTTCCTCTGGTCTGTACCTATACAGATGGACTCAACTGAGGGACCAAACTAGCTTATGAATACCTCTATTAAACTCCCCAAGAATCCCCTTAAACTCACTCAACTAGCCATGCAAAGCATGCAAGAGAAGGCTGGACAGAACACTTTCGGCGGCAGGTTCGGCGGCCGAAAGTCCTCTCCAGAGACGAAACTCAAGCACCTTCGGCGGCCGAACTTCCACTTTCGGCTGCCGAACCCTTTCGGGGGCAAGTTTCGGAGGCCAAAAGGCACTCCAGAGACGAAAGTCTCTAACCTTCGGCGGCACCTTCGGCGACCGAACTTCCCTCCAGAGCCGAAAGTCCAAAAGCTCGGGGGCAAGCTTGGGCAGCCGAAGCCACCTCCTCACACCTCCTCAGGGGTTCGGCGGCCGAATGTACCTTCGGCTGCCGAACCTGAGTTCATCAGCAGGGCAGAAACTTGCCCTGCCTCTCGCCAAATGCACCAAACTCCTCTCCAACTTCACACCACACTTCCTCCACCTGCATACACTTATGTATATGCTCAAAGGGGTCAACAACTACCTAAAAACCCCAAACACACAACACAAACAACACAGAAACAAGCTCTATGCACAAAATCATCAAAACCTCTCAAATAACCCTATTCATGCAACTCTCTCCATAAACCCCATAAAACCTTCAGAAAACATAAAAACAAGTTTAGGATCTTTCCTTACCTCTTGAAACCAAGTAGATGAAGGATCCTAACGTGGAGTTTTGGAGCAACTTGCCTTCAAACTCTCCAAACTTCACAACTTTGAGTTTTGACCTTAAAACCTTCAAATAACCATGAAAACTAATCAAATCTTTGCATGATTTAATGAAAACATGAAGAAATACTCACAAAGGACAGAGTTTCACCTCAGCAAGTGAAAGAAACGGTGCTCTACCGCTTCAACCAACTGAGGGCCATTTATAGGTGGCTGGCCAGACCACCTTCGGCGGCCAAACGTGAAACCGAAAGCCATGTATGTTCGGCGGCCGAACCTCAACTTCGGCGGCCGAACCTGGCTTTTCTGCCTTGGTTCATTTCATTAAAAAAAAACTCATTGTCTTATGCTTAAAACTTAATGACCATATCAAAACATTTAAAAACAAACATAAATCAAACCCTTCTAGAAACGTCCGACATCCAACACTCCATCGGGAAAGTAGAATTCCGATGCCGGACTCTAGCCGGGTATTACATTCTCCCCCCCTTAAGAACATTCGTCCTCGAATGTTCCTAAAACAAACAACGAACACATAATAAAAGGAGGAAACTAACCTCAAAACAAATATGGATACTGCTGAAGTATAGACTCCCGCGTCTCCCATGTACACTCTTCTAGATTATGGTGGTTCCACAGAACTTTCACCATTGGGATCTCCTTGTTCCTTAGCTGTCTGATCTGTGTGTCCAGAATCCGCACTGGCTGCTCTATATAGGTGAGATCTGTAAGAATCTCCACCTCAGGCTCACTCAGAACCTGATTCGGATCTGACACAAACTGCCGGAGCATAGAAACATGAAATACCGGGTGAATTCTCTCCATAGAGGCAGGTAAATCCAGCTTAGACGACACATTCCCGATCCTCTGCAAAATCTCAAAGGGTCCTATGTATCGTGGAGCTAACTTACCTTTCTGCCCAAAACGAACCACGCCTTTCATTGGAGACACTTTTAGCAATACCCAATTACCCTCCTGGAACTCTAACTGTTTTCTGCGCACGTCTGCATAACTTTTCTGTCTGCTCTGAGCTGTTCTGATTCTCTCTCTGATCATAGGCACCACTCTACTGATAATCTCTATCAATTCTGGCCCTGCAAGAGCCTTTTCTCCTACCTCTTCCCAGCAAACAGGTGATCTGCACTTCCTCCCATATAAGGCGTCATAAGGAGCCATTCCTATGCTAGCATGATGGCTGTTATTGTAGGCAAACTCTACCAAAGGTAGATGCTGCCGCCAAGAACCGCCAAAGTCTAATACACACAATCGAAGCATATCTTCTATGGTCTGAATGGTCCTTTCTGACTGTCCATCAGTCTGTGGGTGGAAAGCAATGCTAAAATCCAATCTCGTGCCCATCGCACTCTGCAGACTTCGCCAAAATCTAGAAGTAAACTGAGGTCCTCTATCTGAGACTATAGACACTGGGACTCCATGTAGTCTCACTATCTCATCCAGATAGACCTGAACCAACTTATCCACAGAATAGTTACTCCGAACTGGAAGAAAATGAGCAGATTTCGTGAGTCTGTCCACAATCACCCATATAGAGTCTATCCTGTTGGACGCTGCTGGTAAACCCACAACAAAATCCATAGCGATGTTCTCCCATTTCCACTCTGGAATCGGCAATGGGTTAAGCATTCCGGCTGGTTTCTGATGCTCTAGTTTCACCCTCTGGCAAACTTCACAGGCTGTCACAAACTGCGCCACGTCTTTCTTCATGGCTGGCCACCAATAAACTCTTTTGAGATCCTGATACATCTTGGTGGCTCCTGGGTGAACACTATACCTCGCATTATGAGCTTCTCTCATAATGTCTGCCTTCACATTGCTACTATCTGGTACATAAAGTCGACTCCCACAGCGAAGGATCCCTTTGCTGTCAAATCTGAACTCTGCACTGTTGCCTGACTGAACAGTCCTGGCAATTTTCATCAATTCTGGGTCCTCGTGTTGTCTCTGAGCTATCTGCTCCAGAAACACAGGTGTCACTCTCATCTGTGCTATCAACGCACCTGTACCAGACAACTCTAGCTGTAACCCCTCTTCTAAGAGCTTGTAAAGCTCCTTCACAACCGGTCTCCGCTCTGCTGCTATATGGGATAAACTGCCTAGTGACTTCCGGCTTAGAGCGTCTGCCACAACATTCGCCTTACCCGGATGATACTGGATCTTACAATCATAATCACTGAGCAATTCTACCCATCTTCTCTGCCTCAAATTCAGCTCTCTCTGACTCAAGATGTACTGTAAACTCTTGTGATCGGTGAAGATCGCGCATTTAACCCCGTAGAGGTAATGCCGCCACATCTTAAGTGCAAAGATAACTGCTGCCATCTCAAGGTCATGGGTGGGGTAATTCAACTCGTGCTTCTTTAACTGTCTAGAAGCATAAGCTATCACCCTATCACTCTGCATCAAAACACAGCCCAATCCCACGCGAGATGCATCACAGAACACTGTGAAATCCTCATTACTGACAGGCAAAGCTAACACTGGTGCTGTTGTCAATCTCTTCTTGAGCTCCTCAAAGCTTTCTTCACACTGGTCTGACCAGACAAACTTCTGGTTCTTCTGGGTTAGTTTGGTCATAGGAGCCGCTATCTTTGAGAAGTCCTGAACGAACCTCCTGTAGTAACCTGCCAGTCCCAGAAAGCTTTTAATCTCAGTTACTGTCGTGGGTCTGGGCCAGTTAGCTACAACCTCTATCTTCTTGGGGTCTACCTCAATACCCTCTGCTGATACCACATGTCCCAAGAAGGAAATGCTCCTCAACCAAAACTCACACTTTGAGAACTTGGCATACAAACCATGCTCTCTCAGTGTATGCAGAACTATCCTCAGATGCTGGGCATGCTCCTCTGCATTTCTGGAATACACTAAAATATCATCGATGAAAACAATGACAAAGTGATCCAGAAACTCACTGAAAACTCTGTTCATGAGATCCATGAATGCTGCAGGGGCGTTAGTCAACCCGAACGGCATCACTAAGAACTCATAATGCCCATATCTGGTCCTGAAAGCTGTCTTAGGCACATCTGTCTCTCTAACTCTTAACTGATGATACCCGGATCTCAGATCTATTTTCGAGAAACAACCTGCTCCAGCTAGCTGGTCAAATAGATCATCAATCCTAGGTAGAGGATACCTATTCTTGGTAGTGACCTTGTTCAACTGTCTGTAGTCGATACAAAGTCTGAGGGATCCATCCTTCTTTCTAACAAAGAGCACTGGAGCACCCCAAGGTGAGGTACTAGGGCGGATGAAACCTTTATCTACCAAGTCCTGTAACTGCGTTTTTAACTCTTTTAACTCTGCTGGCGCCATCCGGTAGGGAGGAATAGAGATAGGTCTGGTATCAGGTAGCAATTCTATTTCAAACTCTATCTCCCTACCAGGTGGTAGTCCTGGAAGTTCGTCTGGAAACACATCGAGAAACTCTCGGACTACTGGTACTGTGGCTGGTTCCCTAACCTGACTGGCTAGCTCTCTCACATGAGCTAGAAACCCCTGACAACCCCTCCTAAGCAAACGACGAGCCTGAAGGGCTGAAATCAAACCTCTGGGTGTACCTCTCCTGTCTCCTCTGAAGATACATTCTGATCCATCCTGGTCTCGAAGACTAACTATCTTCTCTCTACAGTCCAAAGTAGCACTATATGCAGATAGCCAATCCATCCCTAGAATGACATCAAAATCTGTCAAGTCTAGAACCACAAGGTCAGCTGGAAGGCATCTACCCTCTATGAACACTGGACTGAAACGACAAACTGACACTGCCACTGATGGATCACATTTAGGTCCACTGACCCAGAGAGGATACTTTAACTCAGACCTGATCAAACCCAACCTCTCTATGGCTCTCGAAGCAATAAAGGAATGAGAAGCACCGGGGTCCATCAAAGCATACACATCTGAACACCCAATGATGAGATTACCTGACACCACTGTGTTCGACGTGTTCGCCTCCTCCTGTGTCACTGTGAAAATCCGTGCTGGGGCTACCGGATTTCCACCTCGGGAACCTGCTGCTGAAGTAGAGGCTGCCCCTCTCCCTCTACCTCTGCCACTACTCTGAGGCATGACTGGAGCTGCTGGCCGTACAACTGGCTGTACTACACTGCCTGAACTCATCTGCTGGGATGGTGCAAACGTCACCTGAGGACAATCCCGAGCAATATGCCCTTCCTGTCCACATTTAAAACAAGCTGTAGATCCCAACCGACAAACTCCGCCATGTGGTTTTCCGCATCTTCTGCAGACTGGAGCTGTGCCAGAGCTTGAGCCACTACCTATTCCCAGACCTAACTTAACTTTACTCCAGAACTTACTCTTTGTTCCTTTTGCTCTATCCCATCTCTTGCTGCCTGAACTGGGGGCCTTAGAACCCGAAGCTTGTGCCTTTGATTGTTTCTGAATATTGGCACTAGCTTCCCTTTTCCTGGCTGCATCTACTATCGTGTGAAAACTCTCCTTTTCTGCTGGAAGAATCAAGGAAGAATACCTGGGATGCAATCTCATAGTATATCTCCTTGCCTTCTTCTGATCAGTATCATAGACTTGACCCACATACTGAAGCAAATCCAGGAACTTATCTGTGAATTCATCAACACTCATTTCATCTGTCTGTCTCAACTGTTCGAACTCTATTACTTTCATCTCCCTGGAGCTGTCAGGAAAAGCCCACCCTGCAAATTCATTGGCGAACTCTCCCCAGGACATGCTGTTCATCCTAGGCTCCACATAATTCTTGAACCATTCTCTGGCCTTCTTACATTTAAGTGTAAACCCTGCCATCTCAATGGCTCTCCTATCATCTGCTCCCAATTCACTGGTTATCATCCTAACTGCTCTGAGGTAATCAAATGGATCATCTCCCGTATTGTATTTAGGAGCATCCAATTTCAAGTACTCCGTCATTTGCACTTTACCTCCAGATGAGCTAGGTTGATGTCTGTCAACAACAGGGGCTACTGGTTCTGGTGGTGGTGGTACTGGGTCATTTAGCTCTGGGTGTGCTGCACTTGGATGGGTAGGGGAGGGTGGATACATAGGATATGGTGGGTAATAAGGAGGATAAGGCATATATGGCATATAAGGAGGATATGGGACAAAACTAGAGTACTTCGACATACCTCCCATCGAATACTCTGGGTCCTGCGGAAAGGCTGGATAGCCAAAACCTGAGGTTTGAGCGCCTCCCTGCGACTCTCCCATACCTTCCTCAAATCTGCCTATACCCATGCTATCATCTCTAGACTGGTCAATCTCCATAGCTTCCCTCCTTTCCTCTGATCTTTCTCCTTTCGCTGTACCTCTTCTGCTCTCGTCTATAGACCTTCTAGGGTCTATTGACGTACCTTCCCTGCTAGATCTCTGAGACCTTGCCCTTGGCAATGCAGGAGGACGAGCAGTTGGTCTCTCACTTTCTGGTGGGACTCCAGTCAATCGAGCTGATCGACGAGTTCCTCTCATCTTTACTCTGGAAAACATCACAACATAGAGCACTTTAGCACATAAAACATCACAGATCAATACTGCACATGCATACATCATGGCATTAAACGGATAGGACTCAACACCCTATCCTAGTAGACATGAATTCCTATTGTGCTTGACCACCTCTAGCCTCTATGAGCCCGACACTGTCTCTATAGGTCCGATCATGTGAACCTAGGGCTCTGATACCAATCTGTAACGACCCCAAAATGGACCGTCACCGGCGCTAGGATTCAGGTCAGCTTAAGGCCGCCAGAACCCGTAGCAAGCCTGCTATACTCTCTGTGTACCTGTCATACTCATACATGATCATACATTTTCTGTGAAAATAAAAACTCTTTGCTGAACCAAGGCTTAACCTGTGCATGCACTATCTCTGTACTTTGTACTCTGTACTCTGTACCCCTGACTAGAGCTTGCTCTAGATGGGTAATTCATACCTGTTAAGCCTGGTTTTTCACATACAAGAAAACAACTATACATATACAGATCATGGACAACATAAACATCACTAAGTCAAGCACATTTCTAACTTTATACACAACTATTACATCTCTTTCAAATTACATGTCCACTCTACACTATTACAATTCTCTTTACTCTTTTTGGTACTCTGCTGATCTCCTCTCTATACTGTACACTGAACCTGCAAAACTGGGGTTAAGGGAGTGGGATGAGCTCTATAGCCCAGTGAGTAGAACAATAAAACATCTCATTAAAATATGAACTCATGGAATGCGTCATAACACAGACAATCCACATCAAGAGTAAACCTGTCACCACATAGTCCCAGTAACTCTGTGCCAGGGCGTAGAATCAAGCACCTGGTCTTCCTGTCATATATGTATATGTGTATATAACACCTATGTACTTACCATTGCCAAGGCGTAGTCAAAGGCTCCTGGACTTTGCTATACCTGCCAGGGCGTAGTCAAAGGCTCCTGGACTTCTCTATACTTGCCAGGGCGTAGTCAAAGGCTCCTGGACTTCCTGTCTGTGACTATTGGATCATTCAGCATTTACCCACATCAACAAATAACTATGCAATGCAGCATATTCGTGGATTCTAATGCAAACAACCTACTGTATACTCATGATGCATGAACTATGCTAAAAACATTGTAGTTCTCAATTAAAAACATTAAGTTTAGTTCCACTCACCTCTGGCTCTGGACTGACTCTGCAGGCTCTGTAAACTCTGGAGCAGAACTCACTGCTGCTCACTCTGGTTCCTCTGGTCTGTACCTATACAGATGGACTCAACTGAGGGACCAAACTAGCTTATGAATACCTCTATTAAACTCCCCAAGAATCCCCTTAAACTCACTCAACTAGCCATGCAAAGCATGCAAGAGAAGGCTGGACAGAACACTTTTGGCGGCAGGTTCGGCGGCCGAAAGTCCTCTCCAGAGACGAAACTCAAGCACCTTCGGCGGCCGAACTTCCACCTTCGGCGGCCGAACTTCCACTTTCGGCTGCCGAACCCTTTCGGGGGCAAGTTTCGGAGGCCAAAAGGCACTCCAGAGACGAAAGTCTCTAACCTTCGGCGGCACCTTCGGCGGCCGAACTTCCCTCCAAAGCCGAAAGTCCAAAAGCTCGGGGGCAAGCTTGGGCAGCCGAAGCCACCTCCTCACACCTCCTCAGGGGTTCGGCGGCCGAATGTACCTTCGGCTGCCGAACCTGAGTTCATCAGCAGGGTAGAAACTTGCCCTGCCTCTCGCCAAATGCACCAAACTCCTCTCCAACTTCACACCACACTTCCTCCACCTGCATACACTTATGTATATGCTCAAAGGGGTCAACAACTACCTAAAAACCCCAAACACACAACACAAACAACACAGAAACAAGCTCTATGCACAAAATCATCAAAACCTCTCAAATAACCCTATTCATGCAACTCTCTCCATAAACCCCATAAAACCTTCAGAAAACACAAAAACAAGTTCAGGATCTTTCCTTACCTCTTGAAACCAAGTAGATGAAGGATCCTAACGTGGAGTTTTGGAGCAACTTGCCTTCAAACTCTCCAAACTTCACAACTTTGAGTTTTGACCTTAAAACCTTCAAATAACCATGAAAACTAATCAAATCTTTGCATGATTTAATGAAAACATGAAGAAATACTCACAAAGGACAGAGTTTCACCTCAGCAAGTGAAAGAAACGGTGCTCTACCGCTTCAACCGACTGAGGGCCATTTATAGGTGGCTGGCCAGACCACCTTCGGCGGCCAAACGTGAAACCGAAAGCCATGCATGTTCGGCGGCCGAACCTCAACTTCGGCGGCCGAACCTGGCTTTTCTGCCTTGGTTCATTTCATTAAAAAAAAACTCATTGTCTTATGCTTAAAACTTAATGACCATATCAAAACATTTAAAAACAAACATAAATCAAACCCTTCTAGAAACGTCCGACATCCAACACTCCATCGGGAAAGTAGAATTCCGATGCCGGACTCTAGCCGGGTATTACACTTTAACTCTGCTTTTCATCTTTAGAAATCTTTATCACTCGAGTATCCGGATGCATGAATATGTCAAACACATCATCCATGTTCCTAATATATCCAATTAATCCCCATTCGTCACTCATAAACTAAGTAACGTATAAGATAAATCAAAATATAAAAGCCCCTATATAAAATTATTTATTTATTTCAAATTAAATGATTACTTATACAACCGTCACTTGAGTAATCTATAAACACAAGTTATTCTCTATATGAATTTCTTAAGTGGATCAATTAAGTACACTTGTTTATAATATAAGTATCACATATTGTTCTAGATATCTCACATATCTCAACCTATAATATCAGTCGCTTCCTCTAGAAGAAAATGACATAATATGTATTAGTCTGAACAGTTCTAATCATTATCCAATTATAATAAGAATATCGACCATAAACATTTAGAGACATTACTTAAATGCAATAGAAATCTCATAGTTATAACAACATTATAATTTGTTTTGCACATTAATATAGTTTTATGGATTTTATTTTTACTCGAGATTCAATTAAATTAACACTAAAGATAAATAGCAGACTATATAATTTATTTAAATACTTAAAATACATAAAAAAATAATAATATCCAACTGCAACTTTTAATTTATTTAAATACTTAAAATACATAAAAAAAAAATAATATTCAACTACAACCAAAATATTGGTTGTAGGTCATATTACTAACATATGTTATATAATTTTCAGGTAATGGCTATTGGTGATGGGGAAAATGACATTGAGATGCTTGAGTTGGCCTCTCTTGGCGTTGCCCTTAGCAATGGATCAGAGAAAACAAAAGCTGTGGCAGATATAATTGGTGTCAGTAATGATGAAGATGGTGTGGCTGATGCCATTTACCGATATGCATTCTGAGCTTGCAGGTTCGAGCATGAAATTTAAAACAAAGATCACATTACATGATTTTTATGATCTGGGACTCAAAACATCCCAATCTTGATTGTTGTTATATTGTTCTTTCTGAAGAATGATTAGGTGAGCAAAATAGAGTAGAGGAATTTTCTCTTATTTATTTATTGATTGAACGAATAAATATGGCATAACCGATGGGTGATCCTGTGAAGCAAGCAGGGTCTCTGATTGGGTCATCTGAAATCCAAATTCTGAATACAATTTATCTCACTTCATCAAATGTAGTATTTCAACTTAAATAGAGATTCTTACGAGGATCTTTGGACACAAAACTGTTGCATTCTTTATTTATATGAGATTTTTTTTTTTCTCTTCTTTTTCTTTTAAGAAAAATGAAAGGAATAATATGATTTTTATGAAAATTGAAGTACTAAAAATGCTTCTTCCATGTGGTCTGCAGAATTGCTGTGTTTTCCAAGTAAATATTGTTAGCACTCTGCAAGCTTTCATTTTTGAAGTCTACAATAACAATATAAAAAGAAAAAAAAAAGAAAAAAAGAAAAATCAGGATGCAATTGTTAACTAAGGCTAAATCGACAAACCCCAAGTGTTTCTTCTCTCAGGACTATTGGATTTTCATAAAAGAAATCCAATCTACGTTTTTATCTTGTTAAAAGCTGATACATATTGCGAGTTTTCCTCACAACACGTTGCTGGTTCTTCTTCTTATTCTTCCATGTCAAAACCCAAAACACAAACAAATCTCTCTCGGATGGTCTTAGGTCCCCTCCATCCAAGCCTAGCAGTTGTCATTAGTATCATCTCAGTTATGCTCTCTATAGCTTTCCTCATACTTACCTATGCAAAATTCTGCCACAGAAACATAACTGATGAACACACCTTGTTCTTACTCGGTCAAGGTCTAGATTTTCTAGTATAGATGCTTAGAGTGTGCAGTTTGCCTCTCAGTATTCCAAGACACTGAGATTCTCCTATTGTTACCCAAGTGTAAGAGAACTGCATTGACCAATAGCTACAAAGTCACACTAGCTGTCCTCTCTATAGGTACAAGTTCGACCCAAAATTCCTCATGGGCCTCAGATTTTCCAACAATTTGAGATGCCAACAAAACCTAGTCTAACTGAGGATCGCAAACATGCTCTTTGTCTCGAGAGAGCAAGATCATCATGGGTCATCAACATGGTGGAGATTAATTCAAAACTTTCGGCTGCCAAACTTGTTCTTTAGCTTTTAGTTTTTAGTTCTTACTCCTTGATTTTCTGAATTTTAATCATTAAAATAAATTGTAGGATTTTTTTTTTTGGAATATTTGATATTTAGTTAAAAGTTTTAGTCTTGAATTTTGTTGTGCAAATCCTATTTAAAGGCATGAGAATTCAATCTCTATGGAAGGAGATTTCATGTTCATTTTTTTCTTTTCTAAGTCGTAGTTGTTTCCAGTCTCATTTCCCTTCATAATACCATGAATTCTATGCTAATCCAAATTCTCAAGGTATTAGAGTTTTAGATCCTTGAGGGGTTATGAGATTGAGTGATCAATAACATAAAACTCTTTTGGCTGCCAGCGATTCAACAACACTCTCACCCCTAATTTTCAATAGTGAATATTAAAAAGTATGGGCTGTCAAGATGAAGGCTCAACTAAGAACTCTTAGCTTGCTACAATGGGCTGAAGATGAAAGGATTTTACCACCTCATGGAAATAATCCAACACTTAAATATATAAGGGCTCATGACGAAGAAGAAGCAAAAGCTCCAAGAGCTTTATCTATAATTCATTCTGTTGTCTGACAAATAATTTTCATAAGAATTATAACTTGTAAAACTGTTGAAGAAGCTTGCAATACACTGAAAGAACAAGAAGGATGCAAGTTTCAAGACTTTGATCATAAAAGAGACCATATAAGAATATTTTGATTGGTTGATGATGGTGGTGAATAAAACTCGATTGTTAAGAGAATATCTATCTGACAGGAGGATCGTAAAGAAGATGTTTATATGTTTACTTGAAAGATTTGAAGTAAAATTTTCATCTCTTGGATCTTCAAGAGACATCAATGAAATAACTTTTTAAAATTGGTTAATGCTTTGCAGGTTTAAAACTATTAAAAAAAAAAAAGCTATGAGAAAAGAGAGAATTAAACATATGGTTGAAAGAACTTATCTTATTAAGGTTGCAAAGAAAAAAGGAAAATTTTCTTAGTATAACTATTGCAAAAAGCCTAGTCCTAAAGAGAAAGACTATCGGCACAAAGAAAAGCCATAATGTTTTATGTGTAAAAAATTTGGGCATTTAAAATAATTGCAAATTTAAAAATGAAGGACTTGCAAATTTGGTTGAAGTAGCTAAAGAAGAAACTCTTTTTTTGAATTAGTTGATGAGAAGTGCACCAAGAAGATTTTTTAAAGAAGCACTCAACAATTGAAAGATGATGAGAAGTATATCATATGGTGGAGAGAAGTGCTTCACAAATCTAAAATTTAGAGTTAAGTGTTCTATAGAGTTTGAATTTTCTTGAAATTTTAAATTAAGGAAGAATTTGAAAATTGACTCAAAAATTTCAGCTCCAAAATTAGACTTGGCCTTTAGTTGTTAGTTTTTTGGTTCTTACTCCTTAATTTTTTGAATTTTAATCATTAAATAAATTGCAGGATTTTTTGAAATATTTGTTTTTAGTTGAGATTTTTAGTTATTGAATTTTATTGTGTAAAATCTATTTAAAGGCATCAAAATTCATCTCTATGTAAGGAGTTTTCATGTTCATTTTTCCTTTTTATATCTTCAATTGTTTCCAACCTCATTTTCTTTCATAATACTGTGAATTTTATTCTAACTTGAATTCTAACATGGTATTAGAGTTTTAGATCCTTGAGCGACTAAGAGGTTGAGTAAGCAATAATATAAAACTCCCATGACTTCCAACAAGTCAGCAACTCTCTCACTCTCAATTTTCAATGGTGAAAATTACCAAATATTGCTATCAAAATGAAAGCTCATCTAACAGGTCTTGCCTTGTGGCAATGGATTAAAGAAAAAGGGAATTACCATCTCTAGGAAATAATGCAACACTTAATTAGATAAGAGCTCATGATGAAGAAAAAAGTAAAAGTTCAAAGAGTTTTATCTATAATTCATTGTGATGTCTCAGAAATAATTTTCATAATAATTATGACTTGTGAGACTATTAACAATGATAGAAGAAGAAGGATGCAAGTCCTAAATCTCAAAAGGGATTTCGAGACTTTGAGCATAAAAGAAAAAAAGACCATACAAGAATATTATAACCCCTTGACTGTGCGATTGTCGAAACAGGTAAAAAATAATCTTTTTTATTATCCACAATTTTACAACTGTAAATAGTGGTAAAAGGATAGAATCCACAAGAGATTGATATTCACCTATTTTTCTTATCAAGACTAAGTAAATAAACTAAAAAAAAAATAAGGAGGTTTTGAGATTGATGAACTAGACTAGAATTAAAAGATATAACGTAAAGCAAATAATAAAGTAAAGAGAATTCAATAATGAGAAAAGTCTAGTTGAAGAATTGGATCTACTTCAGTTGTTGGGATTGATCATTGACACTTATATTTTTTTATTTGACTCAATAAATTAGTTATGGAGGTGGAAGACGCTTCTCACCACCATATCCCTCCTTAAACATAAATTAACTAGAAAACGTTCTCTAATTAATTACTAATCAACAAGTTGTCAAAGAACGTCCTTGGGGCTTTAGATTCATTCAACTGTCAATCACATTAAGAAATAGAGAGACCTAATTCTAGCTAACCAAACGTATGGTGATATTGCTAGATTATGCAATCTCCTTGGTTTTTACACCAATAGTTACTTGTGTTTGAATAATTCAAGCAATTACGGACTTAAACTACCCAAACTAAAAAATTATTACTTTGCAATCAAGAATCAATGGGTCTTATTGATCTAAACAACAAATCAACAATAGAATTAAGCATGAAATTGCATAATAATTGATAAATAAAAGAAGAACATAATAAGTTCAGGTCTCCCAATCCATAAATAAACTGAAGTTTCACCTAATTTTCAACTAGAAAAAGGGTTTCAGCCATTTATGGATGAAACTAACACAAAAATAAAAGAAAGAAAACAAGAAAGAAGAAGAGGAAGGGTCGGCTGCGCGGCGGCTGTGGCTCGCGGCTGCTGTGTGATTTCCAAAGATAAGATTCTTCTTTCCTTGCTGGTTTGTTATCCTTTTATAGCTGAATAGGCTACCCTAAGTTCCCTTAATTTGTTGAAATTCTTTTCTTATTTGGAGTTAAATTCTTTGAAAGCAATTAAATCTTCTTGAGATTTTGCTTCCTTGATATGTGGGTAGAGTGCTGAGATATCTTGAAAACTTGTTGAGCTGTCTTCACATGTTTGGAGAGGGAAAGACTTTTTAAAGGCTTGAATTCCAAGTTTTTTGCGTTTCTGCTGTCTGCTATCGCAAGTTCTGTTTGTCCGAATTGTTTGGGCAAACAACTCGGTCAAACAGTCTATCTTGGTGCTGTCTATCACCCTGCCTCTGTTCTGCAGGTCTGTTTGCCCAAGTTGTTTGGACAAACAATCTGGTTAAACAGCAAGTCTGTGTTGTTCTTCATCCTTCTCCTCATTTCAGCTGCAACTTGGTTCGGGCAAATCGACTTGAACAAACCAGGCTTGATCTTTTCTATTCTCTTTTGGGCAGTTTTAAGGTCATTTTCACCAAATTATCTTTTTACACCATTTCTTGCAAAATAAGGTCAAAATTACAAAATTAAGTAGAAAATGTGTAAATTAACATAAATAACAACATGAAAAATGAATCTAAATTTGACTTGATCACCTCTTGATGATGATGGTGAGTAAAATTTGGCTACTAGAAGAAGATCTGCCTGATTGTAAGATTGTCGAGAAGATGTTTATGAGTTTGCTTGAAAATTTTGAGAAAAAATTTCCTCTCCTGAAGATTCAGAAGACATTAGTGAGATAACTTCACTAGAATAACTTAATTCTTCGTAGGCTTAAGAGCAAAGATGAATATATGATTGAAGGAGCTTATCTTGTTGAAGTTACAAAGGAAAAATGAAAATTTTCTAAGTGTAACCACTGCAAGAAGTCTTGTTATGAAAGGAAAGAATATTAGCATAAAGAAAAGCGATAATGTTTTAAGTGCAAAAAATTTGAGCATTTAAAAAATTAAAAATTTAAAAATAAAGAACATTTAAATTTCATTGAAGTGCCTAAAGAACAACTTTTTTTTTTTGTGAATTAGTTAGTGAGAAGTACACCCAAAAGATTTTTTAGAGAAGTACTCGGCAATTAAAAAATGATGAGAAGTGTATCATATAGTGAAGAAAAATAATTCACAAATCTGAATTTGGAGAGAAGTGTTCCATTGGAGATGGATTCAAAATTTTCAGCTGCCAAAATTAGACTTGGTCTTTAGTATTCTTTTTTTTTTTTTTGTTCTTACTCTTTGATTTTCTGAATTTTAATCTTTATAATCAGTTATAGGATTTTTTTATATTATTTGATAATTAGTTGAAATTTTTAGGCCTTAAATTTATTGTGTAAACCTTATTTAAATGCATCAGAATTCAATATCTATGTAAGGAGTTTTCATATTTATTCTTCTTTTCTAAATCTTCAATCGTTTCTAGCCTCATTTTCTTCTATGAATTCTACACTAACCTAAATTCTCAATATGGTATCAGAGTTTTAAATCTTTGAGGGATTGTGATATTGAATAAATAATAACATAAAACTCTCACGGCTGCTAGCAATTCAGCAACATTCTCACCTCCAATTTTCAATAATGAAAATTTTCACAAGTTTTGTGTGAATAAGAATCTTTATTTTATTTATATGGCTGTAAACTTTATATACAGGTGTATCAACTTTCTTTATTCACGTGTTGCATGCTAATGACAGCTAACTACTCTAACTAAATAAGTTAGGTTAACCAACTAGCTAATCAATCAGCTAACTATGCTCAACTCTACTATACAAATCATCTTGTTACTTCCCCTCAAGTTGGACATATATATTGTTTATATTCCACTTGTTTAAAAGGTAGTTAAAATGTCCCGGATGCAGTGCTTTAGTGAATAAGTGTAACGACCCAAAAACCGGGCCGCTACCGGCGCTAGGATCCAGATCGACTTAAGGTCGCCGGGACCTGTAGCAAGCCTACTATATATCCTGAACATCTGATGAAATCCCATACATGATTATACTTTTGCATAAAAATTTTAAACTTTCAATACACCAAACTTGACCTGTGCATGCACCACAACTGTAAACATAAAACCCCACACTAGAGCCCTCATCAAATGCTCTAGTGGGGCAACATATCATATGTCAAGCCTGGTTCAACATATCTCATCATTAAAACATATACATAGAGATCATGTACAACAGGAATTTACAAAAAACATTAGGGCCAAGCACAATACTAATCCTCATTACATTACTTTACATTACATCATTTTACATTTCATGTCCACTACTAGACTATTACATAACATAGCCATAGCCATTACCCTTGCTGACTCCCTGAGCTATCTCTGATCCTGCAAACCTGGGGGTTAGGGGAAAGGGGTGAGCTACAAAAGCCCAGTGAGCAGAACAGTAAAAACAGTTCATTAAACATATGCCATCATGAAATGCATCACATCACAAACAATTCACATCAAGGATGGACTTGTCACCAATAACCCTCTACATAATCCAATTGTGCCAGGGGCGTAGTGCAGGCCACACCTGGTCTTTCTCTTACATATAACATATCATAATATATTCAACCGTGCCGGGGGCGTAGTGCAGGCCACACCCAGACTTTCTCTTACATATTGCCAGGGGCGTAGTGCAGGCCACACCTGGACTTCCACATCATAACATAGCATATCATATCGAGGGCTAGTGGGTCATCCAATATCCATCTACATCAACAGCAAATTATGCAATGCATCATATTCGTGAATTCTAATGCAACAACCTATAAACATGGCAATCGTGATGCATGAACATGCTTAAACGTTTAGTCACTTTTAAAAAATAAAAGTAGTTCTATTCTACTCACCTCTGGCTGACTCTGAAACAGCTAGCACTGTTGGCCTCCTCGGTTCCTCGGGTTCGATCCTACATAGGTGGACTCAAATAAGGGACCAAACAAACTCTAACATGATTCTAAACATCTCCCCAAAAATTCCCTAAAACATCATCAAAACATGCATAGAGAACTAACAAAGGAAGGCTGGACAGGGGACTTTTGGAGGCAGGTTCGGCGGCCAAAGGTCCCTCCAGATCCAAAAGTCAGGCACTTTCGGGGGCAAGGTTCGGCGGCCGAAGGTCCTTCCAGATCCGAAATTCAGGCACTTTCGGGGGCAAGGTTCGGCGGCCGAAACTCCCCTCCAGAGCCGAAAGTTCAAACCTTCGGGGGCGAGCTTAGGCGGCCAAAACTGCCTCCTCTAGTAGGTTCGGCGGCCGAACCTGGATCCTTATGGGTGGCAGAACCCGATTCTGCCATCCCATATCTAGCCTCTCAAAACCCTCCAAACTCAAACTCAACACTCAAAAGCATGCATAAACACATATTCAAGCATATAGGGGCATAAAACTAGCCTAAACCCTAATAAACAACAACATATCATCACATTTCTCATTAAACTAACATAAACCCTAACATTTTACACCTACTCTAAACATGCATCAAACACCCTTAAAACCCCTCAAAACTTACTTAAAACATAAGAAAAGGTAAGGATCTATGCTTACCTCTTGAAGATCGAGAGGAGAGGTGATCCAAACTTGGAGATTGGGAGAAATCGATCTCCGGGGATCTCCAAGCTTCAAAAACTTGATCTTAGCTTAAAAATCTTCAAAACAAAGTAAAAACCCATCAAAAACTTGAAGGGATTGAAGGAAAATAACAAATCGACCATGGAAGGGTGAAATCTCACCTATGCCCGAAAATAGAGAGAGAAAGCTTGCCCATTTTCGAAAAAGGGGCCTTTTATAGGTGGCTGGCCATACCACCTTCGGGGGCCAAAGGTGCTTCCGCAAGCTCCCCATGTTTGGCGGCCGAACTTGAGGTTCGGTGGCCGAACTTGGGTTTTCTCTCCTTGGTCTTTTCTTTCAAAACTCAATTTCTTTCTTCATTAAAACCATAAAAACATATAAAAACATTTTAGAAAACCTTTATTTTACCCTTCTAGAAGGTTCCGACATCCGAGAATTCTGAATTCCAACGGAGATTCCGCTGGAAGGTAAGAATTCCGATGCCGGGGTCTAACCGGGTATTACAATAAGTCTACTATCTACTCCTTATTTCCAATGTATTCTGGTTGAATGAACCTAAGTATTACCTTTTCTCTAATGAAACGACAATCTATTTCAATATGTTTAGTTCTTTCATGGAGAACAAGGTTCTTGGGGATTTGAATTATAGACATACTATCATAAAGGAGCTTCACTAGATGAGGTATGGCAACATTGAAATATGTTAATAAGGATATTAACCAAAGTACTTCAGAAGTCACTATTGCCATAGATCTGTACTCAGCTTCTGCAGAGCTTCTGGAGATTGTGGCTTGTTTCTTCGATTTCCAACAGATTAAGGAATTTGCAAGAAAGACACAAAAACCAAGTATGTACCTTCTTATTTCTATACATCCAGCTAGTCACTATCTGAGTATACAGTTAGCTTTAATTTTGAACTTGTAGCTAAGAACAAGCCTTGTCCGGGAGCATTTTTCAAGTATTTCAGTACCTTATATGCTGCATTGAGATGTGTTTGAGTTGGCTTATCCATAAATTGAGAAAGGATATGTACACTGTAGGCACTATCAGGCCTGGTCAACTGAACATACATGAGCTTGCCTATTAATTGTCTATAGACATTAGGATTAGAAAGTAAGTCTTCTGAGGAGTGCATTAGCTTGGCATTAACTTCAAAGGGAACTGAACTTGGTTTTACAGCTAACAAACCATATTCTTCTAAGAGTTCTAATACAAATTTTCTTTGAGAGATTGCAATCCCTTTACTAGATCTGGCTACATCAAACCCTAAGAAGTATTGAAGAGTTCCTAAGTCTTTTAACTTAAAATAATTCTGCAAACAACTTTTGAATTTCTCAATCAACTTCTTATTACTGCTGCCAATCATAATGTCATCCACATAAACTAAAATAGCTATAAATCCTTCATTCTCAGTCTTAGAGAAGAGAGAAAATCACATTTAGACTAAATAAAACTTACTTGAAGCAAACATTCAGTAAACTTTAGATTCCATTATCTTGAAGCTTGCTTTAAACCATACAAAGACTTTTGAAGTTTATAAACAAGCTTTGATTGATTCCCATACTCCCCCTTAAGCTTATAACCCAAAGGAATATCCATAAAAATATCTCCATGTAGATCACCATTGAGGAATGCATTATTGATGTCTAATTGAGATAAAAACCAACCATGTATAGCAGTAAGTGCTATGAAAGTTCTTACTGTGGTCTGTTTAGCAACTGAATTGAATGTCTCTTGGAAGTCAAAACCAGCCCTCTGAGTATATCCTTTAGACACCAACCTAGCTTTGTACCTATCAATAGAGCCATCAGAGTTAAACTTCACTTTGTATACCCATTTACATCCTATAGACTTGGCTCCTATAAGCAATGGTGTGAGAATCGAAGTGTGTTTTGCCTCTAGAGCTTGAATTTCTTCCCTCATGGCATGCTTCCAATGATCATATTTAATAGCTTGACTGTAAGTGTGAGGTTCATAAATGGCAGACACATTTAAAATGAACCTATCATAGGAGAGGTGATTCTGTATCGGGTAAGTACAAACTGAACTAGGAAGGGATGACTGAGATTGAAGTCTGAAGTGAGATATGGTAATCATGAAGATAGTTTGGTAGTTTAGTGTGTCTAGTGCTTTTCCTTTGGACAAGGAGTGGAGATGAAACAAGGAGAGTGGAAGCAGGAGAAGGTGCAGGAAAGGCTAGAATTTCATTTCTAACAGGACATGGAGAGGATGAAATGGGCACATCACTATTTGAAATCTCAAGGAACACACTTGGATCAGGAACTGTAAGCAACACCATTGTAATACCCGGCTAGACCCCGGCATCGGAATTCCTATTTTCCGGTGGAATTTCTAATGTCGGAAACCTCTAGAAGGGTAAAATATATTTTTCTAAAATATTTTCATGTGTTTTAAGATTTTAAGTAAGAAAGAAATTGAGTTTTGAAAGAAAATGTTTGGGAGGAGAAACCCAGGTTCGGCCGCCGAACCTCATGTTTGGTCGCCGAACATGGTGGAGTTGCGGAGGCACTTTTGGCTTTCGAAGGTGGTCTGGCCAGCTGCCTATAAAAGGCCCCCTGTTCGAAACTGGGCCAGTTTTCTCTCTCTATTTTCGGGTAAGGTGAGTCTCCGCCACCCTTTTTGTCGATCTTGTGCTTTCTCCTCAAATCCTTCAAGTTTTAACAAGTTTTAGCTTGGTTTTGAAGATTTTTAAGCAAAAAATTGAAGTTTTGAAGCTTGGAGACCCCGGAGCTCGATTTCTCCCATCTCCGAGTTTGGATCACCTCTCCTCTCGATTTTCAAGAGGTAAGTGGAGATCCTACCCTTCTTTTATGTTTTTAGTAAGTTTTGAGGGGTTTGAAGGGTGTTGGATGCATGATTAGGTTAGTTATAAAATGTTAGGGTTTATGTGAGTTTAAGGATGAAATGCATGTTAAATGTGTTGCTATATGATGTTTGTTGGGGTATAGGATAGTTTGAGACCCCTATATGCTTGTGTACATGTTTATGCATGTTTGGGAGTGTTGTGCTTGAGTTTGGAAGGTTTGAGAGGCAAAATGTGCATGAGAGGCTTGAGTTCTCCCATTCTGGAAGAACTCAGGTTCGGCTGCGGAAGCCATGTTCGGCCGCCGAACCTGCCTGGGGAGGCAGTTCGGGCTGCTGAACCCTGCCCCTGAAAGTTTGGACTTTCGTTGTAATATCCGGCTAGAGTCCCGGATCGAAATTCTACTTTCCAGTGGAATCTCGAATGTCGGAACCCTCTAGAAGGGTCGTAGATCTATTTTTATCCGTTATTTAAGTATGTTTTAAGGTTTTAAGGGTAAAAGGAAATGTTAAAAGAAAAGCACCAAGGAAGAAAAGCCAGGTTTGGCCGCCGAAGGTGAAGTTCGACCGCCGAACATGCATGGCTTTTGGTTTCACGTTAGGCCGCCGAAGGTGGTCTGGCCAGCCACCTATAAAAGGCCCTAGGTCGGTGAATGGATAAGATTTTTCTTTCCATTCATAGACAGAGGTGAGATCATGCTCTTCCTTGGGTGATCTTCATATTTTCTTCAAATCTTGCAACGTTTTGATGGGTTTTCTGTTGTTTTGAAGGTTTTGAATTAAAAACCCAAAGTTGTGAAGTGTGGAGACTTTGAGGGTGAGTTGCTTCATATCTCCACGTTGGGATCGTTTATCTTCAACGACCCGAAAATCGGACCGCTACCGGCGCTAGGATCCAGGTCGACTTAAGGTCGCCGAGACCCGTAGCAAGCCTGCTATACTCTCTGTGTACCTGTAGAATCCCATACATGATCATACGTTTTTTTTTCTGTAAAAACATAAAGCTTTTCTCTGTACCAAGGCTCAACCTGTGCATGCACTATCTCTGAAACCCCTTACTAGAGCTTGCTCTAGACGGGTTGAACTCATACTATGTTAAGCCTGGTTTTCACATACACATCAAGAAAATATTTTCATACTATAAACAGACCATGTATACAAAAGGGATTTACAATACAACTAGGTCAAGCACCATACTAGTACATCTCTTCACAATAGTACATGTCCACACTAAGCTATTACAAAATTCTTTACTCTTCCTGTACCCTGCTGACTTCCCTCTGACTCTGATCCTGCAAAACTGGGGTTAAAGGAGAGGGATGAGCTATACTAGCCCAGTGAGTAGAATAGATAAAACATGTTAATAAAACATGCTCACATGAAATGCATCACATCAAAGTAAATTACCCATCTCAGACGGACAGATTCAAAATTCCCTCTGTTCTGTGCCCGGCCCACGAAGGAGCTACTCAGGACTTCTCTACGCACCCTATGGTGCTCTGTCCCCGGCCCTCTCAGGGCTCCTCAGGACTTTACTCGGAGGGCTAGTGAATCCAAAACTATGTCCGATCCGTACAAGCATAGAATAATGCAATGTGTCATATAGTACATGTCCACACTAAGCTATTACAAAATTCTTTACTCTTCCTGTACCCTGCTGACTTCCCTCTGACTCTGATCCTGCAAAACTGGGGTTAAAGGAGAGGGATGAGCTATACTAGCCCAGTGAGTAGAACAGATAAAACATGTTAATAAAACGTGCTCACATGGAATGCATCACATCACAAGTAAATCACTCATCTCAGACGGACAGATTCAAAATTCACTCTGTTTTGTGCCCGGCCCACGAAGGAGCTACTCAGGACTTCTCTACGCACCCTATGGTGCTCTGTGCCCGGCCCTCTCAGGGCTCCTCAGGACTTTACTCGGAGGGCTAGTGAATCCAAAACTATGTTCGATCCGTACAAGCATAGAATAATGCAATGCGTCATATTAGTGTATTCTAGTGCACTCAACCTATTACATATCATGATGCATGGAACATGCTAAAAGCATTTAAGTTCTCATATGAAAAGATTTAGTTTAGTTCCACTCACCTCTGGCTGACTCTGGACTGACTCTGCAAACTCTGAAGCAATGCTCACTGCTGACCTCTTTGGTTCCTCTAGTCCGTTCCTACACAGATGGACTCAAATGAGGGACCAAACTAGCTCAAGAAAAACTCTATAAAACTCCCCAAAACCCCCCTAAAACATCCTAAAACAATCACATGAAACATGCAAAAGAAGGCTGGACAGGGCACTTTCGGCGGCAGGTTCGGCGGCCGAAACCCCCCTCCAGAGCCGAAAGTCCAAACTTTCGGGGGCAAGCTTGGGCAAGCTTAGGCAGCCGAAAGCACCTCCTTAGCATGTTCGGCGGCCGAACCCTCTTTCGGCGGCCGAAACTGGATTCTCCAGTAAGGCAGAAACTTATTCTGCTTCATGCAAATCTCACCCAAACTTCACTCAAACATGCAACCACAACTCCACAACCTGCATATACTCAAGTATAGGCACAAAGGGGTCCAAAACTAACTTAAAACCCCAAAAAACAACACAACTATACACATACGCATGCTTTGACCACAAATCAACCAAAACCTCAACTTGCCCTACACATGCATCTCTACCCATAAACTCCATAAAGTCTTCCTAAAACATGCAAAGAAGGTCAGGATCTTCACTTACCTCTTACAAAGAGATGTACTAGTATGGTGCTTGACCTAGTTGTATTGTAAATCCCTTTTGTATACATGGTCTGTTTATAGTGTGAAAATGTTTTCTTGATGTGTATGTGAAAACCAGGCTTAACATAGTATGAGTTCAACCCGTCTAGAGCAAGCTCTAGTAAGGGGTTTCAGAGATAGTGCATGCACAGGTTGAGCCTTAGTACAGAGAAAAGCTTTATGTTTTTACAGAAAAAAAAATGTATGATCATGTATGGGATTTTACAGATACACAGAGATTATAGCAGGCTTGCTACGGGTCTCGGCGACCTTAAGTCGACCTGGATCCTAGCGCCGGTAGCGGTCCGATTTTCGGGTCGTTACATTTGACTCTAGAAGGGAGTCTCGGCCGCCGAAGGTGCATGAGTTTCGTCTCTGGAAGGGACTTTCGGCCGCTAAAGGTGCCGCCGAAAGTGGCTGAGTTTCGGCTCTGGAGGGACTTTCGGCCGCCGAACCTGCCGCCGAAAGTGCCCTGTTCAGCCTTCCTTTGCATGATTTCTGTGATTGTTTTATGATATTTTAGGGGGTTTTTGGAAAGACGTTTAGAGTCATGTTTACGTATGTTTGGTCCCTCACTTGAGTCCACCTGTGTAAGTTCGGACCCGAGGAACCGAGGACACCAGCAGTGAGATAGCTGCTTCAGAGTCTTTTCAGAGCCAGCCTGAGGTGAGTAGAATGGATCTTTATGTTTCAAAGCAAATAAATTTTGAGCATGTTCATACATCACGAGTGCCATGATATATACTAGGTTGTTTGCATTAAAAATCACGAATATGTTGCATTGCATATTATGATGTTGATGTGGATGGATATTGGATGACCCATTAGTCCTCGATATGATATGATGACGATGATACGGTACGGAAGTCCAGTGAGGCCCATTCTATGCCCCTGGCACAGAGTAAGAGAAAGACCAGTGAGGCCCATTCTACGCCCCTGGCACCATTGGAATGTGTAGAGGGCTATTGGTGACAAGTCCATCCTTGATGTGGTTTGTTTGTGATGTGATGCATTTCATGAAAGCATGAATTTTAATATACTGTTTTACTATTATGCTCACTGGACTCTAGTAGCTCACCCCTTTCCCTTAACCGCCAGGTTTGCAGGTTCGGGATAGATCAGGAAGTCAGCAAGAGTAAAAGTTTTATGTATGTAATAGTTAATTGTGGACATGAAAGATAATGTAATGTAATGTAAGATATTGTATAAAATTGTATTGAGGATTAGTATTGTGCTTGACCTTAGAGTTTATGGTTAATCCCCTTTGATACATGATCTTTATGTAATGTTTATTAATGTGATGTAAACCAAGCTTGATGTATGTAATGTTGACCCAGCTAGAGCATTTGATGAGGGCTCTAGTATGGGGTTTGTATGTTTAATGTTATGGTGCATGCACAGGTCAAGCTTGGTGTATGAAAAAGTTTAAGTTTGTATGAAAATGTATGATCATTTATGGGATTTATCAGGTATGACAGGTTTTATGTTAGGCTTGCTACGGGTTCCGACGACCTTAAGTCGATCTGGATCCTAGCGCCGGTAGCGGTCCGATTTTGGGTCGTTACAACCATATTAGGATCATCAAGAGAACTTGAATTAAGTGGTGAAGAGATGTTCTAAAAGGGAAAGACTGTTTCATGAAATAAGATATCTCGGGAGTTAAAGCAAGAATTTGTGTCCAAGTCATATAACTTGTAACCCTTCACACCTGTTGGATACCCAATAAAGACACATTTTTAAGATCTAGATTGAAATTTGGTTTTGTAAGCTATCAAATTGGAAGCGTAACATAAGCAGCCAAAATATTTCAATTGTGAATAAGCAGGGGCTTTGTGAAAGAGCACTTTATAAGGAGACTTGTTATTGAGCTTGACTAGAGGAATTCTATTGATTATGTGGCTGTGAGGACTGCACAACTCCAAAAAGATATAGGAAGTTGAGATTGAATAAAAGAGCTCTGAAAACATTTAATAAATGTTAATGTTTTCTTTCAACCACCCCATTATGCTGAGAGGTATAAATGCAACTTGTTTGATGTATGATACTACTAGAAGCAAAAAAAAAATAAGGAAGAAAGAACTCACAGCCATTATCAATCCTTATTTGCTTGATAGATGTGTGAAACTGAGTATTAATAGATGCATAGAACTAAGGCACAATAAATGAAACTTCTGATTTTGATTTCATAAGAAAAGTCTATATAAATTTGGAAAAATCATCTACTACAGTGAGAAAGTAGAAATTTTTATTGATATCACATTGAGGATAGGGTTCCCACACATCCATGTGAACCAATTCAAAAATAGAAGTAGCGGCAGGAACATGTTCAGGAAAAGGCAACCTCCTTTGCGTAGCTCTTGTATAGGCCTCACATGGATAAGTATTATTAGAAAGAAACTTTAACTGTGACTGTAAAGAAATCATCCTTTCATTAGAGGGATGTCTTAGCTTATGATGCCAAATATCAAAGAAAGAATCTTTATGAGATCGTGTAAGGACAGCAATTGAAGAGAGACATATGGGCTTATCCTTTAGGATGAATAATCCACCTTCTTGCTTAGTCAGTCCAATCTTTTTCCATGAAGAAAGATCCTGAATATTACAATGATTAGCCATGAAACTGACATGGATATTTTCAGCATCAATCAACTTACTGACTCGCGGTTGTCGAAACCGGTCAAAAATAACCTTTTCGGTTATCAATAATATTACTACTGTAGATAGTGGTAAAGGATCGAATCCACAGAGAATTGAAAACTTATTTATTTTTCTCAATAAAACCAAGAGAATTAACTGAAAGCGCAACTGAAAGCGGAATAAAAATAAAGTGCAATAAAAGTAAAAAGAGGGGGTTTGAGATTGATTTGATTAGCAACTACTGAAAGCAATTAAATAAACAATTAATTAAATAAAAGAGAAATATAATATGAGAAAGGTCTAGTTGAAGAGTTGGATCCACTTTGGTTGTTCGGATTGATCATTGAAACTTATGTTCTCTTGATTGATTCAATAGATTAGTTATGGAGATGGAAAACACTTCTCACCACCATGTCTCTCCTTATGATTAAATCAATTAGAGAACGTCCTCTAATTAATTACTAATTAACAAATTGCCAAGGAACGTCCTTGGGCCTTAGGCATCAAAACAATTGTCAATTGCATGAAGAAATAGAGAGATCCAATCCTAGCTACTCAAACGCATGAGATGTTGCTAGATCACACAATTCCTTAGTTATTACACCAAGTGTTCTTATGTTTGAATAATTCCAACAATTACGGACTAAAAATTATCCAAACTAACAATCAATTACCTTGCAATCAAGAATCAAGTGGCCAATTTGATCCAAACAACAAAGTAATAATAGATTCAAGCAACAAATTGTATGAATATTGAACAAACCAAAGACAAATAGTTTATGTTCAGATCTCACAATCCATAAAACAACCTTAGTTTCAACCAATTTTCAACTAGAATAAAAGGTTTCAGCCACTCATGGCTGAACCAAAACAGAAAATAAAAGAAAAGCAAGCAAGAAGATGAAGAACCGGATTGAAGAAGCTTTGGAGAGCCTTGGTCGAATGGTGTGTGTCTTCCTCCTTGCCTTGTGCGGCAGCCCTTAAGGATGAATTTATAAGGTTCTTAAGTTGCTGTCTTAGGGTTTCTTTGCTGTCCATGAATCTTTAAGAGGCTGCCTAAAATGCCATTGGTCTTTACTTGCACTTTACCTTGCCCCCCATGCATATGTGTGAAGGAGGGAGGCGTGTGGCATGTGTGGCTTGTGCAAGAGTGGGTCTTTTGTTCTTTGCTTGCTACCCTAGTGTCTTCAAGATACTGCCCAAGGTGTCCAAGACTTGCCTTCACACCATCCTTGCCGCCCATGCACAAATAAGGAAGGTGGAGCCTCCTTTTGCAATTTGAATTTTGAATGTGCAAGGCATGAGGTGGCAAGCATGTGATCTTTGGACTTACCTTCCTTAATAAGCTGGATTTTGAAATTCGAAATTTGAATATGAATCTTGAAGATTTGAAATTCAAAATACTTTCCTTATTTGGCTTTTTATTTATGGCAACTTGAGACTTGACTTCTTGAATAAGGAAAAGGCTACTTGGAGATTTGAAATTTGAATTTCAAATTGCTTTGGCCGAATGTTCTTTTCTTCTTTTCCACTTTCCTTATTTAGAACTTTCCTTATTTAGCTTCACTTGATTTCAACTTGGTAGGCTTGCTCTCCTTTGCTCTATTTAAGGCAGTTTTAAGGGAATTTTCTCCAAAATATCATTTTTCACCATTTTCTGCAAAATAATATCAAAAGCACTAAATTAAGCAGAAATCATGTAAATAATCATCAATAATATCAAGATAAAATGGACTAAAATATGCTCTATCACTTACTTACAGACATCAGGTTAAAATTGAATTCTAAAACAAATAACACATTATGAAGAATAAGTGAATGATTGATGGGTGTCGAAGCTACAAAAAATAGCCTATTAAAAACTAACAATTATGGATTGTGTATAGAGAGAATAGGATCGAATCCACAGGGAGTTGACATTAAGAATTTCCAAACAATGACTAAGAAAATAAATAATAAAAATAAAATGAGGGTTTTGATTATGAGTAAAATAAAATTCAAAGTAATTAAAGAAAGCGATAATTACAAGAGAAATAAACCAATATAAATAAGCTCTAGTTGAACTGTAGGATACATTTCAATTTGAGAATTGATCATCAATACAAAAATACTTTTATTCGTTTCAATAAATTAGTTAAAGTTATGGAAGACGCTTCACATAACCAATCTCTCCTGAGATTTAAATTAATTAGAAAACGTTCGCTAATTAATCCTAGACAACAAATCACCCAAAGAACGTCTTTAGAATTTTATTTATCAACTGTTTTAAGCATTAGAGACACCTAATTTTAACTGACCAGCCGCATGGAGAGTTTGAGTTAGATTATGCAATTTCTTAGTGATTCCACTAATTATTATTTATTGTTGAATAATCTACATAATTACGGCCTTTAAGCATCCAAACTAACAATTTATTGCTTTGAAATTAAGAACAATGGGCCCTATTAATCAAATAGCAAAGCAATAATAATATGAAGAACAAAATTTGTGTAAATATTGAAGAATAAAAGATGAACAATTGAGTTTAGATCTCTCAATTCATGTATAAACTGAAATTTCACCCTAACTTCAACTAGAGAAAAAGAGTTTAGCCACCCATGGCTTTCCAAGAAAATTGAAGATGATGGATCGATGCTGGTAAAGAGAGATATATATGCTGCAACTGTCCTCAATGCTTGATTTTTATAGGTGCTTAACTCTAGCAAAGTACTTTTAGGAATGAGAATTTTTCTTTGTTTTGAATTAGGAATCCTTCCTTTAATATGTTCTTCAAGGATAGAACTCCTTATCTTGAGGAAGACATGACGCCGCACTAATGAAGGATAAATCATGTGCGCCCCGTAGCTTTTAATGAGAAGACCTGGTCTTCTTACTTTCAAATCTGAATTTTTCTCGCTCACTGTTTGATTTTGTGCAATCTGTTGATTTGCCCTAGTGGTTTAGGCAAGTCGCTTGGTCAAATCCATCATCTGAAAATGGTTAACTCAGCCTGTGGGTTTGGACAATTCCTGGCTTCTATGCAGTATGATCTCTGGAGGTTTGCCCAAATCGTTGGTCAAGTCAATTTTAGTGCTTTTAAACCACTCTATCAAATCTTCTTCTCTTTTTACTTTTCTACGAAATATAGCCAAAAGTACAAAATTAGTCAGAAAAATACTCAATATAATACTAAGAATAGTATGAAAAATGTGTTGAAATCATGTTCAATCAAATATCTCCACACCTAACTTCTTACTTATCCTCAAACATAAGACAATCTAGACAATCAAACCCCTTTTCTATTTGATCCTTATGTCCACTTAGTTTACTACCCTAGACTCCTAAACAGAAGCATCACAGTGTTGTGTACAAGCACTAAGGTTATCCCTCCCTTCTTTGTTTCTTTTCACTGACAATGGTTCAAAGGTGCCTTTCTCAAAAGAAAGAGAATTAATATTTTCATTCATGCACAAATTTTCTTTGGTTTGACTATTGATAGAACATATTTTAGTCCATTTTATCTTGATATTATTGATGATTATTTACATGATTTCTGCTTAATTTAGTGCTCTTGACATTATTTTGCAGAAAATGGTGAAAAAAAGACATTTTGGAGAAAATCCCTTAAAACTACCTTAAATGGAGCAAAAGAGAGCAAGCCTGCCAAGTTGAATTCAAGTGAAGCTAAATAAGGAAAGTTCTAAATAAGGAAAGTGGCAAAGAAGGAAAGAACATTCAGTCAAAGCAATTTGAAATTCAAATTTCAAATCTCCAAGTAGCCTTTTGTAACAGCCCGGACGTGATCCCCGGCACTGTTACCGTTCACGGCCCAGGGTTATCCCTCGCCTGGCCTCTTGCCACCTCGGGCTTTCCACTGGCCCCGTGAACAGCTCTTAACATCCATTCACCCTCACGGATTCCTGGCAGGATTTGTCCCCTTGGGTTCTTGAGGGATGGAACAATTGGTACTCACTCTCACCAGACTATTCCCTTAAAGTGGGAGGTCAAGGGTTCGAGTAGTAGGGGAGGCGACCTAATTTTCAAAGGGAAATTTGGGCCAAATCCACTTGGGGAAGGATGCACTCGATGCAAGAACCCAAGGGGACAAATCCTGCTAGGAACCCGTGAGGGTGAATGGATGTTAAGAGCTGTTCACGGGGCCAGTGGAAAGCCCGAGGTGGCAAGAGGCCAGACGAGGGATAGCCCTGGGCCGTGAACGGTAACAGTGCCGGGGATCACGTCCGAGCTGTTACACCTTTTCCTTATTCAAGAAGCCAAGTCTCAAGTTGCCATAAATGAAGAGCCAAATAAGGAAAGTATTTTGAATTTCAAATCTTCAAGATTCATGCTCAAATTTTGAATTTCAAAATCTAGCTTATTAAGGAAGCCAAATTCAAAGATCACATGCTTGCCACCTCATGCCTTACACATTCAAAATTCAAATTGCAAAGGAGGCTCCACCTTCCTTATTAGTGCATGGGCGGCAAGGAGAGTGTGAAGGCAAGTCTTGGGCACCTTGGGCAGCATCTTGAAGACATTTGGACAGCAATCAAAGACCAAAATACCCTCTTGATAGAGCATAATTTAGTCCATTTTATATTAATATTATTGATGAATATTTACATGATTTCTGCTTAATTTAGTGCTTTTAATATTATTTTGCAGAAAATGGTGTAAAAGGACATTCTGGAGAAAATACCTCTAAAACTGTCTTATTTGGAGCAAAAGAGAGCAAGCCTGCTGTAACAGCCCGGAAACCGATACCCTGCCGTAACGGCTCCAAACTGTTCGGCACTAGGATCCAGATCGGCTTAAGGCCGCCGGGACCCGTAGTAAGCCTCTATACATCCTGAACTCTAGGTATAATCCCGTGCATGATCAAACTTTTTCATAAAACTTAAGCTTTGGTCTCATAAAAACCTTTAAACTTGTTTTCCTTACCTCAGCTTGACCTATGCATGAAAACATAGAACCTCATACTAGATGGGTCATCAAGCTTGCCTTAAAACATATCCGCTTTGGGTCAAGGGATGGAAACCCTTTCTTCCCTCACGGGCCATTCAAAACTCATAACATTAAAACATTTTCTCAAGATCATGCATAACAAAAAGGGATTTACCAACACTCAAGGCAAAGCACAATTCTATACATCTCATGCTACAACACATGGCATATCTATACTTTTCTTAACTTGGCTCTATCTCTTTATAACATTACTCTTTCTATTCTTTCATATCCCTTACATACATGAGGACCATACATCAAGTCCATCTAACATGTCCATATGTCATCATTATCATCATGTCCACCACTAAGCTAAACAACATACAAAACATACATAGCATTACATAACATATCATCTCTTCAACAACTTCCTTACATATACATCTAACAGATCTTATACATAACAGTACACAACTAAACTATTACAACCAAACATGGCAACCCATGCTTGAACCTCTTCTATCCCATAGTTCTTCTGACTTACTCTGGCTGGACATACTCTGGCCCTGCAAAACTGGGGTTAAGGGAATGGGGTGAGCTACAAGAGCCCAGTGAGTAGAAACAGAGAAAAAAACATTTGATTTAGTTCCTCCATTTTTAGGTATATTATTATGCCTTTTATTGTTCCACCCTTTTTATGTATTTTATTATAAAGACATTTTATCAATTATACTTCTTATTCATGCATTCATGAAATGCGTCATAACACAGAGAAATCACATCATCTTGTCCGTCTCGGGGCTCATGCAATAAATACTCCCCACGGACCCTGGTTTCTGAGAGTCTGTCTTTTTGCATGCATCTTTCCTCTCAGAGGATGGACATGACATCAAAAATCCCTCTGTCAGTGCCCGGCTCCCCCATAGGAGCTCACAAAGGCCTGTAACATACATGACATGGTGTCTGGTCCACAGAGAGCTCACATGGACTTTCCTACATGTACTTGTCCGGCTCTTAAAGGACCAGACAAGACGCGTGACAGATATGGGCTATTGAAGTCGCCTCGGTCCACCCTTTCTGAAACAACATGAAAATAATGCAATGCGTCACCTTCGTGAAACTAGTGCAATCACCCTATCACATATAAACATGATGCATGCATATGCTTTAGGCATTATATTCCGTACATAAAAGATTAGGTTTAGTTCTACTCACCTGAAGCCACTGCTCAACAAATTCAGGGTCAACTAGCACTGAAGCTAGACACCTCTCCTCAGGTCCAATCCTACACAGATGGACTCACATGAGGTACTAAACACATTCTAACAACTCATAAGAAACTCCCCAAAAACCCCTCTAAACATCACTGAAACATGCATAGAAAACAGCCATGAAAAGGCTGGACAGGCACTTTCGGCGGCACCTTCGTAGGCCGAAAGTCTCCTCCAGAGACGAAACTCGGGTAGGTTCGGCGGCACCTTCGGCGGCCGAACCCTCTCTCCAGAGACGAAAGTCAGGCACTTTCGGCGGCCGAATATTACCTTCGGCGGCCGAAAGTCTGCTTTCAAGCCACAACTCAACTTTCGGGGGCAAGGTTAGGCGGCCAAACCTATGCATCCAAAGGCACGTTCGGCGGCCGAAACCACCTTCGGCGGCCGAACCTGAGTTTATCCAGAACTCAGCCTTCGTGCACACCAGCCTCCAAACCTCACAAAACACCCCAAACCTCACATACTCTCTCCCAAGCATGCATACACACTCCCACAAGCAAAGAGAGCAAAGAAACTAACTTAAACTCCTCAACACATCATCACATAACATACATTGGGCATAAAACCCACATAAACCCTTAACATGCATATCTACCCATTCTAACATAAAACCTTCATAAAACTTACTTAAAACTTCATGAAAACTCAAGGGAAACAAAGATCTACACTTACCTCTTGAAGATCGAGGGTTGGTGCGATCCCTAACTCGGAGGTGTGGAGAATCCAAGCTCCAAAAGCTCCAAGCTCTCAAAACTTCTATTTTAGCTTCAAAACTTCAAACCAAGGGTAGATCTTATGAAAACTTGAGGGATTTTGAAGAGAAGACACACAAGCAACCAAGGGAGGGCATACACTCACCTGAGCTCGGGAATGGGGAGAAAACTCGCCCATTTCCGATCTGAGGGCTCTTTATAGGTGGCCTGGTCATCAACCTTCGGCAGCCTAACGTGCCCCCTAACCTCATGCATGTTCGGCGGCCGAACCTCACTTTCGGCAGCCGAACCTTGGCTTGCTCCCACAAGACTTTCGGAGGCCAAAGGCGCTCCCGAAGTCTTCACATGTTCGGCGGCCGAACTTCACTTTCGGCGGCCGAACCTGGCAAACGCCTCCTTGGTCTTTCTCTTCAAAAGACTCAACTCTTTTCTATTTAAAACCATAAAACACTTAAAAACATTTTAGAAAACCTTTCCTTTACCCTTGCTCTACCCCCCAAAGAGGATCCGACACCCGAGATTCCACCGGACGGTAGGAATTCTGATGTCTGAACGAGCGGGGTCTTACACCTGCCAAGTTGAAATCAAGTCAAGCTAAATATGGAAAGTTCTAAATAAGGAAAGTGGCAAAGAAGGAAAGAACATTCAGCCAAAGCCATTTGAAATTCGAATTTCAAATCAGCAAGTTGCCTTTTCCTTATTCAAGAAGCCATATCTCAAGTTGCCATAATTGAAGAGCCAAACAAGAAAAGTATTTTGAAATTCAAATCTCCAAGATTCATATTCAGATATTGGATTTCAAGGTCCAGCTCATTCAAGAAGTCAAATCTTGAAGATCACATGTTTCCCACTTCATGCCATGCACATTCAAAATTCAAAATTCAAAAGGAGGCTCCACCTTCCTTATTAGTGCATGGGCAGCAAGGAGAATTCCAAAAAAGACTTCTTGGATATCTTGGACAGCAACTTGAAGATCTTGGGCAGTAATTAAAAGACCAAAGAGCCCCCACTTGCAATTCAAAACATGCTCCACGTTTTTGCCTTAGCACATGGACAAAGAAGGCACATGTTCAACCAAGGGCACTTTAGGAAGTCTCTAAAAGATCCATGAGCTGTCAAGGGACCTTGGGCAGCCTCTCAACACCTATTTAAAGGCCTCAAGAACACAAGAAGAGACAGAATTCATCCTCCCAAATTCGGCCAAGCAAGGGCAGCCCCTTCTCCACCTTAGTTCTTCATCTTCTTGCTTTCTTTTCATCTATTTTCTGTTTTGGTTCAACCATGAGTGGCTGAAACCCTTTTTCTAGTTGAGGATTGGTTGAAACTAAGGTTGTTTAAAGGGTTGTGAGATCTGAACAGAAACTTTTGTCTTTGATTTTATTCAATATTCATGCAATTGATGCTTAATTCTAAGATTGCTTTGTTGTTTTGATCAAATTGGCCACTTGATTCTTGATTGCAAGGTTAATTGATTGTTGGATTAGGATATTTGTTAGTCCGTAATTGCTGGAAATATTCTGTCCACAGAACACTTGGTGTAAAAATCCAAGGAATTGCATGATCTAACATCATCTCTTGCGTTTGAGTAGCTAGGGTTTGAATCTTTCTTGTTCTTCATGCAATTGGCAATTGTTTTGATGCCTAAGGCCCAAGGACGTTCCTTGGCAATTTGTTGATTAGTAATTGATTAGAGGACGTTCCCTAATCAGTTTTTTCATAAGGAAAGACATGGTGGTGAGAAGCGTCTTCCACCCCCATAACCAACCTATTGAATCAATCAAGATAACCATGTTTCAATGATCAACCCAAACAACCAAAGTGGATCCATATCTTCAACTAGACTTTTCTCATATTGATTTCTTGTTTTATTTTGATTATTTGCTGTTTTAATTGCTTTCAATAGTTGTTAATCAAATCATCTCAAAATCCCCCCTTTTTACTTTCCTTGCATTTTACTTTTGTTCTATTTGCAATTACTTGCTTTCTATTATGTTTCCAATTAGTTTTCTTGGTCTTGATTGAGATAAATAAATAGGTAATCGATTCTCTGTGGATTCGATCCTTCACCACTATCTGCAGTTGTAAATTGTAGGTAACCAAGAAGGTTATTTTTGACCGGCTTCGACAACCGCACCTGTCAAAAATTGGAGCCGTTGCCGGGGGATTGATTTTACTTGTTTGTTTATTTTCTTTCATGACCAGATCTGAGCATAGGGACACTCTGCCCTTTGATCTAGAAATTGAACGCACTCTCAGAAGATTAGGAAAGCAAGCCTCTGCGCCTGAAGGACATTCCGCCCAACCTTCGGCCGCCGAACCACCCCAACATTCGGCCGCCGAAAGTCCTCTACTCCAGCCGCCGAACTTCATCAACATTTTGCTGCCCATCATCTCACCCAAGTAAGTCACCATCACTGAATTAAATCATGGACGAGGCAAGTACACCTTTTCGCCTTATGGAACTTTATGAACAAATCGCTGCTGCAAGAAGTTTTATTATAGACCAAGCTGAACAAGCTCTTGAAGTACGTCCATGTTAGGGAGACCAACCAAATTATGACTATGGAAGGGATAACTACTACAAAAACTATCAAGCCCAAGCAATACCTGAAGATCGCTGAACTAAACTTTATAAAATGTTGGAAACTTTGCAAAATGTCCAACAAGAAGTGGATCGAATAGCTGCCAAATGGAGGGCAGACATGGTAAGAAAAGAGGAAGAGCTTCAAGCTGATGAGACAGATGATGAAAGTTGGCAAGTGCAAGAACGAGTTGCTGAAGAGACACAACCAGAAAACTGTTTGTCCAAACAAACTGATCAAGCAGAACTTGTTGATAGTCTTGATATTATTGATCGTTTGAGCCAAGATGTGTTTAATGAAAATCAAAATTGTATTTTGAATGATGATCTTTGCAGGACTGAAAATCTGAAACTGAAAGAAACCATCTGCAGCATTCAGCCAATAGAGGTTGCACAAACAGAAGATATTCGGCCGCCGAACTCCATCTTTCGGCCGCCGAACCTTGTTCCACAGATTCTAACGCAGATAGTCTTCCACCTCAGTTAGATCCTATGCAAAAGGAGGATACTGAACCCAATTATACCATCCATCCAATGCAAACAGTCCATGCTCACAAGGAATAAATGGAAGGCCAAGAGCCCAAACCAAAGGAGCATGCAGATCAATGCCTTCCAAAACCTCCGAATAAGGTAGAATTTGTTTTGCCAGATCTTAGTACCAATTTGCAGCTACACATGGAGAAACATGAATTGGAGTTCAAAGTTCTGCCCAATCATCTCAAAAATGCAAACATAAGGGCTAGAAGCACACCTCATCTGAAAGAGGAGAAGTTAATCATGTTACTTCATGAGTACATGGAGAAAGTAGGATGGTTCATGACTAAATCAAAAGGAGTGCTACACTTTTTGCTCAATACAGTTGGGACGCTTTTTCCTTCCCCAATTACTTGAGCCTTGATCAAGTGGATGGCACCATGCACACCACACCCAGGGGAGTACTCAGTTTCCTTTGTTCTTTTATGTTTCTTATACATTGAGGACAATGCATGATTTAAGTGTGGGGGTGCATATCTCTGAATTTTTAATTTTTACTTTTAAGTTTATTTTTGCTTTAATCTTTAGTTTGCTTGCATTAGGAAAATTTTTTTTCATTTTTGTTATTTCTGCTTTCAATAAAACACACACAACCACAACTTTCTTCTTCTTTTGCTCTACTCAAACTGATGAACTATGTTGGATGAGTTTTTCTTTCCATGACCCCATTGATGTGATAACTCTTTAAACTTATGTTGAATCAATTGCAGTGAGTTATATTCATGTTTGAGAATTGCCTTTTGAATTGAATCTTTGAGTTTTTCATGGTGAAAAATATATTGATGACCCTCAATTCATGAGAATAAATTGAAGTTGTGTGAATGAACTTAATGTGACTTGATTTAGCAATTGGTGTTGATTTGCCCAAATCATTGAGAGAAAGAAAATTCAGCAAAGGCAAAGACCTCAAAAGCACAAATTCAAAAACTGTTCCAATGGTCAAAAGACTATGAACAAGGCTAGTAGCCACTTGGATAGGTGACCAACTGAAAAATATAAACCATGACATCAAAAATAGGTTGGTGACCTTTCCAAGCAAGATCTAAAGTGCAAAAGCCTGAATAAAGTACTTCAAGGTAAGGGCAAGTCACACCAAAAGCTAGAAAAAGTCTTAATAAATTAATGTGCATGTCTCTCTTGAGGAAAACAAATCCTAGCCATGGTAAGCAAAGGGAAACAAGAAAAGGAGGTAAGTAATCTTCATGCATATATTCTTCACTGCAATGCTTCAAAATAGGTGTCTTGAGTAAGAGTTTAAGTGGTAATAAGGATCTAGAGCAAAGAAAGCTTATTTGACTATGTTTGTTTGCTTGAGGACAAATAAAAGGCTAAGTGTGGGGGTATTTGATAGAGCATAATTTAGTCCATTTTATATTAATATTATTGATGAATATTTACATGATTTCTACTTAATTTAGTGCTTTTAATATTATTTTGCAGAAAATGGTGTAAAAGGACATTCTGGAGAAAATACCCCTAAAACTGCCTTATTTGGAGCAAAAGAGAGCAAGCCTGCCAAGTTGAAATCAAGTCAAGCTAAATATGGAAAGTTCTAAATAAGGAAAGTGTCAAAGAAGGAAAGAACATTTAGCCAAAGCCATTTGAAATTCGAATTTCAAATCAGCAAGTTGCCTTTTCCTTATTCAAGAAGCCATATCTCAAGTTGCCATAATTGAGGAGCCAAACAAGAAAAGTATTTTGAAATTCAAATCTCCAAGATTCATATTCAGATATTGGATTTCAAGATCCAGCTCATTCAAGAAGCCAAATCTTGAAGATCACATGTTTCCCACTTCATGCCATGCACATTCAAAATTTAAAATTCAAAAGGAGGCTTCACCTTCCTTATTAGTGCATGGGCAGCAAGGAGAATTCCAAAAAAGACTTCTTGGATATCTTGGACAGCAACTTGAAGATCTTGGGCAGTAATTAAAAGACCAAAGAGCCCCCACTTGCAATTCAAAACATGCTCCACGTTTTTGCCTTAGCACATGCACAAAGAAGGCACATGTTCAACCAAGGGCACTTTGGAAAGTCTCTAAAAGATCCATGAGCTGTCAAGGGACCTTGGGGAGCCTCTCAACACCTATTTAAAGGCCTCAAGAACACAAGAAGAGACAGAATTCATCCTCCCAAATTCGGCCAAGCAAGGGCAGCCCCTTCTCCACCTTAGTTCTTCATCTTCTTGCTTTCTTTTCATCTATTTTTTGTTTTGGTTCAGCCATGAGTGGCTGAAACCCTTTTTCTAATTGAGGATTGGTTGAAACTAAGGTTGTTTAAAGGGTTGTGAGATCTGAACAGAAACTTTTGTCTTTGATTTTATTCAATATTCATGCAATTGATGCTTAATTCTAAGATTGCTTTGTTGTTTTGATCAAATTGGCCACTTGATTCTTGATTGCAAAGTTAATTGATTGTTGGATTAGGATATTTGTTAGTCCGTAATTGCTGGAAATATTCTGTCCACAGAACACTTGGTGTAAAAATCCAAGGAATTGCATGATCTAACATCATCTCATGCGTTTGAGTAGCTAGGGTTTGGATCTTTCTTGTTCTTCATGCAATTGGCAATTGTTTTGATGCCTAAGGCTTAAGGACGTTCCTTGGCAATTTGTTGATTAGTAATTGATTAGAGGATGTTCCCTAATCAGTTTGTTCATAAGGAAAGACATGGTGGTGAGAAGCGTCTTCCACCCCCATAACCAACCTATTGAATCAATCAAGATAACCATGTTTCAATGATCAACCCAAACAACCAAAGTGGATCCATATCTTCAACTAGACTTTTCTCATATTGATTTCTTGTTTTATTTTGATTATTTGCTGTTTTAATTGCTTTCAATAGTTGTTAATTAAATCATCTCAAAATCCCCCCTTTTTACTTTCCTTGCATTTTACTTTTGTTCTATTTGCAATTACTTGCTTTCTATTATGTTTCCAATTAGTTTCTTGGTCTTGATTGAGATAAATAAATAGGTAATCGATTCTCTGTGGATTCGATCCTTCACCACTATCTGCAGTTGTAAATTGTAGGTAACCAAGAAGGTTATTTTTGACCGGCTTCGACAACCGCACCTGTCACCTCTCTTGCACAAGCCACACATGCCCCACGTTTTTCCCTTCACACATGTGCATGGATGGCACATCTTAGACCAAAGGCATTTTGGGCAGCCTCTTGAAACCCTAAGACAGCACCTTAAAACATATTTAAAGATCTCAAAGAGGCCATCCAAGGAAGATTGGACAGCAACTCCTTCTCCCCCATCCGGCCAAGCAAGGCGCACCATCTCCATCTCCAATTCGGTTCATCTTCCTTTGTGTTCTCTTTCTATTTTCTATTTTGTTTCAGCCATGAGTGGCTAAAACCTTTTATTCTAGTTGAAGATTGGTTGAAACTAAGGTTTTTTTTATGGATTGTGAGATCTGAACATAAACTATTTGTCTTTGATTTGTTCAATATTCATACAATTTGGTGCTTGAATCTATGATTACTTTGTTGTTTTGATCAAATTGGCCACTTAATTCTTGATTGCAAGGTAATTGATTGTTAGTTGAGATAATTTTTAGTCCGTAATTGCTGGAATTATTCTAACATAAGAACACTTGGTGTAACAACTAAGGAATTGTATGATCTAGCAACATCTCATGCGTTTGAGTAGCTAGGATTGGATCTCTCTCTTTTTTCATGCAATTGACAATTGTTTTGATGCCTAAGGTCCAAGGATGTTCCTTGGTAATTTATTAGTTAGTAATTGATTAGAGGACATCCCTAATTGATTTAATCATAAGGAGAGACATGGTGGTGAGAAGCGTCTTCCACCTCCATAACTAATCTATTGAAACAATCAAGAGAACATAAGTTTCAATGCTCAATCCGAACAACCGAAGTGGATCCATCTCTTCAACTAGACTTTTCTCATATTGAAATTCTCTTTTATTTTAATTACTTGCTCATTTAATTGCTTTCAGTAGTTTTCTAATCAAATCAATCTCAAAACCCCCCCTTTTTACTTTTATTGTACTCTACTTTTATTCCGCTTTCAGTTACTTGCTTTCAGATTCTCATTCAGTTTAATCTCTTGGTCTTGTTGAGAAAAATATATAAGTTTACAATTCTCTGTGGATTCGATCCTTTACCATTATCTGCAGTTGTAAAATTATTGATAACCGGAAATGTTATTTTTGACCGGCTTCGACAACCGCGAGTCAAAAATTAGCGCCGTTGCCAAGGAATTGTTCTAACTTGTCTATTTTTCTTTCATGACCATATCTGAACGTAGGGACACTCTGCTTTATGATCCGGAGATTGAATGCACCATCAGGAGACTAGGAAAGCAAGCCACTGTGTCTGAACCTTTTGCCACACATTCGACCGCCGAACTTCATCACCATTCGGCCGCCGAACCTTCCCTTCTCTAGCCGCCAAACATCTCACCAAATGGCACAGTCACCATCGCAGATCTGAATCATGGATGAGGTAAGTAGATCTGATCTTTCTTTTCTGACATCTTTTATGAAAGATTTTGCCATAGGAATAGTTCAATAGGTTCAAGCACCCCAGCCACCAAAGGCATGTAGGATCTGTGGATATGTGGGACACCCAACTGATCAATGTCCCATACTTTATCAGTATGACCAACCAGTGCATACATTTGGAGGACTCAATAGCCAGCCTAGACATGCATATGGAGGATTCTATGAACAGCCAAGACATGATCCCTACCATAACACATACAATCCAGATTGGGGATCCTATCTAGACTTCAGTAATGCAGAGGCTAACAACTACCAGGACTATCAAAGGAATCAAGCCTAACCAGCACCTCCAAATTCCATCCAGCACCTTGAAAAGATGATGGAAACAATGGTAAATGCCATGCAGGGCATGCGACAGGACATAGGACAATTGGCCACCTCAATGAAAGCAAACATGTTAAGAAGAGAGGAAGAGCTTCAAGATGATAAGGAAGATGATGAAAGTTCACAAGTTCAAGAACAAGCTGCTGAAGAGAAACAACCAGAAAATTGTTTGTCCAAACAAACTGGTCAAACAGAACCTGTTGTTGATTTAGATGTCATTGATTATTTGAGCGAAGATGTTTTTTATATGAATCAAGATGATATACTAAACAATAATCTTTGCAGGGAAGAGAGCCAGAAAGAGCCAGAACTGAAAGAAACTGACTGTTGCATCCAACAGGTGGACTGCAGCCTTGCGCAGAATGAACAGAAGCAGATCGCACCACTTCAGCTTGGTGCGCAGATCAACCTTGCGCAAGACAGTCCTACAACACTTCAAATTGCACCTCTTCAGATCAGGCTTGCGCAGACTGAAACCACCACCTTTCGGCCATCGAACTCCACCACCTTTCGGCCGCCGAACTCCACCACCTTTCGGCTGCCGAACCTCTCACCACAGCTTCCAATGCAGATCAGTCTTCCACTTCAGGTAGGTCCTGCACAGAAGGAGGAAACTGAAATCAATTCAGCCATAGATCCAACGCAAACAGACCATGCTCACAAGGAACAAATAGTATTCCAAGCACCTAAACCAAAGGACCATGCGGATCAATGCCTTCCCAAACCTTCGGATAAAGTAGAGTTTGTTTTGCCTGAATTCAGTACTAAATTGCAACTAGCCCTAAAGAAACATGAATTGGAGTTCAAAATGCTTCCCAATCATCTCAAGAATGCAAATATGAGAGCTAGAGGCACACCTCATCTGAAAGAGGAGAAGCTAATCATGTTACTTCATGAGTACATGAAAAAAGTAGGATGGGTTATGACCAAATCAAAAGGAGTGCTATACTTTTTGCTCAATGCAGTTGGGACGCTTTTCCCTTCCCCAATTACTTGAGCCTTGATCAAGAGGATCGCACATGCACACCACACCCAGGGGAGTACTCAGTTTCTTTTGCATTTTAATATTTCCAATACATTAAGGACAATGCATGATTTAGGTGTGCGGGTGCATATCTCTAAATTTTTACTTTTAAGTTTATTTTTGCTTTAATCTTTAGTTTGCTTGCATTAGGCAAAATTTTTTCAATTTTTGTTATTCTTGCTTTCAATAACACACACACACAACCACAGCCTTCTTCTTCTTTTTGATTTGCTCTACTCAAACTGATGAACTATGTTGGATGAGTTTCTCTTTCCATGACCCCATTGATGTGATGACTCTTTAAACTTATGTTGAATCAATTGCAATGAGTTATATTCATGTTTGAGAATTGCCTTTTGAATTGAATCTTTGAGCTTGCCACGGTGAAAAATATATTGATGACACTCATTAGAGAGAATAAATTGAAATTTGTGTGAATGAACTTAATGTGACTTATTTTAACAATTGGTGTTGATTTTCTCAAATCATTGAGAGAAAGAAATTCAACAAAGGCTTAGACTTCAAAAGCACAAATTGAAAACTGTTCCAATGGTCAAAAGACTATGAACAGAGCTAGTAGCCACTTGGACAGGTGACCAACTGAGTAACTGGGGGTGGGTATCACAAATATATACCTTCACGTCAAAAGGTTGGTGACTTTTTCAAGCAAAATCAAAAGTGCAAAAAGCCGAATAAAGTACTTCAAGGTAAGGGCAAGTCACTCTAAAAGCTAGAAAAAGTCCTATCTGAACAAATAATATGTGCATGTATGATCTCTCTCTTGAGTAAAACAAATCGTAGCCATAGTAATCTTTGCATATATTCTTCACTACAATGATTCAAAATAGGTGTCTAGAGTAAGAGCTTAAGTGGAAATAAGGATCAAGTAGCAAAGAAAACTTATTTGACTATGTTTATTTGCTTGAGGACAAGCAAAAGCCTAGGTGTGGGGGTATTTGATAAAATATATTTTAGTCCATTTTATCTTGATATTATTGATGATTATTTACATGATTTCTGCTTAATTTAGTGTTCTTGACATTATTTTGCAGAAAATGGTGAAAAATGACATTTTGGAGAAAATCCCCTTAAAACTGCTTAAGGAAAGTTCTAAATAAGGAAAGTGGCAAAGAAGGAAAGAACATTCAGCCAAAGCAATTTGAAATTCAAATTTCAAATCTCCAAGTAGCCTTTTCCTTATTCAAGAAGCCAAGTCTCAAGTTGCCATAAATGAAGAGCCAAATAAGGAAAGTATTTTGAATTTCAAATCTTCAAGATTCATATTCAAATTTTGAATTTCAAAATTCAGCTTATTAAGGAAGCCAAATCCAAAGATCATATGCTTGCCACCTCATGCCTTGCACATTCAAAATTCAAATTTTAAAGGAGGCTCCACCTTCCTTATTAGTGCATGGACAGCAAGGAGAGTGTGAAGGCAAGTCTTGGGCACCTTGGGCAGCATCTTGAAGACATTTGGGCAGCAATCAAAGACCAAAAGACCCACTCTTGCACAAGCCACATATGCCCCATGTTTTTCCCTTCACATATGTGCATGGATGGCACATCTTAGACCAAAGGCATTTTGGGTAGCCTCTAAAAACGTGGGCAGCCTCTTGAAACCCTAAGACAGCACCTTAAAACATATTTAAAGATCTCAAAGAGGCCATCCAAGGGACAGCAATTCCTTCTCCCCCATCCGGCCAAGCAAGGCGCACCATCTCCATCTCCAATTCGGTTCATCTTTCTTTGTGTTCTCTTTTTATTTTCTGTTTTGTTTCAGCCATGAGTGGCTGAAACCTTTTATTCTAGTTGAAGATTGGTTGAAACTAAGGTTGTTTTATGGATTATGAGATCTGAACATAAACTATTTGTCTTTGATTTGTTCAATATTCATACAATTTGGTGCTTGAATCTATGATTACTTTGTTATTTTGATCAAATTGGCCACTTGATTCTTGATTGCAAGGTAATTGATTGTTAGTTGGGATAATTTTTAGTCCGTAATTGCTGGAATTATTCTAACATAAGAACACTTGGTGTAACAACTAAGGAATTGTATGATCTAGCAACATCTCATGCGTTTAAGTAGCTAGGATTGGATCTCTCTCTTTCTTCATGTAATTGACAATTGTTTTGATGCCTAAGGCCCAAGGACGTTCCTTGGCAATTTGTTAGTTAGTAATTGATTAGAGGACGTTCCCTAATTGATTTAATCATAAGGAGAAACAAGGTGGTGAGAAGCGTCTTCCACCTCCATAACTAATCTATTGAAACAATCAAGAGAACATAAGTTTCAATAATCAATCCGAACAACCGAAGTGGATCCATCTCTTCAACTAGACTTTTCTCATATTGAAATTCTCTTTTATTTTAATTACTTGCTCATTTAATTGCTTTCAGTAGTTTGCTAATCAAATCAATCTCAAAATCCCCCCTTTTTACTTTTATTGCACTCTACTTTTGTTCCGCTTTCAATTACTTGCTTTCAGATTCTCATTCAGTTTAATCTCTTGGTCTTGTTGAGAAAAATATATAAGTTTACAATTCTCTGTGAATTCGATCCTTTACCACTATCTGCAGTTGTAAAATTGTTGATAACTGGAAAGGTTATTTTTGACCGGTTTCGACAACCGCGAGTCAACTATGCAGCTTTTAGCACGACATGCCCTTGCCATTTTTAGCATATATTCAGCTTTATGCACTTTATTCTTGCTTGAAGGTATATATTTGTGATACCCACCCCCAGTTAGTCACATTGTTCAAGTGGCTACTAAATCTGCTCATAGTTTTTAACTAGTGGAGTAAGTTTTTATTTGTGCTATGTACTTTAAACTTTCTGCATTTTTTTTTTGTGATTTGACTGTTGTGGTTTGGGCAAATCAAGACATCAATTACTGCATAAGCCATTCCTATCACACATAATTTTTAAATTTGTTCATCTCTCTACTGATTAATGACAGTCGTTTAAACCACAGTGAGAAAAAGATTCAAATAAAAAGAGACTCCCAAAAATGAATGCAACCCATTATAAGTGATTCAATAAAGGGTTAAAGGGAGAGCAAACAAATGGAGTCATGAGAGAGAGGCTTTTATGAGTTTATTGTCATGCTTGGCAAAAAAAAATTATGACATTCTATGAAATCTTGTGCATGTGTGAAAAGATGAGAAGAAATATGTGAAAAACTTTATATACAGCAATGTGTGTCAGCCAGTATTAGTATAATACCCCCACACAGTAACGATCCAAAAACTGGACCTCTACCGGTGCTAAGGTTTAGATCGACTTAAGGTCACCGGAGCCCGTAGCAAGCCTGTAATACCCGGCTAGACTCCGGTATCGGAATTCCTACCATCCGGTGGAATCTCGGGTGTCGGAAACCTCTAGTAGGGTAGAATCATGTTTTCATAAAATGTTTTAAGGTATTTCATGGTTTTAAGTAAAATGGAAATGAGTTTTTGCATAAAACAACCTTGAAGGAAAACTCAGGTTCGGCCGCCGAACCTCAAGTTCGGCCGCTGAACATGCATGCCTTCGGGAGCGCCTTTAGGCCCCCGAAAGCATAGGTGAGGAAAGTCCAGGTTCGGCCGCCGAACCTCAAGTTCGGCCGCCGAACATGGCATGCATGCGGAGGCACGTTCGGCCCCCGAACGTGGCCTGGCCAGCCACTATAAAAGGGTCCCTTAGCCGAAAATGGGCGAGCTTTCTCCCCATTTCCGGCCAAGGTGAGCTCTCCGCCGCCCCTCACCGATCTTGAGTTCTTTCCTTCCCATATTACTCGATTTTCATGAGTTTTTAACTTGTTTTGAAGATTTTCAAGCTTTGAGCAAAGTTTTGGAGCTTTGAGGTTCAAGAACTCAAAACCTCCCACCTCCGAGTTTAGGACGTCTCTCCCTCGATCTACAAGAGGTAAGAGCCGATCTTAAGCTCATTTTATGTTTAAAGTAAGTTTTATGCAAGATCTATGGGGTAAAATGCATGTTTAGCTCATGGTTAGGTTTATGGGTTTTATATGTGTTTATGAACAATGTGAGTTGCTTGTGTGTTGTAGTTGGGGTTTTTGATGGTTTGATGCCCTAGGAACTTGTATGCTTGTGTATGAGTGTTGTAGAATAGGTTTATGCATGTTTGGATGAGATAGGAGGCATAAATGCATAGGGGAGCTGAGTTTTTGCCATTCTGGGAGAAACCAGGTTCGGCAGCCGAATGAACTTTCGGCCGCCGAACATGCTTGTGGAGGCAGCCTTCGGCTGCCGAAGCTTATCCCCGAAAGGAGACTTTCGTCTCTGTTTGGGACTTTCGGCCGCCGAAAGTGCCGCCGAACATGCATAAGTTTCGCCTCTGTCTGGGAGTTTCGGCCGCCGAAGGTGCCGCCGAACCTGCCTGACTTTCGGCTCTGGAGGGACTTTCGGCCGCCGAACCTGCCGCCGAAAGTGCCCTGTCCAGCCCTTTCTTGCATGTTTTTCTATGATTATTCCATGATGTTTTAGGGGGTTTTTGGGGACTAGTTTAGAGTTATGTTCATGTATGTTTGGTCCCTCATTTGAGTCCACCTGTGTAGGTTCGGACCCGAGGAACCGAGGACCCCAGCAGTGAGTCTGTTGCCCCAGTGTCTGGTCAGAGCTATCCAGAGGTGAGTGGGATAAACCTTTATGTTTTTAAGCAAATTAACCATATAGTTTTGAGCATGTTCATGCATCATGAATTCCATGTGATATTTTAGGTTGTCAGCATTAGAATCCACGAATATGTTGCATTGCACATTTTAATGTTGATGTGGATGAACGTTGGATGATCCATAGCCCTCGATCTATGATATGACGATGTGATATGTACGGTACGGAAAGTAAGACCAGTGGGACCCATTCTACGTTCGCTGGCACTATGTAAGAGAAAGACCAGGACCCATTCTACGTTCTGGCACAGTTGGACACTGTTATGTTATGATATGTAAGGGAAAGACCAGGACCCATTCTACGTTCTGGCACAGTTGGACTATGTAGAGGGCTATTGGTGACAAGTTCATCCTTGATGTGATTTAGCTGTGATGTGATGCATTCCATGATCCTTATGATTTAAATGTTTTTATTATTCTGCTCATTGGGCTCTAGTAGCTCACCCCTCTCCCATTTTCCCCAGGATTGCAGGTACAGGGTAGACCAGGAGTTCCATAAGAGTAAGGAAGTCATGTGAATGTAATAGATAGTGTGGACATGATAAATGTATTAATGTTATGTAAAAGTACAGTTTTAGTCATGTAATGACTTTGAGGTTAGAGATTGTGCTTGACATTATGTATGAGGTATCCCTTTTAATACTTGATCCTGGATGTTTTATAATGTTCATGTAAGCCAACTCATCTTATGATGTATCGCCCATTGGGGCATTGATGAGATCCCACAGAGGGGTCATGATTATGATTATGAGTATGTTCAGTGCATGCACAGGTTGAGTATGGCTTATGAATGAAGGAAAAGTTTTAAATTTTTATGTATGTTGTTGATCATGTATGGGATTAAACAGGTTTTCAGGTTGCATGTCAGGCTTGCTACGGGTCTTGGCGGCCTTAAGCCGACTCGGATCCTAGCGCCGGTAGCGGTCCAATTTTCGGGTCATTACAGAATGGTATCAGAGCCCTAGGTTCATAGGATCGGACCTAGAGTGTCGGGCTCATAGATGTTCTAGAAGGTCAAGCACAATAGGAAGATCATGTCCACTAGGATAGGATGTTGAGTCCTGTCTTGTATGATGATGTGAAATGCCATGATTATATACATGTGCATTGATGCTATGATATGAATGACGTATATGTGATGAGGGTTCATGTGTGCCCACATGAACCATATGATGCTAATGTTTGTGTAATGTGTACTGTTTTTCAGAAAACAGGATGAGAGGAACTCGTCGATCTGCACGATTGACTGGAGTGCCACCTGAGGATGAGGGCACGAGCCCCCGTCCTCCTACATTGCCTAGGGCAATGTCTTGTAGAGCAAACAGAGAAAGAGTGTCAAGGGACCCTAGAAGGTCTTTTGATGCTAGCAGAAGGGGGACTGATAGAGGAGGAAATTCTTCAGATGTGAGGAAGGTTATGGAAGAGGATCAGAGGAGGGATGGGAATCTGGATGTTAGCATGGAGGAAGAGGGGACAGGGGAGTCTCAGGGAGGCGTTCAGGCCTCGGGGTATGGTTTTCCACCCCACTATCCACCCTTCCCACAGGGTTCAGGGTATCCGATGGGAGGCACATCGGATTATTCCAGCTTTAACACCTACCCCACCTACATGCCTTATCCACCTTTCTATCCACCTTACACACAGTACCCAGCTTATCCACCCTCACCCTTCTATCCAAACCCGGCAAACCCCACCTCGGGGAATGCTGCACCCCCACCTCCACCACCTACAGAACCAGCAGCCCCAGTTACTCAACCTTCCAGACCTAGCTCAGCCGGTGGGAGCAAAGTAAAGATGACAGATTACCTCAAGCTGGATGCTCCCAAGTACAAGTCAGGGGATGACCCCTTTGAGTATCTGAGAGTAGTGAAGACAATAACTGATGAGCTAGGGGCGGATGATAGCAGGGCCATTCAGATGGCAAGGTTCACCTTAAAGTGCAAGAAGGCACGGGAATGGTTCAAGTGTTATGTGGACCCGAGACTAGACGGCATGACATGGGAGGAATTTGCGAATGAGTTCGCTGGATGGGCTTTTCCAGACAGTTCCAGAGAACTGAAAATGATCGAGTTTGAGCAACTGAGGCAGACAGAGCACATGAGTGTAGAGGAGTTCACGGATAAATTCTTGGAGCTATTGCCTTTCTCAGGGCAAGCTCTAGATACAGATTCGAAGAAGGCCAAGAGATATGTTATGAAGCTGCATTCTAGGTACTCCTCGTTGATTCAGTCAGTAAAGAGGGAAAGTTTCCACACTGTGGTGGATATGGCTCGAAGGATGGAGGCGAGTGCTATAGTTGAGGGGTCAGTGAAGCAGTCAGTGACCCAGTCTTCAGGGGTTAAGACCCCAGGCAGAGGAGGGCCAGGTCTCTCTTCTCAGAGCTCAAGTAAGAAGAGGTGGGATAACACCACCAAGAAGCCAAAAAAGAATAAGTTTTGGAATAAGTTGAAATCCAATCTGGGATTTGGTGGTGGCTCGAGCTCAGGTTCAGATGGTACAGAATGCCAGAGATGTGGAAGGCCGCACAGGGGAGTGTGCCGAGCTGGGACTAATACATGTTTCAGATGTGGACAGGAGGGACACATAGCTCGGGAGTGTCCTAGAGCACCTTTTATGGGCCAGCCCCAGCAGACAGCTTCTGGTAGTGTGGCACAGCCAGCAGCTCCAGCCACAACTCAGGGCAGTGGCAGAGGTAGAGGGAGAGGAGCAGCCTCTTCTTCTGGTTCCCGAGGTGAAGGTCCATAAGCTCCAGCCAGGATCTTCACCATGACTCAGCAGGAGGCTAACACATCCAACACCGTGGTGTCAGGTAATCTCGTCATTGGGTGTTCTGATGTGTATGCTTTAATGGACTCGGGTGCATCTCATTCATTTATTGCTCCGAGAGCCGTCGAGAGGTTGGGTCTGATAGTCTCTAGGTTAGAGTGTCCCCTATGGGTCAGTGGACCCAAGTGTGACCCGTCAGTGGCAGAGTCAGTCTGCCAGTTCAGTCCAGTTTTTGTTGAGGGAAGATGCCTCTCCGCCGACCTTGTGGTTCTAGATTTGACAGACTTTGACGTCATTCTAGGGATGGATTGGCTATCTACCCATGGTGCTACCTTGGACTGCAGAGACAAGGTAGTCAGGTTCAGAGATCAGAACGGGTCAGAGGTCGTCTTCAGAGGAGACAAAAGGGGCACACCTAGAGGTCTGATATCAGCTCTTCAGGCTCGTAGGTTGCTTAGGAAGGGATGTCAGGGGTATTTGGCTCATGTGAGAGAGCTTAGTAGTCAGGTCAGGGAGCCAGCCTCGGTGCCAGTTGTCAGAGAATTTTAGGATGTTTTTCCAGACGAACTTCCAGGTTTACCACCTGCTAGGGAGATAGAGTTCGAGATAGAGTTGATGCCTGAAACTAGACCGATCTCTATCCCTCCCTACAGGATGGCCCCAGCCGAGTTGAAAGAGTTGAAAGAACAGTTGCAAGAGCTGGTAGAAAAGGGCTTCATCCGACAGAGTACCTCACCTTGGGGTGCTCCGGTCTTGTTTGTGAGGAAGAAGGATGGATCCCTTAGACTTTGTATCGACTACAGGCAGTTGAACAAAGTCACTACCAAGAATAGGTACCCTTTGCCAAGGATTGACGATCTATTCGACCAGCTAGCCGGAGCAGGTTGCTTCTCCAAAATAGATCTGAGATCGGGGTATCATCAGCTGAGGATAAGGGATGAAGATGTGCCAAAGACAACTTTCAGGACCAGATATGGGCATTTTGAGTTCCTTGTGATGCCGTTTGGGTTAACAAACGCCCCTGCAGCATTCATGGATCTCATGAACAGAGTATTTAGTCAATACCTGGATCACTTTGTTATTGTCTTCATAGACGATATATTAGTGTATTCTAAGAATGCAGAGGAGCATGCCCATCATCTGAGGTTGGTTCTACAGACCTTGAGGGAACATGGCTTGTATGCCAAGTTCTCTAAGTGTGAGTTCTGGCTGAGGAGCATTTCATTCTTGGGGCATGTAGTGTCAGAGAATGGAATAGAGGTGGACCCCAAGAAGACAGAAACTGTGGCTAACTGGCCTAGACCCACTTCAGTGACGGAGATCAGGAGTTTCTTGGGTTTGGCAGGTTACTATAGGAGGTTCGTTCAGGACTTCTCAAAGATTGCAGCTCCTCTGACCAGATTAACCAGGAAGAATCAGAAGTTTGTGTGGACCGACCAGTGCGAAGAGAGTTTTGAAGAGCTTAAGAAGAGGTTGACTTCAGCACCAGTCTTAGCTCTGCCATCTAGTGATGAGGACTTTACAGTCTTTTGTGATGCATCCCGTGTGGGACTGGGTTGTGTACTAATGCAGAATGAGAGGGTGATCGCTTATGCTTCTAGGCAGCTGAAGAAGCATGAGTTGAATTACCCCACACATGACCTGGAGATGGCAGCAGTAATCTTTGCACTCAAGATGTGAAGGCACTACCTCTATGGGGTTAAATGTGAGATCTTTACAGATCATAAAAGCCTGCAGTACATCCTGAGTCAAAGAGATTTGAACTTGAGACAGAGAAGATGGGTAGAGCCGCTGAGTGACTGTGATTGCAAGATTCAGTACCATCCGGGTAAGGCGAATGTTGTAGCGGACGCCTTAAGCCGGAAATCACTCGGCAGTTTATCCCACATATCGGCAGAGAGGAGGCCAGTGGTGAAGGAGTTTTACAAGCTCGTTGAGGAAGGTCTACAGATGGAGTTGCCTGGTACAGGTGCCTTGGTGGCCCAGATGAGAGTAGCACCCGTGTTTCTGGAGCGGGTGGCTCAGAAACAGCATGAGGACCCGGAGTTAGTGAAGATTGCCAGGACTGTTCAGTCAGGCAATGACAGTGAGTTCAAATTTGACAGCAAGGGGATCCTCCGCTATGGGAGCAGACTATGTGTACCAGATGACATAGGGCTAAAAGGAGACATTATGAGAGAGGCTCATAATGCAAGATACAGTATTCACCCCGGAGCCACCAAGATGTATCAAAATCTAAAGAAGGTTTATTGGTGGCCAGCTATGAAGAAAGAAGTGGCACAGTTTGTGTCAGCCTGCGAAGTGTGTCAGAGGGTGAAGCTGGAACATCAGAAGCCGGCTGGAATGCTTAACCCGCTACCTATTCCATAATGGAAATGGGAAAATATAGCTATGGACTTCGTAGTGGGGTTACCGGCGGTGTCCAACAGATTGGACTCCATATGGGTGATTGTGGACAGACTCACCAAATATGCTCACTTCATCCCTGTCAGGAGTGGCTATTCTGTGGACAAGTTGGCGCAGGTGTATGTTGATGAGATCGTCAAGCTGCATGGGGTTCCGGTTTCGATAGTGTCGGATAGAGGGCCCCAGTTCACCTCCAGGTTTTGGCGGAGTCTGCAGAGTGCCATGGGTACCAGGTTGGATTTCAGTACTGCCTTCCACCCACAGACGGACGGACAATCAGAAAGGACCATCCAGACCATAGAGGATATGCTCAGGATGTGTGTGCTGGACTTTGGCGGTTCTTGGAGGCAGCATCTGCCTTTGGTGGAGTTTGCCTACAATAACAGCCATCATGCTAGCATCGGGATGGCTCCATATGAAGCTTTATATGGGAGGAAGTGCAGATCACCTGTTTGCTGGGAAGAGGTTGGAGAAAAGGCCTTGGCAGGGCCTGAGCTAGTAGAGATTACCAGCAGGGTAGTACCCATAATCAGAGAAAGAATCAAGACTGCTGCAAGCAGACAGAAGAGTTATGCAGACGTCCGCAGAAGACAGTTAGAGTTTCAGGAGGGGGATTTGGTATTGCTCAAGGTGTCTCCTATGAAAGGAGTGGTTCGCTTTGGGAAGAAAGGTAAACTAGCCCCACGATACATCGGACCCTTTGAAATCTTGCAAAAGATTGGGAATGTGTCGTACAAGCTGGATTTACCTGCTTCAATGAAAAGAATCCATCCGGTTTTCCATGTTTCGATGTTGAGGAAGTTTGTGTCAGATCTGAGCAAGGTTCTTAGTGAGCCTGATGTGGAGGTCCAAGAGGATCTCACCTTTGTTGAACAACCAGTACGGATCATAGACACCCAGATCAGAAAGTTAAAAAATAAGGAAATCCCGATGGTGAAAGTCCTGTGGAACCACAACAATTTGGAAGAATGCACTTGGGAGACACGGGAGTCTATGCTCCAGCAGTACCCTCATCTCTTTTAAGGTTAGATCTCTATGTGTTTATGTGCTATGTATGTATGTTATGTTTTATGCCATGCTATGTGCTAGTTGAGGAACATTCGGGGACGAATGTTCTTAAGGGGGGGAGAATGTAATACCCGGCTAGACTCCGGTATCGGAATTCCTACCGTCCGGTGGAATCTCGGGTGTCGGAAACCTCTAGTAGGGTAGAATCATGTTTTCATAAAATGTTTTAAGGTATTTCATGGTTTTAAGTAAAATGGAAATGAGTTTTTGCATAAAACAACCTTGAAGGAAAACTCAGGTTCGGCCGCCGAACCTCAGGTTCGGCCGCCGAACATGCATGCCTTCTGGAGCGCCTTTAGGCCCCCGAAAGCATAGGTGAGGAAAGTCCAGGTTCGGCCGCCGAACCTCAAGTTCGGCCGCCGAACATGGCATGCATGCGGAGGCACGTTCGGCCCCCGAACGTGGCCTGGCCAGCCACTATAAAAGGGTCCCTTAGCCGAAAATGGGCGAGCTTTCTCCCCATTTCCGGCCAAGGTGAGCTCTGAGCCGCCCCTCACCGATCTTGAGTTCTTTCCTTCCTATATTACTCGATTTTCATGAGTTTTTAACTTGTTTTGAAGATTTTCAAGCTTTGAGCAAAGTTTTGGCAGCTGAGATAGGAGGCATAAATGCATAGGGGAGCTGAGTTTCTGCCATTCTGGGAGAAACCAGGTTCGGCAGCCGAAGGAACTTTCGGCCGCCGAACATGCTTGTGGAGGCAGCCTTCGGCTGCCGAAGCTTGTCCTCGAAAGGAGACTTTCATCTCTGTCTGGGACTTTCGGCCGCCGAAAGTGCCGCCGAACATGCATAAGTTTCGCCTCTGTCTGGGAGTTTCGGCCGCCGAAGGTGCCGCCGAACCTGCCTGACTTTCGGCTCTGGAGGGACTTTCGGCCGCCGAACCTGCCGCCGAAAGTGCCCTGTCCAGCCCTTTCTTGCATGTTTTTCTATGATTATTCCATGATGTTTTAGGGGGTTTTTGGGGACTAGTTTAGAGTTATGTTCATGTATGTTTGGTCCCTCATTTGAGTCCACCTGTGTAGGTTCGGACCCGAGGAACCGAGGACCCCAGCAGTGAGTCTGTTGCCCCAGTGTCTGGTCAGAGCTATCCAGAGGTGAGTGGGATAAACCTTTATGTTTTTAAGCAAATTAACCGTATAGTTTTGAGCATGTTCATGCATCATGAATGCCATGTGATATTTTAGGTTGTCAGCATTAGAATCCACGAATATGTTGCATTGCACATTTTAATGTTGATGTGGATGAACGTTGGATGATCTATAGCCCTCGATCTATGATATGACGATGTGATATGTACGGTACGGAAAGTAAGACCAGTGGGACCCATTCTACGTTCGCTGGCACTATGTAAGAGAAAGACCAGGACCCATTCTACGTTCTGGCACAGTTGGACACTGTTATGTTATGATATGTAAGGGAAAGACCAGGACCCATTCTACGTTCTGGCACAGTTGGACTATGTAGAGGGCTATTGGTGACAAGTTCATCCTTGATGTGATTTAGCTGTGATGTGATGCATTCCATGATCCTTATGATTTAAATGTTTTTATTATTCTGCTCACTGGGCTCTAGTAGCTCACCCCTCTCCCATTTTCCCCAGGATTGCAGGTACAGGGTAGACCAAGAGTTCCATAAGAGTAAGGAAGTCATGTGAATGTAATAGATAGTGTGGACATGATAAATGTATTAATGTTATGTAAAAGTACAGTTTTAGTCATGTAATGACTTTGAGGTTAGAGATTGTGCTTGACATTATGTATGAGGTATCCCTTTTAATACTTGATCCTGGATGTTTTATAATGTTCATGTAAGCCAACTCATCTTATGATGTATCGCCCATTGGGGCATTGATGAGATCCCACAGAGGGGTCATGATTATGATTATGAGTATGTTCAGTGCATGCACAGGTTGAGTATGGCTTATGAATGAAGGAAAAGTTTTAAATTTTTATGTATGTTGTTGATCATGTATGGGATTAAACAGGTTTTCAGGTTGCATGTCAGGCTTGCTACGGGTCTTGGCGGCCTTAAGCCGACTCGGATCCTAGCGCCGGTAGCGGTCCAATTTTCGGGTCATTACAGAATGGTATCAGAGCCCTAGGTTCATAGGATCGGACCTAGAGTGTCGGGCTCATAGATGTTCTAGAAGGTCAAGCACAATAGGAAGATCATGTCCACTAGGATAGGATGTTGAGTCCTGTCTTGTATGATGATGTGAAATGCCATGATTATATACATGTGCATTGATGCTATGATATGAATGACGTATATGTGATGAGGGTTCATGTGTGCCCACATGAACCATATGATGCTAATGTTTGTGTAATGTGTACTGTTTTTCAGAAAACAGGATGAGAGGAACTCGTCGATCTGCACGATTGACTGGAGTGCCACCTGAGGATGAGGGCACGAGCGCCCGTCCTCCTACATTGCCTAGGGCAATGTCTTGTAGAGCAAACAGAGAAAGAGTGTCAAGGGACCCTAGAAGGTCTTTTGATGCTAGCAGAAGGGGGACTGATAGAGGAGGAAATTCTTCAGATGTGAGGGAGGTTATGGAAGAGGATCAGAGGAGGGATGGGAATCTGGATGTTAGCATGGAGGAAGAGGGGACAGGGGAGTCTCAGGGAGGCGTTCAGGCCTCGGGGTATGGTTTTCCACCCCACTATCCACCCTTCCCACAGGGTTCAGGGTATCCGATGGGAGGCACATCGGATTATTCCAGCTTTAACACCTACCCCACCTACATGCCTTATCCACCTTTCTATCCACCTTACACATAGTACCCAGCTTATCCACCCTCACCCTTCTATCCAAACCCGGCAAACCCCACCTCGGGGAATGCTGCACCCCCACCTCCACCACCTACAGAACCAGCAGCCCCAGTTACTCAACCTTCCAGACCTAGCTCAGCCGGTGGGAGTAAAGTAAAGATGACAGATTACCTCAAGCTGGATGCTCCCAAGTACAAGTCAGGGGATGACCCCTTTGAGTATCTGAGAGTAGTGAAGACAATAACTGATGAGCTAGGGGCGGATGATAGCAGGGCCATTCAGATGGCAAGGTTCACCTTAAAGTGCAAGAAGGCACGGGAATGGTTCAAGTGTTATGTGGACCCGAGACTAGACGGCATGACATGGGAGGAATTTGCGAATGAGTTCGCTGGATGGGCTTTTCCAGACAGTTCCAGAGAACTGAAAATGATCGAGTTTGAGCAACTGAGGCAGACAGAGCACATGAGTGTAGAGGAGTTCACGGATAAATTCTTGGAGCTATTGCCTTTCTCAGGGCAAGCTCTAGATACAGATTCGAAGAAGGCCAAGAGATATGTTATGAAGCTGCATTCTAGGTACTCCTCGTTGATTCAGTCAGTAGAGAGGGAAAGTTTCCACACTGTGGTGGATATGGCTCGAAGGATGGAGGCGAGTGCTATAGTTGAGGGGTCAGTGAAGCAGTCAGTGACCCAGTCTTCAGGGGTTAAGACCCCAGGCAGAGGAGGGCCAGGTCTCTCTTCTCAGAGCTCAAGTAAGAAGAGGTGGGATAACACCACCAAGAAGCCAAAAAAGAATAAGTTTTGGAATAAGTTGAAATCCAATCTGGGATTTGGTGGTGGCTCGAGCTCAGGTTCAGATGGTACAGAATGCCAGAGATGTGGAAGGCCGCACAGGGGAGTGTGCCGAGCTGGGACTAATACATGTTTCAGATGTGGACAGGAGGGACACATAGCTCGGGAGTGTCCTAGAGCACCTTTTATGGGCCAGCCCCAGCAGACAGCTTCTGGTAGTGTGGCACAGCCAGCAGCTCCAGCCACAACTCAGGGCAGTGGCAGAGGTAGAGGGAGAGGAGCAGCCTCTTCTTCTGGTTCCCGAGGTGAAGGTCCATCAGCTCCAGCCAGGATCTTCACCATGACTCAGCAGGAGGCTAACACATCCAACACCGTGGTGTCAGGTAATCTCGTCATTGGGTGTTCTGATGTGTATGCTTTAATGGACTCGGGTGCATCTCATTCATTTATTGCTCCGAGAGCCGTCGAGAGGTTGGGTCTGATAGTCTCTAGGTTAGAGTGTCCCCTATGGGTCAGTGGACCCAAGTGTGACCCGTCAGTGGCAGAGTCAGTCTGCCAGTTCAGTCCAGTTTTTGTTGAGGGAAGATGCCTCTCCGCCGACCTTGTGGTTCTAGATTTGACAGACTTTGACGTCATTCTAGGGATGGATTGGCTATCTACCCATGGTGCTACCTTGGACTGCAGAGACAAGGTAGTCAGGTTCAGAGATCAGAACGGGTCAGAGGTCGTCTTCAGAGGAGACAAAAGGGGCACACCTAGAGGTCTGATATCAGCTCTTCAGGCTCGTAGGTTGCTTAGGAAGGGATGTCAGGGGTATTTGGCTCATGTGAGAGAGCTTAGTAGTCAGGTCAGGGAGCCAGCCTCGGTGCCAGTTGTCAGAGAATTTTAGGATGTTTTTCCAGACGAACTTCCAGGTTTACCACCTGCTAGGGAGATAGAGTTCGAGATAGAGTTGATGCCTGAAACTAGACCGATCTCTATCCCTCCCTACAGGATGGCCCCAGCCGAGTTGAAAGAGTTGAAAGAACAGTTGCAAGAGCTGGTAGAAAAGGGCTTCATCCGACAGAGTACCTCACCTTGGGGTGCTCCGGTCTTGTTTGTGAGGAAGAAGGATGGATCCCTTAGACTTTGTATCGACTACAGGCAGTTGAACAAAGTCACTACCAAGAATAGGTACCCTTTGCCAAGGATTGACGATCTATTCGACCAGCTAGCCGGAGCAGGTTGCTTCTCCAAAATAGATCTGAGATCGGGGTATCATCAGCTGAGGATAAGGGATGAAGATGTGCCAAAGACAACTTTCAGGACCAGATATGGGCATTTTGAGTTCCTTGTGATGCCGTTTGGGTTAACAAACGCCCCTGCAGCATTCATGGATCTCATGAACAGAGTATTTAGTCAATACCTGGATCACTTTGTTATTGTCTTCATAGACGATATATTAGTGTATTCTAAGAATGCAGAGGAGCATGCCCATCATCTGAGGTTGGTTCTACAGACCTTGAGGGAACATGGCTTGTATGCCAAGTTCTCTAAGTGTGAGTTCTGGCTGAGGAGCATTTCATTCTTGGGGCATGTAGTGTCAGAGAATGGAATAGAGGTGGACCCCAAGAAGACAGAAACTGTGGCTAACTGGCCTAGACCCACTTCAGTGACGGAGATCAGGAGTTTCTTGGGTTTGGCAGGTTACTATAGGAGGTTCGTTCAGGACTTCTCAAAGATTGCAGCTCCTCTGACCAGATTAACCAGGAAGAATCAGAAGTTTGTGTGGACCGACCAGTGCGAAGAGAGTTTTGAAGAGCTTAAGAAGAGGTTGACTTCAGCACCAGTCTTAGCTCTGCCATCTAGTGATGAGGACTTTACAGTCTTTTGTGATGCATCCCGTGTGGGACTGGGTTGTGTACTAATGCAGAATGAGAGGGTGATCGCTTATGCTTCTAGGCAGCTGAAGAAGCATGAGTTGAATTACCCCACACATGACCTGGAGATGGCAGCAGTAATCTTTGCACTCAAGATGTGAAGGCACTACCTCTATGGGGTTAAATGTGAGATCTTTACAGATCATAAAAGCCTGCAGTACATCCTGAGTCAAAGAGATTTGAACTTGAGACAGAGAAGATGGGTAGAGCCGCTGAGTGACTATGATTGCAAGATTCAGTACCATCCGGGTAAGGCGAATGTTGTAGCGGACGCCTTAAGCCGGAAATCACTCGGCAGTTTATCCCACATATCGGCAGAGAGGAGGCCAGTGGTGAAGGAGTTTTACAAGCTCGTTGAGGAAGGTCTACAGATGGAGTTGCCTGGTACAGGTGCCTTGGTGGCCCAGATGAGAGTAGCACCCGTGTTTCTGGAGCGGGTGGCTCAGAAACAGCATGAGGACCCGGAGTTAGTGAAGATTGCCAGGACTGTTCAGTCAGGCAATGACAGTGAGTTCAAATTTGACAGCAAGGGGATCCTCCGCTATGGGAGCAGACTATGTGTACCAGATGACATAGGGCTAAAAGGAGACATTATGAGAGAGGCTCATAATGCAAGATACAGTATTCACCCCGGAGCCACCAAGATGTATCAAGATCTAAAGAAGGTTTATTGGTGGCCAGCTATGAAGAAAGAAGTGGCACAGTTTGTGTCAGCCTGCGAAGTGTGTCAGAGGGTGAAGCTGGAACATCAGAAGCCGGCAGGAATGCTTAACCCGCTACCTATTCCATAATGGAAATGGGAAAATATAGCTATGGACTTCGTAGTGGGGTTACCGGCGGCGTCCAACAGATTGGACTCCATATGGGTGATTGTGGACAGACTCACCAAATATGCTCACTTCATCCCTGTCAGGAGTGGCTATTCTGTGGACAAGTTGGCGCAGGTGTATGTTGATGAGATCGTCAAGCTGCATGGGGTTCCGGTTTCGATAGTGTCGGATAGAGGGCCCCAGTTCACCTCCAGGTTTTGGCGGAGTCTGCAGAATGCCATGGGTACCAGGTTGGATTTCAGTACTGCCTTCCATCCACAGACGGACGGACAATCAAAGAGGACCATCTAGACGATAGAGGATATGCTTAGAATGTGTGTACTGGATTTTGGCGGTTCTTGGAGGCAGCATCTACCCTTGGTAGAGTTTGCCTACAATAACAGCCATCATGCTAGCATCGGGATGGCTCCATATGAAGCTTTATATGGAAGGAAGTGCAGATCACCTGTTTGCTGGGAGGAAGTTGGAGAGAAGGCCTTGGCAGGGCCTGAGTTAGTAGAGATCACCAGCAGGGTGGTACCCATAATCAGAGAGAGGATCAAGACTGCTGCAAGCAGACAGAAGAGTTATGCAGACATCCGTAGAAGGCCGGTAGAGTTTCAGGAGGGAGATCTGGTATTGCTCAAGGTGTCTCCTATGAAAGGAGTGGTTCGCTTTGGGAAGAAAGGTAAACTAGCCCCACGATACATCGGACCCTTTGAAATCTTGCAAAAGATTGGGAATGTGTCGTACAAGCTGGATTTACCTGCTTCAATGGAAAGAATCCATCCGGTTTTCCATGTTTCTATGTTGAGGAAATTTGTGTCAGATCCGGGCAAGGTTCTTAGTGAGCCTGATGTGGAGATCCAAGAGGATCTCACCTATGTTGAGCAGCCAGTGCGGATCATAGACACCCAGATCAGGAAGCTGAGAAACAAGGAAATCCCTATGGTGAAAGTCCTGTGGAACCACCACAATATGGAAGAGTGCACCTGGGAGACACGGGAGTCCATGCTCCAGCAGTACCCTTATCTTTTCTGAGGTTTGTCCCTTGTGAGTTCTATGTGTTTTGTATGTATGTTATGTGTATGCCATGCTAAGTGCTAGTGGTGGAACATTCGGGGACCAATGTTCTTAAGGGGGGGAGAATGTAATACCTGGCTAGACTCCGGTATCAGAATTTTTACCGTCCGGAGGAATAGAGATGGGTCTGGTTCCTGGCATTACTTCAATTTCAAACTCTATTTCCCTAGCAAGTGGTAAACCTGGTAGCTCGTCTGGAAAAACGTCGAGAAACTCTCTGACCATGGCCACTGAAGCTGGTTCCCTAACCTGACCATTAAATTCTCTAACATGAGCAAAAAACCCCTAACAACCCCTCCTAAGCAACCTATGAGCCTGTAGGGTAGATATCAAACCTCTAGGCGTACCCGTTTTGTCTCCTCAAAAGACAACCTCCGATCCATCTTGTTCTTTGAACCTAACTACCTTGTCTTTGCAGTCCAAGGTAGCACCATGCGTAGAAAGTCAATCCATCCCTAAAATGACGTCAAAATTAGTCAAATCTAAAACAACAAGGTCGGCTGGAAGGCACCTATCCTCAACTATAACTGGACTAAATTGGCAGACTATCTCTGCCACAGATGGATCATACTTGGGCCCACTGACCCAAAGAGGAAACTCTAACCTAGAAGCTATTAAACCCAAACTGTAATACCCGGCTAGACTCCGGTATCGGAATTCCTACCGTCCGGTGGAATCCCGGATGTCAGAGACCTCTAGAAGGGTAAAACTATGTTTTCATAAAATGTTTTAATGTGTTTTATGATTTTAAGTAAAAAGGAAAATGAGTTTTGAATGAAAACAACCTTGGAGGAAAACACAGGTTCGGCCGCCGAAACTCAAAGTTTGGCCGCCGAACATGCATGCATTTCGGGTGTGCCTTAGGCCCCCGAAGGCATAAGTGAGGGAAGTCTAGGTTCGGCCTTAGGCCCCCGAAGGCATAAGTGAGGGAAGTCTAGGTTCGGCCGCCGAACATGGCATGCATGCGGAGGCACGTTCGGCCCCCGAACATGGCCTGGCCAGCCATTATAAAAGGGTCCCTTAGCCGAAAACAGGCGAGCTTTTCTCCCCATTGTCGGCCAAGGTGAGCTCTCCGCCATTCCTCACCAATCTTTGAGTTTTTCCTTCAAATCTTTCACGATTTTCACAAGTTTTCATATTGTTTGGAAGATTTCCGAGTTTTGAGCAAGTTTTGGAGCTTTGAGGTTCAAGAACTCAAATCTCTCCCATCTCCGAGTTTAGGTCGTCTCTCTCTCGATCTTCAAGAGGTAAGAGCCGATCTTAAGCTCATTGCATGTTTTAAGTAAGTTTTATGTAAGATCTATGAGTAGAATGCATGTTTAGCTTATGGTTAAGTTTATGAGATTATGTTGTGTTTTTGAGCAATGTGTTGTTGTTGTGTGTTGTAGTTGGGGTTTAAGATAGTTTGAAGCCCCTAGGAGCCAATGTATGTATATTTGCATGATTTGAATGAGTTATATGCATGTTGGAATGGGAAGGAGAGGTTTTGTGCAAAGGGAACCAAGTTTCTGCCCTTTGGCAGAAACCAGGTTCGGCAGTCGAAGGACTTTCGGCTGCCGAACCTGCCTGGGAGGCAGGCCTTTCGGCTGCCGAAGTTGCCCCCGAAAAGAGACTTTCGTCTCTATCTGGGACTTTCGGCCTCCGAAGGTGCCGCCGAACCTGCCTGGGTTTCGGCTCTGGAGGGACTTTCGGCCGCCGAAGGTGCCGCCGAAGGTGCCCTGTTTAGCCTTCCTTTGCATGTTTTGCATGATTGTTTTAAGGTGTTTTAGGGGGTTTTTGGGGGATGTTTTTAGAGTTATGTTCTAGTTGTTTGGTCCCTCATTTGAGTCCACCTGTGTAGGTTCGGACCCGAGGAACCGAGGACCTCAGCAGTGAGTCAGCTGCTTCTGTCAGTGTCAAAGCTAGCCAGAGGTGAGTAGAACTAAACAAAACCTTTTATCTTACTAAATCAAATGCTTAAAGCATATTCATGCATCATGTTTATATGTAATAGGTTGATTGCATTAGTTACACGAATATGTTGCATTGCATAAGATGTTGTTGATACGGGTGAATGTTGAATGATCCATTAGCCCTCATATGTTATGACATGATGATATGATATGGAAGTCCAGGTGTGGCCTGCACTACGCCCCTGGCACTATGTAAGAGAAAGACCGGACGTGGCCTGCACTACGCCCCCGGCACCATGGATTATGTATGTTATGTTATGTATAAGAGAAAGACCAGGTGTGGCCTGCACTACGCCCCTGGCATGATTGGAATATGTAGAGGGCTAAATGGTGACAAGTTCATCCTTGATATGATTAGTTGTGATGTGATGCATTTCATGTTATCATATGTTTAAATGTTTTATTATTCTACTCACTGGGCTCTAGTAGCTCACCCCTCTCCCAATTTCCCCAGGTTTGCAGGTACAGGGTAGACCAGGAGGTCAGCAAGAGTTTTGAAGTCATTTGTATGTAATAGATAGAATGTGGACATGATAAAAAAATGTAAAGTTATGAATAGTTATGGAATGTAATGTTCTATGTAGTCATGATATGTAAAATGATATTGTGGATTAGAGGTTGTGCTTGACCCTATGTGTAAGGTATTCCTTTTAATGCATGATCCTAGATCTTTTTATGATGTTTATGTAAACCAACTCAACATAGGTTGTATCGCCCTTTTGGGGCATTGATGAGATCCCACAGAGGGATCATGTTTTATGATTATGTTCAGTGCATGCACAGGTTGAGTTTGGTGTATGAATGTAAAGAAAATTTTTAATTTTTACGTATGTTCTTGATCATGTATGGGATTACATAGGTTTACAGGTTGTATGTCAGGCTTGCTACGGGTCCCGGTGGCCTTAAGCCGATCTGGATCCTAGCGCCGGTAGCGGTCCGATTTTCGGGTCGTTACAGAATGGTATCAGAGCCCTAGGTTCATATGGTCGGACCTAGAGTTTCGGGCTCATAGTTGTTATAGAAGGTCAAGCACAATAGGAAGATCATGTCCACTAGGATAGGATGTGGAGTCCTGTCTTACATGATGATGTGAAATGCCATGATTATATGCATGTGCATTAATGATATGCTATGATGTGTGATGTGGGTTCATGTGTGCCCACATGAACCATATGATGCTAATGTTTATGTGATGTGAACTGTTTTTCAAAAAACAGGATGAGAGGAACTCGTCGATCAGCAAGATTGACTGGCGTACCACCTGAGGATGAGGGCACGAGCGCCCGTCCTCCAGCATTGCCTAGGGAAATGTCAAGCAGGTCTAGCAGGGAAAGAGCAGTAAGAGACCCTAGAAGGTCTTTGGATCTGGGTAGAAGCAGATCAGTAAGAGGAACAGTTCAGGGAGGAATGTCAGAGGACATGGGGGATGATATGGATGTAGAGCAGAGGAGGGATGGCAGTCTGGGAGTTAGCATGTCAGAAGAAGGAATGGGAGAATTCCAAGGAGGCACCCAGGCCTCGGGATTTGTTCAGCCACCTTACTACCCACCCTTCTCACAAAACCCTGGGTATTCGATGGGAGGCACATCGGATTACCATAGCTTTAGCCCTTATCCCACACAGATGCCATACCCACCTTATTATCCACCATACCCACAGTGCCCAATGTATCCACCTCCACCTTACTATCCCAATCCAGCAAACCCTACCCCAGGGGATGCTGCACCTCCTCCTCCTCCAGCAGAACCAGCAGCCCCAGCTACTCAACCTTCTAGACCTAGCTCAGCCAGTGGGAGCAAGGTCAAGATGACCGACTACATGAAGTTGGGTGCTCCTCAGTATGATAAAGGGGATGACCCGTTTGTGTATCTTGAGAGGGTCAAGGTGATCACAGATGAGATTGGGGCTGATGATTGTAGAGCCATTCAGATGGCAGGGTTCACACTTAAGTGCAAGAAGGCACGAGAGTGGTTCAAGAATTATGTGAACCCGAGGGTGGACAACATGTCTTGGGAAGAGTTTGCAAACGAGTTTGCAGGATGGGCTTTCCCTGACAGCTCAAGGGAATTAAAGATGATAGAGTTTGAACAGTTGAGACAGACTGATGATATGAGTATTGATGAGTTCACGGACAGATTCTTGAAGCTGTTGCCATTTGCAGGGCAAAATCTTGACTCAGACCAGAAAAGGTCAAGGAGGTATATCATGAAACTCCACTCCAGATATTCCTCCTTGATCCAGTCAGTAGATAGGGAGAGCTTCCATGCCATTGTGGACATGGCCCGGAAAATGGAGGCCAGTGCCATCATTCAGGGGACAGTTAAGCAGTCAGTGGCACAGCCTTCTGGTTCTAAGACCCCAGGCTCTTCTTCAATGAGTGCAGCAGCTTCAGGTAGCAAAAAGTGGGACAGAGGTCCCAGGAAGTCTAAGATGAACAAGTTCTGGAACAAGGTTAAGTCCAGTCTGGGACTAGGGAGTGGCTCGAGCTCTGGTGCGGATAATGCAGTTTGTGCAAAGTGTGGTAGGCCACACAAGGGAGTTTGCCGGGCTGGGACAGCAGCCTGCTTCAGATGCGGGCAAGAGGGACACATGGCTCGGGAGTGTCCTAGGGCAGCTTTTGGAGCACAGTCTCAGCAGACAGCTTCTGGTAGTGTGGCTCAGCCAGCAGCTCCAGCCGTGACTCAAGCCAGTGGCAGAGGTAGAGGGAGAGGGGCAGCCTCTTCTTCAGCGGGTTTCAGAGGTGAAGGTCCATCAGCTCCAACACGGATCTTCAAAATGACTCAACAGGAGGCAGATGCATCTAACACCGTGGTGGCAGGTAACTTAGTCATTGGTTGTTCAGATGTGTATGCCTTGATGGACCCTGGTGCATCTCATTCTTTTATTGCTCCGAGAGCCGTTCAGAGGTTGGGGTTGATGATCTCTGAGTTAGAGTGTCCTCTCTGGGTCAGTGGACCCAAGTGTGATCCATCAGTGGCAGAGTCAGTCTGCCAGTGCAGTCCAGTTTTTGTTGAGGGGAGATGCCTTTTCGCCGACCTTGTGGTTCTAGACTTGACAAATTTTGACTTCATTCTAGGGATGGACTGGTTATCTACCCATGGTGCTACCTTGGATTGCAGGGACAAGGTAGTCAGGTTCAGAGGTCTGGATGGGTCAGAGGTTGTCTTCAGGGGAGACAGGAGGGGTACACCTAGAGGTCTGATATCAGCTCTTTAGGCTCGTAGGTTGCTTAGGAAGGGATGTCAGGGGTATTTGGCTCATGTGAGAGAGCTTAGCAGTCAGGTTAGAGAGCTTAGCAGTCAGGTTAGAGAGCCCGCCTCGGTGCCAGTGGTTAGAGAGTTTCTAGACGTCTTTCCAGACGAGCTGCCAGGTTTACGGCCTGCTAGGGAGATAGAGTTCGAGATAGAACTGATGCCTGGAACCCGACCGATCTCTATTCCTCCCTACAGGATGGCTCCAGCCGAGTTGAAAGAATTGAAAGAACAGTTGCAAGAGCTGGTAGAGAAGGGCTTCATCCGACCGAGCACCTCACCTTAGGGTGCACCAGTCTTGTTTGTGAGAAAAAAGGATGGATCCCTTAGACTTTGTATCGACTACAGGCAGTTGAACAAAGTCACTACCAAGAATAAGTACCCATTGCCCAGGATCGACGATCTATTCGACCAGCTAGCAGGAGCGGGTTGTTTCTCCAAAATAGATATGAGATTGGGGTACCATCAGCTGAGGATTAGAGAAGAAGATGTGCCAAAGACAGCTTTCAGGACCAGATATGGGCATTTTGAGTTCCTTGTAATGTCGTTCGGGTTAACCAACGCCCCTGTAGCATTCATGGATCTCATGAACAGAGTGTTTAGCCAATACCTGGATCACTTTGTTATTATCTTCATAGATGATATCTTAATGTATTCCAGGAATGCAGAGGAGCATGCCCATCATCTAAGGTTGGTTCTGCAAACCTTGAGGGAGCATGGCTTGTATGCCAAGTTCTCCAAGTGTGAGTTCTGGCTGAGGAGCATTTCATTCTTGGGGCATGTTGTGTCAGAAAATGGAATAGAGGTGGACCCCAAGAAGGTAGAAGCTGTGGCTAATTGGCCTAGACCCACTTCAGTGACAAAGATCAGGAGTTTCTTGGGTTTGGCAGGTTACTACAGGAGGTTCATTCTGGACTTCTCAAAAATTGCAGCTCCTCTGACCAGGTTAACCAGGAAGAATCAAAAGTTTGTGTGGACCGACCAGTGCGAAGAGAGTTTTGAAGAGCTTAAGAAGAGGTTGACTTCAGCACCAGTGTTAGCTCTGCCATCTAGTGATGAAGACTTTACAGTCTTTTGCGATGCGTCCCGTGTGGGACTGGGTTGTGTACTAATGCAGAATGAAAGGGTAATTGCTTATGCTTCTAGACAGCTGAAGAAGCACGAGTTGAATTACCCCACGCATGACCTAGAGATGGCAGCAGTAATCTTTGCACTCAAGATGTGGAGGCACTACCTCTATGGGGTAAAATGTGAGATCTTTACAGATCATAAGAGCCTGCAGTACATCCTGAGTCAAAGAGATCTGAACTTGAGACAGAGAAGATGGGTGGAGCTGCTGAGTGACTATGATTGCAAGATTCAGTACCATCCGGGTAAGGCGAATGTTGTGGCAGACGCCTTAAGCCGAAAATCACTCGGCAGTTTATCCCACATATCGGCAGAAAAGAGGCCAGTGGTGAAGGAGTTTTACAAGCTCATTGAGGAAGGTCTACAGTTGGAGTTGTCTGGTACAGGTGCTTTGGTAGCCTAGATGAGAGTGGCGCCCGTGTTTCTGGAGCAGGTGGCTCAAAAACAGCATGAGGACCCAGAGTTAGTGAAGATTGCCAGGACTGTTCAGTCAGGAAAAGATAGTGAGTTCAGATTCGACAGCAAAGGGATCCTCCGCTATGGGAGCAGACTATGTGTACCAGATGACATAGGGCTAAAAGGAGACATTATGAGAGAGGCTCATAATGCAAGATACAGCGTTCACCCCGGGGCCACCAAGATGTACCAAGATCTGAAGAAAGTTTATTGGTGGCCAGCTATGAAGAGAGAAGTGGCACAGTTTGTGTCAGCCTGCGAAATATGTCAGAGGGTGAAGCTGGAACATCAAAAGCCGGCTGGAATGCTTAACCCACTACCTATTCCAGAGTGGAAATGGGAGAATATAGCTATGGACTTCGTAGTGGGGTTACCGGCAGCGTCCAACAGATTGGACTCCATATGGGTGATTGTGGACAGACTCACCAAATCTGCTCACTTCATCCCTGTCAGGAGTGGCTATTCTGTGGACAAGTTGGCGCAGGTGTATGTTGATGAGATTGTCAGACTGCATGGGGTTCCTGTTTCAATAATGTCCGATAGAGGACCCCAGTTCACCTCCAGGTTTTGGCGGAGTCTGCAGAATGCCATGGGTACCAGGTTGGATTTCAGTACTGCCTTCCATCCACAGACGGACGGACAATCAGAGAGGACCATCTAGACGATAGAGGATATGCTTAGAATGTGTGTACTGGATTTTGGCGGTTCTTGGAGGCAGCATCTACCCTTGGTAGAGTTTGCCTACAATAACAGCCATCATGCTAGCATCGGGATGGCTCCATATGAAGCTTTATATGGAAGGAAGTGCAGATCACCTGTTTGCTGGGAGGAAGTTGGAGAGAAGGCCTTGGCAGGGCCTGAGTTAGTAGAGATCACCAGCAGGGTGGTACCCATAATCAGAGAGAGGATCAAGACTGTTGCAAGCAGACAGAAGAGTTATGCAGACATCCGTAGAAGGCCGGTAGAGTTTCAGGAGGGAGATCTGGTATTGCTCAAGGTGTCTCCTATGAAAGGAGTGGTTCGCTTTGGGAAGAAAGGTAAACTAGCCCCACGATACATCGGACCCTTTGAAATCTTGCAAAAGATTGGGAATGTGTCGTACAAGCTGGATTTACCTGCTTCAATGGAAAGAATCCATCCGGTTTTCCATGTTTCTATGTTGAGGAAATTTGTGTCAGATCCGGGCAAGGTTCTTAGTGAGCCTGATGTGGAGATCCAAGAGGATCTCACCTATGTTGAGCAGCCAGTGCGGATCATAGACACCCAGATCAGGAAGCTGAGAAACAAGGAAATCCCTATGGTGAAAGTCCTGTGGAACCACCACAATATGGAAGAGTGCACCTGGGAGACACGGGAGTCCATGCTCCAGCAGTACCCTTATCTTTTCTGAGGTTTGTCCCTTGTGAGTTCTATGTGTTTTGTATGTATGTTATGTGTATGCCATGCTAAGTGCTAGTTGAGGAACATTCGGGGACCAATGTTCTTAAGGGGGGGAGAATGTAATACCTGGCTAGACTCCGGTATCAGAATTTTTACCGTCCGGTGGAATCCCGGATGTCGGAGACCTCTAGAAGGGTAAAACTATGTTTTCATAAAATGTTTTAATGTGTTTTATGATTTTAAGTAAAAAGGAAAATGAGTTTTGAATGAAAACAACCTTGGAGGAAAACACAGGTTCGGCCGCCGAAACTTAAAGTTCGGCCGCCGAACATGCATGCATTTCGGGTGTGCCTTAGGCCCCCGAAGGCATAAGTGAGGGAAGTCCAGGTTCGGCCGCCGAACCTCAAGTTCGGCCGCCGAACATGGCATGCATGCGGAGGCACGTTCGGCCCCCGAACGTGGCCTGGCCAGCCACTATCCCTTAGCCGAAAACGGGCGAGCTTTTCTCCCCATTGTCGGCCAAGGTGAGCTCTCCGCCGTTCCTCACCAATCTTTGAGTTTTTCCTTCAAATCTTTCACAATTTTCACAAGTTTTCATATTGTTTTGAAGATTTTCGAGTTTTGAGCAAGTTTTGGGGCTTTGAGGTTCAAGAACTCAAATCTCTCCCATCTCCGAGTTTAGGTCGTCTCTCTCTCGATCTTCAAGAGGTAAGAGCCGATCTTAAGCTCATTGCATGTTTTAAGTAAGTTTTATGTAAGATCTATGAGGTAGAATGCATGTTTAGCTTATGGTTAGGTTTATGAGATTATGTTGTGTTTTTGAGCAATGTGTTGTTGTGTGTTGTAGTTGGGGTTTAAGATAGTTTGAAGCCCCTAGGAGCCAATGTATGTATATTTGCATGATTTGAATGAGTTATATGCATGTTGGAATGGGAAGGAGAGGTTTTGTGCAAAGGGAACCAAGTTTCTGCCCTTTGGCAGAAACCAAGTTCGGCAGCCGAAGGACTTTCGGCCGCCGAACCTGCCTGGAAGGCAGGCCTTTCGGCTGCCGAAGTTGCCCCCGAAAAGAGACTTTCGTCTCTGTCTGGGACTTTCGGCCGCCGAAGGTGCCGCCGAACCTGCCTGGGTTTCGGCTCTGGAGGGACTTTAGGCCGCCGAACCTGCCCTGTTTAGCCTTCCTTTGCATGTTTTGTGTACTACCCGGCTAGAATCCGGCACCGGAATTCCTGTCGTCTGGTGGAATCCGGGGTGTTAGGACGGTAGGCATGATGTTTTCTTACATGTTATATAAGGTGTTCAAGTTGAGTGTTCAAGTTGAAAGAATATGTGTTTTGAAGAGAAAAGTCTATGGAGACTTTTGCCAAGTTCGGCCGCCGAAGGTAAGTTCGGCCGCCGAAAGTGCCCAATGTTCGGCTTCCGAAGGTCAGAATCGGCCCCCGAATGTTGCATGGTTTTGCATGCGATTCGGCTGCCGAAGCTGAGTTGGCCAGCCAGCTCTTGTGCCTTCCTTAGTCAGCATTTTGGACAGGTGTTAGTTCCACACCCTGTCCAGAAGTTTGGCTACGTCTCCCATATGTACAGCTCCTGCAGAGTTGCTTTATTGTGTTGGTTTGTTCGTTTTCAAAACATGTTGAAGGTTTGAAGCAAAAAGCTTAGGATTGAGAGTTTATGCCTTCGAAGAGGAGTTGATCCATTTCTCTTTGTTCAGGTCGTTCATCTTCTAGTGTACAGGAGGTAAGTGACGATCTTGACCATGTTGTTATGTTTTACAGAGGTTTTGTGGACGTTTGGGTAGAGATGCATGCTTAGGTGAAAAAGGGTGTTTTGATGGTGTATGCATGTACACATGTTTCTGTGATATCTTTGATATGTTTGTTGGGGTATTTAGGTAGTTTTGGACCCCTTTGTCATATACATGAGTATATGTGTGTTGTGGAGTTGAGGTATGCATGTGGTGAGAGCTTGAAGGGATGGAGGAGTTTGTTTGCCATCGGGGCTGAGTTCTGGATGAACTCAGGTTCGGCAGCCGAAGGTTCATTCGGCCGCCGAACCTCTTGCATGGTGGCTTTGGCTGCCACAGCTTGCCCCCGAGAGTTTTGAATGTTCGGCTCTGTTTAGGGGGTTCGGCCGCCGAAGGTGCCGCCGAAGGTGCATGAGTTTCGTCTCTGGAGACGACTTTCGGCCGCCGAACCTGCCGCCGAAAGTGTCCTGTCCAGTTTTTCTTTTGCATGTTTTGCTTGAGTTGTAGAGTGAGTTTAAGGAGATTCTTGGGGAGTTTATAGAGTTATGCTTATGATAGTTTGGTCCCTCATTCTTTATGTGCTTATACAGACCAGAGGAACCAGAGAGAGCAGCAGTGAGTACTGCTCCAGAGTGTACAGAACCTGTAGAGTCAGTCCAAACCCAGAGGTGAGTGGAACTAAATTGATTACTTGATTTAATTCAGACAATAACTGCTTTTAGCATATTTCATGCATCATATTTATGCCATAGGGTGATTGCATTAGAATGCACAAAGATGTTGCATTGCATAGCTTCATTGTTGGTGTGGGTAAATGCTGAATGATCCAGTAGTTCCAGACAGGAAGACCAGGACCCCATTCTACGGCCTGGCAGGTAAAGGAAGACCAGGACCCCATTCTACGGCCTGGCGGGTATAGGCAAATGGTCTATACTGGCAAAGGGTAAGTACAGGTGTTATATACACATATACATATATGGTACAGGAAGTCCAGGACCCCAGTCTACGGCCTGGCACGGCTTACTGGGACTATGTGGTGACAGGTTTACTCTTGATGTGGACTGTCTGTGTTATGATGCATTCCATCAGATCATATTTTATTGAAATGTTTTCGTATTCTATTCTTTATGTGCTTATACAGACCAGAGGAACCAGAGAGAGCAGCAGTGAGTACTGCTCCAGAGTGTACAGAACCTGTAGAGTCAGTCCAAACCCAGAGGTGAGTGGAACTAAATTGATTACTTGATTTAATTCAGACAATAACTGCTTTTAGCATATTTCATGCATCATATTTATGCCATAGGGTGATTGCATTATAATGCACAAAGATGTTGCATTGCATAGCTTCATTGTTGGTGTGGGTAAATGCTGAATGATCCAGTAGTTCCAGACAGGAAGACCAGGACCCCATTCTACGGCCTGGCAGGTAAAGGAAGACCAGGACCCCATTCTACGGCCTGGCGGGTATAGGCAAATGGTCTATACTGGCAAAGGGTAAGTACAGGTGTTATATACACATATACATATATGGTACAGGAAGTCCAGGACCCCAGTCTACGGCCTGGCACGGCTTACTGGGACTATGTGGTGACAGGTTTACTCTTGATGTGGACTGTCTGTGTTATGATGCATTCCATCAGATCATATTTTATTGAAATGTTTTCGTATTCTACTCACTGGGCTATAGAGCTCATCCCACTCCCTTAACCCCAGTCTTGCAGGTTCAGTGTACAGTGTACAGGGGATGTTCAGAAGAGGTCAAAAAAAGAGAAGGACTTGTAATAGCTTAGAGTGGACATGTAATATTAAAGAGATGTGCTTATTGTATATTCAGTTAGATATGTGCTTGACTTAGTGGTTTGTGTTGTAAATCTTTTGTTGTGTACATGATTCGTATATGTATATGTTTTTACAGAGTATGTGAAAAACCAGGCTTAACAGGTATGAGACAACCCATCTAGAGCAAGCTCTAGTCAGGGGTACAGAGTACAGGGTACTGAGATAGTGCATGCACAGGTTAAGCCCTGGTACAGAGAACAGAGTTGTTTTTTTTTATTATTTTTCACAGATTATGTTTGATCATGTATGAGATTTACAGGTACACAGAGAGGATAGCAGGCTTGCTACGGGTTCTGGCGGCCTTAAGTCGACCTGAATCCTAGCGCCGGTGACGGTCCATTTTGGGGTCGTTACATTTTGCATGATTGTTTTAAGGTGTTTTAGGGGGTTTTTGGGGGATGCTTTTAGAGTTATGTTCTAGTTGTTTGGTCCCTCATTTGAGTCTACCTGTGTAGGTTCGGACCCGAGGAACCGAGGACCTCAGCAGTGAGTCAGCTGCTTCTGTCAGTGTCGGAGCTAGCCAGAGGTGAGTAGAACTAAACAAAACCTTTTATCTTACTAAATCAAATGCTTAAAGCATATTCATGCATCATGTTTATATGTAATAGGTTGATTGCATTAGTTACACGAATATGTTGCATTGCATAAGATGTTGTTGATGCGGGTGAATGTTGAATGATCCATTAGCCCTCATATGTTATGACATGATGATATGATATGGAAGTCCAGGTGTGGCCTGCACTACGCCCCTGGCACTATGTAAGAGAAAGACCGGACGTGGCCTGTACTACGCCCCTGGCACCATGGATTATGTATGTTATGTTATGTATAAGAGAAAGACCAGGTGTGGCCTGCACTACGCCCCTGGCATGATTGGAATATGTAGCGGGCTAAATGGTGACAAGTTCATCCTTGATATGATTAGTTGTGATGTGATGCATTTCATGTTATCATATGTTTAAATGTTTTATTATTCTACTCACTGGGCTCTAGTAGCTCACCCCTCTCCTAATTTCCCCAGGTTTGCAGGTACAGGGTAGACCAGGAGGTCAGCAAGAGTTTTAAAGTCATTTGTATGTAATAGATAGAATGTGGACATGATAAAAAAATGTAAAGTTATGAATAGTTATGTAATGTAATGTTCTATGTAGTCATGATATGTAAAATGATATTGAGGATTAGAGGTTGTGCTTGACCCTATGTGTAAGGTATCCCTTTTAATGCATGATCCTAGATCTTTTTATGATGTTTATGTAAACCGACTCAACATAGGTTGTATCGCCCTTTTGGGGCATTGATGAGATCCCACAGAGGGATCATGTTTTATGATTATGTTCAGTGCATGCACAGGTTGAGTTTGGTGTATGAATGTAAAGAAAAGTTTTAATTTTTACGTATGTTCTTGATCATGTATGGGATTACACAGGTTTACAGGTTGTATGTCAAGCTTGCTACGGGTTCCGGTGGCCTTAAGCCGATCTGGATCCTAGCACCGGTAGCGGTCCGATTTTCGGGTCGTTACACAAACCGTCTACAACTCTCGGAGAAAAAAAAAGAATGAGAGGCATCAGAGTCCATAAGAGCATATACATTAGAATACCCAATTGTGAGTTTACTTGACACCACTGTGTTTGATGTGTTGGCCTCCTGTTGTGTCATGGTGAAGATTCGTGCTGGGGCTGAAGGACCTTCCCCTTAGGAACTATAACGACCCGAAAATCGGACCGCTACCGGCGCTAGGATCCGGGTCGACTTAAGGCCGCCGGGACCCGTAGCAAGCCTAACATAAAACCTGTAAACCTGTATAATCCCATACATGATCAACAACATGCATAAAAATTAAAACTTTTCTTTCCATTGAACATCGACCAAACTCAACCTGTGCATAACATTAACATAACTTTGATCCCTCTGTGGGATCTCATCTGTGCCCTCAATGGGTAACATACATCTGTTGAGTTGGTTTACATAAACAACAACAAAATCTCTAAGATCATGTATAAAAGGGATACAACAATCTATGGTCAAGCACATACTAACATCCATAAAACTCATTACATAACAATACTGTACTTTTACATTACAATTTGATCATGTCCATTTCTATCTATTACATAAGCATAACTCCTTCACTCTATCCGAACTCCCGCACTATATCCTGTACCTGTAAGCCTGGGGGAAAAGGGAGAGGGGTGAGCTAAAAGCCCAGTGAGTAGAGCTAGTAAAAACACATTAACACTATGCTCACATGGAATGCATCATAACACAGACAATTCACATAAGGGTTGGGTGAACTTGTCACCAAATAGTCCAAGTTAACTCTGTGCCAGGCCGTAGCATGGGGTCCTGGTCTTCCTGTCATACATACATTACTTACCATTTTCCAGGGCCTCCTCTGGGCTCCTGGTCTTCGAGTCCCATAACCGTGCCTTACTCTGTGCCAGGCCTGTAGACTGGGGCCTGGACTTGCTTACTCTGTGCCAGGCCGTAGCATGGGGTCCTGGTCTTCCTGTCTTGGACTAATTGGGTCATCCAACATTCACCCACAACAACAACAATTTATGCAATGCGGCATATTCGTGAAAACTAATGCAATCATCCTATTGCATAATCATGATGCATGAAACATGATAAAACATTTAATTTAAAAGATTAAGTTTAGTTCCACTCACATCTGGCTGACTCTGACAATACCGAAGCAGCTGAACTCACTGCTGGGGTCCTCGGTTCCTCGGGTCCGAACCTACACAGGTGGACTCAAATGAGGGACCAAACATATATAAACATGACTCTAATATATACCCCAAAAACCCCCTAAAACATCATGAAAACATCACAGAAAATATGCATGAAATGGCTGAACAGGGCACTTTCGGCGGCACCTTCGGCGGCCGAAAGTCCTGGACAGAGACGAAACTCAGCTAGGTTCGGCGGCACCTTCGGCGGCCGAAAGTGCCAGACAGAGACGAAAGTCTCTTTTCGGGGGCAACTTCGGCAGCCGAAAGGCCTGCCTCCCCAGCCATGTTCGGCGGCCGAAAGTACCTTCGGCTGCCGAACCTGGTTTCTGCCAAAGGGCAGAAACTTGGCTCCCTTTGCCCATTTCGCCTCCAAACTTACCCATCATGCATATTTTTCAACCCAAAGCATGCATACAAGTTCCTAGGGGCCTCAAACATGCATATACCCCATCTACAACACTTCAAACATACTCAAACAACACACATTGTTCAAAACATCAATATATACCCATAACTCAACATATACCCTAGCATGCATTTCTACCCTTAGATCTTGCATAAAACTCATTTAAAACTCATAAGGAGCTTAAGATCGGCTCTTACCTCTTGAAGATCGAGAGGGAGACGACCTAAACTTGGAGATCCACGAAAATGAGCTCCTGAGTTCCCAAAGCTCCAAAACTTGTTTCAAAAGCTTATATCTTCTAAACCAAGTGAAAACAAGTGAAAATCTCGAAAGATTTAGAGGAAGAACATCAGAAATGGGTGAGAGACGGCGGAGAGCTCACCTTGGCCGAAAATGGGGAAAAGCTCGCCCGTTTTCGGCTAAGGGACCCTTTTATAGTGGCTGGCCAGACCACGTTCGGGGGCCGAATGTGCCTCCGCATCCATGCAAATGTTCGGCGGCCGAACTTCACTTTCGGCGGCCGAACCTGAACTTCCCTCACTCATGCTTTCGGGGGCCTAACGTGCCTCCAAAACGCATGCATGTTCGGCGGCCGAACTTGACTTTCGGCGGCCGAACCTGGGTTTTCCTCCAAGGACTTTTCATGTAAAAACTCATTTAATTTCATACTTAAAATCATAAAACACCTTAAAACATTTTTATAAAACATGATTCTACCCTTCTAGAGGTCTCCGACATCCGAGATTCCACCGGACGGTAGGAATTCCGATACCGGAGTCTAGCCGGGTATTACATTCTCCCCCCCTTAAGAACATTCGTCCCCGAATGTTCCTCAACTAGCACATGCATAGCAATCAACATAACATACATACATAAACACATAAAGATCTAACCTTAAAAGAGATGGGGATACTGTTGGAGCATGGACTCCCGTGTCTCCCAAGTACATTCTTCCATATTGTGGTGGTTCCACAGGACTTTCACCATCGGGATTTCCTTATTTCTTAACTTTATGATCTGGGTGTCTAAGATCCGTACCGGCTGCTCAACATAGGTGAGATCCTCTTGGATCTCCACATCAGGCTCACTAAGAACCTTGCCCGGATCTGACACGAATTTTCTCAACATAGAAACATGGAAAACCGGATGGATTCTCTCCATTGAAGCAGGTAAATCCAGCTTGTACGATACATTCCCAATCTTTTGCAAGACTTCAAAGGGTCTGATGTACCGCGGAGCCAGCTTACCTTTCTTCCCGAACCGAACCACTCCTTTCATTGGAGACACCTTAAGCAATACCAGATCCCCCTCCTGAAACTCTACTAGCCTTCTGCGGATGTCTGCATAACTCTTCTGTCTGCTTGTAGCCGTTTTGATTCTTTCTCTGATCATGGGCACCACCCTGCTGGTGATCTCTACTAGCTCGGGTCCTGCTAAGGACCTCTCTCCTACCTCTTCCCAGCAAACAGGTGACCTGCACTTCCTTCCATATAAAGCTTCATATGGAGCCATCCCGATGCTAGCATGATGGCTGTTATTGTAGGCAAACTCCACCAAAGGTAGATGTTGCCTCCAAGAACCGCCAAAGTCCAGCACACACATTCTCAGCATATCTTCTATGGTCTGGATGGTCCTCTCTGACTGTCCGTCTGTCTGTGGATGGAAGGCAGTGCTGAAATCCAACCTAGTACCCATAGCATTCTGCAGACTCCGCCAAAACCTGGAGGTGAACTGGGGCCCTCTATCTGACACTATAGAAACAGGAACCCCATGCAGTCTGACTATCTCATCAACGTACACCTGTGCCAACTTGTCCACAGAATAGCCACTCCTGACAGGGATGAAGTGAGCAGATTTGGTGAGTCTGTCCACAATCATCCATATGGAGTCCAATCTGTTGGACGTCGCCGGTAACCCCACTACGAAGTCCATAGCTATATTCTCCCATTTCCACTCTGGAATGGGTAGCGGGTTAAGCATTCCAGCCGGCTTCTGATGTTCCAGCTTCACCCTCTGACATATCTCGCAGGCTGACACAAACTGTGCCACTTCTCTCTTCATAGCTGGCCACCAATAAACCTTCTTCAGATCTTGATACATCTTGGTGGCTCCGGGGTGAATGCTGTATCTTGCATTATGAGCCTCTCTCATAATGTCTCCTTTTAGCCCAATGTCATCTGGTACACATAATCGACTCCCATAGCGGAGGATCCCCCTATTGTCAAATCTGAACTCACTGTCCTTGCCTGACTGAACAGTCCTGGCAATCTTCACTAACTCTGGGTCCTCATGCTGTTTCTGAGCCACCTGCTCCAGAAACACGGGTGTCACTTTCATCTGAGCAACTAAGGCACCTGTACCAGACAACTCCAACTGTAGACCTTCCTCAATGAGCTTGTAAAACTCCTTCACCACCGGTCTCCTCTCTGCCGTGATGTGGGATAGACTGCCTAGTGACTTCCGGCTTAGGGCATCTGCCACGACATTCGCCTTACCCGGATGATACTGAATCTTGCAATCATAGTCACTCAGCAACTCTACCCATCTCCTCTGTCTCAAATTCAAATCTCTTTGACTCAGGATGTACTGCAGACTTTTATGATCTGTGAAGATCTCACATTTTACCCCATAGAGGTAGTGCCTCCACATCTTGAGTGCAAAGATTACTGCTGCCATCTCAAGGTCATGTGTGGGGTAATTCAACTCATGCCTCTTTAGCTGCCTAGAAGCATAAGCAATCACCCTCTCATTCTGCATAAGCACACAACCCAGTCCCACACGGGACGCATCACAAAAGACTGTAAAGTCCTCACCACTAGATGGCAGAGCTAAAACTGGTGCTGAAGTCAATCTCTTCTTGAGCTCTTCAAAACTCTCCTCGCACTGGTCGGTCCACAGAAATTTCTGATTCTTCCTGGTTAGTCTGGTCAGAGGAGCTGCAATTTTTGAGAAGTCCTGAACGAACCTCCTGTAGTAACCTGCCAAACCCAAGAAACTCCTGATCTCTGTCACTGAAGTGGGTCTAGGCCAGTTAGCCACAGTTTCTGTCTTCTTGGGGTCTACCTCAATCCCATTCTCTGACACTACATGCCCCAAGAATGAAATACTCCTCAGCCAGAACTCACATTTGGAGAACTTGGCATACAAGCCATGTTCCCTCAAGGTCTGTAAAACCAACCGCAGATGATGGGCATGCTCCTCTGCATTCCTGGAATACACTAAGATATCATCTATGAAGACAATAACAAAGTGATCCAGGTACTGGCTAAACACTCTGTTCATGAGATCCATGAATGCTGCAGGGGCGTTAGTTAACCCGAACGGCATCACAAGTGTAACGACCCGGAAATCCGACCCGTTACCGGCGCTAGGATCCAGATCGGCTTAAGGCCGCCGGGACCCGTAGCAAGCCAAACATACCTCCCGTAACCTGTAATATCCCATACATGATCAACAACATACATAAAACTGTAAACTTTTTCTTTCTTTTTCCAAGCTTAACCTGAACATGTGCACGTCTAATAACATAACCACCACTGGAGTCCTCATCAAATGCTCCAATGGGGTATTTCATCATTCGATAAGCTTGGACTATCAAATACATCATAAAAACATTTCTATAGATCATGTGTCAAGGGGATAACCATAAACATAGGGTCAAGCACATACTAGTCCTCAATCATCCTCATCATTACATTAACATAGTCATAAATACTCATTACATCATATTCATGTCCACTACTATCTATTACATCATACATGACTTTGCTTCACTCTAGCCGACTTCCCGATCTATCCTGTACCTGCAACTCTGGGGATAAAGGGAGTGGGATGAGCTACTAGAGCCCAGTGAGCAGAATAATAAAACATCAATTTAAATCATGCTTTCATGTATGCGCCATAACACAAACATTTCACAACAAGGATGAACTTGTCACCATTTAGCCCCTATCTTCCTTACTTATACATGCCGGGGGCGTAGAGCCGTAGCAGGCACACCCGGACTACCATAATCAGTCATAGTGCCAGGGGCGTAGAGCCGTAGCAGGCACACCTGGACTCACATAAGCTATCATGACATAAAAGGGCTAATGGATCATTCAACATTCATCCACATCAACAACAAAGTATGCAATGCAACATATTCGTGAATTCTAATGCAATCAACCTGATATATCTCATGGCATTCATGATGCGTGAATCATGCTAAAACATTTCATTAATTTGCTTTAAAACTTAAAGTTTATTCCACTCACCTCTGGCTAGCTCTGAAGAGACTCTGAAGCAGCTGGCTCACTGCTGGGGGTCTCGGTTCCTCAGGTCCGAACCTACACAGGTGGACTCAAATGAGGGACCAAACATACATGAACATGACTCTAAAATACTCCCCAAAAACCCCCTAAAACATCCTGAAAACATCACATGAAAACATGCAAGAAATGGCTGAACAGGGCACTTTCGGCGGCAGGTTCGGCGGCCGAAAGTCCCTGTGCAGCCGAAAGTCATGCAGGTTCGGCGGCACTTTCGGCGGCCGAACCTCCCAGACAGAGACGAACCTTGAGTTTCGGGGGCAGGCTTCGGCAGCCGAAACTGCCTCCACAAGGGGGTTCGGCGGCCGAAAGTCACTTCGGCGGCCGAACCTGAGTTTCTGCCGAAGGGCAGAAACTCGGCTCCCTTGTGTCCACAGCCTCCAAAATGCCTCAAAACATGCATAAACTTGTTTCTAAACATGCATACACATCATACAACACACCTAGGGGTCTCAAACTATGATATACCCCAACTACAACACTTCAAACACACAAACATCAACATACATTGTTCATCAAAGCATCAAAACCCATAAACTCATCAATAAGCTTAAACATGCATTCTACCCCATCAACTTGCATAAAACTTTCATAAAGCATAAGAGAAGCATAGATCGAAGCTTACCTCTTGAAGAAACGAGAGGAAAGGCGATCCTAGCTTGGAGATGGAGAGATTGAGCTCTTTGAACCTCCAAGTACCCAAAACTTGCTCTTAGCTCACAGATCTTCAAAAAGGAAGTTAAAACTCGTGAAAACCATGAAAGATCTAGGGAAAACATTCAAGATTGAGGGAGGAGCGGCGGAGACTCACCTTGGCCGACAATGGGAGAGAAAAAGCTCACCCGTGCGGACCAAAGGGACCCTTTTATATGTGGCTGGCCAGGCCACGTTCGGGGGCCGAATGTGCCTCCGTATCCATGCAATGTTCGGCGGCCGAACATAAGGTTCGGCGGCCGAACCTGCACTTCCCTCACTCATGCTTTCGGGGGCCTAACGTGCCTCCTAATCACATGCATGTTCGGCGGCCGAAAGTCAAGTTCGGCGGCCGAACCTGGGTTTTCCTTCAAGCTATATTCATGCAAAAACTCATTTAATTTCTTACTTAAAAACATGAAATACATGAAAACATTTCATAAAATCATAGTTTTACCCTTCTAGAGGTTTCCGACATCCGTGGTCCCACCGGACGGTAGGGATTCCGATACCGGAGTCTAGCCGGGTATTACATTCTCCCCCCCTTAAGAACATTCGTCCCCGAATGTTCCTCAACTAACATACAAAGCATGGCATCAATCATAACATACAATATATCATACATGCAACACATAGCATAACTGACACTCACCTCAAAACAGATGGGGGTATTGCTGGAGCATGGACTCCCGTGTCTCCCAGGTGCATTCTTCAATATTGTGGTGGTTCCAAAGGACTTTCACCATCGGGATTTCCTTGTTCCTCAGCTTTCTGATCTGAGTGTCGAGGATCCGCACTGGCTGCTCTACATAGGTGAGATCCTCTTGGATCTCTACATCAGGCTCACTAAGAACCTTTCCAGGATCCGACACGTACTTCCGTAACAGAGAAACATGGAAAACCGGATGGATTCTCTCCATCGAAGTAGGCAAGTCTAGCTTGTACGACACATTACCGATCCTCTGAAGCACCTCGAAAGGACCGATGTACCGTGGAGCTAACTTACCCTTCTTCCCGAACCGAACCACTCCTTTCATAGGAGACACCTTGAGCAAAACCAAATCCCCCTCCTGAAACTCTAGCTGTCTTCTACGGATATCTGCATAGCTCTTCTGCCGACTAGCAGCAGTCTTGATCCTCTCTCTGATTATGGGTACCACCCTGCTGGTAAGCTCTACTAACTCCGGACCCGCAAGAGTCCTCTCTCCTACCTCCTCCCAGCAGATTGGTGATCTGCACTTCCTCCCATACAAAGCTTCATATGGAGCCATCCTTATGCTAGCATGATAGCTGTTATTGTAGGCAAACTCCACCAAAGGTAGATGCTGCCTCCAAGAACCGCCAAAATCTAGCACACACATTCTGAGCATATCCTCTATTGTCTGGATGGTCCTCTCTGACTGTCCGTCTGTCTGTGGGTGGAAGGCAGTACTGAAGTCTAATCTGGTACCCATAGCGTTCTGCAGACTCCGCCAAAACCTGGAGGTGAACTGGGGCCCTCTATCTGACACTATAGATACCGGGACCCCATGCAGTCTGACAATCTCATCTACATACACCTGCGCCAACTTGTCCACAGAGTAACCACTCCTGACAGGGATGAAGTGAGCAGATTTGGTGAGTCTGTCCACAATCACCCATATGGAGTCCAATCTGTTGGACGTCGCCGGTAACCCCACTACGAAGTCCATAGCTATATTCTCCCATTTCCACTCTGGAATCGATAGTGGATTCAACATTCCAGCTGGCTTCTGATGCTCTAGTTTCACCCTCTGACACACATCGCAGGCTGACACGAACAGTGCCACGTCCTTCTTCATAGCTGGCCACCAATACACTCTCTTCAGATCCTGATACATCTTGGTGGCTCCAGGGTGAACACTATACCTGGTATTATGGGCCTCCCCCATAATATCTCCCTTCAGACCAATGTCATCTGGCACACATAATCTGTTCCCGTAGCGGAGGATCCCCTTATCATCAAATCTGAACTCATTACTCTGGCCTGACTGAACCGTTCTGGCTATCCTGACCAACTCTGGGTCCTCATGCTGTTTCTGAGCTACCTGCTCCAGAAACACGGGTGTCACTCTCATCTGAGCCACTAAGGCACCTGTGCCAGACAACTCCAACTGTAATCCCTCACTCATAAGCCTGTGAAAATCCTTCACCACCGGCCTCCTCTCTGCTGAAATGTGGGATAGACTGCCGAGTGATTTCCGGCTTAAGGCGTCTGCCACAACATTCGCCTTACCCGGATGGTACTGAATCTTGCAATCATAGTCACTCAACAACTCTACCCACCTCCTCTGCCTCATGTTCAGTTCTCTCTGACTCAGGATGTACTGCAGGCTCTTATGATCTGTGAAGATCTCACATTTTACCCCATAGAGGTAGTGCCTCCACATCTTGAGTGCAAAGATTACTGCTGCCATCTCTAGGTCATGTGTGGGGTAATTCAGCTCATGCTTCTTCAGTTGCCTAGAAGCATAAGCGATCACCCTCTCATTTTGCATTAGCACACAACCCAGTCCCACACGGGACGCATCACAATATACTGAGAAGTCATCATCACTTTTTGGCAGAGCTAACACCGGTGCTGAAGTCAACCTCCTCTTAAGCTCCTCAAAGCTTTCCTCGCACTGATCGGTCCATAAGAACTTCTGATTCTTCTTTGTCAATTTGGTCATAGGAGTAGCAATCTTTGAGAAGTCCTGAACGAACCTCCTGTAGTAACCTGCTAAACCCAGAAAACTCTTGATCTCGGTCACTGAGGTGGGTCTAGGCCAGTTAGCTACAGCCTCTACCTTCTTGGGGTCTACTTCAATACCCTGTTCTGACACAATGTGCCCCAAGAATGATATGCTCCTAAGCCAAAACTCACACTTGGAGAACTTGGCATACAAGCCATGCTCTCTCAAGGTCTGCAAAACTGTCCTCAGGTGATGGGCATGCTCCTCTGCATTTCTGGAATACACTAAGATATCATCTATGAAGACAATAACGAAGTGATCCAGATACTGACTGAATACTCTGTTCATGAGGTCCATGAATGCTGCAGGGGCGTTGGTCAACCCAAATGGCATCACAAGGAACTCATAGTGCCCATACCTGGTCCTGAAAGCTGTCTTCGATACATCTTCATTCCTTATCCTCAACTGATGGTACCCTGATCTCAGATCTATTTTGGAGAAACAACTTGCTCCTGATAGCTGGTCGAATAGATCGTCGATCCTCGGCAAAGGGTACTTGTTCTTGGTAGTGACCTTGTTCAACTGTCTGTAGTCGATACAAAGTCTGAGGGATCCATCCTTCTTCCTCACAAACAAAACCGGAGCACCCCAAGGTGAAGTACTCGGTCGGATGAAACCCTTATCTACCAGCTCTTGCAACTGTTCCTTCAGTTCTTTCAATTCAGCTGGTGCCATCCTGTAGGGAGGGATAGAGATCGGTCTGGTACCAGGCATTAACTCAATCTCGAACTCTATCTCCCTAGCAGGTGGTAACCCTGGCAGCTCGTCTGGGAAAACATCTAAGAACTCACTCACCACAGGCACTGAGGCGGGCACTCTGACATGACTATCTAACTCCCTCACATGAGCTAGAAACCCCTGACATCCCCTCCTAAGCAACCTACGAGCCTGAAGAGCTGAGATCAGACCTCTAGGTGTACCCCTCTTGTCTCCTCTGAAGACGACCTCTGACCCATCCTGATCTCTGAATCTGACTACCTTGTCTCTACAGTCCAAGGTAGCACCATGGGTCGATAACCAATCCATCCCTAGAATGACGTCAAAATCTGTCAAATCTAGAACCACAAGGTCGGCGGAAAGGCATCTTCCCTCTATGAAAACTGGACTACATTGGCAGACTGCCTCTGCCACTGACGGGTCACACTTGGGTCCACTGACCCATAGGGGACACTCTAACCCAGAGACCATCAATCCTACCCTCTCCACGACTCTCGGAGCAACAAAAGAATGAGATGCACCCGGGTCCATTAAGGCATACACATCAGAACAACCAATGATGAGATTACCTGCCACCACGGTGTTGGATGTGTTGGCCTCCTGCTGAGTCATAGTGAAGATCCGTGCCGGAGCTGATGGACCTTCACCTCTGTATCCTGCTGATGAAGAGGCTGACCCTCTCCCTCTGCCTCTGCCACTGGCCTGTGTTGCGGCTGGAGCTACTGGCTGCACCACACTGCCGGAGGCTGTCTGCTGAGACGGCGCTGCAAAAGCTGCTCTAGGACAGTCTCGAGCCAAATGACCCGCCTGTCCACATCTGAAACATGTGTTTGTCCCTGCCAGACATACTCCTTTGTGTGGTCTCCCACATCTCATACATGTTGTAACCTCTGCGCCAGAGCTTGAGCCACTGCCTAAACCCAGACCTGACTTGATCTTGTTCCAGAACTTATTCTTCTTAGATTTTCTGTGGCCTCTGTCCCACTTCTTACTGCTTGCAACTGCTGCACTCAGAGAAGAAGAGTCTAACCTTTCCCCACCTGGGGTCTTGGAACCAGAAGACTGTGCCACTGACTGTTTTACCTTCCCCTGAACGATGGCACAAGCCTCCATTCTCCTAGCCATATCCACTATGGCATGGAAACTCTCCCTCTCTGCTGACTGTATCAAAGAGGAATACCTGGAGTGCAGCCTCATGATATATCTACTTGACTTCTTTTGATCCGTGTCCAAATTCTGCCCAGCATATGGCAACAACTCCAGGAACCTGTCTGTGTACTCCTCCACACTCATCTGATCAGTCTGCCTCAACTGCTCGAATTCTATTATCTTCTGCTCTCTGGAGCTCTCAGGGAAAGCCCATCCTGCAAACTCATTTGCGAACTCCTCCCAGGACATACTGCCCGCTCTCGGGTTCACATAGTTCTTAAACCAACCACGTGCCTTCTTGCACTCCAGTGTGAACCCAGCCATCTGAATGGCTCTACTGTCATCAGCCCCTATCTCATCTGTAATAGTCTTGACCCTGCTCAGATACTCAAATGGGTCATCACCTGTTCTGTACTGAGGAGCACCCAACTTCATGTAATCGGTCATCTTGACCTTGCTCCCTCCAGATGAGGTAGGTTTGGGTACTTGTGTTTCCGGGACAGTAGGTACTGGTGGTGGTGGAGGTGCAACATCCCCTGGGGTAGGGTTTGCTGTACCGGTATAGGGAGGTGGAGGTGGGTACATGGGGTACTGAGAGTATGGTGGGTAGTAAGGTGGGTATGGCATATGTGGAGGATAAGGGCTAAAACTGGGGTTATCCGATGTACCTCCCATCGAATACCCTGGATGGTGTGAATAGGGTGGGTAGTGATGTGGCTGGACATAACTCGAGGCCTGAGCGCCTCCCTCTGATTCTCCCATGCCCTCTTCCGGCATGCTCACACCAAGGTTGCCATCCCTCCTCTGATCTACCTCCATATCCTCAGACATTCCTCCCTGCACTGTTCCCCTTACTGATCTGCTTCTACCCAGATCCAAAGACCTTCTAGGGTCTCTAGCTACTCTGTCTCTATTGGACCTACTGGACATTGCCCTTGGCAACGCTGAAGGACGGGCATCAGCGCCCTCGTCCTGAGGTGGCACTCCAGTCAATCGTGCAGATCGACGAGTTCCTCTCATTCTATTTTCTGAAAAACAGCACATAGCATAAACAATCATCAGCATCATATGGTTCATGTGGAAACACATGAACCCTCATCATATACATAGCATCACATCATAGCATTTATGCACATGCATATCATCATGGCATATCATATCATCATATAGACAGGACTCTACATCCTATCCTAGTGGACATGATTTTCCTAGTGTGCTTGACCTTCTAGAACATCTATGAGCCCGACACTCTAGGTCCGACCATATGAACCTAGGGCTCTGATACCACTCTGTAACGACCCGGAAATCCGACCCGTTACCGGCGCTAGGATCCAGATCGGCTTAAGGCCGCCGGGACCCGTAGCAAGCCAAACATACCTCCCGTAACCTGTAATATCCCATACATGATCAACAACATACATAAAACTGTAAACTTTTTCTTTCTTTTTCCAAGCTTAACCTGAACATGTGCACGTCTAATAACATAACCACCACTGGAGTCCTCATCAAATGCTCCAATGGGGTATTTCATCATTCGATAAGCTTGGACTATCAAATACATCATAAAAACATTTCTATAGATCATGTGTCAAGGGGATAACCATAAACATAGGGTCAAGCACATACTAGTCCTCAATCATCCTCATCATTACATTAACATAGTCATAAATACTCATTACATCATATTCATGTCCACTACTATCTATTACATCATACATGACTTTGCTTCACTCTAGCCGACTTCCCGATCTATCCTGTACCTGCAACTCTGGGGATAAAGGGAGTGGGATGAGCTACTAGAGCCCAGTGAGCAGAATAATAAAACATCAATTTAAATCATGCTTTCATGTATGCGCCATAACACAAACATTTCACAACAAGGATGAACTTGTCACCATTTAGCCCCTATCTTCCTTACTTATACATGCCGGGGGCGTAGAGCCGTAGCAGGCACACCCGGACTACCATAATCAGTCATAGTGCCAGGGGCGTAGAGCCGTAGCAGGCACACCTGGACTCACATAAGCTATCATGACATAAAAGGGCTAATGGATCATTCAACATTCATCCACATCAACAACAAAGTATGCAATGCAACATATTCGTGAATTCTAATGCAATCAACCTGATATATCTCATGGCATTCATGATGCGTGAATCATGCTAAAACATTTCATTAATTTGCTTTAAAACTTAAAGTTTATTCCACTCACCTCTGGCTAGCTCTGAAGAGACTCTGAAGCAGCTGGCTCACTGCTGGGGGTCTCGGTTCCTCAGGTCCGAACCTACACAGGTGGACTCAAATGAGGGACCAAACATACATGAACATGACTCTAAAATACTCCCCAAAAACCCCCTAAAACATCCTGAAAACATCACATGAAAACATGCAAGAAATGGCTGAACAGGGCACTTTCGGCGGCAGGTTCGGCGGCCGAAAGTCCCTGTGCAGCCGAAAGTCATGCAGGTTCGGCGGCACTTTCGGCGGCCGAACCTCCCAGACAGAGACGAACCTTGAGTTTCGGGGGCAGGCTTCGGCAGCCGAAACTGCCTCCACAAGGGGGTTCGGCGGCCGAAAGTCACTTCGGCGGCCGAACCTGAGTTTCTGCCGAAGGGCAGAAACTCGGCTCCCTTGTGTCCACAGCCTCCAAAATGCCTCAAAACATGCATAAACTTGTTTCTAAACATGCATACACATCATACAACACACCTAGGGGTCTCAAACTATGATATACCCCAACTACAACACTTCAAACACACAAACATCAACATACATTGTTCATCAAAGCATCAAAACCCATAAACTCATCAATAAGCTTAAACATGCATTCTACCCCATCAACTTGCATAAAACTTTCATAAAGCATAAGAGAAGCATAGATCGAAGCTTACCTCTTGAAGAAACGAGAGGAAAGGCGATCCTAGCTTGGAGATGGAGAGATTGAGCTCTTTGAACCTCCAAGTACCCAAAACTTGCTCTTAGCTCACAGATCTTCAAAAAGGAAGTTAAAACTCGTGAAAACCATGAAAGATCTAGGGAAAACATTCAAGATTGAGGGAGGAGCGGCGGAGACTCACCTTGGCCGACAATGGGAGAGAAAAAGCTCACCCGTGCGGACCAAAGGGACCCTTTTATATGTGGCTGGCCAGGCCACGTTCGGGGGCCGAATGTGCCTCCGTATCCATGCAATGTTCGGCGGCCGAACATAAGGTTCGGCGGCCGAACCTGCACTTCCCTCACTCATGCTTTCGGGGGCCTAACGTGCCTCCTAATCACATGCATGTTCGGCGGCCGAAAGTCAAGTTCGGCGGCCGAACCTGGGTTTTCCTTCAAGCTATATTCATGCAAAAACTCATTTAATTTCTTACTTAAAAACATGAAATACATGAAAACATTTCATAAAATCATAGTTTTACCCTTCTAGAGGTTTCCGACATCCGTGGTCCCACCGGACGGTAGGGATTCCGATACCGGAGTCTAGCCGGGTATTACAACAAGGAACTCAAAATGCCCATATCTGGTCCTGAAAGCTGTCTTTGGTACGTCCTCTTTCCTGATCCTCAACTGATGGTACCCCGATCTCAGATCTATTTTGGAGAAACAACCCGCTCCTGCTAGCTGGTCAAATAGATCATCGATCCTTGGCAATGGGTACTTGTTCTTGGTAGTGACTTTGTTCAACTGCCTGTAGTCGATACAAAGTCGAAGGGATCCATCCTTCTTTCTCACAAACAAAACTGGAGCACCCCAAGGTGAGGTACTCGGTCGGATGAAGCCCTTGTCTACCAGCTCCTGCAACTGCTCCTTCAACTCTTTCAATTCAGCTGGTGCCATCCTGTAGGGAGGGATAGAGATCGGTCTGGTACCAGGCATTAACTCAATCTCGAACTCTATCTCCCTAGCAGGTGGTAACCCTGGCAGCTCGTCCGGGAACACATCTAAGAACTCTCTAACCACTGGCACCGAGGCGGGCTCTCTAACCTGACCATTTAGCTCTCTCACATGAGCCAAATACCCCTGACATCCCCTCCTAAGCAACCTACGAGCCTGAAGAGCTGAGATCATACCTCTAGGTGTGCCCCTCCTGTCTCCTCTGAAGACAACCTCTGATCCATCCTGACCTCTGAACCTGACTACCTTGTTCCTGCAGTCCAAGGTAGCACCATGGGTAGATAACCAGTCCATCCCTAGAATGACGTCAAAGTCTGTCAAATCTAGAACCACAAGGTCGGCGGACATGCATCTCCCCTCAACAAAAACTGGACTACACTGACAGACTGACTCTGCCACTGATGGATCACACTTGGGTCCACTGACCCAGAGAGGACACTCTAACTCAGAGATCATCAACCCCAACCTCTGGACGGCTCTCGGAGCAACAAATGAATGAGATGCACCAGGGTCCATCAAGGCATATACATCTGAACAACCAATAATTAAGTTACCTGCCACCACGGTGTTAGATGCATCTGCCTCTTGCTGTGTCATTGTGAAGATCCGTGCCGGAGCTGATGGACCTTCACCTCTGAAACCCGCTGAAGAAGAGGTTGTCCCTCTCCCTCTGCCTCTGCCACTGGCCTGAATCATGGCTGGAGCTGCTGGCTGCGCTACACTGCCTGAAGCTGTCTGCTGGGACTGAGCCATTGGGGCCGCTCTTGGACAGTCTCGAGCTATATGCCCCTCCTGACCACATCTGAAACAGGTGTTCGTCCCAAACCGACATACTCCCCTGTGTGGTTTACCACACCTCGCACAAACTGCATTATCCGCACCAGAGCTTGAGCCACTCCCAAATCCCAGACTGGACTTGACTTTACTCCAGAACTTGTTCCTCTTACCCTTGGGTTTACCCCATCTCTTACTGCCTGAAGCTGCTGCACTCAGGGTAGAGGGATCTAATCTTCCCCCTCCCGGAGTTTTAGAACCAGAAGCTTGTGCCACTGTCTGCTTAACTGTCCCCTGAACGATGGCACTAGCCTCCATTCTCCTAGCCATGTCTACTATGGCGTGAAAACTCTCTCTATCTGCTGACTGTACCAAGGAGGAATACCTGGGATGGAGCTTCATGATATACCTCCTCGACTTCTTCTGGTCTGTGCTAAGGTCTTGCCCTGCAAATGGCAGCAACTCCATAAACCTGTCGGTATATTCGTCTACACTCATGTCATCAGTCTGCCTCAACTGCTCGAATTCTATCATCTTCAATTCCCTCGAACTATCAGGGAAAGCCCATCCTGCAAACTCGTTTGCAAACTCTTCCCAAGTCATGTTGTCCACTCTCGGGTTCACATAATTCTTGTACCACTCCCGTGCCTTCTTGCACTTAAGCGTGAACCCGGCCATCTGAATGGCTCTACTGTCATCTGCCCCTATCTCATCTGTAATTGCCTTGACCCGTTCCAAGTACACGAACGGATCATCACCGGTTTCAAATTGGGGAGCACCCAGCTTCATATAGTCGGTCATCTTGACCTTGCTCCCACTGGCTGAGCTAGGTCTAGGAGGTTGAGCAACTGGGGCTGCTGGTTCTGCAGGTGGTGGAGGTGGTGCAACATTTTCTGAGGTAGGGTTTGCTGGATTTGGATAGTAGGGTGGAGGTGGATACATTGGGTACTGAGAGTATGGTGGGTAGTATGGTGGGTATGGCATCTGTGTGGGATAAGGGGTGAAACTAGGGTAATCCGATGTACCTCCCATCGAATACCCGGGATGTTGTGAGAAATGTGGGTAGTGAGGTGGCTGTACAAATCCCGAGGCCTGAGTGCCTCCTTGGGACTCTCCCATCCCTTCTTCTGACATACTGACTCCCAAACTGCCATCCCTCCTCTGTTCTACGTCCATATCATCCCCCATATCCTCTGACGCTCCTCCCTGAACTGTTCCTCTGACTGACCTGCTTCTACCCAGATCCAAAGACCTTCTAGGGTCTCTTGCTACTCTGTCCCTGTTGGACCTGCTAGACATTGCCCTAGGCAATGCTGGAGGACGGGCGCTCATGCCCTCATCCTCAGGTGGTACTCCAGTCAATCTTGCTGATCGACGAGTTCCTCTCATCCTGTTTTCTGAAAACAGTGCACATCACAAGCAACATTAGCATCATATGGTTCATGTGGGCACACATGAACCCTCATCACATACATCACATATCATAGCATATCATTAATGCACATGCATAAAATCATGGCATTTCACATCATCATGCAAGACAGGACTCCACATCCTATCCTAGTGGACATGATCTTTTCCTATTGTGCTTGACCTTCTATAACCTCTATGAGCCCGACACTCTAGGTCCGACCATATGAACCTAGGGCTCTGATACCATTCTGTAACGACCCGAAAATCGGACCGCTACCGGCGCTAGGATCCGGGTCGACTTAAGGCCGCCGGGACCCGTAGCAAGCCTAACATAAAACCTGTAAACCTGTATAATCCCATACATGATCAACAACATGCATAAAAATTAAAACTTTTCTTTCCATTGAACATCGACCAAACTCAACCTGTGCATAACATTAACATAACTTTGATCCCTCTGTGGGATCTCATCTGTGCCCTCAATGGGTAACATACATCTGTTGAGTTGGTTTACATAAACAACAACAAAATCTCTAAGATCATGTATAAAAGGGATACAACAATCTATGGTCAAGCACATACTAACATCCATAAAACTCATTACATAACAATACTGTACTTTTACATTACAATTTGATCATGTCCATTTCTATCTATTACATAAGCATAACTCCTTCACTCTATCCGAACTCCCGCACTATATCCTGTACCTGTAAGCCTGGGGGAAAAGGGAGAGGGGTGAGCTAAAAGCCCAGTGAGTAGAGCTAGTAAAAACACATTAACACTATGCTCACATGGAATGCATCATAACACAGACAATTCACATAAGGGTTGGGTGAACTTGTCACCAAATAGTCCAAGTTAACTCTGTGCCAGGCCGTAGCATGGGGTCCTGGTCTTCCTGTCATACATACATTACTTACCATTTTCCAGGGCCTCCTCTGGGCTCCTGGTCTTCGATTCCCATAACCGTGCCTTACTCTGTGCCAGGCCTGTAGACTGGGGCCTGGACTTGCTTACTCTGTGCCAGGCCGTAGCATGGGGTCCTGGTCTTCCTGTCTTGGACTAATTGGGTCATCCAACATTCACCCACAACAACAACAATTTATGCAATGCGGCATATTCGTGAAAACTAATGCAATCATCCTATTGCATAATCATGATGCATGAAACATGATAAAACATTTAATTTAAAAGATTAAGTTTAGTTCCACTCACATCTGGCTGACTCTGACAATACCGAAGCAGCTGAACTCACTGCTGGGGTCCTCGGTTCCTCGGGTCCGAACCTACACAGGTGGACTCAAATGAGGGACCAAACATATATAAACATGACTCTAATATATACCCCAAAAACCCCCCTAAAATATCATGAAAACATCACAGAAAATATGCATGAAATGGCTGAACAGGGCACTTTCGGCGGCACCTTCGGCGGCCGAAAGTCCTGGACAGAGACGAAACTCAGCTAGGTTCGGCGGCACCTTCGGCGGCCGAAAGTGCCAGACAGAGACGAAAGTCTCTTTTCGGGGGCAACTTCGGCAGCCGAAAGGCCTGCCTCCCCAGCCATGTTCGGCGGCCGAAAGTACCTTCGGCTGCCGAACCTGGTTTCTGCCAAAGGGCAGAAACTTGGCTCCCTTTGCCCATTTCGCCTCCAAACTTACCCATCATGCATATTTTTCAACCCAAATCATGCATACAAGTTCCTAGGGGCCTCAAACATGCATATACCCCATCTACAACACTTCAAACATACTCAAACAACACACATTGTTCAAAACATCAATATATACCCATAACTCAACATATACCCTAGCATGCATTTCTACCCTTAGATCTTGCATAAAACTCATTTAAAACTCATAAGGAGCTTAAGATCGGCTCTTACCTCTTGAAGATCGAGAGGGAGACGACCTAAACTTGGAGATCCACGAAAATGAGCTCCTGAGTTCCCAAAGCTCCAAAACTTGTTTCAAAAGCTTATATCTTCTAAACCAAGTGAAAACAAGTGAAAATCTCGAAAGATTTAGAGGAAGAACATCAGAAATGGGTGAGAGACGGCGGAGAGCTCACCTTGGCCGAAAATGGGGAAAAGCTCGCCCGTTTTCGACTAAGGGACCCTTTTATAGTGGCTGGCCAGACCACGTTCGGGGGCCGAATGTGCCTCCGCATCCATGCAAATGTTCGGCGGCCGAACTTCACTTTCGGCGGCCGAACCTGAACTTCCCTCACTCATGCTTTCGGGGGCCTAACGTGCCTCCAAAACGCATGCATGTTCGGCGGCCGAACTTGACTTTCGGCGGCCGAACCTGGGTTTTCCTCCAAGGACTTTTCATGTAAAAACTCATTTAATTTCATACTTAAAATCATAAAACACCTTAAAACATTTTTATAAAACATGATTCTACCCTTCTAGAGGTCTCCGACATCCGAGATTCCACCGGACGGTAGGAATTCCGATACCGGAGTCTAGCCGGGTATTACAGGAACCTACTGAAGAAGAGGTTGTCCTTCTCCCTCTACCTCATCCTCTGTCTTGTGATGTGGCTAAAGCTGCTGACTAAGCCACACTGCCAGAAACTGTCTGTTGAGACTTTGTCATCCTAGCTACATTGGGCACTCACGTGCCATGTGTCTCTCTTGTCCACATTTGTAACAAGCTGTAGTCCCAAACTGACAAAACCCTTTGTGCGGCTCACCACACCTCACACATCCAGAGCTATCCGAACTAGAGCTTGAACCACTACCCATTCCTAGACCAGACTTCAACCTGATCCAGAGCTTGTTCTTCTTAGTCTTTTTAGTGGATCTACTCCACTTTTTACTTCTTGTGGCAGCTGAACTTAGAGAAGAGAGATCAAATCTTCCTATACTCAAGGTTTTAGTACTCGAGGACTGTGCCACCTATTGTTTTACTGTTCCCTGGATGATGGCACTAGCCTCCATTTTTCTGGCTGCATCCACTATAGTGTGGAAACTCTTTCTCTCTGCTGCTAAGATCAGGGAAGAATATCTAAAGTGGAGTCTCATGATATACCTCCTAGCCTTCTTCTGGTCAGTGTCATAGGCCTGACCCACAAACTGAAGCAACTCTAGAAATTTATCTGTATACTCATCCACACTCATTTCTTCAATCTGTTGTAGCTGTTCAAACTCTATTACTTTCAACTCCCTTGAACTGTCTGGAAAGGCCCGCCCTGCAAACTCATTTTCAAACTGTTCCCAAGATAAGCCATCTAGTTTCGGGTCCACATAATTCTTGAACCACTCATTTTCCTTCTTACACTTTAAAGTGAACTCCGCCATCTAAATGGCTCTGCTGTCACTGGCCCCTAACTCATCAGCTATCATTTTCACCGCTTTGATGTACTCAAACGGGTCATCACCCTCTTTATACTTTGGAGCATCCAACTTCAGGTAATCCATCATTTTAACCTTGCTCCCTGCTGATGGGTTAGGTTTGGTTGGTTGGGTTTCAGGAATTACTAGTTCTGCTGGAGGAGGAGGTGGTGGTGCAGCACTCCTTGGGTTAGGATTTGCTAGATTTTGGTAATAAGATGAAGGTGAAAACATAAGGTAAGGTGGATATGGTGGGTAGTAGGGAGGATAAGATATGTATGATGAGTACGAATGGTAGCTAGAGTAATCCAATGTGCCTCCCATCGAATACTCGGGTCTCTGTGGGTAAGGTTGGTACTGAGGTGGATAGGCAGATCCTGAGGCCTGAGTGCCTCCTTCAGATTCTCCCATACCCTCTCCTTCAAAAATCATACTCAGACTTCCATCTCTCTGATCATCCCCTATTGTTTCCCTGACATCTACAGACATCCTTCCCGAATCTGTTCTTCTTTTGTTTACATTAAAAGACCTTCTAAGATCCTTTGACGTTTCACCTCTGCTAGTCCTACTCGACTGTGCTCTTGACGGAGCAGTAGGGGGAAGGGCATCCATACCCTCATTTTCAGGTGGAACTTTAATCAATCGTGCAAATCGACATGAGCCTCACATCCCGTCTTCTGAAAAATGACATTTAACAATAGACATTAGCATCATACGATTCATATGGATACACATGAACCCTCATCATACATAACATATCATCAATGCACATGCATACAGTCATGGCATTACACATCATCATACATTCATCAAGATAGAACTCTACAGCCTATCCTAGTGGATATGATTTTTCCTAATTGTGCTTGCCATCTATAACATCTATGAGCCCAACACTCTAGGTCCGACCATATGAACCTAGGGCTCTAATACCACTCTGTAACAACCCGAAAATCAGACCACTAATGGCGCTAGGATTCATATCGACTTAAGGTCACCGGAGCCTATAGCAAGCCTACTATACATCCTGTTACACCTAATAAAATCTCATACATGATCACACGATTTACAAAAACTAAACATTTTATGAACTAAGGCTTGACCTATACATGTATCAAAAATGAAATCATAAAACCCATTCTAAAGCCCTCATCAAATGCTCCAGTATGGTCAACAAAACATTCCTCAGTTCAATCATAAACTCATACTTAAAATTTTTACATAAGGATCATGAAAAAATAGATCACAAGAACAAACACTAGGGCAAAGCACAATTCTAAAACCATAAAACAATACATGTTCACTTCTATACTATTATAATAGACTATAGCAGCAACTCAGCCAACTTTCCCGAACTAATTCTGATCCTGCAAACCTGGGGTTAGGGGAAAGGGATAACCTATAAGAGCCTAGTGAGCATAACATAAAAATAGTTCAATAAAGATATGATCATATGAATGTGTCACAACACAAATAATTCACATCAAGATGGATTTGTCACCAGTAACAATCTATAAATTCCAATAGTGCCCGGCCCACAACGGGTACTCCTCAGAACTTCCTTTTAAACATATCATAATATATCCATAATGCCAGAAGCGTAGAATGGGCAGTCCTGGTCTTTCCATATCCGTCATAGCATATCATATCATACTCGAAGGCTAGTGGGTCATCCAACATCCATCCACAACAACAAATAAATTATGCAAAGCATCACATTCATGAATTCTAATGCAAATATCCTAATTACATATACACGGTGTTCGTGATGCATGACATGCTTAAAAATTTTGATTTCAGTTCAGTTCTACTCACCTCTGGCTAACGCTCGCCTAAAACTAAAGCAGTTATTTCACTGCAGGCTTCTACGGTCTCTCAAGTCCGATCTTACACAGATGGACTCAAATGAGGGACCAAACCTAACTTTTACAATACTCTAAACAATCCCCCAAGAAACCCCTAAAAACATACCAGAACATACATAGAAATCAAGTAGAAAAAGGTTGAGTAGGGGACTTTCGGTGGCAGGTTCGGCGGCCGAAGGTCCCTCACAGATCCGAAAGTTAGAACTTTCGAGGGCAAATTCGGCGGCCTAAAGCTCTTCACAAATCCGAAGGTCAAAACCTTTGGGGGCAGGTTCGGCGGCCTAAAATCCTTCATAGATCTGAAAGTCAAAACCTTCGGAGATAGATTAGGCGGCCAAAAGGTTGCTCCACAAGTAGGTTCGGTGACTGAACCTGGGTTCTCCAGCAAGGCAGAACTTGATTCTGCCCTAAACATACAGCCACCTAAAAGCCTCCAAACACACATGCAAAAGCTCAAAAGCAACAGCACACCCTCAACATGCATAAGGGATATCTAGATCTAGCCTAAACCTTAACATGCATCATCAAAACCCAAGAGACAAACATCCACTAACAACCCTAAGCTCAAACCTATCCACTAAAAGAAAAACTAACTTGCATGCATCAACAAACCCCTTAAAACACCTATTGGACTTGTTGAAACCTTCAGAAAGCAGAAGAAAGATGAAGATTCAACTTACCTCTTGAAGAACACTAAGGTGGGAGCAAGCAAGGGGAGGTTTTAGTGATGGATAAAAGAGTTCCGAGAGTTTCGAGGGTTGCAAGAGCTAGGATTTTGAAACACCACTTAATCTTCAAAACAACAGCAGAAAAGAAACATGAATTCTTTGAGGGATTTGAAGAAATTCAGCAAAAATGCCAAAGAGGATGTATGAACTCACCTCTGCCCGAAAATGAAGAAAGAAAACTTGTATTTTCGGGTTGATGGCTATTTATAGGTGGCTGAGGAAGCCACATTCGGCGGCCGAACTTGAAGGTTCGATGGCCGAACCTTGGGATTCATCTAAAACTCTTTTCTCTTTTCTTTTCTTTTAACACGATTCAAAAATTCAAATTCATTTTATGAAAACCTTATTTTTACCCTTCTAAAGATTCTAGCTTCGAGATTTCAGATTCCGATGAAGATTTCGTTAGAAAGTAGAAATTTCGATACCGGAGTTTAGCCGGGTACTACACACCTTATTCTAAACATTGTCCACAATGGACCATAAACAATAGAGCAGGAGAGTAACTTCCCAGGGGTGTAGATTTGGGCAAATCCATGGCCAAATCAATGGTGTTGGTGAGCTACCGACAGAAAGTGATTAACCAGGAGTTGCAACATGTCCTCCATATGCTGAATACGAGCATCAATTTTGTCCAATCGGGCATCTACAGAGGGATTAGGGGGTGCACCAGCTAGTGCCTCTATTGGAGCTACTGCTGGTGGAGCTATTGCATGGGGGCTTCTGCCTGGGTTGCTGCTAATGCTGGGCGATTTTTTCAAAACACACGCTCATTGCATGGCACTACTGGTCCTGCAGGGGTCAGAAAGAAAGTACCACCAACCTTGCGAAGCAATCCCATGTCGTCTAAGACACGCAGATCCAGAGGGGTTGGTTCACCAGCCCGATGAAGGTCAGTCTGCTCATGATTAAAAATGTTTAGATTAACAGCAAGCAAAGTCATAATAGGGCCAAGAAATCTAGGTGGCAAACTAGAATCCAAAGTTGGGCTTTCGCTTAGATACCATGCACCAAAGGAAAAAGAGTTTAATTTTTGTTAAAATGTCTGACACATATTTGCATCCAGAAAAAGTGTAAGCCAAAAATCTTTGCAAGTATTTCAAACATGAATTGCGCAATAATAAGTCTTTCGACTTATTGGGGCAGTACATATCAGGAGGATTATCACAAAGTTCAGAATAGGGAATAGCAGCTTCAAAATCAGAAGGAAAATCACAAAGAAGAGTTTAGGAGTAAAATCCCAGTGCAGAATTAAACTCAACCAAAGACATGCGAAAGCGGTGTCCTAATAGTCGAAAGCTAACAATGTTTGGTGTGTGGATAGTAAGCATGGCAGTTTTGTCAAAGAAGAAGGTGCAAAAAAACTCATGAACAAGTTTAATAAAGGCAGGCATGTGCAAGTGAAAGAATGGTCCCCAGCCAATGCCATCGATTAGAGTTTCTACCTCTTCCCGAATTCCTAATGTATGCAATGTGTCTAGGTGCAAAAACTTACCCGGTATGTAAGGGAGAGAAGAGATAGTATCATACTTGGTTCGTTCAGTCTGTTTGTTAAAAATCAAGGTTTTCGAGGAGTGACTTGAAGGCGATGACATAGGCAAATCATGGCTAGAATTGGGGGTGCCATGGGTCTCAAAAGACGTGTTTGGCCTGCTGGTGGAAGAATTGATGCAGTGCCTAGTGCTGGGGCACCGGGATGAGGGCATTGGCACAGGACACTTATGTTCGTGCTTAGTTGAGAGAGGAAGCAATGGTGATGGCATTTTCTGGATTGTTTCTGTGCTATCGGCTTATGGTGTAGAATACAACATCATGGACGGCACCCGTGGCTGGCATCGATAGGTGCTGGTGATAGGCAGCGATGAAGTGTTCAGCGATGGTTCATCCGTTGACTCAATTTTGGTGGCGATGTCTACAATGGGTTGGGGGTTGACGATTGGCTCATCGTTACTGTCTGTGGGTTTGCACACCAGTTTGGGGAGGCCTAAGCGACACCATTGGCCTGGTCCAGTAGCGGCCACTATTTTGGTTCGCACCATGTTCTTCTGGGGGTTGGTGTTTGCCTAAGAGAAAACTTAGCGCAGAAGGTAAGGATGTAGAAACAAAAGTAAGTACAAAAAAATAAAATAAAACAATTTAAAATGATAGGGGAAAGAGGTTTGCCTGGGATAATTAAATATAGTCTCACAATCATCTGGTTTGGTGATTTGATATGCGATTTGGGCAAATTTATTAGGAAAATCATCCCCACTGGGTTGCCTCCTAGTAAGCGCCTGATTTAAAGTCACGGGTTGAACTGTCCTAATTTGATCAAACTGAGGGAGATGGGTCACTCAGGAGGATGTCCTCAATAACTTGAACAATAAATCCTTCATAATATGACTTCAGGCGATGTCTGTTGACTTTAAAAAATTTTCCCGTATCTATACTTCGGACTTCCACAGCTTCATGAGGAAAATGTGTTCAACAATAATGGGTCCGATCCAACATGACTGCAGTTTTGCTGAAAATAGTTTTAAATGTGAATCAAAAAGTAAAACCTTGTCACCAACATTAAACCGCTTCTCGGAAATATGATTGTCATGTAAGGCTTTAGTTTTGGGCTTGTAATTTCAAAAAGTATCATATGCATCACGTCTTAACTCTTCCAATTCTCGAAATTGCAACTTCCTGTATGAAACTACTTCATCAATGCTAAGATTGTAGCTTTTAACGGCCCAGTAGGCCTTGTGTTTTAGCTCAACAGGTAGGTGACACACTTTTCCATAAACCAACTGATACGGAGATATCTCTATAGGTGTCTTATATGTTGTCCGATATGCGCATAAAGTGTCATCAAGGCATACACTCCAGTCTTTCCGGTTTGGGCAAACTGTTTTTCTTTTTCAAAATGGCTTTGATTTCTCTATTTGATACTATAACTTGCCCATTAGGTTGAGGATGGTATACAGTGTATGTTCTGTGGATGACATAAAATTTTTTGAAAAGGGTTTCCACCACTTTATTACAGAAGTGTGTTCCTCGGTCACTAATAATTACTTTAGGTATGTCACACCTAGAAAAAATGTAAGTCTTGACAAACTCCACCACTATCTTGGCATCATCTGTTTTGGTTGCTTTAGCTTTTATCCATTTGGACACATAATCTACAGTAAGAATTATGTAAGTATATCCAAAAGATGGTGGGAATGGTCCCATAAAGTCTATCCCCCATATGTCAAAGATTTCACAGACCATAATAGGTGTTTGAGGCATTTGGTTTCTACTACTCAGATTTCCAGATTGTTGGCATCTGGTACATGTCCTGCAAAACAAATAGCATTGTGAAATATGTTGGGCTAAAACAAACCACACTCTCTAGGCTATCTTGTGTGGACCAAAGTGACCCCTATAAGCATGTGAATGGCAGAAGGCTAAGACTGAAGTTATCTCTTGTTCTGTAATGCATCTCCTGATTACTTGGTCTGAAAAGTGCTTCCAAAGGGAGGGCTCACTCCAAACATAGTATTTGGCATTGTTCTTTACTTTATCCTTCACGTGTTTGGGCAAATCAGCGAACAAATCACCAGTAGCCAGGTAGTTTACTATATCAGCATACCAAGGAGAGGCTGGCTGGACAACAAGCAGCTATTCATCAGGGAACTCTTCATTGATTGGGCATGGCTCCAGTTTTGTGGGAAGGCAACTCAAGTGATCAGCCACAAGGTTTTCTTTTCCCTTTTTGTCTCGAATCTCCATATTAAATTCTTGCAAGAGTAGTATCCAGCGGATGAGTCTCGATTTAGCCTTATTCTTTTTTATCAAGTAACGCAATGTTGCATGATCAAAATAGATAATTACTTTTGTGCCAAGAAGATAAGAATGAAACTTTTCTAGAGTAAATACTACAGTCATGAGTTCTTTTTCCATTGTCAAATAATTGCACTAGGCAGCATCGAGGGTACGGGAGGCGTAGTGAATAACATGAGGAATATTACCAACCCGTTGCCCCAATACTGCCCCATAGCATAGTTGCTAGCGTCACACATTATCTCAAAGGGCAAATCCCAGCTAGGAGCTTGGATGATGGGGGCTATTACTAGCATCTCTTTGATCAAATCAAAAGTTGTCTTGCAATTTTCATCAAAATTGAAGGTCACTTCCTACTGAAGTAATCTGCATAATGGTTGTATAATCTTAGAAAAATCCTTGATGAATCTTCTATAGAATCCTGCATAGTCAAGGAAGGAACAAATTTTCCATATATTTGTGGGATAAGGCAGATTTTTTACGGTATTAACTTTGGCTTTATCCATTTCTATTCCCTTGGCAGAAACAACGTGTCTTAGAATCAGACCTTGCTTAATCATTAAGTGACATTTTTCATAGTTTAGAACAAGATTTGATTCTAGGAACCTTTCAAGAATCTTCTCTAGATTAGCAAGACGTTCACTAAAAGAATTATCGTACACTGTGCAGTCGTCCATAAAAATTTCAATGATGTTCTCCACATAATCAGAAAATATGCTCATCATGCATCGTCGAAAGGTGGCTGGAGCATTGCATAGGCCGAATGTCATTCTTATAAATGTGAAAGTACCAAAGGGACAAGTGAATGTTGTCTTTTCTTGATCTTCTGGAACTACAATGATCTGGTAAAACCCCAAATACCCATCCAAGCAACCATAGTTTGATTTGCCCGTAAGTCTCTCAAGCATTTGGTCAATGAAGGGAAAAGGGAAGTGACATTTCTTGGTAGTTGCATTCAGTTTTCTATAGTCATGCATACTCTCCATCCATTTTGTACTCGAGTGGGCACAAGTTCTCCTTTAGTATTTTGAACAATGGTGATTCCGGTCTTCTTTGGGACTACATGGATAGGGCTTACCCACTGGCTGTCAAAGATTGGGTATATGACTCTGTCGTCTAGAAGCTTGACTATTTCTTTCTTGACAACCTCCATCATTAGTGGGTTTAACCTCCTCTGAGCATCATGAACAGGTATGCAATCTTCTTCCATAAGAATTTTGTTCATGCAAGTAGATGGAGAGATTCCCTTTATGTCTGCTATGGTCCACCCTATAGCTTTCTTATGTTTCTTTAACACTTGTATAAGGCTCTTTTCCTCATAGTGGCTTAGCTGGTTTGAAACTATGACAAGTAGTGTCCTGTTTGTCCCCAAATAGACATGCTTCAGATGACCTGGTAGAGGCTTCAATTCAAGCTTTGGGGTTTTATGGACTGTTGGTGGCAGTTTGCCATTTGATTTGGGCAAACTAGTATAAATCCGGTCCTGTGTAACCTTTAGGTTGCATCTATCTCCCATCTTACCGCTTCATCTGTGCTTCTCCTGTCTTCCTCTCTTTCTTGATTGGTGTTTCTGTATAGATCAATATTTAGTTTGTCATCTTGATTTATTTCAAAGACTTATTGACTTAAGAAATCAATAACATCTAAACCATATATAGGAGATATATGATTAGGGAATTTCATTGCATTATAAACATCAAACTTTATTACTTCCCCTTCAAAATTCATGGTTAATGTGCCATCATGTACATCTATCTTTGTCCTGACAATGCTTAGAAAGGGTCTCCTAAGCAATATGTCTGATGTTGTATTGCTCTTATCCTCCTCCATTTCAATCACATAAAAATTTACTGGAAAAACTAGTTGATTCACCTACACCAAAATGTCTTCTAAGATGCCTTTTGGTTAGACAATAGACCTGTCGGCCAACTGAATGGCGATGCTAGTGTTTTTCAGCGTTCCTACATTTAATGAGTAAATGGAGAGGGGCATAACATTGATTGATGCTCTGAGGTCACACATGACTTCTTTATACCAGCATTACCTATCTTGCATGAAACAGTAATCATCCCTCGGTTTTTGCACTTGGCTTGAAGTTTCCTTTGGATAACAGCCGAGACACATTCTCCTACACTCACTTTCTCATGTTCAACAAGTCTCATATGGTTGGTGCATAGTTCTTTCAAAAACTTTGTATATCGAGGTATTTATTTGATGGCATCCAACAAAGGTATGTTTATTTCCACCTTGCGAAATGTTTTAAGGACATGGAGGTGAAACTTTGAATTGGTGTGGTGGTCTTTCTGCCTTCTGCTATCTTAGTGTAGTCTCTACAGCTTGCATGTCAGTGGTTTGCCTAGAGGTTTGGGCAAATCGCTGCTCAAGCACGTCGCTCTGCAGCTCTTTCTCAACGGTTTGCCCAGAGGTTTGGGCAAACTGCTGTTCTAGTCTATCACTCTGCAGCTCCTTCTCACTTCTCAAGGTTATGGCACTAGTATTCTGTTTTGGTTTGATCTTTGTTTGGGAAGGTAATTTTCTTTGTGACTCTTGCTTACTCGCTGATGTGGCAACTTGACTGATTTGTTGTTCTGGGTTCTGCATTGTGTTTGCTAGAGACTTCATGATCTCTTTTAGAGGCACACCTGATTTTTGAGGAGCTATTTGGGCAGAATTCCTTTGCTGATAATTTTGAAATTAATTTTTCCTAGCATAAATGAAATTTGAGTGGTCCCTATAACCTGGGTTGTAGGTGTTAGAGTAAAGGTCATATTTTCACTGGCCATTAAACCCTCATATGGCATTAACTTATTATTCTTCCTTTTGAAGAGAAGGATATCGGTTGGATGTTCTACCGTGGCATAGATCCCATGGGGCTTTACTTGCTGAACTTGATGAGCTTGTTGGGCTTGACCAACAACTAAACTTCGGACAGTAGAGGTTAAATGTAATACCCGGCTAGACTCCGGTATCGGAATCCCTACCGTCCGGTGGGACCTCGGATGTCGGAAACCTCTAGAAGGGTAAAACTGTGATTTTATGAAATGTTTTCATGTATTTCATGTTTTTAAGTAAGAAATTAAATGAATTTTTGCATGAAAAAACCTTTGGAGAAAAACCCAGGTTCGGCCGCCGAAAGTCAAGTTCGGCCGCCGAACATGCATGTGTTTTGGAGGCATGTTAGGCCCCCGAAAGCTTGAGTGAGGGAAGTCCAAGTTCGGCCGCCGAACCTCATGTTCGGCCGACGAACCTTGCATGCATGCGGAGGCACTTTCGGCCCCCGAACGTGGTCTGGCCAGCCACTATAAAAGGGTCCCTTAGCCGAAAACGGGCGAGTTTTTCCCCATTTTCGGCCAAGGTGAGCTTTCCGCCGCCCCTCACCCATTTTTGATGTTCTTCCTCTAAATCTTTCAAGATTTTCACTTGTTTTCCCTTGGTTTTGAAGATTTAAGCTTTTGAAACAAGTTTTGGAGCTTGGAAGTCTTGGAGCTAAATCCCTCCATTTTTCCGAGCTAGGGTCGTTCTTCCTCTCGATCTTCAAGAGGTAAGCTTCGATCTATGCTTCTTTTATGTTTTATGAAAGTTTTATGCAAGTTGATGGGGTAGAATGCATGTTTAGGCTTGTTGTTAGGTTTATGGGTTTATGTTGTGATTTGAACAATGTATGTTGGAAATGTGTGGTTTGAAGTGTTGTAGTTGGGGTATATTATAGTTTGAGACCCCTAGGTGTGAAGTATGATGTGTATGCATGAGTAGAAGCAAGTTTATGCATGTTTTGAGGCGTTTTGGAGGCTGTGGACACAAGGGAACCAAGTTTCTGCCCTTCGGCAGAAACTCAGGTTCGGCCGCCGAAGTGACTTTCGGCCGCCGAACCCCCTTGTGGAGGCAGTTTCGGCTGCCGAAGCCTGCCCCCGAAACTCAAGTTTCGTCTCTGTCTGGGAGGTTCGGCCGCCGAAAGTGCCGCCGAACCTGCATGACTTTCGGCTGCACAGGGACTTTCGGCCGCCGAACCTGCCGCCGAAAGTGCCCTGTTCAGCCATTCCTTGCATGTTTTCATGTGATGTTTTCAGGATGTTTTAGGGGGTTTTTGGGGAGTATTATAGAGTCATGTTCATGTATGTTTGGTCCCTCATTTGAGTCCACCTGTGTAGGTTCGGACCCGAGGAACCGAGACCCCCAGCAGTGAGCCAGCTGCTTCAGAGTCTCTTCAGAGCTAGCCAGAGGTGAGTGGAACAAACTTTAAGTTTTAAAGCAAATTAATGAAATGTTTTAGCATGATTCACGCATCATGAATGCCATGAGATATATCAGGTTGATTGCATTAGAATTCACGAATATGTTGCATTGCATACCTTGTTGTTGATGTGGATGAATGTTGAATGATCCATTAGCCCTTTTATGTTATGATAGCCTATGTGAGTCCAGGTGTGCCTGCTACGGCTCTACGCCCCTGGCACTATGATTGATTATGGTAGTCCGGGTGTGCCTGCTACGGCTCTACGCCCCCGGCATGTATAAGTAAGAAAGATAGGGGCTAAATGGTGACAAGTTCATCCTTGTTGTGAAATGTTTGTGTTATGGCGCATACATGAAAGCATGATTTAAATTGATGTTTTATTATTCTGCTCACTGGGCTCTAGTAGCTCACCCCACTCCCTTTATCCCCAGAGTTGCAGGTACAGGATAGATCGGGAAGTCGGCTAGAGTGAAGTTAAGTCATGTATGTTGTAATAGATAGTAGTGGACATGAACATGATGTAACGAGTATTTATGACCATGTAATGTAATGAATGATTTGATGATGTATTGAGGATTATAGTAGTGCTTGACCTAGAGGTGTGTGAATCCCCATTATGTACAGAGTGTTTATTGAGTAATGATGTTAATGACCATGATTATCCAAGCTGATATGTATGATGATGATACCCCATTGGAGTATTTGATGAGGACTCCAGTGTGGGGTTTATGTATGATTTTGTGCATGCACAGGTTTTGCTTGGATAAGAGAAAAGAAAAATTTTTACAGATCATGTATATGTTGTTATGTATGGGATTCCACAGGTTTACAGGAGGTATGTAGGCTTGCTACGGGTCCCGGCGGCCTTAAGCCGATCTGGATCCTAGCGCCGGTAACGGGTCGGATTTTCGGGTCGTTGCAGAGTGGTATCAGAGCCCTAGGTTCATATGGTCGGACCTAGAGTGTCGGGCTCATAGATGTTCTAGAAGGTCAAGCACACTAGGAAAATCATGTCCACTAGGATAGGATGTAGAGTCCTGTCTATATGATGATATGATATGCCATGATGACATGCATGTGCATAAATGCTATGATATGATGCTATGTATGTGATGAGGGTTCATGTGTTTCCACATGAACCATATGATGCTAATGATTGTTTATGCTATGTGTTGTTTTCAGAAGATAGAATGAGAGGAACTCGTCGATCTGCACGATTGACTGGAGTGCCACCTCAGGACGAGGGCGCTGATGCCCGTCCTTCAGCTTTGCCTAGGGCAATGTCCAGTAGGTCCAATAGAGACAGAGTGGCTAGAGACCCAAGAAGGTCTTTGGATCTGGGTAGAAGCAGATCAGTAAGGGGAACAGTGCAAGGAGGAATGTCTGAGGATATGGAGGTAGATCAGAGGAGGGATGGCAATCTTGGTGTGAGTATGCCGGAAGAGGGCATGGGAGAATCAGAAGGAGGCATTCAGGCCTCGAGTTATGTCCAGCCACATCACTACCCACCCTATTCACACCATCCAGGGTATTCGATGGGAGGTACATCGGATAACCCCAGTTTTAGCCCTTATCCTCCACATATGCCATACCCACCTTACTACCCACCATACTCTCAGTACCCCATGTACCCACCTCCACCTCCCTATACCGGTACAGCAAACCCTACCCCAGGGGATGTTGCACCTCCACCACCACCAGAACCTACTGTCCCGGAAACACAAGTACCCAAACCTACCTCATCTGGAGGGAGCAAGGTCAAGATGACCGATTACATGAAGCTGGGTGCTCCTCAGTACAGAACAGGCGATGACCCATTCGAGTATCTGAGCAGGGTCAAGACTATTACAGATGAGATAGGGGCTGATGACAGTAGAGCCATTCAGATGGCTGGGTTCACACTGGAGTGCAAGAAGGCACGTGGTTGGTTTAAGAACTATGTGAACCCGAGAGCGGACAGTATGTCCTGGGAGGAGTTCGCAAATGAGTTTGCAGGATGGGCTTTCCCTGAGAGCTCCAGAGAGCAGAAGATAATAGAATTCGAGCAGTTGAGGCAGACTGATCAGATGAGTGTGGAGGAGTACACAGACAGGTTCCTGGAGTTGTTGCCATATGCTGGGCAGAATTTGGACACAGATCAAAAGAAGTCAAGTAGATATATTATGAGGCTGCACTCCAGGTATTCCTCTTTGATACAGTCAGCAGAGAGGGAGAGTTTCCATGCCATAGTGGATATGGCTAGGAGAATGGAGGCTTGTGCCATCGTTCAGGGGAAGGTAAAACAGTCAGTGGCACAGTCTTCTGGTTCCAAGACCCCAGGTGGGGAAAGGTTAGACTCTTCTTCTCTGAGTGCAGCAGTTGCAAGCAGTAAGAAGTGGGACAGAGGCCACAGAAAATCTAAGAAGAATAAGTTCTGGAACAAAATCAAGTCAGGTCTGGGTTTAGGCAGTGGCTCAAGCTCTGGCGCAGAGGTTACAGCATGTATGAGATGTGGGAGACCACACAAAGGAGTATGTCTGGCAGGGACAAACACATGTTTCAGATGCGGACAGGCGGGTCATTTGGCTCGAGACTGTCCTAGAGCAGCCTTTGCAGCGCCGTCTCAGCAGACAGCCTCCGGCAGTGTGGTGCAGCCAGTAGCTCCAGCCACAACACAGGCCAGTGGCAGAGGCAGAGGGAGAGGGTCAGCCTCTTCATCAGCAGGATACAGAGGTGAAGGTCCATCAGCTCCGGCACGGATCTTCACTATGACTCAGCAGGAGGCCAATACATCCAACACCGTGGTGGCAGGTAATCTCATCATTGGTTGTTCTGATGTGTATGCCTTAATGGACCCGGGTGCATCTCATTCTTTTGTTGCTCCGAGAGTCGTGGAGAGGGTAGGATTGATGGTCTCTGGGTTAGAGTGTCCCCTATGGGTCAGTGGACCCAAGTGTGACCCATCAGTGGCAGAGGCAGTCTGCCAATGTAGTCCAGTTTTCATAGAGGGAAGATGCCTTTCCGCCGACCTCGTGGTTCTAGACTTGACAGATTTTGACGTCATTCTAGGGATGGATTGGTTATCGACCCATGGTGCTACCTTGGACTGTAGAGACAAGGTAGTCAGATTCAGAGATCAGGATGGGTCAGAGGTCGTCTTCAGAGGAGACAAGAGGGGTACACCTAGAGGTCTGATCTCAGCTCTTCAGGCTCGTAGGTTGCTTAGGAGGGGATGTCAGGGGTTTCTAGCTCATGTGAGGGAGTTAGATAGTCATGTCAGAGAGCCCGCCTCAGTGCCTGTGGTGAGTGAGTTCTTAGATGTTTTCCCAGACGAGCTGCCAGGGTTACCACCTGCTAGGGAGATAGAGTTCGAGATTGAGTTAATGCCTGGTACCAGACCGATCTCTATCCCTCCCTACAGGATGGCACCAGCTGAATTGAAAGAACTGAAGGAACAGTTGCAAGAGCTGGTAGATAAGGGTTTCATCCGACCGAGTACTTCACCTTGGGGTGCTCCGGTTTTGTTTGTGAGGAAGAAGGATGGATCCCTCAGACTTTGTATCGACTACAGACAGTTGAACAAGGTCACTACCAAGAACAAGTACCCTTTGCCGAGGATCGACGATCTATTCGACCAGCTAGCAGGAGCAGGTTGTTTCTCCAAAATAGATCTGAGATCAGGGTACCATCAGTTGAGGATAAGGAATGAAGATGTACCAAAGACAGCTTTCAGGACCAGGTATGGGCACTATGAGTTCCTTGTGATGCCGTTTGGGTTGACCAACGCCCCCGCAGCATTCATGGACCTCATGAACAGAGTATTCAGTCAGTATCTGGATCACTTCGTTATTGTCTTCATAGATGATATCTTAGTGTATTCCAGAAATGCAGAGGAGCATGCCCATCACCTGAGGACAGTTTTGCAGACCTTGAGAGAGCATGGCTTGTATGCCAAGTTCTCCAAGTGTGAGTTTTGGCTTAGGAGCATATCATTCTTGGGGCACATTGTGTCAGGACAGGGTATTGAAGTAGACCCCAAGAAGGTAGAGGCTGTAGCTAACTGGCCTAGACCCACCACAGTGACCGAGATCAAGAGTTTTCTGGGTTTAGCAGGTTACTACAGGAGGTTCGTTCAGGACTTCTCAAAGATTGCGGCTCCTATGACCAAATTGACAAAGAAGAATCAGAAGTTCATATGGACCGATCAGTGTGAGGAAAGCTTTGAGGAGCTTAAGAGGAGGTTGACTTCAGCACCGGTGTTAGCTCTGCCAAAAAGTGATGATGACTTCTCAGTATATTGTGATGCGTCCCGTGTGGGACTGGGTTGTGTGCTAATGCAAAATGAGAGGGTGATCGCCTATGCTTCTAGGCAACTGAAGAAGCATGAGCTGAATTACCCCACACATGACCTAGAGATGGCAGCAGTAATCTTTGCACTCAAGATGTGGAGGCACTACCTCTATGGGGTAAAATGTGAGATCTTCACAGATCATAAGAGCCTGCAGTACATCCTGAGTCAGAGAGAACTGAACATGAGGCAGAGGAGATGGGTAGAGCTGTTGAGTGACTATGATTGCAAGATTCAGTACCATCCGGGTAAGGCGAATGTTGTGGCAGACGCCTTAAGCCGGAAATCACTCGGCAGTCTATCCCACATTTCAGCAGAGAGGAGGCCGGTGGTGAAGGAGTTTCACAGACTTATGAGTGAGGGATTACAGTTGGAGTTGTCTGGCACAGGTGCCTTAGTGGCTCAGATGAGAGTGACACCCGTGTTTCTGGAGCAGGTAGCTCAGAAACAGCATGAGGACCCAGAGTTGGTCAGGATAGCCAGAACGGTTCAGTCAGGCCAGAGTAATGAGTTCAGATTTGATGATAAGGGGATCCTCCGCTACGGGAACAGATTATGTGTGCCAGATGACATTGGTCTGAAGGGAGATATTATGGGGGAAGCCCATAATACCAGGTATAGTGTTCACCCTGGAGCCACCAAGATGTATCAGGATCTGAAGAGAGTGTATTGGTGGCCAGCTATGAAGAAGGACGTGGCACTGTTCGTGTCAGCCTGCGATGTGTGTCAGAGGGTGAAACTAGAGCATCAGAAGCCGGCTGGAATGTTGAATCCACTACCGATTCCAGAATGGAAATGGGAGAACATAGCTATGGACTTCGTAGTGGGGTTACCGGCGACGTCCAACAGATTAGACTCCATATGGGTGATTGTGGACAGACTCACCAAATCTGCTCACTTCATCCCTGTCAGGAGTGGCTACTCTGTGGATAAGTTGGCGCAAGTGTATGTAGATGAGATTGTCAGACTGCATGGGGTCCCGGTATCTATAGTGTCAGATAGAGGGCCCCAGTTCACCTCCAGGTTTTGGCGGAGTCTGCAGAACGCTATGGGTACCAGATTAGACTTCAGTACTGCCTTCCACCCACAGACAGACGGACAGTCAGAGAGGACCATCCAGACAATAGAGGATATGCTCAGAATGTGTGTGCTAGATTTTGGCGGTTCTTGGAGGCAGCATCTACCTTTGGTGGAGTTTGCCTACAATAACAGCTATCATGCTAGCATAGGGATGGCTCCATATGAAGCTTTGTATGGGAGGAAGTGCAGATCACCTATCTGCTGGGAGGAAGTAGGAGAGAGGACTCTTGAAGGTCCGGAGTTAGTAGAGCTTACCAGCAGGGTGGTACCCATAATCAGAGAAAGGATCAAGACTGCTGCTAGTCGGCAGAAGAGTTATGCAGATATCCGCAGAAGACAGCTAGAGTTTCAGGAGGGGGATTTGGTTTTGCTCAAGGTGTCTCCTATGAAAGGAGTGGTTCGGTTCGGGAAGAAGGGTAAGTTAGCTCCACGGTACATCGGTCCTTTCGAGGTGCTTCAGAGGATCGGTAATGTGTCGTACAAGCTAGACTTGCCTACTTCGATGGAGAGAATCCATCCGGTTTTCCATGTTTCTCTGTTACGGAAGTACGTGTCGGATCCTGGAAAGGTTCTTAGTGAGCCTGATGTAGAGATCCAAGAGGATCTCACCTATGTAGAGCAGCCAGTGCGGATCCTCGACACTCAGATCAGAAAGCTGAGGAACAAGGAAATCCCGATGGTGAAAGTCCTTTGGAACCACCACAATATTGAAGAATGCACCTGGGAGACACGGGAGTCCATGCTCCAGCAATACCCCCATCTGTTTTGAGGTGAGTGTCAGTTGTGCTATGTGTTGCATGTATGATATATTGTATGCTATGTTCTATGTTATGATTGATGCCATGCTTTGTATGTTAGTTGAGGAACATTCGGGGACGAATGTTCTTAAGGGGGGGAGAATGTAATACCCGGCTAGACTCCGGTATCGGAATCCCTACCGTCCGGTGGGACCTCGGATGTCGGAAACCTCTAGAAGGGTAAAACTGTGATTTTATGAAATGTTTTCATGTATTTCATGTTTTTAAGTAAGAAATTAAATGAATTTTTGCATGAAAAAACCTTTGGAGAAAAACCCAGGTTCGGCCGCCGAAAGTCAAGTTCGGCCGCCGAACATGCATGTGTTTTGGAGGCATGTTAGGCCCCCGAAAGCTTGAGTGAGGGAAGTCCAAGTTCGGCCGCCGAACCTCATGTTCGGCCGACGAACCTTGCATGCATGCGGAGGCACTTTCGGCCCCCGAACGTGGTCTGGCCAGCCACTATAAAAGGGTCCCTTAGCCGAAAACGGGCGAGTTTTTCCCCATTTTCGGCCAAGGTGAGCTTTCCGCCGCCCCTCACCCATTTTTGATGTTCTTCCTCTAAATCTTTCAAGATTTTCACTTGTTTTCCCTTGGTTTTGAAGATTTAAGCTTTTGAAACAAGTTTTGGAGCTTGGAAGTCTTGGAGCTAAATCCCTCCATTTTTCCGAGCTAGGGTCGTTCTTCCTCTCGATCTTCAAGAGGTAAGCTTCGATCTATGCTTCTTTTATGTTTTATGAAAGTTTTATGCAAGTTGATGGGGTAGAATGCATGTTTAGGCTTGTTGTTAGGTTTATGGGTTTATGTTGTGATTTGAACAATGTATGTTGGAAATGTGTGGTTTGAAGTGTTGTAGTTGGGGTATATTATAGTTTGAGACCCCTAGGTGTGAAGTATGATGTGTATGCATGAGTAGAAGCAAGTTTATGCATGTTTTGAGGCGTTTTGGAGGCTGTGGACACAAGGGAACCAAGTTTCTGCCCTTCGGCAGAAACTCAGGTTCGGCCGCCGAAGTGACTTTCGGCCGCCGAACCCCCTTGTGGAGGCAGTTTCGGCTGCCGAAGCCTGCCCCCGAAACTCAAGTTTCGTCTCTGTCTGGGAGGTTCGGCCGCCGAAAGTGCCGCCGAACCTGCATGACTTTCGGCTGCACAGGGACTTTCGGCCGCCGAACCTGCCGCCGAAAGTGCCCTGTTCAGCCATTCCTTGCATGTTTTCATGTGATGTTTTCAGGATGTTTTAGGGGGTTTTTGGGGAGTATTATAGAGTCATGTTCATGTATGTTTGGTCCCTCATTTGAGTCCACCTGTGTAGGTTCGGACCCGAGGAACCGAGACCCCCAGCAGTGAGCCAGCTGCTTCAGAGTCTCTTCAGAGCTAGCCAGAGGTGAGTGGAACAAACTTTAAGTTTTAAAGCAAATTAATGAAATGTTTTAGCATGATTCACGCATCATGAATGCCATGAGATATATCAGGTTGATTGCATTAGAATTCACGAATATGTTGCATTGCATACCTTGTTGTTGATGTGGATGAATGTTGAATGATCCATTAGCCCTTTTATGTTATGATAGCCTATGTGAGTCCAGGTGTGCCTGCTACGGCTCTACGCCCCTGGCACTATGATTGATTATGGTAGTCCGGGTGTGCCTGCTACGGCTCTACGCCCCCGGCATGTATAAGTAAGAAAGATAGGGGCTAAATGGTGACAAGTTCATCCTTGTTGTGAAATGTTTGTGTTATGGCGCATACATGAAAGCATGATTTAAATTGATGTTTTATTATTCTGCTCACTGGGCTCTAGTAGCTCACCCCACTCCCTTTATCCCCAGAGTTGCAGGTACAGGATAGATCGGGAAGTCGGCTAGAGTGAAGTTAAGTCATGTATGTTGTAATAGATAGTAGTGGACATGAACATGATGTAACGAGTATTTATGACCATGTAATGTAATGAATGATTTGATGATGTATTGAGGATTATAGTAGTGCTTGACCTAGAGGTGTGTGAATCCCCATTATGTACAGAGTGTTTATTGAGTAATGATGTTAATGACCATGATTATCCAAGCTGATATGTATGATGATGATACCCCATTGGAGTATTTGATGAGGACTCCAGTGTGGGGTTTATGTATGATTTTGTGCATGCACAGGTTTTGCTTGGATAAGAGAAAAGAAAAATTTTTACAGATCATGTATATGTTGTTATGTATGGGATTCCACAGGTTTACAGGAGGTATGTAGGCTTGCTACGGGTCCCGGCGGCCTTAAGCCGATCTGGATCCTAGCGCCGGTAACGGGTCGGATTTCCGGGTCGTTGCATTAAATCATCAATATGTGAGGCCAAAGAAGATTTATTTAGCTCATTAACTCTTTTGGGCAGTTCTTTTGATCTGCATATTATTTTGATCTCCATATTACCCGTTTAATTTAGACTTTTTGATTGACAATAATATATTGTATTAATAGAGAAATAAAAGTTCTTAAAGAATTTATTTATTACTTGAAATTGTAAAAGGGGAGGCATCCATAAAAAGAAGTGAAAGTCTCCCCTCTTTTTGAAAATCAATGTGGGATCAATTTATCGTGGTTTCATTTTTTTTAATAAATGCTACTTTAAATCATATCAATTAATTACTATAAATAATTCATATATTATTATAATAAATAATTCAATTTATTATAATTATTATAATATTTATAAATTTTTAAAGCACGGATTTAATTATTAATAATATTTTAACATATTTAAAAAATATTATGAATAAATTGATAAATGTAAAATACATATTATTTATAATTAAAATATATAATTTACAAAAAAGTTATTATTTTAAAACTCACTTTTATTATTTAACTATTTATAATGCACTTATCATTTATTTATATAGTTCAATGAGCACTAATTTTTTACCTGAAAAAATAACTCTTTAATGAAAATTTTAAAAAAATACTTTTAATATTTTAAAATATATTAAAATATTTTTAATATTTTAAAATATATATCAATTTATCGTTTCTTTAATTTTAATTATTAAATATTTTATTCTATCATATTTAAAAAAATTATTAATTATTTTTTTTAGGTCATCTTAATCTCTTTCAAGTTCATAGGCATTTAGAGAAATTAGCTCTGTTACGAATTAATAGTTTATGCAAGGAGATAAAAATAAGAGATGCAGTTGAGATTGAATGGTCTTTTAATTTTATTAATCGTACCATTATTTAAACAAATAAATATAATTGGAAATTTTAAATAAAAAATTATAAATAATTTAATTTTATCGACTTAAAATCTTAAACATATATTATGTAAAAGAAATTTATTAAAACCATCCAAATCTAAATGATTGAAATGTCTTTTTGAACATCGTCCAGATTTAGAGATCGAGTCTCCCATTTCATGAACATTACAAAATTCAGAACCTATATTTCATGAGATGTCATCGTCATTAATTAATTTTGAGACTAAAGTTTTCTAACCCATCAATGATCACAGTATCTAAATAGACTCTCTTCATCTAAGAATCACACCAACTTTAATATCCAATCTATTTTCAATTTTCTACCTTACGCCTTTTGCATTTACCGATTCTTTAACTTATAATAAACTTTTTCCAAATAAAATTAGGATTATAATTATAAAAAGTCCCCTTGATACAAGTATTTTCTTTTGAAAACCCTACTAATTAAGAAAGAAATGGAGATTCTTAAATTCCTTTGGCAAATACTTTCTATCTCAGCCAAGCAAATAAATGTCTATTATCCTTCCCATTTAGATAATAAAATAACCATTTTAAAAGAAAATAATTCAAATGAATTTTTGTAAAATCATGCAAGAATTCAATTTTCTTTAAATAAAAATTTTTTATATTAAAAAGTATTGAATTTTTTTATTTCAAATAAATAATTTAAAAAAAATAATGAATTGAATTGAATTCTCATAAAATTTTTAATTCCAAACAAGTTTATAGAATTAAATAATAAAATTTCTCAATAGAGTTATGGATTAGAATAACAAAACTGCGTTGCAAAATTTTTTTCAATATTTTCATTTTGTGCATGATGATCTGAGATCCAATAGAGTAGGGTTTTACCAGGGTTTTTGTATTAAAAGATAAAACTTAAACTTTCTGGAGGGTTCCCCTTTTATCCATTTCGCTATGCTTGCTGATGACGTGTAAAGGCCTTTCCATGATTGGGACACGCATCTCTGACATACAGATTCGGATGTACGAGGGTATCAGCAGCCTGCTTCATGCGTAACGGCCTCTGATTCTCCTCGTGCGTACGTTCGAGCGGATCTACTAGACTGTCTGGATATGGCTCTGGATACTGGACTGGGCCGAGAGTCGGGCCGGACGCTGAGTCTGAGAGGAGAGGGCCTGCTGGTCGCGGACTGGGCCGATTTGGGTGAAGGAGCTTGGTTGAGCCCGGCCTTGAAGGTTGAATGAGCCAGGCTTGTTGTGCATATCAGGTGCGTGGGCCTTTGCAAGATGGGCTTTTGGCTATGATCCAGGCCCTGGGCCAGGATGGAGAAATCCAGCGGTCATCAGTGCACTTATAGATTATTGATATGGCAAATAAGAAAATAAAAATGATTTATGCAAAAATAAATAAAAAGTGAGATAATTGGTATCTATGGGTATCCACTTCAATACTCAAATCAATAAGTTTATTAAAGAGAGTGAGTATAAGTAGATTGCTTAAATTTAAAAAAAATGTGTTAGAATACTTTGAATTTTATTTTTTATACTATAAAAAGATAGGATTAGTTAGTTATTTTCTTGAAAATTCGACTAGTACTAACTAGTGAATTGAAGATATTGTGATTGTAAGTGTAACGGAAACTAGATATTATAAGAGGTTCGACCAGACACATAAAGCGAGTCTTTTATCGTTTGGTGTATTAACCATCACACTGATCAATTTTTTTTATGAGTAAGACTTGAATGATCATGTTTTTTTTATGAGTAAGACTTGAGTGATCGAGGGTCATAATTTTATCCGGTGCTTCCATCATATGGTGATAACACATAACATATTTCAATTATCTATTTCTTTAGAATTTAGATAGAAATAAAAACATAAATGAAAAAAGAAAAAAAAGTAGCCGAAAAAGTTAATCCAGCTAAAACGTGAAACAGGCTTACCAGCAGCTTTAAATTCATTAGGTTTTATATTTAGACATTAAAAAAATAAAATAAAAAATCAATACAGGATTTCTGGTAAGACATACAAACTGTGGTATTGGAAGAAGGATTAGTATAAGAAATTGTAAATGAAAGGTAAGTTAGGGTTTAAAGAGTTTAAATTTAACTATTGACTTTGAGTTAAATTCAAATTTAGTTGATTTAGAAAAGCCTGTCAAGCTTAATCAAATTAAATTTCTAAGGAGTTAATGCCAAATATTTCAATTTATTTATTTAAAATAATAAATTTGAAGCTATTTAAATTTAATTAAATGAGTGTGTTTACAAATTAAATCGTGAATTTATGATACAAGCCAAGTTACGAGTTTTAGCAGGAGCGACAAGAGGGACTAGAGGGGACCTTGGGCCCACTCCTCCCTTATCTACATATATATATATATATATATATAAAATAAAATTTAAAATAAAATAGATTATAAAAATTTTAGTACCTTAAATATTTTTAAAAATATTTTACTAAATTAATATAATTTAATTTTTTATTATTTAGTCTCAAAATTTTATTAATATCTTTAAATATTGATAAAAAAAATTCATATAAAAATAGTAAATTTTATTAACTAATCTATTCATTTTAATTAGAGGATAGCATGTGATCGGTTCGATTTAAAATCAAATCGAATCGAATAAATTAAAGATTAAAATTTTAGTATTTATGAAAATTGAACTGAATTGATTTTGATCAAAAATCAAATCGAATCAAACTGATTTAATTCAGTTTGATTTCAATTTTTAATAAATTTTTTATTTTTTACACTTTATTTTTATTTTTAATATTTTAAAATTTAATTAATTTATTTTAATTTTAATATAATCTAATTTTTCTAAAATAACACATTATTACCATTCGATTTGATTTTTTTTAATTTTTTTAATTAAAATTAAACCAAACTAAAATAATTAAAATTTTTAAAATTAAAAATCAAACCGAATCGAAATGAATACAAAATTTAATTAAATTTTTTTATTCGATAAATTTTTTCGATTTGAACCGAATATTTCTCATTCCTAATTTTAATATTATATTAACGTGAAGCATTAATACAAAACAATTAATTTATGTAATAAACATTAACTCAAATTAGGTTAATTTCAGTTGGTTGGTCCAAATATAAATTTAACCTAATGATTTCGGTGAAATTAATTCTAAAACATAATGTAGTTATAAATATGTAAGACCTAAGCATGGCCCATGCGTTAACGATCAGCAACCATCATATTAAAAGTCAATCACTAATGCATTGTACCTGTGCAGTCCATGATCCATCATGCACCGCTGTAGTCTTAGACATCCTCTCCTCATATGCCTGTCATGGCATATAGCTCACCGCATGGATTGCCCATTGTCTGGTCCACGGTTTGCTTTAAGGTTCTTCTTTATGGATGGTCCTAACTACTATTTAATGCATATTCATCAATTAAAAATCTTCATAAGGGAGGTCAATGATGGGATGGAATTCTAATAAAATAAATTTAAATAATTATAATCAGATTTTAAATTCAACATATTAATTAATTTTAAATTTTATATATATATTTTTTTAAATAGAAATCGGAAATTAAAGGAATTAAGGAAATGTAATTTACTATCGATAAAAATCTTATTTTCAAATGAATCTTAATCCTTTAACCGTCAATAAAGCTTGTGTATGCAAGAATTTATTATGGAGGTAAATAAACTAAGCCATCGTCTTTATATGTTTGTAGCCAATTCCCACAGAAGCCATCGTCTCCCGCAGCACAGATGCAATGGAATTCTACAGAAAGAGAGCTCTGCATACCTTAATGTCTGAAGAGGGAAATACAATAATGGAACCTCCTACTATTACTCTCCCTTCCATTACAACCTTTCAAGAAATGCACGATCGAGATCAGCTCCGGTTCAGCTCTCCAAGGTCTCCGACTACTGACTTCACCAATAAGCTTAACTTAATCCCACCAGCCAGCCCTGAGTCACCCTGGACTCTCTCTCCTCTCCACACCCCATCACCTTCTCTTCTCTATCATTGCATAGCCTCGCTTCATCGCAACGAAGGCAACATCTTCTCCATTGCTGTCTCAAAAGGAGTAATCTTCACTGGCTCTGAAAGTAAGCGCATACGTGCATGGAGGCAGCCTGATTGCATGGAACGTGGTCATCTCAGGGCAAGCTCAGGCGAAGTTCGAGCCATTTTAGCTCATGGTAATGTACTTTTTTCAGCTCATAAAGATCGTAAAATTCGAATCTTGAACTTCACAGTTTCAGAGAATTTTCGAATGAGAAAGGTCTCCACATTACCTAGAAGAAATTCATTTCGTTTATTCTCTAAATCAAACTCACAAAGACATAAGGATTGTGTTTCTTGCATGGCTTATTACCACGCAGAAGGGCTCTTATACACTGGTTCATATGATAGAACAGTTAAAGTTTGGAGGGTTTCAGATAAAATATGTGTAGACTCATTTGCAGCTCATGAAGATAATGTAAACGCTATAGTAGTGAACCAAGATGATGGGTGGGTTTTCACTTGCTCAATAGATGGATCAGTTAAGATATGGAGAAGAGTTTACAGAGAAAATTCTCACATTCTCACAATGACACTAAAATTCCAGCAATCTCCAGTCAATTGCTTAGCCTTAAGCTCCACCTTCACCAACTGTTTTCTCTATTCAGGATCCTCAGATGGAACCATAAATTTCTGGGAGAAAGAGAAATTTTCTGGCAGGTTTAACCATGGCGGATTCTTGCAAGGCCACCGTTTCGCCGTTCTTTGTCTAGCGGCTGTGGAGAAGTTTATATTCAGTGGATCAGTGGACACGACAATAAGGGTTTGGAGGAGAGAAGAAGGAAGCTATTTCCATGAATGTTTAGCAATTTTAGATGGGCACAGAGGGCCAGTGAGATGCTTGGCTGCTTGCATGGAAATGGAGAAAGTTGTGATGGGGTTTTTGGTGTATAGTGCAAGCTTGGATCACTCATTCAAGATATGGAGGGTTAAGATTTTGCCTGAAGAAAAATTTTGCATGGATCATGCAGATAAGAGCGATTGCAAGAGTAAGTTGATGGAATATGAGATGAGTCCTGTCTTGTCTCCTTCTTGGGTAGAGAGAAAACTTAGAATTAGCCCTTTTCAGTAGATAAAACCCATGACAGAAAGGGCAAAAAGAATAAATTTTACTCTGTGGAATCTGTATCTCCGACATAGATTATGGCAAAAGATGCAAATATAATATTAAGTGATCTTTGTCGATTTGCAATTCCATTTGCTCAATATATGAAACTCAATGGTAACTAACAATATTACCTAATTTTTTATTGGTCGAAAAATATTTATCTGCACTCTAATAATTTTGATTTACCGTAAACTAAAAAATTTTAAAAATATATAAATAAATGAATCTTACCATAAAAAAAATGATATACGCTTTATTATTATCTTGAACATATAGTATACTTAATAAGAATTTCTCATAATTCGTTATGATACACATTAAATTTTTAAAGTAATTATTTAATAAATTTTAAGCATCAGATATAAAATTGATATAATTTGATTCAAAATTAATTTTTCTTTTATAGTCAAAATTAAATTACCGGACTTATTCTTTCTTTTTGTTTTCTCCATCACCTCAATTGCCTTCATCATTTTGGAAATTTTCCATTAATCTTTTAACTTCTTTTTTTAATATTTCTATGAAAAAAATTTTCTTATACAAGGTCAGGAGATGTTTTGGTTTAAATTTAATATTTTTTTGGTAAAATATAATTTTATATGTAACAATTCAAAAGAATAAAAGCTATTTTAAATATTATACTTAATTAAAACAACCAAATCAGGAAAAGTTTTTAATTTTGTTTTTTGAATTACCATCCATGTCCAAAAAAAAAATTACCATCCATGAGTTTCCTAGGATTTTCGATCAAAATGATATAAGGTGTACTGAATCGAATTTAATTTACTTATTTTATTTTAATTTTAATTCTTCATTAGAAAATAAATCACATAAAATTTCCTTTTTACACAATATAATGCATAATTTTGTTGGTGATTCTTAATCGAAATAAAAAATTATATTCAAATAGTAAAAACTATATATCGATGCGAACTTAATTTACTATTTTATAGCTAAACAGAATAGATTTCATTCATATATGTGTTTTTATATGATTTTAGATATGTTATATGCTTTCGATATAATAGTATATATTTATATGAATTAAATTAAATTAAGATCAAAATATCAAAAAATTTTACTAGAATAGCATCAAAATCTTGGCTGAGTTTTGTTCCAAATAATAAAAATTACTTTCTGTTTTCTATAATTTTTGTTCATATTTTTTTATTATTTTAAAATTATTAATCATTTTTTTAGATTATATAATATATAAATTGATTATTATAATTTTATTTAATTTTATTTTAATTTTAAAAAATTTCTCAAAATATTTTTTAATACTTAATAAAATTTAATATATTTAAAATGAATATAATTGAAAAATTAATAAAAAAAATTTATATTTTTTAATGTGTTAAAAAAGAAAAATGACAATTATAAGACGGAGATGTTAATATTTTGATATTAAAACTACGCTATAGAACTTAATAAATTGAAATTAAATGAGATAAATTATTAAATATATCGTCCCACCATCAAACTACCCATTTGAATGGTTAAAATTGTAGTTGAGTGCTTTTATTTGAGATGGTCCATTAGAGAGATGATAACGAAGGTTATGAGTTTTCTTTTTCACTTAGATTTACATCTCATCGGTCTAATGATTAGACCAGATGATGGCTCCGTTCGATAACGATTTTAAAAGTAATGTTTAATTGCATCAAAACACTATTAATTTTGAGGTTGAAACCGTGGGTTACAAGAAATTATTTTCTTATAATGTTTAGCAAATAAATATCAGAACAGCCAATAATTATTAAAATAGTTAATATTATCGAATATGATAAATATGTGTATATATTTAATGTTGTTGGAAATAGAGTTGTATGTGATTGGTCTACTTGCAAGAAAGAGAAAGAAAGAGAAAGTAAGGTGGTTGGTATTTACGGTAATCACTCCGATATTTAAGTCAGTAAGTTAAAGAGAATGGTGATAATATTATAATGTTTAGAACTCAATAGTGTTTGTGTAAGAGAATTACATATTTTTATCTCTATGATAATTCGTTTTTATATTGTAAAAAGATAAAGTTAATTATAGTGTTTGTGTAAGAGAATTACATGTGGCCTAGCGGAATCCGCCTCGTGGCCTGACATGAGATGCCTTGTGTTGCGAGACTAACTCTTGGATTGTCTGGCGGAATCCTGCCTTGTGGCCTTATTTAGTGGGACTAACACCCGGATGGCCTGATGGATTTCTACCTCATGGCCTGATGGATTTCCACCTCATGGCTTGGCATGAGATGCCTTGCGTTGAGGGACTAACACCCAGATGGCCTGGCGGAACCCCACCTTTTGCCCTTGTTTAATGGGACTAACACCCGAATAGCCTGATAGATTTCTGCCTTGTGGCCTGGCATGTGATATCATAGAAGTGTGACATCCCTTATTCACCTCTCGATCTCATTCTTTCAATTGCCGGCACTTCTTCGTCGTATATCTATGGTTTTCGTAAAAGTGGTAGTACCTGATCTTATCTCGCCTTTTAACTTTTTTAGTGTTGAGTTTGGGAGGCCAAATGATATTCTTGTCATTTTTTCTAATCCACATTAGAATATATGTTTGTGAGTTATTTAATGGAATATAATTCTTATATTTACCTCGGTCATTCATTCTTCGAGAGATCGGATAACTTCTATGGTATCTCTTGTATCATTGCTTATTTAGTTTTTTGTCTTACTTTTGAATCGTCCTTTTATCCTTTCTCAACGCTTGGACTTCGCCATCCAGCCTGATGTACTTCTGAGCTTTTTCTTGCCCCATTTGGCCCTACAGAGCTGTCGGCAAGCGCTTGACATCGATGACACCTCTGGATAAGTTTTTTTACATCTTGTATTATCATTGGCCAATAATATCCTTATCTGAATGCTTTTCAAGCAATCATCCGAGTTCCTTCATAATTTCTACCATTACCTTCTTGAATGTCTTTAAGGATTTCTCGGCCCTCATATTCCATTATGCATCGTAGCCATGGTTGAGCTGAGGATCTCACAGGTGTCATCCACAATTCTCCTTCCTCTGTTGCTGCCGTTTTAGCTAGAGAATGTGAGGTGGTTGGCGCCTACAGCAACCACTATGATACTCAAGTCAGTAAGTTGAAGAGAAGGGCGATAATATTGTAATACTTAGAACTCAAGAGTGTTTGTGTAAGACAATTGTGTACTTTTGTCTCAGTAATCGTTAGTTTTTATACTGTAAGAAGATGTAGTTAATTATAATATTTCTTGGTAATCCAGCTACGATTTGGCCGGTTTATTGATGAAGGATCTCGCTGGCTAATCGACTGAGGATCCCGCGATTATAGACATAATAGAAATTTGCTAGATTATTTCCTACCAACAATAAAGTTTTTGTGAAAACTCAACTTTTTCATGAGAGAATGAGTCTTGGTGAAGAGCTGGATACTCTACTGTCTAAATTTTTTTTTTTGTAGAACCACGTGTTGATTTAGCTTACTCTTATCACTTGACTATATTTTATAATGACAGTTTATAATTTATTTTAGGCGACTATCGTGTAATATTAATATCCATAAACTTTATTTAATTTACATGTCAAACAAAATTAGTTTATTATTAATATATTTTTCTAAGTGCTTGTACTATGAGCTGTCTGCTACCTACTTAGCTTTTTATTTACTCTTCTCCATCATGTCCTCTAACTACTGCTGAGTTGTGATGTTTCCGCTCCTTGGTGTATTTATCTATTTATTGTGTTTGAAAGATTCTTTGAAAAAAAAAAAAGCAAGATTCTTAAAAATATTCACTAATCCACATAATCAGTGCACAAAACTAATAATAAAGAGTAGAATATCATGCAAAATACCCACATTGATGACATGGAATCACAGGAAAACACACAAAATTTTAAAACACGATAGAAGGAGGAGCCAAAAGTGCTAAATTACATGAAGCTAAGGAGCATTTTAGTAATTTTCCTCATCATTGCGAAGAGGAAGATGAGACCTTGTTATGAAGAAATTTGCATAGATGAACCCAGCCAACCCACCACCAATTAGGGGACAAACCCAGAAAACCCAATGATGAATCCAGTTCCAGCTCACCAATGCCGGACCAAAGGCTCGTGCTGGGTTCATGGCGGCACCGGAAAATGAACCACCGGCTAAGATGTTAACCCCAACTAGTAGCCCAGTGAGCAATGGACCCAGCCCATGCTAAATGTTTAGCTTTGAATCTAGCACATTTTTAATTTTTTTTAAATTAATTTAAAACTTTTAATTTTAATTAAATTTGGTTTAAAGATCAAAATTTTTAGATTAAATTTTAGATACAATCATTTAATTTGGTTTCCAGAGCAAGACGACAATCATATATATATATATATAAGCATTGTGAGGGATTCATGTGAGTAAGAATTATTTAGATTCCCAAATCACGTGGATACCCATTGGCCGTTGACTTACTATTACATTTTTAAAAAAATTACATTTTCATCCTTGAATTATATGAAAATTAACTTATGTCCTTTTATTTTTTTAAAAGGTAACAATTTAGTTCATATAATTTTTATATCTTTATCTAATTAGAGAATTAATACATTTATTTCCACTGCTCTGTTGTTTGCGTTTAATCATGTTTCCACAATAAATAAAAATTGCTATATTAAAATTAATACAAAAATTAATTAATAGTATTTTTAAAATAAAAAATTTATTATATTATAAATATTAAATAATAAATTTTTAAAAAAGAAAAAAAAGAAAGTTGGCACAAACCTTAAAGAGCTAATTAAAGGCATGAAGAAATTGAACATGGGTTTCGTTTTCACATGATTTCAACCCCACTTTCTATGATTAATTATGCCAAAGGGACCCAACTAAGTTATTATTATATTCAACGCATATATTTTTAGTTAAATTTAAATTTTCACTACCTCAGTCTTTCAATTATTATAAAAAAAATAATAAAAAAGCATAATTACATATCCACCACCAAACACTAAAGAACAAGATTCTGAATCCTTGAGAGTGCTATGCTATAATTAATTTAAATTATAAATTAAAGCCTCTTTTGTTGTTTGACTTTATGCTCAAATATTTTATTTTTAAAAAAATTTTAAAAAAATAATTTTTCAGATTACCAAATGGTAATCTAATAAAAATTTATTAGTAAATAACTTACTAATAAATTATGTTATGTTGCTAAAAAATTTATCGGTAAATTTTTATTAGTGAATTTTATATTACTGGATTTTATTATTATTATTATTATTATTAGATTTTAAATATATTATTATTTGTTAATAAATTTACTGAAGGATGTAAAATCTGTTTATAAATTATTTAAAATTTGTTATTAAATTTATTAGTAATTAAAAAATTAAAATAATTAAATTTATTTTGATTAATATTATTGTTTATTAGTTCAGTAAAATAAAAAATTATATTATTATTATTAAGTTTTTAATTTATGTTTAATATTTATTAGAAATATAATTATATTTAAAAAATAAAAAGTGTAGATGATAAAATAAAGTGAGAAAAATATAAAATGAGATAGAAAATAAAAATGAGAGAAAATAATAAAAAAGAAAGAAAAATAATAAAAAAAATTATGGAGAAGAAGGAAGGAGTGAGAGAAAAAAGAAAAAAATAATTAGAGAAATGAGAGAAATTGAAAAAAAATGATAGAAGAAAATAAATTAAGAAAAAATAATGGAAAAATTATAGAGAAAAAAGTGATATGAAAAAATTAAAGCAAAGGGAAGAAAAATAAAGAAAAATAATAGAAGTAAATAAAATGTAGAAAGTAATAGAATGGAAAATTATAGATAAAATGAAAGCATGAAAGATGAGAAAAGAAAATGATAGAAAAAGAAAAATAGAAGAAAAAAAATAAGAAAAAAAATTATGAAATAAATAGTTGAATAAAAAAAATTAATTAAAAAAATAGAATAGAGGTAAATAATAAAATGAATGATTTTTAAAATCAGAGTATGAAGAAAATGTTATATTTATAAATGCAAATTATTAATAAATTTAGCAAATAATTTTACAATTTGTTGCTAAATTTTAAAAATAAAAAAGTTTTCTTCTCTCTAAAATTATCAATTTATTAATAAATTTATTGTTAACTAAATTTTTTTTTTTTTGAAATGGTGATGATAGTTTTTAAAATAGAACATATAAATATTTTATTTTAAATTTACTAATAAATTTAATTCATCGATAAATTTTAATATTTTTTATTTATTTATTAATTTGATGATGAAATTTAACAATAAATTTTTAAATTTATCGATAAATTATTAACGAATTTAAGATTTATTAGTAATTTTAGCATGATGGTTAATGAATTTCTATATAAATTATTTTAAAATTTATAAATTAATGATGAATTTTAAATTTATTAGTAATTTTAACATCGTTGATTAATGAATTTCTATATAAATTATTTTAAAATTTATAAATTAATGATGAATTTTAAAATAAATTAATAATATCACTAAATTTAAAATTATAAATTTTTATACAAAATTTTTTTAAAGATTAGCAATAAATTTTGAAATTCATTAATAAATTTATTAATATTATTAATGGATTAAGTTCGTTGATAATTTAATAAATTTGATAGTAGTGAAATATATTTTATTTTAGAAAAAAATTTAAATCAGTATTTATCATCTTTAATATATATATATATATATATATATTGACCACCAGGCTTCCTCTAACCTGGACGAGACCGGATTCAAGAGTAGAATAATGACCCATAACCCATCAAGTCCTCTTTAGACTGACCAACTCAGTATCTCAGATCTCGACCCAGACACGCTGGACTGGATGGGTTATTCGCAAATCCAGACCTAGCAGGAAGAAGTCCAGCTCGGTGATGTGATGTGAGGGAGAGGAGCTAGTTCAGTCATTTTGCAGCCCTGCCTGCACGTTCGCCGGGAGAATTAAATGGTCGCCTAGCGTGGAGAGGGGTCTGATATATTCGTATGTACGGGCCTGAATAATATAGACAGGTAGCACAGTAGCAGGAACAGAAGAGACTGGTGGTAAAAAGGGAGGGGTCTTCTCTTTTCTTCTTCTTCTTCTCTTTCCTTCTTCTTCCCTGCCAGCTTCTTCCTCGGCTCTATATATTTTTTACTATTTTTCTCTGTAACTCTTATCTATCCATACTACCCTAGTTCATGAATCTGATTTGAACGTCGGAGGGTCTCCACCGAGGACATTCCCAATAGACCCTTGACCATCTTTCCTTATTTTTACAGGTCATTTCATCAAACTGAATATTGAGATACCCATATGATGAACCCACACAATAGAGCACGAAGAAAGCTAGATTTATTATGGAGTAAGAGGAAAATAAGATTTATTATATATATATATATATATATATATATATATAAAATGTCACGTTCAAATGAGTATGTTCCATTAAAGTAGAGTTTGTGTAGTCTTGTTCATTCTTTTCTTCTTCTTTTTTTTTCATCTTTTTCTTTGTTGTGTTCATAGCCAATTTGACTTTTTAGTGGTCAATAGTAAACATTCATAATGTGAGAAAATTATTATTTAATTTTTAAAATATAAAAAAATTTATTAATCAGTTTACCCATTTTTAAAACTTTAATGTTTTAAATTATTTATTAATGAGTATCTCAATTAATTTTATCATTAAATATTTTATTATTTAATATTTATAATTTTAAAAAATTTATTATTTAATTTCTATAATATAAAATTAAAAAATATATTAAAATATTTTAAATATTTTAAAAAATATACTAATTAGTCTCTTCATTAATTTTAACTATTAAATATTTTACTAATTAATTTTTATAATTTTAAAACATTTATTATTTTATCTCTTAAATTTTTAAAAATTTATTAATTAATTTCTAAAAATCAAGAATATTTTAAATTTTTTTTATAATATTTAGAAACTAAAACTAATAAAGGACTGCTAATAAATTTTTTAAAATATTAAAAACGTTTTAATATATTTTTAATATTGAGAGTTCAAATAATAAATTTTTTCATAATATAAAAGCTAAATAATAATTTTTTCTATTAATTTTTCGATATTTTAATCACTTTCCATATTTCAAAAGACTATTCAAAATACTCTTTGATCCACATTCATTATCTTAATTAATACTAATTGATGAGATGAGATCCAAAAAAATAGGGTTTTACAGAGATTTTTTGGAATATTGAAAAACTTAGAGCTTAGGGGAGGGTAATTCTACTTTTATCTGTTTTTATTGTCTGCCAGTGACGTGCAACAGTTTGGTTCTCATTGGACCACCTGTCTCTGCCATACTGATACGATTGTACGAGGATATCAGGTATCTGTCTCATGCGTAACAGCCATTGATTCCCTCCGTGCGTGTGTGGATGGGTCCACAAGGCTGATGGAGGGGTCTTCTTCCCGATTCCGGGCTGGGCCGGAGGATAGGAATAAGACTGAGCCCAGAGGGATCAGCCTGAGAAGCAGTGAGTGAGGGTTGGGTCAGCCTGGTTGAGAAATCCATATGGACCCGGTATCAAGGCTCAAGCGAGCTGGACCTATTGGCGCAGAAGACGTATGAGCCTTCGGACGATGAGCCGTGATCGTGGGCTGAGCCCTTGACCAGGGTGGAGAAGTCAAGCGGTCATCAGTAATAATAAAATTATTATATATAATAATTTTATTTTAAAATTTATTTTATGATAGATATAAATCTATAACTGCATTAAACTTCTAGTTATTTTAACTTTTCATATGAGAGAGAGTGTAATACAGATTTTAATCATAATTATAATAATTATAATTATAATTAAAACTTATTAAAGAGTAAATGTCACTTTTTTTTTTTTTTTACTTTCTTGTTGAGCAGAAACTTTCATTGTTATACAGAAAGTCTATACAATGATTTTGTAATATAGCTCATCATGAATACTTTCCATCAATAATTTAAAAGAATATAAAAAGTACAGTTTGTTTCTATCAGGCAATGAAGTGAGTACCAGTTGTATGATAACACGGCTCCTATCAAGGACAAGCTAAATTTAAAATTATAATACAACTATTTTTTAGTGAAACCAATGAGATTGCCTTTTTAAAAAGCTTTTTTTTAAAAAAAAATCATCTCTCCTTAGTCTCTAGAGTGATTTTTATTTCTTTTTATTTGAGATTTTAGGGTTTTTGATTTTTTTTTATTTAATGGGATAAATGATCGAATTCTCCCCCGATCCTGAGTCGTGGAATTGTGTTTGAATTGTCTTTTATATATTTATAAAAATTTTTTTTTAAAGAGAGCTATTTAGATTTGTATGATTTTAATTTTTATTATCGGTGATATTTTAAAATTTTACTGAATCGAACTTAATTTATTATTTTGATTCAATTAAATTTTTATTAAAAATTATATCATACCTACATAAAAATATATTTTATTTATATATTTTTATATGATTTTAGATATATTTATGCGTTAATTGTATATATTAATCAGATCAAAATAAGGAATCCACATAATTAGTGCATAAAACTAGTAACAAAGAGTAGAATATCATGCAAAATACCCACATTGATGACATGAAATCACAGGAAAAACACACAGAAAATTAATACACTGAAGAAGGAGGGGCCAAAAGTGCTAAATTACATGAAGGTAAGGAGCATTTCAGTAATTTTCTTCATCATTTGGAAGAGGAAGATGAGATCTTGTGATGAAGAAATTTTCATAGATGAACCCAGCCAACCCACCACCAATAAGGGGACCAACCCAGTAAACCCAGTGGTGAGTCCAGTTCCAGCTCACCAATGCCGGACCAAAGGCTCGTGCTGGGTTCATGGCGGCGCCGGAGAATGACCCACCGGCTAAGATGTTAGCCCCAACTACGAGTCCAGTAAGCAATGGACCCAGTCCATCAATTGCGCCCTTCTTGGGGTCTACTATAGTGCCGTAGACGGTGAATAGCAGGGAGAAAGTCAGTACAATCTCCCACACCACGCCTTGTGCGTAGCCCACTCCACTTGCCAATGTAATCACCGGAGTAGCCTGCACAGGAAAGAGATTCAACATTTATAAAAAAGAAAAAAAATAAAAATAACGAAAATGTAAAATATTTACTTTTTTATTTAAATTAATTTAGAACTTTTAATTAAATTTAGTTTAGAAATCAAAATTTTAGATTAAACTTCTTGATTTAAAAAAATAAAAATAAATCAATTTCTTAATTCTTAACCTGCATTTTTTTTTTAAATTTAGCTCAAATATAAGAGGGTCAACCTCTTGATTTTTAAACTAAATTGGATTAATTTTTAAAAAAATTAATTTAAATAAAAAAAATGCTAAATGTTTTACTTTGAACTTAGGGCATTTATTATTTATTAAATTAATTTTAAATTTTTAATTTTAATTAAATTTAGTTTAAAAATCTTCATTATTTTTAGATTAAATTTCTTGATTCAAGTAAAAAATTATAAAAAAAATAATTTCTTAATTTTTTAAATTTAACTAAAAAATAAGGTCAACTTCTTGATTTTTTATGCAGGTTACATGAAATGATTTAATTAAAATAAGATATTAGCTGGCCTAATAATAATAAAAAAAATTAATAATAAATATTTCTTTATTTGAACCTCCAATTAAAGAAATCAACAAATATGTAGATACAACATACCAGTCCTCCTGTGAGATAGCTTAGGAGGAGACAAGCAACAGTTGATGCTATCAATTGGTCAATCCAGTAAAGGATGGATCGGAAGACAGTAATATGACCGCCAGCAAGGAGACCTAAAGTAACAGCTGGATTAAGATGACCACCGGAAATATGACCGGCAGATATCATCACAGCCACCACAAGTGCATGAGCCAAAGCAATAAAAAGCAAGCCAGCTAGAGATCCTCCCACTAGCTTATCTGTTCATAATTTAACATTCACAACATCAACCTCTCTTAAATAATAACTAGCAACAAATCATGCTTAGAAAGAAAGAGGTGGTGGTACCAGCGGCCATAGCTGCTCCGACACCAGCGAAGACGAAGAAGAAGGTGGTAATGAACTCCACGATAAGGGCCTTGATGCAGTCAGGCTGGGTGGCCTCTCGTTGAGATCCTAAAGCGATTTTGGCCATTGTTGGTGATTTTGGTAAGGAAGCAAACCACCAAATTGTAATAGTTAAGGCTTGGGTTTGCAGAGCAAGAGGACAATCATATATATAAGCATTGTGAGAGATTCATTATTGGAATAAAGAAGCAGCCAAAGTTTCAAAATGATTAGACCTGTTGTGTATTATAAAATAGACATAAAAAAAAAAAAAAAAGTTGGCACAAACCTTGAAGAGCTGACTAAAGGCATGAACAAATTGAACATGGGTTTCGTTTTCGCATAATTTCAACCCCCACTTTCTATGATTAATTATGCCAAAGGCACCCCACTAATTCACTTTAATTCAATTAAATTATTTTTTGAGGGATGATTTTTTAAAATAATAATATATTTAAATTAAATAAAATTTAAATTTAAATATATATTTATAAATTTAGTTAAATATATTTAAATAAATATGAGAGTTTTAAATTTTATTTTTTTAATTTTAAATTACCAGCTGGGAAAACAAAAGCACGCTTAAGTGCAGTAATGAAAAAAAGTCAAAAGGAGAGAAGTGCATAATTACATATCCACCACCAAACACTAAAGAACAAGATCCTGAATCCTTGAGAGTGCTTGAATGAGTCATCTTTTGTTGGTCAAAAGCAACACATCAACACAAAATGTATTTTAAAATTATAAATTAAGGCTCATTTATTGTTTGAATTTATACTAAAATATTTATTTTTTAAAAATTATTTTTAATAGCATGTAAAAATATATATAATTGCTTTTTTTTTAAAAAAAAAATTAAATCTGCTTTCATGTTCAAATGAGTTGTTGATAATAGAAAATGTCATGTTCAAATGAGTATGTTCCCTTAGTATAGAGTTTATGTGTAGCCTTGTTCGTTTTTTCTTTTTTTTTTTTTCCATCTTTTTCTTTTGTTGTTTCATAGCCAATTTGAATTTTTAATGGTAAATAGTAAAAATTAATAATTTTCATAGCTTGTCCATTTTGAATCAAATTATTATAATCAAATAAAATGGATAATAATTTTAAAATAATAAAAAATATTAAGAGATGGAGGAAATACTTTATATATATTGTTATATATTTTTTATAAATACTGGGTTAGATTACAAAATTCATTTTAAAATATTAACAATTACTTATTTTCAATTTATTATAGTATTGTTTTAGTTTTAATTTTTAAAGTTTCAACTTACTTATTAACCATAAATCAATAATATTTAAATATTTATCTTGTTATGATATAGGATTGAATGCATTTATAATCCAATAAAAATTTCGTAAAAATGTAATTTATTTTATTTTTTAATTATTTTTTATTTAAAATGAAATTTTTTAATTTTTTAACGTTAAAATAGAATCAATTATCTTAATTAATAGTACCAATAAAATTATTGTATACAATAATTATATTTTAAAATTATAAAAAAATATAATTTCATTCACTTTCACTTTAAAATTTATAATTTAATTTATATTAAAATAATATATATATTTTGATATTTTAACAAATAACAGTAATATTTTAATACTGGTAAAAAAAATATTAACGTGATAAATAAAATATAATTATTAATAAAAAAATATAAAAATATCTTATAATTTTAATTATTATTTTTTAATATTTAATTTAATTTTTGTTAAATTAATAACTCCTAATATAATTTTTACTTTTTAAAAGTTATTATTTATTAATAATATAATATTATATATATTATTTCAATATAAATTAAATTATAAATTATAAAATAAAAAATTGATAAAATTAAAAAATATATTTTTAAAAATTTTTCTTTTAAAATTTCTTTCATGATTGGCTCTAAATATGTAAATCTGATGACCGCATTAAACTGATTAGTTACTATAACTTTTTTGTGTGAGAGAGAGTGTGATATAGACTTTATTCATAATTATATTAATTATAATTAAATAAAACTTATTAAAGTCAACGTATCCAAGTAATTATGACATTTTTTTTGGCATTTTTTTGCATTATTATAGAAAGAGTCTATTCAATGATTTTGTCACGTAGCTCATCATCACTTCACATATGGGTCCCATTTTCCATCAATAATTTAAAAGAATATAAAAGTACAGTTTGTTTCTATAAGGCAACGAAGTGAGTACCAGTTGTATCATAACATGGCTCCTATCAAGGACTACCTAAATTTAAAAAAAAAAAAACATTATATTTTAATTTTTAAAATATGTTATAATTAATGAATTTATTTTTTATTTTAAAATTTAATATTTTTATTTTTAAAATTTAATTTCATTAAAATTTAAGATATTTCCGTGAAAATTTTCCTTGCAAAGTATCCTTTTAGACAGACACGCTGCGGTTTTTTCTTTCGTCCGATTGTTTTTTATCTACAAGTTAATCTCTTTTTTCTGTCATTCAGTGGATGTTTTTTTTTCTTTTTCGACTGTACAATCCATCGTTTCGATATTACGTCAAACTAAATTAAAAATTTAAAAACTAAAAAAATTAATCATAAAAATATAATCCATCAAATGAAATGTATAAAAATCAATTCAATTTGATTTGATTATTTTAAATTGAAATATATAATTTTTTAATTTTTTATTTTTAATAAAATAATTTAATAAATATTTTACATAAATTTATCAATAAATATTGTCTAAATATATAACGATAATACTTAATATAAATTTATATAAAATTTAAAAATATATAATTAATATTTTATATAATAAAAATATGTATAAAATTAATTAATAATAAAAATATATATAAAATTAATTATTTAATTTATTAATTATTTAATATTTTTAAATCGAATCAAATTAAAAATTTAATAAATTAAAAAATATTAATTAAATTAAATCAAATTTAATTAATTAAACTATTAAACTAAAATTAATCGATTTGATTCGAATTTTCTCTGTTAACAGCTATCCTCTATTTTCAAGCAATAGAGGTATTTCCCTCCTCGCGTGGAGCGTGAGTTTTCCTCCTTATCTTTAAGTAGGATTGCAAATACCCTCTTTCGTGACATTTGTAGTATTTATGAAATTAATTAATAAAAATTATTTTTAATTAAAAAATTAAATTATTTTTGGATTTTAAAAATATTAGTAATATCACTATATAAATCATTAATATCTCTTATTATTTTTTTATTTGAAATGGTGACACATACTTTATTTAATGTTTCTTAATAACTTTAATAATAAATATTTTTTATTAACTACATATAAGTATTTTATTTAAATATATTAATTATTTATCAACCACATATAAATATTTTATTTAAAAATATAATTACTTAAAATTTTAAATTTGTATAAATTTAATTTTCATAACTTAAATAAAAGACACTGAATAATTCTAGTCACTTTCCTTTGATTTATTTGGTAAAGTTGCAAAAATGGAAAAATTTTTTATCTTTATAAAATAAATAAATAGGTTTTCTGAAAAAATGGGGTATGAATCTCTAAAACGTTGTATAGAATAATTCTTAACAGATTATTTTAAAATATAGGTTTTAATGCAATTAAAAGTTTTTATTTTTTAAATATAGCTACACTACTAAATCCTAAATCATAAGTAGATATCTATAATTATTTTTTAAATAGAAATTTAATTCTAAATTAATTTATAAAAAATTTAAATGATTAAACTCAAAACTTCACAAACGCATACACAAGCACTAAAATTTAAGATTTAAATTAAAATTTTATTTTTTAATCCCTGTTTGTTTGCGGAAAAATTTTAATTTGAAAAATATTTTTTTATAAAAAATATTTTTCAATAAAATAAATTATTTTTTATTATTTAATTTTAATTTAAAAAATAAAATTTATTAATAAATTTATATAGAAAGATTTTAATAAAAATCTATTACTTATTTTTCTTGACTAAATTTTTTAAATTCTCCAAATATTAAAAGATATAAAAAAATAATTTTTATAAAACAAAGGAACCATTAATATTTTTTTTTCTCTCATATTTTTTTTTCTCTCTGCCCTCATTTTCTCAACTCTTCTTAGCTTTTCTCTTTATCCAATTTTCTTTCTCCTTTTCTTTTATTTTCTTATTTTTATTTTTATTTTTATTTTTTATTTTCTCTCATTTTTTATTTTAATATTCTCTCTATATTTTTTATTTTTATTATTATATTTTCCCATTTCAATATCTCTTTTTTTTTATTTTTCTTTTACAAATAATTTTAATAAATTGTTTGTAATAATTATTAGTAATAGAATAAAATTGTATTTAAAATAATAAAATAACGTAAGGAAGAAAAAAATTTATTTTGAATATTAAAATAATAACATTATAATATAAAATGATATAACTTAAAAATTATTTTTTTATTTTTTCTTATATTAACAATGAATTCAGCAATGAATTCGAGTTTGTTTCTAAATTTTAGCACAGATTATCATTTTTAACTCATTTAAGAACTATTTTTCAATCTAATAATTAAAAAATTTATTATATTTTTTTCTTTTTATATCTATATTATATATAATTGATCGTAGTTAAAATAAAGTTGTGTTATGATTGGTCAATCTGTAAGAAAGATAACGTGAGATAGTTTATGCCTATGGCAGCCACTCAACACTTAAATCAGTAAATTAAAGAAAAGAGCGAGTGTAATGAATTACTTTTAGAACTCAAGAATAATTATGTAAGAATGTGTATCTTAATCTCTGTATTCATTAGCTTTTATACTGTAATAAAATAGAGTTGGTTATCAAATATTCTGAAAATCCGACTAGCACCAATTAGTGGATAAGAGATCCCACGATTATAGGTATAATGGGGATCTACTGAATTGTGTTCTTTAATAGTAACTTTCCGTAAAGTCTCACCTTGCTGAAGAGATGGCGAGTTTTGGTGAATAATTGAGAATTACGGTGTCCAAGTCTTCTTTTCTATGGATGGGACTGCATATCAGCTAAATAGACCTTTATCACGTGGCTCTGTCTTATTGCAACAGTTCATAACTTACTTTGGACGATTGTTATGTCACATCAGAAGTCCCTCGCTAATCTTTGATTCTTCAGATTTGAAGGTTACAGTTGTCTTCATGATCTTTAGGCACGTGGCATATCTAGATTGACTTTCCATGCTCACGCCACTTTGCTGCTCCTAGCTGCATTCAAAACCTACCGTTGAAACTGTCATATAAAAACCTTTCTTCTCCTCCAAATACCACTTTTGCCTTCACTTGAACTCTGCAGCTTTAAAAAGACTCGACCACTCAGCCTCATATTCCCACATTTTCCTAAGGTAAATATATTCGTACTTTCTTTCACAAAAAATGAATAGGAACTCTTTCTCTTCCTTTTCTTCTTCTTCTGGTGGAAGTTCAACCTTAAGCTCCTTCTCCGACAGTCCTATTCGCGCTTCTGCTCCCATCATCTCACTGAGGGCGGTCCATGACTACGAAAGCATCCTGATAAACGACATCCCTTCTATGTTGACCAAGAATGATGTAGACCGCCTTTATGATCACTATCAAATCTCTCGAGAGACCTTTCGAGTTTATGCCCCACCCCGCATATTCGTGTGAATAACAGATTCCTACAAAGGACACAAACATCATCTATGAAGAGCAACTGAAGGTGGGTCTTCAATTCCTAATTGATCCGTTTTAAATTCAAATCCTTCATTTTCATAAGCTGGCAGTCATCCAACTGCATCCCAACAGTTGGAGGATTTTGGTGGCTTTTCGCTTCCTTTACTTCAACAATAACATCAAATTGAGTGTACCGTTCTCCCAGCTGTACCAGCTAGGAACCCGAAAGAATGAAGAATTTTAGTTCTTCAGCAGGAGAAAACGTCAAATCCTTTTTAACTGGAAACCCTCTTCTCTCAAACGCTGAAAAAATAAAATTTGCATTCTACGTCACCGGGTATATGAGGGTTTTGGGCAGCTTGAAACTGATTAGAACCTATACATGGAGCTTCAGAAAAATGGGGTCCAGCCACGGTGGGACGAGAAGGAGTCTTTGGACTTCCTTCAGAGAATGGCCTCGACACAGAGAATCGATATTACCGTAGCAATGAGAAATGCCATTATATCCTGGCAAAGCCACGCTCAAGCTGACCAGGCTTGAGCTCCTCACTTGCCCAGGCTTCCGAACATCCGGGAAATCATGTCTCATGCTAGCATGCAAAGTATTTTTCTTTCTAACCCTTTTTTTTTAAACTGCTTTACTTACTTACCTTTTGTTTTATACATATATGGCCAAATCAAGAAATAAGTTCGCCGAGGCGGCACGTGCCACTTGTAAGGGCAAAGTGGCTAATGGAACGATAAGTCCTCCTCCTAAGCGGGCTTATTGTACCGAGGAGATTATCATGCTTCCTCCTCCTGCACCTCCTCCTACAAATAAAGAATCAGCTCCTACTCAGCCTAAGTCTTCTATAAGGGGTGCTTCTGCAACACTCCCTGTCACCGTGGATCCAGCACCTGAAAATGTTGGGGTCGAATCCCTAGCCTCGGAGCATCCAACAATTGGCTCTGACGCTGACCTGGACAACCTCTCTTCTTAAGAAACTTTGCATGTCAGTCCTCATTAGCCAAAAATGCTTTGAGGCTTGGGGACCATTATCGCTTGGATGAGGTCGAGATAGACGACCTCTTCAACAACATAATGCACTATGCTATGAAGTATGTCCTTTGTGCATACAGGGCTAAGGAGTGAAACAAGGCTCTGAAGTGAGAATTTGAGGCCCAAGAGATAGACAAAAGTCTCTTGTAAGAGGAATGCTCGAGGCTAAAGCTCAGGTTGATAAAGTGGAGGGCATAATGAAGGAGACGTTGGAGTCTATGGACAAGCTCCAGGTGGACTTGGATGAGGCCAACGCTTTAAAGCTTGCCCCTGAGAATCAAGCAAAAAATGTTGAGGATTAAGTGGCTATCCTCCAATGACAAGTCCAGGAGCTGCAGTCTTAGGCTGAGGAGAACCGAGCCGCCTCCACTAGGATCATTGAGCTAGAAGCGGAACTTCAAGAGACAGTGGCTCGAGGAGAGGAGATGTTCATCGAGGGCCAAGACTCAATCAAGAAAGAGCTAGTGAAATGGTTTCCTTCTGAGAACTTTATTTGGATAGATGACATTTTTTCAAAGGAGGAAGAGCATGAGGATGAAGAAGGGCGGGACGAGGAGAGGCCAAATGAAGACAATCCATCTGATTCGGCTTCTACTACACTAGTAATAGATGATCATGTAGTAGAAGTTCGGGAGGAGGAAAATAACGATCCTCCTATCTTGTAATTTTTATTTTTAATGAGAAATATTTTTTTTTATACTCTTGTCATTAGTTTTGCTAAGTTTTTATATGCTTGGTACTCGATCATAACTTTCGTTCAACCATCGCCATATAAGACTTAAATAATTTCTAAAAAATTGCTTAGTGGGGTTAACACCCAACCAAATATCTGGTAGCCTCTATCTTTTGCCGTAAAATGACTTAAACAGACTTTTTAACAGGACTTATCACTCGGTCATTGGCCTAGCAAATGACCGCTTCATAGCTATGAAATAAATAATTTAAAAAAATTATTTATAAAAATAGGACTAATACCTGATCATGAGCTTAGCAGATACCCACATCGTGGCCTGGACATAAAATGCCTTAATAAATTTTTATAAGACAGGATTAATCAACCGGTTATGGGTCTGGTGGACACGTGCCTTGTGACTTTGGCATAAAATGCCTTAGTTAATGGGGACTAACACCCGGTTATCGGCCTAGCGAATACCCGCCTTGTGGTACTAGCATAAAATGTCTTAGTTAATGGGGACTAACACCCGGTTATACACCTGACGGTTACCCGCCTTGTGGTATTTTTTTTGTTTCCGCATTTTCATCCATCCATCGTTTCTGATTTAAATACAAAAAAAGATTGAAGAATACATCATAGTTTTATTGATAATATTTTCATAAATTGCAAATATTCTTTCAACAATAATTAAAAGATTTGGCCATCTAACTTGACCAATTTAAAACTCGGAGTTTGACTCAGGAGCTGAATATCTGTGATATTCTACTCATATAGACCCTTGTTGCCACTTGGACCTCCTGCAATTGCGTGAATAACCCCTACGGATTCATTTTCATCAGGATTGATTGGTGCTCTTACCTCAAATCCTAACCTCTTTTCTTCTCTGTCTTTTATAGAAAACTTTTAGAGCATGTCATCCCTTATCAGTCTCTCAATTTCATCTTTTAACTGTCGGCATTCTTCTGTAGTGTGCCCATGATCCTCATGAAATCGATAATATTTTGTTCTTTCTTGCATGCCTGATTTGTCTAGGTTAATCTTGGTGGGCCATTTGACCTTTTTTTTTATTTTTTCTGATCCACATTAAGATGTAGGTCCGTGAGTCATTCAATGGAGTATAGTTCTTATACTTATCTCGATCGTTGTAATGACTCGGGAACCGGACTGCTACCGGCGCTAGGGTTTAGATCGAGTTAAGGTTGTCAAAACCCTTAACAAGCCTACTATACATCATGTTACACCTGATACAATCACATACATGATCATGCGAACAACAAAAACGTAACCATTATATGAACCAAGACTTGACCTGTGCATGCATCATAATTGAAAATATAAAAACCATACTAGAGCCCTCATCAAATGCTCCAGTATGCTTAACATTACATACCTCAAGTTCGGTTCAAATATAACTTATACTTAAAAATTTTTACATAAACCCATACTAGAGCCCTCATTTCTAAATTATTAGTCCTCAACCCACTAGCACCAGGGGTCCCCAGTTGCAAACCCATCATGGGCATGGTGGACCCCACCACCTCTACTCCACCTCTATCACCACCACTACCACCATAGCCCAGCTGCACTGCCAAGATTTGCTTAAAGAAATCATCTCCTAATCCCTCAAGTGGAGGATTTCCCACCATGCAAAGTAATGTAGATAAACACTTAGTGTGCTAAAAATAGTAACAATAGCAAGAATGATTATTTTTTAGTGTGTAGAGAGGATGCTGAGGAAACCCAAGAACCCCGAAAGCTAATTGTTAATTTCAATATGGTCTATGGGTATGGCTAGGCAGCTGGCTGCTTTGTTTTGAAGTTGTTTGCAAAGAGAGAGAGGGGGCAACTCTTTTATAGATTTTGCTTTTGGGTCTGACTTATGCTGTGAGTGCTCTTAGCTATGTGTGATAATGAGTTTCTTTTAAGCGAGACTTGATTAAGGAATAGGAAAGTTTCCATTTTGAGAGAGATACCGGAGAGAAAGAGGTTGTGATTTAGGGTAGAAAAAAATTCTATATCTTAAAATTTTAATTTAAAAAGGGACAATATAAACATTTTCTCACCAGTAACGGGGAGAAATGGATGGAGGGACTGAGCATTTGGATGAAATAAAAATAGAGTAATTTAATTATTCGATTTAAAAAATATAAGAACCGATCTATTAATCATGCTAAAACTCCAGGATTAAATTATAATTTATCTTATAAAAAACAATATATTGTAATTTGATTTGATGTTAATGAGTAAAACCATATTATCCATCTAGAAAATTTAGGTTCCAGTCCAACATGCCAATTTTCTACTAATAAAAAATAATTATTGAATAATGATAATAATAAAAATTGAATACTTCACTTCTGTGGACCAGCGAGGCAAATGGACCTGTGGCTGTGGGCTTTCCAATTGAATCCGTCTCCAAGCAGATTCAGAATACAGGCAGGGACACACCGAACGATGGAGGGAGAGAGACCAGGAGAAATGCTAAGAACGATGGCTCTGCCTTCTTCTTCTTCTTCTTCTCAGCGTCTCAACACAGAAAAACAAATCTTCTTTTTACTCGCATTCTTTGAGCTTTCTCCTCTGCAATGCGGAAACAATAGCACTGATATTAATGTAGCCTCTCTCGATCAAAAACCGTCTCGAAACTTGCTCTCCTTCAAGTCGTAGCTGGTAAGCACTTCTAAGGCCTGCTTATACCATATAATGTAACCTCCTGATTGATTTATATGTGTTAATTATCGCTGAGAAAACCAGTGTGGAAATGTAGAGGATTTTTCTTGATTTTCATATATTGAGTTGTTTTGTTTGAGATTTTAATGTCATGTATTTCAACTAAGCATGCTGTTTCTGTTGATCTCACTTTTCAATCATGATTGGAATTTATTGAACTTGTATAATGCGATTGATTTAATCACCAATTAGACATGGAATCCATAAAGGAGTTAGCTTTTTTGGTGTCCCCTTTATTCTTCTGATAAAATTGAGACAGAAAAGGAATAGATACAGACTAGTAATCTGAACATTCAGTCTATATATTTCAGTCCAGCTTTAGATACTTGTTTGAAGTTGATTTTTCGTCTGTGCTAATGGACTAGTAGCGTGTATCTAGCTATCCCGGAGTCTCCTTCTTCGTTTTGCGTGTAAGAGCATCTAAATTGTTAAGGATGGATGGAAATTTGGCGGGATCTGGCACATCTCCAAAAATGTCACCAGCCAACATCGCAGTTGCTGAGCAATTTGCACTGGAGTGAGTTAACAATGACAAAAGAAGAATGCTTCATGTTGTTTATGGTGTTGATGACTTGGAGAAGACAATAAACTATGTTGATTTATTTATTCCTCAGTTCACACTTTTACTTCAGGGATAAAGGGTCTGTAAATGTTTCTAATTTGACTTCGGATATTACACTGAATGCTAGCGGATGAAGCTGTCAAGCAAACTTGACATACCAGAGGAGAGCCATTGAAATGCTTTTGTTGGATCTGGACCTGAAAATTCTCATTTTACTGTTGAACTCACTTATAAGAATTCTTAGCCTTCTTCAGTTTCTTTTCATCTTTTGTTGTATTTGTAAGGTAATAGTTAACCTAGTCCTATGTTTTGTGGTTTTCACTCATATATTCAGTATAAGAAAAGTCTTTCTCCTTGCTTTACAATATAATTGGAGACATATATTATGCCACTTTGTTTGAATTTTTGTTATTTTGATCTTTTCAGTATGCGGTAGCCATAATGGTATATGGTCCAGAAGATAAAAATTTTGTGCTGGAACTGACATAATTATATAGGACAAAGGAATGGTCAGTACAAAGGTGAATTCTTTACCTTGCTACACAGTCTGATAATTTAAGTTTATATGGCATCTATGTCATTCTGGACTACCAGGAATGTTGTGGCAATGCGTTTGACTTCTCAGGAATTTTTATAGTATTATTTTCTATTCTGAATTTTTATAGTTTTAACAGATTGCAACAAATGATTTATGCAAGAGCGCCAAATGCCAAAACAATTAAGCTGTGTGGAGGAAGCATCATTCATGAACCTGGATCTCTACCAGGGATTAATAACAAGATTACCGCATGCTGGGACCCTGATGGTTGGAAATCAGTATGAACTTTTGGAGGCGTTTTCTTGAATTTTCAAACTGACTTAGTGTTTGCATTTATTTTCCTTTTGTAACCTTTTTAAAAGTCCTCTCATACCATTGGCATCAGTACTTATTACTTTGGTTGAATTCAGGTTTTCCAGACAACTTAGATGTTTTATAGATGTTCAGCAACTGTGTGAGGAATGCCATCTGTGATATAATCATCATTGCAGTAGGAATTAAAGTAAGAATAGATTTTAAAATCTTATGGGCTTGAGCTTTTTGTAGAATTGTAGATATCAATTCTGAGTGCAGCCTTGATAGAGTCAACGCAAGGCTGTATTAGTGGAACATGTTTCATGCTCTAGTAAGGAAATTGTTCCAAAAATTCCATATTCGCTGATGTTTATATATGCTAGCTGGTAACAACAGAACAAAACTCCTATTTCAATCAATCATTAATTGTAGATTTTCATATGAAGCCATCAACTTAATATTCATAGTTTGTTTTCTTTTTCTTATCTGTATGGCAGTAACTCTTTTGATTTTTTTTTTAAATATTTTTATTTTTATTTTTATTCATTGGGATTAACCTTGTAATTTCTTTCCCCCTCTTACTCAATCCTGTTGGTAGATTCTTAAGTCCTTCGGCTTGTTGCCTTTTACGAAGTAGCCATTTTCTCACAAGAAATAGCCCATGCTAGAATGTTCCTATGGCCATTCTCATTCAAAAGCCCCCTCCCTCCTGCAGCTTTATACACCACTCAAATAATTGTTAAGTTCATTTATATTTTCAAGGAAATCTAAGATATACATTTTTGTTAATCACTTTGCAAAGTCAAAGGCTAGTTTTGCAGCAATTGAAAGTTGCCTCCAATTTTATATTGGTATGGCAATTGAGCATATGCTGAATCCCATCAGTCCACATCCGTTTTTCATCTTTACTTCTGCACTCAAACTCTATCACTCTTTCAGCTGTTTTTATCCCAAAGTAAGATCTTTGCTCGTTGCAGTCTTCTTTCTCCCTTCCGGGCCATGCGGGTGTGTCACTGTATACTCCAGACACTATGCCTGTAATCAAGGCAAGGGCTGACTCAGTGGATGGGGAAGATAGAGAGGTATTTATTAGCTTTGGGTTTGAGAGTTTGCTTACACTTCTTCTTTTTTGTGAATGTTCCTGCCATGTGCTTGCTTTTCATTTTGGCTACCACCTGTTTATTTACAAATTTTCATCAGTACTCTGATTTTTTCTGGGAATAAAAGTACACAGAAAAAGAAGTTTTGATCTATTTAATTATTTAGCTGAACTTCCTGGAGGTATTTTTCATTTTGTTTAATGTAATTATGTGGTTTAAGTATTTCCTGCTTTACCTGCCAATTTGAATTGATGTTAAAAGAAACTTGCTTCCAGTGGAGAGCTCCTGCCATCAAAATTTTGGCGGTGAGTGTTAGTTGCTTCTTGTTTATGGATTTTGTCAATGTGACTTTACAATTTTATGGAAATCCTTCTGTTATCAATGTGAAATATGTACCTTTCCTAGTGCGCTTGAGAAGTTCTCCCCCTCTAGTCACAAAGTTTAGCGCTGCCAAGATGTTAGATTCTTTGCCTTCTTCGCCCTTTTCCTCCACCAGAGCAAAGGCTGTACTTCCATGTCCCTTTTGCAGTCTCGCTTTTAGAGCGTTAGCTCCTCGTAAGGCTGTTTGTGTAAATTTCCAATAGAATTAGACAACACATATTGGAACATTTCAACGAAAAATCGTTGATTCATAGTGTTCATCTTCTTCCTGCCATTCTCATTGTAGCAGTTCAATTTGTATTCATTTTCAATCCCGAGTTTATTTCATACTGGATGGTTAGTGTACCCAGAAGGATGACTGATATTTTTTACCAAAATTTCCAGCAGAAGAATTTAGTGAAGATGTTGGGTTTTGCTAAATTTGGTTAAGCTTTTATTAATTAAGCATATGAAGCATAGAACCACCTAATTTAGTAGCAATTTAATGATTTTGATGATACCTGTAGCTGCTCCAGCTGTTAGAGTCATGATATCTCCACTAGTCCTTGCATTTACAGCAGAGTTGACAACTGTTAAGATTTGATCATGATCAGCACCCATTTCCTCTGCAATCTCAATACAGTGAGATGCTACTAGAGCTGCAGCTGAAGCCATTGCAGCTGGTGTCTTGGAATGTGTCTTTTGACAGGTTGAAGCCATTTCCACTGACATCACATTTGAGGCAGCTAGAGCTGCAACAGCTGCAGCAACCCCTGCAACAGATACAGCTGCATGGAGTTGTGCATTATTAGTTCTAATCTCCTGCTTCTTCCTCTCCTTTTGATCCTTCAACCATCTTCCCATTGTTCTCCCTTTAATTATGCTCTTGTATATCTGCACAGCAGTAAGGTCAATGGGAATGACACTAACACTGTTAATTATTTGACATTATTGAATAATGAGATACCCCAGTTCTGAGCAGCTGTTGACTTGAAAGGAATTCTGGGTTGAGTGCTTGATGAAGTAAAATTAATTCCTGCATAGATTATATGGTCATTAGAAGCAATGTCTTGTTAAACAGTTCTTTTCTATTGAATGCTTGATTCTAATAGATACAGGCTTGAGTTCCTTTGAAAAGTTGCAGATAGGGGCATATTGGCTGTCTAGCCGGTGAAAACAGAGAAGGAAACTGAAAATACCTTCATTTCTTCACTCTCCCTTGGAGATATTGGAGGGCTACCCTTAGCACCATTAGGTAACTGTTGAAAATGCTGTGACATAACAAAAATATTTATTTAATTATTTAAAAAAAAAGGATTCCATTTAATGATGAAATTTCTTGTATCAGAGCTGAAGGATCTTACAGGTTCCTTGGGAGCTGTAGCACTTGCATCTTGCTCTTCAGCTTGAGCAGAAAGCAAAGGTGACTTCTCAACATTTTCAGAAGCTCCATGTGTGTTAGAAAGAGCTTTGGAGAGCTCCATGGCTGAAAGGCTCCATGATCTAGCAAGAAACTCCATGGTCTCAATAGGAGTTTCAGGTGCATCACACGAGACTTGTTGCCAAAGAGCAGGTCCATTTTCATCTATGTTCTCCAGCTTTTGAGATAAGCTCTTTGTGCTGCTAGAGCTCACTGAATCACACCAACCCATGAAAAGAACACATATGATTAGTTTCCATTTACACTTAAAAAAAAAGCTAGCTTTATAGTATCATAAGAGAGAAGCCTACTTCTGAGATTTTTATCTCCACAAGGTTCAGACTCCTCTGCAGTTTGGGCTGTGGTGCAAGTTCTCATGCTAAGAGAGGAAAAAACAGAGCAAGAAAGCAAGAGAAGCTAATGAACAAGAGGAGAATAGTTGGATATTTAAGTGGGGAAATGAAGTGAAATTGCTTATTTCTTTAATGGGGAAAATGAAAGTGAAGGAAAAAGTGAAGATTTAATATTATATAGTAGAGAAAGGGCCCCCTGTTAAAGGGCAGTTTATCTTTGTCCTCTACTTGCAGTATATGCTTTAGATCTCCACTCCTTTGTGTTCTGCACATAAAGAGCTAAAGATTATTTTTCCTAGAGCGGCGTGATCATCATTGTTAGGGTTCTTCTTTCTCATATAATAAGGCAAAAATATTAAATTTAACCATATAATGATGTTAGAAGTTGGATTTATTTTATAAAAATAATTTATACATGAAAAATATTTTTCAAGAATTTTTTTTTATGAAATAATTATTTTATATTATTTGATTAAAACCTTAAAAATAAAAAGTGTCAATAAGATTTATATATAAAATATTAAATATTGAATAATATTTTAAAAGTATAAAAAATGACATCTTTTAAAAGAAAATAAAATTCAAATTTAAAATGAATTAATGAAAAAATAATTTTTTTATTAATTAAATTTCTAGAATGGTTTTTAAAATGTTACTCCTTCGGCCTTCCTAATCTCTCAATCATATCTATTGATATTGGGATACGCAATAGAAATAATATTTTCAAGGAGTAACCATGTAGGATTGCTGATATGTAGCAGATGAGTGAATTTTAAAATATAATAATTAACTAGTATTTATTTAAAATAATTATTATATATATATATATTTATTTATTTTATTAATTTATTTTACTATCTTACGTGATACAACTAATATATTCTATAATTTTTTTAGTTTAAGAGATTATAAGTATTTGTAAAAATAACTCATTTTGAATTTAAATCTGATTAATATTTTCTAATATTTAAATCGGTTAAAATTCAATTTGAAAATTTCTGATTTATTGTTTTTTATTTTTTTTTTATTTTACATAATGTCATCTTTTATAGGAAATGGGACCCTCTCTACATAGCTGCAACTCTATGGGACAAAGGAAAATCCCTGTTTGGTAGCCACGAAAAAGAAAGAAAGGCATTTAAGGCACACAACTTTAAAGCTTTTCATCCTTCTTTTAACCTTTCATATTTTCCCACTTTTCATCTTGTCTTGTACCCAAAGGATCCCTTTTTGACTAGAAAATTTTGGCTGTATTTTCTGTTGCACCCAGGAAAAAAAGAAAAAAGAAAAAAGAAAAGAGAAAAATTCTATCATTTCTGAAATTGAGGTCTTAGATTAGGACTCATAAATGGAAGCATTGTCAGGAATCAATGCCCAATTTCATTCCATATTTTTAACTTAATTAATATTGTATTAACTTTTTCTTTTGTTATTCTAACTAGTAAAGATAATTATGTGTTGATTTGAGATAAAAAAGAGAGTAGGATTTTAGTACGAGTAAGTAAAATTTAGTCTGAGTTCACGCCTTCCTCCTTTATTCTTTTTTTAGTACGAGTAAGTAAAATTTAGTCTGAGTTCACGCCTTCTTCCTTTATTCTTTTTTTCCTTATTCTTGTGACGTATAACTGCTATTCTATTATAGTGCCATCTATCGTTATCATACAGAACTATACGTACGGGTATATCTGTCTTCCCATCATCATTAGACAGCTATTTAATTATCTTCTGACGCCCGTACTGATAGACTCATAATATAGTTGGACCTGCTCCCTTACTCTCCCATCACACCAGATAAACTGAGCTCTTCTCTGATGAATCCGGATCTCGGCCAGCTTGCTCAATTGTGAATCGGATTGTGTGCTAATAGATTAGTTTATACGGTGGATTGTGAAAGATTTTGAACCTAACTTTTCTATAAGAGTTTGCATAATAAATTTTAAAAAATTTTAAACCTAATTTTTTTATAAGAGTTCGACTGCGGTCTGAGTGTTAGTATTCCAGCAATCATTATTATATTTAGTGAAATAGTCGAATCACGCATATGCGCGCACGCTTGCTTGCAGGATCATCATGTCCTTAAGATTTGAGTAAAAAGGGGTGGCCAAGGAAGTTCCAAAAACAATAATTAGTATTATAATTAAGTACGGTGGTTTAGTAAATGGAAGGCTACTAATTAAGCCTAATTGAAGGCAGCAGACCCACCAGGTAGCAGCAAAGAGAGATAATGCTTCTCATCATTACATCAATTCTCATCATCTCTACTTAATTACATTAATCCTTCCAAAGGACCACATAATTTTTTTTATTTTTTTTGAAATGGAAGGACCACATAATTATAATAAAAGAAATTGCAAATCCCAATTTAATGATTAGATTTTCATTTTTCCATGTTTTCTGGAGCTTTTCTGCAACTATCAAGCTTAAACAACTCATAACAAATCTGTCATTTTCTATAGAAAATTAAAGTAGAAAATCCATTACTGCTCAGTATTTTCAAATCTCCATAGGACTATTGACTCAATAAACCTTCATGTTGTATCAGAATATCCCAAAATCTCTTCAGTAAATCTAACAACACTGCAAAAAAACCTTATAGTTATATTAATTTTAATGCAATAAACATCAAGATACTAACAATATGAATAATTGTTATTAATTATATATATAAAAAAATTACAACAATAAAAAAGTATAATTATTAATAAAAAAATTTAACAATAAAAGTATTGCAAATATAATATAAAAGTATATTAGGATTAATTAATGCCACACAATTATAATATAAAAGTATTGCAAATCCCAATTTAATGATTAGGATTTTCATTCTCACCATTTTCCCATGTTTTCTGGAGCTTTTCTCAAGTATCAACTAACAACAAATCTCTGTCACTTTCTATAGAAAAGTATAGTAGAAAATCTATTATTGCTCAGTATTTCCAAACCTCCATAGGACTATTGACTCAATAAACCTTCGTGTTATCTAAGAATATCCAGAAATCTCTCTACTAAACCTGACATAGTATTATCATGGCACTGCCTCAATGAGATCAGAAATTAGAAAATTAAGGTTAAATACTCTATCATTCTTATCCCCTTTTTGGTATTAATCTCTATTTACTAAGTTTGGATGGATTTTTTTTATGTAAAAAGAGAGTTTTTGAATAATGTTTTAGATTAAAGGAAGATTGTTCAAGTAAAAGTATTTGAAAGATAGATTTATAATGTTTGATGGGAGATTATGATATCATATTAAATTTGAATCAGACTTTATTCACCGCAAAAACTAACTCTAAGGGGTAGGAGTGATTATACCTCATATAAGGAACACATTACCCTATCCCAAACTGGCATGAGATTCAATAAAAAGATTTAACTATGAGTACAATGAATAGCTAACTATTACTTACAATTGAAATATTTGAAACATTTAATAAATTATATATAGGTAATCCTTATATGTAAAATGATAAATAAAGATATATATTAAATAATTTATTAAATAATATAACAACCAAAAGTAAGCTATTTAAGTATGTCAATGTAAATAAAGTTCATATGTAAAAAATACACTTCTGTTCAAAAATTTATTCTTCCAACTTGAAATAATTGATTAAATATGAGTTGGATCCTTCTTGCGTATTCAGTCTATTTTGATTAGATGAAACTCTATTGATCTTTAATGCATCTTAAACTTCCCTTCCCTCTAACATTCTTTCAATATAGATTTAAAGTGATTTCTTAAACTTTTTGGCTCTCAATCTTGTAATTAATCCTTGAGGTAATGCTAACTCTTCCTTTACTCCTCTTCACTTGCCATTCATGTTTGTGCTCACATCATTCGCTTTAATCTTCCATAAATCTTTTAGAAATTCATGATTTTATCTTCGGTTTTGAAGAATCAAGCTTAAGTTTTTGAATTTTAGGTTAAGGGACTATTTGGAGCTATCTCTTCCTCCTTTCCAAATTCTTTCTTATTGTGGTTGTGTCTTCTTGGAAGAGATAAGCTAAAACCCATATCTTCTCTTCAGTTTTGAGAGTTTTGTAAGCTGTTTAAAGAGATTTCAATGCATGCAAGAGTTAAAAATGGAAGTTCAAAGTGTAACATTCCAAAAAAAATAATAAAATAAATAATAAATAAAAAAATAAAAAAAAAGAAAAAAAAGAAAAAAAAGAAGATAAATTAAAATTTAATTTAAATACAAGTGGCTCAATGCTAACCACTCAACCAAATGAATTTTGTAAATAATAATAATAAAAAAAGACTAGAAGAAGAAATCCATCTTCTCCATTTTTCTTCTTCTTGCCGTGAACCAAGAAGAAACTCTCGTTTCTCCATCTTTTTTTTTTTTACACCAAATTTTTTTAAATTTTCATCTCCAATCAATTACTCATTTTCTCCCAACACCTTTTCAAGATAGAACTTGAAGAAAAGAAGATAAATCAAAGAGAAAATTCAAGTTTGAGGGAGAGTGAATAGTAACCAAATGTTGAAAAATTTAAAGATATGTCAGGAGTTGTTGATATAAGAATGTTTTTTTATCATATTTATGTGAATATTTATAAAGAATATTGTATTAATATGATTTATTTGTTTATATTTTATGAAGCAGAAGTGGAAGGGAATAGTGGAAACTCCAAAGGGAAAAGAAAGGAAGAATAAAAATTTTAAGTTTGTGGAAGATTTTGGAAGGTTTAAGGTTTGTACTCAACTTTATTTGAATAAATTCAGGAATTTGTTAATTATATTCTATTTTAAAAGTTTACTAACTTAGTAGAACTAGATCAAGTGAATAATATTTTAGTTATATTGCATGATCAAACTTTGAAGAAATGATAAACTTGATAGATATAAAATTTTGGAATTAATATGTAATTTAACCAAAACTCAAGTTATGGATCAAGTGGAATGTCTCTACTTTCTTTGATAGGGATGTAATATGGCTAAGATATAGTAGCAAGAAAATTTATTAGACTAAATAAGGAATACTACTTTTTATAGGTTAAACGTTGTAAAATAGTTAAATTATAGTTAAAAGAAAGCTGTTGAATAAAAATAAAAATTAAAAAAAAAAAGAAAAATGAAATATGGTGTAATGTGATAAATAGAAAAAGATATTAGATTAGATGATAAAAAAAGTAAAAAATAATAATAATAGTTAATTAATTAAGGATTAAATTATGAATTTGTAATTTATGTAGTTGAGTTAAATTAATAGATTTACATGATATGACAATATTTAAAAGCAGAATTGTAATATAATAAAGTATTACGGATTGAATAATTTAAAGTTACACTATATTGAAATTTTTGTCATCGTATTTAAATGTATAAATTATTTAAAGTAAGTTTGGTGTGAATTGTGAGTTAGTTTAAGGGTGTGACATGCCATATACAGGTCTTGCAATACTGCACTACAGTTACACTGATTTTTGGGATACAATGAGGCACCTCACAGGTACAGCTGATATACTCTACCGCTACAGTTATAGACTCGGCTTTTGAGCCATACAGTTATTTAACACTCTGTGCCCTATAGATATACTTGACTTATCTGACTTAACAATCCCATTTAAATTTATAGGGGTAAAAAAGAAAATAAAAATAATAAAAACAATAAATAAATAAGTATTAAGAGAAAACAAAACTTTTTACATGATGAAGAAAAAGAAAAAGATTATGAAATTAAAATCTGTATATATGTGAAATAATAATATGATTTAGAATTATTTCAAATTATTTGCTATATAATTTATTGTCATTTGTTTGATTTATTGTTGATAAATGAATTTTGATTTAAATGTTTTATTTTAAAAAAAAAGTTGAGCACTACTAAGCAATTTTCTTAGCGTGTAGGAATTTTATTTTTCCTCGCATAAGAATTTTATTTTTCCTTGCGCAGGTTGTAGTTCCAAGGAGCAGTAGATCAAGATCTGTATGAATCCAACCAGTGTTACATCATTAACTATTTTGGGGTATATATTGCAAATTTTATATAAAGTTGATTTTGGAAATATGGCATGTACATAAAGTTTTAGAGATGAAGTTGTATATAATTGCGAATTAGATGTATTTGAAGATTTTAATTTTAGTGTAGATTGATTATTAGTATAAGTTTTTGTGTTGAGTTTAATGAGATGGTTTATGAAGTGTTTGATTTGAGTTGAAATTGTGTTGATATTGAAAGAACTTTGGGGGTTGAGGATGAAGTTTATAGAAGTGTGATTTTACTATTCACATGTGGAATTAAACCCATATTTTAGGGGAAACTTTGTCAAATTTTCAGTAAAAAAAAGTCATGAATTACATGATATAAATTAAAGGAAAAATAAGAAAACTGTTACAAATGTAATGTCTTCGTCTCGGCTAATTAAATAACCGGGTAGGGGGTGTTACATTTAGTGGTATCAGAGCAGAAGTTTAGTCGACTCTAGGCAGTATGAGGATAAATAGTTAGGTATAGGAATATGTACATGCCATATATATTAAAGATATGATGTAACTCTGATGTAACTTTGATGCAGATCTATTTTATGAATTTTAATATTGTAGGATGACTGAAGAACGGAGAGAACTTTTTCAAGTCAGAGAAGAGGTAGAAAGTCATGTATCGACTAAGGCCATTGGCCATGCACCGCCTTAGGCTCCTCCTGGTGCTAGAAGGCCAGAGCAGGAGGTTTTATTACAGCAATTAATAAAGATTTTTAGGCAGGTGGCCAGAGTAGCTCAGCCAGTAATAGTTCTACCACCGGCTCTTGCACTAGCACCAGCTAGGCCGCCTATCGATAAATTGAGGAAATATGGTGCTACAGAATTTAAAGGACGAAAGGAAGATGATGCATCTGCAGTAGAATATTGGTTGGAAAGTACAGATAGGATTCTTCAACAGTTACAATGTTCTCCAGAAAATAGTCTAGTATGTGCAGTGTCACTACTGAAAGAAGAAGCATACCAATGATGAGACACTGTGACACAGACAGTGCAACCAATACAAAGGACATGGGAGTTTTTATTGAATGAGTTCAGAAAGAGATATGTGGGAGACATTTATATGGAGGAGAGAAAAAGGGAGTTTGTCTATTTGAGGCAGGGATGTATGACTGTAGCTGAGTATGAAAGAGAGTTTATTAGATTGAGTAGATATGCTAGAGAGATGATTCCTACAGAGGAGGCAAAACGTAAAAGATTTGAGCAAGGGTTAAATATCAAGATCAAGATGCTTCTAGTTGCCCTTCAACACTGGTGAATGCAGCCTTAAATGTAGAGAAAGTGGGGGAAGAAGACCAGAGTAAAAGACAGAGGAGTCAGTAAAAAAGGACTTAGAGTCAGAATCAGAGTCAAGGACAGATTATAGCTTCACAGGGCTCTAGTAAGAGACATAAAAGTTTTCAACCTATTAGATCAAGTCAGTCTCAAAGGCAGGACCAAAAATCAACTCAGAGTTTAGCAAGTAGGTCTGTTCAACAGACTACTTCTGTGGCCAGTTCAGGAGGCTCAGGAAAAAGTCTTCTACCAGAATGCGACCATTACAAAAGGAAACATATCGGTACTTGCAAACTGCTGACAGGAGCTTGTTTCATATGTGGCTCTATGGATCACATTATGAGGGATTGTCCTAAGAAGCAGGCAGCCTCAGTACCAGCAATAAAAAGAACTACACTAGTAACTCAAAAGACTAGAAGCAAAGGTAGAAGTGAGCCGACAGATACCTCTAATCAAAGAGTGTCAGAGACTGTGGATAGACTAGAATCTAGAGCACCTGTCAAAGCCTATGCCATCAAAGCCAGAGAGGATCAGGATGCCCTAGATGTTATCATAGGTATATTTTCTATCTTTGGCCAGTCTGTTCATGCTTTAATAGATCCTGGTTCCACACTCTTATATTTGCATACCTATCACAAATAAAAAAGAACTACAAGTAGACATACTAGACGAGAATATAGTAGTAACTAATCCTCTTAGCCATAGTATAGTATTTAAAGATTGCCTCATCTTGATTCACGGTCACATTTTTCATGGAGATTTGATTGAATTACCTTTTCGAGAGTTTGATGTGATTCTAAGAATGGACTGGTTGTTTAGACACCAGGTTATAGTTGATTGTAGAAAGAAGAGAATCACGCTAAAGACACCGGAAGGTGAAGAAGTAGTAGTTGTGGGCGAGAGATCAGATTTTCTCTCTAATGTTATTCCTGCTACTGCAGCTAAAAGAATGATAAGAAAGGGTTGTGAGGCATACTTAGCTTGTGTTTTGGAGGCTAAGAAGGAGAAACCTATTGTGCAAGATATACCTACTGTCTGCGACTTATCTTATGTCTTTCCAGATGAATTACTAGGATTACCATTAGAAAGAGAAGTAGAATTTTCCATAGAAGTTGTACCATGCACTACACCCATATCAATTGCTCCCTATAGGATCGCTCCCACAGAATTAAAAGAATTAAAAGTGCAGCTACAAGAATTACTCGATAAGGGTTTCATATGCCTTAGTATCTCTCCTTTGAAAGCACCAATGCTCTTTGTTAAGAAGAAGGATGGTTCGCTGAGATTGTGCATGGATTACAGACAACTCAACAATGTAACCATCAAAAATAAATATTCACTGCCCCGTATAGATGATTTGTTTGATCAGCTAAAGGGAGCGGGTGTCTTTTCTAAAATTGACCTAAGATCGGGTTATTATCAGCTCAGAGTAAAGGATGCAGATATTCCAAAGACTGCGTTTAGGACTCGATATGAGTATTATGAATTCCTTGTCATGCCATTCGGATTGACTAATACTCCAGCTGCATTTATGGACTTGATGAATCGTATCTTTCACCCTTACTTAGACCAGTTTGTTGTTGTATTCATAGATGAAATTATAGTCTATTCAAAGACAAAAGAAGAGCATGATAGGCACTTGAGGATTGTGTTACAAATGCTGAGGGAGAAACAGCTTTATGCTAAATTCAGCAAATGTGAATTTTGACTGAATGAAATATCTTTTCTAGGACATGTAGTATCTACAGAAGGCATAAGGGTCGATCCTAAAAAGATAGAGACTATCATTGCATGGAAGCCACCCAAGAACATTACAGAAATCAGAAGCTTCTTGGGGTTAGCTGGTTATTACAGAAGGTTTGTAAAAGGATTCTCTCAAATAGTTGCTCTATTGACAAGGTTGTTGCAGAAAAATGTCAAGTTCGAATGGGATGACAAGTGTCAGGCCAGTTTTGATCGATTAAAGGCTATGCTCACAGAGGCACCTGTCCTTACACAACCAGTGTCAGGTAAGGACTTTGTGATTTATAGTGATGTCTCTCACAATGGACTTGGTTGCGTGTTGATGCAAAATGGAAAAGTTGTTGCTTATGCTTCCAGGCAATTAAAGCTACACGAAAGAAACTATCCCACTCATGATTTAGAATTAGCAGCCATAGTCTTTTCATTAAAGATCTGGAGGCATTACTTATATGGTGAAAAGTATTATATTTATACGGATCATAAAAGCCTAAAGTACTTGCCAACTCAAAAAGAGTTAAATTTGAGACAAAGGAGATGGATGGAACTGTTAAAAGACTATGATTGTATTATTGACTACCATCCTGGCAAGGCAAATGTGGTGGCAGATGCTCTTAGCAGAAAACATTTGCTTGCACTCAAAGCTATGAGTGCTCACTTGACATTAGCTAGAGATGGAGCTATTATTGCAGAATTGAAAGTTAGGCCCAATTTGCTTCAACAAGTCCAGGAAGCTCAGAAGGAAGATAAAGATATTGTGGTGAAGGTAAGAAAAATACAGAAAGGGAAGGATAATGGGTTTGAAATTAAAGCCGAAGGTTGCTTATATTACCAAAACAGAATGTGTGTGCCAAACATAACTGAGTTAAGGAAGAGTATACTTGAAGAGGCTCATAGTAGTCCATACGCAATGTGTAATACCCGGCTAGATTCCGGCATCGGAATCTCTACCTTCCGGCATCGGAATCTCTACCTTCCGGCGGAATCTCCGTTGGAATCTGGAATTCTGAAGATGCCAGAGGCTTCTAGAGGGGTAAAATGTGTTTTCTAAAATGTTTTCACATGATTTTATGGTTTTAAATGAAAAAGAATTGAGTTTTGAAAAAAAAAGACCAAGGAGGCATTTGCCAGGTTCGGCCGCCGAAAGTGAAGTTTGGCCGCCGAACATGGAAAGGCTTCGGGAGCGCCTTTGGCCTCCGAAAGTCTTGTTTGAACGAGCCAAGGTTCGGCCGCCGAAAGTCAAGTTCGGCCGCCGAAAGTCAAGTTCGGCCGCCGAACATGCATGAGTTTAGGGGGCACGTTAGGCTGCCGAAGGTCTCTGACCAGGCCACCTATAAAGAGCCCTCAGATCGGAAATGGGCGAGTTTTCTCCCCATTCTCGAGCTCAGGTGAGTTTTTGTCCTCCCTTGGCCGTTTTCATGTTTTTCTTCATCTCCTTCATGTTTTCATGAGTTCCATGGTTATTTTGAAGAGTTTTAAAGCTTGGATCGAAGTTTTGGGAGCTTGGAGCTTTTGGAGCTTGGATTCTCCACACCTCCGAGTTGGAGATCACGCAACCCTCGATCTTCAAGAGGTAAGTGTAGATCTTTGCTTTCCTAGTGTCTTTTGAAGTTTTATGAAGGTTTTAATGGTAGAGTATGGGTAGATATGTGTAATACCCGGCTCGAGTCCGGCATCGGAATTCCTGTAGTCCGGTGGAATCTTGGGTGTCGGAATCCTCGAGAAGGGTCATACATATGTTTGCCAACGTATTTTCACTTGTTTTCATGTTTTGAAGTGTGAAAAGCATTGAGTTTTTGAAAGAAAAGCAACAAGGGAGAAATGTAAAGGTTCGGCCGCCGAAGGTCACTTTCGGCCGCCGAACATTGCATGGTTGCGGCTTCACGTTTGGCTGCCGAAGGTGGTCTGGCCAGCCACCTATAAAAGGGCCAAGGGTCGGTGGAAGGAGGGTATTTCTCCTCCACTTGCAGCCAGAGGTGAGTTCCAGCCTCTCCTACATTGACTTTCATGTTTTTCATGATTTTCATCAAATCTTTCAAGAGTGTTAAGAGTGTTGGTGATTTATGAAGGTTTTGAGCAAAAGAAACAAGGTTTGAAGCTTGGAGCTTTGGAAGAGCTTTTCTTCATATCTCCACGTTAGGATCCTTCATCCTCACGTTGTGTAAGAGGTAAGTGAAGATCCTGAGCTTCTTTGATGATTTTGAAAGCTTTTATGTAGTTTGTATGGGTAGTATGCATGTTTCGGTTTAGGTGAGGTTTTGGTGATTTGTGATGTTCCAGCATGTGTAAGTGTTATGTGCTATGTTTGTTTGGGGTTTTAGGGTAGTTTTAGACCCCTTTGGGCATATATATGTGTATATGCTAGTTGGGAGTAGTTGCTATGCATGTTTGTAGGTTTTTGGGCAAAGTTTGCATGAAACAGAGCAGGGTTCTGTCCTTCGGGCGAAACCAGGTTCGGCCGCCGAAGGAAGGTTCGGCCGCCGAACCCCTTGTGGAGGCAGTTTCGGCTGCCAAAGGTTGCCCCCGAAAGCTAGGCTTTCGGTTTAGAAAGAGCCTTTCGGCCGCCGAAAGAGGGAGTTCGGCCGCCGAAAGTGTGTGAGTTTCGTCTCTGGACGAGACCTTCGGCCGCCGAAGGTGCCGCCGAACATGCATGAGTTTCGTCTCTGGAGTGGGGTTTCGGCCGCCGAACCTGCCGCCGAAAGTGCCCTGTCCAGCTTTCTTTTGCATGGTTTATGTGAGGTTTGAGGTTTGTTTAGAGGGGTTTTTGGGGAGTTTCTTAGAGATGTTCTTGAGTGAGTTTGGTCCCTCATTTTAGTCCACCTGTGTAGGTACGGACCAGAGGAATTAGGGAAATCAGCAGTGAGTCCAGTGTCAGAACCTGCAGTGTCAGTGCAAAGATAACCAGAGGTGAGTGGAATTTAACTTAATGTTTTAATATGATACCTGATATTTTCTCATGCTTCATGCATCATGACTATGCTATAGGGTGAGTGCATTAGTGTACACAAAGATGATGCATTGCATTTATCCTTGTACTTGGCATTGCTCCTTGTACATTGCTTATGTGAGACGGCACGGACTTCGTGAGGATTCATTAGCCCTCAGAGGAAGACCTGGAACAGCCCTACGGGAACCAGGCACAACACAAAGACCTGGAACAGCCCTACGGGGACCAGGCACATGGTACTTAGGTACCCCAGATGAGATAGAGGGATTTTTGATCCGTCCGGCCGAGGTGATGTGCTTATATGTTGCATTCCATGAGAGCATGTTTTATCACCTGTTATTTTACTATTCTACTCACTGGGCTATCGTAGCTCATCCCTCTCCCCTAACTTTAGTTGTGCAGGTTCAGAGGTCAGAGAGAACTCAGCAGGGTACAGGAAGAGTACAGAGTTTTGTAATAGCTAGCGTGGACATGTAATTGTATAGAGATAGTGTATATGTATAGAATGGTGCTTGACTTATAAGACTTGTAATCCCTTTGTAGCGTCACATGATCAGTTTATGTATGTTTCTTTCTTGTTGTATGAGCAAAACCAGGCTTAACATGATGAGTTTGATCCGCCTAGGGCCATGAGGAGCTCTAGTAGGGATTAGTAGAGAATAGAAAGATTGCATGCACAGGTTAAGCCTTGGAATGAAGAAAAGTTTTATGTGTTTTACAGCAAATGTATGATCATGTATGGGATTTTACAGGTATACACAGGATAGCAGGCTTACTACGGGTCCCGGCGACCTTAAGTCGATCTGGATCCTAGTGCCGGTGGCAGTTCGGTTTCCGGGCTGTTACTATATGTATGTTAGGATTTATGTGGGTTTTATGCCCAATGTATGTTTATATGATGCTATGTTGAATGTTTAGGCTAGGTTATGCATGTGGGAGAGTGTATGCATGATTGGAAGAGAGTATGTGAGGATTTGGGTTGTTTTGATGGTTTTGGCCTATGTGGGTCATAAGCTATCTATGTATGTTTTGATGTTGTTTTTGGAGTTTAATCAAGTTATTAAGCTCCTTTGTGCATGGTTTTAGGTTTATGCATGTTTTAAGAGGCTGGGTGCTTGTTTTGGGGTGTTTGGAAGGTTTGGGAGGCTTGAATGCATGTGAAGCTGAGTTCTGCCCTTCTGGGAAGAACTCAGGTTTGGCCGCCGAAGGTGGTTTCGGCCGCCGAACCTGCCTTTGGATGCATGGATTGGCCGCCTAACCTTGCCCCCGAAAGTTGAGTTTTGGCTTGAAAGCAGACTTTCGGCCGCCGAAGGGAGGATTCGGCCGCCGAAAGTGCCTGACTTTCGTCTCTGGAGTGGGACTTTCGGCCGCCGAAGGTGCCGCCGAAAGTGCCCGAGTTTCGTCTCTGGAGAGAGGGTTCGGCCGCCGAAGGTGCCGCCGAAAGTGCCCTGTCCAGCCTTTTCAAGGTTGTTTTCTATGCATGTTTATGTGATGTTCTAGGGGGTTTTTGGGCAGTTGCTTTTGAGTTGTTAGAGTGTGTTTGGCACCTCATTCGAGTCCACCTGTGTAGGATCGGACCCGAGGGATCGAGAAGGCCATCAGTATTAGCAGTTGCAGAGTCAGCCCAGCGTCTGCCAGAGGTGAGTAGAACTAACTATGCATGTTTTAAATTAATGTTTAAAGGTAATGATTGTATGAGCATAATACACGCATCATGAATGCCATGTGATACCAGGTTGCTTTACATTAGAGACACGAATATGTTGCATTGCATTATTTATTGTCAGTGGGGATTGGACTAAGGTGACATCAATAGCCCACGATCTGTCATGGCAGTGAAAGTCCTGTGTGAGTTCCTTCGGGAATCGGGCGCCGACAGAGGGAGTTTTGAGGTCATGTCTAATCCGAGATGTGAAATGTTTGTGTTGTGACACATATCATGAAAGCATGAAATGAATGAATGAACTGTTTTATGATTTCTACTCACTGGGCTCTAGTAGCTCATCCCATTTCCTTTAACCCCAGTTTTGCAGGGCCAGAGCTAAGTTAAGCCAGAGTAAGTCAGAGTAAGCTATGGGGAAAGAAGAGTGAAGCATGGGTTGCTGTGTTTTGATGTAATAGTATAGCTTAGTGTATGTATATGGTAAGTAGCTGGATATAAAGAGATGTATGTCTGTATGCTTGTATACTTGAGTCGTATAGTAGTGGACATGATGTATATAAAGGATACGATATGATAATGTATGGAAAGTTAGAGGATTAGAGGTATAGTATGTCATGTGCTGTTTAGAGTTGTGCTTGACCCTAGAGTTGGTTGATCCCTTGGCTTACATGATCTTAAGAAAATGTTTTGATGTTAAAAAGGTTAAAGGTTTTAATGATGTGAAATGTTTTAATGTTATGAGATTTGAATGGCCCGTGAGGGAAGAAAGGGTTTCAATCCCTTGACCCAAAAGCGGACATGGTTTTAGAGCATGCTTGATGACCCATCTGGTATGAGGTTCTATGTTTCCATGCATAGGTCAAGCTGAGGTAAGGAAAGCAAGTTTAAAGGTTTTTCTGAGACACAAGCTTAATTTTCAAGAAAAGTTTGATCATGTATGGGATTATACCAGAGGTTTGGCATGTCTTGTGGCTTGCTACGGGTCCTGGCGGCCTTAAGCCGATCTGGATCCTAGCGCCGGTGGCGGTCTGGAGATGCGGGCTGTTACAATTGGTATCAGAGCTTAGGGCCTCAAGAGTACAGTGTGTTGCACATCGGAAGGAGGTTGTGCTAGATGTTATAGGAGGGCAAGCACATTAAGAAAGATCAAGATCATGTCCACTAGGATCGGATGAGGTGTCCCGTCTTGTTTGATGATGTGTAATGCCATGTGTGGTGCATGTGCATTTATGTTTGTATTATGGATGTTGATAGTCCGTTAGCTGCGAGATGGCATGATATGTACTGATATGAGATGAGCTGAGAGACCAGGTATGGCCTTTGGCACAGTTGGTCAAGGCATGTTCTGCTATGTTGTAGGCTATAGGTGACAGATTCATCCATGATATATGTTGCATGAGGGGTCATGTGTTTGTCACATGGACCATATGATATGATGTATGCTATATGTTATGATGCCATGCTATGTGATGTGATGCTTATGTGTACCGGTGCGTTTGTTGTGTTTTCAGAATAGCTGAAGATGCAAGGTGCTAGTCGATCTGTGGAGTCAGATCCGTCTGAGTGGGAAGGTACGGAGACCTTTCCTCCCGTTCTGCCAGGAGTACAGTCAGGTATAGTTGGCAGTGGGGAAACATCAAGAGACCCTAGAAGGTCTGTTGATGCCAGCAGAGAAGAGAAGATGGAGGTGCAGAGGAGGGATGTAGGTCTGCAAGTGGATATGGATGAAGAAAATGTGGAAAATTCTAAGGATTCTGAGAGTTCAAGTTCAGGGGAAGTTGATCCCTCCATGCTGAGTACAATCGCCAAGAGAGGTAGAAGGGGGAGAAGAACCCCGAAGCAATGGGGCAGAACTAGGAAGGGTAGGCTGTGGAAGAGGTTTAGGCTAGATGCTGAAGATGGTTCGAGTTCTGGTCGAGGCACTACAAGATGTTCGAGGTGTGGCAAGCCACACCAAGGAGTCTGTCTGGCAGGGACTACGGCATGTTTTAGGTGCGGACAAGAAGGGCACTTCGCACGTGAGTGTCCTACTGCACCCAGGATGGTACGGTCCCAGCGGTTAGCTCCAAGTAATGTGGCTCAGACCAGTGAGCAAGGAAGGGGAGCAGACACATCGAACACGGTGATGCCAGGTACGCTCACTTTTGAATGTTCTGATGTGTGTGTTTTGTGAACCCTAGTGTTTTTCTCTTTCTTTAGTTGCTCTAGGATCCGTCGAGAGGTTGAGTTGATAGCTTCTGGGCTAGAGTGTTCTCTTTAGGTCAGTGGACTCGAGTGTGATCCATCTGGGGCAGAGTCAGTCTGCCGGTTCAGTTCTGTGACAGTTGAGGGTAGATGCCTTCCACCCGAATTTGAGGTCCTAGATTTGACTGTCTGGACGTCAGTTTAGGGTTGGACTGGGTTTTTCTACTCGTGGTGCTATCTTGGTCTGCAGAGACGAGGTAGTCAAGTTCAGAGGACAGGATGGGTCAGAGGTAGTCTGTTGAGGGAACATAGTAGGGATGCCTAGAGGTTTGATGTCAGCCTGTCAGGTTCGTAGGGTGCGTAGGAGGGGTTGTCAGAGGGTTCTAGCTCTTGTTTGAGAGTTCTTAGATGTTTTCCCAGGCGAGTTGTCAGGTTTACCATCTGTCAGGGAGTTAGAGTTTGATATAGGAGTGGTGTCTGGACGCAGAACCATTTCTGTCCTTCCCTATAGGATGGCGCCTGCGTAGAGAGAGGTAGTAGTCAGAATAGAGGTGAGACTTGGTAGACAGGGGTGTTATCCGACCTAGTACCTCACCCTGGATTGCTCCAGTGTCGTTGTGGGAAAAGCAGGATGGATCCTTGAGACCCTGTGTCAACTTCAGGCAGTTGAACAAGGTCACTACCAAGGGCAGGTATTTCCCATGCAGGATGGATGATCTATTGGGACAGCTAGTAGGAGCTGGTTGTTTTCCAAGATAGACCTGAAATCCGGGTACTACCTGTGAGAGTTAGCGTTAGTTTTGTATTAGAAGTGAGAAGAAGCCAGTTAGTGATGATGGAGAGAAAGAGTAAGGATCAGAGTAGCGCAGTGGAAGCGTGTCGAGTTTCAGGTGAAGGTTGGGTACTGCTAAGGTGTTTCTTTTTGTAAGGGTGATTTCCTATGGAGAAGTCCATTCGGATTTCCGGATTTCTGTGTTATGGAAGCTCGTGTCAGATCCAAGCGAGGTTCTTAAAGAACCAAAGGTGGAGATCTCAAGGGATCTCACCTATGTTAAGCAGTTAGTACGGATCATGGACACACAAGTCAAGAGGCTGAGGAACAAGGAAATCCTGATGGTGATAAGTGTTGGAAATCACCCCTGGATAGTAGTGAGTGTTTGGGAGACCCGGAAGTTTTACTCCAGCAGTACATGTGTCTCTCTTTCTAGGAGAGAGGTTATTAGGTTTGCTTGCTTGTTTATGTATGTTTATGCTATGCCTGTTTGTTTGTGGAACATTCCGGGACGAATGTTCTTAAAGGGGGGAAGAATGTAATACCCGGCTAGATTCCGGCATCGGAATCTCTACCTTCCGGCATCGAAATCTCTACCTTCCGGCGGAATCTCCGTTGGAATCTGGAATTCTGAAGACGCCAGAGGCTTCTAGAGGGGTAAAATGTGTTTTCTAAAATGTTTTCACATGATTTTATGGTTTTAAATAAAAAAGAATTGAGTTTTGAAAAGAAAAGACCAAGGAGGCATTTGCCAGGTTCGGCCGCCGAAAGTGAAGTTTGGCGGCCGAACATGGAAAGGCTTCGGGAGCGCCTTTGGCCTCCGAAAGTCTTGTTTGAACGAGCCAAGGTTCGGCCGCCGAACATGCATGAGTTTAGGGGGCACGTTAGGCTGCTGAAGGTCTCTAACCAGGCCACCTATAAAGAGCCCTTAGATCGGAAATGGGCGAGTTTTCTCCCCATTCTCGAGCTCAGGTGAGTTTTTGTCCTCCCTTGGCCGTTTTCATGTTTTTCTTCATCTCCTTCATGTTTTCATGTGTTCCATGGTTATTTTGAAGAGTTTTAAAGCTTGGATCGAAGTTTTGGGAGCTTGGAGCTTTTGGAGCTTGGATTCTCCACACCTCCGAGTTGGAGATCACGCAACCCTCGATCTTCAAGAGGTAAGTGTAGATCTTTGCTTTCCTAGTGTCTTTTGAAGTTTTATGAAGGTTTTAATGGTAGAGTATGGGTAGATATGTATGTTAGGATTTATGTGGGTTTTATGCCCAATGTATGTTTATATGATGCTATGTTGAATGTTTAGGCTAGGTTATGCATGTGGGAGAGTGTATGCATGATTGGAAGAGAGTATGTGAGAATTTGGGTTGTTTTGATGGTTTTGGCCTATGTGGGTCATAAGCTATCTATGTATGTTTTGATGTTGTTTTTGGAGTTTAATCAAGTTATTAAGCTCCTTTGTGCATGGTTTTAGGTTTATGCATGTTTTAAGAGGCTGGGTGCTTGTTTTGGGGTGTTTGGAAGGTTTGGGAGGCTTGAATGCATGTGAAGCTGAGTTCTGCCCTTCTGGGAAGAACTCAGGTTCGGCCGCTGAAGGTGGTTTCGGCCGCCGAACCTGCCTTTGGATGCATGGATTGGCCGCCTAACCTTGCCCCCGAAAGTTGAGTTTTGGCTTGAAAGCAGACTTTCGGCCGCCGAAGGGAGGATTCGGCCGCTGAAAGTGCCTGACTTTCGTCTCTGGAGTGGGACTTTCGGCCGCCGAAGGTGCCACCGAAAGTGCCCGAGTTTCGTCTCTGGAGAGAGGGTTCGGCCGCCGAAGGTGCCGCCGAAAGTGCCCTGTCCAGCCTTTTCAAGGTTGTTTTCTATGCATGTTTATGTGATGTTCTAGGGGGTTTTTGGGCAGTTGCTTTTGAGTTGTTAGAGTGTGTTTGGCACCTCATTCGAGTCCACCTGTGTAGGATCGGACCCGAGGGATCGAGGAGGCCATCAGTATTAGCAGTTGCAGAGTCAGCCCAGCGTCTGCCAGAGGTGAGTAGAACTAACTATGCATGTTTTAAATTAATGTTTAAAGGTAATGATTGTATGAGCATAATACACGCATCATGAATGCCATGTGATACCAGGTTGCTTTACATTAGAGACACGAATATGTTGCATTGCATTATTTATTGTCAGTGGGGATTGGACCAAGGTGACATCAATAGCCCACGATCTGTCATGGCAGTGAAAGTCCTGTGTGAGTTCCTTCGGGAATCGGGCGCCGACAGAGGGAGTTTTGAGGTCATGTCTAATCCGAGATGTGAAATGTTTGTGCTGTGACACATATCATGAAAGCATGAAATGAATGAATGAACTGTTTTATGATTTCTACTCACTGGGCTCTAGTAGCTCATCCCATTTCCCTTAACCCCAGTTTTGCAGGGCCAGAGCTAAGTTAAGCCAGAGTAAGTCAGAGTAAGCTATGGGGAAAGAAGAGTGAAGCATGGGTTGCTGTGTTTTGATGTAATAGTATAGCTTAGTGTATGTATATGGTAAGTAGCTGGATATAAAGAGATGTATGTCTGTATGCTTGTATACTTGAGTCGTATAGTAGTGGACATGATGTATATAAAGGATATGATATGATAATGTATGGAAAGTTAGAGGATTAGAGGTATAGTATGTCATGTGCTGTTTAGAGTTGTGCTTGACCCTAGAGTTGGTTGATCCCTTGGCTTACATGATCTTAAGAAAATGTTTTGATGTTAAAAAGGTTAAAGGTTTTAATGATGTGAAATGTTTTAATGTTATGAGATTTGAATGGCCCGTGAGGGAAGAAAGGGTTTCAATCCCTTGACCCAAAAGCGGACATGGTTTTAGAGCATGCTTGATGACCCATCTGGTATGAGGTTCTATGTTTCCATGCATAGGTCAAGCTGAGGTAAGGAAAGCAAGTTTAAAGGTTTTTCTGAGACACAAGCTTAATTTTCAAGAAAAGTTTGATCATGTATGGGATTATACCAGAGGTTTGGCATGTCTTGTGGCTTGCTACGGGTCCCGGCGGCCTTAAGCCGATCTGGATCCTAGCGCCGGTGGCGGTCTGGAGATGCGGGCTGTTACACAATGTGTCACGGTTTCAGATTTTAGTAATTGTCTGGAACCGTGCAGCACTTGACTTGAACACCGTCAAGCCAAGTCAGCCTTAAGAATCACCCGATATCCTGTGAACATGAATACCCTGATTAGTCAAGGTTATATAAGTGAATAGCGAAGCCAACAGGCGGCCTTCCATTAAAAGCCTCATAGTAGGCACAAAAGATAAGAACTGAATATGGAAATTCATGAACAGGCTACTTATTTTATTCCAGGGGCAAAATAGTAATTATATATTATCATCGACGCAATCGTTACAATAATTCTCACCTCCCTTGTAGACAGGGGGGACGGTCTACAAGGAGTGAATGCACAACTCAGGATCTCCGTAGGCCTACAGTAGCCAACTGGGCCCAGCCCCAGCTGGTGGCCAACTAGTCACTCCCCCCTAAAGAGGCTTAGGAACAACTTGGCTTGTGGCAGGAGGAGACATCAACATGTCTCATATGACACCCCCCAAAATAAATACATGGAAAGGAATTACAACAAATTGTCTCGGCTCTTATCTTCCTAATAATCTCTACTAATTTATCCCATTATTGTTTCTTGGGAACTACAATGTTGAAAAATTACAGTTTTGATCCCTGAAAACTCTATGACCCTGACACTCCCCCACTTAAATGGTCGACATCCTCCTCGACTGAGTTTTGTTGGGGTTCTTCAATCTTCGAGTCCGACGCTCTTAGGCTTGCTCGCGGTGGGATCTGATCCCAGTCCTGGTTGATTAAATTGTTGGACAGCCTTACTCCTTTTGTATGAAATCGTTCAGTTCTTGGTATCTCTGTGAACTGCTAGTTCTTTATGATGATGAAACTACGAAAAGCTCTATCTTCTGGTGGTAAATATTTTGCCCTTGATTCCTTAATCTACTGCAACTGGTGCGAGAAATTGTTACTTTACTCCTCTGCACGAACTTATTGCTTGAACTCACTGATCACTGGTTCTTTTCTCCTAAACATGTCTCGCCAATACTTGTCTTTAATTATCGACCTTACTCTTCGCCTCAAAAACACGACCCCATTGTGCAACAAATTTATCAACCTGCATACACTCATGCCACACGACATCGTGATTAACTTGTAATAGTCTCATAAGAAAGATTAGTACTAATCACATCAGATTCCAATACGAATTAGTATAGCAAGTTCATACAACCCATTACAAATCAAGAGGTGTGCCAACAGCACTTGACCACTAAGACTTGAACTGCCTTTACCCATCCTCTCCTAAGAAATCGGTGTCCCCATTGTCAAAAGAGTTTGCTCAACACTCTCTTTCTCTTTTGTACGTCTTACGGTCCTCCCCTTCATAAGCTCTGGTATTATGCTCACTTTATCTCCTTTTCCTCTCCGTAAGAATGTAGTTTATGCAAATGCCTACAAAACGACACACATTACACACAAAATAACCACGACCACTGAACCCTATGAGCCGCAGAAATCTACTCAAAACAGCTATTAAGAATGACTATACATAAAGCAGTTAATATCATCATTATGATTCGACAATAAGAAATTACTAGAAGATACCCCCTTTATTATACCGCTTTCATCATAACTCCCAACATCGACTTGCCTCACCAACTTGCCTTAAGCAACCTGTGGTTCTCGACCTTTCTCGGTCCTTCTCTACGTTGATCCACTCGTGAGAACTTTTGTTTGGCCATGAGGTCTCTTTCCTGCTCAACAACAAGAGTAGGACTAAATTTGTCCTTTTAATTACACATTATTTTCCAATCCCTTTTAAGGAAGTTATACCCTGTATGTTCATAATATCTGTTAGCACCAACTTGTCAAGTCCCACATCACAAGGAACTTGACTCAATAATTGTAACGACCCGGAAACCGGTACCCCTCAGTAACAGTCCGAACCATCACTGGCACTAGGATCCAGATCGGCTTAAGGCCGCCGGGACCCGTAGCAAGCCGACTATACACTCTGTGTACCTGATAAATCCCAGACATGATACAAATAGACTCAACAATCCTGTAAAACTCTGTAGGCTTAACTGCTGCTACTCAGATATGTCAATCTGAAATGGCCCTCAGGGCCTATACCAGGGACTACTATCTGCTGTGGATCAAGGGATTGAAACCCTTTTACTCTGTAACACAATCCACTGGTATCACATCAAAGCCATACATTAAGCCTAACTCACACATTTCTCATCAAGAAACGTAAAATAGGATTCATGTACAAGGGATTAATCATACTTCACACTATAGCAAGGATACTAGGAAAAGCACAAGTCTATCCAGTATACGACAGTACATATCTATACACATTACATTACCACTAATCTTTGAGTTACATCATGTCCACTACTTTATTACAACCATACATTCATGCATATCTTCCCTCTGTACTCTTGCTGACGTTAACTTCCCATAGCTATCTCAGAACCTGCAAAACTGGGGTTAAGGGAGTGGGATGAGCTCTAGAGCCCAGTGAGGAGGAACAATAAAACAGTTCATTCATTACATGTTCGCATGAAATGCATCACATCACAATCATATTAGCTCAAAGATGAATTTGTCACCAATAGCCCTCAACTACATGTTAGAATACCAATAGTGCCAAGGAGACAATGTCATCACCTGGTCTTCCACTTATCTCTCTGATCTCAAACATAACCAATAGTGCCAAGGAGACAATGTCATCACCTGGTCTTCCACTTATCTCTGCTCTGACAGCCCAGCTGTCTCACTCACTCATAGTACCAGGAGCGACCTGGACTATCCAGGGGTGACCTGGTATGGCTATCTCATGCCATAAATCTGTATCTGCTCTCTGTCAAGGGCTAAGGATCATCCAACATTCATCCACAGGAACAACAACATATGCAATGCATCATATTCGTGAATTCTAATGCAACACAACCTAAGATATAACATGGCAATGGATGATGCATGGAGCATGCTAGAATCGTGTCAGGTCTCAAAATAAAATAGTTAGTTTAGTTCCACTCACCTGTAGCCACTGCTTGGCTAACTCTGGGCTACCTCTAACTCTGAAACAGCTACGACGACTGCTAAACACCTCGGTTCCTCGGGTCCAATCCTACAATGGAGGACGCAAATGAGGCACCAAACATACTCTATACAACTGAGAAACAACTCCCCAAAACCCCTCTAAACCTCAGAAACTAATCACCTAACTCATGCAAAAGAAGGCTGGCCAGGACACTTTCGGCGGCAGGTTCGGCGGCCGAATGTCCTCTCCAGAGACGAAACTCGCCTACTTTCGGCGGCCGAATCTCCTCTTTCGGCGGCCGAAGCCTTCGGAGGCAAGGTTCGGGGGCCAAACCATACTCCAGAGACGAAAGTCTCTAACCTTCGGCGGCCGAACCTCCCCTCCAGAGACGAAAGTCCAATCCTTCGGGGGCAGGTTGAGGCAGCCGAAACCACCTCCTCAACACCTTCGGCGGCCGAACCCTTCTTCGGCGGCCGAAGCTGGGTTCTCCAGTTAGGCAGAACCTAGCTCACCTCATGCACAACTTCCCCCAAACCTCACTCACCATGCATCCCAACACACATAACAAGCATATACTCAAAGATATGCACAAAGGGGTCCAAAACTACCTATCAACCCCAACAAAACAACACACATAACACATATGCAAGCTTCCATGCAAAAACCCTCAAAAACATGCTTAACCCTAATCATGCAAACTCTACCCATAAACCACCATAACACCTTCAGAAAACATGATAAAAGCCAAGGATCAACACTTACCTCTTGAAGAACAAAGGCTGGTGAGATCCAAACTCAAAGATATGGAGATTCAAGCTCCAAAAGACTCCAATCTCCAAAACTCTTCAAACCAACATAAACTCACTTAAAACTTGTTTAACGTTAAAGGATTTGAAGAAAACCATGAAGATCATCCAAGGGGACCAAAACTCACCTCTGGTCGTGAAAAGGAAGTCAAACTTATCCCTTTCACCGACTGGGGGTGCAGATATAGGCGACTGACCGCCTCAGCTTCGGCAGCCGAAACTGCATGCGAAACCATGCAACGTTCGGGGGCCGAACATGAACTTCGGAAGCCGAACTTCAAGCACTTTCGGCGGCCGAACATTAGCTTCGGGGGCCGAACCTGCCTTAGGATCCCTTGGTCTTTTCACTTAAAAACGCATTCCCTTTCCTTTCAAAACCATAAAACACTTAAACCCATTTTAGAAAACCTGCACTCTTACCCTTCTAGACAACTCCGACATCAAGAATCCACCGGACGGTAGGAATTCCGATGCCTGAACTAGCCGGGTATTACATTCTTCCCTCCTTTAAAAACATTCGTCCTCGAATGTTAAACCAACAACACTAAACATACAGGGAAACAAGAAGAAAGCCTAACATCGTTCTCTACGAAGAGACACAGATACCCCTGGAGTAAAACTCCCGGGTTGGCTATACGTTCTGACTCTGCTGACCCTTAACTGCTTAATCTGTGTCCACACTCTACCTGGATTACTGATCACTCCTGTCTGTACATAGTCCACTTGACTCTCTTTGCTACCTACTGACTTCCCTTTCTCTTTACCTTGTCTCAGTTCTATGCACACTACTCTGGTTACACTTACCTTTGCTTCTCTGTATAGATGACGTGATTATAGCTTTCTCTATGGTGACACATCACGAGTCACACAGACATGCCCCAAAACCGAACTCAGATTACAGAACTTGGCCTCTATGCCGTGTTCTCTTATCTACACTACGTAGTAGATACTGGGCATACTTCTCTATGTTTCTGAACTATTCTACGCTTTTGCTGCGCACTCTGATCCTTGCCCGCCTTTCTTCTTCTTTACTCTCCTGGCTTGTTCTCTTTTAATCCTTTGATTGACACTGGACTAGCGCTTTAGCTCTCTCTTATTCGCACCATCTAGTTCCCACCCACCTCTTAGATCTATCGTGGAGGCTAATCAATTCCAACTAGCGGTCTCCACCGATCTGCGTGGGAACACCTATCCTTGGTAGTGACCTTGTGCACCTGTTCACAGTTGTGACAAAATCTCAAGGTTCATCCTTCGGTTCTCACAATGATACTGGACCATTCCAGGGTGTGTGGTACTAAGTCGGATAGAAGCCTTCGCTACCAAGTGCACACTGCTTACTATCTCTCTCACTCCTGCCATTATGTTTCTTTCTAACTCTTACCACTTTTTCACTTCTTACATGCTACAGGTACCATTTCACAGAAAGAGATGAAGATAAGTCTAGGCTTTATCCTCATTTGATTTCCCGACTCTATTGGGAATCCTACTAACGTGGCTGGAATATATCACTCTCTTTCTCTTTTTCTGTCTATGAGTACTGAGGCTGGTTCCCTGACCTGACTGTTATGCGTTCACACAAGAGCAAAACAACCCCCTGACTACCTTCCCAACAAAGTCACGAGCCTGTAGGGCTGATATCACACTTCTGGGAATACTATACTGTCCCCTCCTAAGGACTGCCTCTGATCCATCTTACCTTCTATACTTTCTTACCTTGTCCCTATAGACACAGGTAATACCATGAGTAGCTAGCCAATCCGCCCTAGAATGACATCACACAGTCAACTCTAGAACCAGAAGGTCAGCTGGATCGCATCTACTCATAACGAACTATGAACTGTACTGACTGACTGACTCTGCCACAGATGGATCCCACTTGGGTCTACCAACCCAAAGAGAGCACTCTAAGCCCAGAAGTTAGCAAACCCCCCTCTATCAACGGCTCTCAAAACAATAGGGAAAGAAACATCAGGGTCCACGATAACCTACACATCTGAACACCCTCAAGTGCACGTCTCTGACGTCACCGTGTTCGATGTATGAGCCTCCTACTGAGTCAGGAGAAAGATCCAAGCTAAAGCTCTTTCCTTGGGAACCGACCAAAGAAAAGGAGAACTCTCTCCTTCTGCCTCAACCACTGTCCTGTGACATGGCTAGAGCTACAGGCTGAGTTACACTACTAGCAGTCATCTGCTGGGACTGTGCCAATCAGGGCCGCAGTAGGATACTCACATAAAATGAGTCCTTCCTGCTCGCATCTATGCATGCCGTAGTCCCATATCAATAGACTACTTTTGTGTACACTCCACGCCTCACGTATCCAGAACTATCTGAACTAAAGCTCACTCGCCATCTAATCCCAGACTAACTGAACTCTCTATCTAACCTTTCTTACTTTACGTTATTCTACTCTGTTCTTTCTCTGCTTTATTCTACCTCATTTACTCTTCTCTTTGCTTACTTTTCTCTTCCTTACTTTTCTTCTTTTTCTTCCTCTTGGTCTCTACTCAGAGAGATCACTCTTTCTAGCTGGATTGATAAAATCCACGGCTATAGCTCTCAAGCTCTTTCCTGGCTCACTAACCTTGCACTCTTTATCTCACACTTTCCTATTTTCACATCAACGGATCTTCTACTAGTGTCCAGAAAACCATACACACAGCAGAACACTCAAAAGTGAGCTTACCTGGCACCACTGTGTTCGGTGTGTCTGTCTCTGGCTGAACCTGGGTGAACATCCGAGCCGAAACTAACGGACTTCCACTTAAGGAACCTCCTGAAGAAGGGACTACTCCCCTTTCGCTATCTCTGGTTGGAGCTTCTGGTGGAATGATATGATCTGAGGATGTCTGTGGGAACTGTGCGGATACGGTCATAATGGGACACTCTCGTGCCATGTGCCCCTCCTGTCCGCACCTGAAACATGCTGTTGTCCCAGCCCGACAGACTCCTTTGTGCCTCCTACCACACTTCGCACATCTAGAACTATCCCAACCAGAACTCGACCCCTCGCGAAAACCCATGCCAAACTTTACCCTATTCCAGAACTCTCTTTTCTTTGACCCTTTCAGACCTCTCACTTTCTTTTTATTCTTTGCAGCAGCCTCACCCAAAGGGAAACGATCACTATTCTCTGGGTCAGGTTCTACACTCATATTTTCTGTCTGCTCAGGCTGCGCAAATTCACTCTCCTTACGCTCTCTTGGGCTCTCTGGACAAACCCATCCTGTAAACGCTGAAGCAAACTGCTCCTAGGATAAGCTTTCTACCTTCGGGTCCACATACTGGTTGAACCATTCCCTTGCCTTCTCACATTTCAATGTGCTCCCTGCCATCTGAATGGCTCTACTCTCACTGGCTCCCAACTCCTCAGTTATCATCTTGACCAGTCTAAGATACTCACCAGGGTCATCACCAGTCTCAAATTTGGGACCATCCAACCTCACATAGTCTGTCATCTGCCCCATACTTTCCCCAGGTGAACTAGGTTTGGGTGTTTGGATAACTGGGGCTACTGATATTGGAGGAGGTGCAACATGCTCTAGGTTAGGGTTTACTGACCCTGGGTAACAAAAGAAGGGTGGAAACATGGTATACTGTGGATATAACAGTGGATATGGCGGGTAAAAGGAAGGATAGGGCATAAAGGTGGGATATGGGTTATGCCTAGGAACCTCTGCTGTACCTCTCATCGGGTGCTCTGCCCCCCACTGGTAGGGTGGATACTGAGGTGGAACAAACCTCGAGGCCTGAGTGCCTCCTTGGGACTCACCCATATCTCCTCCCAACCTACTTCTACTACAGCTATCATCTCTCCTCTGCTCATCCTCCTCTCCTTCTCTCCGATACCCTGACATACTACTCTGAACCACTCCCCTTCTACTCTCATCAACAGACCTGCTAGGGTCCCTTGATGTACCTTCTCTGCTTATACTATCTGATGTTGCCCTTTGCAGAACGGGGAGATGAGCATCCATGTCCTCATCCTCCGGCGGAGCTCCTGTCAATCTAACAGATCGACGAGTTCCTCTCATCCTGCCTCTGAAAAGCACAACATCACACCTATATATCAGGAAATGATCCATGTGAGAATACATGAATCCACAACACATATAAAGAACATATCATTAAACATGCAACTCATCATGGCATTTCACATCAGCATGCAAGACAGGACTCCACATCCTATCCTAGTGGACATGATTTTCACTTATTGTGCTTTCCTTCCTATACAAGACAACACCTCTTTCCGATGTGGGAATCTGATCCTTGAGCATCTTCGCTCAACACACCGTACTCGAAGATCTACAAATCTGACATCTTAACCTCTTTCCGATGTGAGATAGCTCTGATCCCGGAGTATACTGACTCAGCACATCGTACTCTAGAGGCCCTATGCTCTGATACCAATCTGTAACGACCCGGAAACCGGTACCCCTCAGTAACGGTCCGAACCATCACTGGCACTAGGATCCAGATTGGCTTAAGGCCGCCGGGACCCGTAGCAAGCCGACTATACACTCTGTGTACCTGATAAATCCCAGACATGATACAAATAGACTCAACAATCCTGTAAAACTCTGTAGGCTTAACTGCTGCTACTCAGATATGTCAATCTGAAATGGCCCTCAGGGCCTATACCAGGGACTACTATCTGCTGTGGATCAAGGGATTGAAACCCTTTTACTCTGTAACACAATCCACTGGTATCACATCAAAGCCATACATTAAGCCTAACTCACACATTTCTCATCAAGAAACGTAAAACAGGATTCATGTACAAGGGATTAATCATACTTCACACTATAGCAAGGATACTAGGAAAAGCACAAGTCTATCCAGTATACGACAGTACATATCTATACACATTACATTACCACTAATCTTTGAGTTACATCATGTCCACTACTTTATTACAACCATACATTCATGCATATCTTCCCTCTGTACTCTTGCTGACGTTAACTTCCCATAGCTATCTCAGAACCTGCAAAACTGAGGTTAAGGGAGTGGGATGAGCTCTAGAGCCCAGTGAGGAGGAACAGTAAAACAGTTCATTCATTACATGTTCGCATGAAATGCATCACATCACAATCATATCAGCTCAAAGATGAATTTGTCACCAATAGCCCTCAACTACATGTTAGAATACCAATAGTGCCAAGGAGACAATGTCATCACCTGGTCTTCCACTTATCTCTCTGATCTCAAACATAACCAATAGTGCCAAGGAGACAATGTCATCACCTGGTCTTCCACTTATCTCTGCTCTGACAGCCCAGCTGTCTCACTCACTCATAGTACCAGGAGCGACCTGGACTATCCAGGGGTGACCTGGTATGGCTATCTCATGCCATAAATCTGTATCTGCTCTCTGTCAAGGGCTAAGGATCATCCAACATTCATCCACAGGAACAACAACATATGCAATGCATCATATTCGTGAATTCTAATGCAACACAACCTAAGATATAACATGGCAATGGATGATGCATGGAGCATGCTAGAATCGTGTCAGGTCTCAAAATAAAATAGTTAGTTTAGTTCCACTCACCTGTAGCCACTGCTTGGCTAACTCTGGGCTACCTCTAACTCTGAAACAGCTACGACGACTGCTAAACACCTCGGTTCCTCGGGTCCAATCCTACAATGGAGGACGCAAATGAGGCACCAAACATACTCTATACAACTGAGAAACAACTCCCCAAAACCCCTCTAAACCTCAGAAACTAATCACCTAACTCATGCAAAAGAAGGCTGGCCAGGACACTTTCGGCGGCAGGTTCGGCGGCCGAATGTCCTCTCCAGAGACGAAACTCGCCTACTTTCGGCGGCCGAATCTCCTCTTTCGGCGGCCGAAGCCTTCGGAGGCAAGGTTCGGGGGCCAAACCATACTCCAGAGACGAAAGTCTCTAACCTTCGGCAGCACCTTCGGCGGCCGAACCTCCCCTCCAGAGACGAAAGTCCAATCCTTCGGGGGCAGGTTGAGGCAGCCGAAACCACCTCCTCAACACCTTCGGCGGCCGAACCCTTCTTCGGCGGCCGAACCCTTCTTCGGCGGCCGAAGCTAGGTTCTCCAGTTAGGCAGAACCTAGCTCACCTCATGCACAACTTCCCCCAAACCTCACTCACCATGCATCCCAACACACATAACAAGCATATACTCAAAGATATGCACAAAGGGGTCCAAAACTACCTATCAACCCCAACAAAACAACACACATAACACATATGCAAGCTTCCATGCAAAAACCCTCAAAAACATGCTTAACCCTAATCATGCAAACTCTACCCATAAACCACCATAACACCTTCAGAAAACATGATAAAAGCCAAGGATCAACACTTACCTCTTGAAGAACAAAGGCTGGTGAGATCCAAACTCAAAGATATGGAGATTCAAGCTCCAAAAGACTCCAATCTCCAAAACTCTTCAAACCAACATAAACTCACTTAAAACTTGTTTAACGTTAAAGGATTTGAAGAAAACCATGAAGATCATCCAAGGGGACCAAAACTCACCTCTGGTCGTGAAAAGGAAGTCAAACTTATCCCTTTCACCGACTGGGGGTGCAGATATAGGCGACTGACCGCCTCAGCTTCGGCAGCCGAAACTGCATGCGAAACCATGCAACGTTCGGGGGCCGAACATGAACTTCGGAAGCCGAACTTCAAGCACTTTCGGCGGCCGAACATTAGCTTCGGGGGCCGAACCTGCCTTAGGATCCCTTGGTCTTTTCACTTAAAAACGCATTCCCTTTCCTTTCAAAACCATAAAACACTTAAACCCATTTTAGAAAACCTGCACTCTTACCCTTCTAGACAACTCCGACATCAAGAATCCACCGGACGGTAGGAATTCCGATGCCTGAACTAGCCGGGTATTACAATAATACACAAAATATCTCAGAATAAACGAATAACTAAAATGAAGTAAGACAAAGAATGATATCAGGAAACAAAAAAAACATTATACTCATATGATGTGAGAGGGTTTTCTCTCGTTAAATTCCCTTCTCTTGTACTGAATTATCATTAAGGATCTCAATCTCTCCTTATTACCTTAAGCCCCACACTCCTTTGACTAGTTCAATGGTCTTAACTTTTGCCAGTTTTCACTTATCCTCCTTCTTTTTGTCGTAGGACGAGTAAATTATTTGCTTTCACAAAACTGTTGCTCCCAATAGAATTTGATACAACTCTCGCCCAATGTTACCCTACATTCCTTTTGGTTGTCCTATCAAGATGTTCACTTACCTCAAAGAGAATGAATATGTGCTCGACAATCATAATTGGTTAGCACCTATCATACATTGTTTCATCCTCTTGTAATTGTGTATGCCCTTCCTATTTTGATGCTCATTTTCTATATTCTTGTAAAGTATATGTTTTGAGAGATGAGGCAACTACCACCTTTGATCTATCACCATCTCATCCATACCATTGTTTCACATGGATCCCTCAAGAATTTTTCCTCTGCACTAACAACGCTGCACAACATAGCAAGAGTTATAGGAGCGATAGCTTGCTCACTAGTTACGCACCAAGATCAAGTAATTTATAAAAGAATATCATAACAGTTGATAACCATTGTACTCATTTCTCATAATCACCACCTTTATTTATTTTGTTCAATCCTTCATCGAATGCTACTTTTTGTCGAGTTTACTCTTGCACCCCTTCGTGCTGGATAGCCACTAGTTTCTTCTTCATTACTCTCTATTACCTCTCCTTTATCAAGGAACAATTATTGGTAAAAAACAGAGATAACTTGTGTCATTTTGGGAGACGCCACACCTATTAATGTCTTGGGTACAAGGAGGAATTGTGAAGTCCATCTTGCTTTTTGATGTCCTTGATTAAGCGAGTTTGTCAAAGGACATGCTCACATTAATCCCTACACTCAAGTTGTTTGCTTTATCTCTTTCCCATATCATCCACTTCAGTTTTAGTCTTGATTCTAGAAATTGTGTAAACAGTCCACAAATCTTGTATTTGTGCCCGCTTTGTAGCATCAACTCCAATATACCTGACACCGGCCAACGATATGTTGTTTTATACTAGCGCTGATTCTCATTTCTTCTCTTAAAGTCCTCAAGGAGACTGTAAAGATCTCCTCCTCCATCCCATGTCCCTTATTTGACACAACACTCGCAGAATATCTCCACCATACTTGATCCCTTCACGCGAATAATACTACCTTAGGAGGGGAGGAACAAGAAAGTACAAACAATCTAGAGTTGACAACTCTATGATTTATACCTTATGTTCCCTCCTCCCTTACTCACCAAGTCCTTCAAGAACTTCAAAGCATTTTTGCCCAAGCAATTTGTAGAATAATATGGCTTTCTTCATAAAGAACACTTCATACTGCTTAGTTATGCCACTTCTATGTCCTCTTGTTAATCACATTTCAGATCGCTCCCCCATTTACTGCTTTAGCCCATCTTCTTAGGCGGCTATCAATCAAATACCAGAATTGAACATCTCTTTAACTCCTTGGTAACATAATCAACTCAATTTTGATCACCCTTTGCTCTACAGCATATTCCTCTAAGTTTTGATCTTATTCAGGAAGGTTTTAAGCTCAGTCATATCTCTTGAATTTGTTGTCACAATCCGCTTACTCTATTAAAATCAAGTGCCACATTCTTTTGTGTTAGCCATAGATGCTGAACAGTTCCTTTATGTACTTTCCTTATGAACACCTTGTTGGAGTTTACCAACTCTCTTGAATAACAAATGTTACATTCTTGTAGTAAAATTGAAGCTTACCATTTCATATCCTTTTTCTCATGTATAGTGTGAACGCTCTCTATCCATAGGACTTTACACTTTCATACTTTGAATAAATTTAGCTTTATAGTTCGATCACATAAATGTTGTTCTTTTATATATCTGCACAGTCACAATTCCCAACAATATTAATAAATAAGTTCATATTAAAGAGAAATTTTATTTACCTCCATCCCACAACAAGGATTGAGGTTATGGGATTCCACCCTTGCCTACTTCATAGGCATTAGTTCGTAATTCACACCATTGATAAGTATTCCTCTAGTCCACTTCTGAAGTATTGCTCATAGTCTCTCCTATGTTACATTTAATATTCTTGCACCATTCCTGCAAGCAAAAAAAAAAAAAGTACCTGAGAGGCTTTTGCCTCAATTTTGTCTCGGGAGGCCTCTTGCCTCAATTCTATCTCGGGAGGCCTCTTGCCTCAATTATGTCTCAGGAGGCCTCTTGCCTCAATTCTGTCTCGTGAGGCCTCTTGCCTGAATTTTGAGTGGAAAGGTCTCAGGATTCTCGGATGGCCTCAAGCTCTATTGGCTCATCCTCCCCCTTATCATTATACCCTGAGGTCATTACTCTCTCTCTAAGGGCCACTAAAAGGAAGAAGTATGTAGCACCTAGTCATTACCCTCTCTCCAGAAGACATTTCCAATGGAGTATGCAGTACTAGGTCATTACCTCTCTCCCAATGGTGTCCCTAGTGGAGCGTGCATCACCTCTAGTTAATATGGCCAGTCTAGCCCGAGGGCTTATGCTTTTGTCTTCTTTGCCTCCCAGTGTGCTACTACTCTTCGTAGCTTCATAATTGTGAGGTCACTGCCTCCCCCTTTCACCACTTTACGCTCAAGATCACCTCACCGGGTGTCATTCGTATGAAAGAGGTTTTGGAAGGTCTCAATCTCCCGCCAATTTGGCTATCATAGCCAACAACGTTAATTTTTCCCTCTCTAATGCCTCAAGGCACTTCTAACCAGAATCAATCTCCAATGCCTTTCCCTCTTAGGTGGCATAGACAACCAACCAGGCAGCGGGATTCTCACCCTTCTCTCAATGGCCTTCGTGCGTGCGCCAAACTTCATCATTCCTTTATCTTGCTCATAGATCTTTCTTGCTCTGATACCAATTATCACGGTTTCAGATTTTAGCAATCGCCTGGAGCCGTGCGGCACTTGACTTGAACACCTTCAAGCCAAGTCAGCCTTAAGAATCACCCGATACCTTGTGAACATGAGTACCCTGATTAGTCAAGGTTATATAAGCGAATAGCGAAGCCAACAGGCGGCCTTCCATTAAAAGCCTCACAGTAGGCACAAAAGATAAGAACTGAACATGGAAATTCATGAACAGGCTACTTATATTATTCCAGGGGTAAAATAGTAATTATACATTATAATCGACGCAATTGTTACAATAATTCTCACCTCCCTTGTAGACAGGGGGGACGGTCTACAAGGAGTGAATGCACAACTCAGGATCTCCGTAGGCCTACGGTAGCCAACTGGGCCCAGCCCCAACTGGTGGCCAACTAGTCACTCCCCCCTAAAGAGCCTTAGGAACAACTTGGCTTGTGGTAGGAGGAGACATCAACATGTCTCATATGACACCCCCCCAAAATAAATACATGGAAAGGAATTACAACAAATTATCTCAGCCCTTATCTTCCTAATAATCTCTACTAATTTATCCTATTATTGTTTCCTGGGAACTCCAATGTTGGAAAATTACAGTTTTGGTCCCTGAAAACTCTATGACCCTGACACAATGCATCCATGGTAGTACTAAAATGTATTAAGATTTGAAGAAAAACTATTGGTGGTCAAGAATAAAAAGAGACATAGCAGAGTTTGTTTCGAAATGCTTAACTTGTCAGCAGGTAAAAGTAGAGCACCAAGTTCCTTCTGGTTTGCTATAACCAATTTCTATACTAGAATGGAAATGGAATCGAGTTACTATGGATTTTGTCACTGGTCTGCCACTCACACCAAGAAAGAAAGATGTTGTATGGGTGATTATTGATAGATTGACAAAGTTTGCACATTTTCTACCTATCAGAACAGATTATTCCCTTGAAAAATTAGCAGAATTGTACATAAACGAGATAGTACGACTGCATGGCGTACCTATCTCTATCATATCTGATAGAGACCCGAGGTTTACATCAAGATTTTAAGAGAAATTGCATGAAGCCTTGGGTACCAGATTGAACTTCAGTACAACTTTTCATCCTCAAATGGATAGACAGTCAGAGAGAGTAATTCAGATCTTAAAAGACATGTTAAGGAGCTGTGTTATTGAATTTGAAGAAAGCTGAGAAAAGTATCTTTCATTAATGAAATTTGCTTACAACAACATCTACCAGTCCAGTATTAAAATGGCAACTTATGAAGCATTGAATGGGAGGAAATGCAAGACTCCTGTATGCTGGACAAAGCTAAGTGAAGATAAGCTTGTGGATCCTGATTTGATAAGACAAACAGAAGAAAAGGTTAAAATCATCAAGGAGAGGTTAAAGGCAGCAACAAACAGAAAAAAGTCATATGCAGATAAGAAAAGAAAGGATATAGAGTTTTCAATGGGTGATAAAGTCTTCCTTAAAGTTTCACCTTGGAAGAAAGTGCTGAGATTTGGCAAAAAGGGCAAACTGAGTCCTAGGTTTATCGGTCCTTATGAAATTATGGAACGTGTAGGACCAGTAGCCTACAAGCTAGCCTTACCACCAGAACTTGACAAGATACACAATGTCTTTCATGTTTCTATGCTTAGAAGATACAGGTCAGATCCCTCCTATGTCCTCATAGCGAAATCTATGGATGTACAACCAAACTTGTCATATGAAGAAGAACCTGTAAAAATTCTAGCAAGAGAAATAAAAGAGTTGAGAAACAAAAGAATTCCCCTTGTTAAAGTCCTGTGGAGGAATCACAAAGTAGAAGAAGCAACTTGGGAGAGCGAAGATGTCATGAAAATACAGTATTCTCATCTCTTTAATATAGGTAAAATTTTGAGGATAAAATTTTTATAAGAGGGGTAGAGTTGTAACATCCAAATAAATAAATAAATAATAAATAAAAAGAAAAAAAAAGAATCCTATTTAAATTTGTAGGGGCCAAAAAGAAAATAAAAATAATAAATAAATAAAAGTATTAAGAGAACACAAAACTTTTTACATGATGAAGAAAAAGAAAAAGACTATGAAATTAAAATCTATATATATGTGAAATAATAATATGATTTAGAATTATTTCAAATTATTTGCTATATAGTTTATTGTCATTTGTTTGATTTATTGTTGATAAATGAATTTTGATTTAAATTTTTTATTTAAAAAAAAAAGTTGAGCACCACTAAGTAATTTGCTTAGCGCGTAGGAATTTTATTTTTTCTCGCACAGATTGTAGTTCCAAGGAGCAGTAGATCAAGATCTGCATCAACCCAACTATAGTTATATCATTAACTATCTTGGGGTATATTTTACAAATTTTATATAAAGTTGATTTTGAAAATATGGCATGTACATAAAGTTTTAAAGATGAAGTTGTATATAGTTGTGAATTAGATGTATTTGAAGATTTTAATTTTGGTGTATATTGGTTATTAGTATAAGTTTTTGTGTTGAGTTCAATGAAATGGTTTATGAAGTGTTTGATTTGAGTTGAAATTTTGTTGATGTTGAAAGAAATTTGGGGGTTAAGGATGAAATTTATAGAAGTGTGATTTTACTATTCATAGGTGGAATTAAGCCCTTATTTCAGGGGAAACTCTGTCGAATTTTCGGTAAAAAAAAGTCATGAATTATATGATATAAATTAAAGGAAAAATAAGAGAACTGTCAAAAATATAATGTCTCCGGCTCGGCTAATTAAATAATCGGGTAGGGAGTGTTACACAAAGTGTGATGATTGAATAAATTTCTAGTTTTGATGAATCTTGTGTGGTTTGGTTGCATGTTGTACTTTTCCTCGCTTTTATGTTGTTTGAGACTTTGTGGTGTCTTTATATCATGGGTTTTAAGGTTATGCTGTGTTTTGGGGCTATTAACAGAAGGCAAAATTAGATTCTGCATTACAAAAGAACTCAAGTTCGGCCGCCGAACCTGCTTTTGAAAACTGCCTTTTAGGCAGCCTAACTTACCTTCGAAACTTTGACTTTCATATCTGTAAGGGAACTTTAAGCTATCGAACTTACCGCCGAAAGTCTCCTATCCAGGCGTTTTCAGTTTGTTTTCTACACATTTCTTATATGCTTTTAGGAGTTTTTTAGGGTAGTTCTAAGAGTTGTAATGGTTATATTTGGTCCCTCATTTAAGTCTATCTATATAGGATCGAACTTGGAAAACCATAAAGGCCGACAGTGAGATAACTGCTTCAGAGCTAAGCTTGCATCGACCAAAGGTGAGTAGAACTAAACTAAACTAAACTATTATTTTAAAAGAAATCAAACATTTTAAGCATGCTCATGCATCACGAATGCCATGTATATATGAATAGGTTATTCTGCATTAGAATTTATTAATATGATGCATTGCATAATTTTTTATTATTGTGGATGAATGTTGCATGACCCACTAGTTTTCGAGTATGTTATGATATGTATGACAAATATGAAAGTTCAAGTCAAGGTATATTGTATATTCCTGGTACTATGGATATGTTATGTTATGTTTAAAAGAAAGTCCGCACGGAGATCCGTTATGGACTAGACACTATTAAAATTATGGAGGGTTATTGATGACAAGTCCATCTTGGTGGGGATGATGAAGGTGGGTGGGCCAAGGGCGCCACGACTCTGGCACTAGACGAGACCTTTGCCTTATGAACAATCCAACCAAGAAAAACAAAGAAAACTCTCTTTCTAAAACATAGAGAGAGTGTGTTGAATTAAATTCAAAAATAGTTGAAATATGCTTGATTGTCGAAATAAATGGCAAGTATAGATTAACATAATTAATATAGAGTTTTGAATGAATGTGAGTCAGGGACGCCACGATTTTAGCATTGAATGAGACCTTTGCATCACAACAATCCAACCAAGAAAAAAAAAACTCTTTTTCTAAAACACAGAGAGAGTATATTAAATTAAATTAAAAAATGGTTGAAATATGCTTGCATTGCCGAAGAAAATTATAAGTATAGATTCACATAATATAGAGTTTTGAAGTGGGTTAATAGTAACAAATCATAGTCGATAATCCATGCGAAATATTTTGAAGTATTGATTTTAAATTGCGAGAGATATTCTAATAATAAATTCTAAAAATAATTAAAAGAATCGGATTTAATGGATGAATATGGAAAATGCTTTTACCATTTGTTTAATATGATTTATTTACAAGAAAAAAATTTAAATAAATTTTAATAAAATTATGCATGATATCATTTTTTTTAAATAAAAATTTTATAAGTTAAAATAAAAATTGATTTTTTTATTTTAAATAAAAATTTAATAGGAAAAAATGAATTAATTGAATTTTTTATAAAATTTTTAATTTCAAATAAGAGGTTAAAAAAATGTGTGAAATGAATAATTTAAATTAATTATTTAAGCAATAATTTTTATTAGAATTTTAATTCAGTTAATTTTTTATTAAAAATAAAAATAAAATATATTTTTTAGTTTTTTAAAAAATTAAAATCCTTAAAAATTTATTTAATTTTTTATATAAAATAAATTATTCCGGATACCATTGGAAGAATGTTGAACAAACACTATCCTCATTTTGCACGAAAAAATTCATTCCAACGGCGTTGCACTCATCAATTTTAACTAGAGAACATGTATATATATATATATATATATATATATATATATATATATATGCCCTTCAATTCAGGATTAATTGTATTAAAACATCTAAATTAAAATTATAATTTATTAAATATTTAATTTATAAATATTATAACTATTAAATATAAATTATCTATATCTAATGAGCGTATTTTGAAATTTATTGATTGTGGTTTATAAAATTGCAAAGACAAAAATAATTTTATTATTTTATAAAAATTTATATTAGAGTCAATAAAATTTAGAGTAAGATCCACCGTTAGTAATTTAATTTTATTTTATAAATAAAATATAATTAATTTATATTTAATTTTTATAATTCATATGTTTACTAAATTAATCTCAAATACTACATGATATAACTATTTATTTTTCCATTTATATATATATATATAATTACATAAATGTAGACATCCAAATTATTTATTTTATCAAAAAAATAAAATTTTATAAAATAAATTATAAAGCAGTTTATATAATTAATTTATTAATGGAAATAAAATTTGAATGCTAACTCGTTTTTTTTTTTTTTAGAATGCTAAATTGGTATTCAAACTTAAATAGGGTTAATATGAGATTTGGTGTGGACGGTGGAGATTGTCCAACTTTCTAGTATCAAAACGATACCAGTGGACCGGGATGCACGCGATTGAAGTTCTTTGCCGCCTTCTATGATCGAATCAGATCATCCTTCTCTGCAAACTGCAATCTTTACTTCGTTTTAGATAGCTTCACCAGGTGACTTTCAATTCCCTGCTCGTAATAACCATGATCATGTTAAATTACTTTATTTCGATATGCCAATAAAAATTCCCATTAATCTGTTTGGATGCGGAGAAAATCAGGAGGAAAAAGTTCGAGAAAGGTTTGAATCATATAACTGTTTTGGGGTTTGCAAATTTTCTCCCTTTCACTATTGTCAGTTAGGGTTTACTCATTTATTATGCTGCCTGTGGGTTTCTCTTGATTAAATTCTCATATATTTCAGTTTTGCAGTACATTTCCTGGGATCATCTTACTTTATTATTATTATTTTTTTTACCTAAGTTATCAATTTTGACATTGGATTTGATCATGAAAGATGTGTAATTGCTTGAATGAATATAATATAAGGAATGGCTCTGAATGACTAATTTATAAGCATTTACTATCTTTATGCGTAACTTGTTAACTTCTTCAATTGTGCAGTTATTGAATCACCTTGAATTGATTGGTTTAAGTCTGTGGGATTACAAGGACTAGCATGCAGGTTAGCTTCATCTGTTCTTGGGTCTTTTAATTATTAGTGTGTTGTGTGCGTGAGAAGAGAGAGAGAGAGAGAGAGAGAGAGAGAGTTGGACAATGAGACATCATAGGATTGCATTATGAGGTTTTGGCCTTAGAAACACATGGAATTCAGACTTTCATGTGGGTTTGAGAAGTTGAGCCATATGAATAATCTTTGCTATGTGTCTTGTGCCGTGTGCTGGCAAGCTTCAAGGGCAAGGTTATGCGAGGAGTACAAAGAGGTACAGCGTGAGAAAGCAGTTGATCATGATATTCAATTAGTTAGTGATGATTTTAACATCTTTAAGTGGACTGTCTTATCAAGGAGGTTTAGCCCTCAACCCCTTATTTCGAATCAAAGATTTCAAAAGAATTCAATTTATTTCAATTAATGTAAGAATTTATTTCTTTTTTGATTTGCAAAAATTTCATTTTTAAAGAAAGTGAAATCACACATGATTTTGGAAAATTCATTTGAATTTTTTTTTTTGGTGAAAAGAATCATGCCAAACTGAGGGTAAGTTTGGTGGCAATTGAGTTGTTCAGTGGATTGATTTTTCTATATTTGTGCACAGGGACTAACAGAGACTCCTTATGAGGGTGGAATCTTCCAACTTGCCTTTTCTGTTCCAGAGCAGTATCCTCTGCAACCTCCTCAAGTGCGGTTCTTAACGAAAATATTTCATCCCAATGTGCATTTTAAGGTATCAATCTGATAGTATGGTAGTTTTCTCTCTCGTTTTTTGTGTCTGTCTGTTTATCAGCTTTGGATGTTTAGTTGGTGACAATTAAGCACTGTAATGATTTTGGCTGAGTGGAATATAACAGTTGGCACTTTTTCCCTCATCTTTTCAGAGAACCATATGAAACTGTATTCACATCTAATGTTTTATGAATTATAATTAATGCATTGGAACCATGGTTGGATCAGAAACTTTTGACATGACTTTGGTTGTGGTCCAGCTTACCCATTAGTTCTTTTATCATGTCATAGAGATTATGAGGATGTATTTTAGATTTTTGCAGAGTATTATAATGATGAGAAGTTGGCTGAGTATTTATTAGTCTTCTATTAATTTCTCTGGTGGACAGGAGAGATATGCCTTGATATCTTGAAGAATGCATGGAACCCAGCCTGGACACTGGTCTGTTTTTAGGGCTATAATTGCTCTGATGGCACATCCTGAACCTGATAGCCCTTTAAATTGCGATTCAGATAAGTTGATTCATGTGCAATGCTTTCTATTTTAACATTTGAGATTTTCTTTGAAGAGGAAAGGAAAAATCTTCACTTTTAGAAACCAAGAAACCCTCCACTTGGAACATGTGTTGATAAAAAAGTTGCTGAGCATGAGGGTTTGAAGAAACAATTTAAAGAATCAGTGCACCTAACCATGGGATGCTGAGACAAAAGGAATAAAAGGAAAATTAGATATTTAGCTAATTGTTAATGAAGGGCTGTAAAACATTGAAGCTGTCCTTTTCACAGCATTTATCATTTTCATTGCCTTTACTTTGTTAAAGTTATAGTCTCAGCAGAGAGGCCTAGATAGGAAGGGAGTGGGATTATGAAGACTTGGTATTAATTTAGGCTCGTATGATAAAGTGCCAGTTGCGTGTAGAAGAAAACATCTGCAATAGAATGCATGTCTAGCTGTGAAGGAATGAATTTTGTAGGAGGTCTATGGGATTGAGACATGAAGGGTTCTTTGTGTATTGACTAATTATAAATGAGTAGTACCTAATTGTGTAAGTGGTGATGGTCTACTTTTGTACAGGAAATCTTCTACGTTCTGGTGATATAAGAGGTTATCAATCCGTGGCAAGAATGTATACTAGACTTGCAGCCTCAGGGAAGAAAGGGTGAATAGGTACTGTAGTATATTTGGTCGTAAAAGCATGTTGTGATGAGCTTTGAGCAATTAGATTTACTAATTTGTCTTTTAATTAGTTCCAGTTAATATATGAACATTATTATTTTTTATAATTTAGAGATAAACTTATTTCTTGATAAGTTAATTTATATACCAAATAAATTAATATCAATACTCCTCAGGAAGTGAATTCCCTGGAAAATGTACTTGTTTAGAACTATAGACAAATAATAAGTTAATCCGAGTAAGCAGACTAGTTCATACCTTAAATTTATCCAGACAATGGGCGTCTGTATAAGCTTTGCTTGCTCTTAGTTGGGGAATCTCTAAACCTTCAAGTGGGCCACGGGGATCTTCTGGACTTGTAATTCAAAAATCCATATATGAATAAATAATACATAAAATTAACCATGGGACGAATCGGCATGTCTAAAGACTGGTGGAATTGCACAAAACAAATTCTGTGGAAGACCACTGAAGAACTTGACCCATCCATCACAATGGATACAAAGAATAAAATTTTCTATGGATTAAGTTTGCAAGAGAAAGTAAACATGCCACGGCACAAGATTCAATTAAAAACGCCCACATAATTTCCCTTAATCAACCTTGTCACCGTGACAGTGATAAGAGTTTGCGTTGGCTGTCCGACTTCGCAAATAACTTTCAATGCTTTTACAAGTACATAGATTTGTGCTTGCCTCGAACTTCAAAGAAATTTAGCTTAACAAGAGTGACATTTTGTTGCCAGAGAAGAAAATAACAATTAGCAGCAGGCGTGGAGCAATGGCTGGAATTGTGCATGGAGAATCAAAGCTCGTGGCCAGAAATGGTGTGATTTTATCCCAAACCTGGTAAGGAATGTAAAGCCGTTAGAAATTATCCAATTTTGGATAAGAGAAACTATCATAGGAAATTTGGATATGAAAAAAGAAAATGTGGCAAAAATTGCTTGCTATAATGAGTTCTAATGCTTGATATGGCGATAAGCTTATGTCGATGAAACGCCCAAGTTTTGAAGTTTTCAAGGAAAACTGTAACTTACCTTCTCCACCACTTCTTTATCAATTGCATTCTTGCGTAAATCTTTTTGAGCTTCTGCAAACAAAAAAGCTCTATCAATCAGCGGTAAAAACTGCAGGAACTTCAGTCAAGGTGCAAGTGTGCAACAAGTAGTCAGTGCTCAATGTTATCAAGTACCATGTGAAACAAAATACTATTTATATTTTCAAAATCATATTAAATAATAGTAATAGCAGTATGTTTAACCACCTTTTTTCTTTATTAATCATCTATCGGGTTTTTCATAAATTTGTTCACTATGGAAATAAGCATTATTAATATTCAGTTGGTGAATAGGCCCCTGAAACGTAATAGCAATGGCAATAAAGAGTCTTCCAGTCACCATTTTAACAACATGGGAGAAAATCTCATGGAAATCAATGCCAAGCAATTGAGTGAATTCCTTAGCAATAAGTCTTGCCTTAAATCTATTCACAGTACCATCAGAGTTGTGCTTAATTTTGTGAACCCATTTGAAACCCATTTGAGACCAATAGGTTTCTTGCCTTGAAGGAGGGAAGAGAGGATCCATGTATTATTGGATTATAGTGCTTTCAATTCTGTTTGAATGCTTGGACCCACCTACTGTCCTCTTGAGTCTGTAAGTATGGCTTAAGTTCCTTGAAGCAATGATTTGTAAAATTGGGTAAAGAAAAAATTGGTGATGGTATGTAGGGATGGGAGATCTCAGTAGGACTACTAGGACAAGATGTTTCTATAATTGTGACAACAAAATTATTGAGCCATTTTGGCTTGATGAGTTTTCAAACTTTTTCAAAGTTGTACCAGAATAGGTGGGGAGACTGTGTGTTGGCTTGAATCAGGGGCTGGTGAGAAGTGGTATGGAGGAACTGAACCAGGTGTGGGTATGGCTGGATGTGAAAATTTTGAGTTGTTGTCATCATCAGTGAATGTAATAGGTAAAGGTAGAATGGGTTTTTGTGAGACAATTTGTTGATATGGAAAAGTATGTTTATGAAAAATTACATCCATTGAGATGCAAATTTTATTTTCAGAGATGTTTAACAACTTGTTTGCCTTAAAAGTAGTTGTATACCCTGTGAAAATACATTTATATGTGATGTAAGCATAACCAATAACACCAAAATTGATGAGCTCAATTACAGGTTGAGATCCAAGAGGTTGAAGGAAGCACTTCAAAGATTCATAAAGGAATAAGTTGAAACTTTGTAAGTTCATTTTGAAGTTAAAGAACAATTTGGCCATTCCAAGTCAATTAGGCCAAATGTGTCTCTATTGACGATTCAAATTGTGTATTTATATTAACAGATTCTTCATCACTAATTTAGTAGTGGGTAGTTAACCAGTATTGGATAGTTATCTAGTAGTAGGTAGTGCATAGATCATAGATCCATGCATAGTAGTGGATAGTGACAGAGATCATGGGTCTTTATTTAGGTTTTTACTTTTTTTTTTCTTAATTGGGCTAGGCTACCATAGGGTATATAAAGCCTCTCTTTTTCCATATTGTGGATAAATTATCAATTATTCAATACAATTACTTTATGTGATTCTTCTTTGAGAGCTTAAGAGAGATCTTGATTCTTGACATTGCATCACGAATGAGATTTGAAACTAACTTGTATAGTTCTTATTCTTACTGCTCTCAAAATCAATCAGTTATAAGTGTTCTTAATTGCATATTAATTAAAGGTACTTTAAACTGGAAAATTATTTTCTAAACTAAGTCCTTTTTATTAGGGTATGTGTCGTTTTAGTTTCTAATAGGCTGGGGTTCTGCATCAATTGATGTCAGAGTTAGGCTTAGTGATAATTTCTTAACTATTTTTTACATCTTTATATTTAATTTTGTGTTCATTATTGGCTGAATATATCACTTTGGTTATTTAGTGTATATTCTTCAATATTTTCGTGATATTTCCATTTAGGATACTTATTAGAGTCGAATTCAATTCTTAGTTGTTGTTCAAATCGAATTTTACCCTAAATTCTTATTTAGGCTGAATTACTATCTTTAGTGATTTGGTTTGTGATTTCTTCCCTAATTCGTATGCTGCTGTTCTAATACTCTTAGAATAGTATTTCTAGTGTTTTATTGTCTGTATAAAAAAAATACTAAAAAAAAATTCTACAACTTCGGGTCATTGTTGAAATTTCGTTTTAATATTTATACCTACTTATATAAATAATATTTTATATACCTTGAACATATTTCAAGGTTTGGGATTCGAAATACATGTTTAGGATAGGTTTAAGGCCAATTTGGGTGGTATTTTCACAAAACAGTTGTACTTAATACTTGCTGTTTTAAGTGTCTATTTTGTTTGCTTGCTTTGAATTTTTTTTGTTAAGTCCATATTAATATTAGTTAACCTAAGATTGCATGCTTAGACATAACTTCGTGTTAAGCACAGTCGTCTCGTCAATTTTGATTCCTAGTTTGTCAATTTGGTGTCTTTCTGTTTGTTAGTTCCTTACACTTAGTTTGACAAATTGCATATTGTTGAACATCTAATTACACTTAGCACACGAGATTTTACTCCTGTGTACTAAATCAATCCGTTTGTTCATTTTGGTCAATTTGCTTCTATTGTTGTTTTCTATCTTTACTTGTTAGGTCTTCCTTTGCTTTCCTTGTTATTTAAATCATTTAAGCTTGGCTTATTGAGTTTATATTCTGAAGTGCAATTTTGAGATACCAAGTGGGTGCTTGAAAGTTAAACACGTGAGTTGAAAGAATTGTGAATTTTTGTACAATATTTGGGCATAATACTGGTGATACTTCTGACCTTACGCCTGATTTTAAAGTTATGTATACAACTTTTATGGATAGCTTTCAGAAGCTATATTTGAGAATGGATAACCTTGAGGACAACCTTAGATCTTCAAAAGGCAAGTCCAATCAAGGGATGATGATACACACAATCCATCCTATGAAGAGGAAAATGAGGCACAATCAGCCTCTTTCCGAGCCGGAAGGTTCAATGATCGTGTACCCTATGTAGATAATAATATGAACTCCATAAAGATGAAGATTCCAAACTTTAATGGTAAGACTGATGTTGATGCCTATTTAGAGTGGAGCATAAAGTGGGTCTGGTTTTTAATTATCAAAGCTATTCCGACGATAAAAAGGTAAAACTTGTTACCTTTGAGTTTTCAAATTATGTGCTAATATGGTGGGATGAGCTTGTGAAATCTAGGAGATACGAATCATGAGGAAGAAATATGTGCCTACTTATTACCATAGAGATCTCTATCATCAGCTGCAAAGACCGACCCAGGGATCAGAATTGGTTGATGAGTATCATAAGGAGATGGAGTTACTCCTGATCAAAGCAAACATAGTGGATGAGGAAGACCAAACTATGGCTTATTTCTTTTGTAGTCTAAACAAGGAGATTGCTGATGTGTTTGATTTGCAACCATATGTTGATTTGGAAGATTTAGTGAACATTGCCATTAAGGTGGAAAGATAAAGAGGCCAAAGTAGATGGGGGAGTAACAAGACTGCTCAAAACTCCAACCACAAATGGGGTTTCACATGGAGTACCAAAGCTAATCCTAAAAGGTTTGATAAGTCTTCAACTCAAAAAAGCACGTTACCTTCTAAGAAATATCTAACTCTCATGGTAAAAACGAACCAGCCCCTAAATCTAATAGGACTAGAGATATTCAGTGTTTTAAATGTAAAGGGCTTGGGCATTATGCCAATGAGTGTGTTAATAAACGTGCCATGATACTAATGGGAGATGAGATAGTCTCTGAAAGTGATTCTGATTCTGATGAAATACCACCTTTAGAATATTGTTCTGATATAGAAATAGAAGAGTATCATGTTCAAGTCTTAGTGATATTGTACTTTAAATGTTTATATTAAAGAAGAGGGACTTGAACAACGTGAAAACATCATTCACACTCGTTGTTTGATAGGTGGTAAAGTCTATTACATGATAATAGATTCGGGTAGTCAAGTTGATTGTGCTAATATTATTTTAGTTGATAAATTAGGACTAGAAACTATTAAACACCCTAACCCTTACAGACTTCAGTGGTTGAATGATAGTGGTGAGCCAAAAGTAACCAAGCAATGTAAAATGTCATTTTCTATTGGTAAGTATGTAGATGAGGTTACTTGTGATATTATACCCATGCAGACTGGACATATTTTGTTAAGTAAACTATGACAATTTGATAGACGTATAATTCATGATGGGTATAGTAATAGATTTTCTTTTACTTTTCTTGGTGTAAAACATATACTTGTACCATTATCTCCTAAAAATGTATATGCAGGTCAAGTAATTATAATAATATGCTAAATTGGGTAAGAGAGGTGAGAAAGTAAAAAGAATGAAGGAAAAGAGGTCATCAGTAAAAAGAATGTTTCGAATGATCCAAAGGAGAGTGACTGCATGGATAAGGATAGTGGCATAGATCATGGGTTCTTGTATAGCAGTGGGTAATGGCATAGATCATGGGTTCTTGCATGACAGTGGGTAATGGCAAAGATCATGGGTCTTTGTTTAGATTTTTACTTATTTTCTTTTCCTAATTGGGCTAGGCTACCCTAGGGTATATAAAACCACTCTTTTTCCATATTGTGGACAGATTATGAATTATTCAATACAATTATTTTACGCAATTCTTCTTTGAGAGCTTAAAAGAGATCTTGGTTCTTGACATTGCATCACGAATAAGGTTTGATATTAACTTATATAGTTCTTATTCTTGCTGCTCTTAAAATCAATTAGTTATAAGTGTTTTTAATTGCATGTTAATTAAGGGTGCTTTAGATTGAAAAATTATTTTCTGAACTAAGTTATTTTTATTAGGGTATATATCGTTTCCTTAAAATCAATTAGTTATAAGTGTTTTTAATTGCATGTTAATTAAGGGTGCTTTAGATTGGAAAATTATTTTCTAAACTAAGTTATTTTTATTAGGGTATATATCGTTTCAGTCTCTAATAAGCTAGGGTTCCACATCAATTATGCCCTTTGTTCAAATTTATCTTTGTACGGTTTGACATTAGAGGTAAAACACAATCATCTAAAAACTTTTAAAAAAACTATAATTTAGGGTTTTTTTTGTTAAGTTTTGGTATGGTGTTTGCCAATTAAGGACAGAGCTAGGAGTGTAATTAATGAGGTGAATGGCAATTAGGATATCTTCTACCCAAAATCTTTTTGGGAGATGTGATTAGAATATTAAGGCTCTAGCTACTTAAAAAGATGTTTACGTTTTCTTTCAACTACACCATTTTGTTGTAGTCTCCTTTCATGCTTCTTCTCAGATTTCTGTGCTTTCTTTTCATCATTCAAATGAATATACTTTTGAGCCTTTTCATCAATTGGTAATAGTCCTTGCCTGGATTTTTTTTGTTAAAAGTTCCACGAACCTACTGTATTGGAATCTCTTCTTGATTGCTTCACAAGTTGTTTCATGATTCAAGTTATCTACCTGAAAAGCTTCCACATAGAATCTCTCCATATATCTTCTCATTGATTTGGTCACTCTACCTTATTTTCTACAGGTCTGATGATAACTTCTTAGGAGAAATGCATGTGATGAACTGTTATTTAAAAGCATAAGTTACCTTCTTAAAATCATGACCGGAGTTTGCAAGGAGGTTCTAATACCATTTTTGTACTAACCCAATGAGGGTAGAGAGGAATACTTAATAGAGAATTATGTAATTGATATCTTAAAGGAGCATGATTATACGAAAGTTGGCCAAATGACTGTGTGAGTCTATCTTTCCATCATACTTATTTAAAGAAGGTAGCTTGAATTTCATAGGAAAGGCTTCGATTAATTTTTCGGGAGACAGTGGGGAGATGTCTCAAATTTTGAAATTATCATCTAACTACTCTTTTTGGATCTTCCTAACGGCATCCATTAATTTCATATCCAGCTGACTCCTATCATGATTCTTAGTTCTTGTCCCTTCAGTCTCAGTGTCATCCCTGTTTTCTTTAGTGTTCACATTTTGGCTTTCTTGTGAAATGTCATCTCTTTCTTGCTTCTTTAAGAGTGCCATCAGCAATCTTAATTTTTCCAGAAGCTGCTCATGATTTAATGATTCATCTCCCGAAAGATTTTTCACACTAGTGAGGTTTCCATTGGTGCCATTGCTTATTCTAATTGCATTGTTAACTTTCATACCGTGACTAGAATTGAAAAGATCAGAGGCCATTGAAGGGAAGAGCTGAAATACACAATCACAAAATTTATATTTTTAGGAGAAATCAAAAGAATTCTCCACAGACACCAATGATGCTGCACCAGCTCCTTCATCGGATTTGGATATATAAAACAAGTAGAGTACTAGGTGATTGGATGGATAAAACCTCCTATACTTAAATTAGTAATGGATTTAAGGGTGTATTTATTAGAAAGAGTAAATAATGAGATAAGATTTGTGTACCTGGAGATTGCCCTTATAAAGTTGCTGGAAGTCTTATTTTCACGCGGTTTAGAGAATAGAGTTTCAATAGGAGAAAGATTCCTTATTTTTTGGTCTTATCTTGATGAGAATTGGAGTTCCTTTGGGACCAGGACCCTGTATTTTCAGGCTTAAATCTCCTTAATAGTTTCTATATTTTCAGGCTCTATGTTTTGAGTTTTGATATTCAAGTCTTTAAATTTAGGGCTTAGAGTTTTAGATTTTCGGTTTTGAATTTCGGGTTTCAGTAGCTATTCTATATCAATGATTTTATTTTAGGTAAATTATACTTTAATTTCTGAATTTTAGCGTAATTAACATATCGGTCCTTCTATTTTTAAAATTAAACACTTAAATCCATAAATTTTAAATTTATCCAACTCAAAGTCCCTCTATCCATATCTCTATTAATTTTTAGTTAATTAAATATGAAATGACAAAAAAAAAAACCATCTTCATTTTCCATTTCCTTCTTTCCCAACAGACTCCATCAGTGAGAGTGATTCCATTTCATGAAAAAGTTCTTTTATGCACCTTGCATAACGATCAACAATTGCAGTGTAAACAATACTCGAGATGGTACCCTTTTCCTACATCAAACTATAGAGTTCTATGGCCTGTACAAGACCATATTTGCAGAGCCCATCAAGCATGGCTACGGCATTTGGGATGATCTCAAATTCCTTATTCTCTTGAGCTTTTGTTTTGAAAGGAAAAAAAAAAAAAAAAGTAAAAGAGAACCAACAAATGCGAGAAGAAAAGGGAGGATGAGATGGAGGAAAAGGAGAGAAGATGACTGTAAAATTTATTCTATTTTATTTTAAATCTCTTTTGCTTTGGTTTCCCATCTCTCTGTCCTTTGTTTCTTTATTTTTCCCTCATTTGATAAATTTATGAATTTTTCATTTTATGTCTTGAATTTTTACTGCATAGTGGGATTATGAAGACTTGATATTAATTTAGATTCATATTATAAAGTCCCAGTTGAGTTTAGAAGACAACATCTGCAATAGAATGTATGGGTAGTTCCGAAATAATGAAGTTTATAGGAGGTCTATGGGATTGAGACACTTTGGGTTCTTTCAGTGTTGACTGATTAGATAAGTAATAACTATGTTGTGTAAGTGGTGATGGTGTTTACTCTTACCGATTGCTCCTTTTGTACAGGAAATCTTCTACGTTCTGGTGATATAAGAGGTTATCAATCCATGGCAAGAATGTATACTAGACTTGCAGCCTCGGCGAAGAAAGGGTGAATAGGTACAGTATTATGTTTGGTCATAAAAGCATGTTGTGATGAGTGTTGAGCAATTATGATAAGTGCCAAAATGATTTTCTGAACTATCTTTGAATGATCTAGCCTTAATTTCGACTGGTATAATATCATTTCAATAACCTTGTTGGGCAAAGTCTTTTTTTTTTTTCTGCTCTATTGATGTTCTTTCTCTTCATGATCTACGAAAGTTCAGAGTTCACCAAGATCAACTAGTTTAGGCCCCAGGCTTTAGACTCTATCTTAAGAGATTAAAACTTAAATTTGTTGAATATAAATTGTGCGAGGGAAGAACTTCTTGTGCTGCATTGGGAAGTCTGTCACAGTAGTGGAATACTTGACATAGATGGTCAAATCGTGGTTTAATTTAGGGAAATTTCCTTTGTAGTTTTTGTGGTATGGAGAAATACATTAGTTGATTTTTTTATACTAAATATATTAAAACGATCTTGATATTTTAAAAAACCTACTCTATCTTATATTTCCTCCGATTTTGAAAAATATATTAAAACGTCATTGATGTTTTAATATATCTACTTCCTCCATCTCATAATTTTTATCCATATTTATTTTTTTTGTTGTCCCAAACTTATTGTTCTATTTATTGACTATTATAATCTATTGCAATAAAAACTTGCAATTATAGCTAGTTTTGTTGTCCCAAAACTGAAAGAATTAAGCTATTGATGTTCTCTATATCAGTTTTCCTTCTAGTTTATATTTTATGAGGCTATGTAACATGCAGGCATGTTGTGGATCTACTTTGATCAGACCATTACGTTTGATGAAAAATATATGGAAAATGGTAAAGATGGTTAATAATAATGAATTTTTTGGGTTAGCATAGATTGTGCCTTTTCACCAGATTCCAGCTGAGTCGTTGATAATTAGGAGAAAAACATTGAAAAGAGGTGTTATATACACCGATCAAATAGGTTACTTAAATTCGAATATGACAAATAATGACAACATGGACATGGCAATTACACTTTCATAATACTTGGACGGGTTAAAAACTTGAAGCAAGAACTCGTTCATCTTAGTATTAATATAATTCACAAGAATAAATCTCCAACGTAAAACAGACGATTTAACAGAACAACATCAGTGCTTGAGGAACTTGTCGAACCAATCACTAGCTTCTTTCACCATTAATGCTGTCATTTGATGCCCAATTCCAGGTTGCGCAATCAGCTGCATGTTGTTTAATAAGGCATATAAAATCCAAAGAGAAAGATTTATTATTATAACTACTATGTACGCTGGAAATATCAAATAAATTAACTAACAACTAATGTGTGTGCATGTGTGTCTAGACCTATATCCATATACACACACATATAGACTAAGGAAATAGAATTTGTCCAGAGGTACAAAGAACTCTTGTTTAATTTGCACTGTACTAACTTCTTGATAAGTAGGGCACTATAACTTGGAAAATTGCATTTCTTTAGATCTTTAATTCAATAACATTTACCAATTTATCTTTTAATTAGTTCTATTTATTATATAAATATTAGTTTCTTTTATAATTTAGAGATAAACTGATGTTCGGAAGTTAATTTATATACCAAATATATTAATATCAATACTTTTTTGTAAGTGAATTCTTTGAAAATGTACTAGTTTAGAACTAGACTGGTAATAAGTGAACCCAAGTAAACATACTAGTTCATACCTTAAATTTATGCAGACAATGGGCGTCTGCATAACCGTTGCTTGCTCTTAATCGGGGAATCTCTAAACCTTCAAGTGGGCAACGAGGATCTTCTGCACCTGTAATTCCCAAACCCATAAATAAATAAGTATATTGAATCCCAAATTAACATTTACAATTAGTATTAAGGTTAACCATGGGGTGAATCGGCAAGGCTAAAGACTGATGAAATTGCACAAAACAAATTCTGCTGAAGATCAGTGAATAACATGACCCGTACATAAAAATGGATGCAAAGAGGAAAAATTTCTATGTAAAATTCAGAAATGCATGTTTGGAACACACGATTAAGTAATCATGAGAAAGTAAACATGCCATGGCATAAGATTCAATTAAAAACGCCCAGATAATTTCCTTTAAACAACCTTGTTACCGTGACTGTGATAAGAGATTGCTTTGGCTGATTAGATGGATTCTGAAATAACTTTCAATGCTTTCACAAGTGTATTGATCTGCCCTTGCGTCAAATTTTAAGGAAATTTAGCTTAACAAGAGTGACATTTTGTCTTCAGAGAGAAGAAAATAATTTTTACCATTAACAATTAGCAGCGGGCGTGGTGCAATGGCTGGAATTGTGTATGGTGAATCAAAGCTGGATGCCAGAAATGGTGCGATTCTATCCCAAACCTGGTAAGGAGTGTAAAGCCCTTAGAAATTGTCCATAAGAGAAACCTATGTAGGCAATTTGTATATGAAAAAAGAAAATGTGGCAATCATATAGGCTAAAATTGCTCGCTTTATTGAGTTCTAAAATTGAAAACTTGTTGATATGGAGACAAGCATATGTCAATGAAACAACCAAAATAAAAGAGAATGACAAAGGAATTTATAATCTTGAAGGGAAACTGTAACTTACCTTCTCCACCACTTCTTTATCAATTGCACTCTTGCCTAAATCTTTTTGAGCTTCTGCGATCAAAAAAGCTCTATCAGTCAGCCGTAAAAACTGCAGGAAATCCAGTCAAGGTGCAAATGTGCAACAAGTAGTTCAATGCTCAATGATATCAAGTTCCATGTTAAACAAACTACCAGTTATATGTCCAAGAATCATATTCAATAATAATAATAGTTGCATGTTTAACCAGTTTTCTTCTTGATTAATCATCTATTGGGTTTTTTCATAAAAAGTTTATCGATAAACGAGAGTGAGAAAAAAAAAAAAAGACAGGTTATTTCAACGCTTAGCAAGTTTGATAATGTATGCAGCTTCAGAACTGAACCAAATGCACCAAGAAACTACCATTAAAATAAGTACTTATTAGACAAAAAAAAGTTTAAATATTTACTATAATTTACATCACTTAAAATATATAATATTTTATTTTATTTAGAATATTATTAATTGAAAGTAAAATTTTCTAAATATAAAAATATATTTAATTTTAATATAAAATTTAAATTAAAGGATGTTTTATTAATAATATAAAATTTTAAAAACTATTGTAATTTATCATTAACATTTTTAAATTCAATTTAATTCTCCTAACTATGATAGTAGTAAATCGAAAAGATTTTATGTTTAAATTTTTTTATCCAATACCCTCCTAAAATAAAGATATGGATAACTAGAGCACAATTAAGCTAGTTGTTGCATAGAAATCCTAATCAGTAGATTTCGGTTTTCTGTTTATTATACCTTCAAATAAAGGCCTTATACTGTCAACTCGAGCTTGCCACTTATCATTGTCTATGGCCCAACGAAAACCCTACAAATGCATTTCACACAATGTGGCTAGTTATTCAATATGCATCTCCAAAACTTTTCCAAGTTCTATCATTTCACAGACAATACCTGCACGCCAATTATAGGGACAACCACTGAATATCTGGGTTCAGCAAAAGCAGCAAACCATGCATGCATTCCTGCATTCCATAAATATACAAAAGTTTATTAACAGAATGCATAAGCATAAATAGTCATCTTCTTCAACTTCAATTGACCAACCTCCCAGCGATTCACCAGTAATTCCAATCCTGGTGGGGTCTACATCCTCCCTCTGTGTGAGATAATCTGCCAGTTTTATCAAGTCCCATACCTGCAATAACCACACATTCAGTCACCAGATATGGAAAAAAAAAATACCCAGAATTTGATTTTAATTATTTCAATGATTTATAAACATAAAACCTTTAAAACCTTAAGTTTCATTACTTTATAGCCTCGATTGATTGGAGGACTGAACTAGAAGAATCCCACTGGTTTAGGATAGAATCCAAATCGTCTAGTATCCTCAACAAAAAGCTAGTTACAGTTCAGTTTTAACTATGTGGCACAAATAAAACAATAGATAGAGAACTTACCGTGTCATATATGAATGGCATTGTATCACCTCTTTTCCATGATGATATAAGAGCCTGCACTTTGTATAGCATAACCAAATACAAAAAATATATTAATGCTAAAATCAAACACAGAGTGTCAAAAATCATTTTCTTCAAAAGTCATTGCTAGGAACCAGCTCATTCTACTGAATACACAAATAAGCTGCAGAACTTAAAAAAATATTTCAACTATTAGAATCTGGGGCAGTACTTATGCTAAATAATTTGCTTTTCCCATGTTCCAATACAAAGAGAATAACCACCCATATTAAACTGAAATAAGTTTCAGGCATCATCTCTTACTCACATCTCGATAAGTGGTCTTATTGCCGGCACGTTCACCATGGTAGCGAGAGTCAATTGCAACGGCAACATAACCCCGTGATGCATAGGCCTAAAACAAGCAAAACAAAAAGAACAGTTTTTTTCCATAAAGTTCAGGCTTAATACACACCGAAAAAGAATTTCTAGAGAACTAATACGAGGAGACACCTCAAGCAAGGGCCGCAACCACTCTTTGCACTTGTTTGTGCTATGCAGGAAAACAATAGCAGGTCTTCTTTCTTCATTTTCCTTCATGCTCATAATTAGCACAGGCAAACGCCCTTGCTCTCCTGACTAAATTGATTAATTAAAAATCACAACATAACATTTAGAATTGACAAATTCATTTTAAAAAAAAAAAGCTGCAATTTACCTCAGTAATCAAATAAAGATTCTCCTCTTTCAACAACTCTTTGAAATTCTTGATCACTACTTTTGGACAAGACTCCATCGCCTGCCAAAGAAAAAGCTCCCGAATTCATCAAAATTCTTTAAAAAAATTTCATAGAAATGGAAGAACAACATGAATTTTAACCTCACTCCTGGTTTTGGGCAACGTATTATCCTGATACAACGGATCCGCCACCGGTTTTCCAATTTCTACAGACAGCGGAACTGCAAACCAAAGACCAAATATTCAAATGAGGAAATTAAAAGAACAAAAACAGAAGGAACTCGTAGGGACTCTGGTGTCGGTCTCACCGTTGGCGGATCGCCGGCTATGGAGGAGTTGAAGGAAGTCAAATCGGAGCTTCTGAGAATCGTGTGAGTGTGACTCCATTTGGACGATGGTATTGGTAGTAGGTTGAGAGGCTGCTTTGTTTATAGTAGTTCGGATCCCGTACTTATAGGAAACAAAGTTTGGCGGGTGAGCCAGGGGGAAAAGGAGCGATTTGAGAAGACACGTGTGCATTAATGATTGGGTGGAGGAGAGGTGAGGAAGCATCGGAAGGGTCGAGTAAGAGGAATTGAGCCAGTCGTACCGTTAGCCTGCATCACTTGTCTCTGACAAAATGAAGAAACGGCTTTATCGGATCTGCGCATGGAGTGGTGGATTGGAAATTGGAATTATTATGATAATTTAGAGGGGGCCTTTTCAACTTTGGCTTATGTTCAATGAAAAAAATATTAGAGAAATTTGAGAAGAAATTTATTAATCTGATAATTCATTTTAAAAAATATATTAAAATATTTTTTTAAAAAATATTAATTAATTATTTTATTACAACTCATAAAATATTTTATTATTTAATTTTTATAATATCAAATAATTCATTAGATAGCTGTGAAGTTTAAACTACCAGTTTTTTTTTTAAAAAACCTTATAACTATATAAATTTGGTGTGACTAAGTGCATTTATAATTTTAAAGTTTTATGAATATTAAATTACGGTCAAATATATATTAAATTCTTGCATTATTTCATATTAATTTATTAAATATTAAAATTATAATTATAATATATTAAATGCTTAAATTTATAAAAATTACAATAATTAAATATTAATTAACTATATTAAAAAAATAAAAAATAATTTAATATATTACTAACTGTAATCAAAATTTTACTAATTAAACTTTAATTTTTCATAAAATGATAAAAGTATACCTATCTAATTTTGTCAATTTATAAAAATTCAAAGTATAATTGTAATGATTCAGAAAAAACAATGTTAAAGTTTAAATCGACTTAAGGAGTCTGTAGCAAGCCTATTGCATATTTTATTATACTTGATATAATCAAAAATATAATCTTAACTTGATATGTGCATGCAACATAACTGAAAATATAAAACTCATATTAGAATTCTCATGAAAAACTTTAGTATAGTCATCATTACATACTTCAGCTTGGTCCAAATAAAACTTAAATTTTAAATTTTTTACACAATAAAATTAAGAACAAAGGGATTATAAAAGAAAATTCAGACAAAGCATAATTCTAATCCACAGTTATACTATTACATCAGAACTATATTATATGATACTGCTAACCTAACTCTGGTCTTGCAAATCTAGAGTTAGAGAAAAGGGATAAGTTACAAAAGTTTAAGGAAAGGGATAAGTTATAAGAGTTTAGTGAGCAGAAATATAATCATAAAACAATTTAATAATATACATGATCGTATGAATGCGTCACAATACAAATAATTCACATCAAAATAGACTTGTTATCAGTAGCCCTTCATAATTCCAATAGTGCTTGGCCCACAATGGGTGTTACTCAAAACTTCCTCTTAAATATTACATAACATATTCATAGTGTCAGGAGCGTAGAATGGGCAACTCTAGTCTTTCTCTTAAATAATACCAATGGTGTAAAATGGGCAACCCTACTCTTTCTGTATGTTAGAAGCATAGAATGGGCAATCCTGGTCTTTCCATATCCATCATGACATATCATAGCATGATCGAAGACTAGTAGGTCATCCAACATTCATCCACAACAACAATTAATTATGCAATGTATCATATTTGTAAATTCTAATGCAAAACAACCTAATCATATACACATGGTATTCGTGATACATGATTATGCTTAAAACCTTTGATTTATTTAAAATAATAGTTTAGTTTAGTTATACTCACCTTGACTGGCGCAAGCCTAGTTTTAAAACAGTTATCTCATTGCTGGCCTTTTTGGTTTTCCAAGTTTAATCGTACACAAATGGACTTCAATGAGAGATCAAATATAACTTTTAAAAATCTTAAAACTACCCTAAGGAACCTCAATACACATATAAGAAAACATGCAGGAAACGAGCTGAAAGCAGTTGGACAGGAGACTTTCGGTGGCGAGTTTGGCGGCGTAAAGTTCTTTACAGATCCGAAAGTCAAACTTTCGAAGGCACTTTTGGCAGCCAAAGATGGCTGCCTCAAATGCTAAACTTGGGTTTTTGCTTCATGCCAAATCCGATTCTGCTTGTACAATCTACCCTTCAAACGCAGCCAAACCAACACATAAATCTATAAAACTACTAAAAAACATAACTAGGGTTACAAAACGATATAGAAACAAGTAGGGGTGAGCAGTATTTTGTTTAAACCAAAAAAATCGACCGAACTGAATTAATTTGAAAATTCAGTTCGATTTTTTATTCATTTCGATTCAGTTCGATTTTTAATTTTAGAAATTTCGATTATTTCGGTTCGGTTTTGATCAGAAAAAAATTAAAAAAATCAAACCGAACCGATTAGTGATAATAATATGTTTTTTCAATAATATAGAGAAATTAAATCATATTAAGATTAAAATATTTTAATTAAATTTTAAACTAGTAAAAATAAAGTGTAAAAAATAAAAAATTTATTAAAAATCAAAACCGATCAAACCAAATTGAATCGAACCGAATCAGACCGATTCAGTTCGATTTTGATCAGAAAAAAATCAAAAAAATCAAACCGAACCGATTAGTGATAATAATATGTTTTTTTCAATAATATAGAGAAATTAAATCATATTAAGATTAAAATATTTTAATTAAATTTTAAAATACTAAAAATAAAGTGTAAAAAATAAAAAATTTATTAAAAATCGAAACCGATCAAACCGAACTAAATCAAACTCAATCAGATCTGTTCTATTCGATTTAGTTTCTGACCAAAATCAATTCGATTCGATTTTTATAAATACTAAAATTTCAATTTTCGATTTATTTGGTTTGATTCGGTTTTGAACCGAACCGATTGAATACTCACCCCTAGAAACAAGAAAAGGAAACACATGCATTCATTAAACATGGATTAAAGCACATATTCAAACTTTAAACCCAAAACACTTAAAAGATCTTGCATGCAAAATCATTGAAATAAAACAACTTGCATTTTCTTTACAAAAATTACAGGATTCAAAAGAGGCAAGAATTTGCTTACCTCTTTGAGATAAAACTACAACTGCAACAAGAATTTTGAGAGAGGAGAAAGAAATTTGAACACCTTCAATTTTAAGATATTAATCCAAATCTTTGATCTTCAAAATCGAAAGAAAGAATTATGAATTCTTTGAAAAGAAAAGAAAGAATAACTCAAAAACATTAAATGAGATGCTTGGACTTACCTCTATCTGAAAATAGAGAAATATTTCTCTCTTTCGGGTTGGAGTTCTTTTATCGGTGATTGAAAAAGTCACATTTGATGGTCGAAGTTTAAAACTAATCTAAAATATTTTTTTAAAAGTACGTTTTAAAATACTTAAAAATTCATTTTACAAAAATCTATTTTATCCTTCTAAAATTTCTGATTTTGATATTTTTAATTTCAACAGACATTCTGCCGGAAAGTTAGAATTCCAAAAGTTAGAATTCCAACACTAAATTTAATTGAGTATTACAATAATAGCAAAATTTAGAATACAATCAGTAATATATGTTTACTTTTTCTTATAATTATTGATATTATGATTAATTTATACTTAATTGTTATATTTTTTTATAAGTGCATATGTTGTACAGATTACGATTTTAGGTTAAGTGTCATAAGGCAATTCAAGCATATTCCAGCAACTTAATCATTTAAGCAATCAAAATAAACATTAAAATGTTGAAATTAAAGGGTTAAAAGAATAAGAAAAATGACTACTTCAATTTTTGTAGCGGTTCGGTGTGGAAATCTTATATCCGCTCTCTAATCAATTCACTTAAAAAAATACTTGTTCAAACTCTCCATAATAATTAATGATTAATTGAGGAGAAAAAATAATAATTAATATAATAAATACATTTCAACCAATAAGATAGAGTATTGGACACCTCTTCAAGTGGTTGTTGCTAACATTTCTCTTAAAACACATTTCAAATTAATTTAAATTTTGCACTGCAGTGATCTTAAGATAATTTTGAAAAGAAGATGTCTATTTTTGAACTTTTAAAAACTTAGTAGATTGATACCAATCTAATTTTAAATTTAGAATTTCTTGTTTTTAGACCTTTGAGAATTTCAATTTTGTAACTTGAAAATCTAATTCAATTGCTTTAAAATCATCAAATAGGATTTATAAAATATGATAATGTATGACATATAATTTCAACTAAAGGAGAAAATTAAATTTAAACTTGATAACTCTAAACTCAAACATTTTTATAAGAAATCATAGGAGCTACTTATACTAGGCCAATCTTGATTCTTCAAGTCTTTGTAAAAACTTAATCTTGTATTGTTCTTGTGTTTCATTGATTTTGGCTTTAAAAGCATTTGACTTAGTTGTTTATGAAAAATAATTTATATTTAAAAATATTTTTCGTGAAAATATTTTCTTTGTGTAAATTTTACACAAAAAATATTTTTTGTATAAAATGTTTTTCATGAGAAATATTTTTTAACAAGATAACTTATTTTTTATTATTTAATTTTAATTTAAAATAAAATATATTAATAAATTTATTTATATATGTCTTAACAACATCAATGCGTGAAAAATGATTATCTTTTTTAAAAAGAAAAAATCATTTTTCTTAAAATAGCCTAATTTTTCTTTTGATTAGAAAAATATTCTCTGTTAATTATTTTTTTTTATATAGTTCTAAACGTAAAAAATATTTTTAATAAAACAGACAGAATCTTATTTTATGAAAGTCTTTAATATTTAAAGTTATAGAAAGACACTTAAGAACAAACTCAAGCGATAAATATTAGAATAAGTTTTGAAATCATCATAAGAATAGTTCTTAAAGTTTATGGGTCAATGTATTATTTTATTTTCGCTCTTGATTTTAGCATAGCTAAATAATTGACTAATTTGTTGGTTAAGAATATGCTATAATATCTGGTAGCTTAAGGGGTGGGAAGATTTTCCCATCCACAACATATGATTATTAGGAAGGAAATATATATTTTTTAACTCAAAATTATTAAATAATTTAAATTAATTATTTTAAATTTATTAAAAAATAGTCTAAAAATTATTTGGATTAGTTTTAATTTAACCGATACTATTAGTATCAAAAGCAAATGGTATATATATATATATATATTTTCTAACTCAAAATTATTAAATAAATTGAGCTAATTATTATAGATCGAGAAAAAATAGATCTAAAAATTATTTAAATCGGTTTTATTGGAATATTACACATGCTCGTTAGCCTTTCTTTATTTCATTTGCTTGATGATTCAATTCTCATATCTTCATTTTTAACATTTCTAGACTTTTTGTAGATTGAAATTTTTGGATAGTTAAATAAAAAATAATTTAATTATTTTAATTGAAATTTAAATATTTTATAAATTTAGATATTATTCTTTAATAATGATATTATTATTATTATTTTAATAGCATATTAATTTTTATTTAAATTTTTTATTCTAAATTTTGATATTAGTGAACTTGTTCTTCATATGTTTTTAATTCCTAAATGATTAATTTGATGGTACTTAATGACATATAGTAGATTCTTAAATGATAAAGCATGATTATTCTAATATTAGAATGATTATACTAGAAAATCTTCTAAGACCCATTTATTTTCTGAAAAATATTTTCCAAGAAATTTTTTTTCGAATTTTCTTGCGTTTAGAGCATTTAGAAATTTTAGTCAACCGAAAATATTTTTTTGATAAAAAAAAATTATCTGAAGGAAAATGACCTCTTTTTAAAAAGAGAAATTTATTTTTCACACCTTAAAGATATTTAGTAAGACCTCTCTATATAAATTCATTAATAAATTTTATTTTTTAAATTAAAATTAAGTAATAAAAAATAAGTTATCCCGTTGAAAAATATTTTACATTCCCACAAAAAATATTTTTCAAATACAAGTTATTTTCTATAAGTAAACAGAGCATAATAATTTGTGTACCAGTGAGTATGGGTGATAGCTACTAAAAAGATTTTGTTTTGGTCTATTTATATGGGGTAAATTTCACCCATTATCCCTCAATTTATAATATTGTCTCCTAATTTGAATTTGTAACATAAAACCCCTCAAATGTTAAATTTTGTAATAAACAAACTCCTCAAATTTTAGATTTTGTAATAAACAAACCTCTTAAATTTTAGATTTTGTAATAAAAAGTCCAAATTACCTCTTACAGTCTATTTTTCATTTTTTTATCCGATATGACATATTTGACGTGTCAAGGAATACATTTAAATATAGAATTCTCTCTCCTCTACCTCATTAATATGGTTTAAACTTATAGTCTAGAGATAATACTATTATATCATTAAAATTAGAGGGATGATTCTGTTAATAGTTTAATACGAATGATCCCTTGCTTATTCCAATTGACTAAAACAGTTTCTCTCCTTGGCTATAATAAATTTACAACTCTCCCCAACACACCGATCTTACAATTCTCCTTAATGTAACCACATGCTAAAAAGTGAAGATATTACAATACAGTGGTCATCATCTCTCGTCAAATGGACTTCCTTTGTGTAGATGTGATGAAGAAGTAAAAAATCACGACTTCGTGGATAAATGCACATTTTAAAAAGAGATTTTATAGTTGCAAAAATTATGGGATAAGTAAACAATATAAAAAATCATCGGAAATAAGTTTGGGCTACTAAATTTGGAAGGATTTGAGTAAATATATTTATTTTATGAAATTTTTCCTATATATTGTAGAAATCTAATTGCTACGATTTTCTTTGACTAGGTGGATTCTAAGTTATCTAGACTAAGTTAATGTTGTATTTATGGGCTTCATTAAAAGAATTGAGCTTGAAAAAGAAGAAGAACTAAAAATGAAGAAGGAGAGAGAAATGGAGCTTGAAATAGAAAATGAATTTTGGCTTGTGTTTTCTATTTTGTTTTGAAAAAGTTTGTATTTGGAAGAAAGTGAAAATGTATTGGATTGAAGATGATAATTTTACTTTAAAAGCTTAACAGAATCATCCTTGTACTTTTAATGATGTAAAAGTATCAGTATCGTTCTTAAACTATAAGTTTAAACTGGATTAATAAAGATGAAGGGGACGAAATCTTATGTTTAAATTGTTGAAAAAATAGGATAAAATAATAAAATATGAGTCGTGTTGGACACTGTCCTTAAGGATTTATTTTGTAATTCCCCAAGATTAAACAGGTTTTTCTGAAATTTAATTTTCAGGATCAGAACAACAAGAATTTATCTCTAATTTATAACCCAGCAAAAAACATAGAGAAAAGAAAGAATAAAGTAGAAAAATAGGAGTGCATTTCTTTGTAAAAATAGATGCTATTTATAGTGGAAAAAATGACTGGTGTAAACGGTTATAAAAATTTTAAGATAATATAATAAAACCATAATGGTCAGATTTAATATTAGATTTAAATATCAAATCTGTAACAACAAAAAAATCTCATAAATAAAATCTTCAACAATCATAAAATCTTCAATGACTGTAAAATCTTCAACAATCATAAAATTTTCAATGATCACAAAATCTTTTAAAATCTAAACTAATTTTACAACAATCCTCCGTATATTTTAAAAGATTTTTCATTCCTGGGTTTAAAAATTTAGTGTATATATTTTGAATCTGGTGTCTTTTAGACTATGAACCAGACCTAGATTAATAAGACTTAACATACAGAGTAATCGGTGAAACTTTTGTTTCTATGAACCAAAAACTCTTTTTTATATGCTAATATCTCATCAATCTCATAACACTCCACAGATCTTGTTGTCAACATTGTTTTGCACTAATAGGCCATGCGCGCACTTGACAATTCATAAGTGCTCTAGAGATTATGCTACAATCTCATAGAAGCGGCCCCACTCCACACTTATATAGGTGATATCATCAAGTGTATACTACGATTTATACACCACCCATAAAGGATATGAATATCATTAAAAGTTTGTATTTCATCCTCTCATTAATGCAGTCTAGCACTTCTCACACCATAGGAAGGGATAACGATAAATAGTGCTAGCAGAACTAACAAGTGACTTATTATTATCTATATGAACTTTTTTCATGGGATCTCCAATCACAAAGGTTGGGTTTCTATCACTGTTAATTTCAAATTGACTCAAATCTCATTCCCCTCGATGTTTCATCTATTAGTTTTCTCCCCAAATGTTTAGTCAAAGAATCGGCCAAATTCACTTCTGACTTCACATAATCAATGGAAATAGTTCCATCTTTCAGCAGCTGCTTAATAACATTATATCTCAGACGAATATTTCTATTCTTACTATTGAAAGTTTTATTCTTTGCAATGGCTATTGATGCTTGGCAATCACAACGCATTGATATAGATGGTGTTGGTTTTATTCCTAACTGAATATTTGCTAAGAAGTTTCTTTGTCACTCAGCTTCAGTTCCAGCTAATTCCAGAGCAATAAACTCTGACTCCATAGTGGATTTAGCAATGATATTTTATTTGGTTGATTTTCATACAATTGTACCACCTCCTAGAGTGAATACATAACCACTAGTGGATTTTATCTTATCTAAATTTGAAATCCAGTTAGTATCATTGTATCCTTCTAATACAGCGAGAAATCCATTATATAAGATATCATAGTTCATGGTACCTTTTAAATATTTTATTAGTCCAACTAATTTAGCTCAATTATTGTTATTGGGATTATGTATATACCTACTCAATCTACATACAACATAAACTATATCAGGTCGTGAAAAATTCATTAAATGCAACAGACTCCCAATGATCTCTGCATATTCAGATTGAGCAACAGAGTCACCTCTACTTTTCTTTAATTGACAGTTAGAATCATAAGAGGTATTCACTGGTTTGACATTGAAATGTCCAAATTTCCTTAGAAGCTTCTCAACATAATGCTTTGTGATAGCATTAAACTATCATTCTTCCTTATGATTCTAACTCCAAAAATCACATTTGCCTCTCTCATATCTTTCATATCAAATTTAGAGGTAAGAAAAACTTTTAATTTACAAACTATATCGTAACTCGTACAAAAAATAAGCATATCATCCACATATAAACAAATAATCACAGATTCATCATTTACACATTTTGTATATACACACTTATCAACTTCAACAGAGGAAAAATCAGCATTCAACAAACCTTAGTTAAATTTCTCATGCCACTGTTTGAGGGCTTGTTTTAAATCATATAATGATTTAAGAAATTTGCAAACTTTATTTTCTTGACCAGAAACAATACAACAATTAGATTGTACCATATAAATTTCTTCTTCAAAATCTCTATTTAAAAAAGCTGTTTTAACATCCATTTGATGAATAACAAGTTTATATATAGAAGCTAAAGCAATCAATACTCTAATAGAAGAAATTGTAGCTACAGGAGCAAAAGTGTCCTAATAATCTATATTTTATTTTTTAGAAAAGGCTTTTGCTACTAGCCTTACTTTACTTTTCAATTGACCCATCTAAGTTATATTTCCTTTTGAAAATCCATTTACAACCAATAGATTTAGCTCCTGGAGACAAGTCTACTAAAGTCTAGGCACTATTTTGAGTAATAAAATTAATTTCAGCTTTAATTGCTTCTTTCCAAAAAAGAGATTTAGAAGATTTAATAGTTTCAAAAAAATTTAAAGGTTCGTTTTCAACAAGATAAATATAAAAGTCATTTCCAAAAGAAGTCTCTTTTCTTTGTCTTTTATTTTTTCTTAAATCTTCATTATTATTTTTAAAATCATTTTTATAAGTAGTTTCATTAGGTGCATGGAAAATTTTCTCAAATTTTAAAGGAAAAAATATGTTCAAAAAACTCAACATTTTTTGTCTCAATTATAGTGTTACAATCAAACACATCACTTTTCAAAATAAGAAATATATATGCAGCACTATGTTCAGCATAACTTATAAACATGCAATTAAAAATTTTTGAACCTATTTTTTATTTTTAAGATCAGGAAGAATTACTTTAGTAAGACACCCCCACACCTTTAAATATTTTAAGTTTGGTGTATAACTTTTTCAAAGTTCATAGGGTGTTTTATCAGTTTTTTTATAGGATATTCTATTTTGTAGATGACAAGCATAATAAAACTTCCCCCAACGGTTATTAGGCGAGGAGAAACTCATTAATAAAGCATTCATCATTTCTTTTAATATTCTATTTTTTTCTTTCCGCTACTCCATTGGATTCAGGTGAATAAGCTGGAGTAAATTATGAATTATTCCTTCTTTTTCACAAAAGTCATTAAATAAGATATATTCTCCACATTTATATGATCTAATCCTTTTTATTTTTCTATTTACTTGATTTTCTACTTCAACTTTATATAATTGAAATATATTAAATGTTTCATCTTTGTTTCTAAGCAAATATACTTTAGTATATCTAGAATAGTCATCAAAAAAAGTTACATAATATTTTTTACCACCTCTAGTCTTAGTTTGTTTCAAATTTTCCAAGTCTATGTATTAAACTAAGCAATTCAGATTCTCTATGTATAGTTGAACATGATTTTTTGGTAGACTTAGATTCTACACAAATCTCACATTTATTTAAACATGTATTACCAATGCCAGATATTATATCAAGATATTGTATTTTTTTAATATAAGAAGCACTAACATGTCCTAATCTAGCATGCTATAAATCAAAAGAATCAAGCAAGTAAGCAGAAGAAGATGCATTTTTATTTGTTATTGCAGAATTATTGAGAATAAAGAGTCCTTGATTACAATAACATTTTCCAATAAAAATGTCATTTTTAGTCAGTACAATTTTGTCTGACTCAAAAGACACCTTAATCCCAGCCTTTTCTAATAGAGCTATAGAAATTAAATTAGCTCTTATATTAGGTACATGAAGTACTTCATTAAGTGTCAAGGTCTTGCCAGATGTGAGTTTGAGAAAAACTTTCCATTTACCAAGGACACTTGCAGTTTTAGAATCACCTAAATACACATGTTCTTCTCCTTCCCCCATTGTAGTGTAGGAGGTAAATGCATTTCTATTTGTACAGATGTGCCTAGTAGTACCAGAGTCTACTACCCATTCTTGCACTTATAGCCTGCAACAAATTTCTCATCACAATTAAAGCATAAACCTTACGCCCAATGCTTTTGCATCTCCTCCCACGATAAACTTTTCATGACTATTGTGGGTTTAGCTTTGATTGTAGGTCCTGAGTCTAGAGGAAATCAACTAATCATTTGCAATGCCTTTCGTTGTCTTATGAGTTGCTCGTCTCTCATGCGAGCTAGGCTGATTGCGTCTTTGAGTGTCTTTGGTTTGAACATGTGAATGTCGTTAGCTATGTCGAGTTTGAGTCCACCCACAAACGTCCCTACCAAAGCCTTTTGCATCCATCCTCACATTCGATTCCCTAGTTGCTCAAATTCTTGCTGGTATTCATGCAAGGAGCCCATCTTTTGTACCTTAGATAGTGCTTCATCAAAATCTTCACAGACCATTGGACCAAATCTTGCCCACAATTCCTCATGAAATATTTCTCATGTTATTTCTCTTCCCTCCTCCTCGTAAGCCTGGTGTAGCCACTGCCACCACTAGTTGGCTTCTCTCTCCAGGTGGAAACAAGCTAGAGGAACTTTTTGTGGTTCTGTGGTGCTTTGGTATTCAAAGAACTGTTCTACTTTCAAAAACCATTTACTAGGATTGATGCCAGAAAATCGAGGAAATTCTAGCTTAGCTAGTTTCAAAAAGAACATTTATTGTCTGCCTACATGGAAAGTTCAGGTTTCACTTTGTTAGCTATGGGATGGATGAGCAGGGGCTAATGTCGTGGCTTTTGGATTTGCGTTAGCAGGGGATATTTTGCTAGAAAGGACTACCTCAGACATTTTGTTAATTACAACCTCCAACTGGTGTAGCTTATCTGCTACTCCTTTTTCCATTCGGTTAACACTAGTCTGCAATCCTTCAAGACCTAATTCTAGATTTTTTATCCGCTCTTTGTTAGTAGCCATGCTCTAATACCAATGATAGGTCCCAGTCAGAATATAAGCTGAGATTTATAACACAAAAGAGAATTCTACATATGGTGAGAATGTAACCAGAAAATTGTATTTAAGTTCTTCTTATCCTTTCTATAAAACATGAAAAGTTTAAATACAAATAGGAAACCACTACTCTCCTATTTTCTAGGCCACTAAATAAGAGATATAGCTAAATAACAATAAAGACAAAAAAAAATAGAAATGCTTCATCCTATGTACAGATCGTGTAAACATGTCAAAATGGATAAAAATGAAAATGGAGCCACAATTTCTGCATGTTAGCACGTTGCCTATGCATGTTCTGACATCACGATCCATTTTCTTGCACAGTGATCTTCAGGTCCTGTATCATGGGTTCTTGACTAGTACATGTGTTGACCTTCGAGGCTTATCATTATTACTAATAGTGCAAAGTTTATTGTGCATAGCATTATTATTGAACAAGTTTAGTATTAGTTTCGAAAGGAGAGGCACATGCTTTATTAAGAGGGATTCAATTGGCATTTTTTTTATAGGTTTTCTCTACGTGGAATATGAAACTTATTATGCAATTTTATCTAATGCCCTCTAATAATCTTTGAGTTATGTGGAGTGGGATATTAGGATATTAGTGATATCTGTTTTACAAGTTGTTTCACGTCTGCGATAATTTTTTTATAAGTGCATACCATAAATTAACTTTTAAGCTGATACTATAACAAGATTTTATTTGAAAAGACTGTTATCACAAAATTGTATATCTTTGTAGTTTGTTTTTTTTTCAAATGTTGTGCTAATTCTATTATATTTTATAGTCTTATTATGTAATTACTTTGCAGGTAAAAAAATATATAATTAATAATCAAAATAAACATATAATACTAATAATAAATCGTAAAAAAAAAAATCTAAACATTATACAAACATTTTATTATATGGTTACATTGGATATTACCTAATCAATCTAATATGATTACAAACAATATATTTAATGCAATTTGACACACTTGCCTTTTTAAAACATTTTGACGGATAATTTATTTCTTTTATTTAATATTTTTAATATTTAATAAAATAATATTTTATGTAAAATTTTCACATTAATTTTAATTATGCATAAATTTAGTAGTATATAAAAATATGCCACCTAGTTATTTAACATTAAATAAAGAGACAATATTTTAACTTTAGCTAATTAATATTTTAATAAAAATAAATAATTTTTGTAAAACAATGTAATGCTTAACTTGTTATATAAGTTCATAATTTAAGTTTTAATAAAATAATAAAACTAACTATAATAAGCTAATAATTTCTAATATAATTTGGGTTTTATATTTACTAATTTATCATTTTTTTTAATAATTTAATTTAAACAGATTAGTAGATTAAAGTAGATCGGTTTGCCAAAACAGATTGATGGTAGTAGTTTGACACGTAATGCAAATAATCAAGCATGTAACGACAAAATTATTCACGCATCATAAAATGGATACCGTTTATAATATGATTTCAACATAAAATAGAGAAATTTAGAACGTTTTTAAAATTTAATAAATTTAAAGAATAGTCTTTAATTAAATTTTCATTAATAAATTAATTTTTAAATTTATTTTCATTTAATAAAATGATAATTTATTAATAAAAAATATATATTACTATTAATTAACATTAAGAGATATATTTTTTAATAGTTAAAATATCTCTTTAAGTAGTTAATTATTTTTATAATAAAATTTTTTTTATTGATTATTTTAATAATAAAAAGTTTGAGAGACCACTATATATCTTAGCTTTTAAAGATGGATAAACTTATCAATTTTATTCATTATTTTTTTTTATTTTTTATTATAATAAATAATTTTAACTTTTAAAATATAAAAATTAATATTATGTAGCTATTAAAGTTAATAATTTTAATTTAATTTTTCTTAAAAATTGATTTCTATGTTGTGTAAATATAAAAATTACAGATTTAAAAATTAAAAATTAATTTTACACTTAATTAAATTTAAAAATTGATTTTTATACTTTCGAGTCCATCTAAATTATTTTTATAAATACAAAAACTTTTATAGTTAATTAAAAATTAAAAATTAATTTTTATACTTACAAATATAATTTAAGTTCAGTATAAAAATTTTCATATTTATAGAATATTAATTTTTATATTTTAAAAAATTTTAAAACTTAAAATTATTTATGATATAACAGATAAAAAATAATAAAATATAATGAATAAAACCAACGGCTTCACTGATCCTCAAAATTAAAATAGTAACCATTCAAATTTTTATTATTAAAATAATAAATAAAATTAATTTTTTATTATAAAAAATATTAGACCATTTAAAAAAATATTTTAACCACTAAAAAATATATAATATCTACTCAATAGTTAACTTACAATAATATATATTTTTATTAACGGAATAATTATTTTATTCCACGAAAATTAAATTTAATAATTAATTTATTATCAAAAATTTAATAAAAAATTATTTTATAAATTTTATTAAAATTCAAGAACGTCTCTATAAATTAACCATATAAATATAAGCTAAATATTAAAAATTAATTATTCAAATTAAATCAAAATAGAAAAACAATAATAATACCACAAACTTTTAAATATGTGATTATACACCTAAATTTTTATATTTAGGCATTAATATTCTTTATTATCATTTTTCCTATGGAGCGTATTAAAATAGTATTGATATGGGTTAATTGATTAATAATTATCATAACCCTAGTATTATGTGTGGATATGTATATTATCTTTCTTCTGCAATTTACAAAGTCACCCTTTCCAGTAAAATTTCTTGCTGAGCAGAACTTCAAGTGGGAAAACGTCAAAGAAACAATGACGGAAAAAATTTCTTCAAACTCAAGTTTGAAACCCATAAGAGTAGAACTTAAAATGACTGAGCCGCACTCCAAAATTCCATTCCGCTTGGGCTAAGGTTTGGGTCACCATCTCCTGTAGCTTCAACTAAGTCAAGTCCAACTAAATTTGTATTTAGGGAGAGATTTTTTTTTTTTTAAATAAAGTTTTTCTTTAAACTTCTAATACCTTGTAAAATTTTCTATCCATCTGAAACAATAAAAAAATATACAAGTTTAAATATCACGAAAAACTTGCTTTATAAAATCTTTATCTTATTTTAGAAAATTTCATTTTACTTAACCTTGTAAAACAAAATCCCTTTCTCTCAAAGCGTTTCCAGATTTATAAACCCCTAAATAAAAAAAACATGGTTTAGAGGAATTTTTTTTACTTATCTTTTCTTTTTGTTTTTCCTTTTTTTTTTCATATCAGGATTTTTATTAGCTCACTCATTTCTCATTTATGTATTATCACGCTTTCTACGAACTAAGATAGCATGGTTTACTTAATATCACTTTTATAAAGTTTAAATGTGAAGTGGAAAGTTTTTAAAATTTAATGTGCTACTAAGTGTTTTAGATAAAGTTTACGAGTAAACTTATGCATTTAATCTTAAAATTATTAAATATAATTTACCTCATAATAGTAAAAAAATTAGCTCATTTGCATATAGCTACAATGGGAGCATTTATGTTCAATCTGGTTAAATAGGAATATTTAGACTCACAAAAATAATTTATCATTAAAAGAAACATCACCAACCATCTAAATGAATTATTTTTATATAATTCTTTATTAATTCCTTGAGAACAGCCGGAAATGGTTACCTCATTGCACAGGCGGATGTATGTTATTCTGAGCAACTTTCCTCCCATTTATCTCTTACTTTCTGGATTAATCTCTCTATTTTTAACAGGTACTGCCAGACATTACAGGCAGATGCTGTTAGAAGCAGAAATTGCAGCTACAGAAGATTTTGCATCTTCAATACTGTAAGCCTTCTTGTAATGTTCTATTCATTTCCAGAATATGTGTTCTCCATCTCTGCTTGTTCTTGTTGGTTCCCTATTTTAAGCCTTGGCTGATGGAGTGCAATGTTTCTGCAATGCAACAGGTACTATTCTTGTTATGTATGTAGATAATATCAAAATCTCAAATCAAAGAATCCATCAAAACCTCCTGATGAAGTGAAAAAGACCCACTGTTTCAGAAATTTCTTTTCCCGTGTTTAAGTGTTTCAAAGAATGTCTCTCTCTCTGTGTAAAAGAATCTTCTTTTCTGTAAACCTCAGAATTGTTTATATAAAAGATAAAGAGTCACTTGAGAAGACTTTCAGTAGTTAAAAGGACTCTCATATATCAACCGGCCAATGTGTGAGAACTGCATAGACCCTAGGCTGAAAAATTAACACGGGGAATCATATGTAATTGCCAAGTCAATCTAGTCTACTGAGAAAAACTTCATTTAACTATTCAAAAATATTTATATATTCCACGAAGCAACAAAACCTTGCAAGATGACCTTTTAATAGTCAGGTAAACGCAAGTGGCCTTAGATTAACCAGTTACAGGAGATAAAATATAAATAATTTCCAAATTGAAAATCTTACCTTTCATGCTCCCACAAGCGATGAGGCTACTGAGAAAATTCTGGAACCTGGTCAAAATTAGCCTTTCTTGCTCAGCATAAACATCGGAGCACTCATGTCCATTAGATGATATCTGGGTTTTGTTTTGAGAGAGTACTCCCATCCGTATTGGTGATGCAGCTTCCATAAATACTATTTCTTGTTCATGGCACATCAAATCAATTTCTGGTGATGCTGGCCTTCCATTTTCCAGATCAACTCTATTTCCTGGAGCATCATTGCTCTCTCTTCCTGTTTTGCGTCTATCCATACAATCATCACTCAAAGTTCTACGGGCATAATTTCCATGTCCGCTATCTCCCCTCCCTTGTGTGGACGAAGCTGAATTAGATTCAAAACTATGATTGTTTTCTCTCTCAGGTTGCCTATCCATTTTGCCTGATAATGTTGAGTTACAGATTTAGAAACAACACAAGTTTAAGAATAAAAATAACGGGACTGATTTAAAACCTTCTCCACTAATTCAGAGAAGCAAAACACAGCCTTTATCACAAACTCTTAAGGAGATTTTTCTCCCTACATTACAGCAAGAAAATCTTCTTTCCTTAGCCTCACTGGCCCCTTCGCTCTTCGCTCTTCGCACTCAATCTAAAACTGTCTCCCAATTACTCCCTGATAACAAACTGAATCTCCATGGCTATGTAAATATACTTGGGCAATCGGTATGCATCTCATAGAATTAATTAAACTTAAAACTAAGATTAAATTTAATTGTAGTAATGCGTGTAAATGCTTGGCAATTTTTCATGATTATTAAATGGAATAAACTGGTAACAGATCATAGTGAAACTTTCCAAAAGGTACTTTGTGCATTTTTAGCGATGTTGGCTCAAACAGTAGAGAAGGAAGCATAAAAAATTACAGTAGTAATATCTATCCCAATCATGTATTTCATAATAATTTTAAAAGGGGACAAGCCACTAAGAATTATTTGATTGTTTGCTTTTATATATTAATCAAAACCTGCAAGTGCCTTTGTGGTTTCTTGTGAAAGTATGACCAAGAGAGAGCATATCTCCTTCACATCATGTGGTTGAAGTATGCCTGACAAAGGGGACCTGCATTCATATGAGTCAATATTAGTCCGTACTTGAGAGAGCGAGAGAGAAGTGAAGTTTTCCATGAATAATGTGAGAAAATGATACAGAAAAGTGCTTACTTGTATGTGAATTTTGAAGCCCCCGATCCAGTTGCATAATGTGAAACTGGGACAGAGGAAGGAGAAGAAGTTGCAGATATTTTCACATGATTTTCCTGGTTGAAAGGACAAAAAGGAGAAACAGGAAAGTGGAAATGAAAAATAATTCAGTTTTTTAACCAAAGAACAGTTTTGTAGCTAAACAGCAACTGATGGAATAATAAAATCAACAACCTTAAAAAAGAAATTATAAAAATTAAAGCTTCCAGCCATTTTCCAAGACTATTCAGCACATTAATGACAAAATCAACTTTAGCTTAGATGAGTAAAGCCTGAACTACAAGAACATGGATCAATAGACTGCAAACTTGAAAACAAACTTTTTGCTCCATAAAGGACCATAAAATCAAATAAAATCTCTTGTGACCATAAATGGAGGGTTCAACATGATATTATCTAAAATAAACCAAATAAAAAGAAATTTTCTTTCACAAAAAAAATAAATGGCCATAATGATCAAATATATTTTTCATATACACAATACCTGTTGGTATTTTTCGGATTGATCTATAGTTACACTGCCTAAGAGTTCCTTGCTTTTTCTCTTCTCCAATGTTACAGGGGTAACATAGCCAGCTGATCCAATGGCCCCATTAATGGCTGCATTTGCTGTTCGTTGCATGCAGGCTCTGCCATTATGATTGCCATGAAAGAGAGACCTCCTTTCTTCACTTCCTACAGAATTCTTGCAGTCCATGCATTTGCAATTGTCAGAGCACAAAATATTTGCTTGGAAGCACTCGCAGTACTTCTTAAGACAACCTGATTTCTTGCACTGGCATCCTTTATTATGCTTTCCAATCATTTGAGTGTCCATCGTGTCTTCCTGGATTTAGTTTTAAGACGTCTTAATTGCATGCAAGTCATAATGACAATGGATAATCAACGTATGAAATTCAAAATAATTTGCTAAGTTTGTTTTTTTGTGCAAGGAATTAATACACTTCTCACTTCTTGTTCTAGATTTTTATGCAGAGACAAACAACTTGCTTTATCCAATGCCTTGCTTCAAAGTGAAAACATAATAGATAGAGAGCACAGCTATCATTTAATGATATAGCCTTTGTAACATCTAACTGAAAAGGAATAGAGAGAACCCGATATCAAATAAAAATTCCTCATGCCAAGCCACTGATTGAAAGTGGAATTTGTGCCATAAGCTAAAACCAATGAGAAATAGTTAATGAAAGGTACTTGTATATATGATTTTTTTTCTTGTTTCCTTTAAGCATGCTTAAGCAGCTAAATTTAGCAATTGAAAGTCAAACAACAGCAACTACTCACTATTTGATCAAATCATAGACTAGAGATATTGAGACATTATTAACTCAAATTCAGAAGAGTGTGATACATACTCTAGCATCCAGAGAGCCATGTGGACTGCCAGCAATCTTTGGTCTAAAGGCATTTGGATTGCGCTCTAAGGTAGCTCCAACAGCCTTTTGCCTAGCATCCTCGTTCTCCACATTATTATAACAATTTAAGCAATTGCAACCATTACAATGTAATCCAGCAGCAAAGCACTCACAATACCTGAAAATTGCAAAGGCTTCCTCCTTTTAACAGCAAAGAGAAAGATATATGAAAAACGTGGTAATATTGCAATGTGATGGTCAAAGAAGAATTTTTAACTGCAGCTCTGCAGGAATATGTGAATGGAAAAAAAGATTACTGTAATTGAATTATGTTTTAAAAGAAAATCTTGCATATACTTAGTTGTTTACAGTAATGGTTCATAAAAAGGTCAACCACAGGAGAAGATAGGAAAAAAATTGCATGCAAACTTTAAAGTATGAAAAAAGGAGTGGGGAGTGGGAGGGAGGGTGAGGGGAATGAACTGGATAGTGCAGATCGATAGGGAAAATCAGTCAAGCATTTTTTTTTTTTTTTATAGTGGACATTCTAAAAAATTTATGAACTATGCAGTCTTTGTAGGTAACTTGTGTCATTGACCCATTGAGCATTTTACAGGTTAAAATCCATAATAAGACAAGCACAAAAAACCAAACTTAATCCTGTAAATGCATGCAAAAGAGAGTTAAGTGCTTACAACTTCAAGCATTGTGAATTTTTGCAATTACAGCGCTTTATTTTCTTAGGAGTACCATCTTTTGCATCTACATTATTTCTTGGACGTGATCCAGGAGACTCTTGCTTGCTGAACAAAACACAGTTGCACAGCAGTTAATATAGCAAACAGACCACTGATGAGAAAAAACAAAATAATAGTCACAATGGTGGATAAGCAAGATAAATAAATAAATAAAGCAATGCCAACAGAAATTAATTAACAAAGTTTAGATTGATTAATTTATAAACCCTCCCTAGCATCACCATACACAATCTAAGCACGTAGTAGCCCCTCAGAGTTCTATACTTCTATTTCACGAAAATTTCTTCAATCCAACCATGATAGTTGGTCAATAGCTGACCATTGTACATACTGCTGTTGTATTATAAAATTTCTCCAATTTCACAGTGTATTTGCGAGCTTCAAACAGAGCAACTCAAATTCTTTTTCTTAATTTCTCCAATTTCACAGTGTATTTGCGAGCTTCAAACAGAGCAACTCAAATTCTTTTTCTTTCAAATGACCAAGATTCTATACATTTGTATCAAATATCTTTGTTTATCCTAATCACTTTTTATGCTAGAACTGATTTATCTTCGAAATTGAGTGTACGATTGAAATCTTCCGTCAAATGAATAAGAGAAAGAAACTCACGCCAGCGTCAATGTTGTCAGCGGAAGATTCTCTGCGGGATGAGGAATCCGACGCGCCACCGGCACTTGCTCTGACCGAGCATGAAATTGAGCCATTGCCGACGCCTGCTTCGGTGGCGTTTGTAATTGAAAATGCGAAAGTGGCTGACGTTGAACCTGCTGAGGTGGCGGCTGTGGTGCATGTGGCTGTAAATTTAGATGTGGTTGTGGCTCCTGAGATGGTGTTAAAGCCACATTCGCCGATGATCTACAAATCGCCGTAAACTCTAACTGCCGCGCCAATTTTTTTGGCGCAAAATCTGAAATAGCTTCACTTTGTCCCATCAATTTTAAAATAAATCACCAAAAAAATTTTTTAAAAACAATGGCCACGCAAATCTCAGTCTTTCAATTCAAAATCTCAAGCTAGAACAAGCATTGAAATTCAACCAAATTCAAATCCGCACAACAATCAGAGCAAAACGGCATGCTCGAGCTCAGCAATGGAGTTAGTCTTTTAGATTAGGAAGCTGAGTTGTGGGGTTCTTTTTTCATAAATGGAATAAATTATCTGTGGTATCTCCCTCGTCAGTTTTAAATTTTAGTTTAGTATCATCGGAGGGCAGGATGCGGCTGGTGAGTGATCAAACGGATGAAATTGAAAGTGTTTTCATTAACGGCTGAGATTTAAGTAAAAGCGTACGATTAGTCAAGAGCCGTTCGATTAGATAGAAACCCTTTTGGGCTTTTAGGTATTTGTCCTAGGAAAGCGATGTTGGAGAATTTGGCGGTAATGGAGTCTGAATGGGATTTTGCTTCCGTAAACACGTGTACAGTGATAACTAGTTCTGATTTTGACTCGCAGTTTGGATCGGATGGTTGATAATTGAAACTTTAAGGATGAGAAAGAAAAGTATATGGCGTTGACGCTTAAAGGTTGAAAGGCTCATTTTTTAAAAAATATTTTAAATAATTATTAAAATTAAAGCATGTTTATAAAAAAATACAAAAATTTATAACTTTTTCACACTTGTATTTTAAATTTATAATTTTATATAATAAAATTAACCTTTTCATATTTAATTTAATTTTAATCATTAATTTAAATCAATTTTAATAAAAAATTATTATTTATATATCATACCACATAATATTATTTTTTAAAAAAATTTGTTACATAAAAAATAAATATTATTTTATATTTATATTTTAAATTTTAAATTTTAAATAATAAAATAAATTTTTTTAATCTATCACAAATATAATTAAAGCATTAAAATAAATATAAAAAATTAATAAAAAATTATAATATAATCCCTAAAATTTATATTTAACTAATAAATAATTTGATTTCAACAGTGTCATTTTTATTAAATCTCGTTATTTAGATTCTTATTCTAATTCTTATACATATACTATAGATTCATAAAAATCTAAAATGAAAAACAATTATTGACTAAAATATGTATAATATTTTATTTTATTTAATATTATTGATATTAAGCACAACTTTCACTTAATAAATTAATAAATTAATATATATTGCACTCCGAGACTTAGTCTGGTGGAAAGTGCATCCTTGTAATCTTGTGAGGTCAAAGGTTCGACTCCTCCCACCCCTTATTTCAAAAAAAAAAAAATTAATATATATTAAAAGTATATATAAATTTATAATTATGTATAAATATTTAATAAAAATATTTAAATATATAATATTATAGAAATTTAGAAAAATTACTTTTTAGTTCCTGAAATTTAACGAAATTAACACTTTTATATCTTTATTTTGACGACCCAACACTTAAGCCCCTCTGTAACATCCTCTGGGCCCACACCATTGAATATTGTCCGCTCTGGGTCAAGGGATTGAAACCCTGTCTTCCCTCACGGGTTTGTTTCTGAGTCAAGAAATTTACTACCATGTCTTCCCAAAACGCGTCCACTGGGGTCTCTTGGGCATAGGTTTATAAGGCCCTCTCCCTTTTAATCCGATGTGGTATACCTTTGATCCACCTACATGGGATTCCTTCCCCCATAAGGCCTGAGCGTCCTCGCTTAGCAAATTGTAACATCCTCTGGGGCCACACCAGTGAATATTGTCCGCTTTGGATCAAGGGATTGAAACCCTGTCTTCCCTCAAGGGTTTGTTTCTGAGTAAAGGGATTTACTACCCTGTCTTCCCAAAACGCGTCTACTGGGGTCTCTTGGGCATAGGCTTATAAGGCCCTCTCCCTTTTAACCTCTTTCCGATGTAGGATACCTTTGATCCACCTACATGGGGTTCCTTCCCCCCATAAGGTCTGAGCGTCCTCGCTTAGCACACCGTACTCATGAGACCCAGGCTCTGATACCAATTGTAACATCCTCTGGGCCCACACCAGCGAATATTGTCCGCTTTGGGTCAAGGGATTGAAACCCTATCTTCCCTCACGCGTCTACTGGGGTCTCTTGGGCATAGGCTTATAAGGCTCTCTCCCTTTTAACTTCTTTCCGATGTGGGATACATTTGATCCACCTACATAGGGTTCATCTCACCTATGCCCGAAAATAGAGAGAGAAAACTCGCCAATTTTCGGACAAGGCTCTTGTTTTAAAGTAATCAAACTTTTTGAGAACCCCGTGTAGGTGCAAAGGTATCCCACATCGGAAAGAGGTTAAAAGGGAGAGGGCCTTATAAGCCTATGCCCAAGAGACCCCAATGGACGCGTTTTGGGAAGACAGGGTAGTAAATCCCTTGATCCAGAAGCAAACCCGTGAGGGAAGACAGAGTTTCAATCCCTTGACCCAAAGCGGATAATATTCACTGGTGTGGGCCCAGAGGATGTTACAATTGGTATCAGAGTCTGGGCCTCATGAGTACGGTGTGCTGAGCGAGGACGCTCAGGCCTTATAGGGGGAAGGAACCCCATGTAGATGGATCAAAGGTATCCCACATCGGAAAGAGGTTAAAAGGGAGAGGGTCTTATAAACCTATGCCCAAGAGACCCCAGTGGACGCGTTTTGGGAAGACAGGGTAGTAAATCCCTGGACCCAGAAACAAACCTGTGAGGGAAGACAGGGTTTCAATCCCTTGACCCAAAGCGGACAATATTCACTGGTGTGGGCCCAGCTATCATGCTAGCATAGGGATGGCTCCTTATGAAGCTCTATATGGGAGGAAGTGTAGGTCACCGGTCTGCTGGGAAGAGGTTGGAGAAAGGGCCTTGGCAGGACCAGAGTTAGTAGAGATCACCAGCAAGGTAGTGCCCATTATCAAAGAAAGAAAATTGAATTTTGAAAGAAAACACCATGGAGGAAAAAACCAGGTTCGGCCGCCGAACATGGTGGAGTTGCGGAGGCTCTTTTGGCCCCCGAAGGTAATTTGGCCAGCCACCTATAAAAGGCTCCCTCTTCGAAAATGGGCGAGTTTTCTCTCTCCATTTCCGGGTAAGGTGAGTCTCTGTCTCCCCTTGATGATCTTGTGTTTTTCCTTCAAGTCTATCGAGATTTTTATGAGTTTTTATCTTGTTTCTGAAGATTTTAAGCTTAAATCGAAGTTTTTAAGCTTGGAGACTTCCGGAGCTCGTTTCCTCCTTATCTCCAAGTTTGGGTCACGCCTACCTTCGATCTTCAAGAGGTAAGTGTAGATCCTCATCTTTTTGGATTGAAACCCTGTCTTCCCTCACGGGTTTGTTTCTGGATCAAGGGATTTACTACCCTGTCTTCCCAAAATACGTCCACTGGGGTCTTTTAGGCATAGACTTATAAGGCCCTCTCCCTTTTAACCTCTTTCCGATGTGGGATACCTTTGATCCACCTACATGGGTTTCTTCCCCCCATAAGGCCTGAGCGTGGGTCAACATTACATACATCAAGCTTGGTTCAACATATAACATTATTAAAACATTTCCATAAAGATCATGTACCATAGAGATTTACAACAAACATTAGGGCCAAGCACAAAACTAAACCATGAAACATTTCTCTACATTACATTACATTACATCATTTCACATTATATGTCCACTACTAATCTATTACACTTAACACAACCTTCAACCTTAACGACTTCCCAGTCTATCCTGAACCTGCAAACCTAGGGGGTTAGGGGAAAGGGGTGAGCTTCTAAAGCCCAGTGAACAGAACAAATAAAACAATTTAATATTATATGCTCTCATGAAATGCATCACAACACAAACAATTCACATCACAGATGGACTTATCACCAGTAACTCTCTACATAATCCAATCGTGCCAGGGCGTAGTGCAGGCCACACCTGGTCTTTCTCTTACATATAACATATCATAACATATCCAATCGTGCCGGGGGCGTAGTGCAGGCCACACCCGGACTTTCTCTTACATATTACCAGAGGCGTAGTGCAGGCCACACCTGGACTTCCACATCATAACATAGCATATCATATTGAGGGCTAGTAGGTCATCCAATATCCATCCACATCAACAGCAAATTATGCAATGCATCATATTCGTGAATTCTAATGCAATAACCTATAAACATGGCAATCATGATGCGTGAATATACTTAAAAGTTTAGTTACTTTTAAAAATAAAAGTAGTTCTGTTCTACTCACCTCTAGCTGACTCTGAAACAGCTAACACTGCTGGCCTCCTCGGTTCCTCGGGTCCGATCCTACACAGGTGGACTCAAATGAGGGACCAAACATACTCTATAAAAACTCTAAACATCTCTCCAAAAAACCCCTAAAACATCATAAACATGCATGAAAAAACAGGCAAAGGAAGGCTGAGCAGGGGACTTTCGGCGGCAGGTTCGGCGGCCGAAGGTCCCTCCAGAGCTGAAAGTCAGGCACTTTCGGGGGCAGGGTTCAGCGGCCGAAAGTCCTTCCAGAGCCGAAAGTCACAACCTTCGGGGAGCAGGTTCGGCGGCCGAAACTCCCCTCCAGAGCCGAAAGTCCAACTTTCGGGGGCGAGTTTAAGCGGCCTAAAGCTGCCTCCACAGGCAGGTTCGGCGGCCGAAACTGGCTTCGGCGGCCAAACTTGGGCTCTCCCAAAGAGCAGAACTCGATTCTGCCTCTCACATCCAGCCACCAACAACCTCACAACATGCATTCAACTATTCTAAAATATGCATAAACATATCATCAAGCATATAGGGGCATAAAACTAGCCTAAACCCCAACAAACATCACATTTAGCATGCATTTATCATTAACTAACATAAACCCTAACATTTTACATCTACTCTAAACATGCATTAAACACCCTTAAAACCCCTCAAAACTTACTTAAAACATAAAAGAAGGTGAGGATCTACGCTTACCTCTTGAAGATCGAGAGGAGAGGTGATCCAAACTCGGAGATTGGGAGAAATCGAGCTCCGGGGGTCTCAAAGCTTCAAAAACCTTGATCTTAGCTTAAAAACTTCAAAACAAGATGAAAGCTTGTCAAAAACTTGAAAGATTTGAAGGAAAACATAAAATCGACCAAAGGAAGGCGAAATCTCACCTATGCCCGAAAATAGAGAGAGAAAACTCGCTTATTTTCGGACAAGGGGCATTTTATAGGTGGCTGGCCAGACCACCTTCAGGGGCCAAAAGAGCTTCCGCAAGCTCCCCATGTTCGACGGCTGAACTTGAGGTTCAGCGGCCGAACTTGAGTTTTCCTTCCTTAGTCTTTTCTTTCAAAGCTCAATTTTCTTTCTTTGTTCAAACCGTAAAAACATATAAAAACATTTTAGAAAACCTTTATTTTACCCTTCTAGAAGGCTCCGACATCTGAGAAATTTCGGTTTCCAACGGAGATTCCGCCGGAAGGTAGGAATTCCGACACTGGAGTTTAGCCGGGTATTACATTCTTCCCCCCTTAAGAACATTCGTCCCCGAATGTTCAACAAACAAACACATGCATAGCATAAACATAAACACATAAACACAAACCTTAAAAGAGATAAGGGTATTGCTGGAGCATAGACTCCCGTGTCTCCCAGGTGCATTCTTCTATATTATGGTGATTCCAAAGGACTTTCACCATCGGGATTTCCTTGTTCCTCAGCTTTCTAATCTGCGTGTCCAAGATCCGCACCGACTACTCAACATAGGTGAGATCTCCTAGGATCTCCACATCAGGCTCATTAATAACCTTGCCTGGATCTGACACGAATTTTCGTAACATGGAAATGGAAAACCGGATGGATTCTCTCCATTGAAGCAGGTAGGTCCAGCTTGTACGATACATTCCCAATCTTCTGCAAGATTTTAAAGGGTTCGATGTACCGTGGAGCTAGCTTACATTTCTTCCCAAAACAAATCACCCCTTTCATAGGAGACACCTTGAGCAACACCATATCTCCCTCCTGAAACTCTACATGCTTCCTGCGGACATCTGCATAGCTTTTCTGTCAACTCACAACAGTTCTGATTCTTTCTCTAATAATGGGCACTACTCTGCTGGTGATCTCTACTAGCTCAGGCCTTGCTAAGGCCCTTTCTCCAACTTCTTCCCAGCAGACAGGTGACCTGCACTTCCTTTCATACAAAACTTCATATGGAGCCATCCCTATGCTAGCATGATAGCTGTTATTGTAGGCAAACTCCACCAAGGGTAGATGCTGCCTCCAAGAACCGCCAAAATCTAGCACACACATTCTGAGCATATCTTCAATTGTCTGGATGGTCCTCTCTGACTGTCCGTCAGTCTGTGGATGGAAAGCAGTGCTAAACTCTAGCCTGGTACCCATAGCATTATGCAGACTCCACCAAAACCTGGAGGTAAACTGGAATTTTATCACAGGTTAAGCTTGGTGTATGAAAAGTTTAAAGTTTTTATGCAAATGTATGATCATGTATGGGATTTTATCAGATGTACAGGATGTATGTTAGGCTTGCTACGGGTTCCGGCGACCTTAAGTCGATCTGAACCCTAACGCCAGTAGCGGTCCGGTTTCCGGGTCGTTACAGTAGAAGTCTCCCTCAGGCCATTATGGATGCTAGATAACACTTGAACTACCAACCAAAAACGTCTACTAGTTTCTATCGTATTAAAGGTGCTAGAGTGAATATAGCTAATATCCGTATTAGGAAGCACATATTTATATAGCCAACTAGCTAGAAAGCAGCTAAATAAACATCTTGAGAGCTTCAACATCTACTCGTGGTTCAAAAAGGGGCCTACTCTACCCTTAAACACGAAGAGATTTCTTATCAATGGTTCTAGATGGATTATAGATTTTCTTAAAATAGCTGATCCTCCTCTTACCATTTCGCTTGAAATGTGAAGCACTGAAAATAAACCCTTAATCTAGTATGTGATTTTCATCTCATAATGACTGCCAATCTTGTGACAATTCTTGAGGAAGGTAAGAAATAAGCACTTGTAGCTGCAAGATAGATATAGCTTGCCACTTTGATCAATGCCTTTTAGTACTTCAGCTAAAGAAATAACTTCATTGTAGAAAGAACCACAATTAGAAAAGTCACCTATTGTTTTTCAAGTCCCGAATCTATATGGATTTTTACCCACCAAGAGTATAAAGAGTGTTAGTTGAAACATTCCAGTACTTGTAAAAGAGTTGTATAACATTTGGATGGTAATCATAAGGGAAGCAAAGTCTATATGGCATGGTAGAGTTGTACGCTCTTTAAAATATTCTTATTGTTTGCTAACATATATTCAACTCGTTTTCAATAGGCTTTCTGCTGGAAAATATAGAAAACGGCTTCTATGAGACTTTTTTTCTCGCAAATAAAATGTTGCAAAATCAACAAATTGTGAATTGAATGCTTACTAGAGTATAATGAAAATTGCTGGAAGGATGCCTTTGAACTCACAATGAAAAAAAGAGTGAAGTCAAAGATCTTGCTTAATGCCTTTAAACTTTAACTTTATAGATGAGGTAGTACATTAGATATAGGCTATATAGCAGCAAAAAAATCAATGATAAACTTGTAAATATCAAGAGTATAATCTTCTTATAAGTCTTCTTTATTCAAAATGACAAAGTTGAAGTTGGTATACGAAATAGAAAATTTCTTAAAAACGATTATGGTAGAAACTGTAAGTGTTGAAGAGTTTGAAAGTTTTGAAGTCAAGGTAAAGGGATATCTAATAGTTAAAGAAACTATAAGATATATATATATATACTGCAAGTAAAGAAAATAATAATAATAAAAAATTGTAATGGTATATAAAACGATATTAAGAAAAAGACAAATTGCAATATATAGCTGGAGCTTCAGTTGGTTACATTTTCGAATAACTAATTTGATGCTCATGTTCCTAAACACAAGCCTCTGAGATAGCAAAATTTTCAGTGCCAAACTTGAGAAGCATCATGCAATCAGTGGCGGAGTCAGGAGCTTCCCTTTGGTAGGGCATCGGCTGTGCCGCTGCGACACCTTCATTCCCCTTCAAAGTATTTTTCGATTGCCGGTACGGCACGTGCCCCTTGCCATACCTTCCTTCCGCCCCTGCATGCAATATATAGGTAGGGGCGTGCAATATATAGGTATTAAGAGTGCATGTTTCTTAAACACTGTAAATTTAATTTGTATTTGTATATAAATCTTTAAATTAAAAGGAAATTGACATATTTCACTTATCCAAAATGCAAGATTGAAAAAAAAAATCTCAAATAGGAAATCTACTCCTATTTAAAATAATATGTTGTATTATTTTTTAATCATAAAAAATGAAATTAATATTTTTTAAAAAATAAATTAAATTATTTTCTTAAAAATATTATATTTAAATAAAATTTAAAGTTTTGGACATGTTTATTAAATAGATAAAATAGTTAACAAGTCTCGAGGTACTCTTTGTAAAAATAAAAATTTTTCTTTTCAATTATAAATTGTCATGTATCCGTTAGCTTATAATTTTTATTTAATAATTTTTAATTAAATTAATTTTGCTAAATAATTTTTTTAAATATTTGAGTTATAAAATAATTAATTATATCATATTACTCGTTAAAAAAATAAAATTATTTTTTTAAAATGATGACATTTGTTGATTACGGACCCTTATTTTCAAATTCTCTACAAAATAAAGAAACTGTAATCCTCGTATATGAATGAATAAACTCTAAGTCTTAGATCACAAAAACTTTATCAAAACTACAAACTACTAACTCTACTTAATTTCTCTAGCATCAATATTATCAAATTTGTATATTTTTTTAAATTAAAAAAGCTTTTTTTTATAAATTAAAAAATGAGTTATTCGAACTTTTGAATCACTCAGGAAAAATTAAGAGATTGAAAATTTTTTTTTAGAAATTCTTTATTAAATTCTATTTTATTGTCTTTAAATTTGAGATATAAAATTTGTATATAAAAAATGAATACCCCATTCATTATCACTGTCCATAATTGATCCAACAGGTTGTTCTAGCTGTTTTTATTTTTTCGTTGTAATTTGATACATTCACGCACGCACACATGGAGGAAGAATCGCATTCTTATTTGTATTAGTATTTTATTTTATTTTTTTTCTTTCACCTTTCATCTATACATAAATATTTTTTGAAAATAAACTATAACAATTTTAATATAGTATTATTGAAAAAATTTATTTTATTATTTATTTTAATATATTATGAAGAATACTACATTTTCTTAAAAATAATCAAGTATACCACTTTCTCAAAAAAAAAAAAAAAACGAAATATAATAATTTTAAATGGTCAATTGCACTAAAAAATTTGAATTCTGTGCCAATTTTCAATTATATCAACTTTCTCCATTTTTCTATAGAATAACTAAATTTTTGAGATTAGTAATTATATCGGAGTTTTTAAATTAATTTTGATTAAAAAGAAATTTATCCACCTTTATGGGTTTATAGATTTTTTCTTCACCACCGGCAAGTCCATTTCATTGATGATGACCGCTGGATTTCTCCATCCCATCACGAGACCGGGCCAATAGTAGCAGTCCACAAGCTCTCGAATAAACCGGACCCAACCCGTTCATCCTCCATACTGGACTTCTATTTAAGTCACTTGATCAAACCAGCCCAGCCCAATTCAGCCTTAAAATCAGACCTTCCTGGGTTCCGATTCTTTTTTCTTAAATTCGGGTACGGAAAGAAATGATTGTTGGTCTAGTCATTTCTCAGCCTTATCCACTCATGCGCCGAAGGGAATTAAATGCTTGCCTGACACAGAGATGGTCCTGAGATCATCTATACGTACGAACCTGCAACAAGGGGTAGGTGATCCTGTAGCGGAATAGTCATCTCGCGTGAGGAAAGGAAATAGTATAAAAGGGAAAAAATACTCTCCTCTAGGGCTAAATTTTTTTTAAAGTTCACAAACCTATTGTAAAATCCTATTTTTTGAATCTCAGATTATTAATTGATAAAAAATTTAAAGTAATCTAATTGCTACCTTAAAAAAATAAATAAATTCAATTTCAATCGACACATAATAATCGACTCTACAAAAGAACTGTTCTAATAGTAATAATATAAAAAAATATAAATGTTACATTTTTTAAAAATTACATTGTATTATTAAGTACTTTCAGAATTTGACTGTCCAAACAGAAAACAATGGAAGCAAGATTATAATAGCATGAGAAGATTAACTGAAATTTTATATAAGATTTTTTGTTCTGTTAAGTTATAATGAAATCACAAAAAAAAAAGGGTAATAAAATAGAATTAATTATTAATTAAAAAATTTATTCATGTGGCAATTAATTTAAATTAAAAAAATATCATGGATAATTTTTTTTTATCAAAATTTATTTACAAAAATGAAAAATTTATTTAGAAAAATAGATATAATTGAAATTAATATCATAAATTCCATTATTTTATACCATAATTAAAAAAGTGATATAATTAAAAATTTAAATTTTTAATCCAATAGCCTTTTAAAAAACTATAACACTTTGTCTGTCATTATTATTTCCTTATTTACCACATTAACATTTTTATTTGTACAAGTATTTCTTGTTTTTTTCTTCAACTTCTATTTATACATAAACACTACTGAAACAATTTTTTTTAAAAAAAAAAACTATATAGTATTATTAAATATTTGTTAATATATTAATTAATTATTAACAATACTGAGTTTAGGGTTCAGCATTCGGTCGGTTCGGTTCAAAACTGAACCGAATCGAATAAACCGAAAACCGAAATTTTAGTGTTTATGAAAACCAAACCGAACCGATTTTAGTCAGAAACTGAATCGAACCGAACCGGTCTGATTCGGTTCGATTCGATTCGGTTTGATCGGTTTCAATTTTTAATAATTTTTTTATTTTTTACACTTTATTTTTAATATTTTAAAATTTAATTAAAATATTTTAATTTTAATATGATTTAATTTCTCTATATTATTGAAAAAATATATTATTATCACTAATCGATTCGGTTCGGTTTTTTCTGATCAAAACCGAACCGAACTGAAATAATCGAAATTTCTGAAATTAAAAACCGAATCAAACCGAAATATATAAAAAACCGAATCAAAATTTCAAATCAATTCGATTCGATCGGATTTTTCGATTTGAACCGAATACTGCTCACCCCTAACTGAGTTTTGCGTTTAACTTAAAATTCTAAAAGTAGATGAGACTATAAATCTCATCCAGCCTAGCAGGTACCGTATCCAGAAAGCTGGATGGGATTAATAAGAGACTCGAAGTCAGCAGGTTGCTTTGTGTCATATTTTTCCTTTAAAATTACTATTTCATTTTTATATTATAAAAATTATTAATTAAATTTTTTATTTTAAAAAATATATTAAAATATTTTTAATATTTTAAAAAATTTACTAATTAATTATTTTAATAATTATATCTATTAAATATTATAAAAAAAATTTTAAAATATTCTCCATATAAAAAAATAATTAATAGAGTTCTTATAAAATTTAAAAATTAATTAATAAATATTTATTATAAAAATTAATTAATAAAATAATAAATAATTAAAATTAAAAATAAAAATTTAATTAATAGACTTTTTATAACGTTAAAAATATTTTAATATATTTTTAAAAATTAAAAATAAAAATAAATTTTTTTATAATATAAAAATAAAATTTCCTCTCTTATGATAAATAAAGAAATGCATTCTTTTTTACAAATACACTAGAAATAGTAATGGATTATGACTATAAATGTAGGACCCATTAAAAAATAAAAATTATAAATAATTTAATTATTTTTTATTATATTTTTAATTTATTTATTATGTTTTGTGATTTTAAATAATTGATTGATGTGAAAATATTTAATTTAAAAATTATAATTAGTAAATTTTAAAAGAGTAATATGGATTAAATAAAAGAAAAACTTAAAACAGCTGGAAAAAATTTTAACTATAAAGCAGATTCTAAATGCAACTGATGGGTGTTATATTAGAATTATCTACGGTTAAACCCCACGCTCTTAATCTATCATAGATGTGAATTTTAGAATTCCCGTGTTTGACTTCTTTTACGCTATCACAATAATAAACAAATAAAAGAAAACGAATGGGATAATGAATTTGAAATTCTGAACCTCATGATTTATCAGATAAACACTCAATCATTGAGCTGCTGCCCAGATCAAGTGTGGTTGAGGAATTTAATTGATGACTCTTTTGAGAATTTTTTCATGTGGTTGAGGACAATGAATACCTGCAGACTCTAGCTTCTTTATACACAAGCCCTGTTCTGCAAAAATACCCATTTTCTGGGCTACAGTGCTTGTCTTCTGAGCATATACATTGCCCCTCCAATGCACAACCATCTCCTTTCACAGCTTCTTTCCCTGACATTAATATCTCATCTGACCATTCACTAGAAAACATGTTTTCAGGATCTAATAGCTTCTTTGCTGCAAGAAACTTGCTAAGATTAGGATTCTTGCTCTGCACATCCAAGAATGCTAGGTTCCTATTCTTAGCCCAATGTGGTTTAGCCCCATATTTGAAGAATGCCATTTGTTCTACTTCTTCCCAGATGTCTTGGTTTAATCTTGGAGTTGAAGGATCATCGGCACGATAATAGTTAAAATCAAGAACCACTGAATCCTCGGATTGTCCAAGATATGCCTGAGATGCCTTGATGAATCTTATCAGGAACCCATTGTAGATATCAACCCCACAAAAATTTTCTGGTTTAAGGTCTCTTAGTTTTTTCACATCTTTGATGAAATCTACAAACTTTGAAGCAGGAAATATTGCTGTTGTTTCATAAAAGAAGAGCCCATTAATTCTTGGATCCCAAGCACAAGAAGTATCGATTCTTGCCTCTGGGGAATATAAACAAGAACCTGATGTCTGCATTTTTCCCTGGTGACCCACTACTGGATAGCCAGTAAAGATTAGGCTATTCTTCAATCCATTGGCTACCAACTTCTTAAATCCCACAAAAGAAATTGCCAATAAGCACTTCCCACTCACATCCCTTGCTTTCTCCAATGATTTCTCTGCATAGTTTTACATTCTTTATGAGTCAGAAGTTGACAGCAGAAGAAAGAGAAGATGATGAGGGAGTCATAAACAGTACCTGCTGCTCTAGTTGACTTTGATACCAGAATTGAGTTGGATTGAAATCCAAGAAAATCAAATGCTCCATCACCAGAGAGATTCACAGGAACTCTGAAATCGTATCTATAAACAGCTGTTTTCCTTGACGGGTACCAAGTAATATCACCAAATTCATATTTCTTCCCATGATCTATGATCATATCCTCTATATGAGCATCATCTGTGAAATTGTATGTGATGCTTCTTTTGAATGCAGGCTCCAGGGACAACTTCACCTGTTATTGATTTTCAGGTTATAATTCAGTAAAATTCACAAGTTATGAAGCTACAAAATGATGCATTTAGAACTGACCTTGGAGATGACGCCTAGCATTCCTAGAGATACTTTGGCTGCCTTAAGCAGAGGATCTTGGGCTCCAATTCTGATAATTTTTGCATACCCTTCAGACTCCTTTGCAGGGACAATAAGACTAAGGCCAATGACATGATCATGAACAGCTCCACCTTTACCCCACCATGAGCTTCCATGTGCTCCAGTGCTAATAAGTCCACCCACACTCACACCCTCCCAATATGGAGCTGCCACCAAGCTCAATCCAGCTTCTTCAACTTTATCAATCAGCTCACGCAGACCCACTCCAGCATCAGATGTGACAGCTAAATTAGCCATGTCAATTTCAATGCCAGACTTATAATTCAGTGTGCTTATTAACATCGATCTCTCATTCCCTGAACCAGGACAAGCAAACTTGGGAATTGTGTGTGAAAATCTGCTAACCACTTTAACCTTGAGTTTATTTCTATTAGCATATGCAACAGCCAAGCGTAGTTCTTCTTCAGATGATGGGTAAGAGACATTAGCAACGTTACAAGGCTTCCGATCATTCCAGACGCCGTAGGAGTTGTAAAGGGTGCAGCCAGAATCGTTGCATCGAACAGGTGGTGGAGGTGGCATGGCAAGGACAGTAATTGGGTTTAGACCCCAAAGGAGAAGAAGGTGCACGGCACCAAGAATATACCATGAGTAGACCATCGATAAGGGCCCTGGAAATTCTGAATCCTTGCAATGGCCGACAAGTTTTCGATTCAGAAAGTTGCAAAATGGCAGGCAACTTTAGCTTCCTTTTTAATGAATATTGTAAGGACGTAATCAATGCTTAGAAGGAAAATAAAGAGTGTTCCCTAAATTTTTACGCTAAGTTGTAGATTTTTTTAATGTGTAGCACGCGGATACAACTATGAGATCAATGATTTTTATTATTTTAATATTTGAATAAATATGAAAAATCGCATCTAATACATCTAAATAAAATTGGTAAGTATATCTGAATAAATATAATATAATTTTAATTTTAATTTTATATAAAACTCAAGTTAATAATTATTAAATTAAATTTTTTAATATAAAATATTACTTATAGTGGATTTCTATCGTAAATTTTAAAAATATTTCATACTTTAAATTTAAATTTTTATCAGAGTACATTAGTTTGATTAATCTGTATGTATCCGCACACTTCTTCTCAAATATTAAGGGCTTCATATTAAAGTTTAAATTTCTTACCGTTTATAAATTCTAGTATAAATATCTAATTTAATAATTATGTACAAATATTTTTTTTGGATTTAGCTTTCGCTAATGTGTTCACATTGTTAAACTTTGGAATTAATGTGGATAGATAAGAAGACTGTGCCGCGGACGCAACATACTTAGAGTGGTCTCCCACCACTTCTCCTTTTCAACAATAAAAATTCCTTTACCACTGAGCTGACTTCATCCACCGTTTGAAAGCCTTTCCAATATGCATTTCTTACATTCATGCAGTTATGGATTTGTTTTTCTTTTTCTTTTTCTTTTTTCATCAGAAATTTGTATATGATGCGGTATGTGATCTTAGTTGAATTTCAGTTGTTTTATTCATCAATCTGCAAAAAAAAAAATTACAAAATAAATAGTTTCTAAAAGTTTTCTTTTAATTTCTTAATTCATTATTTATCAAATGGATGTTGAAAAATAATTATTTGTCAGCGTTAAATTTTTTTATTTAAATGGAAATCGAGAATTAAAAGAGTAGAATCTGAAACTTTTACTCATTTACTCAAATACATTTACCATCAGATTAAACATGTGAGTGCAAACTTTCACTTATAATATTTAAAAAATTAATGTAATTATTACTCTTTAATTTAATTCATAACAGCCAAATTTAATTTTTTGAAATTAATTTACTAAGTTATTGTTGGTTTAATTTAAACACCATAAATTATTTTTATTGAGTTATTGAAGTAGTCTTTTATGAATAGTTTGTTCAGAAGAAAATTTCAAATTATGTATGTTTAATTATTAAAATAAAATTAAAAATATAATAAAATATACCAAACAACATATGCCAAATAACGCTAAATTAAATTAATATGTAAATTAAAATAAAAAATTTAATTACAAATTTTAAACAAAATAAATTGTGTAAAAAATTAAAGAATTATTATCAATTTAAATCTATACTATATATAAATGTTTGAAGATGGGAGGAATAATAAGATTTTCATTTTTGCCCTTGGAAAATTATAATTTTATTTTATTTTATTTTTATTTAAAATTTAAAATTTGATTGATTTAATTATATTAATTTTTTATTTAAATTCAAATTGGTTAAAGGATTATTTTAACATCTAAATTTTAAGATAATTAATATTTATTATTGACGCAAGTTTCTCTAAGTGGTCGTTGTGACTCGATATTCTCGTTCTTTTCTCTTCCTTAAATTTAACTTATTCTTTCCCCTTCTCCATAAAAGACGATCTGCGTCAATTGACTATCGATGAAGAAAAAGATGTTGTTGTCCCTATTAATAGCTCTAGAGATATTCTGATAGTCACTTATGATTTCTGTATGGGGGATATTTCTCACATACAATCCAATCAATTTTCAGAATATACAGACCTGTTTGACAGATTTATGACATCCTTTAGAGAGGGTATCTATTATGGAATTAGAGACAAAAAGATATCTGTTTTGGTTTTTTAATAATGTTGATTTTGAAAATATAGGGAATGGGGTCCTTGGTTGTACATCGATTCCTGTTTGTTTGGAAGGAGATACAAGGTGATGAAAATCCTCTCCATATCTCTTTAACTCATTCTAATTTTTGGGTTCTGATTAAAGACCTCTCTTCTGGTTATTATAACGAGACGTTGGCTAAATTGGTCGGAGATATTGTTGGCCACTATAAAGAGTATGATATGAAAAATGTTTCAGTTATGTCGCCGGGCCCTGTGAGAGTTAAAGTTTATTTGGACATTCGACAACCTTTGAAACAGCGGAAGAAGTTTGTTGGAGATGTTGGTACTGTATTTACTGTGAAGTTTTAATACGGAAAGCTGACTATTTTTTGCTATCTATGTGGGAAACTGGGTCATGTGTAGGTTTTATGTGACTTGCGGCTGAGGTTGAAGAAAGAAGATACCAAGTTTGGTTGGAGTGATTTCCTCAGAGCACCTGTTCGTGGGAACCAGAGACTGACAAGCTGTGGCTGCGTGATTCCGGCAATTCTGCTCCGCTGGGATTTGTGGTAAGATTGACATCAACTAGCAATTTTGAAAACACTAATTTGGCAGCACATAATAGGTAATTCTTCTTATTTGGCAAAAGTCAACCCATTGTAAATAAGGAGACTGAGGACTATATTATGGACATGGACAAGAATTATATGGGCCAAGACAGTTCTAACAAGCTTGATGAGGAGATTGCAGCCTCAATAAATGATGCTGCTAAAAAAAGGCCAAGAAACACTAAACATAACGTTGTTACAGGTTTTCTTTCCTCTCAACAGGATGCCTTTAACAATACCCCTACGAATGTTAATTTGACAGGCAACATTGAAGCGGCTCATTCCGTCAAAGGTCGGGATAGCCGAAAGCAATGATCGTCCTGTGTTAGAACTGCCGAGGACTCGGCAATTCTCGGACAATTAATGCATTGAAGGATTTGGTTACTAGTTATAAGCCGGACATTTTATTTTTTATGGAAACAAAAGTTCTTAGTTCTTGTATGAAATTTTTTCGTAATTTTTACATTTTGATGGTTGCTTCTCAGTCAATAGATAATGATTGGGAGGAGGCCTTTCGTTAATGTGGAAGAGTCATGTGTTTGTTTCTGTGGTTCACTTTTCTTCAAATTTTACTGATTCGGTTGTTTCGGAAAGTAATGTTCAATAGAGATTTATAAGTTATTATGAGTTCCCAGAATCGCAACGACGACGTCAGTCTTGGAACTTTATTCGAGTTTTATCTTGTAGAAACTCTCTTTCGTGGTTTTGTTTGGGAGACTTTAATAATTTATGCTTGAGAGATGAGAAGGAAGGAGAAATATTTTTGCCAAATTATCTTAAGCAGGAGTTTAGACAGACACTTGATGAGCTTTTTTGCCAAATTATCTTAGGTATAATCATATCTCTGTTTGCCAAATTATCTTGAGGAGCATCTTTGCTAAATTTTGACTTAATTTTTAATATAATAACAGTTTAATACGTAAATTCAAGGAAATTATGAAAATTAATAATTTTGATAATATTAAAATGTTAATTATGAATTTTAATAATTTCAATAATTTTCATAATAAATTTTCTTTTAAATGATTATAGGATAAACAATGATAATACAAGATGTTATTTATCAATTATGTATGAATTTATAAAATAAGAGAATATCGGGTGATTAGTCGTGAACAATCTCTTTGATACTTAAATCAATAATGATTTTAAAAAAGACCTCAAAATAACGTAGGTCATAAATAGATAGACATACGTAGAGATGCCCTTAAATAGATTTAGCTGTCCACATCCTTTTTGAATTAGAATTTCTCATGAAATCCATTTGAACCATAGATTTTTTTTAATAGAGTTGGACTAGAACTAAGAGTGAGTATTTAATCGGTTTAATTTAAAATTAAACTAAACCAAATAAATCAAAAATTAAAATTTAAATATTTATAAAAATTAAATCGAATTAAAGGAGAAATTGATCTAAATCGAGTCAATTTAATTTAATTCAGTTCAATTGATTGAATTAAAATGATTTTTTACTTTTTATACTTTATTGTTATTGTTTTAAAGTTTAAAGTTTAATTAAATTAATCTAATCTATATTATCAAAAAGATATAACATTATTAATTAACCAGTTTTGATTTTGTGAAATTTTTTCTGATAAAAAGTCGATGAAATTGGAGTAATTGGTTTATTTTTAAAATTAAATTAAAATAAATATAAATTTAAAAAAATTAAAATAAATATAAAATCAAACTAAATTTTAAGTTAATTCAATTTTATTGATTATTTTAATTCAATTTGATTATTTTTAAATTAATTAAGAATTCTTTTACCAATTCGATTATTTTTAAATTAATTAAGAATTTTTTTGCCAGTGTGATCTTTCAATCCACGTAGAATATAATATTTTTCCTTATAAGTAGTTGAGCTTATATAGAATACTTAGTTTGTAGGTGATTTAGACATTGGGGCCGATTTGAGTGCTTCGGGTTGGGTCGTTGAGACCATATGGCACACGTATAGGGGTTTGATCATTGAGACCGGTTGGCGCATGTATAGAGATTATGGATGGTACATTGATAGGTCCAATCTCTTTGATCGAATGTTGCGCATACTTGATTTGGTCAATCGGGATCAAACTTGTCTAGTTTAGTCAATTATCTAGGAAATGTGTCTTTGAGAGATTCAATTGTTAGGATTGAACCTCTTAAAATGTGGGAGCCCTCTTGATGTACAGTCTGGTTTTCCTAATCTTACGTTGTGAGTTCAAGTTTGGAAGAGTTGACCTTTTTTTTTTTAAATTAAAAATAAATTTGACATTTTTTTTAAAGCAAAATTACTTATTGTATTAATAAAATTTTATCAAACAAAAAAAATATCATTCCAAACAGAGAGACATCATATCTAATAGATTGTCTAACCAAAATATGAGTCACTAGAGTGGCATAACTACGAACCATTTAACAGAAATATCAGTTCTAGAGTCTGACAAAAATTTATAATCATTCAAAATCAAATCCAGTTCAGAAATATCTAAATGTGGAGACCGAAAAGTTTGAATCACATGCAAACAGTCCATAAGAATACAACCATTAAAAAGTAAAAATTCTGTCGTAAAAAACAAACAGTGACGGAGAGCTAAAGTTTCAACAATTACTGGCGTACAATTACCTCTTGAAAAACCAGAAACACCACGTTGAAATATACTCTGAAAGTTTTCCATAACAAAATCGTATCCAATAAAATCTTAAACTTAAAATAAAATCTCATTAACTTGACAAATCTAACTAAAATTATCCAAATTTAGTATAAAATCCAACGAAGCAAAATTGTCGAAATTACACAGCCACATGCTTATCGGTATCTGGTTTCAACGTTGATATTTTTTCTTTAAATTTCTAAAAGTATTTGATGTTGTATATGAATCCGATAATCCAAATATCTCATTTCGACACCATAATCATTTTATATAAATTTTAATATAAATACATTCGTAAAATAAATTCCTCTCAAATTTTGAAATACTGTCAAATTTAGATTTAAAATCACTTGTATTATTAAATTAAATATTAATATTTAATTTGTGTAATTATCATATACGTTTTACATAAATAATATAACTATCTAATTTAATATGCGCAAACTCCAAAAAAACTATCTAATTTAATAGGCCTTTAATAATTACGTACAAATATGGTTATCAGATGGAGATTTTGCTTAGAATGGGTTCACATTGTCCAAGATTGGAATTAATGTGGGTGGACAAGAAGACTGTGACCGACGCAACTCCGGTCTCCCACCATTTTCCTTTACAACAATACAAATTCCTTTACCACTGTGCTTACTTCATCCACCGTTCGAAATCCTTCCGATCATACATGGAATTGAAACTGTTATTGAGAAAAAAAAAATACATTAGTTAAAATTAGTATACAAAATTTATTAATTAATTAATAAATTTTAAAATATATTAAGACGATATTGATATTTTTAAAAATTTATTAATTAATCATTTTATTAATTTTATCTATTAAGAGTTTAAATAAATCTAAAATAAATATAATTATTTTGATTATTTACATAATATAAATAACGATGTTTTTAAAAGAGAAATTTCCTTTTTTATTAATATTAAAAAATTACAGTGTTGGCTTAAAAATTTAATGAAATGAATTAATTAATAGATTTTTATAAATTTTAAGAATATTTTACATTGTATTTTGGTTTAATTTTCATTTAATTATCAATTGAATTTCATATTTTATGTATATATTTAATTTAAATAAAAATTAGAAAAATTAAATTCTGTGAAATTATAACCAATTCGTTGAGTTTTAATAGAATTTAAAATGAATTCTATAAAACTTATAATAACAATATTTTGTGAACTAAATCCATATCAAAAGTTTTTCTCTAGTTATTATTTATTATACTTGTTAATTAAATAAATTATTAAAAATATTAACTTAAAAAATAAATTATTAAAATGATAATTTTTAAATTTTTATATTATTTTATAAAATATTAAATAAAAGTAATAAATGATAGTAAACAATCCATCACCTACTTTAAATAAAAGTAAGAAATAAACCTTCAGATTCTCTTGTATTCCTGCACCAGTAAATGCTGAAATGAAATATCCGTTGAGTTGGAAAAAAAAAAAAAAAATCTCACTTAAATATTATAGCTAGCTCATCAGCTCAAATAAATGAACTTATCTTCCGGCGTTCTTGAAAATAAACTGCAGTCACTTCCGTATAGATCGTGCAAATGAATAATTTAGTTTTAATCTTAATTTGGGTAAAATTTCAATTTACCCAAAATTTAAAATTGATTAAAATTTTTAAATAGAAAAATACTTCTATTTCAAAATAATATGCATCAAAATTATATGTATATATTATTTTATAATCATAAAAAATTGAGATTAATTTTTTAAAAAAATAAATCAAATTATTTTTTTAAAAATATTACACTCAGATAAAATCTAAAATTTTTGAAACACATTTATTAAATAAATAAAATAGTAAATAAGTGTCAAGAGTATTTGTAAGAATAAAAAATTTAATTAAATTCTATTTATAAAATATCACATATTTTTTATTCATAAATTTTGTTTAGTAACTTTTTAATTAAATTAATTTTACTAAATAAATCTATTTAAATATTTATAACATAAATTGTCCAATTATAAAATGTCATGTACTCAATTAGAAAGAATAGAATTGACCAATAAAATAGTGACACTCGTCAAAAAGCCAACTGGAGCTCTTCCTCGCAAATCTTCTGTAAATAGAGAGACCTTCTCCTCGAAGGAAAGCAAGAAGAAGTTCAAGTTTGAAACTACAAAAACTCTCTCAAAACTATAAGCTTCTAATTCCACCCAAATTTCAAGACTAACAAATTATAAGTCTTTTTTCTTCAAATGAAATAAGTCAAAGGAAAGAGTTTACCAGTTTTACAAAAACTTTCATCCAAATTTCAAGACTACTAAATTTATAAATTCTTTTTCTCCAAATTGATGAAATTTTTTCTGCTTGTTTAAGAATAAGTTTCTCTCCAAATCGAACTATCAGGGTAGCTATCCACCTAGGCGGTAATGCTATCGGCCTTCAATATCAGGTATATCCCAAGAAAAGTAATAAAAGTCCAAGCGATAACCGATTTTATTGTAGAGATGACTCTGCCATTGGAGATTCGGAATTGCTTGAATTACCTATTGAGGAGTGGAAGGTTTGGGCGGATGGTGCTTGTGGAGCTGGGGATTCTGGAATTGGAATCCTCTTGCAGAGTCAAATTGGGATAAAGCTTCATTATGAGACAAAACTCGTCTTCAACACTACCAATAACGTAGCTGAGTACGAGGCTGTGATTATAACCCTAAAAGTCATCGAAGAAATAGGCATATATAAATCAATTATTTTTAGTGACTCACAATTGGTTGTTAATCAATGTCAGGGGTAGTTTAAAATCTGAGAACCAAATCTTATCAAATATGAAGAGAAGGTTCAATCCTTAATGACGAGATTAAGGATAGGTAGGGTAATTGCGAGCTTCACTAGGTGGCTAGAGGTGACAATGAAAAAGCCGATTTTTTAGTCAAAATGACAACGACAGATGAACAGCACCTGACCCAACCATTTCAATTTGAGGAGCTACACACCCCTACAATCAACGAGGAAGAGTCTTTCTCCATAGAGGAAGAAAAATCATGGATGACACTCGTGTATAATTCTCTGACAGATGATGAACTGTCGGCTGATGAATTATCGGCTAAATAAATAATAAGAAAGTACTCTAAATATGCACTAATTAATGGTTGGTTGTAGAGGATATCCTCAACTTAACCATGCTATGATGCATAACGGAAGATAAGAGTAGAGAAATCCTTAAAGACATTCATGAAAGTGATTGTGGAAGTCACGAAGAAGCTCGAATGATCGACCGAAAAGCATTCAGATAAGGATACTACTGGCCGATGATAATGCAAGATGCAAAAGTACTTGTCCAGAGATGTCATGCAAGCATCCAAGGACTCTTGGAGAGATGCAAGTAGCGATTAGAAGCCCCTGGCCCTTCTTTCAATGGGCTAGACATCCTTGGCCCATTCCCAAAAGCAACTGGGTCAAGGAAATTTGTAATTGTGGCAGTGGATCATTTCAGTAAGTGGTTTGAGGCTGAGACAATTTAGTCCATTACCAACCAATAGATGATCTCTTTCATCAGCAAGAATATCTTCACTCGGTTTGGAATCTCAAAGGTAGTAAGTTCTAAGTTTAAAGATTTCTATAGGAAATGGGAGATTAACTTAAGGTTCAAATTGGCCTATCACCCATAAACTAATGAAATGACCGAGGTTACAAACAGGACTATCGTACAAGAGCTAAAGAAAAGACTCGACAAAACCAAGGACAACTGGCTTGAGGAATTGCCCCCACATACTTTGGGCATATAAAACAATTCCAAGAACAGCCACAGGGGGAACACCTTTCTCTCTTGTGTACAGAGCCGAGGCAATCATCCACATGGAAATCCAAGTTAGTAGTTTCAAGACACAACACCCTGAGATTTCAGAAAGTCCTAAAGAAATGCAATTTAATTTGCATTAAACTGAATTTTTACGAGAAAAAGCTGCAATTGGAATGGCGATTTACAAGAACAAAATATCTAGAATGTTCAACAGTAGAGTCAAGTCACGTGCTTTTAATGTGGGGGATTTAGTTCTTAAAATAACGAATATAATAGGTAGTAGTATCGGGTTTGGTAAGTTGGGCGAAAATTGGAAAGGATCATTTAGGGTTTCGAAGGTGATTCACCCAGAGTCTTATAAGTTGGCCAAATTAGATGGCCGAATTATTCCCCATTTGTGGACTATTTACAATCTAAGAAAATTTTATCAATAACACTTAACGAGGTATTCTTTCATATTATGTTATTCAATGACTACAAGGAATGAGGGATTGCCTTCTCCAAAAGGAAAAGATTGTTCATTAATATATTTTTGCAATCAAGCCACAAGGTCCGCTAGGCTTAATAACTAGGTGTACATGTATCCGCCAGGCTAAACGACCGGGTGTTAGTTCCCTATAAAAATTACTAAGGCATTTTATACCAAACCACAAGGCGGGTATCTGCTAACCTCAATGACTGAGTATTAGTCCCATATAAAAATTTCTAAGTTATTTTATGCCCAAACTATAAGGCGAGTATTTATCAGGCTCAATGACCGGGTGTTGGTCCCATATAAAAATTTCTAAGGCATTTTATGCCTAAGCCACAAGGCAAGTATCCTCTAGACTCAACGACTGGGTGTTAGTTTTTTATAAAAATTTCTAAGATATTTTTATGACTGGGTGTTAGTCCTATTGAAGATTAAAAGTTGTTATTAGGGCGATTTTTTACTCCAAGGCCACAAGGCGAATATCTGCCAGTACTAAAGACCGGGTGTTATGTCCCCTTAATTTTATTCAAGTAATTTTTTGGTAAAAAGCGAGCATTGCCAGGAATTTGATCGGATGTTAGCACCATTAATAAAGTTGACCAAGTTATTGGTTAATGGAAATATTGGACTATAGTTATAGCTATGGTCGAGTACCGATCATAACATGGCGAATTTAAAGATGAGGATAAAAGAAATATTTCATTACATAAAAAGAAAATTACAGGGGAGAGACATCCCCAGACTCCTCCCGAGTCTCTATTACATTATCTTCTACATCTGCAGAGACCCGGTCGTCTTCAGCTTCCTCCCCCTCTTCATCCTCGTCCTCATCATGGAAGATGTCATAGATCTAGGAGAAGTCCTATATTGGAAATCACTTGATGAGGTCCTTCTTGACAGAGTCTTAACCTTGCATGAACATACATCTCCCTACCCCTGGCCACTGTCTCCCAAAGCTCGGTCTCCAGTTCAGCCACTCTATCTGCGGCGGCTCGAGCCTTCTCTGCCTGAGATTGCAGCTCTTGGACTTGGTGTTGAAGAATAGACACTTGGTCCTCGGCTATCTTAGCTCAATTCTCAAAGGCAAGCTTAGAAGTGCTAGTCTCATCTAGGTCTGCTTGGAGTCTATCAACTGAGTCCAGTGTCTCCTTCATCGTATTTTTCACCTCTTCAACCCGAGCCTTTAGCCTCGAGCACTCCTCCTGCAGGAGATTTTTGTCTGTCTCCTGTGCCCCCGAACACCTACCTCAGAGCCTTGTTATGCTTCTTGGCCATGTACGCACATAGGGCACTCTCCATCGAGGAATGGATTATGTTGTCATAAAGATTGTCTGTCTGGACCTCATTTAAGTTGTGGCGGTCCTCGAGCCTCAGAGTGTTCTTTGCAATAAGGACAGACATGTGGGGCTCTTCGAGAATGGAGGTCATCCAAGTTAATGCCAATGCTAGATGCTGGATGCCTGGGGCCATGATGCTCCAACACTAGCTTCTTCCTATGGAGGATTAGCTTGTATAGGGGCTGCTGCATTATCGCTCCTAGAAGAAGACTCGGGCTGAGTAGAGGTGGTTCCCTCATTAACAGGCGGAAGGGGGGGAGGAGGAAGCGTGATTATCTCCTCTGCCCAGCTAGCCCGTTTGGGAGGTTGACCGAATGCTCCAGCAACAGCTTTGCCCTTGCGGGCAGCCCGAACTGCCTTGGCAAATCTGTTCTTCTTTCTAGTCATATTTGCACAGAATAAAATGTGAGTAGGAAAGACAATTCTAAAAATAGATAGTTGGAAAGAAAAAGTATCCTACTCTGAAGTGCAGGAAGTGTTTTCCTGAGGGATATGAAGATTGGGAGGGTGAAGAGCCCGAGCCTGTTCCACCTAAGAATGGATATGCTAGGTGTTGATGTCTACCCTACTAGCTAGAACATGTATGTGGAGCTGAGGAAAAGATGGGATCCAACCACGGAGGGACGAGAAAAAGGCTCTGGACTTTCTCCAAAGGATGGCTTTGACCTAGACGATAGACATCAACGTGGCAATGAGGAATGCCATTTTATCTTGGTAGAGTCATACTCAGGTGGAACAGGTTCGGGCTCCTCACCCGCCCAAGTCCTCATAGCCCTTGGGAAGATACTTCATGTCCTTCAGAGTAAGGTACTTTTTCTTTCTGACTTTCTTTGTTTTTAGAACTGCCTTACTCACTTTTTATTCTGTGCAGATATGGCTGGGAAGAAGAACAAGTTTGTCGAGACGGCTCGTGCTGCCCATAAGGGCAAAGCTACCGCTGGAACAACGTCATCATGTTTCCTCCTCCCCCTCCTCCCCCTACGGCCAAGGAACTAGCCCCCTCTCAACCCGAGTCTTCCATTAGGGGTGAACCTGAAGCAGCTCTTGCCTCAGCCGAAACTTCATGACGACAAGCTAAAGCGGACGTCACATGGCCTCAAGGCATCCAACACCTAGCCTTGGCTCTGTCTCGAACAACCTCTCTTCTCGAGGAGCCCCGGTTATCTGTCCTAATAGCTAAGAACGTCCTGCGGCCCGGAGATCGTCATCGCTTGAATGTTGTTAAGACTGACGATCTCTATGACAACATTATCCACTCCACAATGCAGAGCGCCTTGTGCGCTATAGCCAAGGAGCAGGATGAGGCTCTAAGGCGAGAGTTCGAGACTCAAGAGATGAAAAAAGGTCTCCTAAAAGAGGAGTGCTTGAGGCTAAAGGCTCGAGTTGATGAGGTGGAGAGCACCATGAAAGCAACTCTAGAGTCTGTTGACAAGCTCCCAAGTGGACCTGGACCTGGCAAACGCTTCCAATCTTGCCCTTGAGAAATGGGCTAAAACAGTCGAGGATCAAGTGGCTATGCTTCAGTGCCAAGTCCAGGAGTTGAAAGCTCAGGCTGAGGAGGCTCGGGCTGCCACATTTAGAGTAGCTGAATTGGAAGCTAAGCTTCAGGAAATGGTGGCTCGGGGCGGGGAGATGTTTATCTAAGGTTAGAACTCCGTAAAGAAGGAGCTCGTCAGGTGATTTCCTAAAGAGGAATTCTCCTGGATTGAGACATCTTCCCAAATGAGGACGAAGATGACGAGGATGGGCAAGATGAGGAGAGGCAACTCAAGATAATCTCTCTAATTCGACTTTTAATGTAATAACTATAGATGAAAATGTAATAGGAGTTCGGGAGGGGGCGACTGATGACATCCCTCCTGCCTTGTATTTTTTTTAATAAAAAAACTTTTCTCTTCATTGTATTTTTACCAAGTATTGTAAGATCGATACTTGGTCAAGAATATAACCAAAACTCTCATTCAATCATTTTCACAGATCGTCGTCAAATGAGACTTAAATAATTTGAAAAGATTTAACAAGTGGAACTAACACCCGGTTAGATTCCTGGTAATGCTCGCCTTTTGCCAGAAAATGACTTCAATAAAATTAACGGGACATTACACCCAGTCTTAAGTCCTAGTGGAGATCTGCCTGGTGGTCTTGGCACAAAAATCGCCCTAAAAATAACTTTTAATTTTCAACGGTGCTATCACCCGATCATAAAAATGTCTTAGCAATAGGATCAACACCCGACCTTATGGCTTAGGCATAAAATGCCTTAGTAATTTTTATAAATACAGGTCTGACACCCGTTCATTCGCCTGGTAGATACCTCGCCTTGTGGCTTTGGCATGAAATACCTTAGAAACTTTTATTTTATTAGGAATAACACTCGTCGTGTGCCTGGAAGATACCTCGCCTCGTGGCTTTAGCATGCAATGCCTTAGAAATTTTTGTTTATTGAGACTAACACCTGATCATGTGTCTGGCAAATACTTGCCTCGTGGCTGAGGCATGAAATGCCTTAGAAACTTTTATTTATCGAGACTAACACTCGATCATATACCTGGTGGAGACTCATCTTGTGGCCTTGGCATGAAATCTCTTAATTCATTGGGACTGACACCCAGTCGTGTGCCTGGTGGATTCCACCTTGTGGCCTGTTTAGCGGGACTAACACCCGGTTATGTGCCTGATGGATTCCCACCTTGTGACCTGTTTAGCGGGACTAACACCCAGATTATGTGCCTGATGGATTCCCACCTTGTGGCTTGTTTAGCGAGACTAATACCCGGATTATATGCCTGGTGGATTCCCACCTTGTGGCTTGCATAGCAGATTCCCGCCTTGTGGCATCTTTCTTGTCTCCATGCTTTCTTCCATCCAATGTTTTTGGATTACATATCAAAAAAGGACTTCAATAATACATCATAGTTTTATTAATAACATTTTTCATAAATTACCTTTTTTCAAGAATAATTTAAAAGACTCGGTCATCAAACTTGACCAATTTTGATACTTGTGACATTCTGCTTCTATAGACTCTTATTGTCACTTGGTTCTTCCGCAATTACATGTATGACCCCTACAGGTTCACTGTCAAGGGTGGTTTCAGGAGTCATTACTTTGGGTTCGGGCCTCCTTTCTTATCTATTCTTTCTGGTAAACTTTTAAAGTGTATCGTCCCTTATCAGTCTCTCAATTTCATTTTTTAGCTGTCGTACTCTTCTGCAATGTGCCCATGATCTTTATGGAATTGAAAATACTTTGTTCTGTCTCGCATGCCTGATCTGTCAGGGTTAAGCTTGTCGAGCCATTTGACCTCTTTGTCGTTTTTCATGATCCACATTAAGATGTGTGTCCGTGAGTCATTCAATGAGTTTAGCTCTTATACTTACCTCGATCGTCCCTTCCTCGGGATACTGGGTAGTTCCTACGATCCTCTTCATATCCTCTCCTTTCTGGCTTTTAGGTTTGCCTGTGACTTGTCCTCTTATCCTCTCTTAGTGCCTGGACTTCATCATCTAGCTTTATGTACCTCTAGGCTTTGTCCTTTAGCTGTTGATAGGTAGCAATTGGATTCTTGATTAGAGAATCCATGAACTTGGTGTTGCGTGTTCTTTTTTTTTTTAACGCTTCACATGCTATCTCATAATTTAATTCTTCCACTTGTATTATATCTGCATTGAAACGTGAGATAAATCTCTTTAAAGACTCGCCCTCTTCTTGGCAGATCTTCCGCAAGTCGGATGAGAGCTTTTTAGGAGGTATGCAAGTAATGAACCTAGACTTGAATAACATAGTAAATTGAGTAAAGTTTTAAATTGAACTTAGGCTCAGATGACGGTGCTATTTCTGAGCTAAACCTGTGAGGGTGGACGGGAACACTTGGCACAACACAAAATCATTGATATCTTGAAACTACATTATTGTTCTAAAGATTACCAAGTGACTCCTAGAATCAGCTGTCCCATCATATTTGTCCAAACTTGGAAGTTTGAACTTGACAGGAAAAGTCTCTGTTAGGATCTCTTCAAAAAGAGGTGAGACATCGTCTAGGCTAAAGTCTTTTTCCTGCTCTTTTTGGTACCTTTGAATAGCATGTACCAGCTTCAGTCGACGTCCTTCGGAGCATCATCTGATGACTCTTCTTCCTCGAACTTATCCTTCCTTTTGGGTCATGTCTGGATTGCCTCTATTCGAGTTCTTGGAGTATCAACAGAGGCTTCCTCCCTCATCCTGGAAGCCATGAAAGAGGCCTCCCCCTGAGCTTTGTATTGCTCGAGAGCAGCCTGTAACCTTTGGATGTATCGGAGCATTTGCTCATTGTTCAAATTATTGAGTTCTGCTTCATTGACGATAGAGGATGTATTTTGTCCACTACTAGGTGCAAAAGAAATTATAGCGCCCTCGTTGGTAGCAGCCTTAGCAGCAGCTCATGAATTGCTAGCCATTTCGAGAGAGAAAAAAGAAAATTTTCTTTTTTCAAAGAAAAGTGATAAAAGACCAGTTTTAATCCAAAAAAATAAAGAAAATTCAATGGAACTCCTAGTACCGGAACTAATGATGTTGTTGAAACCAAGTTGATGATGTGGCCGAAATGGAGTAATACTGCGATTGGTCTACCAAATAGAGCTGTATTGTGATTGGTCAATCCTGCAAAGAATAGAAGGTGAGGTGGTTGGCGCCTATGATAGCCACTCTGACGCTCAAGTCAGTAATCAAAAGATAAGAGTGAGAATAATGAATTATTTAGAACTCAAAGAGTAGTTGTGTAAGAGAATAGCGTACCTTGGTTTTTGAGAGTATTAGCTTTTATATTGTAAGAAGAGAGAGCTGATTATAGCATCTCTTGAGAATCCAATTGGTTCCGACTGATTGATAAAGAATCTTGTGATTGTAGGCATAATAGGAATCTGTTGCGTTGCAACCGCTAACGGTAATTTTATGTGAAGACTCGAATTATTTAGGAGAGGGCGAGTTTTAATGAAAAACCGGGTGTTACAGTATCCAGATTTTCTATTTCATGGACTGGACCGTGTATTGACTTATCAGACCTTTATCACGTGACCCTATTTTATAGTAACAGTTCATAACTTATTTTGGGCGATTATTATGTAGTATTAATTAAAAAATTGGCGGTTGAGATTAATCCAAGATTGATGGTTAAAATTAAAAATTAAAAAAAGATTGAAAATGATAAATTGAAAACAGCAAGGTTCAAAACACAAAATCTAATGTCTCTTCTTAAATGACAATTACCACCAAGCCAAATAGAAGATTTGTTATTATTTTACTTGATATTATATTAAATCGGTTTAATTCAATTTATCAAATATTATATTCTTAAAATTGAACCCAATTGATATAAAAAAAATATAAAAATTAAAATTAAATCAAATAAAATTTCATTGAAAAATAATTAAAATTTTAAATTATTTTGGTTCTCTCGATTTTTTTTATTTGTGCTCCTAACAATTAGTACATGAATTTTTTTTTTGTCATTTGATTTGATATGGGATGATGGGTTTGCTGTAAATGGGTTAAAGGTTTTGTTTTCCTTAGGTTTATATAGTCTAAATGTATATATTTTTTTAGCAAAATAAGTGCATAGTTGAATTATTGTACTTTTGGCAATAAATTTCACTTTATTGATAAAAACAATAATTAAAATAACAATATTATTTAATTGCATATAAGTAAATATTTAATAATCAGTATTAGAAAAAAAAAAATATATATATATATATATATATATATATATATATATATATATGAAAGTAATTTACTTCACTTAAGCAAGAGATAATACTACCAGAAGGAAGCAAATTATGGATTAAAATTTAAATTTTGCAATAATAATATAGAGAGAGGAGGTGAGACATAGAGGATTTAGAGAAATTCTGCGTCACTTGCTGGTGCATCTGGAATAAGGAAAAACAATTTATTATGGAATAAAAAGTCCTTTACAGTACAACATACGGTTTCTTGAGGGACCAAGCTTTTGAAAGAATGGAAAATGACTTATAATAAAGCTGGATAAGTGGTTGAGCATTCTCATCAGTAAGTTTGGGTCATTCCAGTTCTTAGTAGAATCAGATGTAATGATGATGCAGAAATTTCTGATAGAGATGGGATTGATTCTTTCTTTACAGTGATTAGAGATGATTTGGATCAATTTATATCAGGACTAAATGAGTATAACGGGGTAATTTTATTCATCATGTGTCAGGAGCTTTTGTATTATAAGAAGCTCTCCTTTGCCTTAATCAGGGCAATGTTATTAATGCTTACATAAAAGGTTAATGCCAAATGTGTTGTCGATATCTTTCACTCATCTAGTGCTTACTCGTTTACATTTGGGTAAATTAATTATTAAAGATTGTAAACTTTTTTTTTCTTTTTTTTTACGTTGATTCAGATCTTTTCACTTACCATTTTGTGTCTTAAATTGAATATTGTTGGAGCAGTCTGCTTATTAAAATTAGATTATACTCTATTAAATTTTTCCTTATTTTTTAATGATATTTTAGATTTTAAAAAAATAATATTAACGAAAGATCAACTGAAATAATTCTTAATTTAACTACATTATAATTACTACAAACCTTTAATTTTAAAGTACCAACGCTTTCTTTTTTGTGTCATGGCTTTTTCCCATCGTTAGTAATTTGAAAGATGAATTTTTTTTTTTTTCAAATGAAAGGCGAGTCTTATAAATTATAAGGAGATTTACAATTTAGTCCCTGAGTATTGCCATTATTAACAAGTCAGTCCCTATATTTTTAAAAACCTATTAAAATGTCCTTATCTTTTCTCTCCGTCAACGAAATAATCCTTCTGTCTATTTTTGCCATTTCTTCTTCTTCTTCTTCTTCTTCGTTTTGGAGGAGGAGGAGGAGGTACTATTTTGTTGACGGAAAGAAACAATAAGGACATTTTAATAGATGTGAGAAAAGATAAGGATGTTTTAATAGATTTCTGAAAATGTAGGGACTGACTTGTTAATAATGGCAATATCCAAGGAGTATTCTTCTTCTTCTTCTTCTTCTTCTTCTTCTTCTTTTTCTTCTTCTTCTTCTTCTTCTTCTTCTTCTTCTTCTTCTTCTTCTTCTTCGTTTTGGAGGAGGAGGAGGAGGAGGGACTATTTTGTTGACGGAAAGAAACAATAAGGACATTTTAATAGATGTGAGAAAAGATAAGGACGTTTTAATAGATTTCTGAAAATGTAGGGACTGACTTGTTAATAATGGCAATATCCAAGGAGTAAATAAGAGGTTTTATTTGAGGGTAAAATTGGATTTTAAAAATTTTCTCTAGGACGAAAGGATTATTTCGTTGACGGAAAGAAAATATAAGGACGTTTTAATAGGTTTCTAAAAATACAGGGACTGACTTGTTAATAATGACAATACTCAGGAACTAAATTATAAATCTCCTTAAATTATATATCCAGTTATACACATATATCAACTTGTCACATTAGACTTCACACATTTCTGAATTAAAATTAAAAAATTTGATAATTTTCCTAAAAAATTGGAAAGCTAGCCTATGATTGGATTAAAAAAATTGCTTTTATGTAATTAAAATTAATATATTTAATACAAAATTTTAAAAAATAAGTGTTTGTGTTCTGATACTAAATTAATACGAAAATTAAAAAAAAATTATTAGAATTTATTCAGACTATATTTTAACATTAAATTGATGAGAATTCATATCGATAATAAAATCTTCCTTACATAAATAACACAAAGTTAATTTCCAAGAGTTATTTTACTATCCCGCTAATCAACTAATATATTTAAAATTATAAATGATTATGTAATAATTTCAACTAAAAAATAATATAATAAATTATTGATAAGTTAATTGAACATATAGAATTTATATTAGATTGAATCTTAATAAATAATTAAATATAGAAATAAACAAAGTAATCCATCTTTTGAGTTAAAATTAAAAAAATAGAAGAATCAAAGTTCTAAAAATCAATTTCACATTATGAACAATACTCTTTGCCAGTCTATTTATAATTAAATATCCCTTAATTTCAATTAAATTTGAAAAAAATCATAATTCAAATAGGAAATATTATTTAAATCGAAAAAACTAATTATAGTTTTAGTAGTATAAAAATATCAATACTAATATTAATAAAATAAAAAAAATTATAATCCAAGTATAATGCTATTTCACTTTCTTTTATAATTAACACTTGAAAGGATAAAAAAAATATTAATAATTTTTTGTTTTACGTAATACTTTTTTTAAAAGATCAAAATCCCTCGAAGGACTCGAACACCCATTGATCTCGTGTTTCATTCAATATGAAGGACTCAAACACCCCCCTTATCTCGTGTTTTGAAATCTTTAATTTGTTAAATTATGAACCTCTATTTGCTCATATCACATATTACTTTGAGAAATCAAGGATGTAAATATTAACTTAAATATAATAGAAGAATTAAAAATAAATGAGTATTTTTGTTATTTTAAAAGTAATTAACAGAAATTAAATAAGACCTCTAATTTGATAGAATCAAAATACAAGATTAAATTATTTTTAACGTGTATTAATTTTACCATGATATAAATGTCATTTAACCTAAAAAAGGTTGCGAAGGAAAAAGGATTTCCAACATAATAATAAGGCCTAACGAAAAACATACAAATATCGAGGCACAAAAATAAATTAGATATCATTCCTGGGGTAATATAACTTTCAATACAAGATGTTGATATTTCCTAATGTAATAATGACGGAAAAAATTCAACTACAAGAGAGATCGCTAGAAAATCAGTTAAAAAATTACAACTTTCGGAGTGAACATCCTAATTTAAACTTTTTTCTTTAAAGAGGAAAATAAAGTTATGACACAGAGACTTGGAGAAACAAATTCACCTCCATTTGTCTCGTAGCTCTTTCTTCTCCGATAAAATCCAAGTGATGAAGATTGCAACTACAAGGGCAACAATTGTTATTAGCAACAAAGCGTAGCTAAAATCCTCTGTAAGTGAATCGTAGGTCCTCGAGGGCGCAAGCTGTGTGAAAAACAGATCCACACCATACACAAATACAAGCGTTGTTGATTCAAGCTTAGCAGGCACTGTTACTATTCCTCGCAAACCCTCCACTTGAAGTCTGTGTGTAACAAACGACTGCAGAAGCAGAATAATTTTCATCTCAGTTTTATAGGCAAGGACCAACAAAATCAACAACAAAACACCAAATACGATCCCCATGTTGCTTCACGATAGTGATGTATAACCAACAGCACAAAGGGGAAGACTAAACACCACATTCCCACTATATGCACCACCAGAACGCGAATCACTAGAGTTGTTTTCTTGATAACTTGTTATCATAATTCCTATCTGTAGAATAAATTGATAATTGAAAAAAAAACATACAGTACAAACCTACCAAAGATATATGATCTAAACAATGAAAATTAGTTGTTCTCTCCCTCCCATGTCTTTCTATGGGCCTCCTCTATTGTATCTATTGTGAGAATGAAGAATGATTTCTCTATTAAAGAATTCATTAAATTTTTGCATGTAATCATAGTACAAGTCAATTATTTGAGATTTAACATTTAATTCATTATATGACTTTATTAAAAGTGCACGAATGTTTTCCCTTCAATTTTGTTTCACGACCGCCCATAAATAGTAGTAGTTCATAACAAGATAAAACACATTTCAGATAAGACATCATCATATAACCACAGCTATCCTCCATCCCATCTAATCAATCAAGAAAAGCAGTAAGATCTAATCTTCCATCATACTCCAGTAGCAAGTCGTCTCATAATAGTGAGCCTATAGCAAACTTACTCATCTCTCCACACACTTTGGGAATTATTTTTCTCTGGTTCTTTCTTTGTCTCCCACTTGCACTCACCTACACCCTCTACCAGAACTCTCTCTTTTTCCTTCTCCATTTCCTCTTTCTTTTTCAGTTGGGTTTGGTTGAAGTTGATGTGATTATTGTCATTTCTTGTTGCTTAATTTGCTTCTCCTGCTACTGATTTACCATTCGTTTACTGCTTTGTTTATGGGTTATTTTTTGTAGAGTGTAGATCATGGTTATCAAAGGCATCCCAAAGGTGTAAGGCAAACCAGGCAACGAACCCAACAATAATTGATCACTTTTTAACTGTATATGCATCACTAGAATCCTTTTCTACGCTCCATCTTATACTTGAAGATTCAGCATGCGCATGAAGCATGCTCAAAAAGAAGAAGATCCAACCAAATCAAATGTGTGCTCCCAAGAAAACAACAAAACAATTACTGCACTAAAAGACAGTGACTTTAAAGTACATCTTTACCCCATTATATACATATATATATATGCTTCCTTTACATGCAACTAGCCATCCACATCCTTAACCTTAATTGCTTCTCTTTTCATTGTCCAACCATACCGTCTACTTGGCACTATGTTACCTTTCTTTTCTTTTCTTTTGTTTTCTTTTCCCCTTTTTTGTTTACTTGCACTAAAAATTTTTAATTTATGTATTCATAAATATTTTTTTCCTTTTCAATTTATAAATTAAATTTTTAACAAAAGAATTAAATATTAAAAAAAAGAGAGAGATTCACCATGCAACAGCTTTTCAGCATATGTTGTAACTATAGAAAATTAAAAATTTTATTTTTAATAATTTTATACTTTAAAAATTTAAAATAAAACATAAAATATATATGAATAGAAAAAATCTCAATTTGTAGTAATGTATTATTAAATGTCAATGGCTTCACCTGGTTTTAATTTATTATGACATAAAATTATATTTTTCTATTTAATGAAATGAATAGTACCAAAATTAATATAAGTTTCCAAGCATAAAATTGTATTTGAAGAAAAAAAAATTTAGCTAGCACAGAAAAAAAGAAAAAAAGAAAAATCGATTGAGCCATATTATTATTCAAGTACTAAATTAGTGCAAAGGAGCATAGAGGAAGAGAAAGATATTGGGCAATTAACAACTTACCTGAGGAATGATTGGCAATGAATCGGTAAGAGGTATAATTCCTTCTTCTTTCTCTGCTTGTGTGGGATTAACTGTCCGACGGGGATCTAAGAAACGCTTATCCAGTGCCAAGACCTGTTAGCATTCACTTGCCTCAGTGCATATAAAAGCATAGTTGCCATCTAAGATGCCCAAGGCCATATTTTCCACAAGGTACGGAAATATTTAAACTAGAAAAGAAATCTCAATCTCAATGGAAATCATGGATCGACTTAGAAATTTTGGGTAGTTTGCAGATGTTAACCAACCTGATCACCAATTGTACCAATAAGCAACTGCTTTGAAGTTATCCCCTTGGCTGTGGATGTAACAGCTATTGTTTTGACAGAATGGGTAAAAAAGTATGACTGTGACTTTGTTATGACCTCTGGTCGAGAATAGGAAGAAACTGGAGAAGTGAGATTATGCTTTCCCAGAACAAGCTTCCAAACATCTTTGTTGTCCTGTATTCATTTTGCAAAAAGCCAACCATTTAGAATCAAACTGCATAAAAATGTTGCATAAAGTATTCCCAGATAGTATGCTTACAGCTCGAGACTGGTCAAAAATTTCAATGACTGACATCTCATATCTGTGCGCTCTAAGATTAAAGTAATGGTAGACAACCCAGTTTTCACTAAAAACCTGCAAAATGTGAATATGTGTGAGGCAATATATCTTCATTCAAAACAGAGGAAAACAAAGGAAACTCACCGCACGTACAGGACCGTGTGCGCCATGATGGGTCACGCGGTGCAATATTCGACCAGTTACAGTATCAATAAGATAAGCAACCAACCATGATTCCTCTGGAGTGGCTGATCCAATACCTCCAATGGCCTTTGGTGCAACAGTCACCACAAAAAGTATATTTTTAGATGTATATTTATACATCACATCTTGTTCTGCTATAACCTTTGCCTGAGTATGAACGACCTGGAGAAGAAATCGAACAGCAGCTTTTAGAGGTAAAACGTACAGTAGCAAAGCATTTGGCAAACAATCCCATGGAGATAGATGCAGGTAGCAACAATCATAAAGCAACATAAGAATCTAGGTAGCACACTTGCAATAATACCTGCCACAATAATAAAATTATTGCCCATAAATTGGAAGGTAACTTTTAGGTGGGGACACATTTAAATGATTTAGTCTTTCTACACTTCAACAGTGTACAAGGAACACCATTTTACAGATGAAATAGTGATATTTTACGGATGAAATAGTGATATTATACCAAGGGAGCACCAGCACGCATGTAAGAAGAGAAACTCCATCAGCCTAACAAAGGTCGCTATCTTTCACTTTTACACAGTTTGAGAAAACGTAATCAATATTGTGCCAATTCATAATTTTTGTTCTATTTTTCCTTTTGTACCTTCATATTTTTTGGGGGAAAAAGGGTATCCTTCTCTTTATTTAGAGTTGATAGTCTGGAAATGTACAAAGTTACAACTAATTTCACATCATATTATCAACTTAATGAGGATAGAATAGGAAAATTACTCTTTTTTTTAACTAGTGGTAGTGGGCAGATAATCTGCATGGGAAAGGAGTAGAACTATAGTCAAATTGAAATCCAATTAAGAATCAAAATCTTCATTTTGTGAATCAGGAATCGAAGTTTGAATCAAATCATAAAATTCAATAAAAAAATTTTAAAAATTAATTAAAAATAACATGTGTTCTAAAAAATAAGTACAAAAATATCATAATCACATATTTAATCAATAAAGTATTATCATTTATCTTATTAAAAATATGTTCTATAATAGAATAATATATTTTTATTATGTTATTTCGTTTTATATTATAAATTAGGAACCCTTGAATTGTACACAATGATTGTCATTATATATGTGATGAAACTCTCATTTAAATTCGATCAAATAATTAAATAATAAAAAAGGATAGCATGTTCAATTAAAAGATTAAAATATATTAACATAAAATGTCAACTTGACAACTATAATTAGAGAGGTAAATGAACTAAGGAAAAAAAAAAGAGAGAGGAAAAAGAGTGGGTGATGGAAGAAAATAGTGAAGGAAAGGTTTTATGCGTACTTCTCATAGCAAAAATGAATAAAACCTCAAACTAACAATCCTTAAGAAAATCATCATTCGACACAAGTGAGAACTCAGCCGATTCATATTGATTCACCGATTCACTATCAATTCTTTCAACTTAGTCACAATTCAGATACATTTGTGAGTTGTCCCATAGATTCGAATCACCAGGATATGGAATTGAATTGAGAATCTTAAGATTCGAGTAAAGAATCGTAAGGTTTAAGATTCACCCCATAGATTTGAAACAATATTGTGGGAAATGGATTCAAATTGAGAATTGTAAGATTCTACTGACAGTGAGTATAACATAGATAGTGTCATACATATACCTAGTTATCTAGTGAAAATCCACGTATCAAATGCCACTCTAATGCAAATTCAGAAGATTATGCCTATTTTTCTGTCTGCTGTAACTAAAAATGCTTTGGGTAATTCAAGACAACCAGAAATATATTTAAGAACCATTTAAGAAAAATGGTTGTTGAAGTAAGAACTACAATAGTACAAAATCGATTAACCAAGCAACAAGATTCTTTTTTTTTAAACAAGAAAGAAGTGGTGGTCAGAAATTAACTGTCAACATTTTGAAGGGGGAAAAGCAATACCTCATTTAACTTTCTTGTCACAGTTGTAATAATCTTTTCTGATTCCAAGGGAAATACAATCGACCATATATCCCTGGTCTCAAAGCAATATTCATCTGATACTTCACCAATGCAATTGCTCTTCAACACATGTCCTTTAATAATGCCATCATCAGCCTCGACTGAGTACCAGTAAATGTTAGAAAACTCACGTTGAAAAATACCAACAGCCTCGGGGGTTTTCGGATACAAATGTGCTTGTTGTTTAGCATCTATTAGCAGATGTAGCCGTTGTTCAGTTGAATCTGTAAATGGAAGCAAAATCACTTGGACAACAGAATGAACAAGACTGGAAGAACTAAGCTCCTTCCCCGTGTAAGTATCAACAAAAGAAAGTACACCAGGTGCATCAGAACTTGATCTACACCTGCCAACTACCAGAACTGATGGATTCTCATCCATCGCATGGTGATGAGGAACCTGCCACTGATACAAATTGAGCCCAGTTGGGTTTTCACATGTTTCTGATTTACGCAGAGAGTTCAACAAGATAGACCACACAATCCGTCCATCTCCAGTATGCAATGCAAAAACCTTCCCAGATTTAGTAAGCACGATTAGCAGCTTTCGGAACCCATTATGGTCTCGGGTCATTTTGCTCTTCTTAGAGCTTTTTAACCTCATGGCTTGTATGGCTACGACCTCCTCAGGGCTTGCAAGCATTAAGGTGCCCTTAATCTTCAGAATATGTCCCTTCCAATAATAAAACATAATGTGTTAAAAACCCAAGTATCAGAAAATAGACAATCAATGAGTTGTATCATCAAAATCACACAATGAACACAGTAGTAAAAAGAATTATCAGGTAAAACAAGATATGCAACCATGCAAGCATACATCCTGCCATTGCAACACGGACATCTACATTTCTTAATAGGGACTGAAATGGATATTCACAGAATAAAGGACTCAATCTTCAGATATATGTAACAGGTAAATCAGGATGAGAGAGATTATCATTCATAGTCAACATTCCTCTTTTAACCACAAAGACCTATGACCTCAATACAGTTGTGCGAAAGGGGAGAACCAAAAAACAGACAGCAGGTCTTCTAATTAAATGTAAATGCAACTCGGAAGGAAAATTCTACTCTCTGATTAAGTCTTTGCTGAACACATAGACAACACCTGCAGGAAGAACTAAAGAGCACTGCTTTTGAGTAATAGCTGTTCTGATTATGAAAAACATCCAGTGGTCACGTAGAATAAAGAAATATCTAAAAAATGAAAAAGTATATTGAAAAAAAAATCATTTGAAAGAAACAGAAATTAAGACTTATCATTTGACAACTTTCTTCTTCACAAAGCCATCTTAGTAGTCATCATACCTTCAGCCATTCAAAAAGGTTCTCTTCCACTTTTGCTACCGATACACCTTCCTTCGCCACAGGGAGTTCTGATGTTGTTGTATCTATAACAGAGGCAAGGCCATCCTCCCTACTCCAGACAATCTCACCTTGTTGTAGCAGTAACAATGAATGATCTTCCATGACAATCAAAGCCCTAAACCCATGAGACCTATCTGTCCGGATATAATTGTTTATGAAAACCTTCTGAACCAAACCTCTTTGCTGGTCCAGTTTAATTCTCTCCTTAAGCAAGTCATTGTTCCACTCTGGCCCAAGCTTCACCATAAGGCAAATGTCATTGTTATAATGTTCAACCACAGCAAATGCTTCTCGACCCTCAGAGAATGAGAGAGCATCACTAACAGCTGTTACATGATTGATTTTATCTACCACCTCCAACTTCCCTTCATCTGTCACTCTGATGAATATCATAAATGTATTGGTTTTCAAAGCGAAAATTCCAGTAAGTTTTGAAGGTAATATCATTGTGCTCCCTAAGGACTCTCCAATTAGATCTGATATGTCTGTTTTCTGAATGCTGATTTCTCCATTATGAAAGTTCACCGTTATCAAAGTTGATCCAGTGGAATCCAGCACAACCAGTGTGTTGGTAGAAACCAAAGAAACCTTCCCTGAAAAACCACCAGAAAATGCTTCACTTTCATGCTTCAGAAGCTCTCCATTCTTTGCATCCACTTGGTATACATTAAACTGAGATGAACCAACAAATCCTACAACATATAATATATCACTTCCAAGAGGTTGAATCACATGCTGAACCTCAAAGCTGCAACCAGGACAAACACAAAATCAATGGTATGGTGATTGTTGAAAACAAAAACAATACTTGACACATAAAGCTTCAATTTGGGCAAACCTTTCAGCAGCAAAATCCTTCTTCCAGAGAATCTCACCATGTATGCTTGAAACAGCATGGAGGCATCCTTTACCAAATACAATAATCACATTGTCCTTGTCAATTTTCAAGCTTGTCTGCAGATAGAAACATTAGCTGACCACAAATTGTTTTTGAAAATTTATAGGATGCATGATGTATAAGAGAAAACTTCAAGAAGAACTGAGATTCTCATAGAGTGAATTATGCTAACAACAGTCAAAAATAAAATTTTCATCAGCAGAACTAGATCATGCTAAATGATCTTTCCTGATTTTGAAATGATCCAAGATATATTTTATCATAATTGGAAAGCAAATAATAATAATAATAATAATAATAATAATAATACATGTACACACACAGAGAGTAGGAAGACCTCATAAAATTGCTGATCAACTGTGATTCAGTGACCAATGTGTCACTGAGGCCTGTGCGATTATACTAGGTAACTAATAAAAATTGTCATTTACTAACCGGCACCAAAAATATAGATTCTGAGTAATTTGGGCCCTGAAGAAATGATTCCCACACCATCTGCCCATCAGGAAGATTCCATGCTCTTAAGATACTCCCCTCTGATGAAAGGGTAATGACGTCTGAGGAAATAAGGTAGAGGATTTAAGAATCTAAATGACTAAAAACAGTCAAATGTTCAAACCTTCCTGGGTACACAAGAAGAAAAAAAATAACATCTACACAAAATAACAATACCATATGCGACATTCCCCACATGATAAAATTATGAATAAATGTTGTAATTAGCTAAACATATTCTAATATATATGTGTATATAATTCAAACAATTATTCAGCACATCAGAGCAATAATTTTGTATTCTTGAATCTTTTACTAAATTTAAGGTGTACCATAATCACTATTTTATAAGATGGGCATGGAGAAAAAGATATGAAGATTTACAGAATCACAAAGAATATAAACCAGCCATACTAACAGCAAATTTAAGAGTTGATAGCCAAGAGAATCTTAGATTAGCCATAGTCCCTGCACAATGAAGAAGAAAAATGTATCCCAATAGAACCACAATAAAGCAAATCTATATTCTTACAGCACAAACTCCATTTATGATCAAGCAGCTAAACGCCCAAGAATGAAACCAATCATGTACACAGCTTGTTAAACAACAACAGCAATTATAGTATAAATATAATTACATTTCCCCATGGCGATATCAATTCCATCAATAGCATCATTGGCCCCAAGAACATGCCTCCAAACTGCATAAACGAAACATTTTTAGCATCCTTTCAACCAGATATGTAAACATGGATAAGAAAATAGAAAAATTTACCTATACATTAAACCTAACCATTCCAAACTACTAGCTAATAAAACAACGAGTCTCTCCTCAATTACTTAGAATCATAAAACACATCTAGGACTTACAAATCTCGCCATGCCGAAGATCAAGTGAAGCTATAACATTCTCTTCAGTGGAAACAACAACGCGTTTTCGACCGGTCTTGTGTGTGTGGAATACTGCGTCCTTCACTTTCCCTATGTATTGTTGATGCCTACATTAGAATTAAACTAAGAATCTGAGCATTCATCAGTTGATGATAAAAAGCTAAGCTCAATTACTAGTAAGGTTTAGTTCAATAACAGAACAAATCAATTAGCTCAGTTAGGACTCAGCGAATTCAACGGAAAGGATAGAAATCGGAGTTGCGTAGCGCGACGCAGCTACTATATGAGAAAGTTTTCTTTACTATTTTCAACGATATTTCTCGAGAACCAAACAGCGATGAAATCAAGTAAAATCGGGAGCTCACCAGTCCATGAGGCCTACTTGATCTTCGTAAAGCGAGAAGGTAGGCGTTGTAGTTGATAAGAATAAAAGGGAGATAAGAAAAGCACTAAACGCCATGTCCATGGCGAGGAGACCTCTGTTCTCTCTCTCTTTCTCAGTGACGAGGGAGACAGATCTGAGAAAAAATGAACGAAGTTCGCCTCGCTGCCGGCCTTCTTACTTATTAAGGTTTTTTCTATTTTTTATTTTTTATTGTTTACAAAGACAATGGTTCATTCATGAGAAGGCCTAAGCCCAGTACAAAAAAGGATGAAATATGCGGGTGCAGTTTTCTGATTAAATTGAAAAAATCAAACAGAATTGACCGGTTTAATTTTTCGGCTTAAACTATTCAGTTTGATTATTGATTTTTATAAATTTCAATTAGTCAGTTTAATTTGCTTATTTTCATGCAAATTAAGAAAAATCAAATTTAACTGTATATATACCATATCTTTTTGGAAGAAACATTTAAATATAAAACTGATAAATCTTTTTTCTCCCCCTGCTCCATGATTGATCATGATAGATCTGGTTTTTTTCTTGGTCCATCATATGGATCCATCAAATGGGTCCATCAAATGGGTCTCTTAATGTTCTATTTGATTAAAGGACATGCAAAATAAGGAAAAACGGTCAGGGGTCTACCGGAGATGCCCCGGTGGAGACCCTCCGACGTTCAAATCAGATTTTATGAATAAGAGTAGTATATTTAGGCAAGAATTGCCGAGAGAAAAATAAAAATGGAGTCCAGGAATGAGAAAAGAAGCCGATCCCCTGAAAGAGAAGACCGCCCCTTTTTTACCTGCCCCCCTTCCTGCTATCATACTACCTGTCTATGTCACTCAGACTCGTACGTACGGACGTGACAGAGGTCCTTACCACGCTAGGCGGCCATTTAATTCTCCCCAATGCACATGCGGGTAGGGCTGCGAGGTGTTTGGGCCTACTATTCTTTCCCATATCACTTCACTGGATTGGACTTCTTCTTATTGGACCCGGGCTCATGGTGGACCTGGCCTACCCCGTGTGTCCGGGTCGAGACTTGAAACGCTGAGTCGATCTTGCTTAAGGAGGGCTTGACGGGCTTTGGGCTATTGTTCTCCTCTTGGGCCCGGCCTCGCTCAGGGCAAAGGAAGCCCGGCGGTCATCAATTGCCCATTTACCTCCTCGGTAGTTATTACATGGGTGTCGAGGGGGTAAATCCTTGGATTCTATATATGACCGCATGGCCCGAGAACTGCTCCCGTCAAAAGCGTTTTTTTCCTTGCCTTTTTATTTCTTTGTCTTTCTATTTTGATGTTTGAATGTATGGCGATCTGGAGATGTGTATTTGATGATGAATGATATTTTATCTCGGCCTATGCCTCGTCATTATTTTCGACTCAAACGGTCTTCTGGTTTTGTCAATTTTACTTACTTGATGGACCAGGCCGGCTCTACTGGGACTTTGCTAGTCGAACTGATCCGGGCTAAGAGCTCGGAGTCTGGTTAAGCTTCTGACTTGCGAATTTTTCTTATTCCTATGAGGGCATTTCTGTTTTTGACTCACGACCTCGTCAGTGTTGCGAGCTCGGGTATATATTACCTAGAGAAATGTCTTATTTGTATGAGTGCCCCACTTTAGACAATTTTAAATCTTGTTCTTGTTACGAGCTCGGATACTTTGTTCCTCTTGAGATAACCTTCTGGCAGTTAGTGCGGTTTGAGCTGTGTGCTCCACTGGGATAGAGAGCTCGGTCTTTTGTCGTTTTCCTCTTTCTGGGTTATCCTTGTTAAATGTTTGTTTATGGTGAGTTAATCTGAGCTGTGAGCACGGTCCTTCGTCTTCATTTATCATTTTATGTGTTTCGCGTTGGTAGGCCTTTTCATATAGGGAGCTCGGTTTTCTGTTGTTTCTTTTGTACTTAGTTTTATTCAGCTTGATTGTTTACTTGCTACGAGTCCAGGAGCTCAGATTTTTGTTTTTTGCTTAGGTTTTTATGCCTAGAACCCGTGATGCTGCTTGTGTTATGAGCTCAAGAGTTCTGAATTTTGTTTTCTTTACTTTGGTGCCTCGAGCTCTTCTGTGAAATCGGACTTAATTTCTTACTTTCTCATCAAGCCTTATAAAGGCTATGTTTGAGTCTGACTGACTGTTTGTTCAGTTTTAACTTTTCTTTTATAGGCTTATAGCTTTGCCGGTGCAAACATAAGATTCCTCCAAGCTTCTAGGTAGATCGACCCTGGATTGAAGAGGTCGGACTATCTGTTTTGGATTTGACCATATTGCGGTTCGATTCTTTCGTATTCTAATGAGTCAGGGCTTTCTAGTGCCCCATTCGGTCATTCAGAATGGTTTATTTGGCTTTTTACGTTGCTCCTGTCTCCTTGATGCATTATCTGAGCATTTGGCTCTCGTGTATGTATCGGTTAGTTGGGTTTTTTGCCCCCGAGTGTTTTTGGGGCTGTCTATCCTTGAGCGTTTTACAGGCTCTTTGCTGCTTAGATCTCTCTCTAGGCTGGTTGAGCTCGGTTTAGTGCTAGCAGTCAATTCTCGAGGTCGGGGCCTCTTATGATTGCCCCTAATTATTTGTTTGGTTCTGTATTTTAGTATACATTTAGCTTAGGATTCGCCTCGCTTTAATTCGGTCTGCCTATTGGATTTACCAGTACCGAGCTCATTTTCTTGAGATCGGCATGGTGCTTTGGCGCTTTGGTGCTGCGAGCCTTGCATTGGCCGTTAGTAGGTCGCATTGCTACATGATACAGGCGTTGGGGCACCTTAGTTTAATTTCGATATATGCTGGCTATTTTGCGAGATCGAGGTCTTATTAGCCTGTAATCCGAGCTCTTTCGGGAGGTCGGATTCAGATTTTTTATTTCTGCCTCAGTACCTTCTTGAGGTCGGCATGGCGCTTTGGCGCTTTTGGCTGTTGTGTGAGATCAAAGTCTCTCTACCTTATGACTCGAGCTCCTTTGGGAGGTCGGAGTTTAGCTTTTCATTTATAGTCCCTTGCCCCAATCTTTTATGTGAGGTCGGAACTATGTTCTTATGAGTTGTTTTTGCTTGTAGCACCGAGAGATCTTGGGGGTCCCGGTCGTTTTTGCTCCGGGAGATCTTTGAGATCTTTGCCGGCTGTTTTTGCTCCGGGAGATCTTTTGAGATCTTCGCCGGCTGTTTTTGCTCCGGGAGATCTTTTGAGATCTTCGCCGGCCATTTTTGCTCCGGGAGATCTTACGGGATCCCGGCCGTTTTTCTCTTTTAGGTCTTGCGCAAAATTTGAGCTCTGTGGCCTTTCTGTCGCTTCGTCATCTCAGTGATTCAGAATTCTTTCTGCAAAATAAGAGCTTGCGCAGAGCATATATAATGAGGAGGCTCGTTGTTAATTCAATAATATTCATCAATAAATAATATGTCGCACAAGACACTTTAACTCTATATCTCAGTTCTCAATGATGATGATGGCATTGTTGTAATATTTGTAAAGAATTTGGGTTCTTACCTCCCAGTACCTCTCAGCCTTAACAAACTCGTCTGTTTGTCGATCTGAATGTGTGGTTCCCGAGTTGGCTAGCGTGCTGCACGACTCGCTCAACTTCGGCGAGCCCAGGTGGTGGCCGCACTCCAACTTCATTCGTCTTCCAGTCAACCCCAAGACTCTGTTTCACCAGGCTAGGGCTCACCAAAAGACTATTTCCTGATAATTTCCCATTGTATCCCTGTCGCACTGATGCTTGAGAGGCGCTATTGTCCAACCAAATTGGATGGCTATGAGTCGTGCCTGGCTGCTCTACAACATTATTCCATCCGACCTGAAATGCGAGTCCGATCTCAAACATGGTTCCGACCTCGACGTGTAATAATACTGTGATTGTTGGATTTGTCGAGCCTCTTTTCAGTCCTGGTACTCCGGCTAGCGAAACCATTGATGGTCCTATTAGTGGTGCTTGATCAGTCGTCCTCTCGACGGTCAGACAGACTAATGCCGACCATGCCGACCCGGGGTATCGCAGTTCACATTGCCTTCGAGCTGGACGACATGCAGAGTCTGAGTTCGTCCACCTTGATCTGCTTGGATATTTGATCATTTCTTATTGTCTTCAGGTTGCCCCGATATTTGAGGGGCGTTGTCTGCAACCAAATTGGATGGCCATGAATCGTGTTCCACCTGACCTCATGCCATATCCGACCTGAAATGTTAGTCTGACCTCGCCTGTTTTTCATTTATTAATTTTCTCTCTAACTTGCTAACCTGGGATTTTATAGCCGATCTGCCCCTCTCACCTTGACAATATATACACGGCCACCTCACAACTTCAACAAATGTACATATTACACATTCTTTTTTCTTTTTACAGAAAAGATTAAAATTTATATTCATAAACAAGTATTTCGGTCTGAAATTTTGTTTCACCTCGTCAGATCTCAAAGAAAAAGTTAGCAGTAATAAAATTCAATAAATATTAAAATAAACTATCTAAAAGACTATCAAAATATTCTTGAACCAGCTGGATCTTTCTTTTCAGCTAGGTTATTCAGCTGGGTTATTGTAAATCTCCAGCTTTCTTTTCGCATAAACTTTCATACCTTTATGTGGATCTCAATGGGTGGATTTAGGAACTCCGGTGACGAAAAGATCTCCTTCGGTTTCCCACAGACGGTGCCATTTGATAAATCTTTTTTCTCCTTCTGCTCCATGATTGATCATGATAGATCTGGTTTTCTTCTTGGTCCATCATATGGGTCCATCAAATGGGTCTCTCAATGTTCTATTTGATGAAAGGACCTGCAAAATAAAAAAAAACAGTCAGGGGTCTACCGGGGATGCCCCGGTGGAGACCCTCCGACGTTCAAGTCAGATTTTATGAATAAGAGTAGTATATCTAGGCAAGAATTGCATAGAAAAATAAAAATGGAGTCCAGGAAGGAGAAAAGAAGCCGATCCCTTGAAAGAGAAGACCCCCCCTTTTTTACCTGCCCCCCTTCCTGCTATCATACTACCTGTCTATGTCACTCAGGCTCGTACGTACGGACGTGTCAGAGGTCCTTACCACGCTAGGTGGCCATTTAATTCTCCCCAGTGCGCATGCGGGTAGGGCTGCGAGGTGTTTGGGCCTACTATTCTTTTCCATATCACTTCACTGGATTGGACTTCTTCTTATTGGACCCGGGCTCATGGTGGACCTGGCCTACCCTGTGTGTCCGGATCGAGACTTGAAACGCTGGGTCGATCTTGCTTAAGGAGGGCTTGACGGGCTTTGGGCTATTGTTCTCCTCTTGGGCCCGGCCTCGCTCAGGGCAAAGGAAGCCCGGCGGTCATCAAAAACCATTATTTTCACACCCTGATTTAGCCATCCTCCCTGGATCAGCCCTCTTACCATGAACCCAACCTGATGACCCGTTGAACCCACATATACACGTGCAAAGGTGATTCTTGATGGGGCGATTACAGTCTCTTACGATGGCAACTCAAGATGTTGTGATGTCGATTCTTGATGGCGCAACTTGTGATTCATGATGGTGCTATGGTAGTACATGATGAGGCAATTATCCTACGACTAGTCAGTGATAGTGCAATGATTATCGATCCCAATGTCGTTTATGCTTTTTTTTTTCTTTAAGCTTTATTTGAGAAAGTTTATACAAATGCTTGTACCTTATAGTCTATTTAATTTTTGTGCTATCGCTTTGAGATTTTTATATTTGCTATATTAATTGGAATTGATGCATATTGAAATTGATTCAAAATTTAGGTTTTGGATTTTTGGATTTTTTGAAACTATACATTGAAATTGAGGTAGGTGTGCTTTATGTTCATTTCAATTTTTATTGAATCAAATTGAACCAAATTGATATTTTTTAATTCGATTAAATTTAGTTATATGATAATATTGGTTCGATTTAATTTGAAATTTTAAGTGGTTTCATTTTTTCAATTTTTTAAATTTAGTTTGGTTTAAAATCAATATGACTAAATGACCTTTCGAAAAAATAATACTATACATATAAAGATATACTTAATCTAATTTAGTTAAGAAAGAGAGTTTATCATCTCTCTCTAAGAATTTTTCTCTTGGTTTTTATTTTTTAAGGTCGAGTCTTTTCTCTTAATGGTGTTTATGCAACCATTTTATACCCATTCTAAGCACGAGATAGCTTTTTCCCTTCAGTTTTAGATGTGGGTTCATCTCTCTACCTCTAAGGTTAGGATGTAAATAATTTAACTTATTAGTAATATACCCTATAACCAATCTTGCAGTTGAATATTATAGTTTATATATTTTAAGTATTTAAATATAATTTTATAAAAACAGTTATTTATCTTTAATGTTAATTTAATTGAATTCCGAGTAAAAATAAAGTTCATGAGACTACATTACTGTGTAAAGAAAATTATAATTTGATTATAGTTGTTAAATTCATATTGCATTTGAGTAACATCTCCAAATATTCCTGGTCGATATTATTATTATGATTGGATAATTATTAGAGCTGTTAAGACTAGTACATATTATGTTCTTTTCTTGTAGAGTAAGCAACTGATTTCATGGGTTGAAATACGTGAAATATCTAGAACTAATATGTATGTGCTTATTTTTGAAATATGTGAGATATCTAGAACTAATATGTAAGTGCTTATTTAGATATGTGAGATATCTAGAACTAATATGTAGGTGCTTATTTTAAGAATAAATGCACTGAACTGACTCGTATGAGAAATCCATATGAAAAATAACCTATGTCTATGGATTATTCAAGTGATGGTTTAATAAATCAATAAATAATCTTATACAAGAATTGTTATGTTTTGATTCATTTTACACGTTAGTTCACGAGTAACAATCTTATATAACAAGTGATGGTTAATAGTGTCTACTCTATGATTTTAAGAGTTGAAAAACAGAGGGAGGTTGCTAACACATCTAATGATAATCTTAATACTGCTCTTGCTGTTCATGTTTAAAAAAATGAGACAGGTTTTGGCAAAGGTTTTTTTAAGAAAGTTTTACAAGGAAAGGAGGACAACATGTGTACACATTGCAATTCATTTGGTCATACCAAGGAAACATGTTTCAAGTTTCATGGATACCTTGATTGGTTCATTGAGTTAAAACAGAAAAGAAAAAACAAAGCTATTGTTGCAACTTAACTCAACCAGCAGAAACTCCATTTGACTCGTATAACAAACACAATGATTGGAATACAAACATGGCTAATATGATGCAGATCCAACAATAAATTTTGAAATATATGAAGGGAAACTATGTCAGTACAAGTGCAAATGAGGCTAGCTATGCAGATTTTAAAACAAATTTCTACTCTTCTAATCTGAATGATATAAATTATGGAACCTGAGTCATATACATAGGAGCCACAACTCATATGTGCCACAACCTCTCTTCTTTTTCTAATCTCAGAAAATTAGCCGAAGAAAGTACCATAACCTTCCCTGATGGAAGTAATAAACCAATTGCATATTCTGATAATGTTCTATTGAACCAGAAATTACCTTAAAAGAAGTACTATATGCTCCTAGCTTCAGATATAACCTGCTCTCAGCTCTCAGTCAGTAAACTCACTAAGCACTCAAATATTTCTATTCTCTTTACTCACTCCCGCTGTGCTTTGCAGGACCCTCATACCAATAAGGTATTGGCCACTAGAAGCCTACAAGGAGGATTATACAAGCGGGATAAGGCACCTACAGTCCCAATGCAAATGATCTTACCCTTACTAAATAAAGCTTGTAATATTACCAACCCAAACTCTATTGACATTTGGCATATTAGATTTGGACATCCATCCAAAACTAAATTACCGCATATTCCTAGCCTATCTGTAAAAGGTTTGAGTGACAATATACGTGATGTTTTTCATTTGGCAAAATAATAAAGTCTCATGTTTACTAAAAGCAAGATTACTTCAAGCCACAAACTTGAATTGCTTCACATTGATTTATGAGGACCATATAGCCTAAGTTCCATCTCGGGTTTAAGATATGTATAACACCCCTTATCCGGTTATTTAATTAGCCGAGCCGGAGACATCACATTTTGTGTCCGTTCTCTTATTTTTTTCTTTAATTTATATCTTGTAATTCATGACTTTTTTTTTTTACCGAAAATCCAACAGAGTTTTCCCTGAAATATGAGCTTAATTCCACATGTGAATAGTAAAATCACATTCTATAAACTTCATCCTTAACCCCCAAACTTCTTTCAACCTCAATACAATTTCAACTCAAATCAAACACTTTATAAACCGTCTCATTAATCTCAATGCAAAAATTTATACTAATAACCAATATTTACACTAAAATTAAAATCTTCAAATATATCTAATTCATAACCATATACAACTTCATCTCTAAAACTTTATGTACATGCCATATTTTTAAAATCAATTTTATATAAAATTTGCAAAATATACCCCAAGATAGTTAATGATGTAATTCTGATTGGATTGATGCAGATCTTGATCTACTGCTTCTTGGAACTACAACCTGCGCGAGGAAAAATAGATTCCTACGCACTAAGCAAATTGCTTAGTGATACTCAACTTTTTTTTAGATAAAATATTTAAATCAAAATTTATTTATCAACAATAAACCAAACAAATTACAATAAATTATATAGTAAATAATTTGAAATAATTCTAAATCATATTATTATTTCATATATATACAGATTTGAATTTCATAATCTCGTTTTTTTTCTCATCATGTAAAAAATTTTATTTTCTCTTAATATTTTTATTTATTTATTATTTTTATTATTTTTATTTTCTTTTTGGCCCTTATAAATTTAAATTGGATTGTTAAGTCAGATAAGACAACTATATTTGTAGAGCACAAAATATCAAATAAGCTCAAAAGCAGAGTCTATAACTGTAGCGGTAGAGTATATCAGCCGTACCTGTAGGATATCTTATTGTATCTCAAAAATCAGTGTAATTGTATTGCAGTACTCCAAGATCTGTATATGGCATGCCACACCCTTAAACTAATTTATAATTCCCACCAAACTTACTAAGGTACGACTTTAAATGATTTACACATTTAAATATGAGGACAAAAATTTCAATATAATGTAACTTTAAATTATTCAATCCATAATACTTTATTTTTAAATTATTTAATCCATAATACTTTATCATATTACAATTCTGATTTTAAACATTATCATATCATATAAATCTATTAATTTAACTCAAATCCATAAATAACAAATTCATAATTTAATCCTTAATTAATTAACTACTATTATTGCTTTTTTATCATCTAATCTAATATATTTTTCTATTTATTACGTTACACCATATTTCATTTCTCTTTTTCTTTTAATTTTTATTTTTATCTAACAATTTTCTTTTAGTCCTAATTTAACTAATTTACAACGTTTAACATATAAAAAATAGTATTCCTTATTTAATCTAATAAATTTTCTTGTTAGTATATTTTAGCCAAATTACATTCCTATAAAAGAAGTAGAGACATTCCACTTGGTCTATAACTTGAGTTTTGGTCAAATTACATATTAATTCTAAAATTTTCTATCTATCAAGTTTATCATTTCTTCAAATTTTAATTATGCAATATAACTAAAATATTATTCACTTGATTAGTTCTACTAAGATAGTAAAATTTTCAAATAGAACATAATTAACAAATTCTTGAATTTATTCAAATAAAGTTGAGTGCAAAGCTTCAACCTTCCAAAATGTTCCACAAACTTAAAATTTCTATTCTTCCTTTCCTTTCCCTTTGGAGTTTACACTCTTCCCTTTCACTTCTTCTTCATGAAATATAAATAAATAAACCATATTAATATAATATCTCTCGTAAATATTCACATAAAAATGATAAAAAACATTCCTACATCAAAAACCCCTAACATACTTTTAAATTTTCCAACACTTAGTTATTATTCATTCTCCCTCAACCTTGAATTTTCTCTTTGATTTCTCGTCTTTTCTTTCTATCTTGGAAATGTGTTGAGAGAAAATGGATAATTGATTGGAGGTAGAAATTTAAAGAAATTTGGGGTAGAAAAAAAAGATAGAGAAATGAGAGTCTTCCTCTTGGTTCACGGCAAGAAGAAGAAAAATAAAGAAGATGGGTTTTTTCTAGTCTTTTCTTTTCTTTTTTTATTTACAAAATTTATTTGGTTAAGTGGTTAGCATTGAGCCACTTGTCTTTAAATTAAATTTTAATTTATCTTCTTCTTTTTTTATTCTTTTTATTTTTTATTTATTATTATTTTTTGGGATGTTACAATATGTTTTAATCATTGTGGATGATTATTCAAGAGCAACTTGGACATTTCTGTTAAATGATAAAACTAGAGTCCTTAGAACCTTACAAGATTTCATTTCCATGGTTCAAAACCAGTTCCAAAAACCCATTAAAATTGTGAGGTCAGACAATGGTAGTGAATTTACTTGTGATTCATGTGAAGATTTATTCATGAAAAAATGAATTATTCTTAAAAAAAAAAATGTCCCTAGTCCCTACACACCACAACAAAACAGCGTTGTAGAAAGAAAGCACAATCATCTACTGCAAACTACTAAGCCCTCATGTTTCATTCAAAGCTACCTAAACAATTCTAGGGGGATTCCATCTTAATAGCTACTCACCTAATCAATATCCTACGTAGCAGTTTTCTAAACTAGAAAACACAATACGAAGTCCTATTTGGAAAATTGCCAAATTACTTAGATCTAAGGACTTTCAGTTGCCTTTGTTTTGCCACTAATACCGAGCCACATAAAGATAAGTTTGCCCTAAGAGCCACCAAATGTGTTTTTATTGGGTATGTAATAGGTTCCAAGGCTTACAAACTCTACAATTTGTCTAAAAACAGGATTTTTATATTTAGAGATGTCATGTTCTATGAAACACATTTTCCATACAAAATTGACCCTCATTTAAAATTCTCTTCAAATAGCTACCCACCTTTACCCATAGTGCATGAAAAATCACAAATTGAAGCTCCTCTACAAAGCACAATCATAGAACAATCACCAACACAGTCCTCAAAATCACCTAATTCATCCCCTAATTCATCCTTATAACTTGTAACATCAATTCCTACATCACCCAACCCTTTCAGGAAAAGCAGCAGGGCTACTGCTAGACCAAGGTAGTTATCAGATTTCATTGCATCAACAAGCACACAGACATCCAGTGGCTATATTGAAAATAATCCCACTTCATCATTCTCTCTTCCCTTTCTAACACTATTTTTTAGCGACTCATATGCGAATTTTGTGGCTAATGTTTCTATTACCAAGGAGCCTAAGTCTTATATGCAGGCCAGAGAGGACAAAAATTGGTTAAAAAGTCATGCAGGGAGAATTGGACGCTTTGGAGAACAATCACACATGGTTTCTCACATACCTACCCAAAGGGAAAAAGCCTATTGCATCCAAATGGGTATATAAGCTGAAACACAATCCAGATGGTACCATTGATAAGTATAAGGTAAGGTTGGTTGACAAAGGTTTAGTCAAATCCCTGGTATTGACTTTCATGACATTTTTTCTTCTGTTGCTAAATTATTAACAGTTAGAAATTTCCTAGCAATTGCTACTGCACAGAATTGGGCAATATATCAGCTTGAGATTAATAATGCATACTTGCATGGATATATTGATGAAGATATTTATATGATACTACCACTAGGATACACAAAAGCAAAAGAAGGAGAAGTTTGCAAATTGATTAAAAGTATGTAACGGTTAAAGCAGGTAGAGAGGCAGTGGAATAAAATACTAACTAGTGTTTTAAAGCAATATGGTTTCTCTCAATCTACATATGATCATTGTCTCTTTACTATGCATTATAAATACTCTAAATTCCTAGTTATAATTTTCTATGTCGATGATTTACTAATCACTGAAGTTTGTGAGGAAGCATCTTACAGGCAAAAAATACCTAGACAGCAAGTTTTGCAATCAAAGATATGGGATATGCCAAATACTTTCTGGGTATCAAAATAGCTAGATTAGAATGTAGAACTTTCCTGGATCAGAGAAAATATATCTTTGATATACTCAAATATACTGGATTGCTCGAAGTTAAAGCCACGACTTTCCGATTTCCTACTGGCGCAAAGTTAAATCCAGGTAAAGGATCTTTACTCACAGTCCCAGAATAGTACATATGCTTAGTTGGGGAACTTCTGTATCTAAACCTAACACGTCCAAACATTACCTACTCTACTCAACCATTATCTCGATACATGCAAAATCCAAGAATACCACATTTACACGCAGCTATTCATGTATTAAAGTACCTTAAAGGAAGTTTTGATAGAGGCTTATACTTTCCCACAGATCTGTAACTCAAGGCCTTTTGTGATGTTGACCGGGCGACATGCACGACTATCAGACGGGCTTTGACGGGCTTCTGCTTGTTTTTAAAGGCCTCACTTATCTCTTGAAAAACAAAAAAGCAAGTAAATCAACCGCGAAAGCCGAATATAGAAGCATGGCTTCTACATTTTGCGAACTTAAATGATTTACAATGTGTTACATGAATTTAAAATCTCACCTCCTTTACCGATTTAGTTACTCTGTGATAATCGCGCTGCTCTCCACATATCAACCAACCCGATCTTTCAAGAACCCACCAGGCACATCGATATCGATTGCCATATAGTCCACAAACAGTTGGAGAAAGGGTTCATTTTGCTGCTGTATGTTTCCTCAAGGCAATAACTCACCGATATTTTCATCAAACCCCTTGGTACTTTTGTCTTCAACACTCTACTTGACAAGATGGGATTTATCAGTTTGAATCCATCTCCATTTTGTGGGGGGAGTGTTAAGAATCAGATAGCAAAAATGGTGCATTTTGGATAAAAGGCCGAGAAAAAGTAAACGTTGGGTCAAAGTACACGTAAGGGTTTCAAACCTCAAGCCTAAAAGAAGATAGAGAACGTTCAAGATGGCAGAAAATTTCTTTTAGAATTTGCTAGATTTTTCTTTACTGAACAACTGTACAAATTATGTTGTAACAAATTCTTTCCATTCTTTTCTAGAATCATCAATAGACCTATGTATAAACACATCATTCAATAAGAAAAGATATGAGAATTTCTTCTCTTCCTACATTTTTTATTTTTTTATATTTACATATATTGGTCCCTCTTTTGCTTCTGCATCTGCTCGATGATCCTACCTTCGTTGTGTCTACTCGAACATCGGGAGTCACTAGCTGAGGATCCTCTCACTGTAGTCACCTGCTCAAACAACGCATCACCTTCCTTGTGTTTCTTTTCCCATGCGCCTCATTGCTCAAGGATCCTCTCGCCTCTCCATAGTTCTTTTTAACAGATTGCATATCATAATGGATTTATGCATTATGTTTTTTTTTTCAACTTTCTTGAATTAGTTTTCACGTTGAAAATTGTGATTCCTTTGATTGATTGTTAACAAATTTGGGTTAATTTTGATTGTTACAAATATATTGATTTCTTAGATTTAATGTTGATATGTTAGCAAATTTGGATTAATTTTAATAGTTACATATAAGTTGATTTCCTGAATTTAATATTGATTACCAACAAATATTTAGTATGAATTGAGGATTTTAGATTTTTTTTTGTATCTCTTCGATTGCTTGAGTATTGATTTTTATTTTATTATTTGTATATTGATATTCTTCTAAGGATTGAAAATATTTTTAACTTTGATTTTTATTTTCGGTAAAATTGGATTGATAGGAAAAATTATATAAAAGATTGAAATTTTAAATTTTTATTGAATTAAATTAAATTAAACTGATATAAATCGAATCAATTTAATTTAAATATTTATTTAATATCGATTGGATTGGTTCTGATCGGAAATTTAAAATAATTCAATTTTTTAATTTTTGATTTCTTAAATTCAATTATGCACACTCTTATCCCTTACTTTTAGCTCAGTATTTAGCTTGCTCTAGCAGGGCACGCAAAATGCAATATATTTGCAATGTAAAAAAAAAAAAAAAATTAGATCTATTATTTTACCATTAGTATTATTTAAAACTTATCTATATGTTTTTTCCCGAGAGAGGCCGCCCATAGATCAAAGCCGTTAGTTGAGCGTGACATTTATCGAACTGGCTATAAATGGAAAAATTTAGTTAATAACAAAATAATTATATTGTTACTAATTAAGTTTAATAATACTAAATAATTAAAATTTATTTTTAAGTTTTCTTTAACAAAAGGTTACCCATAGATTAAAATCTTTAGTTTAACATGACATTCGTGGAATTTGCCACAAATAGAAATTTAATTAATAATAATATAATTATATTGTTATTAATTAAGTTTAATTATATTATAAATTTAATCAATATATAAAAAAAAGAAAAAAACGAAACAAACTTTTGCATGTAATATAATCAATTATTTTATTTTTATTATTATAATTAATTTTTTAAAAATTAATTTATAATGAAAATTAATTATTCTGTTTTTATTATAATAATTCATTTTTAATATTAAAATTAATATTTTATAATTAAAAATGAGAAAATTATTATTTTAAATTTTTTAAAAGTAAGTTAATTTACTTGTAAATCAAAAGATTTAAATAAATTGGGTAAAATTTTAATTTTGAACAAAATTGGACCATCCCAAAATTTAAGGGGAAAAATATATTTCTTAAGAAAAATAAGAAAAGTGCATGACCTACTTGTGTTTACAGTTTAGACCTTCGAAACAAATAAAAAAAAGAATTCCTTTGTGTTTAGACATCACATCGATCACACGAAGGAAGTCGATCATCTGAAAATATTAATATCCAACGGCTGAAATGCGCTCACACCACTCCCATTCCTCAAAAGAATAAACACAATCCATCTACCCCGTCACTCAAGTAGACATCTGAACAGACCAAAATTAAAAATCCAACACTCTCATGTCGGAATCATTGCTGTGATTGAGATAAAGTAAGAGTGTTTTGAATTATCAGTAACTTGATGAAATCCAATCTCTCCCTCTCAAGAACTCACTCAGATTCCTGAACAACTTTTTCAAATCTCTGCTCTGTTTTTTCACATCCTTTTTGGCTTTCGACCTCAGATAGAATATTAAAGTCTGAAACTTTTACTTGGGGAATCAAAACGGCGTCTTCCAAGGATATCAACTGAGCTTGACAGTTTGGCTCGAAAGATCCACAGCCCGTTTCATATTGAATGGTTTTCTGGTGACCCATTTCGTTTGATGGAGGAAATTCAAGCATTTTGTGCTTGAATCTCCTTGTTCTTGGGTATGTATTGATAATATGGGCGTTTCCTTTTGCTTTTGTTTGGTTTCTGAGTTTTATTCAGGAGCTAGCTCTGAGTTAGCATTGTTTCCTGGAGTTCATTGTAGATCAATTGCTTAATTAACTGCATTTTCTGGCGTTTTAGTGCATTGTTGAGATTTTGGGAACAATTTTTTTCTTTCAACAGAGTTTGGGTGGTGGCCGTAAAGTGGGTGATACGTGATTTCTTATTGAAGGATTTATGTATTTTCTTTATGTGAAATGGTAGCAACTTCATCAGGTTACTGCTTAAGTTGGCTAAGATTTATTGCTTGACCATAGCTATGGTGATTAGTGGGAGATGAGATTGTGACTGATTTGGAAGTTTCTTTTTGTTTTACTTCTATTACTGGATTGGGATTCTGAAGAGGTGAATTTTTTTTGGAGTTAATAGTATAAATTTAGATTCGTTTGGATGGCATCTGTAAGGAGAACACTGTCTCCAGTGCCTAGAGCTGGAACCTTACTAAATGGGGAAGTCTGTCAAGTTCCTTCTCCCTTGTCCAAGTCCTCGTCCTCCACTCAAAACTTCCAAACAACTCGGGGATTTTTCTCTTCTTTTCTCGGTCTATCAGATTCTCAAGCTTTTGTTCTTGGTGTCTTTTCGCCGAGGTCTTCTAGATCACTGGAGAGGTCTAAACCTAGAGGGCAAGTTTGGAGGAGGGCTGTTTTCCATTTCTTAGTTTGTTTTGTGGTTGGGATATTTGTTGGTCTTACTCCATTTGTATCAATGAATCTATCAGCAAACCTTATATCAAAGAGTCAAGCCTTTTCTTTCGAGATGGTATCAACTGTTGGGAATTTTCAGACTTTTGAAGTAATGACCACAAACAGGACTTCCACAACTGAGAGTGAACTTGCCGAGAACAATACTGCAATGGAGCCAGAAGTGAAGGAAGTGAAGCTAGCTGATGTAGTTTCCAACCATGCACCACCCATTAACCAGTCAATCCCTGAAATTTTGGATACGGCGTTTCAGAAGCTTTTGATAGTTGTGACCCCAACAAATGCTCAACCCTTTCAAGCATACTGTTTGAATCGTTTGGCACACACATTGAAACTGGTTCAACCTCCACTATTGTGGATAGTTGTAGAAATGACATCTCAATCTGAGCAAACAGCTGACATCCTAAGACGAACTGGGGTCATGTACAGGCATCTTGTTTGTAATAAAAATCTAACTGATATAAAAGATAGAAGTGTTCACCAGCGGAATGTGGCTTTGTCTCACATTGAAAATCACCATCTTGATGGAATTGTCTACTTTGCAGACAGTGGTAACATTTACTCAGCTGATCTTTTTGAGCAAATGAGGGAGATCAGGTAAGTTTGGTTGCTCGCTAGCCATCCATGTTCCTTTATCTGTTTCGTATGGCCTTGAAATCTGCTCTATTTATATTTTGGGGGTCATAATTTCCAACAACATATTAAAGAAAATGGTTTTAGAGTTTTCACCTGGGCACAAAATATACATTAAAAAATGTATTGACAGATTCAAATTGTCCATACTCTACTGATGTTAAGGGGTTCAAACGGCATGCTGTCATTGACCTACATAATAGGAGCAGATGTAAGAGGTGGCTTTCTATATATCATAGTGTAATGGCACAAAGGGTACTCGAGTGTTCCATCAAAATGAGAACTATCCTGTCTGTTTTTCTGTCACTCAATGAGTTAATGCTGGTTGTATTGTTTAAATGTATACATTATATCCATTGGCTATGTCTACGAGGATCTAGACACAGTAGTAAAGTACAATTAATAAGGTAAGACACTATTGGAGATAAAGAAATTAAACCTAGGGAAATGATATTGCAACATCCAGTTGCACATAGTTACTGGGTTTTAGACTGTTGTTAGATGTTTAATGCACATAACATCATGAGGTATTTAGGTTTGCAGTTTCTGAAACTGATTGAACTATCCTCATCTCTTTTTTTATTATTGCTTATGTTGTGCATAATTTCCAGCTGCTTGTTCTATGTCTATAGCAATTAATAATTCTAGGTTCTATGGCATTCCTTTGAGTACAAATTTTCTCTGCACTGATTGCTGATAGCACCCACCTTTTTGGCCCTTGCAGGAGATTTGGAACATGGACAGTGGCCAAAGTAACAGAGAACAAAAGCCAAGGTATCTTAGAGGGCCCCATTTGTAATGGATCTCGTGTTGTTGGTTGGCATGTAAATGAATCAAGTAGGAGATTCCAGAGATTCCATGCTGACATGTCAGGTTTTGCCTTCAATAGTACCATACTTTGGGATCCAAAGCGGTGGCATCGACCCACTCTTGAACCTATTAGACTGTTTGACACTGTCAGGAACAACTTCCAGGTTAGTACCTTTTGTTTGTCATGTAGTTGTTCCTTATCCTCATTGTGGTTTGATACCTGTTGCTATTATTTCACTGAAGCAGAAAAAGAAAGGGAAAGAAAGGAGAAGGTTAACTTTCAGACCTTCCTTTTGCAATAATAAGAATACAAGACTAGGGGGGATTAATGTGGAGGAAAAATATTGATTTTGGCCAATTGGTCACCTGATAGATCGCTGGGGTTATTAGTCGTCTTTTAATAAATATAGAATAAAGCTTTGCGTTTTATAGTAATAACTCCTAAAGGTTATTTCAACCATATGAAAACAAACCATCATTGGTTACTTGACTCGATTGATCTCAATTCCTAAATGAGTGGGTTTGGGCTATATGGTCTGTTGTTCTCTTTCTCTTTTGTTTCGGGACAAAATTTAGTGAGCTATTGTAATATTATTAATCAACTGAATTCCAGTCATTACTCTCTATTTTTTGTCTTTTTTTATCTTTTCATTTGAAAAGAGAATAATATACTTTTTTCACCCTATCTTGATTGGCTAGGCGTCGAGTTTTAATTCAATTTAATCGTATTGCAGGTTAGCTCATTCATTGAGCAAGTTGTGGAAGATGAAAGCCAAATGGAAGGCATGCTAGAGAACTGCTCAAGGGTCATGGTTTGGAATCTACACCTAGAATCGTCTAATTCCTTCTATCCTCCCAAATGGTACACCATTAGTAATCTGGATGTCACTGCCCAGCTTGCATGAAGTTCAGGAGTCTGTATGAACAGTGAAGGTAGCTAAATTTTCCATGTAGTTTAATGGTTTAATAATATGAAACATAGAAGATACATAGATGCTCAAGGACATGAAGTCACTATCTTTAAAACAATCATTCTTGCATGTTGTTGGATTGTGATCATCAGCCAAGTAAAGAACAAATAATAGATGTGGGAGTACTTGTAAATGAAAATATGCTAGGAAAAATTACCTTAAGCTGCAGTCGTGCTTCTCGACCATTCCTTCTAGTCTAGGCCCAGCTTAATAGCTATTTATGATGCATTCAAGTTTTAGGGGGGATATCATCTCTGACCAATGATTTGTATACAAGCTGGCCAGACTCATTTATTTTATTTTATGTTTGAGAATGAACTCTCATTTCTCTCCTACCTTGTTGGATTTCCAGAAAAAAGAAAGAACTTTTTGCCTATCGGATATCACCTCTAACTTTCCGTGTAAATTATTTGCATTGTAGGAAAGATCTGTCAAGAATCATGGGTAATCCTTAATGCAGTACTAATTCTTCATCTGGATGAATCCTGCCTGCTTAGTTGCCCATCCAGATGGCTGGTTGACATATGCACTCGAATTGGCAGATTATTTGCATACGAGTAAACATTTTCATTGTACAGTTGGATCAACTGGTCATTTTCTGTGCTGCCACTGCTTCCAAACAAGTGATTATTTTTTGACCAGTTAGGAAATGGATGGTCTAAATGTAAACCATCCAGCGAATTCAAGCATGATTCGAAGTTTTTTTTCTCTCTCTTCATCCTTTAGCCATTCCGATGGTGTGTAAAACTTCAAGCAAATTTTGAATCTCTAGCTGGTGCTGTGTTCTACTGATATTCATCTTGCGAACTCCACAAGTTCCTTTTTAGGGTATTGTTTGGTGATGAATTCTGTTCACATTAGCTAATTCACTGGCTTAGTGAATTGAACCATAGCCTATGAATTCAAGCTTTTTCTAGCGATAGAAGTGCAGTATGAATAATATAAAATACTCAATTGCTTCATTGAATGATTCTAAGAAACCTCAATTTGCTACATTTTGTTTTTCTGCAATGATTCATTGTGTGAAGACTCAGACGCATATAACAAGTGGTGCTATTAATTATACAATTAAATCTGTATGATTGGATTAGGTCAACTGGGCATTGTATTGTAAGATCAGCCTTTTCTTTTCTTGTTTATTATTATAATAATTACAATTCTATATAAAAATTGAACTTTAAAACAAATTCTCTTAGTAGTTACTAGTGACTTTCTATTACATTTTTTCTATTTATTTATTTTGTCCCTATCCAATTATTACTATTTTTTAAAAAATTAATTATAATAATTAACTCTTTATAGTATTTTTTTAAAACTCTTGTTATTATCCTAATTAATATATGATCTTTTGGTTTCTTAATATTTAACATGAAAAAAAAAAATAAATACCAGTAATATGTGTGCGCGTGAGAGAGAAATTTGCAAAAAAAAAAAATTATTCAATTTAAAATTAATAAGTAAAAATAATTAAAAACACATAATGTAATTAATCGGTTAATCATAATTTTAATTAGCTAAATTTTATTCCTCAACTGTTGATTTTTTTGTTCGAAACAATACCTTTAAGTGTTGATAACAATTTTATTGGTTTTACTAAATATAGTCATATTTTTATTATTAACTACATATTGATATAATTATCATATATCTATCTAAATATAAATATTATAACATTGATAAGAAAAATAATTAATAAACTATAATAATTAGAGTTGTGCAATCGATCGGTTCGATTCCGAACCAAAAAAATTAAAAATCGAATTATAAAAATATTAAAAATTAAAAAAATCGATTATAAAAATATAACCGAACCAAATTGAATCGATTAAAATCAGTTCACTTCGATTACTTCAAACCGAAATCTTTAATTTTTTTTTAATTTTCTACTTCTAATTTCAGTAGAATAATTCAATAAATATTTCACATAAATTTATCAATAAATATTGTGTGAATACATAATATTTAAAAAATTCATATAAATTCATGTAAAATTTAAAAGTATGAATAAAATCAGTGTTTCACGTAATAAAAATATATATATAATTAATTATTCAGTTTATTGATTATTTAACACGTTTAAATTGAATAGAACTGAAAACTGAATAAGCTGAAAAATATTAATCAAATTGAACCGAACCTTTCGATTAACCGAATCATTAAACTGAAATTGATCGATTCGATTCAATTTTTCGGTCTAAACCGATATATGCTCTCACAAATAACAATGAATATAAAATGTTAGTCATACGTATGTAAATATGAATGAATACCAAGTAAAATTAATATTTAAAAGTAATTATATTCTATTTTAATAGAAAAAAAAGTCTACAAATATAAAATTGTTACAAATCTCTGTTGTCAAATTTTAAAAGTTAAAACAAAAGTAAGGTAAGTTCTTACAAGTTTAATTTTTTAATATTTTATCTAAATTTACATATATACTTTTATTTTATCTTATTAATAATTTTAAAAGTAAAAATATCTGCACAATGCATGGTAAGTGTCTAGTTATCCAATATTTGGGTCCCTCAAAATTGAACTCTTGAGTAGCCTGCTCGTGTTTCTAGCTCTCCACAGTTGTGCTTCCCTGTGAAGTTTGAATGTTAACATGTGAATGCCTGTGTCCTCTTTTTATGGCGAAAATGAACTGATGCAAATTTCTCAAGAGGGATTTTTAGTTCTGATTTGCTTATAATTGATGCAATCCAGGAAATGAAAATTCCTCTAGTATTTTTTGTTTTACAAGTACCTCTTGGATTAAATAGGTGAACTGCTGATGACCAACAGAAAGTCACTGAGACATCTCAGTTTCCAAATAGCTAGAGGTCATAAAGTCTCAACACTTCTTTCAGCCAATATTTTAAAGATACTAAAATGAGAAAAGAAATAAAAAGTACAGCTTCCTAAGCAGAAAAGAGTAAATTTTAAAGTAGGTTTTTGTACTCCCTCCATAGATCATTTACGACATTAAAAATCTAGAACACATCTGTGCGAGGCTCAGGAATCATGAAGAGACAAATCTACAATGTTAATGTCAATATCCCCAGACTACCTGGAGAATGCATATATGGGATAACAAAAGGCTAATGAGATATAAGATGTGCAGCTGGAGCCCATGATTATATGCTCAGAAAAGAATGTCAAGGCAGATAGACATTGATGCCTTGCGAGCTCGGAGACTAAGAACCCTGAGAGCTTCCACAGAGGAAAGACCTCTGGCAACTTCTCCGCAATAGCATCCAAAGGGCTAGACAACTACTGCTTCACAATTTCCTGTGGAATAAACTTCAGTGGGCCGTATCCAGATGCTGTGGGAAGAGCCACAAATTTGCACGCTCAACGTACCTAAGCAATAACATAAAAGAAACTTGCAATCGCATTTTTGGTGCTTTGATGTTCACTAAAGCACCATTCCTCATCAGGCAGCTATTAGCCGTTATCATAGCCAAGAGAATACAAAAGCTGTCTATGTTATATAATCATAACCTGGCCGGCAGATGCACATGACAAAGCTCTAGAATTCAATAAAATATATATTCAGATTACATTACATAGAGACCAAAATTAACAGAAATTCAACAAAGATGATGTCTTTCTGATTGTATGAACCAAAGATCAAAATCAACCAAATTTGGGTTGTCAGCATTTTTTTCTCTACAAGGAATTTACATGGTTGCCAAACAGAAACCACAAATATGAGAGCAAATGAGACCAAAAGGAGAAAAAAAATATGCATATATAATATATATTAAATTTGAAAAAAAAAAAAACAGAATCAGGGAGGGCTAGGAAACATAAAGAGAAAAAGAAAAATAGAGTAATCAATTATGATATCACATGCTACCAGCTCTTTCACGAGTAGGTTTCGTTGGCTTGGATTTTGCAATGTCAACCAAGTCTCCAAACAGCTTGTCTTCTGGCTTGGAAGGCTTCTTAAGTGCTGGCATGTAAGACGAAGAAGAAACCTGGTAAGACGAGTTTCTCACAGTGCTATCATCTCTAACACCCAGGCCATACATTTGCTGCTCAAGATACTGCGTGCCTTGTTGCGGAGCATACCCATATCCTGGCATTTGGTTGCCATACATATGTTGAGGATACATAGAAGCCATTTGCCCAGGTTGCATCGGCTGTGGGAGCATATTCATATATTGCCCTCCCTGGACTGCTTGAGGATGCAAACCTAACTGATTACTCTGTATAGCTGGATTGTTATATGCAGGCAATTGGCCAGTTGTGATTGGCTGAATGTACATACCCACTAGATGGTCATTCCCTGAAGGCTGCACTCCCTGAGGATGCATTCCACTCTGCATTGGTGTTGCATGTGTCACAACCACCTGAGTAACTTGCATTGGTTGAGAGTATTGAGCCCCTGACCCAGGGCTTCCATCTCCCGATTGAGCTTCCCATGGAGGCGGAGGCAGTGACCCACTGCCTTGAGCACCTTTCAACATACCAAAAGCTGAGTAAATTTTGATGCAAAAGAAATAAAAGAGAAAATGTTACATGCTTATATTCTCTAAAGTCTAAACTACAATTAGCATTAAAATAAACGGGAAAACAATTTATCCTTCATACTATATCCAATGCTACATAGAGACAATAAAGCAGCAACATGTTATCCAGTAAAAGCCAACTTAAAAAGAGAACTCACCAAAAACTGGTGAGGATGGCTGCTGAGGGACCTGTCCATTCCAGGCTGGACCAGTGGCTTGCATGTATGGTGAATGTTCGTATCGTGGTGATCCCATATTTGCGGAACTTCCATTTGGGTAAACTCCAGCTTCTGGGGGATGAAAATTATGTTGCTGTTGGATTTGTGGATTCGAAGAATTCGTTAATCCAGCTAAATGGGCAGGCTGCACATTGACAGCACTAGTGGGGCCGTTACCATCAGAAAACATGTCAAAAAGAGCAAGTGCATTCTGCTGAGATGTAGTAGCCGACTGGGACTCTCCCACAGGAACAAGAGCTAGTGAATTATCAGCCTTTGGTGAGCCAAAGTCATCCCCGCTTAACAAGTCCAATTTAGGATTGGCAGCTGCTGGAGGAGTTGGACCATTAGTTGTGGGAGGTGCGGGGAGTAACAATTGATTCATTACACCAGGTGTTGAAGCAGATCTGCAGAAAAATCACGTTACTCCCAGCTCAAATAGCATCAGTTCTGAGTTTTAAACTATACAAGGAATATGAACATTCGACTTCAACTAAACCTTTTCATAAGTCATTTTAATTTTACAAATTTGCCCAGCTTCAGATTCATGTGGAAATGCTTATAACGCTGTTGTCTTAACTAACAACCATGCCTGAATGACAACCACAAATTTCTAGTAGTAAACTACAAAAAATTCAAACCCAGACTACCAACTTATGTAATAATCAATAACTTAAATCTGCTGGCCTTTTTTAGATGTCTTATGAGCATACATTTTGCACCAGTTTCCAGATGTGACACATTATGAATAAATGCACTCACCCCTCAACTGGTTGATTTTTGTTGCCTCCTGTATCAACAAGAGGACCACCAACATCAACAAGTGCTCGACCTGATTCAGGCTTCTGTTTCTCAGCTGCAGCAGTAGCAGAAGTTCCTGAAGCAATGGCCTCATGCTTGGCAAGTAGACGCTGCAAATCATCATTTAGTGCAAGCCCTTGGCAGAGTAATGATTCATCCCTGAAAGAGAGATGAAAATATCAGTCAGATGTGACGATTTTGCATCCCAAATTTCAAAGACACTGGATTAAATCACCATAAGTTATTAACTAAAAAAAATTCAGTTTCAGATATCACTACATTCACTACAGTCAATCTCTCACTACATAGTCAATTTTGATTGCAATATTACCGCGAACAACACTAGATCCAGATTATGAATATTTTATACCTACCCTCATAAAGAATACAGCAAATCTGCATGAACAAGCATGGAACTGATTTGCCTATTACCTTGAAATAATAAGCTTATCAGCATCATGCCATTGATTTTGAAAATTGTTTGTCTTAATTAGACCATGTATGATTCCAGTAGAAACTTATTATGCAATTAATTGATTTGCATGCCAATCAAGTTCTAGAGTCAACCTGCCCCTAAACACATGAAACTACAGCAGGCACCATGTAACTGATTGAAAGAGTGGTTGGAAAGAAATAAGGGAGTGATGAAAACATAGAACTTACGCAGTTGAATTAACAAGATGCACAACTCTTTGCTTGTATGTACGACATTGTCCCACCAGGTCAACAATAACCTCCTGCCTAAGTCCCTACAAAATGGGGAAATTACCCAACATGGAAATAGGGGATGAACTTAGGTCACAGTTTTCACCAACAAACAGCATAAAGTGCCATACTTGAATATTACATTTAAAAAACTCCACAATCTCAACACAAAACTTGATTGAAATTTGGAGACTCTATTTCCCCCCCGTATTATCCAAGTAACAAATAGGTTTATCATTCTAACGTCATATGGAAAATTTACCTCTTTGTTTCCTGGATCTAATGCATTTAACATCTCTGAAAGGACATCCATGATACCCCGTGCATTCTGAATTTCTGTCAAGCTAGAAAAACATTCTAAATCAACACAAAAAAGTGCAGTATAAGAACTACCAAAAAGAGCAACAAAGGTTGAATGAACAATGTGCTGCAACTTTTAATATTGCTCTGGAACCATAGTTTTAAATAGCAGTTGCAGTCACAAGTAATGGAATCAGGCTTGTAACAGCTATAACGTAATGGTAATGGTCAGGCGTTACAGAATTTTTTTTAAAAAAAATTAGCATAGTTCATGAAATCAATAGATATTGGTAAATAAAAATAAAACTAAAATATGTAACTATATAACAACCATAACTACATCAAATATAGACATCATATAGATATACTACTATATAGTGAGCATAAGATACACGAATAATATACATCGAAAAATGAAAAGAAATAGCAAAAAAACAGAGAATAACTCCCCTTTGGCAAGAACTAGTCATGGAAAAAGGGATACTTATATTGATCTAAGCTTAAAGAGAGAAACTAGTAGAAAATTAGAAAGAAGGAAAAAATTGGGTGAAATTGTGAGAGAAATGATAGAAATAGTAGGGGTATGGAAGGCTGGAACATGTGGAGAATCAAAAGAAATAAAGAAATGCTGCTTTTATGTGATTTGTAGAAGCTGAATTATTAGCGTAATAGCCTTACCGTTACTCAACAGTAAACAAATGCTGTCAAGAAGGAAAAATTTGGGAGATATTGTGAGAGAAATGATATAAATAGTAGGTATGGAAGGCTGGAACATGCGGAGAATCAAAAGAAATAAAGAAAATGCTGCTTTTATGTGATTTGTAGAAGCTGCATTATTAGGTAATAGCCTTATCATTACTCAACAGTAGACAACTGCTGTTACCCTTAAGTAACGGATGGTAACGGCCATTACCATACAATTCAGAAAATGCCTATAAATAATGAGGTAATGAGTGATGGGGCCTTAAAAACCTACAAGTAACTGTCCATTTAAAACCATGAGCAGAGCCACTAGCTTCTGTGTGTTCTGAACTCTGGTCAATGGAAACACTGCTTGCTTTTTCTTGTCACAAGCTCAAATACTAATATCAGCAGGTTAAGCAACTAAAGGTCATGTGGCTCACTATAAAGAATTAAGGGTATATATGTGTTACGAGCATTTCAACTTTCAATAAAATTTACTAGATCTTTGTCCCTCTACAACTGAGAACTAATGTGTACTAGGATCTCCATCCCTACTGATCACTTGAAAAATGATCTTTACCAAACTATAGTCAGAAGCTGACCACAGTATTGTATAATCTTATTGTTTTTCCATCCATTTAAAAGATTTATCCATGTGCAATGAACAAACTGTACACTAATCTTAGATAAATTTTGGATCACCACATAATAGAATGATACCCTAACAAAAGTTCCATACCATCAATATAACTAAAATCATGGAAAATGCCACAAAACGGGACCATCAATGAACAGAAGTTATTTTTATGATACATTCCATTCTGACATCAGAGAGAACCAAGACATACCTCAATGTGGGGAACTCAGGCTCTGCAGAAGACTCTGCTGCCTCTTGCCGATTGCGCAGATTTTGAGGATAAGATGTCAAAGGTTGTGTTTGTGGAGGTGTAAATACAGGTGCAGACCTCTCAGATCTCTGAGGGAACACTGCCCCAGCTCGCTGAAACGAAAACCCCATTATAATTACCAAAACAATTTGGATAATCATGTGTAGGTAAGGAAATAACCCAGATTGGTTGGTCAGTAGTGCTATAATCAAGTATTCAGCTTTGACCTCTACTGTGATCTTTCAGTACAAAAATCATACCAACAACTCTTGATATGCAGAATAAAATTGTGGATATCTTGCCCTCGGTCCACCAAAAGCTTCTTGCCAGGTATCTATTAGAATCAGTATCTTCTCTTTGACATGAAAGTCAGGCTATTAAAGAGCAGAATAAAAAATTAAAAACAAGTCTTATGAAAAGAGAAGATCAACTGAGTCATATAAAAATATTCTTACCTTTTTCTTCGCTATCTTCACCATTTCATGCAAAATATCTCTCTCCGCAACGTGCATGTGTACGATGTCCCCACAATTCTTTATCATGGTTTCCAATAGCTAGTATATTGAATCCAGACCGAAGTTTAAAATGTTAAATATTATAAGAAATGGCACAAACCTACGCTCTACAAAGTTGGCCTAGATTCAAAATCACTTGGATCAGTTCAAATAAAGTTGCTCATTCTACAGCTGATTGCATAAGACAAATCTCAAGAACAAAATACAAAACTATCCAAGTCAGTAATTTTTTTTTCCGTCTTCCTATTTCAAATTGATGGCTATCCAACAAACATATCCTGTGATTCTGGGAAGGATGTTAGGTCCCTCATTCCACAGCACATATATATAAATAGATAAAGAGGAGGGAAGACAAATCAGATTACATAACATTCCCAGTGATGCATATGGAAAGTAAAACCTCATCATTAAATTCTAGCATAAACACTTGAAATAGAGAATATATTGATGCAACAAAGCCAGCTACATGCTGCATAAGTAGGATTAAACCTTCTCAGGACATTATAAATAAATTTTGCATAATGAAAGAAAAATCAAGTGATTCAACTTACTGTTAGCGCAAGAAGTTGAACTTTTGAATTCTTACTTCCAATGCGCTTCTTTACACCTTTAACAACATCCTTCGCTTGTCTGCCAACCCAAAATCAAACCAGAAAGTCCACATTTAGGAAACCAACCAAGTTTTTGTATTAAATATCGACAATATAACTTTTCACATAGCAAATATAACTAGCTCAGGTAGATATTTTGCCAGCTTGATGACCTATAAATTGCTTTCTGAGAATTAGTTGAATCTGAAAACATAACTGAACAAGTTTGAAAAAGTTATCTTAGGTTTGGGGAGAATATACTGAATTTTGCTTCATACAGTGAAAGGAAGAGCTTTACAAAAAAATTGACACCATTGAAGGGTGACATCATCAAGGATACTATTTTCACTTTAAATGATATAAGCCATTTTTATGTGGATCTAAATAGAGATGGCATGCTCAGATCCGCAGTTAAAGGTTAACACTAGTGCACTATTACTTACGAAAAGGCACTTCAGTAAAAATTCTATTGAAAAAGAGGAGATCAATGCAGTCCTTAAGATGGAGAAGATAAACTAGACATGGCAATTCATGCCTAATTGTGTCTACAAGGATTCATGTCACTGTACACAAACATAATTAGATTCAACCCGACCATGACATGATTAATACTTATGTCATAAACACTTAAACTTTATAGTATCTATCTATTGAACAAATAAAGTAACACAACTACATTAACCCATTTGTTAAATAGATCCTATTAAAAGGTTAACATATTTAACAACAAATAACCATTTAATTGAATTTTATTACTTTAATCCATCAAGTGGGTAAAATATTTTACTTGAAAAGCCTGAGAGAACCATTAAAAGCCCAAAAGTTCTTCACACATTAAAAAGTTGGGATGCAGGTGGCGCTTTTATTGAGATGAGCATAGCCTCCCGTCCCCTTTTCTACCAGAGTGGGGCTTTTGTCTCACACATGACTTATCCTTGGTTTTTCTTTATAGTAACTTTTACAAATAACATTTCAATTTTATTTTCTACTCTGCAACCTATCATTGCATAGATCTTGTAATATAATGCAAAGCAAATTGGAATTCCCTTATTTTGGCATTATAACAATGAAACTTAAGAACTTAAATTTGGTTAATAATAAGCTTTTCACAAACACCAAAATGTTAAATGAATAGACAAATGATCCTGAAATGATGTTTATAAATATTATTAAGCTAACCTCAGATGAGGTTCTCTTTCATAATTTATTGAAGTTTAGAGGAGTTTCAAATCCTCATCAAAAAAGTTTCTTCGGGACTTTTAGTGTTACAAATAAAACTAAAGGATTTCTTTTTAAATATTAGAAAAAAAATCAATTTATTCAAAATTTATGTCTAAACAGGTTGACCTATTTATGACGCAAACTTGTTTGTGCCCAACCCTAACTAGCTTAACTTTGGTTGGATATGTCATGCCATTTAAAAGGATCATGTCAAGAATTGCCAGCCTAAGATAAAGCTTTTGGTTTGAATGGCTTTTCCAACAGCTTGATGGATTTTATAAGAAACAACCTTAAGAATTTGCATTTTCTTGAGATGAAGTATTAGGATTATGCTCTTACCATTGTTCTTCCTTTGGACTGCACAGTTAAGTTTAAAAATCACTAATCTACCATCCAAAAGCATACTTACCAGGAAGAAGGTACTTTCTAAGTCAAGGGCAAGGGGCAAGGTGTGTCACTTTAGTTCAATATATACACAAACGGTCATGTACCTGTTATGCTAATCTCTCAGTCAGTGTATTATACTATCAGGTAGGTGAGCCTTTTAGCACTCAAAGTTCCAGAAGCTTGCTAAAACAATTGTATCTTTATTTTTTTTAAAGTAGAACAACACCTATAAATTTTAAAAATCAATTGGAATAAGAAATTTTAATTGTTAGAGACTTAAGGATGGAGAAATATGTTTTACTCAATAGAAACTATTGTAATTAACTCAAGTTATATTATGGGAATCAAAATGTGATAGAATCTCCTTCTAACAAGAAACATATATGAAAAGCTAACCAATGAATTAAGGGCAGAGCAAGAGGGACAGAGACCCAAAACCCATCTTTTCTCTTTCTCCAGTACATTGACATTATCAATAACGTTTCCACTGGCAGCCTTTGAAACCCAGCGATACAGGAACCAAATTAATGGCTTTGAGATGAGAGACCATTAAGTTTCCTTTTCGACGTTCCTGATGGAATATCCACATAGAGCTAGTCGAGGTTTATGGCAACTGAAAATGCGAATTAAGGCAAGACATTCATAAACCCCACAGATAATTACAGAATTTAACGTCGACTTCCTTTTCTTTCATCAGTGCTTCAACGAGGATCCATTCTCCCCAATTCAAGCTACAACAACTGCAGCTTTACAATTATTGAGAATGTGAATCAACAGAAAATATTCAAAACCCCAGGCACAACAAATTCAGAATCTAATTCTATTTGTTACTAGAGGTTTTATGTTTCCTGAGTTTTATCAACAATCATCCAAAAATTAACTGTTCGATCAAACTACGCCATCCACGAAAAATCCAATCATAATAACACATCATGGAAATAATTATAAATAAAAAAATAAATCAAAATTGATCACAAAGCAACCAGAAACAGCAAAACAGGATAAGGAACGAATTATAATAAAGCGCAGCGCTTACGCAGGGTCGTGATTGCACACGTCACAGATCTCAATGTTCCTGGCCCAATCAGGCCCGATCAACATGTCGCTCGTGGCCCGTTCAACCATAGAATTCACCATCTCTGCCTTTTATCTGCTTATATCAAAACTCAAAAAGATCAATCCTTTCCCGGTGACCCTAGGCAATTATTCCGGCTAGATCGCACCCAATTCCAGCGATTTCACGTAAAATTCCGACAAGGAGCCTAACAACGCAATCTCTATATCTAATTAGGCCTCCTCCTCTAATCTTTCTAAACTTTCTCTCTCTAGATCGATTAGCTCGACCAGAACAGTCCTTTATCGAAGGACTCTCTCTCGTCCTCTCTCTCCCTCGAAAGAGTTCTTTCTCTCAGATAAAAACAAATAGTTTCTTAATTCTTTCCGTCTTTTTTCTTTTTCTTTTTTTATTTTCCGGTTTTTTTTTCCTGTGTCCGTTGAATTATTGTTGGGAGGTGGCATTTGAAAATAAGAACCAATCAGACAATAACTCGTTGGTATTTTTTTTCCAAAAAAAAACTCACAGGTGATAACTGAATCTCGTGGCAGAGAAATTATATAGACTTAATGAGGTATTGACACAACAATAGGGCAAAAAAGTTTATCTAAAGACAAATTTAATTTAATAATTGTTTTTGTGATAGATAAAAGGTGTATTTCATTACGGGGTTTGAACTCAATAAATATAAATGTATTAAGGAAAAAATTCTTTTTAAATTATTTAAACTCTTAATAAATTTTTTTATTAATTAAAGTTTCTAAGTAAATAATAAAATAATAAAAATTATTTAAATCTAATTATAATTAAATAAAATCAAATTAAATAAATTACAGGCCTATGACTGATACACTCTGTTGAAGGTTAACTCTCTCTGTCCTTCTTTATTTAAAATATTTATATCATTTTTTCTATCAATTTTCCTTCTTCTCCTCTTTCCATTTTCTCTCCGTTCAAAATATTTTTTTCCTTCTTCTCCTCTTTCCATTTTCTCTCCGTTCAAAATATTTACAACAACATTATATTTATAGCAACATTACCCACAACCCTCTCTTTCTCTTCTTTCATCCTCTTCCCAAATAATTTTCTTTCTTTTCCTTCAAGTCCTTACTTCTTTACTTGCAAGCCAATTTCATTCACTTTCACTTTTACGCAGCATTTAAATTATAACTTAACAAGTTCAACAAAAAAAAAAAGGATTTCGTGAATCGACATGCACCTAAAAAATTTTATGGATTTAAGCATATTTCTATGCTCACAAGAGTATGTTTCATCAAACCTTAAAGAGATGGAAAATCAAATACAATTCTATGGTAGTGGTTAGAAAGAAAATATAGAGCAAACTATTTAGCATGAAAAGTCTTACCCTCTTAACTGTAGTGGGTAATGAAAGAATATGATTTGAGTTAAATGACCTTTATTGTATACTCAGGGGTTTCAATGGACAAAAAAAAATTGTTAGGAGCTTAAATGAATATTTGAATAATTATCAAGGGCTTAAAAAAGCATTTTGCCTACATCAAATTACATAAAAGGAAAACCACATTTCTAGCCCAACAAAAATGAACACAAGATTAGTTGTCCAGCCCACAAGATAACTCCCTAGAATCTTTAATGATAAAAAAAAAAGGTAGACTTGAAATAAGAATCCAACCGCCCAAAACAACTCAAGCATTGCAACCAATAGTACGCTACTATTAGAATATTATAAAGAGAAAAACATTGATGAAGACTATTAATTGATGAGAAACCAAACGATTATCGTTAAAAAACAATGCCACAAGGAAGGAATATTGGAAGACGGCTAGAATCACACAAGTACCTTGTTGAGGACGGGTTTGAGCCATGAGGATCGATGGGCGACGAACATAAATTTCGTCTCCTCTGTTCTTTGGAAGACTGGATAGCTGATGAGAGTATTATAGCATCTTTAACAACTATTCATGGCTGCTCTCGGTGGAGAAGACATACCAAGTGCCCAGCCTATATATATGATCCACAACTCCAAAAGCACACTACAACCAAATGCAAACAAAATAGAAAAAAAAATATATAAATCCCTCACTATAAAGCTCAATCTACAAGCCAATTAAAAGAAGAATAATTTACACCTACCCGAAATGGAAGAAGAAAACTCACATCTCTGGATGAAAGGAGGAATTATCTCCCACCTAAAAGGGGACAAGAGACAACGGACAACAGTAACAGGGAAACAAGGATGAAGCCTCAAGAGAAGAAAACGAGTTAAGAGAAAATTTCTCTCTCTAGTCTAACAAGATAGAGAAAGTTCTCTAGCTAATTTAATAAATTAAATAAGTGTTTAAAGTTTATAACATAATAAATATCTTTAAAATTTGAATAAATTAAATAAATCATTTAAAAGGTTAAACAACCAAATTTACCATTGTTAGACCTAAATGTTCTAATTCTTATTTTGATGCCTAATAAAAAATTGGTGTGTTACTAATTATCTTTAAAAGTGTTTGTATGAGCTTGTAAGTCCCTAATTTAAATAAATGAATTGCTTCTTTTTCAAGAATGAAAAGTGCTAAGATTGGAAGCATACTGCAAGAAATAAACCAAAAATGTAATTTTTAGTTTATGCATTGTGAATTTCAATTAATTAATTGTGCTATCTCAAGCTCTTTTTTTTTTTTAACTCTAAAACTTATAAATATGGCCAGTTTTTAAATAATTATTTAAAATAAAATTTAATGAATGGAGCCGTTGTGAAGATACCTTTCTATTAAATAAGAAATTTTAAATTATAGGTTACAAAAGTTCAAATAGAATAAAAATTAGAAGTTTGTAACTTAAGTTTTTTTGCTTCATAACTTTTTGAGGGATCAAAATGAAACTTTTCAAATGGAGTGCTTTTGAATTAATTTTTATCAAACTAAAATATATTAAAATATTGATTTCAAGAATTCAAACAAATTAAAAATCAAAATTTTATAGCCTAAGTTATGATTTTTCAATGATTTAATAAAATATTTTTGTACCCCTAAAGTCAACATTAGGCTTCTGAAAGTGAAGAAGCAGAGGTAAAACTCCTAAATGTTTGGCCATCAAATATTAGGACTTTAGGCCGCCGAAAATCTATTTTCAAGGAGTTGTGTTTTCACCTCCAAATGTTTGGCCGTCGAACTTTAATCTTAGGCCGCTGAACTTGAATTCTTCTGAGCACAAACGTCTATTTCGGTGCACAAATGGCTCTATTTGCATTTAATGTATCCCCAACAGCCATATTTATATTAGAACTATAAAGATAATGCATTTTTTATCTGAAAAAGTTACAATAACCATCTAAGCATACATTTATTAAGATTTAAGCTTTTCACACTCTTTCTCTCTTTAAACCTTAAGACATAGTATTAATTTCTTGAAAACTTGCTTTGAGTTGTAATTGGTTTGTATTTTGAGATTGAGTGAAGGTTGTTGAGTGAATTTATTGTAGTGGGTGTAACTTTAAGCAAAGAATTGCTCTTATGAGAAAAAGAGAATTGTAAAGAGTAAGGGTTTTGCTCTAGAATTATAAAGAATTTTAATCTTTACCCAAAGAACATTTGATAGTGAAGTTGAACTCTCAAGGAGAGCCTTGAGGAGAGGACATAGTCTTAAGATAGTTGAACCTCTATAAATCCTTGTGTTTATTATCACTCTTTCTTTTCCTTTCTTTCTAATCCATTAATATGTGTTTTTAGCCTTTAATTTTTTTTATAAACCCAATTCGCTCCCCTTCTTAGGTCGCTTCAAGGGACAACAAGTGGTATTAGAGCTAGTCTCCTTTTCTAGAAGATTTAATTATCTTAGAGTAAAGATCAAATAGCAACCATTAATGCTCAAGAATGTCAATCGGTTGGGAGACCACCCTTTTTTAATGGGAATGACTTTCTATTTTGAAAAAAATAGAATGTACTATTTTCTCAAATCAGAAAGAGTTTATTTGTGGAATATTATCGAGAATGGTCATTTCTTTCCAACAAAAGTGGTAGAGGGAAAGCAAGAGCAAAAAACTAAGAGTGAATGGAGTGAACCGAGCAGGGTAGCCTTTAATGACAAAGCCATTCATAGTTTATTTTGTGCTCTTAATAGAAGTGTACAATAAAGTACGCATGAAATCTACCATCAAGGAGATTTAGGATGTTTTGGTTGTCACTCATAAAGGTACCAATCAAGTAAAAAAAATAAGATGAAATCCCTCATCTGCCAATATAAATTGTTCAAAATGAAATCCAATAAAACTCTTAGCCAAATATATGATAGGTCCATTGAGATCATTGGAGGGATAAAATATCTTGGAAAGACATTCACAAATGAGGAATTGTTGAAGAAAATTCTTAGATGTCTACCTAAGGAATGACTATCAAAGATAACCTCCTTAAATGATGCTAAAGACTTGAGTAAGATACAACTGGATGAACTTTTGAAAAATCTCATTGATTATGAAATGACTCTAAAGAGAGAGTTAGTGGAGGAACCTAGCAAAGTAAAAAAGAATATTACTCTAAGGGTATCCTCCAAAGATACTAGTGAGGAAGAAGAAGACTAAATGAAGAAAAATTAGCCTTGGTAACTAGGAGGATAAGAACGTTACTCTTTCAAAATAAAAAGTTCATCTCAAAGAAGAGTTTTAGAAAGGAGAAAGGTGAATCAAGAAAGAAGAAAGTGGTTATTTATTATGAGTATAATAAACTGGGTCACTACAAAATAGATTATCCCAAGTTGAAGAAGCCCATCAAAAAGTTCAAGAAGAAGGCTTTCAAAACAATATGGGATGAGTCAAGTGACATCGAAGAGGAGGATGTTGATAATGAAGTTGCCAACATGCACTTCATGGCTTTAGAGGAAAGCTCCGATGAGGTAACTACACTTGATGATATTACTATATGTGATGATTTTGTTGAATTTTCATATGATGAACTTGTTAGTACTTTAAAAATGATGAATGATGAACTTGAAAAGAGTAATAAGAAAAATAAAACTTTGAAAAGTGAGTTAGTTAGCTTAAAAAGGGAAAGTGAGAACTCACTTAAGGAATCTTTACCCTTAAATGATCATTTAAAAATGAAATCCTTGAGTTGAAAAATTCTCTTTTAAAAATTTTAAAAGGTAAGGACAAACTTGATAAAATATTAGACTCTCAAAAGTCTCTAACATCAAGTATGGCATTGGCTATGATAAATCAACTCAAGTAAATCATTTTAAAACTATTTTTTGTTAAATCTACTAACTTGAATGAACTTAATGTGTCTAGCTCTAATGGAAATGTACCTAAAGTTTCTAGTAGTAATACAACTAAAAAGAATGCACATATACATCAATCCATTAGTCACAATATTCATATAAGTCATACATCTAGGCAATTTGCATATAAAAGAAATGATCATTATAGTGCACATATTTCTAGTTCATATAATCATCACACTCATCATACATCTTACTCACATGCTTATAATGGACAAAGGAGAAATGGCTATATGAGAACACAATCACACTCATTCACTTATGGACCTAGAATAAGAAGGTTCAATGGTCATTATCACTATTGTGGTAAGTTTGATCACACCAACTATAGGTGTACTATTAGAAAAGTACATATTGGATATGAAAGTATATAAAAATTAAAAAATGAAATGCACCCCAAGGACCCAAGTACATTTGGGTACCTAAAGTTATTTGAATTTTTTTTATAGGTGTGCTTGAAATTCTTAAAGCTTGAAAGAAAATAGTATTTAGATAGTAGATGTTCAAGGCACATGACCATAAATTCAAATCACTTTATCTCTCTTGAAAAGGAGGATAGTAGTAGACAAGTAACCATTGGAGATAATGAAAAAGGTAAAATTATGAGAATAGGTAAGGAAAACTCTCTTATTGTTGATAAAGTTCTCTTAGTTGATGGTTTAAAGCATAATTTATTAAGTGTAAATCAATTATGTGATAAAGGGTGTAAAGTCATTTTTGAACCAAAATCATGCTTTTTCTCTAGAGTGTCAGATAACAAAATATTGCTTGTTGGTGAAAGAGTTAAAAATATTTATGTTATTGATTTACAAGCTATGTCTAACCAAGATATGAAGTGTTTTATTTCTATTAGTGATAATTCTTGGATTTGATATAAAAGGCTCCCTCATGCTAGTATGGATCTTCTAAAAAGTTTGAGCAAATATGAGCTAGTTGATGGCCTTCCAAAGATCAAATTTAAAAAGGAAAAAGTGTGTGATACTTGTCAAATGAGTAAGCAAGTTAAAAACTCTTTTAAATCCATTAACAAGGTAATCACTTCTAGACCTCTACAACTATTGCATATGGATTTGTTTGGTCCAATTAGAGTAGCAAGTCTTGGTGGCATGCATGATGGTTTTATCATAGTATATGACTACTTTAGGTATGCTTGGATTGTATTTCTTGCTCATAAGAATGATTGTTTTGATACCTTTAAAAGTTTTACAAAGAAAGTTCAAAATGAAAAAAGTTTTTAAATTTCTTCAATAAGGAGTGGTCATGGTAGAGAATTTGAAAATGAGAAGTTTAAAGTTTTTTATAATAAATTAGGTATTACTCATAATTTTTCATCTTCTAGAACTCCCCAACAAAATGATATTGTTGAAAGAAAAAATAGAACTCTTTTAGATATTGAGAGTACTATATTAAGATAATATAATCTACCTATCTATTTTTGGGCGGAAGCTATTAATACGACTTGTTATGTTTCAAATAAATTTTTAATTAAACCTCTTTAAAAAAAAAACCCTTATGAGCTTTGGAATGGAAGAAAACCATGAGTTAGTTATTTTAGAGTTTTTAGTTGTAAATGTTTTATCTTAAATAATAAGGATAATTTGGGTAAAATTGACTCTAAAACCGATGAAGATATCTTCTTAGGATACTCTACATTTAGTAAATCATATAAAGTATTCAATAAGAGAATTTTGATAGTTGAAGAGTCAATGTACGTTATTTTTTATGAATCTAACTCCTTTACTCCTAGAAAGGAGATGAATTGTGATGATGATCTTGTAGGTAACCTTGATAATTTTATCATTGAAGATCCTCAACCTTATGGACATCAAAGTCAACCCAAAGAGGATTTGATGGAGGCAAATGAAGATGAGATTAGACTCTAAGAGCAACAAATGCAAATTACACGAAGTCAAAGAGTCCAACATAACTTGCCAAATGATTGGACTTATAAGAAGGATCATCCCAATGACCAAATAATTGGTAATGCATCACAAGGGATAACAACTAGATCGTCTATTAGATATGTATGTAATAACATTGCATTCATTTCTCATATAGAACCTAAGTCCATAGATGAGACCATTAGTGATGAGAGTTGGGTTCTTGCTATGCAAGAAGAACTAAACTAATTAAAAAGAATAAGGTTTGGACCAAACCTTTATATCACCCTACCATAGGCACCTAATGGGTGTTTAGAAATAAGCTTAATGAAGATGACAATATTATTAGGAACAAAGCTAGGTTGGTAGCTAAAAGCTATAACCAAGAAGAGGGCATAGACTATGATTAGATGTTTACCCTCGTAGCTAGATTAGAAGCCATTAGAATCTTGCTTGCATAAGCATCTTATATAAATTTTAAGCTTTTTCAATTGGATGTGAAAAATGTCTTTTTAAATGATTTTATTGAGGATGAGGTTTATGTTGAGAAACCTCTTGATTTTGAAAATCATAATTTTTAAAATCATGTTTTTAAATTTTCAAAAGCTTTATATGGTTTAAAACAAGTTCCAAGAACTTGGTATGAAGGACTAAGTAATTTTCTTTTGTAAAATGGTTTTTCAAAAGACAAAGTAGATATAATCCTTTTTGTAAAAAATTATGAAACTAACATCCTTTTAGTGCAAATATATATTGATGATATTATATTTGTTACTACTAATGTGTGTTTGTGTGAAAAGTTTTCAAAAGTAATGAAAAGTGAATTTGAGATGAGCATGATGGGAGAACTCAAATTCTACCTTGGGCTTCAAATCAAACAAGTTAAGGATGACATCTTCATCAACCAAGCTAAGTACACAAATGAGCTAATAAAAAGATTTGAGATGGAGAATAACAAACCTAGTAGAATTCCAATGAGCATAAACACCAAACTTGACAATGATGAAAAGAGTAAATCAGTTGATGAAAAGAGTAAATCAGTTGATGAAAAGCTCTATAGAAGTATGATCGGAAGCCTTTTATATGTCACTGCATTTAGACCAGACATTATGCTTTCTGTATACTTATATGCACATTTTTAATCATGTTCTAAAGGGTCACATTTATAAACCATTAAACACATTCTTAAGTATTTAAATGGTACATTACATTAGGATTATGGTATCCTAGAAGTGCATCTTTTAATTTGTATTCCTACTCGGATGTCGAATTAATATCCTTGATAGGAAAAAGTACCTCAGGTACTTGTCAACTTTTAGGACAATCTCTTGTTTCTTGGTATAGTAAGAAACCAAATTTGATTGCACTTTCAACCGCCGAAGCTGAATATAGAGTGACAGGTCTTTGTTGTAGTCAAATCCTTTAGTTTAAGCAATAATTGAGAGATTTTCAAGTATCTTTTGATCACATTCCTATTAAATGTGATAATACAAGTGTATTCAATTTTACTAAAAACTCCATTCAACATTCTAGAATTAAGTGTAATACCCGGCTAGACTCCGGTATCGGAATTCCTACCGTCCGGTGAAATCTCGGATGTCGGAAGCCTCTAGTAGGGTAGAAACATGTTTTCATAAAATGTTTTAAGGTATTTCATGGTTTTAAGTAAAATGGAAATGAGTTTTTGCATAAAAACAACCTTGGAGGAAAACTCAGGTTCGGCCGCCGAACCTCAAGTTCGGCCGCCGAACATGCATGCCTTCGGGAGCGCTTTTAGGCCCCCGAAAGCATAAGTGAGGGAAGTCCAGGTTCGGCCGCCGAACCTCAAGTTCGGCCGCCGAACATGGCATGCATGCAGAGGCACGTTCGGCCCCCGAACGTGGCCTGGCCAGCCACTATAAAAGGGTCCCTTAGCCGAAAACGGGCGAGCTTTTTCCCCATTTTCGGCCAAGGTGAGCTCTCCGCCGTCCCTCACCGATCTTGAGTTCTTTCCTTCCAATCCTACTCGATTTTCATGAGTTTTTACTTTGTTTTGAAGATTTTCAAGCTTTGAGCAAAGTTTTGGAGCTTTGAGGTTCAAGGGAACTCAACCCCTCCCATCTCCGAGTTAGGTCGTCTCTCTCTCGATCTCCACGAGGTAAGAGCCGATCTTAAGCTCATTGCATATTTTAAGTAAGTTTTAAGTGGATCTATGGGGTAAAATGCATGTTTAGCTCATGGTTAGGTTTATGGGTTTTATATGTGTTATGATCAATGTGTGTTGCTTGAGGTGTTGTAGTTGGGGTTTTTGATGGTTTGATGCCCCTAGGAACTTGTATGCTTGTTTGTGTATGTTTGGGAATGTTGTAGAATAGGTTTATGCATGATTGGGTAGTTTTGGAGGCAAATGTGCATAGAAGAGTTGAGTTTCTGCCACTAAGGGAGAAACCAGGTTCGGCAGCCGAAGGAACTTTCGGCCGTCGAACATGCTTGTGGAGGCAGCCTTCGGCTGCCGAAGCTTGCCCCTGAAAGGAGACTTTCGTCTCTGTCTGGGAGTTTCGGCCGCCGAAAGTGCCGCCGAACATGCATGAGTTTCGCCTCTGTCTGGGAGTTTCAGCCGCCGAAGGTGCCGCCGAACCTGCCTGACTTTCGGCTCTGGAGGGACTTTCGGCCGCCGAACCTGCTGCCGAAAGTGCCCTGTCCAGCCCTCTCTTGCATGTTTTTCTATGATTGTTTCATGATGTTTTAGGGGGTTTTTGGGGAGTAGTTTAGAGTTATATTCATGTTTGTTTGGTCCCTCATTTGAGTCCACCTGTGTAGGTTCAGACCCGAGGAACCGAGGACCCCAGCAGTGAGTCAGCTGCTCCAGTGTCTGGTCAGAGCTACCCAGAGGTGAGTGGAATAACTCATTATGTTTTAAAGCAAATAATGGACTTTTTAGCATATTTCACGCATCATGAATGCCATGAGATGTACTAGGTTGTTTGCATTAGAATTCACGAATATGTTGCATTGCATACTTTATTGTTGATGGATGTGGATGAACGTTGGATGATCCAAAGCCCTCGATCTACGATATGACGATGTGATATGTATGGTACGGAATGTAAGACCAGTGGGACCCATTCTACATTCTCTGGCACCATGTAAGGGAAAGACTAGGACCCATTCTATGTTCTGGCACAGTTGGACTGTTATGTTATGCTATGTTATGTAAGAGAAAGACCAGGACCCATTCTACGTTCTGGCACAGTTGGACTATGTAGAGGGCTATTGGTGACAAGTTCATCCTTGATGTGATTAGCTGTGATGTGATGCATTCCATGATGCCATATGATTTAAATGTTTTTATTATTCTGCTCACTGGGCTCTAGTAGCTCACCCCTCTCCCATTTTCCCCAGGATTGCAGGTACAGGGTAGACCAGGAGGTCCGTAAGAGTAATGAAGTCATGTGTATGTAATAGATAGTGTAGACATGATAAATGTATTAATGTTATGTAAAAGTACAGTTTTAGTCATGTAATGACTTTGAGGATTAGAGGTTGTGCTTGACTATATGTATAAGATATCCCTTTTAATACATGATCTTAGATATTTTATGATGATTATGCAAACCAACTCAACTTATGATGTATCGCCCATTGGGGCATTGATGAGATCCCACAGAGGGGTCATGATTATGATTATGTTTATGTTCAGTGCATGCACAGGTTGAGTTTGGTTTATGAACGAAAGAAAAGTTTTAAATCTTTATGTATTTTCTTGATCATGTATGGGATTAAACAGGTTTTCAGGTTGCATGTTAGGCTTGCTACGGGTCCCGGCGGCCTTAAGCCGATCTGGATCCTAGCGCCGGTAGCGGTCCGAATTTCGGGTCGTTACAGAATGGTATCAGAGCCCTAGGTTCATAGGATCGGACCTAGAGTGTCGGGCTCATAGATGTTATAGAAGGTCAAGCACAATAGGAAAGATCATGTCCACTAGGATAGGATGTGGAGTCCTGTCTTGTATGATGATGTGAAATGCCATGATTATATGCATGTGCATTAATGATATGTGATGTATGCGATGAGGGTTCATGTGTGCCCACATGAACCATATGATGCTAATGTTTGTGTGGTGTGTTCTGTTTTTCAGAAAACAGGATGAGAGGAACCCGTCGATCTGCAAGATTGACTGGAGTGCCACCTGAGGATGAGGGCACGAGTGCCCGTCCTCCTACATTGCCTAGGGCAATGTCATGTAGAGCAGTCAGAGAAAGAGTGTCAAGGGACCCTAGAAGGTCTTTTGATGCTAGCAGAAGGGGGACAGATAAAGGAGGAAGTTCTTCAGATGTGAGGGAAGTTATGGAAGAGGATCAGAGGAGGGATGGGAATCTGGATGTTAGCATGGAGGAAGAGGGGACAGGGGAGTCGCAGGGAGGCGTTCAGGCCTCGGGGTATGGTTTTCCACCCCATTATCCACCCTTCCCACAGGGTTCAGGGTATCCGATGGGAGGTACATCGGATTATTCCAGCTTTAACCCCTATCCTACCTACATGCCTTATCCACCTTTCTATCCACCTTACACACAGTACCTAGCTTATCCACCCTCACCCTTCTATCCAAACCCGGCAAACCCCACCTCGGGGAATGCTGCACCCCCACCTCCACCACCTACAGAACCAGCAGCCCCAGTTACTCAACCTTCTAGACCTAGCTCAGCCGGTGGGAGCAAGGTAAAGATGACAGATTACCTTAAGCTGGATGCTCCCAAATACAAGTCAGGGGATGACCCCTTTGAGTATCTGAGAGTAGTGAAGACAATAACTGATGAGCTAGGGGCGGATGATAGCAGGGCCATTCAGATGGCAGGGTTCACCTTAAAGTGCAAGAAGGCACGGGAATGGTTCAAGTGTTATGTGGACCCGAGACTAGACGGCATGACATGGGAAGAATTTGCGAATGAGTTCGCGGGTTGGGCTTTTCCAGACAGTTCCAGAGAACTGAAGATGATTGAGTTTGAACAGCTGAGGTAGATAGAACACATGAGTGTGGAGGAGTTCATGGATAAATTCTTGGAGGAGTTCACGGATAAATTCTTAGAGCTATTGCCTTTTTCAGGGCAAGCTCTAGATACCGATTCGAAGAAAGCCAAGAGATATGTTATGAAGCTGCATTCTAGGTACTCCTCTTTGATTCAGTCAGTTGAGAGGGAAAGTTTCCACACTGTGGTAGATATGGCTCGAAGGATGGAGGCGAGTGCTATAGTTGAGGGGTCAGTGAAGCAGTCGGTGACCCAGTCTTCAGGGGTTAAGACCCCAGGCAAAGGAGGGCCAGGTCTCTCTTCTCAGGGCTCAAGTAGCAAGAGGTGGAATAACACCACCAAGAAACCGAAGAAGAACAAGTTTTGGAGTAAGTTGAAATCCGGTCTGGGATTCGGCGGTGGCTCGAGCTCAGGTTCAGACGGTACAGAATGCCAAAGGTGTGGGAGGCCGCACAAAGGAGTGTGTCGAGCTGGGACTAATTCATGTTTCAGATATGGACAGGAGGGACACATGGCTCGGGAGTGTCCTAGAGCACCTTTTATGGGCCAGCCCCAGCAGACAGCTTCTGGTAGTGTGGCACAGCTAGCAGCTCCAGCCACAACTCAGGGCAGTGGCAGAGGTAGAGGGAGAGGGGCAGCCTCTTCTTCTGGTTCCCGAGGTGAAGGTCCATCAGCTCCAGCCAGGATCTTCACTATGACTCAGCAGGAGGCTAACACATCCAACACCGTGGTGTCAGGTAATCTCATCATTGGGTGTTCTGATGTGTATGCATTAATGGACCCGGGTGCATCTCATTCATTTATTGCTCCGAGAGCCGTTGAGAGGTTGGGTCTGATAGTCTCTGGGTTAGAGTGTCCCCTATGGGTCAGTGGACCCAAGTGTGACCCGTCAGTGGCAGAGTCAGTCTGCCAGTACAGTCCAGTTTTTATTGAGGGAAGATGCCTCTCCGCCGACCTTGTGGTTCTAGATTTGACAGACTTTGACGTCATTCTAGGGATGGATTGGCTATCTACCCATGGTGCTACCTTGGACTGCAGGGACAAGGTAGTCAGGTTCAGAGATCAGAACGGGTCAGAGGTCGTCTTCAGAGGAGACAAGAGGGGTATACCTAGAGGTCTGATATCAGCTCTTCAGGCTCGTAGGTTGCTTAGGAAGGGATGTCAGGGGTATTTGGCTCATGTGAGAGAGCTTAGTAGTCAGGTCAGGGAGCCAGCCTCGGTGCCAGTTGTCAGAGAGTTTCAGGATGTCTTTCCAGACGAGCTTTCAGGTTTACCACCTGCTAGGGAGATAGAGTTTGAGATAGAGTTGGTGCCTGGAACTAGACCGATCTCTATCCCTCCCTACAGGATGGCCCCAGCTGAGTTGAAGGAGTTGAAAGAGCAGTTACAGGAGCTGGTAGAAAAGGGCTTCATCCGATAGAGTACCTCACCTTGGGGTGCTCTAGTCTTGTTTGTAAGGAAGAAGGATGGGTCCCTCAGACTTTGTATCGACTACAGGCAGTTGAACAAAGTCACTACCAAGAATAGGTACCCTCTGCCAAGGATCGATGATCTATTCGACCAGCTAGCAGGAGCGGGTTGTTTCTCCAAAATAGATCTAAGATCGGGGTATCATCAGCTAAGGATAAGGGATGAAGATGTGCCAAAGACAACTTTCAGGACCAGATATGGGCATTTTGAGTTCCTTGTGATGCCGTTCGGGTTAACCAACGCCCCTGCAGCATTCATGGATCTCATGAATAGAGTATTTAGCCAATACCTGGATCACTTTGTTATTGTCTTCATAGATGATATCTTAGTGTATTCCAGGAACGCATAGGAGCATGCCCATCATCTGAGGTTGGTTCTGCAGACCTTGAGGGAACATGGCTTGTATGCCAAGTTCTCTAAGTGTGAGTTCTGGCTGAGGAGCATTTCATTCTTGGGGCATTTAGTGTCAGAAAATGGAATAGAGGTGGACCCCAAGAAGGTAGAAGCTATGGCTAACTGGCCTAGACCCACTTCAGTGACAGAAATCAGGAGTTTCTTGGGTTTGGCAGGTTACTACAGGAGGTTCGTTCAGGACTTCTCAAAGATTGCAACTCCTCTGACCAGGTTAACCAGGAAGAATCAGAAGTTTGTATGGACCGACCAGTGCGGTCAGAGTTTTGAAGAGCTTAAGAGGAGGTTGACTTCGGCACCAGTGTTAGCTTTGCCAGCTAGCAGTGAAGACTTCACGGTCTTTTGTGATGCATCCCGAGTGGGACTGGGTTGTGTGTTAATGCAGTATGAGAGGGTGATTGCTTATGCTTCTAGACAGCTGAAGAAGCACGAGTTAAATTACCCCACGCATGACCTAGAGATGGAAGCAGTAATCTTTGCACTCAAGATGTGGAGGCACTACCTCTATGGGGTTAAATGTGAGATCTTTACAGATCATAAGATCCTGCAGTACATCCTGAGTCAAAGAGATTTGATTTTGAGACAGAGAAGATGGGTGGGGCTGCTGAGTGATTATGATTGCAAGATTCAGTACCATCCGGGTAAGGCGAATGATGTGGCAGACGCCTTAAGCCGGAAATCACTCGGCAGTTTATCCCACATATCGACAGAGAGGAGGCCAGTGGTGAAGGAGTTTTACAAGCTCGTTGAGGAAGGTCTTCAGTTGGAGTTGTCTGGTACAGGTGCTTTGGTAGCCCAGATGAGGGTGGCACCCGTGTTTCTGGAGCAGGTGGCTCAGAAACAGCATGAGGACCCAGAGTTAGTGAAGATTGCCAGGACGGTTCAGTCAGGCAAAGATAGTGAGTTCAGATTCGACAGCAAAGGGATCCTCTGCTATGGGAGCAGACTATGTGTACCAGATGACATAGGGCTAAAAGGAGACATTATGAGAGAGGCTCATAATGCAAGATACTGTAACGACCCGGAAACCGGACCGCTACCGGCGCTAGGATTCAGGTCGGCTTAAGGCCGCCAGAACCCGTAGCAAGCCAAACATACATCCTGCGAACCTGTTTAATCCCATACATGATCAACAACATACATAAAAATTAAAACTTTTCTTTACCAAGCCTAACCTGTGCACACACATCATAACATAAACCCCTCATTGGAGTCCTCATCAAATACTCCAATGGGGTACATAACATATGGTAGGCTTGGGTTACATGAACATCATAAAAACATTATATCTCATAACAAAAACCATGTATACAAGGGATTAAAATAACACTAGTCAAGCACACTTCTAAACTTTCATTACATTACATACGATACTTTACATTTCATATAAACCATGTCCACAGCTAAACTATTACATAGACTTCTCTTACTCTTCTTGACTTCTCTATCTACTCAGCACCTGCAAGACTGGGTTTAGGGGAGAGGGGGTGAGCTAAAAAGCCCAGTGAGCAGAAAGTAAAAACATTTGATTTAATTCCTCCATTTTTAGGTATATTATTATTCATTTTATTATTTATTTCATCATATTCTTTAACTTTTTCTTTTTTTTTTTCATGCTTTCATGAAATGCAGCACATCACAGCTAATCACATAAAGGATGGTATTGTCACCATTAGTCCTCAACATCTCCAAATGTCAGGGGCGTAGAATGGACCTCACTGGTCTTTCTCTTACATAACATAACATAACATTCTAAAGTGCCAGGGGCGTAGAATGGGCCTCGCTGGTCTTTCTCTTACATAGTGCCAGGGGCGTAGAATGGGCCTCGCTGGTCTTCCATAACGTATCATCATAACATAACATCAGAGGACTATGGATCACCCAACAACCATCCACATCAACATCGAATTATGCAATGCAACATATTCGTGAATTTCTAATGCAAACATCCTAGAATATTTCATGGCATTAATGATGCATGAGTATGCTTTCAGATTCATTCATTTGTTCATTTATTCAATTACTTTACTTAGAAACTTAGGGAGTTATCCCACTCACCTGGTGACTGAAGCTTTAACAACGAACTCTGAACGACTATCTCACAACCGGGGGTCTCGGTTCCTCGGGTCCAAACCTACACAGGTGGACTCAAATGAGGCACCAAACAACAAGAACATAACTCTAAACATACCCCCAAAAACTTCCTAAAAACACCTCAAAACAACCCTAGAAAATATGCAAGAAAAGGCTGGGAAGGGCACTTTCGGCGGCACCTTCGGCGGCCGAAAGTCCCTCCAGAGCCGAAAGTCAGGCAGGTTCGGCGGCACCTTCGGCGGCCGAAACTCCCAGACAGAGACGAAACTCATGCATGTTCGGCGGCACCTTCGGCGGCCGAAAGTCTCAGACAGAGCCGAAACTCCCACTTTCGGGGGCAGGCTTCGGCAGCCTAAAGCTGCCTCCCAAGCTGGTTCGGCGGCCGAAAGTGCCTTCGGCTGCCGAACCTGGTTTCTGCCAAATGGCAGAAACTTGGTTCTTCATGCCCATTTCAACCCCCTACACAACCAATCATGCATAACCCTATTCTACAACATGCATACTCAAGCATACAAGCTCCTAGGGGCCTCAAACTAACTTAAACCCCAACTACAACACACAAGCAAGCCACATTGTTCACAAATCACATAAAACCTAACATTTGCTTAAAAACTCATACAACCCTATACATGCCATTCTACCCCATAAAACAACTTAAAACACATAAGGAGCTTAAGATAGGCTCTTACCTCTTGAAGATCGAGAGGGAGACGACCTAAACTTGGAGATCCACGAAAATGAGCTTCTGAGTTCCCAAAGCTCCAAAACTTGTTTCAAAAGTTCAAAACCTTCAATGCAAGCTTAAAACTCAAGAAAAATGGTGGGGATTTGAAGGAAAAATACTAGATTGGGAAGAGGGAGGTCAGAAGCTAGCTGTGGCCGAAAATGGGAGAAAGCTCGCCCATTTCGGCTAAGTGACCCTTTTATAGTGGCTGGCCAGACCACGTTCGGGGGCCGAACTTGCCTCCGCATACATGCCATGTTCGGCGGCCGAACTTGACTTTCGGCGGCCGAACCTGGGCTTCCCTTACTCATGCTTTCGGGGGCCTAACGTGCCTCCAAAACGCATGCATGTTCGGCGGCCGAACTTGACTTTCGGCGGCCGAACCTGGGTTTTCCTCCAAAGACTTTTGATGCAAAAACTCATTAAATTTTTATACTTAAAACTATGAAATACCTTAAAACATTTTATGAAAACATGTTTCTACCCTACTAGAGGCTTCCGACATCCGAGATTCCACCGGACGGTAGGAATTCCGATACCGGAGTCTAGCCGGGTATTACATTCTCCCCCCCTTAAGAACATTCGTCCCCGAATGTTCACCAAACAACACATAACATACATACTAAGCACATAAAACACTTCACACTTACCTTAAAAGAGATGAGGATATTGCTGGAGCATGGACTCCCGTGTCTCCCACGTGCACTCTTCCAAGTTGTGGTGGTTCCACAGGACTTTCACCATCGGGATTTCCTTGTTTCTTAACTTTCTGATCTGGGTGTCTATGATCCGTACTGGCTGTTCAACATAGGTGAGATCCTCTTGGACCTCCACATCAGGCTCACTAAGAACCTTGCTCGGATCTGACACAAACTTCCTCAACATCGAAACATGGAAAACCGGATGGATTCTTGCCATTGAAGCAGGTAAATCCAGCTTGTACGACACATTCCCAATCTTTTGCAAGATTTCAAAGGGTCCGATGTATCGTGGGGCTAGTTTACCTTTCTTCCCGAAGCGAACCACTCCCTTCATTGGAGACACCTTGAGCAATACTAGATCCCCCTCCTGAAACTCTAACTGTCTCCTGCGGACGTCTGCATAACTCTTCTGTCTGCTTGTGGCAGTCTTGATTCTCTCTCTGATTATGGGTACCACCCTGCTGGTAATTTCTACTAGCTCAGGCCCTGCCAAGGCCTTCTCTCCAACTTCCTCCCAGCAAACAGGTGATCTGCACTTCCTTCCGTACAAAGCTTCATATGGAGCCATCCCGATGCTAGCATGATGGTTGTTGTTGTAGGCAAACTCCACCAAAGGTAGATGCTGCCTCCAAGAACCGCCAAAGTCCAGCACACACATCCTGAGCATATCCTCTATAGTCTGGATGGTCCTTTCTGACTGTCCATCAGTCTGGGGGTGGAAGGCAGTACTGAAATCCAACCTAGTACCCATGGCATTCTACAGACTCCGCCAAAACCTGGAGGTGAACTGGGGCCCTCTATCTGACACTATCGAAACAGGAACCCCATGCAGCCTGACGATCTCATCCACATATACCTGCGCCAACTTATCCACAGAGTAGCCACTCCTGACAGGAATGAAGTGAGCAGATTTGGTGAGTCTGTCCACAATCACCCATATGGAGTCTAATCTGTTGGACGTCGCCGGTAACCCTACTACGAAATCCATAGCTATATTTTCCCATTTCCATTCTGGAATCGGTAGCGGGTTAAGCATTCCAGCAGGTTTCTGATGTTCCAGCTTCACCCTCTGACATATTTCGCAGGCTGACACGAACTGTGCCACTTCTTTCTTCATTGCCGGCCACCAATAAACTTTCTTCAAATCTTGATACATCTTGGTGGCTCCGGGGTGAATGCTGTATCTTGCATTATGAGCCTCTCTCATAATGTCTCCTTTTAGCCCTATGTCATCTGGTACACATAATCGACTCCCATAGCGGAGGATCCCCTTACTGTCGAATCTGAACTCACTATCATTGCCTGACTGAACAGTCCTGGCAATCTTCACTAACTCGGGGTCCTCATGCTGTTTCTGAGCGACTTGCTCAAGGAACACGGGTGTCACTTTCATCTGAGCCAACAAGGCACCTGTACCCGACAACTCTAACTGTAGCCCTTCTTCGATTAGCTTGTAGAACTCCTTTACTACTAGTCTTCGTTCTGCTGTGATGTGGGATAGACTGCCGAGTGATTTCCGGCTTAAGGCATCAGCTACAACATTAGCCTTACCCGGATGATACTGGATTTTGCAATCGTAGTCACTGAGCAGTTCTACCCATCTTCTCTGTCTCAAATTCAAATCTCTTTGACTCAGGATGTGCTGCAGGCTCTTATGATCTGTGAAGATCTCACATTTTACCCCATAAAGGTAATGCCTCCACATCTTGAGTGCAAAGATTACTGCTGCCATCTCAAGGTCATGTGTGGGGTAATTCAACTCATGCTTCTTCAGCTGCCTAGAAGCATAAGCAATCACCCTCTCATTCTGCATCAGTACATAACCCAGTCCCACACGGGACGCATCACAAAAGACTGTAAAGTCCTCATCACTAGATGGCAGAGCTAAAACTGGTGCTGAAGTCAACCTCTTCTTAAGCTCTTCAAAACTCTCTTCGCACTGGTCGGTCCACAGAAATTTCTGATTCTTCCTGGTTAACCTGGTCAGAGGAGCCGCTATCTTTGAGAAGTCCTGAACGAACCTCCTGTAGTAACCAGCCAAACCCAAGAAACTTCTAATCTCTGTCACTGAAGTGGGTCTAGGCCAGTTAGCCACAGTTTCTGTCTTCTTGGGGTCCACCTCAATATCATTCTCTGACACTACATGCCCCAAGAACGAAATGCTCCTCAGCCAGAACTCACATTTAGAGAACTTGGCATACAAGCCATGTTCCCTCAAAGTCTGCAAGACCAACCGCAGATGATGGGCATGCTCTTCTGCATTCCTGGAATACACTAAGATATCATCTATGAAGACAATAACGAAGTGATCCAGGTATTGGCTAAATACTCTGTTCATGAGATCCATGAATGCTGCAGGGGCGTTTGTTAACCCGAACGGCATCACTAGGAACTCAAAATGCCCATATCTGGTCCTGAATGCTGTCTTCGGCACGTCTTCATCTCTGATCCTCAGCTGATGATACCCAGATCTCAGATCTATCTTGGAGAAACAACCTGCTCCTGCTAGCTGGTCGAATAGATCATCGATCCTAGGCAACGGGTACTTGTTCTTGGTAGTGACTTTGTTCAGCTGCCTATAGTCGATACAAAGTCTAAGGGATCCATCCTTCTTTCTTACAAACAGCACTGGAGCACCCCAAGGTGAGGTACTTGGTCGGATGAAACCCTTATCTACCAGCTCTTGTAACTGTTCTTTAAGCTCTTTCAGCTCTGCTGGCGCCATCCTGTAGGGAGGGATAGAGATCGGTCTGGTTCCTGGCATCAATTCTATCTCGAACTCTATCTCCCTAGGAGGCGGTAAACCTGGCAGCTCGTCTGGGAAAACATCTAAGAACTCTCTAACCACAGGCACTGAGGCGGGCTCTCTGACATCTCTGTCTAGCTCTCTCACATGAGCTAGATAACCCCGACAACCCCTCCTGAGCAGCCTACGAGCCTGTAGGGCTGATATCAAACCTCTAGGTGTACTCCCCCTGTCTCCTCTAAAGACAACCTCTGACCCATCCTGACATCTGAACTTAACTACCTTGTCTCTGCAATCCAAGGTAGCACCATGGGTAGATAGCCAATCCATCCCTAGAATGACGTCAAAATCTGTCAAGTCTAGAACCACTAGGTCGGCGGATAGGCATCTTCCCTCTATGAAAACTGGACTGTACTGGTAGACTGACTCTGCCACTGACGGGTCACATTTGGGTCCACTGACCCATAGGGGACACTCTAACCCAGAGACCATCAAACCCAACCTCTCGACCGCTCTCGGAGAAACAAAAGAATGGGATGCACCCGGGTCCATTAAGGCATAAGCATCTGAACAACCAATGATGATATTACCTGACACCACGGTGTTGGATGCGTTTGCCTCCTGCTGCGTCATTGTGAAGATCCGTGCTGGAGCTGACGGACCTTCCCCTCTGTAAACTGATGAAGAAGAGGCTGACCCTCTCCCTCGGCCTCTGCCACTAGCCTGTGTTGCGGCTGAAGCTGCTGGCTGTGCCACACTACCTGAAGTTGTCTGCTGGGGCTGTGCCGTAGGAACTGCTCTCGGACACTCCCAAGACATGTGTCCCTCTTGCCCACACCTGTAGCAGGCTGTCGTCCCAAACCGGCATACCCCCCGGTGTAGCTTACCACACCTCGCACAAACTGCGTTATCAGCACCAGAGCTTGAGCCACTTCCTAATCCCAGACCTGATTTGATCTTGCTCCAGAACTTATTCTTCTTTGGTTTCTTAGTGGTACTGCCCCACTTCTTACTAGCTGAACTCAAGGATGAAGGGTCTATCCTTCCCCCACCTGGGGTCTTAGAACCTGAAGGCTGTGTCACTGACTGTTTAACTGTCCCCTCGATGATTGCACTAGCCTCCATTCTCCTGGCCATGTCTACAATGGCATGGAAACTTTCTCTATCAGCTGACTGAATCAAAGAGGAATACCTGGAATTGAGGCTCATGATATACCTCCTCGACTTCTTCGGATCTGTGTCCAGATGTTGCCCAGCAAACGGCAACAACTCTAAGAATCTATCGGTGTACTCATCGACACCCATTTCATCTGTCTGCTTCAGCTGTTCAAACTCAATCATCTTCAGCTCCCTGGAACTGTCAGGGAAAGCCCATCCTGCGAACTCATTCGCAAACTCCTCCCATGAAAGACTGTCCACCCTCGGTTTCACATAGCCCTTGAACCACTCACGGGCCTTTTTGCATTTCAGGGTGAAACCAGCCATCTGAATGGCTCTGCTGTCATCAGCACCTATCTCATCTGTAATTGTTTTGACCTTCTCCAGGTACACAAACGGATCATCACCGGTATCAAACTGGGGAGCACCCAACTTCATATAGTCGGTCATCTTGGCCTTGCTCCCTCCAGATGAGGTAGGTTGAGGTCTTTGGGTTTCTGTAACTGCGGTTTCTGCTGGTGGTGGAGGTGCGGCATCCCCTGGGATAGGGTTTGCTGTGCCTGGATGGAAGGATGGAGGTGGGTACATAGGGTACTGTGGATACTGTGGGTAGAAAGGTGGGTATGGCATGTGAGAAGGGTAAGGATTAAAACTGGGGTAATCCGATGTACTTCCCATCGAATACCCGGGGTATGGTGAAAAAGGTGGGTACTGGGGTGGTGGAACAAACCCCGAGGCCTGAGTGCCTCCCTGAGACTCACCCATGCCCTCTTCTGGCATGCTTACACCAAGGCTACCGTCCCTCCTCTGCTCCACATCCATCTCTTCTTCTCCATCAACTGACATTCTTTCTTGAACTGTACCCCTTACTGATCTGCTTCTACCCAGATCCAAAGACCTTCTAGGGTCCCTCACTGCTCTGTCCCTGTTGGACCTGCTTGACATTGCCCTTGGCAATGCTGGAGGACGGGCGCTCGTGCCCTTATCCTCCGGTGGTACTCTAGTCAATCTAGCTGATCGACGAGTTCCTCGCATTCTGTTTACTGAAAAACAGCACAGATAACAAAACATTAGCATCAAATGGTTCATGTGGAAACACATGAACTCACATCATATACACATTATATTCATAGCATATCTCATGGCATACATACTGTCATTCCAGACAGGACTCTACATCCTATCCTAGTGGATATGATTTCCTATTGTGCTTGACCTTTCTATCACATCTATGAGCCCGACACTCTAGGTCCGACCATATGAACCTAGGGCTCTGATACCACTCTGTAACGACCCGGAAACCGGACCGCTATCGGCGCTAGGATTCAGGTCGGCTTAAGGCCGCCAGAACCCGTAGCAAGCCAAACATACATCCTGCGAACCTGTTTAATCCCATACATGATCAACAACATACATAAAAATTAAAACTTTTCTTTACCAAGCCTAACCTGTGCACACACATCATAACATAAACCCCTCATTGGAGTCCTCATCAAATACTCCAATGGGGTACATAACATATGGCAGGCTTGGGTTACATGAACATCATAAAAACATTATATCTCATAACGAAAACCATGTATACAAGGGATTAAAATAACACTAGTCAAGCACACTTCTAAACTTTCATTACATTACATATGATACTTTACATTTCATATAAACCATGTCCACAGCTAAACTATTACATAGACTTCTCTTACTCTTCTTGACTTCTCTATCTACTCAGCACCTGCAAGACTGGGGTTAGGGGAGAGGGGGTGAGCTAAAAAGCCCAGTGAGCAGAAAGTAAAAACATTTGATTTAATTCCTCCATTTTTAGGTATATTATTATTCATTTTATTATTTATTTCATCATATTCTTTAACTTTTTTTTTTTTTTTTTCATGCTTTCATGAAATGCAGCACATCACAGCTAATCACATAAAGGATGGTATTGTCACCATTAGTCCTCAACATCTCCAAATGCCAGGGGCGTAGAATGGGCCTCACTGGTCTTTCTCTTACATAACATAACATAACATTCTAAAGTGCCAGGGGCGTAGAATGGGCCTCGCTGGTCTTTCTCTTACATAGTGCCAGGGGCGTAGAATGGGCCTCGCTGGTCTTCCATAACGTATCATCATAACATAACATCAGAGGACTATGGATCACCCAACAACCATCCACATCAACATCGAATTATGCAATGCAACATATTCGTGAATTTCTAATGCAAACATCCTGGAATATTTCATGGCATTAATGATGCATGAGTATGCTTTCAGATTCATTCATTTGTTCATTTATTCAATTACTTTACTTAGAAACTTAGGGAGTTATCCCACTCACCTGGTGACTGAAGCTTTAACAACGAACTCTGAACGACTATCTCACAACCGGGGGTCTCGGTTCCTCGGGTCCGAACCTACACAGGTGGACTCAAATGAGGCACCAAACAACAAGAACATAACTCTAAACATACCCCCAAAAACCTCCTAAAAACACCTCAAAACAACCCTAGAAAATATGCAAGAAAAGGCTGGGAAGGGCACTTTCGGCGGCACTTTCGGCGGCCGAAAGTCCCTCCAGAGCCGAAAGTCAGGCAGGTTCGGCGGCACCTTCGGCGGCCGAAACTCCCAGACAGAGACGAAACTCATGCATGTTCGGCGACACCTTCGGCGGCCGAAAGTCTCGGACAGAGCCGAAACTCCCACTTTCGGGGGCAGGCTTCGGCAGCCTAAAGCTGCCTCCCAAGCTGGTTCGGCGGCCGAAAGTGCCTTCGGCTGCCGAACCTGGTTTCTGCCAAAGGGCAGAAACTTGGTTCTTCATGCCCATTTCAACCCCCTACACAACCAATCATGCATAACCCTATTCTACAACATGCATACTCAAGCATACAAGCTCCTAGGGGCCTCAAACTAACTTAAACCCCAACTACAACACACAAGCAAGCCACATTGTTCACAAATCACATAAAACCTAACATTTGCTTAAAAACTCATACAACCCTATACATGCCATTCTACCCCATAAAACAACTTAAAACACATAAGGAGCTTAAGATAGGCTCTTACCTCTTGAAGATCGAGAGGGAGACGACCTAAACTTGGAGATCCACGAAAATGAGCTTCTGAGTTCCCAAAGCTCCAAAACTTGTTTCAAAAGTTCAAAACCTTCAATGCAAGCTTAAAACTCAAGAAAAATGGTGGGGATTTGAAGGAAAAACACTAGATTGGGAAGAGGGAGGTCGGAAGCTAGCTGTGGCCGAAAATGGGAGAAAGCTCGCCCATTTCGGCTAAGTGACCCTTTTATAGTGGCTGGCCAGACCACGTTCGGAGGCCGAACTTGCCTCCGCATACATGCCATGTTCAGCGGCCAAACTTGACTTTCGGCGGCCGAACCTGGGCTTCCCTTACTCATGCTTTCGGGGGCCTAACGTGCCTCCAAAACGCATGCATGTTCGGCGGCCGAACCTGGGTTTTCCTCCAAAGACTTTTCATGCAAAAACTCATTAAATTTTTATACTTAAAACTATGAAATACCTTAAAACATTTTATGAAAACATGTTTCTACCCTACTAGAGGCTTCCGACATTCGAGATTCCACCGGACGGTAGGAATTCCGATACCGGAGTCTAGCCGGGTATTACAATACAGCGTTCACCCCGGAGCCACCAAGATGTATCAAGATCTGAAGAAGGTTTATTGGTGGCCAGCTATGAAGAAAGAAGTGGCACAGTTTGTGTCAGCCTGCGAAGTGTGTCAGAGGGTGAAGCTGGAACATCAGAAGCCGGCTGGAATGCTTAACCCGCTACCTATTCCAGAGTGGAAATGGGAAAATATAGCTATGGACTTCGTAGTGGGGTTACCGGCGACGTCCAACAGATTAGACTCCATATGGGTGATTGTGGACAGACTCACCAAATCTGCTCACTTCATCCCTGTCAGGAGTGGCTATTCTGTGGACAAGTTGGCGCAGGTGTACGTTGACGAGATCGTCAGGCTGCATGGGGTTCCTGTTTCGATAGTGTCCGATAGAGGGCCCCAGTTCACCTCCAGGTTTTGGCGGAGTCTGCAGAATGCCATGGGTACTAGGTTGGATTTTAGCACTGCTTTCCATCCACAGACGGACGGACAATCAGAAAGGACCATCCAGACCATAGAGGATATGCTCAGAATGTGTGTGCTGGACTTTGGCGGTTCTTGGAGGCAGCATCTACCTTTGGTGGAGTTTGCCTACAATAACAACCATCATGCTAGCATCGGGATGGCTCCATATGAAGCTTTATATGGAAGGAAGTGCAGATCACCTATTTGCTGGGAAGAGGTTGGAGAAAAGGCCTTGGCAGGGCCTGAGCTAGTAGAGATTACCAGCAGGGTAGTACCCATAATCAGAGAAAGGATCAAGACTGCTGCAAGCAGACATAAGAGTTATGCAGACATCCGCAGAAGACAGTTAGAGTTTCAGGAGGGGGATCTGGTATTGCTCAAGGTGTCTCCTATGAAAGGAGTGGTTCGCTTCGGGAAGAAAGGTAAACTAGCCCCACGATACATCGGACCCTTTGAAATCTTGCAAAAGATTGGGAATGTGTCGTACAAGCTGGATTTACCTGCTTCAATGGAAAGAATCCATCCGGTTTTCCATGTTTCAATGTTGAGGAAGTTTGTGTCAGATCCGAGCAAGGTTCTTAGTGAGCCTGATGTGGAGGTCCAAGAGGATCTCACCTATGTTGAACAGCCAGTACGGATCATAGACACCCAGATCAGAAAGATAAGAAACAAGAAAATCCCGATGGTGAAAGTCCTGTGGAACCACCACAATTTGGAAGAATGCACTTGGGAGACACGGGAGTCTATGCTCCAGCAGTACCCTCATCTCTTCTAAGGTTAGATCTCTATGTGTTTATGTGCTTGGTATGTATGTTATGTTTTATGCCATGCTATGTGCTAGTTGAGGAACATTCGAGGACGAATGTTCTTAAGGGGGGGAGAATGTAATATCTGGCTAGACTCCGGTATCGGAATTCCTACCGTCCGGTGGAATCTCGGATGTCGGAAGCCTCTAGTAGGGTAGAAACATGTTTTCATAAAATGTTTTAAGGTATTTCATGGTTTTAAGTAAAATGGAAATGAGTTTTTGCATAAAAACAACCTTGGAGGAAAACTCAGGTTCGGCCGCCGAACCTCAAGTTCGGCCGCCGAACATGCATGCCTTCGGGAGCGCTTTTAGGCCCCCGAAAGCATAAGTGAGGGAAGTCCAGGTTCGGTTGTCGAACCTCAAGTTCGGCCGCCGAACATGGCATGCATGCGGAGGCACGTTCGGCCCCCAAACGTGGCCTGGCCAGCCACTATAAAAGGGTCCCTTAGCCGAAAACGGGCGAGCTTTTTTCCCATTTTCGGCCAAGGTGAGCTCTCCGCCGTCCCTCACCGATCTTGAGTTCTTTCCTTCCAATCCTACTCGATTTTCATGAGTTTTTACTTTGTTTTGAAGATTTTCAGGCTTTGAGCAAAGTTTTGGAGCTTTGAGGTTCAAGGGAACTCAACCCCTCCCATCTCCGAGTTAAGTCGTCTCTCTCTCGATCTCCACGAGGTAAGAGCCGATCTTAAGCTCATTACATGTTTTAAGTAAGTTTTAAGTGGATCTATGGGGTAAAATGCATGTTTAGCTCATGGTTAGGTTTATGGGTTTTATATGTGTTATGATCAATGTGTGTTGCTTGAGGTGTTGTAGTTGGGGTTTTTTATGGTTTGATGCCCCTAGGAACTTGTATGCTTGTTTGTGTATGTTTGGGAATGTTGTAGAATAGGTTTATGCATGATTGGGTAGTTTTGGAGGCAAATGTGCATAGAAGAGCTGAGTTTCTGCCACTAAGGGAGAAACCAGGTTCGGCAGCCGAAGGAACTTTCGGCCGCCGAACATGCTTGTGGAGGTAGCCTTCGGCTGCCGAAGCTTGCCCCCGAAAGGAGACTTTCGTCTCTGTCTGGGAGTTTCGGCCGCCGAAAGTGCCGCCGAACATGCATGAGTTTCGCCTCTGTCTGGGAGTTTCGGCCGCCGAAGGTGCCTGACTTTCGGCTCTGGAGGGACTTTCGGCTCTGGAGGGACTTTCGGCCGCCGAAAGTGCCCTGTCCAGCCCTCTCTTGCATGTTTTTCTATGATTGTTTCATGATGTTTTAGGGGGTTTTTGGGGAGTAGTTTAGAGTTATGTTCATGTTTGTTTGGTCCCTCATTTGAGTGCACTTGTGTAGGTTCAGACCCGAGGAACCGAGGACCCCAGCAGTGAGTCAGCTGCTCCAGTGTCTGGTCAGAGCTACCCAGAGGTGAGTGGAATAACTCATTATGTTTTAAAGCAAATAATGGACTTTTTAGCATGTTTCACACATCATGAATGCCATGAGATGTACTAGGTTGTTTGCATTAGAATTCACGAATATGTTGCATTGTATACTTTATTGTTGATGGATGTGGATGAACGTTGGATGATCCAAATCCCTTGACCTACGATATGACGATGTGATATGTACGGTACGGAATGTAAGACCAGTGGGACCCATTCTACGTTCGCTGGCACCATGTAAGGGAAATACCAGGACCCATTCTACGTTCTGGCACAGTTGGACTGTTATGTTATGCTATGTTATGTAAGAGAAAGACCAGGACCCATTCTACGTTCTGGCACAGTTGGACTATGTAGAGGGCTATTGGTGACAAGTTCATCCTTGATGTGATTAGCTGTGATGTGATGCATTCCATGATGCCATATGATTTAAATGTTTTTATTATTCTGCTCACTGGGCTCTAGTAGCTCACCCCTCTCCCATTTTCCCCAGGATTGCAGGTACAGGGTAGACCAGGAGGTCCGTAAGAGTAATGAAGTCATGTGTATGTAATAGATAGTGTGGACATGATAAATGTATTAATGTTATGTAAAAGTACAGTTTTAGTCATGTAATGACTTTGAGGATTAGAGGTTGTGCTTGACTATATGTATAAGATATCCCTTTTAATACATGATCTTAGATATTTTATGATGATTATGCAAACCAACTCAACTTATGATGTATCGCCCATTGGGGCATTGATGAGATCCCACTGAGGGGTCATGATTATGATTATGTTTATGTTCAGTGCATGCACAGGTTGAGTTTGGTGTATGAACGAAAGAAAAGTTTTAAATCTTTATGTATTTTCTTGATCATGTATGGGATTAAACAGGTTTTCAGGTTGCATGTTAGGCTTGCTACGGGTCCCGGCGGCCTTAAACCGACCTGGATCCTAGCGCCGGTAGCGGTCCGAATTTCGGGTCGTTACATTAAGCATATCGACATTAGACATCATTTCATTCGTGATCATGTGTTAAATGGTGATATTATTCTTGAGTTTATGAATACAAACAACCAATTTAGCTGATATTTTTATCAAACCTTTAAATGAAGAAAGATTTAATTTCATTAAAAGAGAATTGAGAATGTTAGATGATGTTGTTTGTTAAATATGTGAATTTGTTTTTTGTGTTCTTAATATTTTTACTTATTTTAGCTTATTTGAGAGTATGTCAAATGTAATTTATGTCATATTGATTATTAGAAATGCAAGTTTATCATGATTTATATGCTTTAATAAATAGTACTGTGAATAATGCTCTAACTTGGTGAATTTCTTATTTTAAGGGTTTTGATTAGTTTTGAAAGTGTTTTTAGTCTTTTATCAAATTTAGGCATTATATATAAAATGGTTATCAAATTATTCTTCTCTATAATACGAGCTTGTTATGGTTTTTATATTTGTTGTGAATAGTATTATGAATAGTGTTTTAAAATTGTCAAACTTCATTTCAAAGTCTTTGATACAATTTTACTATACTTAAAGTCTTTCTCAAGATCATTTAATCAATTTTATACATGTGAAACTTTTGAGAGTATATTTAGAATAAAACTTTTTATTAAAATACCTATTGGGTCAATATTGAAACTTCATGAATAGTGTAGTGAATAGTATTTTTAAAAAATTATTATTTTTACTTCAAACATTTTGGTTCATTTTTACAAATATCTTCTATCTTTTTCAAATATATATCAATTATCTCAAATGATTTTAAAGTTGGTCTTATTAAAAAAAATACTTTTGAATTTGAGAAAAATAAATGATTTTAAAACTTTTGAAATAATAATTTTGCAGAAAAATTTTCAGTTTCGGAGGCATTTTTGGCCTCCTAACTACTTTTTGAGGCACTGTCTGCCCCCTAAACTTCACTTTCAAAAGCACACTGAAGTATACAAGAAAATTCAGCTTTTAACATCTTCTGATATTTACCTTTGAACACTTTATATGTTTATCATTTTTTCTTTATTTTTGAATTTCTTATTTTTTTATTATATTTGGATATTTTTAAAATTTTTTCCTTTAATTAAATTTTTTTATTAATAAATATTTTTTTACTTCTCTTTTATACCCTTTTGGCACATTTAGTTTTTGATGATATCAAAAGGGGAGATACATACATATTGGTTGATACTTGAGGAGTGAGTAGATACATATATGGTTGATGTCTTAATGACTACTTGCCTCTATTGAATTATGAATATTGTGTAATTTTTTTTATGGTTATTCTTCTTAAGATGCTCCATTCTATCCTTTTTTTATAAGTTTATTCATTCATATAGGATTCACTGTATCTCATTTCATTGAGTCAAAACCTCCCTTATGTGTCTCATCAAATTTTAAATATGACATAAATTATTCTTGAAAGGGGAGCACATTAAGGAGAGTAATTTTCTAAAATCCACACACTACACTTGTTATTATTATCTTATTATCCACCAATTATGTGTTATCATAAAAAGGGGAGATTGTTGGACCTAAGTGTTCTAATCCTTATTTTGATAAATAATAAATAATTGGTATGATACTAATTATCTTTACAAGTGTTTGTGTGAGCTTGTAGGTCTCTAATTTAAATAAATGAAATTGCTTCTTTTTTAAAAATGAAAAGTGTCAAGATTGAAAACATACTATAAAAAGGAACCGAAATATAATTTTTAGTTTATGTATTGTGAATTTCAATTAATTAATTGTATTGGTTTAATTTTTTTTTAATTCTAAAATTTATAAACATGGCCAATTTTTAAATAACTGTTTTTGAGGATCAAAATGAAATTTGATGAATAGAGCCTTTGTGAAAATACTTTTCCATCGAATAAGAGATTTCAAATTATAGGTTATAAAAATTCAAATAGAATAAAAATTGGAAGTTTATAACTTAAGTTTTTGCTCCATAATTCTTTGAGGGAGCAAAATAAAAATTTTCAAATGGAGTGCTTTTAAAATTAGTTTTTTATGAAACTGAAAGATCTTTAAAATATAAGTTATAAAGATTCAAATGGGTTGAAAATCGAAATTTTATAGCCTAAGTTATGATTTTTTAAAGATTTAATGAAATATTTTTGTGCCCCCTACGGTCAATGTCAGGCTTCCAAAAGTGGAGAAGTAGAGTCAAAACTTTCAAATGTTCGGCCGCAGAATATTTGGACTTTAGATCACCGAAAGTCTGTTTTCATATCCAAATATTCGGTCGTCGAACTTTAATTTTAGGCTGTCGAACCTAAGTTTTTCTGAGCATGAAATAATGACTATTTTAATACACAAACGGCTCTATTTGCATTTAATACATCCCTAACGACCATATTTATGTTAGAACTATAGATATAATATATTTTTTAACTGAAAGAAGTTATAATAACCATGTAAGCATACATTTATTGTAATTCAAGCTTTTCACACTCTTTCTCTCTCTAAACCTTGAGCCATAATATTAATTGCTTGAAAGCTTACTTTAAATTGTAATTAATTTGTGTTTTGAGATTGAGTGAAGGTTCTTGAGTGAATTTATTATAATACATGTGATTTTGAGTTAAAAATTACTCTTGTGAGAAAAAGAGAATTATTTTGCTCTAGAATTGCAAGTGTAATACCCGGCTAGAGTCCGGCATCGAAATTCTACTTTCCGGTGGAATCTCGGATGTCGGAATCCTCTAGAAGGGTAAGATTGATGTTTTTGTAAAGTATTTGCGTATGTTTTAATATTTTAAGTGTAAATGGAAATGAGTTTTTAAAAGAAATGAACCAAGGAAGAAATGCCAGGTTTGGCCGCCGAAGGTAAAGTTCGGCCGCCGAACATGCATGAGTTTGGAATCACGTTAGGCCGCCGAAGGTGGTCTGGCCAGCCACCTATAAAAGGCCCTAGGTCGGTGAATGGATAAGATTTCTTCCATTTTCACAGATCAAGGTGAGACCATGAGCTTCCTTGGGTGATTTTCATGTTTTCTTCAACTCTTTCAAAGTTTTGATGAGTTTTATGTTGTTTTGAAGCTTTTGAGCTAAAAACCAAAGTTTTGAAGGTTGGAGACTTTGGAAGTGATTTGCTCCATATCTCCACGTTGGGATCATTTATCTTCCTGTTTATAAGAGGTAAGTGAAGATCCTTAACTTCTTTGCATGTTTTATGAAGATTTTATGGAGTTTATGGGTAGAGATGCATGTTTAGGGTAAGTTGAGGTTTTGGTTGATTTGTGGTCAAAGTATGCTTATGTGTTGAGTTGTGATATTTGTTGGGGTTTTAAGTTAGTTTTGGACCCCTTTGTGCCTATACTTGAGTGTATGCCGGTTGTGGAATTGTGGTTTGCATGTTTGTGGGAAGTTGGGTAAGATTTGCATGAAGCAGAACCAGTTTCTGCCTTACTAGAGAATCCAGTTTCGGCCGCCGAAGGAAGGTTCGGCCGCCGAACATGCTAAGGAGGTGGTTTCGGCTGCCTAAGCTTGCCCCCGAAAGTTTGGACTTTCGGTTCTAGCGGGGGGTTTCGGCCGAAGGTGCCGCCGAAGGTTAGGGACTTTCGTCTCTGGAGAGGACTTTCGGCAGTTGAAGTGCCGCCGAAGGTGCTTGAGTTTCGGCTCTGGAAGGGACTTTCGACCTCTGAACCTGCCGCCGAAGGTGCCCTGTCCAGCCTTCTTTTGCATGTTTTATGTGATTGTTTTAGGATGTTTTAGGGGGATTTTTGGGGAGTTTTATAGAGTTGTTCTTGAGCTAGTTTGGTCCCTCATTTGAGTCCACCTGTGTAGGAACGGACCAGAGGAACCGAAGAGAGCAGCAGTGAGCACTGCTTCAGAGTATTCAGAGTCAGTTCAGAGTCAGCCAGAGGTGAGTGGAACTAAACTTAATGTTTTAAATTGAGAAATGAAATGCTTTTAGCATGTTCCATGCATCATGATATGTAATAGGTTGAGTGCACTAGACTACACTAATGTGACGCATTGCATTATTCTATGCTTGTACGGATCGGACATAGTGGATTCATTAGCCCTCGTAGTAAAGTCCTGAGGAGTCCTGAGGAGCCCTGAGAGGGCCGGGCACAGGGAACCCTAAGGTGCGTAATAAAGTCCTGAGGAGCTCCTTCGCGGGCTGGGCACAGTTGAGGGATTTTTGAATCAGTCCGTCTGAGATGGGTGATTTACTTGTGATGTGATGCATTCCATGTGAGCATGTTTTATTGACATGTTTGATCTGTTTTGCTCATCCCTCTCCTTAATCCCAGTTTTGCAGGATCAGAGGTCAGGGGAAGTTCAGTAGGGTACAGGAAGAGCAAAGAGTTTTGTAATAGCATAGTGTGGACATGTAATCTTATAAAGAGATGTAGTAGCTTTGTATAGAGTTTAGTGTGCTTGACCCATATGTATAGTAAATCCCTTTTGTGTACATGGTTTGTTTATGTAAATGTTTTTATGAGTATGTGAAAACCAGGCTTAACATGTATGAGTTTAACCCGTCTAGAGCAAGCTCTAGTAAGGGGTTCTGTAGTACAGAAAGAGTGCATGCACAGGTTGAGCCTTGATTCAGAGAAAAGTTTTATGTTTTTACAGAAAATGTATGATCATGTATGGGATTTTACAGGTACACAGAGAGTATAGTAGGCTTGCTACGGGTCCCGGCGACCTTAAGTCGACCTGGATCCTAGCACCGGTAGCGGTCCGATTTTCGGATCGTTACAGCAAGAGACCCAAAGAAGATTTGATAGTAGAGTTGAACTCTCAAGAGGGGTCTTAAGGAGAGAACGTAGGCTTGGGATAGCTGAAACTCTATAAATCCTTGTGTTCATTATCACTCTTCCTTTTTTTTCTTTCTAATCTATTAATTTGTATTTTTAGCTTTTAATTTTTTACAAACCCAATTCACTCCTCTTGAATTGCTTTAAAGGATAACAACTCTTAAATTATATAGCCAATACTAAAAATATCAAAATTTATCTTTTAGTAAAATTTACCCTTAAATTATTATTAAAAAACTAAATAATATTATTATTTATTACGATTATAAAGTGTAAGTTATACTCTACTCGGTTTATTTGGCTTTGAAGTGTGAATATACACGATTTATTTAATCTTCTTTGGATTTATATACTATAGTTTACTTATTTTCGAAGCTGAAATTTCACTTTTTTATTTTGCTTATTTCTTTATTTATCTTTTTTTTCTCTGAAATTTTTATTTGCAGAAAATAATTAATATTTAGAAAATATTTTTTTATTTTTTTATAATATTTTCTAACAAAATAATTTATTTTTCATTATTTTATTTTAATTTTAAAAAAATATATTAATAAATTTATTTATAGATGTATTAATATATCTTCAAATTGCGAAAAATAATTTAATTTTTTTTAGAAAAATATTTTATGTTAACTAAATTTTTTTAATATTTTAAATATCAAAAATATAAAAAAAATATTAAAAAATATTTTTCATAAAATAAATAGATGTAAATATAAAATCAAAGCATATCATCTAAATCAATTATGATTTAGAAGATAGACTTTAAATTTATTAGGAGGAGAAAGTGAATGTGAAAAAAAGAAAGAAAAGGTTTAACTTATAAATACATATGTAAGTGAAATAACCTCTCGTATATCTTTGAAGTCAATAATTAGAAAAAATAAAATTAAATAAAAAAATAAATAGAAATTGAAAGAAATATTTTATTTAATTTATTTTTAACATATGAATGGTATTTTTGTTTAAATTGACCTATGTAGTATTTTTTTTCTAATTAATGGACTAAATTTTAAGAGTTTTTTTTTTTGTTTAATAATAGTCTCAAGGAGAGGAGTATGATGGCATTAGATTCTAAATACTTTTGTAATTTTTTATGGATATGTTTTAATTTTTTTCGTTAATTATTCTCTTAAATTGTTTTCATTAATTTTTTTTTAATTTTTTATAAATATTTTATATAAAAAAAATCTTAAATAGGTGTTTATGTGGCTGAAACGAGGTGGTGTTGCAATGTCAATATGCAATAAAAAGAAAGTGAGGTGATTGGTATCTATGGCAGCCACTCCATTACTCAAATCAGTAAACTGAAGAAAATGATGAGTGTAATGAGATTCTTTGAACTCAAGAGTAGTTGTATAAGAATGTATCCCTTAATCTCTATGTTCGTCAGCTTTTATCATGTAAGAAGATGGAAATAGTTATCAAATCTCCTGAAAATTCGACTAGTACCGGCTAATAGATATGAGATTCAACGATTATAAGTGTGATGGGGATCTGCTAGATTGCTCTATAACGATAACTTTCTGTGAAGTCTTACCTTGTTCAGGAGAGAGCGAGTCTTAGTGAAGAACCGAGGACTACGGTGTCTGGGTCTTTCTTTCCATGAGCAGGACCGTATATTATCTAATTAGACTCTTGCCACGTAGCCCCCCGTTGGTCTTCGATTCTTCATATTCAAAGATGACAGTTATCTTCACGATCTGGGGCATGTGTCATGTCTAGATTGGCCTTCTATACTCGCGTTGCTTTGCCTGCTTCTAACCATAAATAATGATTGCTTTATTTTTCGACCCGCATTCAAAACCTACCGTCGAAACCATCATATAAAAATCATTCTTCTCCTCCGAAAACTACTTTTGCTTACAACTGACTTTTGTGCTTTAGAAAAGACTCGACTACTCCTCTTTTCTATTTATAGACTCCCTTACTCAAGTTAACTCCTATTCAATTTTTCTCTCATAGCAATGAATAGGAACACTTCTTCTTCTTCCTCTTCCTCTAGTGAAAGTTCAACCTCCAGCTCCTCATTTGATGGTTTCATTCATGCTCCTGCTCTTGTTCTCCTGCTGAGGGCAGTCCATGACCACAAAAGCATCCTAGTAATCGATACTCTTATGCTGACTGAGAAAGATGTAGACAATCTCTACCACCAATACCACATCTCTCAAGAAATCTTTTGTGTCTTCGCTCCATCTCCGAGCATTCATGTGGAAAACCAAATCCCTGCGAAGGATACCATCATAGTCTACGAGGAGTAGCTAAAGGCAGGTCTTCGATTTCCGATAGATCCATTCTTCGTTGAAGTCCTTCGTTTCCCTAAGCAGGTAGTCACTCAATTGCACCCCAATGGTTAGAGGATCTTGGTGGCTTTCCGCTTCCTCTACTTCAACAACAACATCGAGCCGAATGTTGCTTTATTATCTCAGTTGTACCAGCTAGGAACTTGAAAGAATGAGGGAAAAGAAAGTCAAACCCTTTTCGGCTGGATACCCTATCCCTCAAACGCTGGAAAAATAAGTTTTTCATCCTACGTCAGCGAGTATTCAGGGGTTTTAGGCTGCTTCAAACTGATTGAAACATATATGCGGTGCTTCGGAAGGATGGGGTCCAACCATGGCGGGATGAGGAGTTTTTGGACTTTTTTCAAAGGATGGCCTTGACACAGAGGATCGATATCACTGTCACGGTGAGGAATGCCTGTCCTGGCTAAGCCATACTTAGGCTAACTAGGCTCGAGCTTCTCACTCACCTAGCCTTCCAACCAATTGGAAAAGCACATCACATGCTAGCGTGCATGGTATTTTTCTTTCTAACCCTTTTATTTTTGAAATTGCCTTACTCACCTTGTATTTTATGCAGATATGATTGGGTCACGAAACAAGTTTGCTGAGGTAGCATGCACTGCTCGTAAGGGCAAAGCAGTTGCTAGAATGACCGGTCCACCTCCTAAACAGGCTCGTTGTACCAAGATTATCAAGCTTCCTCCTCCTCCACCCCCTCTTGTAACAGAAAAATCAGCCCCTATTCAGCCCAAGTCTTCTACAAGGGGCGCCTCTGCAGTAGTTCCTATCTCTGCTGAGCCATCAATCGAGAATGCTGATGTTGAATCCTAGTGGCCTCGTAGCATCTAACACCTGGCGTTGGCACTGATTCAGATGATCTCTCTTCTTGAGGAACCTCACCTATCAGTCCTCAGAGCCAAGAATGCTTTGAGGCTCGAGGACCGTCATCACCTGAATGCAGTCGAGATGGACGACCTCTTTGAAAATATCATTCACTCTACCATGGAGAGTGTCCTCTTGGAATGTATGGCTAGGGAGCGAAACAAGGCTCTGAGGTGAGAATTCAGGCCTAGGAGACAGACAAAGGTCTTCTGCAAGAGGAATGCTTAAGGTTGAAGGCTCGAGTTGAGGAAGTGAAGAGTACAATGAAGGAGACACTAGAGTCAGTAGACAAGCTCCAGGCGGGCCTTGACTAGGCAAATACTTCAAAATTAGCCTTTGAGAATTGAGCAAAAATAGTCGAGGATTAGGTGGCCATGCTTCAACACTAGGTCCAGGAGCTGCAGTCTCAAGTTGAGGAGAATTGGGATGCCTATACCAGGATCGTTGAATTAGAAGCATAACTTTAAGAGATAGTGGCCCGAGGAAGGGAGATGTTCGTCGAGGGCCAAGACTCGATCAAGAAGGAGCTTTGAAATGGTTCCCTTTAGAAGATTTTACCTGGATAGACGAAATCTTCCTTGAGGAGGAAGATGAGGATGAGCAAGAGGAGGAGGGACAAGCTGAGGACAATCCCATCAATCGGTACTTTGTAGACAACGTAGTAGATGTAGAAAATACTAATTTAATGGAGACTCGGGAGGAGGAACCTGAAGATCTTCCTCCTATGTAATCTTTCATGATTTTAATGAAAATATCTTGTCATTATTTTCATTAAGTGTTTATATGCTCTGCACTCGTTCATAACCCTCATCCAACCATCATCAAACAAGACTTAAATAATGTTTTTAAAAGATTGTTAAGGGGTTAACCTCGACTATAACATCCAGTCACTGACCTAATTGGTAGCCATAAAATAAATAACTTGAAAAATTTGCAAAATGGGACCAACACCTAGACATGTGGCCTGGCGGATACTCGCCTTGTGGCTTGAGCATAAAAAGTCTTGGAAAATTATAAGTGGGGCAAATTCTCGGTCATTAGGCCTGGCAGATACCCATCTTATGGCCTGGGTATAAAATGCCTCAGTTAACAGGACTAACACCCGGTAATTGAGCATAGTGGATAGTCGCCTTATGGCCTAGCATAAAATACCTAAGTTAACAGGACTAATACCCAATCATTAAGCCTGGTGGATACCAGCTTTATAGCCTGACATAAAATGTCTTAGTTAACGGGACTAATACCTGGTTACGAGCCTAACGGATACTCACCTTACGGCCTTGGTATAAAATGCCTTAGTTAATAGGACTAACACCTGGTCATTGAGCCTGGTGGATATCCGCCTTATGGCCGTGGCATAAAATGCTCTAGTTAACAAGACTAATACACAGACATTGGTCTGGCGAATACCCGCCTTGCGACCGTAGTATAAAATGCCTTAGTTAACAGGCTAACACTCGGACATGGGCCTGGCAGATACCCACTTTGTGGCATGGCATAAAATATCTTAATTAACGGGATTAACACTCGGTCATTAAGCTTAGCGGATACCCGCCTTGTAGCGTGGCATAAAATTCCTTAGTTAACGGGACTAATACCTGGATATGGGCCTACGGATACCCGCCTTGTGGCCGTAGCATAAAATGCCTTAGTTAGCGGGACTAAAGCCCTGTTATGAGCTTGGCGGATACCCGCCTTATGGTCGTGGCATAAAATGACTTAGTTAAGGGAACTAACACTTAGACATTGGCCTGGTGGATACCCGCCTTATGGTCATGACATAAAATTGCTTATTTAGCAAGACTAATGCCCGATTATGAGCCTAGTAAATACCTGCCTTGTAGCCTTGGTATAAAATGTCTTAGTTAGTGGGATTAACACCCAGTTATGAGTCTGACGGATACCCGCCTTGTGATTTTGCTTGGCGGTTACCCGCCTTGTGATTTTGCTTGGCGGTTACCCGCCTTGTGGCATTGTTCTTATCTCCACACTTTTATCCATCTAACATTTTTTATATCAAAAAAGGTTTAAAGAATGCATAATAGTTTTATGGGTAATTTACGATTTAGTCCCTAGATATTGCCATTATTAACAAGTCAGTCCCTGTATTTTCAAAAACCTATTAAAACGTCCTTATGTTTTATTTCCGTCAACGAAATAGTCATTCCGTCCTATTTTCCATTAAAATTAGATAAAGGAGGAGAGAGAAAATTTTTAAAATCCAATTTTACCCTCAAATAAAACCATTTATTTAGTCTTTGTATATTATAATTATTAACAAGTTAGTCCTTATATTTTCAAAAATCTATTAAAATATTTTTATTTTTTTTCATATCTATTAAAACATCCTTATTATTTTTTTCCATTAATGAAATAGTCCCTATCTTTTCTCACATCTATTAAAACATCCTTATCGTTTATTTAAGTCAACGAAATAGTCCCTCCTCATCGTTTCTTTCTGTCAACGAAATCGTCTCTCCCTATATTTTTAGAAATATATTAAAACGTCCTTATTGTTTCTTTTTGTCAACAAAATAGTCCCTATCTTTTCTCAGATCTATTAAAACATCCTTATTGTTTCTTTTTATCAACAAAACAGTCCCTATCTTTTCTTTCCTCTTCCTCCTCCTCCTCCTCCTCCTCCTCCGAAAAAGAAGAAGAAGAAGAAGAAGAAGAAGAAGAAGAAGAAGAAGAAGAAGAAGGAGAAGAAGAAGAAGAAGAAGAGAAAGAAGAAAAAGAAGAAGAAGGAGAAGAAGAAGAAGAAGAAGGAGAAGAAGAAGAAGAAGGAGAGAAAGAAGAAAAAGAAGAAGAAGAAGGAGAAGAATGAGAAGAAGAAGAAGAAGGAGAAGGAGAAGAATGAGAAGAAGAAGAAGAAGATAAAGAAGAAAAAGAAGAAAAAGAAGCAAAAGAAGAAAAAGGAGAAGAAGTAGAAGAAGAAGGAGAAAAAACAGAAGCTGAAGAAGAAAAAGGAGAAGAAGCAGAAGAAGAAAAAGGAGAAGAAGCAGAAGAAGAAGGAGAAAAAACAGAAGCTGAAGAAGAAAAAGGAGAAGAAGCAGAAGAAGAAGAAGCAAAAGGAAGAAGAATTGATGAAGAAGAAAAGGAAGGAGGAGGAGAAAAATAATTGAGGGTAATTTAGTCTTTTACTATATTTTTAACGGCAAAAATAGACAGAAGGACTATTTCGTTGACGGAGAGAAAACATAAGGACGTTTTAATAGGTTTCTGAAAATACAGGGACTGACTTGTTAATAATGGCAATACCCAGGGACTAAATCGTAAATTATCCTAGTTTTATTTATAACATTTCCATAAATTACAAGCATTCTTTCAAGAATAATTAAAAGACTCGGTCATTTAACTTGAGCAATTTTAAAACTCGAAATTTGACTCAAGAGCTGAATATCTGTGATATTCTTCTTCTATAGGCCCTTATTGTTACTCGGTCCTTCGATAATTACGTGAACAACCCCCACGGGCTTATTTTCATTAGGATTGATTGGTATTCTTACCTTAAAACCTGACCTATTTTCGTCTGTCTTTTATATCAAACTTTCATATTGTACCATCATTATCAGTCTCTCAATTTCATCTTTTACCTATGAAATTCTTCTGCAGTGTATCTATTAAGTAGTCCATTTATTTTTTTTTTTCATTGTTCCTAATAATTTATACAGGAATTTGATCCATCCCTACTTAATTGATAGCTGTTTCAAATTAAAGATTAATAACTTATTAATAAATTTAAGGTTAATTTAGTTTTTATTATTTGAAAATTGAACACAAATCATTCTAATAATTATTTACTATATAATATCAAAGCAAATGAGATTTTTTTTAAATTATTTTTTATATGATTTTTTTTAAAAATTCAAGTCTTAAATATAAAGTACTTCTAAAATTTAAAAGAAATAATTTTATCTCTTTAATGAGATTATCCGGTGTAAATCAAATTAATTGAGCTACTAGATTTTAAATATGAGATATTATATAAAAATAAAAATAAAAATCCACATGCTACTTCCAATTTTTTGTATCACCGGCAGTATAGCTATTTTCAAAAAATCAATGCCTCCCTTCTATATTGTTAATATTGGACATTCTTATGTTTCATAGGGTATGTGATTTTTATTTCTCAGATAATAAAATCAAATTTTTAAAATTGGTCATGATTTTATCTAATTGAATTACAAAATTAATGGTAAATTACAACATGATCCTTAAAGTTTTATTTAATTAATAAAATAATCCTTTGAAATAAATATTTTTATTTTAATTGTATCTATTAAATTCAATGATGTCCTTTTTTTTAATTATATTATTGTTTGCTTTCTTAAAAATTAAAGAATTGTGAAAATTAAGTTTAAATTAAATTTAATGTATATTTTTTATTAATACATATTAGAATAACAAAAAAATTACTCTTGAAACTTATATATACTTTTAATATTATTGAAAATAGAATATTGAGCATAAATATCTTTTATTAAACTTTTAATAGATTTTGCATGAGCTAAAAAACTTTTACATACTGTAAAATTAAATAAAAAATATCATTTTGTTATTTTAATATTTGTTAATAAAAATTTATAACATTTGAAATGTAATTTAAAATTAGTTTTTACAATTTTAATTATTAAACAGGAAAATAAAAGAGACATGTTTTAATTTAAAAATGATAAATAAGGATATGATTAAAATAAAATACATAATTATTTTAAAGAATTATTTTATTAATGAAATAAAACTTTAATAATTATATATATTATAATTTATCATTAACTTTTTTTTTAAATTTATTTAGTGAAAATCGTAAATAATCTTAAAATTTTGAATTTATTATTCAATAAATTCAAAAAGGACTTTACATCCTCCAATCCTTTCCTAGATCTTTTATTTTTCCTAAAATTTTTTATAAAATTCAAATTGGAACCTAAGTTCATATAATGTGTTTTGGGTATAATATTCTACACAGGATATAGATGTCTTGATCTTTCCTCTACTAAAATTTATTATTCACGTCATGTGATTTTTAATCAACAGATTTTTCCTTTCCAAGTTGATGGTGTTAAAACAGCTCTAATGTCAACTACTTAGTCTGTGTTCTACGTACAATACCATCAGATCAGACACCAAGTTTACCACCACCTATAACAAGCTATTAAAGATGAAAAATGGAGATTTGCAATGGAAGAGAAAATTGATGCATTGCTTGCAAATGAAATATAGGACTTAGTTCCTTGCTCAAAGGTTTCCAATATTATAGGCCGTAAATGGATTTATTGAATTAAAATGAAACCGAATGGAGATGTAGATCAGTTTAAAATATGATTAATTATTAAGGGCTTTCACCAAAGACTAGGGGTGGATTTCTTTGTAACATTTAGTGATCCGGTTATAGCAATGCATGAAGCTATACCAGTGGCGACTCCGGCTTGTCCATGTCCACAATATGTCTCCAATACATCTAGTGCCTTTGATGAGCCTATACTATATAGACAAGTAGTAGAAACCTAGCAATACCTCTCTCTCACGCGACCTGATGTAACAATGGCAGTGAATCACATGGTTAAATTCATGCAGTTGATCATTGGCAATCTGTTAAGAGAATCATGCATTTTTTACGTGGTAACCTTGATCATGGCCTCACTATCCGCCCTTCACAGAATGCCAAGTTGATAGCATTTTCTGACTCCAGTTGGGGAGGAGATCAAATTGATCGTAAAAGCACCACTTGGTATCTTATCTTCCATGATTTGAATCTCATTTCATGGTGTTCTAAGAACAAAGAACTGTTGCTCGCTCAAGCACAAATTCAGAATCGAGCGCTTGCCATTGCTGGCTCCGAGGTCACCTAGCTCCAATCCCTTCTATCTAAGCTATGCATCATATCGTCCATTCCATCCAAGCTTTAGTGTGATAATATCTCTGCTACATATCTTACCATCAATCCGGTATTTTATTCACGGTCTAAATACTTGGCAATTAATTTTCATTTTGTACGAGATTTGGTTCAATAAAAACGGCTGCATGTTTCATACTTGTCCTCCACCGATCAAATAGTAGATTTATTTACAAAGCATCATCTCTTATGTTCAGAGACAAACTCACGATGTTCCCACCATCAGTTTGAGGGGGCTGCTAAGGAATAGGTACACCCATAATTATCTTCTACTTATATTCAAATTGTTTTGAATATCATCTGACTCATTTCTTTGAATTTCACTTTGTGTTGAGTCCCTATTACAGAAGACAATGACTTATAATTTTTGAAAAGGCATGTTAGATGTAGACATCTAAACTTATGTTTTTTTTCTCCTTTTTGTCGATTATAGCCTAACTTTTAAATTTTAGACATCATGCTTGCCGACCATCAATGAAGTTAGCGGATTAACCTATAAAAGTTAACTTCAATAATAAAGTCTAATTTTTCAATTTATTATAATTATAATCAAATATTTAAATTAATTTTGACTAAAATCACCAATCATCAGTGTACAAGGGCACGTTATCAATCAGGAGATTGAACAAGTAACAAATTTTGTATTACATAAAATTGATAGAGTTTTTTTATAAAAATTAATTTAAGTGCTTTATTATAATTATAATAAAATGAAAGAATGAGTTTTACTGTCCAAAATTAAAAAGACATACTATAATCATTAAATATATAAAAGTTTAAACTTTTACATTCACTTTTGAAAATAATTTATTTATATAATCTTTGGCACATTTGGAGCAACTATTAACTAAGGTCATATAGCTTCTCTCGAAATAATAAAATTTCCTTAATTATATTATACATTGTAATGCCTTTTATTTTAGGTTATATAAATTTTATGTAAAAATATAAAAAAAAGTATTATATGGTTTTATCGGGTTTTTACTTCAGAATTTGTGATTCAATTTGTGTTAAAATAGTAACTTATAGTAGTCCTGCTGTTAGCCAACAATGGCAATTTTCAGATACTGTTAGGAATACAAATGTAAAAATCATATTTAAGGATAATATTTTGATATAAATTGAACGATCAACTCAAGTGAAAATAAGTGAAATCATAAAGCACTTTTTTACACTTTTTACTTTTAATTAATAATATTTCTTGCTACATTAGCATTTCCTCATGGCATCTAAAAATTACTATTGTTTACTAATAACACAATACTACGAATTAATACTTTGATATAAATTGAACTATAAACCATAAAGTGAAAATAATTAGTGAAATTATATGATACTTTTTTAAATTTTTCTATAACTGTTGCCGGATATTGTTTCTTCAAACCTTATGTAATTAGCTTCGTTGCAATATGCAATATCACTCTTACCAAAAACAAAAGTGAAAACTCAGTGGTGAAACTTTGTCATTCTCCTTTTGATAAGTCTGAGATCTGGTGGGATAAAGGGATGATAACACATAGGTGAGAGTTTGATTTACGGGAAAGTTAATGGATTTGATGGGGTGGTTGAAAATAGATAGGAGATCAGACTGGTTTTACGGCTTCAAGAATGTTGAGAATTCTTGAAGCAAGTTGAGAGCTTCTAGGATCTGGGTTCTTTAAAATCTATCCTCTTACATAATTAGTTCAGGAGCATTAAAACCATCATTGTTCTAGTGCATTTTGATGAATCCTTCTATTTGATGCGATGACAAAGTGTTGTGGTAGAAGCGTCAGGCGACTTATTTATAGTGGGCAATTGGCTAATAAATGCTGAGCCGCTTCCATTATGCTCTGTCCATCACTCACGTCTTATTTGTCAGTCTTACTTGCACGTGCAATGATGATCCGTTAAAAATTTGCATGCTTTAATGAGGTCGGCCTGCGCGTTCTATTTATAGGTGAGGTCAGCCTGCGCATTCTATTTATAGGTGAGGTCGGAAATGTAGGAGGTCAGGCTTACATTCTATAATGGGTGGTCCTCCCGCAAGATGGTCGAATCGAATGGGTTGATATGTACCTTTCCTCTTTCATATACAAGGGTCGCAATCTCAAGGATCCATCATATTATTCTTTAAAAGCTAGCTTTTATAATTAAACAATTGTCAATTTATTTGATTATTAACTTAAATCCTAACCATGTACAATGGTAGCTAAGTTGCATTACTATTTTCACATCACTTATAAGATTTCAATGCGAAACGGTTACAAGATTTTTACAATCGGTAATCTAATAAAAATTGTTTGTTAAAATATTTACCAACAGGTTTTAGGTTCATTACTATGGATTTCATTGGTAAATTTTTTACCAATAGATCTCAAAGTCAGTTGATAATTTACCAATAGTATTTTTGTTGAAATTATCTATAAATTTTAAAATTCACTGTTAAATTTATAAAATTTTAAAAAAAAATTAAAAAGAATATTGAATATTAAATTCATTGGTAAATTAAAATTATAAAAGAAGAAAAATTCTTAAATTGTAAATTTTGTTATCATATTTCAAATTAACGTTGAGACTTACAATTATTTTACTATTTATCACTTTAATTTTATGATAATTAATTATTATCAAATTAAATGAGATAAAATGATTTTAGTAAAAATGAAAATATATGGTAAAAATAGGCAAGTGTTTGAAAAAAAGAAAATGAGAAAAAATGATTGCTAGATGTATGGGTGAGTCTATTAATTCGTGTGTAGTATGGATATTATTTGTTACTTTTTATTATTTAAAATTAATAAATATATCATTTATAAAAATAGTTTATATTTATTATTTTTTTAATACACTTAATTTTGATTACGAATTAAACTTGAAATCTCAATACTTTATAATTTTGAAAAGGACTCTCATATTAATAAATAAAGTGTATTAATAATATTTATTATTAATTATGGTGTTTTTCTTTATTGTTGATCATTTTATTGTTTATTTTGCAGATTTTTGACGATTCATTGAGAGGGTTTTGTTCTAAACTTGAATGTTTTTTAAAAAGATTTCCTTACATACTTGATGTTAGAAACTCGGGACTGCACCGCTACATGTGATGATCACCGCTTTCACTATTGTTTGTGACATGAACAACTAACATTCGACTTTACGGCAGATTTGGATTGTACCTAATTTCTACTGCTGACATCCGATAGAAACCCACGATAACTTTTCGGAAAGAAAATTTCGAAACGCACGAATTTCAAAAGTGTGATAAGGATAGTAGGGCTGTCACAAAGTTCGATATGAAAATTTTATCGTCTAAGGGTCAATTTTATATTTTAATTATTTTTTTGAATATTTTAGATATTTTTATAATTTTGCATATCAAGGTTTTGTTTCTATTATAAATAGCCTCTCTTTACTATTAAAAATCGACTTTTCAATTTTTGAGAAATTTCAATAAAACTTTCGTCTTCTAGTCTATTTTTTCTTTTATTTCGTTTTAACCAAACGATATTAGTTAAAATTTCTGACGGAATCTAAATAGTCCTTTATTAATTTGGTTAAGAACTCTACCGTGTTATTTTTTCCCTGAGTGTGATGTTTTGATGCTGCTTAAATTTATTTTGCCTTGGGTCTCCTTTATTTTGCTTGTCTATGCTTAACTGTTTGAGTTTGTTTATTTTGCACGTAATTGTGGTTTGCTTTCTGGTGTTGTGTTAGCCTGATTGCTGTTGTCGACGTTCTGCCCTCCACAATTCCATTAATGGCTTGGTGCTTGAGTCAATGGCGGTGCAGATTGGTGCTAGGGTGCTTCTGTTTGGCTAATTAAATTTTATTTTTATTTTATTTATTTTTAATTGAATTCCATTTGATTTGAGATTTAAGACTTGTCACCAGCAAATATAAAAAAGCAGATATTAATTGAGACTTGGCATTGTTTAGAATATAATATGACATAAGAATAAAGATGTGGAGAAGAAAACGATAAAGGCAGCACTTTTTGCAAGGCAATGGCCTTAGGTAACAACTACACATCAATTTAAGGTCGGTCAGGCTTTGTATTGCTCCACTGCTTTTTTTGTTTTAAATAATTTTTTATTAGAGTTAAAAAGAAGTAGTGAGACTAAGAGACTTAAACTCAAAACTCTTTAATTTAATTTTGATATAATTATTATCGGACTAACCAGGTGGTTACATTTATTTTACTATCTCACATAAAAAAAAAAAATTAGTGTATGCAACATTGCAAGTGCAAGTTGAAGGTCAAGGTGGGTCTCCTCTTATTCTTTAAAAGTATTTTAAGGTTTCATTATAATAAAAAAATAGTATATTAAATTAAATAATAAAAAAATAAAAAATTCTCTTAGAACTCAAAAGTAGTTGGATAATAATTGCGTACTTTTATTTCAGTAATCGTTTGCTTTTATACTGTAAAAAAATGAATATAATTATAGTATTTCTTGTAAATCTGGTAATGATGTAGTCGGCTCATTGATAAGGGATTTCGCCAGCTAATTGATCGAGAATTCCGTAATTACAAGCGTAAAAAGGATTTGCTGGATTATAACCGCTAACGGTAACTTCCTGTGAAGACTTGACTTCTCTCGAGGAGGGTGAGCCTTGTCGAAGAGTCGAGACCTGAAGCGTCTGAGTCTTCTTTTTTCTCGGTGGGACCAAATATCACCTGATCAGACTCTTGTCACGTTACACTGTCTTTGAGTGCCAGCACATGGCCTTTGTTGGGTTATTATTATGTAATATCAGAAGTTCCTCACTGGTCTTCGATTTTTTAGATTCAAAGGTGACAGTTGTCTTCACGATCTGAGGAATATGGCTGGTTTGGATTGGTCATTCATACTCGCATCACTTTACCTACTCTTGCCCATAAATGGCAATTGCCTTGTGGCTATGAAATAAAATAACAAACTGAACTTAACTCCCAGTCACTATAATGATTTGAAAATTTTATTAATCAGGACTGTCATCTAGTCATTAGCATTGCAGATAACCTCATAGTGGCCTGATCATGAAATATTTCACGGTCTAGAGTGTAAATCATACCAACCATCCTAAGTGGAACTATGCGGCCTTAGTTCAGCCCGTCGAACTAAGTTAGCTTCTATCTAACATAGCGCATGTTGTCCTCACTTTCTTCTTACTTGCGCTGCCGACCAGCCCGGTCCAAGATTTTATCCATTTTTTGGCTAAAATTGATCCGAGTGATATAGTAACGCCTTGGTGAGCTTTCAAGCTTTCTCTTGCCTCAACCAACCCCGGCAAGCTTCTGGGCATTTTTTAGCCTTGATGAAATCCCGAGAATTTTCTAGCATTGGCGATCTTCTGGTCATTTTTCTGCCTTGGTGTGCTTTCGGGCAATATCTGGCCCTGGTGGGCTTCCGAGTATTTTTTAGCCTTTGCGAGCTCCTTGACATTTTTCAGCCCTGTCGGCTTCTGTGCATTTTCCATTCCTAGCTAGCTTCCAGGCATTTTCCAGCTCTGTCGGGCTTCCGCGCATTTTTCAGCCCTAGCAAGCTTCCAGGCATTTTCCAGCCCTAGCAAACTTTCGATCTTTTTCATCCTTGTAGACTTCACTCGTTCACTTAGCAGTCTGTCCTGCCTTCGCTAATCATCAAAAAGTCTCACTCGCCTACAATGGGCCTTCTTCCTTTGTAAAAAGTTTTGGATTTCTGGGAGCATTTGTAAGAGCAGCGACAAATGCCTCATAGACTCTTTATGAAACAGAACCAATGCTCGGTCATGTGACCTAGCTCATACTCGCCTTAGAAACTTATTGTGAAACAGGACTAATACCTAGTTGGTCGACCTGACGTATACTTGCCTTAGGGCCTAGTATCAAAAGCCTTAGAATCTTTTTATGAAATGGGACTGACACTCAGTTGGTCGGCCTAGCATATACTCACCTTGTGGCTTAGTTATGAAATGCCTTAGAAACTTATTGTGAAATGGAACTAACACCTGGTTGGTCGGCTTGGCGTATACCCGCCTTGTGGCCTAGTATGAAATGCCTTAGAAACTCTTTGTGATGCGAGATTGACATCCAGATGGCCTGGTGGAACTTGCCTCATGGCCTGACATGAGTTGCCTTGAAAAATTCTTGTGAAGGGGGGCTAATACCCGGTTGACCTGGTAGAACTCGCCTTATGGCATTGTTTAGTGGGACTAACACCTGGATGGCCTGGTGGAATTTGCCTTGTGGCCTGACATGAGATGTCTTGTTATGTGGGACTAATACCTGGATGGCCTTGTGACTTTTTAATGGGACTAACCCCCGGATGGCCTGGCGGAACTCACTTTGTGGTTTGGCATAAGATGCCTTATTATGCGAGACTAACGCCCAGATGGCCTTATGGCCTTTTAGCGGCACTAACACCTGAATGGCCTGGTGGAACTCGCCTTGTGGTCTAACATGAGATGTCTTGTTATGCAGGACCGACACCTAGATAGCCTTGTGGCCTTTTAGTAGGACTAACACTCGGATGGCCTAGCGAAACTTGCTTTGTGGCATGACATAAGATGCCTTGTATATGGGACTGACACCTGGATGGCCTGGCGAAACTCACCTTATGGATTTTTAGTGGGACTAACACCCCGATGTCTGGCGGAACTCGCCTTGTAGCTTGACATGAGATGCCTTGTTATATAGGACTAGCATCCGGATGGCCTTGTGGCCTTTTAGTGGGACTAACACTCGGATGGCTTGATGGAACTTGCCTTGAGGCCTAGCATAAGATGTCTTGTTATGCGGGATCGACACCCGAATGGCCTTATAACCTTTTAGTGGGACTAACACCCGGATGGCCTAGCGAAACTCGACTTGTGATCTGGCATGAGATGGCTTGTTATGTGGGACTGATGCCCAGATGGCCTTGTAATCTTTTAGTGGGACTAGCACCCGAATGGCCTGGCATGAGATGCCTTGTTATGCAGGGCCGATGCCCAGATGACCTTGTGGTCTTTTAGTAGGACTAACATTCAGATAGACTTATTGGAACTCGCCTTGTGGCCTGGCATGAGATGCCTTGTTATGCGGGACTGACGTTTGGATGGCTTTATGGTCTTTTAGTGGGACGAACACCCGGATGGCCTAGTGGAACCCGCCTTGTGGCCAAGCATGAGATGTCTTGTTATACGGGACCAACGCTTGAATGCTAAGACTAACGACCAAATGGCCTAGTGGAACTCGCCTTGTAGCCTAGCATGAGATGTCTTGTTATGCGGGACTGATGCTCGGATGGTGTTGTGGCGTTGTAGTAGGACTAACACCCGGATGGCCTAGTAGAACTCACCTTATGGCCTAGCTATTAGGAAACTAAGAGATTACTGCAACCCAAAACACACAACGGAAAATAAAAATCTCTGTTTCCCTACCAGGATCCAAGTGCTTCGTTTAATTCGAAAGGAAGGATAAAAGACTAAACTGTTAGACTCAACAAGAATATACTATTGCGGACCGATGGTGCTGCTTTTTCAACGAACACCCGCTATGGTATCCACACGAATGTCTTTTATCCTTCTAGAGTGCTATCTCTCTCAAAGATGGATAAACTATGTGCTTTTCAATCTGCAACTCAAAATGATTTTTCCAAAAACGTTAACTCCCACATTCGCAGCAGGAGTTTTATACGTTTTAAGTCTTTTTGTTTTCCCATAATTCTTTTCATAAAAGAGTTGTATTTATCACCCACTATCAAAATCTCGCAGATACTCAAATATCTTACGAGATAGAGTTGTGTTCATAACCAACTATTATAATCTCGTAGATACTCAAATATCTTGTGTGATAGAGTCCTTTATCTGTAACAGTTACAAATATACTACAGATTCTTTTAAATATTATTATCTTATAATAATAAATAATTAATATTAATAATAATAACATATTTATTATTATTAATTATACTAATGGGCTTTTAGCCCATTAATATGACATAGCACATCAATAATGTTTTTTTGTGTGTGACCCAATAGGCCCATATTAATTGGCAATAGGCCCAGTCCCACAAGGTCCATAAATCATAAGCGGCTTCTAGCAAGACATTATAACTACCCAACTAATATGAGGATTGATAGTCCGATAAAGCCTAATAAATAGAATATGTATTAATCCATTTGTCACACGATATCTAGTTTGAACATAAGTCATAGTCAATGTCAAACTTATAATGTTCAAACTTATGATTTCTCGATCTCTAAGTAGACTGATAAAATCAAATGATATTGATCACACTATCAATTCATTTGAGCACGACCATGCATTTTTCAGTCTCACTTATCGAGGGGTCTAGAAGATATCTCTCTCAAAGAGAGGGACAAATTCTATCTTGATTGTTTAATATCCTCTACATAATTTCTATCATGCTCAATTATAACCTTTATGATTGTCCGATTAAAGACAATATTTGGTTATGTCAAAACATAACAGTCCTTATGTTGGAAACTATGACAATCTCAAGTCAAAGGATTAAAACATAACTACTTTGAGATTCACTTATGACAATAACTCATGTAGTGATCTCAATGCGGGTCCATCCAATACTTTGTTCTCTAACAAGTATCTATGATTATTAAATTATATCAACATATACATAATCATCTCATGATTATCAATCAATAATCATACTAGTTATATTTTATTATTATCAACATAATAATAAGTAACCAGAGATGTTAATCATTATTATGTAACATGCAAACAAATAATAATGATAATAAAAACATATTTTATTAATAACCAAAATGACATGCAAAAAGGTCTAAGATAATGGCCTAGGGCAAATACACTAACACTAGCATGATGCCTTGTTATGCAGGACCGATGGTCGGTTAGCCTTGTGGTGTTTTAGTAGGACCGACACTCGAATGGCCTAACGAAACTTGTCTTGTGGCCCAGCATGATATGCCTTGTTATGCAGGACCGACGCTCGAATGGCCTTGTAGCCTTTTAGTAGGAGCGATGCCTGGATGGCCTTGTGGCCTTTTAGTAGGACCAACGCCCAGTTGGCTTGGCGAAACTCGCCTTGTGGTCTTTTAGGAATACTCTTTTAATCTTTTTTGAAGAAGGCAACCCCAATTGTTTATTTTCACTGAAGAATACAACACATGGAAAACACATTGTTAACTATTATTGATAAAATTTTCTCAAATATTCCCAGAGTAGGAAATGACTCCGCCATCTAACTTAGCCAGTTTATAAGGGCCTAGATAATTAACCTTCGGGACCCTAAATAGCCGCTTTTCAGTTTTCACCCAACTTACCAGACTCGACAATTGTTACATATGTTCTTTTAAGGACTGAGTCTCCTATATTAAAAACACGTGACCTGGCTCTATTGCTGAATTGCGTTTCTTTAGGACTTCCTGAGATCTTGGGATGCTTGCATGCGCTTAACATTGATGACAACTCTAGACAAGCTTTTTTGTATCTTGCATTATCGTGGGCCAATAGTATCCTTGTTCGAATGCTTTCCGGGCGATCGTCCTAGCTCTTTCGTGATTTTCATGATTACCTTCATGAATGTCTTTAAGAATTTCTCGACCCTCATCTTCCATTACGTATCATGACCACGATTGAGTTGAAGATCTCCTATACAACTGGCCATTAATTAGCACATATCTAGAGGATTTCTTTATTGCCTATTTAGCCAACCATTCATCGATTGGCAAATCATTCTGTGTTAAAAACTTGTACACGGGTGTCATCCACGATTCTTCTTCCTCTGCCACTGCCATTTTGGCCAGAAAATTAGCCTTTTTGTTATTACCTCTAGCCACTTGGTGAAGTTCGCAGTTGCCCTTATTAGTTACTACCTTAGCAGCAACTCGTGAATTATCGGTAATTTTGAGAGAGAAAAGAGATATTTCTTTTTAAGAGAAAATGGGATAAGAGATCGATTTTAATCCAAATGAATCGAGAGAATTCAATGGATCTCCCAACAGCGAAACCAAATGATGTAACTGGGAAATAGACCTGTGCTGTGATTAGTTAAACCTACAAGGAAGAGAATGTGAGGTGGTTAGCACCTACGACAATCACTCCGACGCTCAAGTCAGTAAACTAGAGAATAAGGCGAGAGTATTATAATATTTAGAATTCAAGAATAGTTGTGCAAGAATTGTGTACTTGTCTCTGTAATCGTTGGCTTTTATACTGTAAGAGAACATAATTAATTATAGTATTTTTTATAAATCTGGCAATGATGTGGTCAGCTCATTGATAAGGGATCATGCCGACTAATTGATCGGAGATCTCATTATTATAAACGTAAAGGGGGTCTACTAGATTGTAACCACTAAATGTAACTTCCTGTAAAGACCTGACTTCTCTCGTGGAGGGCGAGTTTTGAAAAGAGCCGAGACCTGAAGCATCCGAATCTTCTTTTCCTTCGGTGGAATTGAGTATTACCTAATCAGACTTTTATTATATGACATTATCTTCTAGTGCCAACACATTACCTTCTTTGGGTTATTATTACATTACCAAGCTCCGATGATTTTAAAAAGTTCATGAGTTTATTTTATTTCAAATTTACTTAATTAATATATTTTTATATTTTATAAAATCTAATTCTTTAATTATTCTGTTATATAAATATTAGTTAATTTATTTTAAATTTAGTCTAAAAAACTAAAATTATATAAATATTTAAAATTATAAATAATAAATAATATGTATATTAAATTATATACACTAAACGGTATAAATATTTGAGGTGATTAACGTATGTTTAATAGAAATATAAAAAGAGTTGAATTTTTATAAAATATAAAGATGTTTTAATTGAGTAATTTTTAAAATAGAGATGAATTATTAAATTTTTTAAAATATAAGGATTTAATAGTAATTATCCAATCAAACCATTGGTTGATTAATGGCATATCCTTTCGGCAGGAGATGGTAGAATTAATTCCGAATTTTATTTTTTATTTAATTCTATTTCTGTTATTATCCTTGATTTTTTTTATGTTGAATAATTTAATATCAAATTTTTTAATAACTTATAAATATTAATGTGAAATTAGTTTTCTTAAACATAGTTAATAGCTTTAAAATACCTTTCTTCGAAAAAAAAAAATCAGTTTTACCTCTAAATTTTGAAACGGTATTCAATTTTATCTGAAATTAAAATTTTTATTTAATTTTTCTCAAATATATTGAATTGTTTTTTCAAAAAATCAAATATTAAAATTTGAAGTTTTAATTATAGATATTACTTTTATATAATAAAATATTAGAAATTATTTAATTTTTTTTTTTTGAAAATAATCGTTTAAAATGTTAATGAAATAAAAAAAAAGGAAAAAAAAAATCAATATGAAAGAACTAAAGAAAAACGGTTGGTCGATGAAACTAAAGGAAATCAATCCAGATTAAACAACACTAAACTCAATGTGAAGAATACAAATCTATAATTTGAAAAACACAAAAATATAAAACCAGAATTTATTAAATAGAAATCCAGGATTTAACGATAAATTTTTATTATTATTAGAAAAAATTATTCTTTAATCTTTATGACATAGAGAAATTTGAGATTAATTTTGAAAAGTATATTAAAATGGTTAAAAAATCTACTAATTAGTCTGATATTACTCTCAAGCTAATTTGGACACTTCTCTAGCAGTTCAAGAGCAAAAGAGAGCATTCTTCCAACTTCAGATTAAGGAGGCTTAGTTATTATTGAAATGCTTGATAGTCTCAGTCCATGAAGCAAGTAGACCTCAAAGTGAATATATGAAGACTAATTGTAAATGAGTAGCGTCATTTGATACAATGAAAATCATAGGCTTCTCTAAAATCCTATTTGACACATCTGAAATTCCTTCTCTCCATGATTTTCTCATCAATCACAACAGAAGAAATCATCAAGCTATTTAGACTTTTATTTTGTCACAGAAAATTTCTTACAAAGAGAATTGAATAGGGGAACTTTTGGCTTTCAGCAGGTCTGCAGCCTCCAAAGGTGAACAAGTAGTTGAACTATAGCTTTCCACGTTTGAAGAGTACAGTCCCACTCGGCAATATCCAGAAATTTTCTTAGGAAACTGGTGTTCGAACTGTTGAAGGGCCAGACTTCATATCCTCCAATAGAAGATCCAAGAGAGCCAGAGTTATGGCACCTTCTTTGCCTTCAGAAGAATATAGATCAAAGGTTTGTTGGTAGTTACAATCAGAAAATTGACAATTTTGATACAAAGAATTCAAACACACAACAAATTTTGTAGAATGTTTGTCATAAACTAATGGGGAAATGCCTATTTAGAAATCTTTCAAGAAAGAAGCAAGGTCCATAGAGCAAAAATGGCAAATAGAACTCTGTTTCTCTCTATTCAACAAGGGATCCATTTCGTAACTCGTCTCATATGATATTCTATGAATGTTAAATTGAAGAAAGACTCATGTTTTCCAGAGCATGTTTTAAAGAAACTACCCTAATTCAATAATTTTTTGAAGTTCTTTTTGCTCTCTCTCTCTCACATTCAGCAAACTAAGAAGGCTTAGAAAACCATGATGAAATTGCAAATTTTCAGACAAATCCATTTTTATGGGCATAAATTGTAGAAAGGTATTACCATTGCCAATGATCTGCTCATCCCACTGCACCACAGGGCGAACAAGAACTCCACTGCCGATGAGCATCATTTCATCTGCATTCTTTCCTTGCTCTACAGTCAGATTAGCCACCTTTACTCCATGAAGTTTACCCTCCTTGACCAGCCCCTCAGCCAGATTCAAAATTCTCTTAGCAGTGCACCCACTTAGAATTTTGTCGAAGCGCGGCATCAGAAGCTCTTTCTCTTTGGTAACAAAAGCGACATTCATGTTAGGACCTTCAGCAATTAATCCATCATTATCAAGCCAAATGGCTGCAAATGCACCATTCTCTTCAGCTTCCATCTTTGAAAGCACATTCGGAAGGTAATTTACACTCTTCACGGTGGCAAACTTAGGGTGTTTTATAGGGATTGAAGAAGTTACCACCTTAATGCCTTTCGAAACACGTGGTGACTGATCTTGGATAACAATGGCATAAAGGGCTGACTGATGACAGCCAGATGAAGATATTTGAAAATCACCAGGTCCTGCTGAGAGCCAGTATCTTAGTGATCCCTTCTGACACTTGGAAGCACTCACTGTTTCTATGAGAATTCTTCTTATACTTTCCCGATCAAAAGGAAGACTGATCTTGGCCATGGATGCTGACCTTAGAATACGGTCAAGGTGTTGGTCCAATTCATATAGATATCTGTTATTTGGAAGTATGCAAAAATATGGTTAACAATTAAGAGATGATTACTTGCTTAGTAAAATAAAAAGAGAAGACACTTGATAGGAATCAGAATGCCTTGCAGATTGTCATCTGACAAAATGGAAAACAAATCTTCTATTTGAATAGCAGAAGGTCACTATTAATCTATTTTTTTTAACATCAACGATCCCCTAAAGATTCAATATTTTTGCAGGAAAAAGAAGTTAGAGACATACAAAGATGGTATCCAACAATTCAAAGAAAAAAAAAATTGAAGGAAGAGAAGGCATGTAGTCTCCGCTTTCAAATGAGTGGCAGGATTGTAAAAAATCTAAACAAAACGAATTTAGGAAAAAAGGGGATAACAAAATCAAACAATTGAAGATATGATAGTTCACTATGATCATCTAGCAGAGTAAATTATCAAGGTGCATCAAGGATGTTAAAAGACCTGCTGATTCAAAAGATTAAATTCAAATATGCAGGACTGAAGTTATGATAGTTCAAACTTCAGGAGCATTGATCATTTAACAAAGAGGCTAAGAATTATATTTGTTAATCCTTTTGTAAACTAACCCATCCACTATTGCAGCAGTATCAAAGACACCATGCCCCCTATGCACCATGTGGTCATCCATGGGTAGGACCATAGCTGATGGATCTGTTGTTATTCCACCAAAAACGCTAGAGTACATTGCAAGGTATTTCTGCTTCCCTTTGTGCTTTTCTCTGTTTTCTCTTAGTCTTTCAATAGCCTTCAAAAAGAAAGGAAAAAAAAACCATGAGACTTACTTTGAAAACAATACAAATGACCAATTAAAAAAAACAGAACTTCCTGAATAATCAGATGAATCCTTACAAAACTAGAAATTATTTCAATTTCTTTTACACTCAATTTGGAATCTAAAATTTTGCAATAATTCAATTGAATTCTTACCTTAAAAATTATTCTCTTGTTTGGAATGACTTCAAAAAATTTATTTCAAAAAAAAAAAGTTTACATGATTTTGCAAGAATTTATTTGAATTCATTTCTTAAAAAATTTCTTTAAGAAAGAAATTTTTTAAGCAAAACGGAATTGAATTTTTTCATAATAAACAAGAATTGATTCCCAGGGGAAACTCTGATTTTACCAAAGGGCATATTAGCCTTCAGCAACATGAAAAAATGAAAGCAAAGAAAATAAAAGAGAAAAGGAAAGACGACAAACCTCTGAACAAGTCAAAATTGGAACATCAAATGCTTGAATAGTAGAAACTGCCACCATAAACCACTATGTCAGTCTTCATTTCACATACTGAACAATCAATTGATAGCTAAACTAAACTCAATAATTAATTTACAAACCATGACAACCAAACCTCGACATACCAACAGAATTTTCTTGATGAGAACTTCTAACAATCATTGGTTCCGTAATCGACCCACGCTGCAAACGTTGAAACCCAAGTCTAAAAAATGAAAGATTCGGCGATATTAGACACGAAGTATGCAAATGATCAGGGATCCTTGAGGAGATATGAGAACGTTGCCAAGCGGGTATTGGTAGAAAAGCTAAGGAAGCCATGGAAGCGAAAACTGTGAGAGCTTTGGATTAGAAAACCAAAGCTGTGGATATAGTAGGATCAAAAGATACTCTAGATTGATGGGTTGATCTTCACGATTCGAGATTTGATGTGCAGTGGAATGCTTAGTGCCGATGTTCCAAAGCAAAAGCCGACTACGATCTTCACGATCTTCTTAGAGCGTAAATTATCATTGCTAATTAATAAGAGAAGGCCACTTTTTTTACAGTTCTTTGAAACATGGAAAAGTCCTTTTTACCCCTACTTTTGTTTTATGTAATAATTTTTCATATAATAATGACAATTAAGCATTATCTAGAAAATTATATATTAATTAATACATTCAAAATACTTTTAACTCATTTAATTATTATTAAAATAATTTTTTAAAAAATTATCTATGATAAATCGTAATTATTTTACCTCCTTCTAATTCTCAATTCCTAAACTTCTCTTTAAAAAAATATTTTATTATTAAAAATGTTTATTTTATTTTTATTACAGTAAAAATATTAAATTTACACAAAAAAGTTAAATTTTATATTTCGATTTAAATTTATTTTTAAATTATTATTAAAAAATTAAATGAATTCAAATAAAATTTTAAAAAATAAAATTTACGCTTTTAAATATTAAGAATAATTTTATAGTAAATTTGAATTAAATAAATAAAATTTGATATTTTTTATAATTATTATATAGTTGGAGATACATTAAACTTTTGGCTTTTTTAATATAATGAAACTTTGAACTTTTTTGTAAATTACAACACTTTTTTTTTCAATTAGTTGAAACTGTGAATTAAAAGAAACACGTGGCTTTTGAAATTAAAATATGAAATTTTTGTTAAAATTGATTATGCTTAAAAACATAAATTACCTTAGTTTTTATGTTTTAAAATAATTAATAGATATTTTTTCTATTTTTAAAATTAAATATTTAACTTTGTTCAAAATTTGCAGTTAAATTATAACAAAATGTATGTTTTGTCCTCAATCTATTTAAAAAAAATTATTAGTTTGTTTTTATAGTATGAAAAATTTATTAATTAGTTTATGAATTAATTTTTTTATTTTAAATAATTTAAATAAATATCTCAAACATTTTAAAAAATTATTAATTAATAGCTCTATTAATTTTAACAGTTAAATATTTTACTGTTTAATTTTTATAATTTTAAAAATTAATTAATTAGTTTATATTTTTAAAAATTATACTAATTATTGCCTTCAAATTATAAATATTTTAAATTTTTTTATAATATTTAATATTTAAAACTAATCAAAAATTTAATTTGTAAATTTTTTAAAATATTAAAAATATTTTAATGTATTTTTTAAATCAACTAATAAATTTTACTAATTTTTTATTTATTCATTAAAAATATTTTTTTTTATTAAAAATCATCTTGTCTCTTAATTTTCTCATTTTCTCAATAACGAAACAGAAAACCTTGTCATGACTGGATTGGGCCGAGGGTTAAAACCCATCACGAACTAATAATGCCTTAATACATCTTGAGGTTGAGGGATGCAATAAATGTTGGTTTAAATCTTGCACATACCTAAAGCTTCCAATCATTAAATGTAATCTCAAATTGACATTCTGAAACGAATGAGTATAAGCAAATGGGGAGAATATGAGAAACTGATGGAATGTGAGAAAGTGAAAGGAGAATGTGATGATGTGGGGAAAATTTGTATGGCCAATTTAAACAGGGGCTCCAAATCTTGTGTCAGACAAAAATTAACTAATGGAGGATTTGATTGATTTAGTTTAAAATTGAATAAATAAAAAATTTAAATTTAAATATTTATAAAAATTAAATTAAATTAATTTTAAATTGAAATTGAATTAAATTAGATTAATTTAATTCAATTCAATTTGATTTGGTGGAATGTTTATGTTTTATATTTTATTTTTAATATTTTAAAATTTAATTAAAAATATTCAACTTTAATTATGGTTTAATCTCTATATATTATCAAAAATAATATATTATTATCACCGATTGATTCGGTTCAATTTTTTTATTTTTTATCAAAATCAAATCGAACTAAAATAATTAAAATTTTTAAAATTAAAAATCGAACTGAATTTTTAAATTAATTTGATAAAATTAATTTTTTCAGTTTAAATCGAATACTGTTCACTTTTGCAAAAAATAGCTTCACGATCTCTTTCAGAATACAGATCAAATTCTCACTCCAAGAAATATAAAAAAAAATTTGTTACTATGAATTTATAATAATAAGTATTTTACAATAAAATTATAACTGCTACTATAAAAATAATTATTATCAATAATAAATATTACTGTTAATTTTTATTAATATCTATAATTTGCATTGTTGCTATGTATGTTTATATATATTAACAACAATTATTTATATTACTGCTATATATTAATTAATATAACAACAAAATTAATATTGCTGTAAAATTTTTTATTATTAATTTTAATATTTCTTAGAGTGTATATCGATATTTAGGAATTGCTAACACCCCTCATCTATTATAGCATCCATTATGGAAGAAATATTGTGACGAAACTTAAATCTAGTGGGTCACGATGTGAACACCTTTATTGTGGTTTGATTTAATGGGTATATTAATAAATTTTAATTGGTTTGATGAGTGAAATTATTTTTGAGATTTTATATGGGTCTTTTTATATTCGATCTTAAAGAAAAGACCTACAAAAATATAGAAAAAAGATCAGAGATTTACTTAGAAATAGACCGGTGGAGACCATCTGAGCTCTAAGTCAAATTCAAAATTTCTTCAATGATGCATTTATGAAAAAAATAATAATAATAGAGTATTGAAGAAAATGAGAAAGTTTTAGAGAGCACGTGTAAGAGTGTAAGGAAACTCTGAGAGAAAGATCCCTCTCTTATATTAGATCGGGATATATATATATATATATATATATATATTTTTATAGTTCTCATACTTATTACACCATGTTTCATACTAGACGATAATAATCTCGTACAAATATATCAGACGGCTCATTAGTTATGGACAATCGGCTAAGAAATACGAAGCTGATTAACTCATATTCTCTCTATCGTATTTATCATAATCTCGTGCAAATATATCAAACGGCTCATTAATTATGGACAGTCAGACTAAAAAATATGGAACTGATTGTATTTATTATGTTAACCCCAATAATATAACCCGTACTCTCTCTATCACGTTTATCATGTTGAACCCAATAATATACTAAGGGGACAATCAACCCTATTGGAAGTCAGATGCTTTACCCTGCATCTTTCCGAAAGAAGAAAAGTAAAAAGGCTCTCTTACTTTTATTTTTTTATTTTAAAAAAATATATAAAAAAATATCATAATTCTACTTATTTTCCCTTTAAATTTATGGTTCAATTTAAATTTTATTAATTAAAAATTATATTTTTCTTATGTGATGTATTTTTATTTATTAAAAATGTAATATCACAATATATTATTTTATTATGAATAAAAAAATAAATTTTAAAATTAATAAAATTACATAATATTTGTTTTAGTACATGTGCCAACTATGAAAATAAAAGGTTTAAGTAAAAGGAAAGTCTTAAATAATTAAGATTATTCGATAATTAAATTTATTTCAAATTGGTTACATCTTAATTATAATTTTTAAAATTAAAATTTATAACATAATAAATAATATAAAATATTGAATAATAATTTAATAATATTTTCAAAGCATTTATGAAAATCATCGAACTTTTCTTATGATATAAAAAAGAGTAAATTAAAATGATTCTATGCATCAATTAACTAAATTTTAACTTATTATTTTAATATCCACTTTACAATTTTGAATTTGTTATTTTAACATTTATTATTTTTATAATGTTTTTCATGTTATCTAATTTAACATTTATATGAAAGAAAATAACACAATGATGAAGTTTGTATGAAAAAAATGATGTTAAGAAAATAAGTATTTAAAATAATATATTCACATTTTTCCTTGGGAAAAGAAAACTTACATTTTTTCAATAATAAAAACGTGAATATTGTGTATTTTAAAAAACATTACCTTTTTACACTACAAGAATTTTAGTTTCTACTAATAAAATATTTTATTATTATAAATATCACTTTTGCTAAAATATTCATTTTGTAACAAATTTTATTTCCCTTCGCATTTATTGTCTAATATTCAATTGATTCAATTTAAAATCAAATCAAATTTAGTAAATTAAAAATTAAAATTTTAGTATTTATAAAAATTAAATCGAACTGATTTTAAATAAAAATTGAATTAAATCAAATTGATGTGATTCGATTCGGATCGGTTTGATTGATTATATTTTTTAATAAATTTTTTATTTTTTATGCTTTATTTTTAATATTTTAAAATTTAATTGAAATATTTTAATTTTGATTATATCTATACTCTTTATATTATAAAAAAATAATATATTATTATCACTAATTGATTCGCTTTAATTTTTTTAATTTTTTTTTTATAAAAATCGAACTGAATTGAAATAATTAAAATTTTTAAAATTAAAAATCAAATTAAAATAAATAAAAAATTAAAATAAATTTCTAAATTAATTAAGTTTGATCGATTTTTTTGAATTTCTAAATTAATTAAATTTGATAGATTTTTTCGATTTGAACTAAATATTACAAATTTCTAATCGCATTTGTCAAAATAAATTCATCTTAATAAATATATTGTGACAAATTTGATTTTATTACAACAAATTGATTTTATATATAGTGACAAAGGTAATATGTCACTAAAACTATAATATTTTGGTAAAATATTTTGTTCAAAAAACTTAAATTTATCACAATAACCCAAATTTTGTTGCAATATATTTAAGTTAAAAGGTCAAATTATTAATATTTATAGTGATAAATATTAATATTATGATAAATAATACTTTTTCAAAAAAATTTTAATGACAAAATAAATTTATCATATATATAATTGTGATGAAATATATTTTGTAATAATAGTTATTTTGACAAAAGCAATTTCATTACTCATTATTTACTGTTATAAAAATAATTTATTTTTATTGTGATAATAAAAATATATTAAAAAAATTATTATTGTGATATTCGTCTTTACAAATGAGATTTTGAGTTGGCGTCTCTCCATCCATCTGAAATATTTGTCATTATAGTAGAGAAATAGAAAATTATATCGATTTTTACGCCTTTCTAAGATTAAAAAAATAAAAAAATTGACGTTGCGATAACTTTTATCATAATAAAATACTTGATCAATATTAATGCGTTGTGACAAAATAAATTTCTTCAACTTTGAAAGGGCGATAATTTTTTTATTAGTAACAAATTTATTTTCACAAATTAAAAAATAACTTTTTTTTCTAAATAATAATAGTGAAAATTATTTTTATCACATTTTGTTTGATTTGGCAAATTTATAAACCATTAATAAAAGAAATTTGTCAAAATTTTTAATGATGATAATTTTTTTTAAAATCTATAGTTACAGATCTGATTTTTTAATTTTTTTTTAAATGTCCAAAAGCATTTTTTTTTTACAATAATTATTATAGTGATAAATAATTAACAGAAAAAAGAAAAAAAAAACTAATTGAAATTTACTGAACAATACTCTTAAAAATAACCTAGAAAATAAAAAAAAAATTATCCCATAAAATTCATCTATTAATACTTAAATATGGTAAATGAAAAAATGGCAAAAATAATATTGAAGAAATTGCATAAAATAATGCTAAAAAGGTATATTTTCCAAAGAAAATTTTTTATGCGAAAAATATTTTTCAACAATAACTTATTTTTTATTATTTAATTTGAATTTAAAAAATAAAATTTATTAACAAATTTATATATACAGAGAAAGTCATTTTGTTTAAAATATTTTTTTATTAGAAAAAATTTTTTTTGTTAAATTTTTTGAATCTCTTAAACGCAAAAAATTAAAAATATTTTTCAAATAAAATTTTGTTGATTAATTGTCTCCAGCACTTCTTGTTGATTAATTTGCTTTATTTTTATCGTTTCTCGACATTCATCTTTTCAGCTCGTAAAATAGATCAAACTTCCGATTTAAGGAACTAATTGGCTTTATCCTATAGCCAAAGTATGTGATAAAATCCAAAAATCATAATTTTTAAAAAATAATGTTAATAATAGAAAATTAGTAATATATAAAAAGAACAAAAACTATTACACAGATGATTTGAAAAATTAAAAATTAATCTTTTCTCAAGTGTGCTTATATACAAAAAATGAGCCTCAATTGAAGCTGGGATATATAACTATAGTGTAACTAATTGCTAACCGTAACTAACTATTTTAACTAACTATAACTAATTACTTTTAACTAACCAGCCACGTCTGAAAATGTATATTGATCATTCCTAGCTTGGATATCAATTTATTGAATGGAGTAACTGCAAGGGTCTTTGTGTAAATATCTGCAAGCTAAGCATTTGAAGAAACAAGAAGCAAATGTATCAATGCAGAGGCAACTTTCTCTCTAAAAATGTGATAGTCTAATTCAATATGCTTGGTTCTTTCATAAAAAGTAGAATTTGCTGCTATGTATAATGCAGATTGATTATAACAAAATAAACTGGTAAGCTTAGGATGAGGTATTTTAAAATCACTAAGAAGATAGAAGAGCCATTGAATTTCGCATGTAGTGGCAGCAAGGGCTCTATATTCAGTTTTTGAGGAAGATCTGCGCATAGTACTTTGCTTCTTTGACTTCCAACTAATTAAGGATCTGCTAAGCTAGACACTGTATACATTGATAGATCTTCTACTATCTATACAACCAACACAATCAGCATCACTAAAAGCTTTTAAATGAATTTCAGAAGATAAGAAGAAGAAGAGTCTTGGCCAAGTGTATTCTTGATATATCTGAGAATTCTATGCTGGGCTTGCAAATGAGTATTAGTTGGTTTGGAGAGAAATTGACTAAGTTATTGTGTTGCAAATGCAATGTTAGGCTTTGCTGTTCTTAAGTATAACAACCTCCCTATTGTTTTTATGTAAGTAGTAGAATCTGTAGAAGACAATAGTTTTCCAATATTAGCAGCAAGTTTTAAATGGTTATTCATGAGAGTAGAAGCTGGTTTTGCTGCTAGATACCAGTGTCATTTAATATTTCTAGTGCATACTTCCTTTGACATATAGAAATACCAGCCTGTATTCTTGTTATTTATAGTCCCAAGAAGAATTTGAGATCTCCCAAGTCTTTGATCTTAAAGGATGCATCCAAGAACTTTTTGATTCTAGTGATTTCATGAAGATCATTCCCTGTCAAGCTCATCAGTCTTGATCTCATTCAAATGACGACGATCTTCGAACCTCAGAGCATTCTTGGTTAACAGAACGGCCAAGTTAGGATCTTCAAAGAGAGAAGACGTTTGGGTTAGCGTCTATCGTTGAATGCTAGGAGGCAACAATGAATCAACCCTCACGTTCACAGGAATGGGCTTAGTAGAAGTGGGGACTGCAACAAAAGGCTCAAAAACGGGAATAGATACAGAGGCACCTATTATAGAAGACTCAGGCTACGAGTGAGCTAACTCTTCTATTGTAGGTTGGGAAGAAAGAGGAGGAAGCATGGATATTTTTTTCACTTGGGGAGCACGCTGGGGGAGGACTAGTTGCCCCAACTACAGTTATGTCTTGTGGGCAGCACGCACCGCTTTAGCAAATTTGCTTCTTGACCCGACCATATCTACTTAAATTGAAAAGTAAGGCAATTTGAAATCTAAAAGAAGGTAAACAGAAAAATATTCTCATCTCTAGCCAGGGAAGTGCTCTCCCTAGGGGTAGGAAGGCTGGGCTAGTGAGGACCTCGAGTTTGGCTCGCTTGGAGTTAACTCTGCTAAGACAAAATGACATTCCTCACTGCTTGGTAACATTATAAAGGGACCTAGCTGTTGTCAAGAGAAAGGTTAAATTCTCATCCTCATCCCTCCTCGGCTGAACCTTATACTTCCTCAACTCCACCCACAGGTTTCAGCTTGTGCAGAAGCGTCCAAAACCCTTGGACATCTGGTGATGGAGGATAAAATACTTGTTCTTCCACTACTTTAATGAAAAAGATATCCTGTTGAATATCGTCTGGCGTTTCCACCCGCTAAAAATCCAGATTTCTTCATTTCTCTGAGTACCCAACTGATACATCTGGGAGAAGCTTGATGTTGTTATTAGAACAAATAAACTGGTAGGCCACCAGAATTCTCCAGCTATTGGGATGCAGCTCGACAACTGAAAGTTTATGAAACCGAAAGATCTCAGAGAAAAATGGATCTATGTAGAACCGAAGACCCGCCTTCAGCTGCTCTTCATAAACTATAATGGTATCCTCTGCAGGAATTTGGTCATCTGTACGAACGCCTGAGGAGGGGGCAAAGACATGAAAGATTTTCTAAAAATTTGATATTTATCATGAAGACGATCTACATCTTGCTCTGATAGGATAGACAGGATATCGCTAATCAGGCTACCTTCGCTTTCTTGATCCATCCTCAATAGAGCGAATAGAGCTGGGGCATGGATAAGGCCGTCGGAGGAGGAGTTTGAGATGGAACTTCCACCGGGAGTAAGAAAAGAAGAGTAAGTATTTCTGTTCATTCTGAAGAGAGAAAATAAAATAAAAATTGCCGTGAAAGTAAAGGAGTATAAACGAGAAAGAAGGAGTGACCAAGTCTTTGCAGAGGCAGAGATGACGGTTGTGAGCAAAAGTGATATTTGGAGAAGAAGAGTTCTTATAAGACAGTTTTAACGGGAAATAGGGTAGCCATCATTGAAGAGCTAGGTAGGCAAAGCAGCATAAGCAGGAAAAAACCAATCTCAATGAGCCACATGTCCTAAATTGTGAGAATAACTATCACCTTTAAATATGAAGAATTGAAAACTAGTGGGAGGACCTCTAATGTTACATAATGATCTCCCAAAGTAAGTCATAAGTTGTCACTACAAAATAGGGCTACGTAGCAAGGATAGATAACCTAAGGCGCAGTCCCACCCAAGAAAAGGAAGACCCAGATACCATAATACCATGTTCATCGTTAAGACACGCCCTCTCCTTAATAAGTCAAATTTTGGCATAAAATTACTGTTAGTAGGTACAGTCCAACATATTCCCATTACACCATTAATCGCGGGATCACTGACTAGGGGTGAGCATTCGTTCGGTTTGATTCAAAACTGAACCGAATCGAATAAACCGAAAACTAAAATTTGAATATTTTTAAAATCAAACCGAATCGATTTTGGTCAAAAATCAAATCGAACCGAACCAGTTTGATTCGATTCAATTTGGTTCGGTTTGATCGGTTTCAATTTTTAATAAATTTTTTAATTTTTATACTTTAGTTTTAATATTTTAAAATTTAATTAGAATATTTTAACCTTAATATGATCTAACCTCTCTATATTATTGAAAATAATATATTATTGAAAATAATATATTATTATCACTAATTGGTTCGGTTTTTTTGATTTTTTTCTGATCAAAATCAAACTGAACCGAAATAACCAAAATTTTTAAAATTAAAAACTGAATTGAACCGAAATAAATAAAAAATCGAACCGAATTTTCAAATCAATTCAGTTTGGTCAATTTTTTCAGTTTGAACCGAATACTGCTTACCCCTATTACCGACCGATTAATTGGCAAGATCCCCTATCAAGCAGCTTGTAACGACCCGGAAACCGGACCGCTACCGGCGCTAGGATTCAGGTCGGCTTAAGGCCGCCAGAACCCGTAGCAAGCCAAACATACATCCTGTGAACCTGTTTAATCCCATACATGATCAACAACATACATAAAAATTAAAACTTTTCTTTCCAAGCCTAATCGGTGCACACATAACATATCAAAAACCCCTCATTGGAGTCCTCATCAAATACCCCAATGGGTAACATAACATATGTTAGGCTTAGATAACATAAACATCATAAAAACATTTTTGGATCATATACACAAGGGATTAAAACAAACTCCAGTCAAGCACATTCTAAACTTTCATTACATTACATAACATACTTTTACATTACAAATAAACCATGTCCACCACTAGGCTATTACATAAACTTCTCTTACTCTTCTTGACTTCTCTATCTACTCTGTACCTGCAAGACTGGGGTTAGGGGAGAGGGGGAGAGCTAAAAAGCCCAATGAGCAGAAAGTAAAAATATTTGATTTAATTCCTCCATTTTTAGGTTTATTATTGTTTATTTTATTATTCTTTTTCTTATTATCATTATTATTATTATTATTTCATCATATTATTTAACTTTTTTTTTTTTTCATGCTTTCATGGAATGCAACACATCACAGCTAATCACATGAAGGATGGTATTGTCACCATTAGTCCTCAACATCTCCAAATGCCAGGGGCGTAGAATGGGCCTCACTGGTCTTTCTCTTACATAACATAACATTCTAAAGTGCCAGGGGCGTAGAATGGGCCTCGCTGGTCTTTCTCTTACATAGTGCCAGGGGCGTAGAATGGGCCTCGCTGGTCTTCCATGACATATCATCATAACATAACATCAGAGGACTATGGATCACCCAACAACCATCCACATCAACATCAATTTATGCAATGCAGCATATTCGTGAATTCTAATGCAAACATCCTGAAATATTGCATGGCATAATGATGCATGGGCAATGCTTTATGATTCATTCATTTATTCATTTACTTTACTTTAAAACTTAAGGAGTTATTCCACTCACCTGGTGACTGAAGCTTTAACAACGGACTCTGAACGATTATTTCACAACCGGGGGTCTCGGTTCCTCGGGTCCGAACCTACACAGGTGGACTCAAATGAGGCACCAAACAACAAGAACATAACTCTAAACATACCCCCAAAAACCTCCTAAAAACACCTCAAAACACTCCTAGGAAGCATGCAAGAAAAGGCTGGACAGGGCACTTTCGGCAGCGCCTTCGGCGGCCGGAAGTCCCTCCAGAGCCGAAAGTCAGGCAGGTTCGGCGGCACCTTCGGCGGCCGAAACTCCCAGACAGAGGCGAAACTCATGCATGTTCGGCGGCACCTTCGGCGGCCGAAAGTCTCGGACAGAGCCGAAACTCCAACTTTCGGGGGCAGGCTTCGGCAGCCTAAAGCTGCCTCCCAAGCTGGTTCGGCGGCCGAAAGTGCCTTCGGCTGCCGAACCTGGTTTCTGCCAAAGGGCAGAAACTTGGTTCTTCATGCCCATTTCAACCCCCTACACAACCAATCATGCATAACCCTATTCTACAACATGCATACTCAAGCATACAAGCTCCTAGGGGCCTCAAACTAACTTAAACCCCAACTACAACACACAAGCAAGCCACATTGTTCACAAATCACATAAAACCTAACATTTGCTTAAAAACTCCTACAACCCTATACATGCCATTCTACCCCATAAAACAACTTAAAACTTACTTAAAACACATAAGGAGCTTAAGATCGGCTCTTACCTCTTGAAGATCGAGAGGGAGACGACCTAAACTTGGAGATCCACGAAAATGAGCTCCTGGGTTCCCAAAGCTCCAAAACTTGTTTCAAAAGTTCACAACCTTCAATGCAAGCTTAAAACTCAAGAAAAATGGTGGGGATTTGAAGGAAAAACACTAGATTGGGAAGAGGGAGGTCGGAAGCTAGCTGTGGCCGAAAATGGGAGAAAGCTCGCCCATTTCGGCTAAGTACCCCTTTTATAGTGGCTGGCCAGACCACGTTCGGGGGCCGAACTTGCCTCCGCATACATGCCATGTTCGGCGGCCGAACTTGACTTTCGGCGGCCGAACCTGGGCTTCCCTTGCTCATACTTTCGGGGGCCTAACGTGCCTCCAAAACGCATGTATGTTCGGCGGCCGAACTTGACTTTCGGCGGCCGAACCTGGGTTTTCCTCCAAAGACTTTTCATGCAAAAACTCATTTAATTTTCATACTTAAAACCATGAAATGCTTAAAACATTTTATGAAAACATGTTTCTACCCTACTAGAGGCTTCCGACATCCGAGATTCCACCGGACGGTAGGAATTCCGATACCGGAGTCTAGCCGGGTATTACATTCTCCCCCCCTTAAGAACATTCGTCCCCGAATGTTCACCAAACAACACATAACATACATACTAAGCACATAAAACACTTCACACTTACCTTAAAAGAGATGAGGATATTGCTGGAGCATGGACTCCCGTGTCTCCCACGTGCACTCTTCCAAGTTGTGGTGGTTCCACAGGACTTTCACCATCGGGATTTCCTTGTTTCTTAACTTTCTGATCTGGGTGTCTATGATCCGTACTGGCTGTTCAACATAGGTGAGATCCTCTTGGACCTCCACATCAGGCTCACTAAGAACCTTGCTCGGATCTGACACAAACTTCCTCAACATCGAAACATGGAAAACCGGATGGATTCTTGCCATTGAAGCGGGTAAATCCAGCTTGTACGACACATTCCCAATCTTTTGCAAGATTTCAAAAGGTCCGATGTATCGTGGGGCTAGTTTACCTTTCTTCCCGAAGCGAACCACTCCCTTCATTGGAGACACTTTGAGCAATACCAAGTCCCCCTCCTGAAACTCTAACTGCCTTCTGCGGATGTCTGCATAACTCCTCTGTCTGCTTGCAGCAGTCTTGATTCTCTCTCTGATTATGGGTACCACCCTGCTGGTAATCTCTACTAGCTCAGGCCCTGCCAAGGCCTTCTCTCCAACTTCCTCCCAGCAAACAGGTGATCTGCACTTCCTTCCGTACAAAGCTTCATATGGAGCCATCCCGATGCTAGCATGATGGCTGTTGTTGTAGGCAAACTCCACCAAAGGTAGATGCTGCCTCCAAGAACCGCCAAAGTCCAGCACACACATCCTGAGCATATCCTCTATAGTCTGGATGGTCCCTTCTGACTGTCCATCAGTCTGGGGGTGGAAGGCAGTACTGAAATCCAACCTAGTACCCATGGCATTCTGCAGACTCCGCCAAAATCTGGAGGTGAACTAGGGCCCTCTATCTGACACTATCGAAACAGGAACCCCATGCAGCCTGACGATCTCATCCACATATATCTGTGCCAACTTGTCTACAGAGTAGCCACTCCTGACAGGAATGAAGTGAGCAGATTTAGTGAGTCTGTCCACAATCACCCATATGGAGTCCACTCTGTTGGACGCCGCCGGTAACCCCACTACGAAGTCCATAGCTATATTTTCCCATTTCCATTCTGGAATCGGTAGCGGGTTAAGCATTCCAGCTGGTTTCTGATGTTCCAGCTTCACCCTCTGACATATTTCGCAGGCTGACACGAACTGTGCTACTTCTTTCTTCATTGCTGGCCACCAATAAACTTTCTTCAAATCTTGATACATCTTGGTGGCTCCGGGGTGAATGCTGTATCTTGCATTATGAGCCTCTCTCATAATGTTTCCTTTTAGCCCTATGTCATCTGGTACACATAGTCTGCTCCCATAGCGGAGGATCCCCTTGCTGTCGAATCTGAACTCACTATCATTGCCTGACTGAACAGTCCTGGCAATCTTTACTAATTCTGGGTCCTCATGCTGTTTTTGAGCCACCTGCTCCAGAAACACGGGTGCTACTCTCATCTGGGCCACCAAGGCACCTGTACCAGACAACTCCATCTGTAGACCTTCCTCAATAAGCTTGTAGAACTCCTTCACCACTGGCCTCCTCTCTGCCGATATGTGGGATAAACTGCCTAGTGACTTCCGGCTTAGGGCGTCTGCCACGACATTCGCCTTACCCGGATGATACTGAATCTTGCAATCGTAGTCACTGAGCAGTTCTACCCATCTTCTCTGTCTCAAATTCAAATCTCTCTGACTCAGGATGTACTGCAGGCTCTTATGATCTGTAAAGATCTCACATTTTACCCCATAGAGGTAGTGCCTCCACATCTTGAGTGCAAAGATTACTGCTGCCATCTCAAGGTCATGTGTGGGGTAATTCAACTCATGCTTCTTCAGCTGCCTAGAAGCATAAGCAATCACCCTCTCATTCTGCATCAGTACACAACCCAGTCCCACACGGGACGCATCACAAAAGACTGTAAAGTCCTCATCACTAGATGGCAGAGCTAAAACTGGTGCTGAAGTCAACCTCTTCTTAAGCTCTTCAAAACTCTCTTCGCACTGGTCGGTCCACAGAAACTTCTGATTCTTCTTGGTTAACCTGGTCAGAGGAGCTGCTATCTTTGAGAAGTCCTGAACGAACCTCCTGTAGTAACCAGCCAAACCCAAGAAACTTCTAACCTCTGTCACTGAAGTGGGTCTAGGCCAGTTAGCCACAGTTTCTGTCTTCTTGGGGTCCACCTCAATACCATTCTCTGACACTACATGCCCCAAGAACGAAATGCTCCTCAGCCAGAACTCACATTTAGAGAACTTGGCATACAAGCCATGTTCCCTCAAAGTCTGCAAGACCAACCGCAGATGATGGGCATGCTCTTCTGCATTCCTGGAATACACTAAGATATCATCTATGAAGACAATAACGAAGTGATCCAGGTATTGGCTAAATACTCTGTTCATGAGATCCATGAATGCTGCAGGGGCGTTTGTTAACCCGAACGGCATCACTAGGAACTCAAAATGCCCATATCTGGTCCTGAATGCTGTCTTTGGCACATCTTCATCTCTGATCCTCAGCTGATGATACCCAGATCTCAGATCTATTTTGGAGAAACAACCTGCTCCTGCTAGCTGGTCGAATAGATCATCGATCCTAGGCAACGGGTACTTGTTCTTGGTAGTGACCTTGTTCAACTGTCTGTAGTCGATACAAAGTCTGAGGGATCCATCCTTCTTTTTCACGAACAACACTGGAGCACCCCAAGGTGAGGTACTCGGTCGGATGAAACCCTTATCTACCAGCTCTTGTAACTGTTCCTTAAGCTCCTTCAGCTCTGCTGGCGCCATCCTGTAGGGAGGGATAGAGATCGGTCTGGTTCCTGGCATCAATTCTATCTCGAACTCTATCTCCCTAGGAGGCGGTAAACCTGGCAGCTCGTCTGGGAAAACATCTAAGAACTCTCTAACCACAGGCACCGAGGCGGGCTCTCTGACATCTCTGTCTAGCTCTCTCACATGAGCTAGATAACCCTGACAACCCCTCCTGAGCAGCCTACGAGCCTGTAGGGCTGATATCAAACCTCTAGGTGTACTCCCCCTGTCTCCTCTAAAGACAACCTCTGACCCATCCTGACATCTGAACTTAACTACCTTGTCTCTGCAATCCAAGGTAGCACCATGGGTAGATAGCCAATCCATCCCTAGAATGACGTCAAAATCTGTCAAGTCTAGAACCACTAGGTCGGCGGATAGGCATCTTCCCTCTATGAAAACTGGACTGTACTGGCAGACTGACTCTGCCACTGACGGGTCACATTTGGGTCCGCTGACCCATAGGGGACACTCTAACCCAGAGACCATCAAACACAACCTCTCGACCGCTCTCGGAGAAACAAAAGAATGGGATGCACCCGGGTCCATTAAGGCATAAGCATCTGAACAACCAATGATGATATTACCTGACACCACGGTGTTGGATGCGTTTGCCTCCTGCTGTGTCATTGTGAAGATCCGTGCTGGAGCTGACGGACCTTCCCCTCTATAAACTGATGAAGAAGAGGCTGACCCTCTCCCTCGGTCTCTGCCACTAGCCTGTGTTGCGGCTGAAGCTGCTGGCTGTGCCACACTACCTGAAGTTGTCTGCTGGGGTCGTGCCATAGGAACTGCTCTCGGACACTCCCAAGACATGTGTCCCTCTTGCCCACACCTGTAGCAGGCTGTCGTCCCAAACCGGCATACCCCTCTGTGTAGCTTACCACACCTTGCACACACTGCATTATCAGCACCAGAGCTTGAGCCACTTCCTAATCCCAGACCTGATTTGATCCTGCTCCAGAACTTATTCTTCTTTGGTTTCTTAGTGGTACTGCCCCACTTCTTACTAGCTGAACTCAAGGATGAAGGGTCTATCCTTCCCCCACCTGGGGTCTTAGAACCAGAAGGTTGTGCCACTGACTGCTTGACTTTTCCCTCTATTACGGCACTAGCCTCCATTCTCCTGGCCATGTCTATAATGGCATGGAAACTTTCTCTATCAGCTGACTGAATCAAAGAGGAATACCTGGAATTGAGCCTCATGATATACCTCCTCGACTTCTTCGGATCTGTGTCCAGATGTTGCTCGGCAAACGGCAACAACTCTAAGAATCTATCGGTGTACTCATCGACACCCATTTCATCTGTCTGCTTCAGCTGTTCAAACTCAATCATCTTCAGCTCCCTAGAACTGTCAGGGAAAGCCCATCCTGCGAACTCATTCGCAAACTCCTCCCATGAAAGACTGTCCACCCTCGGTTTCACATAGCCCTTGAACCACTCACGGGCCTTTTTGCATTTCAGGGTGAAACCAGCCATCTGAATGGCTCTGCTGTCATCAGCCCCTATCTCATCTGTGATTGTTTTGACCTTCTCCAGGTACACAAACGGATCATCATCGGTATCAAACTGGGGAGCACCCAACTTCATATAGTCGGTCATCTTGGCCTTGCTCCCTCCAGATGAGGTAGGTTGAGGTCTTTGGGTTTCTGTAACTGCGGTTTCTGCTGGTGGTGGAGGTGCAGCATCCCCTGGGATAGGGTTTGCTGTGCCTGGATGGAAAGATGGAGGTGGGTACATAGGGTACTGTGGATACTGTGGGTAGAAAGGTGGGTATGGCATGTGAGAAGGGTAAGGATTAAAACTGGGGTAATCCGATGTACCTCCCATCGAATACCCGTGGTATGGTGAAAAAGGTGGGTACTGGGGTGGTGGAACAAACCCCGAGGCCTGAGTGCCTCCCTGAGACTCACCCATGCCCTCTTCTGGCATGCTTACACCAAGGTTACCGTCCCTCCTCTGCTCCACATCCATCTCTTCTTCTCCATCAACTGACATTCTTTCCTGAACTGTACCCCTTACTGATCTGCTTCTACCCAAATCCAAGGACCTTCTAGGGTCCCTCACTGCTCTGTCCCTGTTGGACCTGCTTGACATTGCCCTTGGCAATGCTGGAGGACGGGCGCTCGTACCCTCATCCTCCGGTGGTACTCTAGTCAATCTAGCCGATCGATGAGTTCCTCGCATTCTGTTTACTGAAAAACAGCACAGATAACAAAACATTAGCATCAAATGGTTCATGTGGAAACACATGAACCCTCATCACATACATATCACATAACATGGCATATCATACTTTCATGCAAGACAGGACTCTACATCCTATCCTAGTGGACATGATTTCCTATTGTGCTTGACCTTTCTATCACATCTATGAGCCCGACACTCTAGGTCCGACCATATGAACCTAGGGCTCTGATACCACTCTGTAACGACCCGGAAACCAGACTGCTACCGGCGCTAGGATTCAGGTCGGCTTAAGGCCGCCAGAACCCGTAGCAAGCCAAACATACATCCTGTGAACCTGTTTAATCCCATACATGATCAACAACATACATAAAAATTAAAACTTTTCTTTCCAAGCCTAATCGGTGCACACATAACATATCAAAAACCCCTCATTGGAGTCCTCATCAAATACCCCAATGGGTAACATAACATATGTTAGGCTTAGATAACATAAACATCATAAAAACATTTTTGGATCATATACACAAGGGATTAAAACAAACTCCAGTCAAGCACATTCTAAACTTTCATTACATTACATAACATACTTTTACATTACAAATAAACCATGTCCACCACTAGGCTATTACATAAACTTCTCTTACTCTTCTTGACTTCTCTATCTACTCTGTACCTGCAAGACTGGGGTTAGGGGAGAGGGGGTGAGCTAAAAAGCCCAATGAGCAGAAAGTAAAAACATTTGATTTAATTCCTCCATTTTTAGGTTTATTATTGTTTATTTTATTATTCTTTTTCTTATTATCATTATTATTATTATTATTTCATCATATTATTTAACTTTTTTTTTTTTCATGCTTTCATGGAATGCAACACATCACAGCTAATCACATGAAGGATGGTATTGTCACCATTAGTCCTCAACATCTCCAAATGCCAGGGGCGTAGAATGGGCCTCACTGGTCTTTCTCTTACATAACATAACATTCTAAAGTGCCAGGGGCGTAGAATGGGCCTCGCTGGTCTTTCTCTTACATAGTGCCAGGGGCGTAGAATGGGCCTCGCTGGTCTTCCATGACATATCATCATAACATAACATCAGAGGACTATGGATCACCCAACAACCATCCACATCAACATCAATTTATGCAATGCAGCATATTCGTGAATTCTAATGCAAACATCCTGAAATATTGCATGGCATAATGATGCATGGGCAATGCTTTATGATTCATTCATTTATTCATTTACTTTACTTTAAAACTTAAGGAGTTATTCCACTCACCTGGTGACTGAAGCTTTAACAACGGACTCTGAACGATTATCTCACAACCGGGGGTCTCAGTTCCTCGGGTCCGAACCTACACAGGTGGACTCAAATGAGGCACCAAACAATAAGAACATAACTCTAAACATACCCCCAAAAACCTCCTAAAAACACCTCAAAACACTCCTAGGAAGCATGCAAGAAAAGGCTGGACAGGGCACTTTCGGCGGCGCCTTCGGCGGCCGGAAGTCCCTCCAGAGCCGAAAGTCAGGCAGGTTCGGCGGCACCTTCGGCGGCCGAAACTCCTAGACAGAGGCGAAACTCATGCATGTTCGGCGGCACCTTCGGCGGCCGAAAGTCTCGGACAGAGCCGAAACTCCAACTTTCGGGGGCAGGTTTCGGCAGCCTAAAGCTGCCTCCCAAGCTGGTTCGGCGGCCGAAAGTGCCTTCGGCTGCCGAACCTGGTTTCTGCCAAAGGGCAGAAACTTGGTTCTTCATGCCCATTTCAACCCCCTACACAACCAATCATGCATAACCCTATTCTACAACATGCATACTCAAGCATACAAGCTCCTAGGGGCCTCAAACTAACTTAAACCCCAACTACAACACACAAGCAAGCCACATTGTTCACAAATCACATAAAACCTAACATTTGCTTAAAAACTCCTACAACCCTTGTAACGACCCGGAAGTCCGACCCGTTACCGGCGCTAGGATCCAGATCGGCTTAAGGCCGCCGGGACCCGTAGCAAGCCTACATACCTCCTGTAAACCTGTGGAATCCCATACATAACAACATATACATGATCTGTAAAAATTTTTCTTTTCTCTTATCCAAGCAAAACCTGTGCATGCACAAAATCATACATAAACCCCACACTGGAGTCCTCATCAATTACTCCAATGGGGTATCATCATCATACATATCAGCTTGGATAATCATGGTCATTAACATCATTACTCATTAAACACTCTGTACATGATGGGGATTCACACACCTCTAGGTCAAGCACTACTATAATCCTCAATACATTATCACATCATTCATTACATTACATGGTCATAAATACTCGTTACATCATGTCCATGTCCACTACTATCTATTACAACATACATGACTTAACTTCACTCTAGCCGACTTCCCGATCTATCCTGTACCTGCAACTCTGGGGATAAAGGGAGTGGGGTGAGCTACTAGAGCCCAGTGAGCAGATTAATAAAACATCAATTTAAATCATGCTTTCATGTATGCGCCATAACACAAACATTTCACAACAAGGATGAACTTGTCACCATTTAGCCCCTATCTTTCTTACTTATACATGCCGGGGGCGTAGAGCCGTAGCAGGCACACCCGGACTTCCATAATCAGTCATAGTGCCAGGGGCGTAGAGCCGTAGCAGGCACACCTGGACTCACATAGGCTATCATGACATAAGAGGGCTAATGGATCATTCAACGTTCATCCACATCAACAACAAAGTATGCAATGCAACATATTCGTGAATTCTAATGCAATCAACCTGATATATCTCATGGCATTCATGATGCGTGAATCATGCTAAAACATTTCATTAATTTGCTTTAAAACTTAAAGTTTATTCCACTCACCTCTGGCTAGCTCTGAAGAGACTCTGAAGCAGCTGGCTCACTGCTGGGGGTCTTGGTTCCTCGGGTCCGAACCTACACAGGTGGACTCAAATGAGGGACCAAACATACCTGAATATGACTCTAAAATACTCCCCAAAAACCCCCTAAAACATCCTGAAAACATCACATGAAAACATGCAAGAAATGGCTGAACAGGGCACTTTCGGCGGCAGGTTCGGCGGCCGAAAGTCCCTCTGCAGCCGAAAGTCATGCAGGTTCGGCGGCACTTTCGGAGGCCGAACCTCCCAGACAGAGACGAAACTTGAGTTTCGGGGGCAGGCTTCGGCAGCCGAAACTGCCTCCACAAGGGGGTTCGGCGGCCGAAAGTCACTTCGGCGGCCGAACCTGAGTTTCTGCCGAAGGGCAGAAACTTGGCTTCCTTGTGTCCACAGCCTCCAAAACACCTCAAAACATGCATAAACTTGTTTCTACACATGCATACACATCATACATCACACCTAGGGGTCTCAAACTATAATATACCCCAACTACAACACTTCAAACAACACATTTCCAACATACATTGTTCAAAACACAACATAAACCTAACAACAAGCCTAAACATGCATTCTACCCCATCAACTTGCATAAAACTTTCATAAAACATAAAAGAAGCATAGATCGAAGCTTACCTCTTGAAGATCGAGAGGAAGAACGACCCTAGCTCGGAAAATGGAGGGATTTAGCTCCAAAACTTCCAAGCTCCAAAACTTGTTTCAAAAGCTTAAATCTTCAAAACCAAGGGAAGACAAGTGAAAATCTTGAAAGATTTAGAGGAAGAACATCAAAAATGGGTGAGGGGCGGTGGAAAGCTCACCTTGGCCGAAAATGGGGAAAAACTCGCCCGTTTTCGGCTAAGGGACCCTTTTATAGTGGCTGGCCAGACCACGTTCGGGGGCCGAATGTGCCTCCGCATGCATGCAAGGTTCGGCGGCCGAACTTGAGGTTCGGCGGCCGAACCTGGACTTCCCTCACTCATGCTTTCGGGGGCCTAACGTGCCTCCAAAACGCATGCATGTTCGGCGGCCGAACTTGACTTTCGGCGGCCGAACCTGGGTTTTCCTCCAAAGACTTTTCATGTAAAAACTCATTTAATTTCTTACTTAAAAGCGTGAAATACGTGAAAACATTTCATAAATTCATAGTTTTACCCTTCTAGAGGTTTCCGACATCCGAGGTCCCACCTGACGGTAGGGATTCCGATACCGGAGTCTAGCCGGGTATTACATTCTCCCCCCCTTAAGAACATTCGTCCCCGAATGTTCCTCAACTATCATACAAAGCATGGCATCAATCATAACATACAACATAGCATACAATATATCATACATGCAACACATAGAACAACTAACACTCACCTCAAAACAGATGGGGGTATTGCTGGAGCATGGACTCCCGTGTCTCCCAGGTGCATTCTTCAATATTGTGGTGGTTCCAAAGGACTTTCACCATCGGGATTTCCTTGTTCCTCAGCTTTCTGATCTGAGTGTCTAGGATCCGCACTGGCTGCTCTACATAGGTGAGATCCTCTTGGATCTCTACATCAGGCTCACTAAGAACCTTTCCAGGATCCGACACGTACTTCCGTAACAGAGAAACATGGAAAACCGGATGGATTCTCTCCATCGAAGCAGGCAAGTCTAGCTTGTACGACACATTACCGACCCTCTGAAGCACCTCGAAAGGACCGATATACCGTGGAGCTAACTTACCCTTTTTCCCGAACCGAACCACTCCTTTCATAGGAGACACCTTGAGCAAGACCAAATCCCCCTCCTGAAATTCTAGCTGTCTTCTGCGGATATCTGCATAACTCTTCTGCCGACTTGCAGCAGTCTTGATCCTCTCTCTGATTATGGGTACCACCCTGCTGGTAAGCTCTACTAACTCCGGACCCGCAAGAGTCCTCTCCCCTACCTCCTCCCAGTAGATTGGTGATCTGCACTTCCTCCCGTACAAAGCTTCATATGGAGCCATCCCTATGCTAGCATGATAGCTGTTATTGTAGGCAAACTCCACCAAAGGTAGATGCTGCCTCCAAGAACCGCCAAAATCTAGCACACACATTCTGAGCATATCCTCTATTGTCTGGATGGTCCTCTCTGACTGTCCGTCTGTCTGTGGGTGGAAGGCAGTACTGAAGTCTAATCTGGTACCCATAGCGTTCTGCAGACTCCGCCAAAACCTGGAGGTGAACTGGGGCCCTCTATCTGACACTATAGATACCGGGACCCCATGCAGTCTGACAATCTCATCTACGTACACCTGCGCCAACTTGTCCACAGAGTAACCACTCCTGACAGGGATGAAGTGAGCAGATTTGGTGAGTCTGTCCATAATCACCCATATGGAGTCCAATCTGTTGGACGTCGCCGGTAACCCCACTACGAAGTCCATAGCTATATTCTCCCATTTCCACTCTGGAATCGGTAGTGGATTCAACATTCCAGCCGGCTTCTGATGCTCTAGTTTCACCCTCTGACACACATCGCAGGCTGACACGAACAGTGCCACGTCCTTCTTCATAGCTGGCCACCAATACACTCTCTTCAGATCCTGATACATCTTGGTGGCTCCAGGGTGAACACTATACCTGGTATTATGGGCTTCCCCCATAATATCTCCCTTCAGACCAATGTCATCTGGCACACATAATCTGTTCCCGTAGTGGAGGATCCCCTTATCATCAAACCTGTACTCATTACTCTGGCCTGACTGAACCGTTCTGGCTATCCTGACTAACTCTGGGTCCTCATGCTGTTTCTGAGCTACCTGCTCCAGAAACACGGGTGTCACTCTCATCTGAGCCACTAAGGCACCTGTGCCAGACAACTCCAACTGTAATCCCTCACTCATAAGTCTGTGGAACTCCTTCACCACCGGCCTCCTCTCTGCTGAAATGTGGGATAGACTGCCGAGTGATTTCCGGCTTAAGGCGTCTGCCACAACATTCGCCTTACCCGGATGGTACTGAATCTTGCAATCATAGTCACTCAACAGCTCTACCCATCTCCTCTGCCTCAAGTTCAAATCTCTCTGACTCAAGATGTGCTGCAGGCTCTTATGATCTGTGAAGATCTCACATTTTACCCCATAGAGGTAATGCCTCCACATCTTGAGTGCAAAGATGACTGCTGCCATCTCAAGATCGTGTGTAGGGTAATTCAGCTCATGCTTCTTCAGCTGCCTAGAAGCATAAGCGATCACCCTCTCATTTTGCATTAGCACACAACCCAGTCCCACACGGGACGCATCACAATATACTGAGAAGTCATCATCACTTTTTGGCAGAGCTAACACCGGTGCTGAAGTCAACCTCCTCTTAAGCTCCTCAAAGCTTTCCTCACACTGATCGGTCCATATGAACTTCTGATTCTTCTTTGTCAATTTGGTCATAGGAGCAGCAATCTTTGAGAAGTCCTGAACGAACCTCCTGTAGTAACCTGCTAAACCCAGAAAACTCTTGATCTCGGTCACTGTGGTGGGTCTAGGCCAGTTAGCTACAGCCTCTACCTTCTTGGGGTCTACTTCAATACCCTGTTCTGACACAATGTGCCCCAAAAATGATATGCTCCTAAGCCAAAACTCACACTTGGAGAACTTGGCATACAAGCCATGCTCTCTCAAGGTCTGCAAAACTGTCCTCAGGTGATGGGCATGCTCCTCTGCATTTCTGGAATACACTAAGATATCATCTATGAAGACAATAACGAAGTGATCCAGATACTGACTGAATACTCTGTTCATGAGGTCCATGAATGCTGCAGGGGCGTTGGTCAGCCCAAACGGCATCACAAGGAACTCATAGTGCCCATACCTGGTCCTGAAAGCTGTCTTCGGTACATCTTCATTCCTTATCCTCAACTGATGGTACCCTGATCTCAGATCTATTTTGGAGAAACAACCTGCTCCTGCTAGCTGGTCGAATAGATCGTCGATCCTCGGCAAAGGGTACTTGTTCTTGGTAGTGACCTTGTTCAACTGTCTGTAGTCGATACAAAGTCTGAGGGATCCATCCTTCTTCCTCACAAATAAAACCGGAGCACCCCAAGGTGAAGTACTCGGTCGGATGAAACCCTTATCTACCAGCTCTTGCAACTGTTCCTTCAGTTCTTTCAATTCAGCTGGTGCCATCCTGTAGGGAGGGATAGAGATCGGTCTGGTACCAGGCATTAACTCAATCTCGAACTCTATCTCCCTAGCAGGTGGTAACCCTGGCAGCTCGTCTGGGAAAACATCTAAGAACTCACTCACCACAGGCACTGAGGCGGGCTCTCTGACATGACTATCTAACTCCCTCACATGAGCTAGAAACCCCTGACATCCCCTCCTAAGCAACCTACGAGCCTGAAGAGCTGAGATCAGACCTCTAGGTGTACCCCTCTTGTCTCCTCTGAAGACGACCTCTGACCCATCCTGATCTCTGAATCTGACTACCTTGTCTCTACAGTCCAAGGTAGCACCATGGGTCGATAACCAATCCATCCCTAGAATGACGTCAAAATCTGTCAAGTCTAGAACCACGAGGTCGGCGGAAAGGCATCTTCCCTCTATGAAAACTGGACTACATTGGCAGACTGCCTCTGCCACTGACGGGTCACACTTGGGTCCACTGACCCATAGGGGACACTCTAACCCAGAGACCATCAATCCTACCCTCTCCACGACTCTCGGAGCAATAAAAGAATGAGATGCACCCGGGTCAATTAAGGCATACACATCAGAACAACCAATGATGAGATTACCTGCCACCACGGTGTTGGATGTATTGGCCTCCTGCTGAGTCATAGTGAAGATCCGTGCCGGAGCTGATGGACCTTCACCTCTGTATCCTGCTGATGAAGAGGCTGACCCTCTCCCTCTGCCTCTGCCACTGGCCTATGTTGCGGCTGGAGCTACTGGCTGCACCACACTGCCGGAGGCTGTCTGCTGAGACGGTGCTGCAAAGGCTGCTCTAGGACAGTCTCGAGCCAAATGACCCGCCTGTCCGCATCTGAAACATGTGTTTGTCCCTGCCAGACATACTCCTTTGTGTGGTCTCCCACATCTCATACATGTTGTAACCTCTGCGCCAGAGCTTGAGCCACTGCCTAAACCCAGACCTGACTTGATTTTGTTCCAGAACTTATTCTTCTTAGATTTTCTGTGGCCTCTGTCCCACTTCTTACTGCCTGCAACTGCTGCACTCAGAGAAGAAGAGTCTAACCTTTCCCCACCTGGGGTCTTGGAACCAGAAGACTGTGCCACTGACTGTTTTACCTTCCCCTCAACGATGGCACAAGCCTCCATTCTCCTAGCCATATCCACTATGGCATGGAAACTCTCCCTCTCTGCTGACTGTATCAAAGAGGAATACCTGGAGTGCAGCCTCATAATATATCTACTTGACTTCTTTTGATCTGTGTCCAAATTCTGCCCAGCATATGGCAACAACTCCAGGAACCTGTCTGTGTACTCCTCCACACTCATCTGTTCAGTCTGCCTCAACTGTTCGAATTCTATTATCTTCTGCTCTCTAGAGCTCTCAGGGAAAGCCCATCCTGCAAACTCATTTGCGAACTCCTCCCAGGACATACTGTCCGCTCTCGGGTTCACATAGTTCTTAAACCAACCACGTGCCTTCTTGCACTCCAGTGTGAACCCAGCCATCTGAATGGCTCTACTGTCATCAGCCCCTATCTCATCTGTAATAGTCTTGACCCTGTTCAGATACTCAAATGGGTCATCACCTGCTCTGTACTGAGGAGCACCCAACTTCATGTAATCGGTCATCTTGACCTTGCTCCCTCCAGATGAGGTAGGTTTGGGTACTTGTGTTTCCGGGACAGTAGGTACTGGTGGTGGTGGAGGTGCAACATCCCCTAAGGTAGGGTTTGCTGTACTGGTATAGGGAGGTGGAGGTGGGTACGTGGGGTACTGAGAGTATGGTGGGTAGCAAGGTGGGTATGGCATGTGTGGAGGATAAGGGCTAAAACTGGGGTAATCCGATGTACCTCCCATCGAATACCCTGGATGGTGTGAATAGGGTGGGTAGTGATGTGGCTGGACATAACTCGAGGCCTGAGCGCCTCCTTCTGATTCTCCCATGCCCTCTTCCGGCATGCTCACACCGAGACTGCCATCCCTCCTCTGATCTACTTCCATATCTTCAGACATTCCTCCCTGCACTGTTCCCCTTACTGATCTGCTTCTACCCAGATCCAAAGACCTTCTAGGGTCTCTAGCTATTCTGTCTCTGTTGGACCTACTGGACATTACCCTAGGCAAAGCTGAAGGACGGGCATCAGCGCCCTCGTCCTGAGGTGGCACTCCAGTCAATCGTGCAGATCGACGAGTTCTTCTCATTCTATCTTCTGAAAAACAGCACATAGCATAAGCAATCATTAGCATCATATGGTTCATGTGGAAACACATGAACCCTCATCACATACATAGCATCACATCATAGCATTTATGCACATGCATATCATCATGGCATATCATATCATCATATAGACAGGACTCTACATCCTATCCTAGTGGACATGATTTTCCTAGTGTGCTTGACCTTCTAGAACATCTATGAGCCCGACACTCTAGGTCCGACCATATGAACCTAGGGCTCTGATACCACTCTGTAACGACCCGGAAGTCCGACCCGTTACCGGCGCTAGGATCCAGATCGGCTTAAGGCCGCCGGGACCCGTAGCAAGCCTACATACCTCCTGTAAACCTGTGGAATCCCATACATAACAACATATACATGATCTGTAAAAATTTTTCTTTTCTCTTATCCAAGCAAAACCTGTGCATGCACAAAATCATACATAAACCCCACACTGGAGTCCTCATCAATTACTCCAATGGGGTATCATCATCATACATATCAGCTTGGATAATCATGGTCATTAACATCATTACTCATTAAACACTCTGTACATGATGGGGATTCACACACCTCTAGGTCAAGCACTACTATAATCCTCAATACATTATCACATCATTCATTACATTACATGGTCATAAATACTCGTTACATCATGTCCATGTCCACTACTATCTATTACAACATACATGACTTAACTTCACTCTAGCCGACTTCCCGATCTATCCTGTACCTGCAACTCTGGGGATAAAGGGAGTGGGGTGAGCTACTAGAGCCCAGTGAGCAGATTAATAAAACATCAATTTAAATCATGCTTTCATGTATGCGCCATAACACAAACATTTCACAACAAGGATGAACTTGTCACCATTTAGCCCCTATCTTTCTTACTTATACATGCCGGGGGCGTAGAGCCGTAGCAGGCACACCCGGACTTCCATAATCAGTCATAGTGCCAGGGGCGTAGAGCCGTAGCAGGCACACCTGGACTCACATAGGCTATCATGACATAAGAGGGCTAATGGATCATTCAACGTTCATCCACATCAACAACAAAGTATGCAATGCAACATATTCGTGAATTCTAATGCAATCAACCTGATATATCTCATGGCATTCATGATGCGTGAATCATGCTAAAACATTTCATTAATTTGCTTTAAAACTTAAAGTTTATTCCACTCACCTCTGGCTAGCTCTGAAGAGACTCTGAAGCAGCTGGCTCACTGCTGGGGGTCTTGGTTCCTCGGGTCCGAACCTACACAGGTGGACTCAAATGAGGGACCAAACATACCTGAATATGACTCTAAAATACTCCCCAAAAACCCCCTAAAACATCCTGAAAACATCACATGAAAACATGCAAGAAATGGCTGAACAGGGCACTTTCGGCGGCAGGTTCGGCGGCCGAAAGTCCCTCTGCAGCCGAAAGTCATGCAGGTTCGGCGGCACTTTCGGCGGCCGAACCTCCCAGACAGAGACGAAACTTGAGTTTCGGGGGCAGGCTTCGGCAGCCGAAACTGCCTCCACAAGGGGGTTCGGCGGCCGAAAGTCACTTCGGCGGCCGAACCTGAGTTTCTGCCGAAGGGCAGAAACTTGGCTTCCTTGTGTCCACAGCCTCCAAAACACCTCAAAACATGCATAAACTTGTTTCTACACATGCATACACATCATACATCACACCTAGGGGTCTCAAACTATAATATACCCCAACTACAACACTTCAAACAACACATTTCCAACATACATTGTTCAAAACACAACATAAACCTAACAACAAGCCTAAACATGCATTCTACCCCATCAACTTGCATAAAACTTTCATAAAACATAAAAGAAGCATAGATCGAAGCTTACCTCTTGAAGATCGAGAGGAAGAACGACCCTAGCTCGGAAAATGGAGGGATTTAGCTCCAAAACTTCCAAGCTCCAAAACTTGTTTCAAAAGCTTAAATCTTCAAAACCAAGGGAAGACAAGTGAAAATCTTGAAAGATTTAGAGGAAGAACATCAAAAATGGGTGAGGGGCGGCGGAAAGCTCACCTTGGCCGAAAATGGGGAAAAACTCGCCCGTTTTCGGCTAAGGGACCCTTTTATAGTGGCTGGCCAGACCACGTTCGGGGGCCGAATGTGCCTCCGCATGCATGCAAGGTTCGGCGGCCGAACTTGAGGTTCGGCGGCTGAACCTGGACTTCCCTCACTCATGCTTTCGGGGGCCTAACGTGCCTCCAAAACGCATGCATGTTCGGCGGCCGAACTTGACTTTCGGCGGCCGAACCTGGGTTTTCCTCCAAAGACTTTTCATGTAAAAACTCATTTAATTTCTTACTTAAAAGCGTGAAATACGTGAAAACATTTCATAAATTCATAGTTTTACCCTTCTAGAGGTTTCCGACATCCGAGGTCCCACCTGACGGTAGGGATTCCGATACCGGAGTCTAGCCGGGTATTACAACCCTATACATGCCATTCTACCCCATAAAACAACTTAAAACTTACTTAAAACACATAAGGAGCTTAAGATCGGCTCTTACCTCTTGAAGATCGAGAGGGAGACGACCTAAACTTGGAGATCCACGAAAATGAGCTCCTGAGTTCCCAAAGCTCCAAAACTTGTTTCAAAAGTTCACAACCTTCAATGCAAGCTTAAAACTCAAGAAAAATGGTGGGGATTTGAAGGAAAAACACTAGATTGGGAAGAGGGAGGTCGGAAGCTAGCTGTGGCCGAAAATGGGAGAAAACTCGCCCATTTCGGCTAAGTACCCCTTTTATAGTGGCTGGCCAGACCACGTTCGGGGGCCGAACTTGCCTCCGCATACATGCCATGTTCGGCGGCCGAACTTGACTTTCGGCGGCCGAACCTGGGCTTCCCTTGCTCATGCTTTCGGGGGCCTAACGTGCCTCCAAAACGCATGTATGTTCGGCGGCCGAACTTGACTTTCGGCGGCCGAACCTGGGTTTTCCTCCAAAGACTTTTCATGCAAAAACTCATTTAATTTTCATACTTAAAACCATGAAATGCTTAAAACATTTTATGAAAACATGTTTCTACCCTACTAGAGGCTTCCGACATCCGAGATTCCACCGGACGGTAGGAATTCCGATACCGGAGTCTAGCCGGGTATTACATTCTCCCCCCCTTAAGAACATTCGTCCCCGAATGTTCACCAAACAACACATAACATACATACTAAGCACATAAAACACTTCACACTTACCTTAAAAGAGATGAGGATATTGCTGGAGCATGGACTCCCGTGTCTCCCACGTGCACTCTTCCAAGTTGTGGTGGTTCCACAGGACTTTCACCATCGGGATTTCCTTGTTTCTTAACTTTCTGATCTGGGTGTCTATGATCCGTACTGGCTGTTCAACATAGGTGAGATCCTCTTGGACCTCCACATCAGGCTCACTAAGAACCTTGCTCGGATCTGGCACAAACACATCATCAGCGAATTCTCAAGAGATTCTATATTTAACTCTATTTTCTTATAATATAAAAGCTAAATAATCACAAAAATAAAAATACGCAAAATTCTCTTGCACTACTACACTTGAATTATAAACAATTCTTTATATTTATCTTATTCTCCGATTTATTAACTTGAGCGATCGAAATAGTTGTTATAGACATTCACTAACTCACATTCTTTTTTTTACAGAATTGATCAATGACAATATTCTCCAGTTTACTGATTTGAGCGTCGGAATGATTGTTGTAGACATTCACCAACTCACGTTCTCTTTTTTCAAAATTGACCAATTACAATATAGTTTCTGTTTTTCAATTGCATCATATATCATACTATAGTTTATTTTATTAATTTTTTTTAAATAATTTTTGAACTTTTATTGTAGAACATTTTAAATGTATATACATTTAAATTAAGTTAATAATTTTTTTGCAAAAGCTTACTTTACAATAATCGGTGTATATTATTTTATAAAAGTCTCATCAGCTGAGTTATAAATTTACATTAAATTATTAAAATTTATATTAATTTTTTTCATAAAGTATTAAAATATTTAACTAAATTTTTGTATTTATAGGTAAAATACTAAATCATTGTAGTTTATTTGAATTTTTAAAATTTTTTAAAAAATATTATATATTTTTTTCCAAGACAATCAATTGGAGATTGAAGAAGGAAAAGAATGTTGGCTAATGAGCATTATGAAATTTGCTTAATAGGTAGACGGTGACAAAGCATTACAGTTTAGAGGAACATCAAATATTAAAATCATTGCTAAATTTAACAACGCATGTGACATGTTGCTAATTTAAAAAATTATTATTGAAAAATTATTTTAAAATATAAATTTTTTTATTATATTTGAAATTAATGTTGAGATTTACAATTACTTTATCATTTTATCACTTTAATTTTGTGATAATTAATTATTATAAAAATAAATAAGAGAAAATGTTATTAATAAAAATGAGAAATATATGATAAAAATTAGCAAATGTTTAAAAACGAAAGATAAAATTAGATAAAATAAAAAGAAAGAAAATGGAAGAGAAAAAAATTATTATTTAATATATAAGTGAGTTTATTAATTCGAGTGTTGTATAAATGTTATTTTTTATTATTTAAAATTAATAAAAACATAATTCATGAGAAATTATTTTTATTTAATATTATTTTGTAGTACTATTGATTCTGCTGAACTTGATTTAAATATTCGTAAATTAATTAAAAATACTTAATATTTGGATGTATTTATATTTTAATTAAAATTTTTTAATTTTAATTTAATCGGTTTAATTTTTATATTTTAGTATAATTTTAATAAATTTTTAAATTTTTAAATTTAAAAATTTATGTGGTAGTTTGATAGTTTAGTATGTATTTTAGCTAACATATTATGTGTATTATGATTATGAATTTTATATAAATTAATGATTAAATAATTAAAAAAATATTTAATGTGGTAATTTGATAATTTAATTATATCACGTGTATTATAATTATTATTTTTATATAAATTAATGATTATATTATTGAAAAAAATTCAGTATTTATATTATTTTATATTCTCATTTAAATATTTAAATTTTAATTTAATTACTCCAATATTTATATTTAAATATAATTTTAATTAATTTTTAAAAATTAAAATATAAAAATTCAGATAAAATGGAAAATATAATATTTTATTATTTTTTAAATATAAACTAATTTTATATATAAAAATAATATTAAAATTTACCCATTTAATTGGAAGTAGAGGTGAGCAGTATTCGGTTCAAATCGAAAAAGTTGATCGAATTGAATCAATTTGAAAATTTAGTTCTGTTTTTTATACATTTCGGTTTGATTCAGTTTTTAATTTCAGAAATTTCGGTTATTTCAGTTCGGTTCGATTTTAATCAGAAAAAAATCGAAAAAATCAAATCGAACCGATTAGTAATAATAATATATTTTTTTCAATAATTTAGAGAAATTAAATCATATTAAGATTAAAATATTTTAATTAAATTTTAAAATATTAAAAATAAAGTATAAAAAATAAAAAAATTATTAAAAATCAAACTGATCAAATCGAATCAAATCAAACTGAATCAGACTGATTCAATTCGATTCGATTTCTAATCAAAATCAATTCAATTTGACTTTTATAAACACTAAAATTTTAATTTTCAATTTATTCAGTTTAATTTAATTTTAAAATTTTAATCTGTACTGAACGAATCCTCCTAGTTGAAAGCTCTCCTTCCTATGTTTTAAACGTGTCTTATATTTAAGATTTCAACTCGAGAACTCTGACAAGAGAGAAAAGTCTCACGCCATACTAATTCCTTGAGAGTGAAGCATGAAACTTTTAACGTGTCTTTATTTTGTTTGTAATTTTTGGTTTTTATTTTTTAAAAAGCTTGTTCAATTATTAGTGTTACATTTTCTTAGAAAATACTTTTAAAATTAAAAAATTAAAAAGCTAAAAATCAAATCTTATTTTTCTTTACAATTTTTTTATAGGATTTTCGTTAACAATCTTAAAAATTTAATCTTCATTTGTCAAATTCATTTTTTAAATATATATTTATTTAATTAATTTATAAAATATATTTTTATTTTATTATTATAAAAAAAATATACTATTTAATCTTTATAATTTTTTTTAAAATAAAAATTAAAATAGTAGAATCTAAATTTACTCAAATATATTTCCCACCATACTAAATTTTAATCTCTATAATATTAAAATTTATATTTCTTAATTTTAAAAAATATATTAAAATAATATTGAGATTTTAAAAAATTTATTGAATAATTTTTTTATTTATTTTAATTATTTTTTTATTATTTAGTCTCTAAAATATAAAAAATTTTATTAGTTAGTCTTTTAATTTTATAAGAACAACTACTAATTATTCTTTATAGATTGAGTAAATTTTTAAACTTTTTTAAATGAAAATTTACAATTTAATCCAACGTCCTTTAATTTGAAAAAATACATTAAAATATTTTTGAAGTGTTAAATAATATACAAATTACTCGTTCTATTAGTTTAGTCATGTTTTACTATTTTATTGTCGTTGTAGGAAAAATTTATTAGTTGATCTTTTAATTTTATAAAAGTATTGCTAATCAATTATTTCATATTGAGAGTATTTTAAATATTTTTAAAATATTTAATAGAGTGATTAATTAGTGTATTTTTAAAAAAAAATTTAAAAATATTTTAATATATTTTTTAAAATGAATTGATTAATTAGTGAGTTTTTTATATTACAAGGACTAAATTATAATTTTTTTATTTTTATAATACTTGATAGATAAAATTAATTTAGAGACTAACTAGTGAATTTTTTAAAATCTTAAAAATATTTTAATATATTTTTTAAAATTGATAGGCAAATCAATGATTTTTTTTTATATTATAAAAATTAAATAATAATTTTTTTATTATAATATCATATAATTTGTAAAAATAATTTATTATTATTTTTCATGTACAATTATTTATAAAATTATTTATTATTAATATTATATTTTAATATTTATTTTTTTATAAAAAATTTATAATTATTTTTATACAAACAATTTTAAGAATTAAATAATAAAATAAAAAAGTTAATTTTAGATTTGAATAATAAACAATATAAATCTTACAACGTGATCAAACACGCCTTTAATTTTTCTTCTTTTAATTAAAAAAAAAAAAAAAGGAAATTACGTACAAAGATCAAACGTTATTTTAGAAAACTTTGAAAATTTTCTGATAAATAGTCAAATCCAAAATTGATTATATAGGGTGTGGCATTAATTATTCATTTTATATATAAAAAAAAAGTGAATTTACTGTTAATCAACTTTACAGGGTAGTTCTTCAAATTTAGCAAAATTCATAATTTAGTGCAGTCTTTATTTTTTTAATAGTAAATAATTTAATCTATAAATCTTATTATATTAATAAAATATTTTTTTTATTAAATTTACTGTTAATCAACTCTTAATTAAAGAAATTAATTTTAATTTAAATTATTATAAAAATTAAAAATATAAAAACTAAATTGTCCATATAAAAATTAAATAGCTTCCTTAAACATAGTTAAATAGCTTAAAAATACCTTTCTGGGAAAAAAAATTTCAGTATTATCTCTGAATTTTGAAATGATATCCAATTTTATTTCTATTGATTTTATTTTTTTTCAAAAAAATTCAAATATTAAATTTTGAAATTTGAATGTAAAATTTTAATTTTATATAATAAAGTAATACTTTTATAATTTAAATATTAAAAATTATTTAAAATATTAATGAAATTTAAACTATGGAAAAAATCAATGAGAAGGAGCTAAAGGAAAACGGTTGGTCACCAAAACTAAAAGGAAATCAGTGAAGGACCCAGCCTTAGTTAAGTAGGACCATGGAATTCTTGAAATTTTTAAAATTTTTTAAGGGTATATAAATAATTTTTTTAAAATATTAAAAATTATCAAAATCTCTGTATATTTAAAAAAATTACCAATTCATTTTTATTTTAAAATTATTTAATTAAATTATTATTATATTTTATAAAATTATCGCACTCACAAATTTAACCAGTTTTACCTGATAATAAGTACCTATGAGAAAATATGAGAGATTTCATATTTTATTCTTCTAATTTTTAATCTTTATTTAAAAAAAAAAACAAAATTTTTTAAAAAAAAATTTATTATTTAATTACTTATTTTCCCTATTATTTTTTAATTTAAAAAAATTATTTCTCATTTTTAAGATTTCAAATTTAAATATACATTTAAATTTTTCCTTACATTATTCACTCATTATTTAATTTAATTTTATACACTATTTTTATTATTAAGTGGTAATTTTTTTTATTTATTTCACTTAGTTACTAATTTATTTATATAATTAAAATTACTTAAAAATAAATTTTAATAGATAAGAATATTTATTTTTTAAAAAAAAAATTAAATTTTAATAATAAACCATCTATTAAAATATTATATTATTTTACTAGTAAATTTATTTTATAAATTTGCATGTTATAACCATAGTGAAAAGAGATATTATAACTATAGTGAAAAGAGATTTTTCTGTAGTAAATATCATGAGAAGTCAACTCTAGAGTGATAAATCATAAATAATTAATCTATTAACTTATATTGAAAAATTATAAATGATAATGATATCATTCGGAATATATTTCAACATTCATCATAATTTAATTATAATAGTTTATTCACTTTTTATAAAAATTTACTTTTTAATATATATTTATTTTATATTTTTCTTATTCCATTATTTTTGTTCATTTTGATTTTTCATATATATTAAAAAGGTTTTATTTTATTAATTTTTTAATTATATCTATGTGAAAACTATTAAATTTTATTAAATACTTATTTAAAAATTAATTAAATATATTAATTTGAAAGTAATATAAAATTAAATAGAATTATAATAGTTAATAATATGTTACAATAATAAAAGTAGGTCAATAATAATTTTAAGATAGTAATAAAAAAATGATAAAATAATAAAATAAAAAATAATATATTTTATATATTTTAATTATTTATTTAAATTAATCTCTCAACTAAATTTTTGTGTCTGCCACTGAAAAAAATCAATTCAGATTAAAAACAATAAACTCATAAGTGGAAGAATACAAATTTATAATTTAAAAAGAGATAATGGTGAAAAAATTCTAAATTATTCGTGTTTTAATAAATATATTCTAAATTATAAAAGGTAATTAATATATTCTAAATTAATTATTTAAATTTATTTTTATATTCTATCGGTTTAACTGTTAAATTTAATGAAAATATCACTTTATTATTTTAGTTCGCATAAAAAATTAATATTTTAATATAATTAATAATTATTAAAAAAATAACTGTTAAATTTAATAAAAATATCACATTATTATTCTAGTCCACATAAAAAATTAATATTTTAATATAATTGATAATTATTAAAGAATTCTAAACCTTATGAATTTCCTAAACTTTTTTTTAACAAATATACTCTAAATTAATTTTTCAATGTATTTTAATTTTTAATTTTGATTCAATTCATTTTATAATTTGGAATGACATACCAATAATTTATTTTTAATATTTTTTTATATTAATAAATACTATTTTTTCTATAATTATAGATTATAAGTATTGTGATAACATTAATTCTAATAAGTTAAGAAACATATTCTCTTTACTTGAAATATTAGTTATATTTATTATGTTCATTTTAATTAGGGTAAAAGATAATAATTAATTTAATAAATTCAAAATGACTAAATTCACTTAGATAAAATATAAATTGTTATCATAAATTAAATTGAATTTAACATTAATCAGATTGATTGTTGATTTTTAGTACGATGAATATAATTAATTTTTTAGATAGTGAGAATAGTGATTCTTTATTTACTAGTGATATTATTATTCCAACGCTTACCATCAATAATTATGTGAAAAGTTGTACTGTTAATGAAAAAATAAAAAAATAAGGTTATCAGCTCATAGAATGTGTTATCTAAAATTATAAGTAAATTAAATTAAAATTAAAATTAAACAAATCAAAAAAGTTTATTTAGGGTATATTTATTAAAAATAAATGGAGGATATAATTGTTGGAATCGGTAAAGTTTAGAAATTTTTTAATAATTATTTATTTAAGTTATATTTGTTAAAATAGAAACAGTTAAAGATTTTTTATATATATTATCCCATTTGAAAAATAAAATCATCTTCTTTTTTCCTCTCATTCAACGGTCTACAATAAATAAATACTTTTTGAGAAAATTACTATTTAATTCTAATAATATAAAAAATTTTATTAATTAATTTTTTAATTTTTAAAAATATATTAAAATATTTCTAAAATTTTATAAAAAAAAAGTATATTATTTAATTATTATCTCTATTAGTTTTATACGTTAAATATTTGTTATTTAATTTTTATGATATAAAAAATTTTATTAGCAGTTGATTTTTTAGTTTTAATAATTACATTAAAACGTTTCTCAAGTTAAAACTAAAGAATTGTCAGAGTAGAAATTGGCTTGGATTTCTTTTCTTTGGGTTAATGTGTTATAATGTTGCTTTAACAAAATATCAGTTAAATTGGAATTAAGTTAAAAAGTTCGGATAAATTGAACCAAAATACCTTAATTTCGAGCTAATTTGGACATTGCTTTACAGTTCAAGAGTAAAGGAGAGCATTCTTCCAATTTGAGATTGAGGCTTAGTTATTATTGTAATGCTAAATAGTCTCAGTCCACCAAGAAAGTTTACCTGAAAGTCAATATATGAAGACCAATTGTAGATGGCTAGTTTCACAATACAATAAAAAACATAGGCTTCTCTCATCAATCACAACAGGAAAAAATAAAATAAAATAAAAAGAACAGAAGAACTTATTACAAAGGGGTAACTGTGACTTCTAAAAGCAGTGAATTGAATACAGGAATTTTTGGCATTCAACTGAACGCGTCTGCAGCCTCCAAAGGTGAACAAGTAACTGAACAATAGTTTTCCACGTTTGAAGGGTACAGTCCCACTTGGCAATATCCAGAAATTTTCTTAGGAAACTGGAGTTCGAACTGTTGGAGGGCCAGACTTCATATCCTCCAGTACAAGATCCAAGAGAGCCAGAGTTATGGGACCTTCTTTGCCTTCAGAAGAAATGCAATCAGAATAATCAACCATTTTGATACAAAGAATTCAAGCACACAACAAAATTTATAGAATGTTTTTGACATATACTAATGGGGAAATGCCTATTAAGAAATCTTTCAAGAAAGAGGCAAGGTTAGCATGGTCCATGGAGGCAAAGAGAACTCTGTTTCCCTCTATTCAACAAGGGATCCATTGGCTAATTAATGGGTTGTGGGTTACAGACTCGTCTTATATGAAAGTTTATGAATATTAAATTGAAGAAATACTCATGTTTTCTAGAGCATGTTTTAAGGACACTACCCAAAATCGATAATTTTTTTAAAGTTCTTTTTGCTCTCTCTCTCAAATTCAGCAAACACAAGAAGGCTTAGAAAACCATGAACATTGCAAATTTGCAGACAAATCCATTATGGGCATAAATTGAAGAAAGGTATTACCATTGCCAATGATCTGCTCATCCCACTGCACCACAGGGCGAACAAGAAGTCCACTGCCTATAAGCATCATTTCATCTGCATTCTTTCCTTCCTCTATAGTCAGATTAGCCACCTTTACTCCATGAAGTTTACCCTCCATGACCAGCCCCTCAGCTAGATTCAAAACTCTCTTAGCAGTGCACCCACTTAGAATTTTGTCGAAGCGCGGCATCAGAAGCTCTTTCTCTTTGGTAACAAAAGCCACATTCATGCTAGGTCCTTCAGCAATGAATCCATCATTGTCCAGCCAAATGGCTGCAAATGCACCTTTCTCTTCAGCTTCCATCTTTGAAAGCACATTTGGAAGGTAATTTACACTCTTCACGGTGGCAAACTGAGGGTGTTTTATAGGGATTGAAGAAGTTACCACCTTAATGCCTTTCGAATCAAGTGGTGACTGATCTTGGATAACAATTGCATAAAGGGCTGGCTGATGACAGCCAGAGGAAGATAATTGAAAATCACCAGGTCCTGCTGAGAGCCAGTATCTTAGCAATCCCTTCTGACACTTGGAAGCACTCACTGTTTGTATGAGAATTCTTCTTATACTTTCCCGATCAAAAGGAAGACTAATCTTGGCTTTGGAAGCCGCTCTTAGAATTCGGTCAAGGTGTTGGTCCAATTCATATAGAATACTGTGATTTGGAAGTACGCAAAGATCTGGTTAGCACTTAAGAGATGATTACTTGCTTAGTAAAACAAAAAGAGAAAACACTTGATTGGAATCAGAATGTCTCGCAGCTTGCCATCTGACAAACTGCAAAACAAATTTGCCATTTGAATAGCAGGTCACTATTAGTCTATTTTTCTTAACATCAAACATCCCCTAAAGATTATATTTTTGCAGGAAAAAGAAGTTAGAGACATACAAAGATGGAATCCCACAATTCATAAAAAAAAAAAAAGGAGATTGAAGGAATAAAAGGCATGTAGTCTCGGCTTCCAAACGAGTGGCAGGATTGTACAAAATCTAAACAAAACGAATTTAGGAAAAAAAGGGATAACAGAATCAAACAGTTGAAGCGAAAATTAGAAAAAAAAACTGGACACACATTTATTACACTATAAATTTGAAGAGCTTTTAATGAACGGAACAGTGAATTTGTGTATAGCAAGAACGACTTCGTTTTGCAAGATAACATTGCTTGGTTTGCTATGCACAACTGGACCATTTACTACGTTTATTTGTGAAGCACATCTAAGCAAAGCAATTTAAAACTATAGTTCACTATGATCATGTAGAAGAGTAAATTCTCCAGGTGCATCAAGGATGTTAAAGAACTGCTGATCCAAAAGATTAAATTCAAATATGTAGGACTGAAGTTATGATAGTTCAAACTTATATTTGTTATTCCTTTTGTAAACTAACCCATCCACTATTGCAGCAGTATCAAAGACTCCATGCCCCCTATGCACCATGTGATCATCAATGGGTACGATCATTGCGGCTGGATCTGTTGTTATTCCACCAAAAACGCTAGAGTACATTGCAAGGTATTGCTGCTTCACTTTGTGCTGTTCTCTGTTTTCTCTTAGTCTTTCCATAGCCTTCAAAAAAAGAAGGGGGGAGGGGGGGAATGAAACCATGACACTTTAATTGGAAAACAATACAAATAACCAAATAAAAAAAACTGAACTTCCAGAATAATCAGATGAATCCTTACAAAATCATGCATTATTTCAATTTCTTCTACACTTTATTTGAAGTCTAAAATTTCGCAGTACTTCAATTGAATTTTCATCTTAAGAATTACTCTCTTGTTTGAAATTGAATTCTTTAGTTACAAACAAGAATTGCGATTCTTGATTCCCAGGGGAAACTCTAATTTCACCAAGGGCATAATAGCCTTCAGCAACGTGAAAAAATCAGAGCAAAGAAAATAAAAGAGAAAAAGGACAGACGATGAACCTCTGAACAAGTCAAAATTGGAACATCAAATGCTTGAATAGGAGAAACTGCCACCATAAACCACTATGTTAGTTTTCAATTCACATACTATACGATCAAGTGATATCTAAGCTAAACTAATCATTAATTTAACCAAATCATGGCAAGAAAACACCACCAAAATTTTCTTGACAAGAACTTCTAACAATCATCGGTTCCGCAATCGACCCACGCTGCAAACATTGAAACCAAGTCTCAAAAATGAAAGATTCGGCGATATTAGACACGCAGAATGCAAATGATCAGGGATCCTTGAAGGGATATAAGAACATTGCCAAGTGATTATTGGTAGAAAAGCAGAGGAGGAAGCCATGAAAGCCGAAACTGGGAGAGCTTTGGAATAGCAAACCATAGCCCGAAGGATACTCTAGACTGAGGGGTTGAGGAGACGATTCGTGCAGTGGACTGTTTAGTGTGAATGATCTATAAATATTTTATTTTTATTTTTATTTTTAATAGGTTTTCAATTATTATAATTATTATTATTATCGGAAAGATTTACATTTTAGTTTTGAATATTCTCATTAATGTAAATTTTTATATTTTTAAAAATTTATTAAAATGTTGTTATTTTTTTTGTCAACCAAATAATTATTTTATTATGATTAATTTATTTAATTTTCATAATTTTTATAAATTTAAATATTTAATAAATTATAATTTTAATTTAGATATTCAATATGAAATAATATATATATATATATATTCATTACCATTAGCTTTATATTTTGTTCGGTTAAAAAATAAAAGAATTTGTTACAATTGAAAATATTTAATTTAATTAGTTAGAATTACTTCCTATTTAAATATAAATTTTATTTTATGAAAATTTATATATTTTTAATTAAATTAAATATATAACATATTAAAAAAATACTTTCATAAATTATATTTTTAAAGTTACATATCTATAACACTCTCAGATTTAGTTTGATGGTAAATACATTTAAATAAATTTAAAAAATCTCATATTCTATTTTTTCAATTTTTAATTTTCCGTTAAAAAAATATATATATATATCTATACTCCCTATAAATGTCGGACGGGAAGGAGATAATGAAAAGTTTTTAAAATGGCCATTTTATATTTTTATTTGATCGGTTAGATAAAAAGTATAGATTTTATTATTATTTAAAAATCTTGAATTTGATTGATTAAATATATTTTTATTTAAATTTAAATTAATTAAAGAAATAGATATCTGTTTAAATTTAAATTGATTAGAGAAATAGATTTAAATTTAAATTTAAATGACTAAAAAATATTTAAATATTTAAATTCTATTTAATTAAAATTTTTATTATAATTCAGAACAAAATTTAAATAAACACTTTCACCTAGAAAAATAGTTTTAGTGAATAACATTTGAATTGCGTTGATAATAATAGTATTTAGTGACGATATATTTATTAGTTGCTAATAAATTTTAGCAGTATAATTCTTCGCTAATATTATAAATAATTAACTTAATAAAAAATAAATCTATATTAATAAAGATAATATATGAAAATTTTTTATTTAAATTTTATTAAAAACACAATGTCAAGTAATTTTTATAAATATATTACAAATTATTAATTTAAATTATAATAGTAAGATATAAAATTTTTAACCTTTTCAAATTACAATTTAATTTACATATGTGAAATAAAATTACCTTTAGAATGTAATTTGTATATACTATAAATATATTTAATATGAGGTGAACTAAAATAAATATATTATATAAATTAATTGGAAAATAATTTTTTAACATAAAAAAGATTATATTCTTTTAATTTTAATAACTTTATATAATTTTTAAAAATTTATATTAATAAAATTTAATTTATTTAAACCTAATTTAATAAAACACTTCGTTATTTTTTGATAAAAGAACATTTAAAGTGAAAAATATCCTAAAAATAAAGCTAAAGAGGAGAGATTAGAATAATTCACGAAAAACAAGCGATAAGTGATAAGTAGGGGTGAGCACTATTCGGTTCAAATTGAAAAAATCGATCAAATCGAATTAATTTTAAAATTTGGTTCGATTTTTTATTTAATTCGGTTCGATTTGATTTTTAATTTTAAAAATTTCAGTTATTTCGGTTTGGTTCGATTTTAATCAGAAAAAAATTAAAAAAATCGAACCGAACTGATTAGTTATAATAATATGTTATTTTTAATAATATAGAGAAATTAAATTATATTAAAATTAAAATATTTTAATTAAATTTTAAAAAATTAAAAATAAAGTGTAAAAAATAAAAAATTTATTAAAAATCAAAACCGATCAAACTGAATCGAATCGAACCGAATCAAACCGGTTCGGTTCAATTTGGTTTCTGGCCAAAATGCATTTGGTTTGATTTTCATAAATACGGTTTTCAGAACCGAACTGACCGAATGCTCAGCCCTAGTGATAAGCATGGTTTTTGATTGTTTAAATTAATAAAAATAATATATTATTATAATTTAATAATTCAATTAGACAAAAATAAATAAAATTTAATTTAAAAAATTGTATAAAGTAAATAAATTCTTATGTTATTTAAATTATGAGTGTACAATGTGGTAATATTAGAGATATAAAATTAAATGAATTTACAAAATTCTTTCATGAAATGTAAACATAAACTTTGAAAATATAACTTACAGAGATAAAATTATGAAGGAATTGTAGACTATGGACTTCCAAAAAGATTGATACAAAGTTCAAGGGCTAAAAATTCTCTAAAATGGGTAGTAAAAAGCGATGCCTCCAATTTTAAGAAGGTCTTCTATTTATAGAGAAATTTTTCGTGGTGTGATCTTGTGTTTCTATTAAGAGTTTATGCTCTTTAATTTTTTTTTTTTTAAGCTTTTACTTTTTTTAGATGCTTTTAAGCACTTTATTTTATATTTTTCATTTTAGATATAATAATTTAAAAATAATACTATTAGGAGATGCTTTTGGATAATAATGCTGACGATATTTTAATAATAAAAAACACTTTAATAATGTTGAAGATGCTTTTAAGTTCAAAAACACTGAAAATGCTTTAATAATGCTGATATGTCTCCTCATTTTCAATGCCAAGGTCGACTGCTTCGAAGGATGAACTTGCTTTACAGGAGGAGGCTTTGATGCTGGATACAAGTTGTTGCATAATGGCTAGATATTTATCCAGCGATTTTGTATGAGTTAAGAGAGAGCTTGCATGAGACTTCTGTGTAAAAAATATAGACCTAAAAGTAAGTTGGAGCTAATGATCTTCGAATTGCTTTGAAATTTACTCTATGATTGTTGCTTTTGAATACTTTATGAATCTTATGAATTTAAACTGCATTTCACTTAGAAATTTTGGGCTAAAATAGAATGTTGAATTAAGGATTCTATGTGGTATCCATAATTCCAATAAAGAACCCATCAGACAAAACCTTAATGCAAATAGGGTAGAGTTAATATATTTTTCTTTAACAGTCTAGAATTTCGAGTTCTACTCCAAACCAATTCCATCGTTGAGAAAACCATCGAGGAAACTTAAATGTAGAGTTAATAATAAAAAAGAATAACTAGGTGTGGGATTTGGCTTTATTATGGACAAGAGAGACATTTGCCCTAGCTTGATGATAGTCTTAATAGGTGTAGATAGGGGGTTAATGGATAAGCTATTGATAAATTAGCTTTTAATTTTATGGGTGTTGAAAGGTTCTATGCCCAATTCATCTTAGTGAATAACTTTCAGAATAATGCAAGTGGAATATTAAAGAAATGGAACATTTTTTGGGAAATTTTCAAATTTATAGAATTGATTTTGAGGATATTTTGATAGTAGGTAAGATATTTGGATAAATCTTAAGGTTTATAATGCTATTTGCCAAATAAATTTGTTGCATAAAGATAGTTAGTATCATAAAAACCATCTGACACAGTTAAAATAGTATGGAAAGTTTCTTTTAAAAAATATTATGTATGAGGTCTAGCCCTTTGAGAAAATTTTATGAAACTAATTGCTCTTGTGATAATAAATCATTTGAATAAATATTTTTTTTATTTAGAAAGAGGTTTTAGCTTCGAAACAACAATCTCTTTCTGAAAGTTTTGTAAATAATTTTTAAAACAATAATTTTTTTTAGAGACTCCTAAATAGAGAATCCTTAAAGCTATGATAAAAATAAGAATGATAGAAAAATGAAATTAATTATTTTTGGACTTATCGTTGAAAAAGATTAGAACTTTGGAAAGAAGAAGAATTTTGGCTTTGTAGTTAATTTTGGCTTTTTAATTAAGAAATTTCAAGAATACTTTTAATTGACTATCTTGGAATAGTGTGCTTGTAACGGTCAGCTGCCTGCTTGCGGCTTCCATAGGCAGCTGTTCCGTCCCACATCAATAGATTTGAAAAAAATTAAATTCTATATAATAGTACGAAACTATTAAATAACTTGGATTAATCATTTTGGGTCAAATCAAAAGTGAGTCCAAAAGTTATTTGGGACAGTTTAGACCGGACTGTTTCAGTGTTATAAAGAATAATAAATTATTTTATCGTAAGCTTTAATTGGGTTAAACTCGGACTTTGAGTTTAGCTTAGGTCTTTTGAGTTGTTAATCCAGGGTTTTGTGATTGACTTTTTGATTTTTTCTTTGATGGAGCTTTTACAGCTTACTTTAGTTCTTTGGATTTTCTTGGGGGCTTTCTAGGAATCATGGAGAGGATTTTGTAAAAATTCATAAGTGAAAAAGTTAGGGTTAAATTTATCTCTCCTAATATATTCAATATCAAAATAAAATACATAAAATGGCTAGCTATCTTGCAAAAATCTATCTTGAAAAATATTTTGGACATTTTTTTTTCAAATATCTTTTGTTAATTTGCAATCTATCCTCAAAAAAAATTTCTGATCACAAATCACTTTGAAATTTTCAGATATAAAAAATACTTGAAAGAATTTCTTTTTTAATAGTAGAATAGTTTTTCTGAATACTATTCTAGTATCCAGAAATATATTGTCTAATACATTTTTTTATTATGTTCATTCCATTTTAAAATAGCATTAGAACCAAGCTCATAGGCATATTTTTCTACAATTTTAAAAGCATTCAGATTGGCAAGATGTAAATAAGGGATCTCTCTACTTTGTACTTTAACCTTTTCTTATGTCTCAAACTTCAAATTGTTTCTTTAATCAGTCATGCAAAGATTGAAGAATTTTGCATATATTAGGGTACAAACTAATAAATAATTCAAACAATCTAGGAATCCTTGTAATCAAGTTTGCTTAAGGATTCTATCAGGAAACTTATTGATTTTGCTTGCATCATATTGCTTCGGATATATATGGATCTGCGAAATAAAAGAGAACACCAGGTGGATTGGCTTTGCAGCTTCTCTGATACTGAAGTTAGTGTGGATACTGCATAAATAATAGAATTAACTATTAGGAAAAAATGATACCTGATTAAGCTGTGAGCTCCTTATATGGTGTATTTGATAAGGTTTGAATTTTATTAAAAGTATATAAGATGATAGAATTATATCCAGTATAGGATATAGAATCCTATATGAGATAGAATATGAAATCTATACATATAAAACAATATTTTGATATGAAAATATCCTATTGTGGTTATCTACCTACTTCATTAGGATAATTGTTGGAAATTTGAATAATTCAATTGGTCTGGTTATTGAGACTCAGATTAATATATTTTCAAACCAATCTACATCAGTAATCCCCCCTCTAGTGATTGAATCTTTAGGTTCGATATTGGATGGTATACTTAAATGTTGAAACTCTATTTAGAGTTTAAATCATTTTAAACGATTTTTTATACTAAAAGATTAAGGTAAGATATTGCCTTTAAAGTTTTAAGTGAGATGTTGTCATGTTGGGTGAGCTATCACTTAAAAAATTTTGGACAGGTTATTGCCTATCTCTTACTTCGAATCTTAAGGTGATAATTAATCGTCATAACAATTTTAATAGTCACAAAGTAGACAGATAGAGAGTACTTGAAAGATGATGATGTATCACCTTTATGTCCCTAACGACATATCACCTTTAGAATTTTGACATTGAAACGCCTTTTAAATTCATGACAGGAAATTGCCTTTGGGTTTTTTTAAAATAAATCACCTTGTAAAGTTCCCTGACGAAGAAGTTATTTTCCTTGTGAGATTCCTTGATGAAATTCTTTTACCTTAGTGATTCTCTTTGACAAAGTTGTTGCCTTAAGAGATTCTGGTGATAAAAAGTCTTAGTGGTTCCCTTTGACGAACTTGTCGACTTGCGAGATACTGGCGACGGGTCACTTTGGTGGTTTTCTCTTACGTACGTGTCACCTTGTGAGATTCTGGTGATAAATCGCCTTGGTGGTTCCTATTGACAAACTTGTCACCTTATAGGATTCTGGCAACATATCGCCTTGGTGGTTCAGCAATTTCATGCTTGATTCCATTATTGCTGTAATACCCGGCTAGACTTCGGTATCGGAATTCCTACCGTCCGGTGGAATCTCGGATGTCGGAAACCTCTAGAAGGGTAAAAGTATGTTTTTATGATATGTTTTCATGTTTTTTAATAATTTTAAGAATGTTTTTACATGAGTTTTGTATGAAAAGTCTTTGGAGGAAAACCCAGGTTCGGCCGCCGAAAGTCAAGTTCGGCCGCCGAACATGCATGCGTTTTGGAGGCACGTTAGACCCCCAAAAACATGAGAAAAGGGGAGTCCAGGTTCGGCCGCCGAAACTGAAGTTCGGCCGCCGAACATGGCATGCATGCGGAGGCACATTCGGCCCCCGAACGTGGCCTGGCCAGCCACCTATAAAAGGGGCACTTAGCCGAAATGGGGGAGCTTTCTCCCATTTTCGGCCACAGCTAGCTTCCGACCTCCCTCTCCCCAAATCTTGCGTTCTTTCTTCAAATCTCCTCCATTTTTCTTGAGTTTTAACCTCACATTGCAAGTTTTGAGCATTTTAAACAAGTTTGGAGCTTTGGAAACTCAGGAGCTCTTTTGCTTGGATCTCCGAGTTAGGTCGTCTCTCTCTCGATCTTCAAGAGGTAAGAGCCGATCTTAAGCTCAATGTATGTTTTAAACAAGTTTTATGAAGTTTTATGGGGTAGAAATGCATGTTTAAGTTAGTTGAGCTATGTTAGGTTTTATGTGATTCATGGACAATGTATGTTGTTGATGTGTGTTTGAAGTGTTGTAGTTGGGGTATATGCTAGTTTGAGACCCCTAGGTGTAATGTATGATATATATGCATGTTTTAGAACAAGTTTATGCATGATTTGAGGCTTGGGGAGGCAAGAGGCTCGTTTGAGCCAAGTTTCTGCCCATTTGGGAGAAACCAGGTTCGGCAGCCGAAGGAACTTTCGGCCGCCGAACCCCCTTTGTGGAGGCAGCATTCGGCTGCCGAAGCTTGCCCTCGAAAGAGGACTTTCGGATCTGTCTGGGACTTTCGGCCGCCGAAGGTGCCGCCGAAAGTGCCCTGTCCAGCCTTTCTTTGCATGTTTTGCATGGATGTTTTGAGATGTTTTAGGGGGTTTTTGGGGGATGTTTTTAGAGTCATGTTCTAGTATGTTTGGTCCCTCATTTGAGTCCACCTGTGTAGGTTCGGACCCGAGGAACCGAGGACCCCAGCAGTGAGTCTGCTACCCCAGTGTCTGGTCAGAGCTACCCAGAGGTGAGTGGAATAACTCTTATGCTTTTAAATAAATAAATCAGTTTTAGCATGATTCACGCATCATGAATGCCATGAGATATAATAGGGTGCTTGCATTAGAATTCACGAATATGTTGCATTGCATATTATGTTGATGATGCGGATGAATGTTGAATGATCCTTTAGTCCTCCTATGTTATGATATGATGATGATACGGTACGGAAGACCAGTGAGGCCCATTCTACGCCCCTGGCACTATGTAAGAGAAAAACCAGTGAGGCCCATTCTACGCCCCTGGCACTATGGAATGTTATGTTATGTTATGTATGTAAGAGAAAGACCAGTGAGGCCCATTCTACGCCCCTGGCACTATTGGAATGTGTAGAGGACTATTGGTGACAAATTCATCCTTGATGTGATTAGCTGTGATGTGATGCATTTCATGTTATCATATATTTTAAATGTTTTACTATTCTGCTCACTGGGCTTTGTAGCTCACCCCTCTCCCCTAACCTCAGATGTGCAGGTACAGGGTAGACCAGGAGGTTAGCCAAAGTTTGAAGTACATGTTTATGTAATAGTTAGAATGTGGACATGACAGATTGTATAATGATGTATAGATATGTAATGTAAGAGATTATAGTATGTTATGTAATGAGGTATATTGAGGTTATAGTTGTGCTTGACCCTATGAGTATTGTAATCCCTTGTTGATACATGATCTTAATGTCTATTGATGTTTATGTTTAACCAACTCAACTTATGATGTATCGCCCACTTGGGCAAGGATGAGATCCCACTGAGGGATTAATGTTTAAGTTATGTTATGTTTAGTGCATGCACAGGTTGAGTATGGTGTAGGATGTAAAGGAAAGTTTTAATTTTTATGTATGATTGTTGATCATGTATGGGATTAAGCAGGTTCACAGGTTTCAGGTTAGGCTTGCTACGGGTCCCGGCGGCCTTAAGTCGACCCGGATCCTAGCGCCGGTAGCGGTCCGATTTTCGGGTCGTTACAGAATGGTATCAGAGCCCTAGGTTCATATGGTCGGACCTAGAGTGTCGGGCTCATAGAGGTTATAGAAGGTCAAGCACAATAGGAAAGATCATGTCCACTAGGATAGGATGTGGAGTCCTGTCTTGTATGATGATGTGAAATGCCATGATAATATGCATGTGCATTAATGATATGCTATGATATGTGATGCGGGTTCATGTGTGCCCACATGAACCATATGATGCTAATGTTTGCTTGTGATGTGTACTGTTTTCAGAAAACAGGATGAGGGGAACTCATCGATCAGCAAGATTGACTGGAGTGCCACCTGAGGATGAGGGCATGAGTGCCCGTCCTTCCACATTGCCTAGGGCAATGTCTAGCAGGTCCAACAGGGACAGAGCAGTAAGAGACCTTAGAAGGTCTTTGGATCTGGGTAGAAGCAGATCAGTCAGAGGGACAGTTCAGGGAGGAATGTCAGAGGATATGGGGGATGATATGAACGTAGAGCAGAGAAGGGATGGCAGTTTGGGAGTTAGTATGTCGGAAGAAGGTATGGGAGAGTCCCAAGGAGGCACTCAGGCCTCGGGATTTGTTCAGCCACCCCACTACCCACACTTCCCACAAAATCCCGGGTATTCGATGGGAGGCACATCGGATTACCCTAGCTTCACTCCTTATCCCACACAGATGCCATACCCACCATACTACCCACCATACTCACAGTACCCGATGTATCCACCACCACCCTACTATCCAAATCCAGCAAACCCTACCTCAGAAAATGTTGCACCACCTCCACCACCTACAGAACCAGCAGCCCCAGTTACCCAACCTCCTAGACCTAGCTCAGCCAGTGGGAGCAAGGTCAAGATGACCGACTATATGAAGTTGGGTGCTCCCCAGTATGAAAAAGGGGATGACCCGTTTGTGTATCTGGAGAGGGTTAAGGTGATCACGGATGAGATTGGGGCTGATGATAGTAGAGCCATTCAGATGGCTGGGTTCACACTTAAGTGCAAGAAGGCACGAGAATGGTTCAAGAACTATGTGAACCCGAGGGTGGACAGCATGTCTTGGGAAGAGTTCGCAAACGAGTTTGCGGGATGGGCTTTCCCCGATAGCTCGAGGGAGCTAAAAATGATTGAGTTTGAGCAGTTGAGGCAAACTGATGAGATGGGAATAGAGGAGTTCACAGACAGATTTTTGGAGCTGTTGCCTTTTTCAGGGCAAAGCCTTGACACGGATCAGAAAAAGTCAAGGAGGTATATCATGAAACTCCACTCCAGATATTCCTCCTTGATCCAGTCAGCAGACAGGGAGAGCTTCCATGCCATAGTGGATATGGCCCGGAAAATGGAGGCCAGTGCCGTCGTTCAAGGGACAGTCAAGCAGTCAGTGGCACAACCTTCTGGTTCTAAGACCCCAGGCTCTTCTTCTTTTAGTGCAGCAGCTTCAGGCAGCAAGAGGTGGAGCAGTACCACCAAGAAGTCGAAGAAGAACAAGTTTTGGAACAAGGTCAAGTCCAGTCTGGGACTAGGTAGTGGCTCAAGCTCTGGTGCGGATAATGCAGTTTGTGCAAGGTGTGGTAAGCCACACAGGGGAGTATGTCGGTTTGGGACGACGGCCTGTTACAGATGTGGTCAGGAGGGGCATATGTCTCGAGATTGTCCAAGAGCAGCCCCGATGGCACAGTCCCAGCAGACAGCTTCAGGCAGTGTAGCGCAGCCAGCAGCTCCAGCCATGACGCAGGCCAGTGGCAGAGGCAGAGGGAGAGGGGCAGCCTCTTCTTCAGCGGGTTTCAGGGGTGAAGGTCCATCAGCTCCAGCACGGATCTTCACGATGACTCAACAGGAGGCAGATGCATCTAACACCGTGGTGGCAGGTAATTTGGTCATTGGTTGTTCAGATGTGTACGCCTTGATGGACCCTGGTGCATCTCATTCTTTTGTTACACCGAGAGCCGTCCAGAGGTTAGGGTTGATGATCTCTGAGTTAGAGTGTCCTCTCTGGGTCAGTGGACCCAAGTGTGATCCATCAGTGGCAGAGTCAGTCTGCCAGTGTAGTCCTGTGTTTGTTGAGGGAAGATGCATGTCCGCCGACCTTGTGGTTCTAGACTTGATAGATTTTGACGTCATTCTAGGGATGGACTGGTTATCTACCCATGGTGCTACCTTGGACTGCAGAGACAAGGTAGTCAGGTTCAGAGGTCAGGATGGGTCTGAGGTTGTCTTCAGAGGAGACAAGAGGGGTACACCTAGAGGTCTGATATCAGCTCTTCAGGCTCATAGGTTGCTTAGGAGGGGATGTCAGGGGTATTTGGCTCATGTGAGAGAGCTTAACAGTCAGGTTAGAGAGCCCGCCTCGGTGCCAGTGGTTAGAGAGTTTCTAGACGTCTTCCCAGACGAGCTGCCAGGTTTACCACCTGCTAGGGAGATAGAGTTCGAGTTAGAACTGATGCCTGGAACCCGACCGATCTCTATCCCTCCCTACAGGATGGCGCCAGCAGAATTGAAAGAGTTGAAGGAGCAGTTACAGGAGCTGGTAGACAAGGGCTTCATCCGACCGAGTACCTCACCCTGGGGTGCTCCAGTTTTGTTCGTGAGAAAGAAGGATGGATCCCTTAGACTTTGTATCGACTACAGGCAGTTGAACAAAGTCACTACCAAGAACAAGTACCCTTTGCCAAGGATCGACGATCTATTCGACCAGCTAGCAGGAGCGGGTTGTTTCTCCAAAATAGATCTGAGATCTGGGTACCACAAGTTGAGGATCAGGGAAGAGGATGTGCCAAAGACGGCTTTCAGGACCAGATATGGGCATTTTGAGTTCCTTGTAATGCCGTTCGGGTTAACCAACGCCCCTGCAGCATTTATGGATCTCATGAACAGAGTGTTTAGCCAGTACCTGGATCACTTCGTTATTGTCTTCTTAGATGATATCCTAGTGTATTCCAGGAATGCAGAGGAGCATGCCCATCATCTGCGGTTGGTCTTGCAGACCTTGAGGGAACATGGCTTGTATGCCAAGTTCTCTAAGTGTGAGTTCTGGCTGAGGAGCATTTCATTCTTGGGGCATATAGTGTCAGAGAATGGTATTGAGGTAGACCCCAAGAAGACAGAAACTGTGGCTAACTGGCCTAGACCCACTTCAGTGACGGAGATCAGAAGTTTCTTGGGTTTGGCAGGTTACTACAGGAGGTTCGTTCAAGACTTCTCGAAAATAGCAGCTCCTCTGACCAGACTAACCAGGAAGAATCAGAAGTTTCTGTGGACCGACCAGTGCGAAGAGAGTTTCGAAGAGCTTAAGAAGAGGTTGACTTCAGCACCAGTTTTAGCTCTGCCATCTAGTGATGAGGACTTTACAGTCTTTTGTGATGCGTCCCGTGTGGGACTGGGTTGTGTACTGATGCAGAATGAGAGGGTGATTGCTTATGCTTCTAGGCAGCTGAAGAAGCATGAGTTGAGTTACCCCACACATGACCTGGAGATGGCAGCAGTAATCTTTGCGCTCAAGATGTGGAGGCATTACCTCTATGGGGTAAAATGTGAGATCTTTACCGATCATAAGAGCCTGCAGTACATCTTGAGTCAAAGAGATTTGAACTTGAGACAGAGGAGATGGGTAGAGCTGCTGAGTGACTACGATTGCAAGATTCAGTATCATCCGGGTAAGGCGAATGTCGTGGCAGACGCCCTAAGCCGGAAGTCACTAGGCAGTCTATCCCACATCACGGCAGAGAGGAGACCGGTGGTGAAGGAGTTTTACAAACTCATTGATGAAGGTCTACAATTGGAGTTGTCTGGTACAGGTGCCTTGGTTGCTCAGATGAAAGTGACACCCGTGTTTCTGGAGCAGGTGGCTCAGAAACAGCATGAGGACCCAGAGTTAGTGAAGATTGCCAGGACTGTTCAGTCAGGCAAGGATAGTGAGTTCAGATTTGACAGTAAGGGGATCCTCCGCTATGGGAGTTGACTATGTGTACCAGATGACATAAGGCTAAAAGGAGACATTATGAGAGAGGCTCATAATGCAAGATACAGCATTCACCCCGGAGCCACCAAGATGTACCAAGATCTGAAGAAAGTCTATTGGTGGCCAGCGATGAAGAAAGAAGTGGCAGAGTTTGTGTCCGCCTGCGAAGTATGTCAGAGGGTGAAGCTGGAACATCAGAAGCCGGCTGGAATGCTTAACCCGCTACCTATTCCAGAGTGGAAATGGGAGAATATAGCTATGGACTTCGTAGTGGGGTTACCGGCAGCGTCCAACAGATTGGACTCCATATGGGTGATTGTGGACAGACTCACCAAATCTGCTCACTTCATCCCTGTCAGGAGTGGCTACTCTGTGGACAAGTTGGCGCAGGTATATGTGAATGAAATCGTCAGACTGCATGGGGTTCCTGTTTCTATAGTGTCAGATAGAGGGCCCCAGTTCACCTCCAGGTTTTGGCGGAGTCTGCAGGATGCCATAGGTACTAGGTTGGATTTCAGTACTGCCTTCCACCCTCAGACTGACGGACAGTCAGAAAGGACCATCCAGACTATCGAGGATATGCTTAGGATGTGTGTGCTGGACTTTGGCGGTTCTTGGAGGCAACATCTACCTTTGGTGGAGTTTGCCTACAATAACAGCCATCATGCTAGCATCGGGATGGCTCCATATGAAGCTTTATATGGGAGGAAGTGCAGGTCACCTGTTTGCTGGGAGGAAGTTGGAGAAAAGGCCTTGGCAGGGCCTGAGCTAGTAGAGATCACCAGCAGGGTAGTATCCATAATCAGAGAGAGAATCAAAACTGCTGCAAGCAGACAGAAGAGTTATGCAGACATCCGCAGAAGACAGGTAGAGTTTCAGGAGGGGGATCTGGTATTGCTCAAGGTGTCTCCAATGAAAGGAGTGGTTCGCTTTGGGAAGAAAGGTAAACTAGCCCCACGATACATCAGACCCTTCGAAATCTTGCAGAAGATTGGGAATGTGTCGTACAAGCTAGATTTGCCTGCTTCAATGGCAAGAATCCATCCGGTTTTCCATGTTTCAATGTTGAGGAAATTTGTGTCAGATCCGGGCAAGGTTCTTAGTGAGCCTGATGTGGAGATCCAAGAGGATCTCACCTATGTTGAGCAGCCAGTACGGATCATAGACACTCAGATCAGAAAGCCAAGAAACAAGGAAATCCCGATGGTGAAAGTCCTATGGAATCACCACAATATGGAAGAGTGCACCTGGGAGACACGGGAGTCCATGCTCCAGCAATATCCCCATCTCTTTTAGAGGTTAGTATCCTTGTGTGCTATGTGTTATGTATGTATGTTATGTTGTTTTGCTATGCATGTACTAGTTGAGGAACATTCGGGGACGAATGTTCTTAAGGGGGAGAGAATGTAATACCCGGCTAGACTCCGGTATCGGAATTCCTACCGTCCGGTGGAATTTCGGATGTCGGAAACCTCTAGAAGGGTAAAAGTATGTTTTTATGATATGTTTTCATGTTTTTTAATAATTTTAAGAATGTTTTTACATGAGTTTTGTATGAAAAGTCTTTGGAGGAAAACCCAGGTTCGGCCGCCGAAAGTCAAGTTCGGCCGCCGAACATGCATGCGTTTTGGAGGCACGTTAGACCCCCGAAAACATGAGAAAAGGGGAGTCCAGGTTCGGCCGCCGAAACTGAAGTTCGGCCGCCGAACATGGCATGCATGCGGAGGCACATTCGGCCCCCGAACGTGGCCTGGCCAGCCACCTATAAAAGGGGCACTTAGCCGAAATGGGGGAGCTTTCTCCCATTTTCGGCCACAGCTAGCTTCCGACCTCCCTCTCCCCAAATCTTGCGTTCTTTCTTCAAATCTCCTCCATTTTTCTTGAGTTTTAACCTCACATTGCAAGTTTTGAGCATTTTAAACAAGTTTGGAGCTTTGGAAACTCAGGAGCTCTTTTGCTTGGATCTCCGAGTTAGGTCGTCTCTCTCTCGATCTTCAAGAGGTAAGAGCTGATCTTAAGCTCAATGTATGTTTTAAACAAGTTTTATGAAGTTTTATGGGGTAGAAATGCATGTTTAAGTTAGTTGAGCTATGTTAGGTTTTATGTGATTCATGGACAATGTATGTTGTTGATGTGTGTTTGAAGTGTTGTAGTTGGGGTATATGCTAGTTTGAGACCCCTAGGTGTAATGTATGATATATATGCATGTTTTAGAACAAGTTTATGCATGATTTGAGGCTTGGGGAGGCAAGAGGCTCGTTTGAGCCAAGTTTCTGCCCATTTGGGAGAAACCAGGTTCGGCAGCCGAAGGAACTTTCGGCCGCCGAACCCCCTTTGTGGAGGCAGCATTCGGCTGCCGAAGCTTGCCCTCGAAAGAGGACTTTCGGATCTGTCTGGGACTTTCGGCCGCCGAAGGTGCCGCCGAAAGTGCCTGACTTTCGGATCTGTCTAGGAATTTCGGCCGCCGAAGGTGCCGCCGAAAGTGCCCTGTCCAGCCTTTCTTTGCATGTTTTGCATGGATGTTTTGAGATGTTTTAGGGGGTTTTTGGGGGATGTTTTTAGAGTCATGTTCTAGTATGTTTGGTCCCTCATTTGAGTCCACCTGTGTAGGTTCGGACCCGAGGAACCGAGGACCCCAGCAGTGAGTCTGCTGCCCCAGTGTCTGGTCAGAGCTACCCAGAGGTGAGTGGAATAACTCTTATGCTTTTAAATAAATAAATCAGTTTTAGCATGATTCACGCATCATGAATGCCATGAGATATAATAGGGTGCTTGCATTAGAATTCACGAATATGTTGCATTGCATATTATGTTGATGATGCGGATGAATGTTGAATGATCCTTTAGTCCTCCTATGTTATGATATGATGATGATACGGTACGGAAGACCAGTGAGGCCCATTCTACGCCCCTGGCACTATGTAAGAGAAAGACTAGTGAGGCCCATTCTACGCCCCTGGCACTATGGAATGTTATGTTATGTTATGTATGTAAGAGAAAGACCAGTGAGGCCCATTCTACGCCCCTGACACTATTGGAATGTGTAGAGGACTATTGGTGACAAATTCATCCTTGATGTGATTAGCTGTGATGTGATGCATTTCATGTTATCATATATTTTAAATGTTTTACTATTCTGCTCACTGGGCTTTGTAGCTCACCCCTCTCCCCTAACCTCAGATGTGCAGGTACAGGGTAGACCAGGAGGTTAGCCAAAGTTTGAAGTACATGTTTATGTAATAGTTAGAATGTGGACATGACAGATTGTATAATGATGTATAGATATGTAATGTAAGAGATTATAGTATGTTATGTAATGAGGTATATTGAGGTTATAGTTGTGCTTGACCCTATGAGTATTGTAATCCCTTGTTGATACATGATCTTAATGTCTATTGATGTTTATGTTTAACCAACTCAACTTATGATGTATCGCCCACTTGGGCAAGGATGAGATCCCACTGAGGGATTAATGTTTAAGTTATGTTATGTTTAGTGCATGCACAGGTTGAGTATGGTGTAGGATGTAAAGGAAAGTTTTAATTTTTATGTATGATTGTTGATCATGTATGGGATTAAGCAGGTTCACAGGTTTCAGGTTAGGCTTGCTACGGGTCCTGGCGGCCTTAAGTCGACCCGGATCCTAGCGCCGGTAGCGGTCCGATTTTCGGGTCGTTAGAATTGCTTTGTTATTATGATCAATGTGGCCATTTGATTCTTGATTGCAAGGTAATATATTGTTAGTTTGAATAATTTTGAGTCCGTAATTGCTTGGATTGTTCAAACACAGGAACACTTGGTGTAAAAACTAAGGAAGTTGCATGATCTAGCGTTATCACCATACGTTTGGGTAGCTAGGATTAGATCTCTCTATTTCTTAATGCAATTGACAGTTGTTTTGATGCCTAACGTCCAGGGACGTTCCTTGGCAACTTGTTGATTAGTAATTAATTAGAGGACGTTCCCTAATTGGTTTATGATTAAGGAGAGACATGGTGGTGAGAAGCGTTTTCCATCTCCATAACTAATCTAATGAATCAATCAAAAGAATATAAGTTTCAATAATCAATCCCAACAACTGAAGTGGATCCAATTCTTCAACTAGAGCTTTCTCATAATTGATTTCTCTTTATTTTTACTATTCGCTTATTTTATTGCTTTCTTTATTAGTTCAATTAAATCAATTTCAAAACCCCTCCCCTATTTACTTTTATTGCAATTTATTTTTATTTGCTTTCAGTTTCTTGCTTTCAGTTAATTCTCTTGGTCTTAATAAGGAAGATAGGTAAGTTTTCAATTCCCTGTGGATTCGATCCTTTCACCACTATCTACAGTTGTAAGATTGTTGATAACCAAAAAGGTTATTTTTGACTGGTTTCGACAACCGCGAGTCAAAAATTGGCGCCGTTGCCGAGAAATTGATTTAACTTGTTTATTTTTCTTTCATGACCAGATCTGGACACAAGGAGACTCTACCTTACGATCTAGAAATTGAGTGCACAATCAGGAGATTAGGGAAGCAAGCAACTCGGCTTTAGGAGACAACTGAAGCCGAATCTGTGCAGGAAGCACACCAAATCGCAGATCCACTTTCTAAAACCCCTGAATCGCAGCATCAAGCCACAGAGATGGCTGAAAACGTGGCACCACCTGCTGCCCATGCTGGACATGCTGTCCATGATGAAATAATACAAGAAAATCCAACCATGAGGGCACCAATGCCAAGAGAAAGAACCATGAGAGAATTGGCAGCCCCTATTGGTGATCAAGCACCTCTTTGCATCACTTATCCATCTCTAACAGTTCCCTTTGAACTGAAAACAGGTTTGATTCATCTACTCCCTAAATTTAGAGGTTTAGAGAATGAAAATCCACACAAGCACTTAAAAGAATTTAACATTGTCTGTTCATCCATGAGGCCGCAAGGCATAACTGAAGAATATGTTAAATTGAGAGCTTTTCCTTTTTCACTTGATGATTATGCTAAAGATTGGTTATTTTATTTACCACCTGGATCTATCACTTCTTGGGATGATATGGTAATAGTTTTTCTAAACAAATACTTCCCAACTTCTAAAGCCATTGGCATAAGAAGAGAGATCAGTAGCATTAGACAGAAACAATTTGAGGATTTATATGACTATTGGGAAAGGTTCAAAAGATTGTGTACAGGTTGTCCTCAACATGATATCTCAGACAAGTCACTCATAGAATTCTTCTATGGAGGTTTGCTACCATCTAAAAGGAGATTCATTGATGTGGCATGTGGAGGTTTCATTGCAGATAAGACACCTAGGGAGATGAGAGAGTTGATCTTAATACTTGCAACCTCATCTAGGCAATATGAAGAAGAAAAGCAACTATAGAGAGGAGCCAATAAGGTAAGTACATCCACTATTTCCTCTCAGCTTTCTGAACTGACCTCTGTTATGAAAAATTTTGTCTTAGGTCAAACTCAACAGGCTCAGCCACCCCAGCGACCTCGGCCATGTGGGATTTGTGCATATGTAGGACACCTAACTGATCAATATCCTACTCTTCAAGAAGATATCCAGCAAGTGAATGCCATTGGATGTAACGCCCCGGAAATCCGGACCGCTACCGGCGCTAGGATTCAGGTCGGCTTAAGGCCGCCGGAACCCGTAGCAAGCCTACATACATCCTGTTCACCTGTTTAATCCCATACATGATCATCAAACATACATAAGAATTAAAAACTTTTCTTTTTCTTCATTCACCAAACTCAACCTGTGCATGCACTATATTCATCATATACATAAACATTAATCCCTCTGTGGGATTTCAACAAAGCCTCAAGGGCTATACATCATATGGTGAGTTGGTTTACATCAATATCAAAACACAAGATCATGTACATACCAAGGGATTAACATATACTATGGTCAAGCACAACTCTATCCTCAATAACATAATTACATTACATTCTTATCATTTGTCATGTCCACATACTCTAGCTATTACATACATATGACTTTTCTCTTCTTTTCTTCTCTATCACTCCCGTACCTGCAAACCTGGGGGTTAGGGGAGAGGGGTGAGCTAAAAGCCCAGTGAGCAGAAACTAAAAACATTATATTAAAGTTCATGCTTTCATGAAATGCATCATATCACAGACAATCCACATCAAGGGTGAACCTGTCACCAATTAGTCCCAACATAGTCTCGTGCCAGGCCGTAGCATGGGGTCCTGGTCTTCCTGTCATAACATACATAAAGTCTCGTGCCAGGCCGTAGCATGGGGTCCTGGTCTTCCTGTCATATCATATATAAAGCCTCGTGCCAGGCCGTAGCATGGGGTCCTGGTCTTCCTGTCATATCATATATAAAGCCTCGTGCCAGGCCGTAGCATGGGGTCCTGGTCTTCCTGTCATATCATATATAAAGTCTCGTGCCAGGCCGTAGCATATCATTAATGCACATGCAAAAACTTATTTAAAATCATAGTGCCCATATCTGGTCCTGAAGGCCGTCTTTGGCACGTCCTCCTCTCTGATTCTCAACTGATGGTACCCGGATCTCAGATCTATTTTGGAGAAACAACCCGCTCCTGCTAGCTGGTCGAATAGATCGTCGATCCTTGGCAATGGGTACTTATTCTTGATGGTGACTTTGTTCAACTGCCTGTAGTCGATACAAAGCCTGAGGGATCCATCCTTTTTCTTCACGAAGAGTACTGGAGCACCCCAAGGTGAGGTACTCGGTCGGATGAAACCCTTGTCCACCAGTTCTTGCAACTGTTCCTTCAACTCTTTCATAGGTGAACAGGATGTATGTAGGCTTGCTACGGGTTCCGGCGGCCTTAAGCCGACCTGAATCCTAGCGCCGGTAGCGGTCCGGATTTCCGGGGCGTTACATTGGAGGATACAACAGTCAGGTAAGACATGATTCATATTCTAACACCTACAATCCAGGTTGGAGAGACCACCCCAATTTCAGTTATAGAAGGGCTAACAACAACCAGAACTATCAGAGTTATCAAAGAAATCAAGCCCAACCAGCACCTCCAAGTTTCAACCAGCACCTTGAGAAGATGATAGAGACATTGGCAAACTCTGTACAAACTCTCCAACAATAGGTGGGACAGATGGCAATATCTATGAGCAAGTCTGAATCCTAAGGTAAGCTGCCTTCCCAAACTGAAACTAATCCTAGATAGAATATCAGTGCTATCATATTAAGAAGTGGAAAAGAGCTTCAAGATGCCAAATCTGATTAAGAAAGACCAAGGGCGCAAGAGCAAGTTGTTTTAGAAGACCAACCGACGCACCACCTTTCCAAGCCGAATGAGCAAGCCAAATAGGTTCATCAGCCAAATATAAATCAGCAAGTAAGTTTCCAAATTTCACCTCCTTTTCCAAAAAGATTTGAAAGAACACAAAAAGAAAAAAAAGAAAAAGAGATCCTTGAGACCTTTAGGAAAGTGGAAATCAACATACCTATGCTAGATGCTGTGAAACAGATTCCCAGGTACACAAAATTTCTGAAAAAACTGTATGCTAACAGAAGGAAGCTTACTGAGAGAGAAAAAGTAAGTGTAGGTGAGGTTGTTACTGCTGTGATAAAAAGAGAACTCCCAACCAAATGCAAAGATAAATGAATGTTTGCTATTTCTTGCAAAATTAGCAATGTTGGAATAAAGAAAGCTATGTGTGATTTAGGTGCATCCATTAATGTTATGCCTCTTTCCATCTATAATTCTTTGAATGCAGGTGCACTGAAAGATACGAGAGTAGTAATTCAGTTGGCTGACCGATCTGTGGTGTATCCAAAAGGAGTTCTAGAAGATGTTCTAGTGCAAGTAGATGAACTTGTCTTTCCAGCAGACTTTTATGTGATTGATACAAAAGAAGACAATTGTAACACTTTTTCAGACATCCTTCTTGGACGACCTTTCTTAAGTACAGCCAGGACTAAGATAGATGTGCATGATGGCACTCTCACTATGGAATTTGAAGGGGAAGTGATTAAGTTTAATGTTTATGATGCAATGAAATATCCCCATAATATGTCCCCTGTTTATGGTCTTGATATTATTGATTGCTTGAGTCAGGAAATTTTTTATATGAATCAAGATGATATACTAAAAAGTGACCTTTGCAGGAAAGAGAGCCAGAAAGAGCTAGGACTGAAAGAAACAGTCTGCAGCATCCAGCAGATGAGCTGCAGACAAGCGCAGAAAGGGAAGGGACCAATTACACCTCTTCAGATCAATTCGCAGAAGAGCCTTATGCAGACAGAGGGCACTCCAACTGAACCACCTTAGCTTGAACCGTAGGACAGTCCTGCAATACACCCCTTTCAGACAGGTCTTGCGCAGAAGGAAGAGGCTGAATCCAATTTAGCCATATAGCCAACACAAACAGCCCATGCGCATAAGGAATAAAAAGATTTCCAATTGCCCAAAGCAAAGGAGCATGAGGAACACTTTCTACCCAAGCCACCAGATAAGGCAAAATCTTGTCTGCCTAAACAGAAGCTCTCCATGTGGCAACCTCCTGAATGTGTAGAAAGCGACTTCCCCTTTGATAGGCCCAAGCACACAAAAGACAAAATCAAGAAGACTGCAAAACATGATGTTTGGGAGGAACCATGCCTAAAACCATACTATGAAGGATTCACAGTGCAAGTGGTGGAAGAAATTCCACTACATCATCCCTCTCAGTCTGTCTAGGCGATCGCACCATGCAACACCACACCAGGGGAGTACTCAGTTTCTTTTGTATTTTAATATTTCTTATACATTGAGGACAATGCATGATTTAGGTGTGGGGGTGCATATTTCTGAATTTTTATTTTTGCTTTCATTTTCAGTTTGAATTTTTTTTTTCATTTTTTGTGTGATTTTTTTTCATTTTTGATTTCAATAACACACATGAACCACAGTCTTCTTTTTGATTTGCTTCACTCAAACTCTTAGACTATGTTGAATGAGCTTTCTTCCCATGACACCATTGATATGATGACTCTTTAAACTTAAGTTGAATCAATTGCAGTGAGTTGTATTCATGTTTGGGAATTGCCTTCTGAATTGAATCTTTGAGCTTGCCATGGTGAAAAATATATATTAGTCATTAGAGAGAATGAACTGAAAGATGTGTGAATGAACTTAATATGACTTGTTTTAGCAATTGGTGTTGATTTGCCCAATTCTTTGAGAAAGGAAATTCGGCAAAGGCTTAGACTTCATGAGCACAAACTGAAAACTGTTCCAATGGTTGAAAGACTATGAATAGAGCTAGTAGCCACTTGGACAGGTGACCAATTGAAAATATATACTTTCACATCAATAAGTTTGTGACTTTTTCAAGCAAGATTAATGTGCAAAAGACTGAATAAGTACTTCAAGGTAAGGGCAAATCACTCTGAAAGCTAGAAAGAGTCTTAATTGAACAAATAATAGGTGCATGTGTAATCTCTCTCTTGAGTAAAACAAATACTAGACATGGTAGGTAAAGGGAGACAAGGAAAGAAGGTGAGTAACCTTGATGCATACATTCTTCACTGCAATGATTCAAAATAGGTATCTAGAGTAAGAGCTTAAGTGGAAATAAGGATCAAGAAGCAAAGAGAGCTTGTTTGACTATGTTTATTTGCTTGAGGATAAGCAAAAGGCTAGGTGTGGGGGTATTTGATAGAGCATATTTTAGACCAATTTATCACGATGTTATTGATGTTAATTTACATTATTTCTGCCTAAATTTGTGATTTTAATCTTATTCTGCAGAAAATGGTGTAAAGAGACAATTTGGTGAAAAAGCCCCTAAAACTGCCTTAAATGGAGCAAAAGAGAACAAGCATGCCAAGTGCAACCTGAAAGGTGTTAGTGTAATTGCCCTAGGCCATTATCTTAGATCTTTTTGTATGTCGTTTGATTATTAATAAAAGAGGTTTTTATCATTATTATTTGTTTACATATTACATAATAATGATTATTATCCCTGGTTACTTATTATTATGTTGATAATAATAAAATATAATTAGTATGATTATTGATTGATAATCATGAGATGATTATGTATATGTTAATATAATTCAATAATCATAGATACTTGTTAGAGAATAAAATATTGGATGGACCCGCATTGAGATCACTACATGGGTTATTGTCATAAGTGAATCTCAAAGTAGTTATATCTTAATCCTTTGACTTGAGATTGTCATAGTTTCCAACATAAGAACTATTATGTTTTGACATAACCAAACATTGTCTTTAATCGGACAATCATAAAGGTTATGATTGAGCATAATAAAAATTATGTAGAGGATATTGAACAATCAAGATAGGATTTGTCCCTCTCTCTGAGAGAGATATCTTCTAGGTCTCTCGATAAGTGAGACTGAGAAATGTATGGCCGTGCTCAAATGAATTGATAGTGTGATCAATATTATTTGAATTTATCAGTCTACTTAGAGATCGAGAAATCATAAGTTTGAACATTATAAGTTTGACATTGACCATGACTTATGTTCAAACTAGATATCGTGTGACAAAGGGATTAATACATATTCTATTTATTAGACTTTATCGGACTATTGATCCTCATATTAGTTGGGTAGTCATAATGTCTTGCTAGAGGCCACTTATGACTTATGTGCCTTGTGGGACTGGGCCTATTGCCAATTAATGTGAGCCTATTGGGTCACACACAAAAGAACGTTGTTGATGTACTATGACATATTAATGGGCTAAAAACCCATTAATATAATTAATAATAATAAAGTGTTATGATTATTAATCATTAATATAATTAATAATAATAAAGTGTTATTATTATTAATTATTTATTATTATGAGATAATAATATTTAAAAGATCTGCAGTTTATCTGTAACTGTTACAGATAAAGGAATCTATCACATAAGATATTTGAGTATCTGTGAGATTGTGATAATGAGTTATGAACACAACTCCTTTTAGGAAAAGGAGCTGTGGGAAAAATAAGACTGAAACATATAAATACTCCTTCTATGAATTGTGGAAGGATGATGTTAATTTTTGAGAAAACTCAGTCTAAAAAGCTGCAGATTGTGGAGCACACAATCTATCTATCTTTGAGAGAGCTAACACTCTAAAAGGATAGAAGATGTTCGTGTGGATACCATAGAGGGTGTTCATTTGAAAAAGCAGCACCATCAGTCCGCCATTGTATCTTTTGGACGAAATTAACAAGTTAGTCTCATATCCTTCTTATGAAATAAACGAAGCACTCGGATTCTGGGAAAGAAAATCCGAGATTTTATTTTTTCCGCTGCGCAATTTGGGTTGCAATAATCCAATTTGGGTTGTAATAATCTCGAGATTTTCTAACAGTGGTATCAGAGTCAACCTGTGCTTTTCGTTTAAATTAATTATGCCATGATTGATGTGATATATGCAATATATGATTTGAGAATGGCATGATAATTATGGAATATTTTGTGAATAAATGATCAAATCATTTAGGTAATTTTTGTTAAAAAAATTTTTTTGATCTTCTTGAAAATTTTGGATCTAGAATCAAAATTGTTTTGATTCGTTGTTTTAAGTTTTAATTATTAATTAAAACAACAACAATAAAAAAAAGGGGAATTTGAAATTTGGAATTTGCAACTAGATTCACGATGAACCGTCATCGTGAACCCAGAAATTGGCGAGGCTGATAGGCGGACATGGAGGGTGTGTGACGCTCCTTCCATCATCACGACCACCTGCGGCAGGCAGAGCAGAGAGTGTCTCTATTGCCGCCGGCGAAGAGTGACTGGTCCTTCGGCCGTCAAGAGCCTAGCCAGCATTGCTGCCTAGAATGCAGCGACTGAGAAGGCTGAGAAAGTCTCGGTTCGAGGTCCCCTCCCGAGTCGACGGCCACCGTCGGGGCTCTTTGCTGCCTCGCGCACTTGCTGCGCGGTAGATCGCGCTCCCGTGGGTCGCACGCCGGTGGGTCGCGCACTAGCTTGGTGCGCTTCGCGCTCCGGTGGGCCGCGTGCTGGTGTGTGTCGTGCGCTGGTGGGTCGCGCGTTGGTGGGTCGCTGCTGGATTACTGGGCGGCGGCTAGGGCTTCTTCCTGAAGAAAAAGATGCCCTAAATTACAATTTTGCCCCTAGAAATGAAATAAAAAAATAAAAAAAATAATAATAAGAAAATAAATTTTAAAATTATTTTCTTTTAGTCTTTAAATCAGATTTAAATGACTATATTTTATTATTTTTTTTAGTCTTTAAATGAGATTTAAATGACTATATTTTATTATTTTGTCATATATTAGTATGAGATACTATGTATGATAGCCTATATATATGTGTGTGCATATAGGATGCTATAATATATATATATATGCAAGACAAAATAATTAAAATTAAAAATTGAACCCTCACTCTAAAATTTTAAGTTTTAATGCCACCCACATATTAAATACCTATCAAGACTAAGATCACCAAAATGCAGGTTTTGCCAAAAAAAAGTGCTTAGGTTATCTTAGTAAGATAGGATGAGTAATAGTTACTCATTTATTTAATTTTGGTTGGGCTTAATTAGGCTATCAAAACGGTTTTGGGCCTAAGGCATTAGATGGGGTATAACATGCATTTGACATATGATGTCAACACCTCATAATCTAAGAGTTACATTAGATGTAATTGGTAAGGAGTTACCTACCTAAATAACTTAATTCTAAGCGTCATGGCAAAGCTGACTTAGAATTAGGTGAAATATGGATCTTAGCCCACTAAAATATTATTATTTTTGAGAGTTATATTTTAGTGGAAGATTATTATCACCTCAATATTAATTTATTAAATTAATTATATTTGCATATTTTGTAGATAATTATGGCTGCTAATAATAATTCCACATTATCACTGCGATCCATCCTTGAGAAGGATAAACTGAAAGAAAATAGAATTAATTTTGTTGACTGGTTTAGAAACTTGAGAATTGTTCTCAAGCAAGAGAAAAAGTCCTACGTGCTTGATGAAGCTATCCCATAACCACCTCCTGCTGATGCTACTAATGCTGTTAAGAACAAGCATAAGAAGTATATGGATGATTCTAATGACATTGGATGTCTTATGTTGGCAACTATATGCCCAAAACTTCAGAAGGATCTGGAGCACCTTGAGGCCTATGAGATGAGTGTCCATCTCAAACAGGCTTTCCAACAGCAAGCTAGGTAGGATAGGTATGAAACCATCATTGCATTGCATGATTGCAAAATGGCTGAAGGTGAATTAGTTAGTGCTCATGTTTTAAAGATGAAAGGCTACATTGATCACCTTGCTAGGCTTGGCTATCCTCTGAGTTTAGAACTCTCTATGGATCTGATCCTACATTCTTTACCCAGCAGTTTTTCTTAGTTTGTCATGAACTATAACATGAACAATATGGAGAAATCCATTCCTGAGCTGCATGGGATGCTAAAGACAACTGAGGTAAATGTCAAGAAAAGGCCTACCCAAATTTTGAATGTCAATAAGGGTAAGCCCATGAAAAATAAGGGGAAGCCCAAGTCTAAAGGTGATAATGGGCCTAAGGGACGAGGCAAGCCTAAATGGCAATCCAAGGCAAAAGTTCCTAAGGAAGGAATCTGCTTCCATTGCAAGGAACTAGGGCATTAGAAGAGAAATTGCAAACTCTATTTGGATGAGTGCAAGAAGAAGAAGAGTAGTGAGACTACGACTTCAGGTATTTATGTTATAGATATTAATTTATCTATTTCTACTTCTTGGGTATTAGATACCGGATGTGGTTCTCACATTTGTACAAATGTGAAGGGTCTCAAAAGGAGTAGAAAACTGAAAAAGGGCAATGTGGACCTACGTGTAGGCAATAGAGCAAGAGTTGCTGCATTAGCTGTAGGGACTTATGAACTTGTGTTGCCCAATGGGCTTTTGTTAGTTTTGAATAATTGCTTTTATGTTCCTAATTTGAGTAGGAATATTATTTCAGTTTCTGTTTTGGACGATGAAGGTTTTTTATTTCTTATTAAGAATAAGAAATGCTCCATCAATAAAGATGGTTTGCTCTATTGTATTGCAAATTTATATGATGGCCTTTATGTCCTTAATCTAGATGATTCTAGAGACAACAATATCTATAACATAACTTCTAAGAAAACTAAGCCGAATGAGTTAAACCCAACATATAGCCATATAAATGAGAATCGCATATCTAAGTTCCATAAAGATGGTTTATTAGATTCATTTGATTTTGAATCATTTGAAAATTGTGAATCTTGTTTGCTTGGTAAGATGACAAAGGACCCTTTTACTGGACAAGGTCAAAGGGCTTCAGACTTATTAAGCTTAATACATATATATGTATGTGGCCCACTAAGCAATAGTGCTAGGGGAGGTTATCAGTACTTCATTACATTCACTGATGATTTCAGTAGGTATGGCTATGTCTACCTAATGAAACATAAGCATGAATCTTTTGAAATGTTTAGAACTTTTCAAAATGAAGTACAAAATCAACTTGGTAGAACCATTAAAATGCTTCGATTTGATCGAGGTGGTGAATATTTGAGCTAAGAGTTTGATGAACATCTTAGAAATTGTGGAATTGTTTCACAATTGACTCCTCCAGGAACTCCACAATGGAATGGTATTTCTGAAAGGAGAAATCGAACTTTATTAGATATGGTTTCGATTTATGATGAGTCAAACAAATCTCCCTTTATTATTTTGGGGTTATGCCTTGGAAACAGCTGCATTTATTCTAAACCGAGTACCATCGAAACCGGTTGAAAAGACACCATATGAGTTATGGACTGGCAAAATGCCTAGTTTGTCTTTCCTTAAGATTTGGGGTTGTGAGGCTTATGTGAAACGCCCAATTTCAGATAAGCTAGCTCCAAAGTCTATCAAGTGCAATTTTGTAGGGTATCCTAAGGAAACCAAAGGATACTATTTCTATATTCCCTCAGAGAACAAAGTGTTTGTTGCTCGAAATGGTGCCTTTTTAGAAAAGGAATTTATCTCTCAGAGATTCAGTGGGAGTACAGTGCGACTTGAGGAACCTCAAGTACTACAAGAGAGCATTGAACCGCAGATAGAACCACTTTTAGAACCACAAACAGTTATGGAAACTGAAAGGGTGACACAAGTCCCACACAGATCTGATAGGACACGTCATCAGCCTGAGAGATATGGATTTCTCTTGACTGATAGTCGTGAACTTTTGCTCATTGATCAAGATGAGCCTAATACTTATCAAGAGCTGTGTCAGGTCCAGATTCTGAGAAATGGCTTTCTGCCATGAAATCTGAAATGCAATCCATGTATGACAATCGAGTTTGGTCATTAATTGATCCCCTTGAGGGTGTTAAGACCATTGGTTGCAAATGGGTTTTCAAGAAGAAAACTGACATGGATGGAAATGTGCATACCTATAAAGCAAGGGTTGTTGCAAAAGGTTTCAAGCAAACTCATGGTATAGACTATGATAAGACCTTTTCGCCAGTTGCAATGCTTAAGTCGGTTAGAATTCTCATTGCCATTGCTGCGTATTATGATTACGAGATATGGCAAATGGATGTCAAAACAGCTTTCCTTAATGGAAACTTGCTCGAGGATGTGTACATGACACAACCTGAGGGTTTTGTAATCCCTGAGAATTCTGAAAAGATTTGTAAGCTTCAGAGATCCATTTATGAATTAAAGCAAGCTTCTCGGAGTTGAAATCTTCGTTTTGATGAGACAGTCAGAGACTTTGGATTCATCAAGAATGAAGATGAACCTTGTGTTTACAAGATGGTTAGTGGGAGTGCAGTTGTGTTTCTAGTCCTATATGTGGATGACATATTACTCATTGGAAATGATATCCCTACCTTGCAAAAGGTTAAGACTTGGTTAGGAAATTCTTTTTCAATGAAGGACTTAGGTGAGGCTGCTTATATCCTTGGTGTTAAGATCTATAGGGATAGATCCGAGAGAATAATCGGTCTGAGTCAAAGTACTTATATTGACAAGGTGCTGAAAAGGTTCAGCACGCAAGATTCCAAAAGAGGATTCTTGCCCATGTCTCATGGTATTCATCTAAGCAAAAATCAATGTTCTATGACATCTGATGAGCGAGAACGAATGAATAGCATTCCTTATGCTGCTGCTATTGGATCTATCATGTATGCCATGTTATGTACGAGACCAGACGTCTCATATGCCTTGAGCACAACGAGCAGATATCAGGCAAATCCCGGCGAAAGTCACTGGACAACTGTTAAGAATATCCTAAAGTAACTTAGAAGGACTAAGGATGCATTTCTAGTTTATGGAGGTTTGGAAGACGAGCTAGTTGTAAGTGGTTACATAAATGCTAGTTTCCAAACCGACATAGATGACTTCAGATCGCAGTCAGGATTTGTATTCACTTTAAATGGTGGAGCTGTTAGCTGAAAAAGTTCCAAGCAAAGCACTGTAGCAGATTCTACAACAGAAGCTGAGTATATAGCAGCATCAGATGCAGCTAAGGAGGCAGTCTGGTTGAAGAAATTCATCTCAGAGTTGGGGTTCCCAGCATTGCAAATCCTATGGACCTTTATTGTGATAACAATGGTGCCATAGCACAGGCAAAGGAGCCCAAATCTCATCAGAGATCTAAACACATACTCAGGCGATATCACCTTATTCGAGAGATCATTGATAGAGGAGATATCAAAATATGCAAAGTAGACACAAATGACAATATTACAGATCCACTGACCAAGCCTCTTTCATAAGTCAAGCATGATCAGCACACTAAGTCTATGGGTATTAGATACTTGTATGATTAGGCCTAGTGCAAGTGGGAGATAGTTAGTGTATTTACCCTAGGCCATTATCTTGGACCTTTTTGTATGTCGTTTGGTTATTAATAAAAGAGGTTTTTATCATTATTATTTGTTTGTATGTTACATAATAATGATTATCATCCCTGGTTACTTATTATTATGTTGATAATAATAAAATATAACTAGTATGATTATTGATTGATAATCATGAGATGATTATATATATGTTGATATAATTCAATAATCATAGATACTTGTTAGAGAACAAAGTATTGGATGGACCCGCATTGAGATCACTATATAGGTTATTGTCATAAGTGAATCTCAAAGTAGTTATGTCTTAATTCTTTGACTTGAGATTGTCATAGTTTTCAACATAAGAACTATTATGTTTTGACATAACCAAATATTATTTTTAATCGGGACAATCATAAAGGTTATGATTGAGCATAATAAAATTTATGTAGAGGATATTGAACAATCAAGATAGGATATGTCCTTCTCTCTGTGAGAGATATCTTCTGGGCCCCTCGATAAGTGAGACTGAAAAATGCATGGCCGTGCTCAAATGAATTGATAGTGTGATCAATATCATTTGAATTTATCAGTCTACTTAGAGATCGAGAAATCATAAGTTTGAATATTATAAGTTTGATATTGACTATGACTTATGTTCAAACTAGATATCGTGTGACAAAGAGATTAATACATGTTCTATTTATTAGGTTTTATCGGACTATTGATCCTCATATTAGTTGGGTAGTCATAATGTCTTGCTAGAGGCCACTTATGACTTATGGGCCTTGTGGGACTGGGCCTATTGCCAATTAATGTGAGCCTATTGGGTCACATACAAAAGAACGTTGTTGATGTGCTATGACATATTAATTGGCTAAAAATCCATTAATATAATTAATAATAATAAAGTGTTATGATTATTAATCATTAATATAATTAATAATAATAAAGTTTTATTATTATTAATATTAATTATTAATAATAAAGTGTTATTATTATTAATTATTTATTATTATGAGAAAATAATATTTAAAAGATCTGCAATTTATCTGTAACTGTTACAGATAAAGGACTCTATCACATAAAATATTTGAGTATCTGTGAGATTGTGATAGTGGATTATGAACACAACTCCTTTTAGGAAAAGGAGTTGTGGAAAAAATAAGACTGAAACATATAAATACTCCTTCTATGAATTGTGGAAGGATGACGTTAATTTTTAAGAAAACTCAGTCTAAAAAGCTGCAGATTGTGGAGCACACAATCTATCCATTTTTGAGAGAGCTAGCACTCTAGAAGGATAGAAGACGGTCGTGTGGATACCATAGAGGGTGTTCGTTTGAAAAAGCAGTACCATCAATCCGCCATTGTATCTTTTGGACGAGATTAACAGGTTAGTCTCATATCCTTCTTATGAAATAAACGAAGCACTCGGATTCTGGAAAAGGAAATTCGAGATTTTATTTTTTCCGTTGTGCAATTTGGGTTGCAATAATCTAATTTGGATTGCAATAATCTCGGAATTTCCCAACAAAAGGAGTCAAATAAGGAAAGAAATTTGAAATTCAAAATTTAAATCCTTGAGAGAATTCAAAATTTAAAATCAAGATTTAGCTAAATAAGGAAAGTGCTAAATCAGGAAAGTACAGTCAACAGAGCAGTTTGAAATTCAAGATCTTCAAGAATTCTTTCCTTATTAAAGAAGCCAAATCTTCAAGATGCACATTCAGATTTTGAAATTCAAATTCAGTTTGTCAAAGAAGCCAAAAAAGACACACATGCCACCTCAAGTCTTGCACATTCAAAATTCAAAATTCAAAAGAGAGGCTCCACCTCATTAATGTGGAAGGTTGGGCGGCATGGGCAGTATATGGGCAACCAAGACTTCAACTTGGGCAGCAAGCAAGACCTAGGGCAGCCTTAGATCCTATATAAAGACCTCTTCAAGCGCCGGCCACAACTCTTCTCTCCTTCTCTCCCATTCGGCCGCCCAAGCTCCAAGGCTCTCCATCGCCATTCTTCATCTTTTCTTCTTCTCTTCTTCTTTTCTTTTATTTTCTGTTTTGGTTCAGCCATGAGTGGCTGAAACCTTTTATTCTAGTTGAAGATTGGTTGAAACTTTGGTTGTTTTATGGATTGTGAGATCTGAACATACATTGTTATCTTTGGTTTATTCAATATTTATGCAATTTCATGCTTGATTCCATTATTGCTTTATTATGATGATCAATGTGGCCACTTGATTCTTGATTGCAAGGTAATATATTGTTAGTTTGAATAATTTTGAGTCCGTAATTGCTTGGATTGTTCAAACACAGGAACACTTGGTGTAAAAACTAAGGAAGTTGCATGATCTAGCGTTATCACCATACGTTTGGGTAGCTAGGATTAGATCTCTCTATTTCTTAATGCAATTGACAGTTGTTTTGATGCCTAAGGCCCAAGGACGTTCCTTGGCAACTTGTTGATTAGTGATTAATTAGAGGACGTTCCCTAATTGGTTTATGATTAAGGAGAGACATGGTGGTGAGAAACTTTTTTCCATCTCCATAACTAATCTATTGAATCAATCAAAAGAACATAAGTTTCAATGATCAATCCCAACAACTGAAGTGGATTCAATTCTTCAACTAGAGCTTTCTCATAATTGATTTCTCTTTATTTTTACTATTCGCTTCTTTTATTGCTTTCTTTATTAGTTCAATTAAATCAATCTCAAAACCCCCCTTTTTACTTTTATTGCAATTTATTTTTATTTGCTTTCAGTTTCTTGCTTTCAGTTAATTCTCTTGGTCTTAATAAGGAAGATAGGTAAGTTTTCAATTCCCTGTGGATTCGATCCTTTCACCACTATCTACAGTTGTAAGATTGTTGATAACCAGAAATGTTATTTTTGACCGGCTTTGACAACCGCGAGTCACAGTTCCACCGCACGTATGGCCATGACACCAACTATTACTACCGGTTGAGGAATGAAATAGAGAAGTTAATAAAGGGAGGCTGCCTGAAGAATTTCATTGAGAAAGAAGGTGGTCCTAGCAACAGCCCAGAAGAGAGAAAAGATTCGACTAAAGAAAGAGTTGCATGACCTGTGAACGATGGGTCAAATGGAACCATCAATATGATAGTAAGGGAAAAAGTCACGCAACCGCTTAGGATAAATCAAAAGACAAAAAGGGATGGAAAACAGAAAGAGATAGAAGTCATGCAAGCGGTTGAACACATTTTGGGCACATTTAGCTTCTCAACCACTAATGGAGAGGGGTTAGAAATGCCATATGATGACACGTTGGTAGTAGAGGCCATCATCTATAACTACAAGGTGTAGAAAATCCTGGTGGATAATGGGAGCAAGGTAAACCTCCTCCCCTACTGAGTATTTCAGGGCATGAAAATATATGAAGAAGACCTAATAATAGACCAAGCTCCACCGAATGGGATAAGCGTAATGCCATTACAAGTGGAAGGGAAAATCAAACTGCTGTTGACTCTCGATGCACCTTCAACCGCTCGGACTCAATGTGCCCAGTTCTTAATGGTCAAGCTCCTCGACCGACCTGTCCTATACGATTTCGAAGTGGCCACCAGTATTCAGTATTTATGCATGAAATTTCCAATTGAAGGAGAGATAGCCATAGTGAGAGGAAGACAAGATGAGTCATAGGTTGTGTACTTGGTGATAATGGCCAATAAAGAAGAAGATGAGGTACACCGAGAAGTAATGGAAGTAAGGGATGAAGAAAAAGAACAGAGGACTCAACCCATTGAAGAGCTTGAAAGCTTCACACTAGGCAAAGAACATCCTGAAAAAACATTCAACATGAATGCTAATATGGATTTCGAGCAGAAGGAGGCGGTCAAAGCCCTAGTCTGAGAACATGCAAACAACTTTGCTTGGAAACTATCAGACATGTCGAGCATTGACCCTCAAGTCATCTCCCATAAGCTAAACGTATACCCTTATGCCAAGCCGGTCAAGTAGAAGAAGAGGATGTTTGGGGTAGAAAAAAGAGAAGTAATAAGGTCAGAAGTAGAAAAGCTAGTAGAGGCTAGGTTTGTTAGAGAAGTAGCATATCTTGAATGGCTAGTGAACCTAGTCTTTGTAAAAAAGTCTAACGGTAAATAACGTATGTGTATAGACTTTACCGACATTAACCTATCCTGCCCAAAAGATTGCTATCCCCTCTCTGATATTAATAAATTGGTCTATGCTACAACCGAATTTGAGTAATTGTCTTCTCTGGATGCTATGTTAGGTTATCATTAAATTCCAATGGATAAAGCTGATGAGGAGAAAACTTCATTTATAACTGAAGATGGCACATACTGTTACAAGGCGATGCCTTTTAGGCTAAAGAACACTGGGGCGATTTATAAGAGGCTAATGAATAAAATTTTTAAAGAACAGATAAGTTAAAATGTAGAAGTATATGTAGACGACATAATAATAAAAAAAAGGTCATTTGAGGGACATATGGAAGATCTAAAAGGAATTTTTGCAGTCTTGGATAAATACCAAATAAAGCTCAATCACTTTGAGTGTGCATTCTTCATTAGGGAAGAAAAGTTTCTGGGTTATATGCTCAGCGCTTGAGGTATAAGGCCAAATCCTGAGAAGGTCTGAGCTATTCTCGACATGCCTCAATCGACTTGTATCAGGGAATTAAGAGATTAACAAGGAGAGTCATAGCCTTGAATAGATTCATGCCGAGGTTGACAAAAAAATGTTTGCCTTTCTTCAATAAAAAATTGAGAAAGCCACTTGACTTTGAGTGGACAAAGGAATGCCAGAAGGCCTTTGAAGAATTAAAATACAACCTTGGGATTCTCGAAAATTCTTAGCTAACCAGTGCAAGGAGAAGACCTATACATATACCTAATAACCTCCGACCAGGCGGTCAATACAATGTTGATACGGTAAGAAGGCAGAGTTCAAAAGCCCATATTCTACATAAGTACGGTGCTGAAAGGAGCAAAACTAAAGTATTTAATATCTTTTCTAAATAGAGAGAGAAAAAAAAATCCTTTTAAATCTTAAAAGAACTAGTGGACCATTGTGCCCATTACCCATTTTACGCAGTTGCATGACTAAATATGAAATTTTTTATTTTAATTTTTAAACTAATTTAACTTTTTAATTTATTTTAATAAAAATGGACTATCATAAATAAGATATTAAATTTTATTACGAGCCTTTATTTACTTACTTCTCGAGCTCTATCTTAGACAGATTAATTTTTTTTATTATTCAATGTAAATATATTTTTATAAAAAGTTTACATTGTAAAATTCTTGTAGACTTTTTTTTATACATACATAATTGCATTTAAGTAGATTAATAAGTATCATCAATTCTTTTGATGATTCGGAAATGCACTCGAAGTGATATGATCAGAAATGCTCGAAGTGATATGATATAAGAATTTTTACGTAAAAGGATATGATTTTAAAAATTTCTCGATCAATAATGATTGAAAAATAAATTCTATAAAAAGACCAAATTTATATTAACGGTGCTCACTTATAATTTATAGTCCCTAAAAAAAATGTTATAATCACGGCTACAACTTGTTTCTTTACTATAATTAACTTTGGTCAATATATTTATTTAAAATTTTTACATTATTTTTATCCAAAAATTATAAAGAATTAAAATAATAAGAAAACTATAAAATTTTTATTTGAGTTAATAATAATATATATATATATATATATATATATATTTTATTTTTCTAATGTAATATACGTAGTTATGACCATTTAAGACTTGGTTGTGACTTGTAGTAACGACAGACAAAGTATTGACCATAAATCATAATTTGACTCTTTTATATAATCAAATTGCGATTTAAAATCATGAGCGATTCAATTTCATATTTTCTTCCTTTATTTTGAATTGCAAATTTTATTTTTTATTTAGAATTATTAATTTTAAAAGAATTTTAAAAAATATTTTTTTCTGAACTTTGTATTAAAAAATTAATAATATAAAAAATTTAATACTTGATAAAATTGATTTTAAATTAAAATCAAATATTGTCAAAGTTATTTAGATTTTATGAGAAATGAAAAATTCTCAAGATTTTACTAGAAATGAATTTACTTAAAATTATTTATATTAAAATTATTTAATTAGCCTTAAAAAACCTTTTTTTAAAAAGTTTTTTATTCTTTATTTTTTATTTTAACTTCAAATTTACTTGCATTTTTTAATTAATAACTGATTATTTTTTAAAAGAAATTAATTTAATATTGAAAATTAATATTTAATATATTTGTAATTGATATTAAGAAATTAATTATATTATTATGTTAGTTTTAAAAAAAGAGTCCCTTTTAATTTATATTTTTTTAATGGTAAAAATTATGTAAATTTAAAATTTAAATAATAAATAATAGTTTTTTTTAAAATATTTTCAATATGATAAAAATAATTATTATTTATAAAAATAAATATTTATATTTAATTTTAAAAATAATAATAAGGATGATGAAGTATATAAAGTAATTTGAATTTAGTAATTAAGCTGTTTGAAATAGAAAAATTCAATTAAATTTTATTACATTAAAATATATTTTAAATAAATAATTTTCTTGCAAGAATTACTTTATAGAATGTACAAAAATTTAATTTAATTTAATTTATCTTTATTAATTTCTTATTTAAAATGAATTTTTTAATTTATAATTTTTAAATAAAATAAAATCATATATAATTTTTTTAAAAGATTATTTGAATTTTTTATTTTTAACGAAATGAATCATCGCAAACCGTAGGGAGAACTTGTTTCCAAAAGAATACTCTCTAGGAAAAAAGCCCATGATATGACTTGTGACTCACCGCAACATGAGCTTGCAGCGCAGTGCACCAAAAATGAAAGCAACGGCCCAACCCCAACACCTAAAACTCCTCTATCCCTCTCTGTTTCTGTCTCTCTCGCTCTTGTGCCTGCTTGAGCTTCCCTCCTTAGATCGTCTCATTCCAAGAGAAATCCATCAGTTCCTCCAAATTTCTCAATTCCCAAAACCACAGGCTTCGCATTTGGAGTCATTTCCGGTTCAACAAGGATTAGCGAGCCTAGGGTTTCTTCAGATTAGAGCGTGAAGCACATTTCGATTCTCGAAGCGACCAATTTTCTGTGTCGTATATTGGGGCACAACACTACAAGAAAAACCCTTGCTGGATTTTACCCAAAATTATAAATAAACGGAATACCTTCACGTGATTTTTGTTTTCATTCACCTTGGAATTCTCTTAAAAGTTTTATCTCTTTCTAGATCCAATGGCGATTCTGGGTGACGCGTTGCGTCAAGCTTTCATGCCTAAGCACGAGTATGAGAGCCTTCGCGAGGAAGACAAAGCATGGGTCAAGCTTCAAAGGCCAGTTTTAATGGTCACTCTGGCAGTCATTTGCCTGGTCATTTTCACATGCACAGTTGTGAGCTTGAAGATTGTGTTTCCTGGTGACACTGGGAAGAGGCCTTTTTGCAGTGACCGGAGACTTCAGCCTCTCCCCATGAATGCCAAGGGTGGTGATCCTGATCTGTTTCCGGGCGCGTTTTATCTTACAGATCAGGAGACTGTCGATTATTACTGGATGGTTGTGTTTGTTCCCTCCATGATTATTTTCTTGGTATCGGTTGCCTATCTTGCAGCTGGTATGTATTTTTTTTTAAAGGTTTTCTTTGCTCAATGATATTCTGTTAGAAGTTGTCCATGAAGCTGATAGAATGAGAATAGTAGAAATTTGGGTTTTGTGATTAGCTTTTGTTTACCTTCTTGAACTTGAAGATAATCTAAATTAGAAAGTGATAAATGTTCTTAAGGGTTTTGCTTCTGTTACCTCCCCATTATTGATAAATTAACGATTACCAATTACATTCGTTATCCTTGATGCTGGTAACTTGTTTTGCAAATTGGTATATTGAATACAGAAATGGCTTATTCTAGACAACCTTTTCATTTGTCGTGGCACTCACATGTTGTTTTAAAAAATGTATTAAGTGTTAGATAGAAAATTATAGTTCCTGTTGTTGCCTTATATGATATCAAGGTATTTCTTTTAAAAAATGAAGACGTGTTGGTGACCCAAGCAATAGTTGCAAAAGGGGAACCCTCTTGCCTGTTTTAGATCTCAATCTTTTATATGTTTTTATGGGCTATGGTTTCAATAATTTAATAACGGCTCAGCTTGGAGTTATTGCCAAAAAACTGAAGAGCAAAGTATAAATGCATTTCTTTTTGTTGAAGGAAGAAAGGGAGGGAGTGTCAGTATCAATTGAAAAATTGCTGTTAGGTCATCCCAGTAATTTGAACGCTCATGTTCTGTAAGTGGAGGGTACTTTAGTTTGAATCTGTCTGTGAATGCCCATTTCGTGGCATTTGGGGTTGAAGTATTGTGAGCCTAAGTTTGCTGTTAGTTGGTTTGGTGTTGTCTACTATTCAGTACCTCATGGTTCTATACCTGATGCAGGTATAATTGTTGCATACTCTGCTCCAGCAAGACATGGATGCTTAAAGGTGGTTGAAAATAATTATTGTGCTTCAAGAAGGGGTATGTTCTAATTATCTTGACTCAGTGCTGTCATTGTTTACTAGCTGCGACATAGGCTTGGCATGCCAAAACATTACTTTTATATGGTTGAGTTTGGGAAATTAAGTGTTTGCATTATTAGTTACTAAATGAAAAGAAAGAAGGGAGGCATCTAATTGTTATTTTCTTGCTGTTGGAACTGTTGTTGTTGCTTTTGCTTTTTATTGTGAAAGTCTGTAAGACATGTGTTTATCTCAGTATGGTGGTAAATACTTAATTTTTTAAATGCATCACAGCCACATGGTGCCCTAGCTTAAAATAGAACATGAAGTTTGAGAGAAACAAGAAGTAAAGGTAGCAAAATTTGCTGGGATATACCCAAAGGGAATACCATTGTCTTTTTTGTATTATTTGCATTATTAGTAGCTGTTTTTTTGTGTTCTGCTGGAATTTCTGCTTTTCTTAGTGGCTTTCCTGTGCTCTTTAATATGGGGTCGAAAGTCAGGCACCAAAGAGTTGTCAAGTGGACAAGCAGCAAAGTATGATCAGGAAAATTTGTGATTACATTGTCCCATGTATAATAAAAGAGTGTTTCCTCAACAATAAACAAGACGAAGAAATATCAAAGGAATAACAGTAACCAAACAATGCATCAAAGACGGCAACTGAAAACTACTCTCTTTTCCCAGGATTATTACCCTTCTCTTCCCTTCAATTCCAGAATATCACCTCTCAACCCCAGCTGCTCTTCCTACTCTCTTCCCTTAACATTTGTCCTCGTGCCCATTCTTTAAATGTCATCTTCATGAATTACTGCTGCTCAGTAATCATATTCTGTTGCTATCCACCCTCCTTGCTGTCATTCTTTTTCCCCTTCTAGAATACACCTAAAAATGCTTGTGCCATTTGTGTTTGATTGCTCATTCCTATCATTGCTTCCCTCTAAGAAACTGGCCTTGTCGCCGTAGCTGAATTGTGGAAACTGACCAATAAAATCAGATTTATCTGTCCAGGTTGCTCCATCTTGATTTGACCTTCCCATTGATTCAAGACATGTGAAATTTGCTCTTTGTAGAGCTGAATGACTTGTGATTGACAAATGAGAGTTGGGTCAACACTCAACAAAAGGAACTTAGCAAGTTCCCAAGTTTGTTGGCAAGTCTGCTCGAACTGGATGATTGCCATTTTTGCATTAACATGTTTTTAGATTGCTAGCTAATAGCAATAAGGCCAGAGTTTAAGGAAAACCTTATTCCCAACAAAAGTTTACACCTTGACAATGGGAATTGGCATAATTCTGCATTTGTTGATAAGCTTGTTGGTGGTTTTCATGAAAATTTCTTTTCGACCAAGTATATAGATTTTGAGCAATTGATCACTTGTGTCTCCAAGAACAAAATATATAATGTAGTCGAAGGGAAACTTTTGGACAATTTGACATTGAGTTTTCTTTGCTGCAATTTGAAACCTTGTGTTATACTAGTATTTCGCCTGCCACAAGTCACAACCATTTGGACCAAGATTCTGGCTGCTCTGAAGAAAAACTATAGATGTAATGTTCAATACAATGGTTAAACACCTTCGATTGCTTGGATGAAGTTTTTCTCTAATAGCGATATCATTTTGCATTAAGATTTCTCCAAACTCATTACTAGAAGCATCACGTGGAATGCAAATTGTTGGAATAAAATTTGGCATAGCTAAAACTGGAGAAGAGGCCCTAGTATGTTTGGTTGACTAGACGATTGTTAGACTGGTAGGAGAGGTGGTGTGGGGATCTATAAGGGAGAATAGGGTTAAAAAGCCAACAGGGGTTGTTCGTGTTGGCACTTTGATGCTGATGTTAGTATGGGTGATAAGGAAAGTAAAGAGAGCAATAAATGAGGAGAGAATGCTCAAGAGTCATAAGAAATGTTTAACAGTCCTATTCTATATGTAATGCAAGAGTATATACACTTAAAATATGCCCTTTATCCAATGAACTTAGCCATTTTGCTGGTTAATTTGATGGAAAGCTGACTTTCAACTCTTTAGAGTTAAGATGATTGGTATGGTTATTCATCAAGTAGGGAGAATTGTGATTCTCAATCTCCTAAGAGTAAAGTGATGATAATTCTTACTGCAGGCAAATTTGAGGCAAATGGAGCACTAAATGCTTTGCACGCTAAGGTGATTGGTATGATTATTCATTGAATAGGGAGAATGATGATTTTCAATCTCCTATGAGTAAAGTGATAATAATTCATATTGCTGCAGGTTTGAGGAAAGTGGAGCATTAAATGCTCCACCGTTTATTCGTCAAAGGCGTTTGAAGAGTGTCATCTCATAATTGATCGAGTCCCACATCTATTCAACTGTTTTGTAAGTAGGTTAGGTCTTGGCAGACTAGGGAAGAGTCCCATTTTGGACTAAGAGTATGGGGTATCTGGCTAAGATGATCTGGGTTGTTCCCAGGGTTCAAACTGGCTGGGGAATTGGAATCGAGCCTGGAGGTACATGTGTCGTCATCCTAGGATTCATGAATATTTGGGTCTATCACATAGCCTCAAACTCAATGTTGAGAATTTGTTGTCAAGGCTGTTTTTGGGATTTCTGACCCTGCTATCCAAACTTGTTGATAATTTGCATGCAAATCCAGTTTAGGAAAGTAACCTTCCTAGAAGTTCATCAAGCTTTTGTTGTATAATGGGAAGTGGGAACATGATATTTTATATGATACCATGGCCTTGTTTGGTTGGCACTTGGCACTACTCAATTCTAAACCTCCAATTGCCATATTTCTTCCAAAGTAACATTGGACTTGATAAGGGGTTACAACATGGCCTAATGTGCAAGCATTCTAATACCAAGCCCTCTCTATCTCATCTTTTTAATATGGGCATAACGACAATTTTCACACTTAATGGACCCATTTGAGTTTTTAAGGAATGAGATGGTTTGCTTGCCTTATATGGAGGCAAGGTCTTAGATTTGTCAAACACGTCTCTAAAGTCACCATTAACCAATGCAATTAGTTTGTTGTTGACATTATAACCATAGTTATTATAGGCTCAAAGCGCATTAAGGTATCGAGGATCCTGGAGCGTGTAAGGTGCACAGTGTGCACCTAAGCGAAGCAACACAAAAAAATCTTAAATAAATAAATATGAGTAATTTATTAAAATTTAGAAATACAAGATAATTATTTAAGATTACATATAATTTTAACTTTTGATGATATGATACAATTTTTTATTAAAATTATATTTATTTAATTGTGATTTATCTTTAATATCTATAAATATATATTATAATAATTAATTTAATGGCAGCAAGAAATTTTATAAATTTACTCTACTTTTGTAATTGTATAATAGTATGCATTTCATTTGATAATTTAATGGCACTAACAAGAAATTTTTTGTTATAATCACATTAAATGAAAAAACTGTGCTTAATTCTTAATATTAAAGAAAAGCATGAAAGAAAACATGCATGAGGATTTAACATCTCCTAGTGTGTGCAACCAAAGATAAATTAGGCATCATGCAGCATAGAAGAGAGAAATTAGAGAAGAATTCAAAAGAAGAAAGAAAGAGATGAGGAGGAGAAGGCGTTGGTGAAGAAGAGAAGAAAAGCGAATGACTTCTTCAACCTCAAGCAGTTTGGCGCACACACAGGTAAGTTCAAGTTCTTCCTCTCCCACTTCTTGTTCCTCTTTGTTCTTCATATCTGCTTCTCCTTCCTCTTTCTTCTTCTCCTTTGTTCTTTCTGTTCACAGGATAGCCCACTTCTTTTCCCTTCTATTCCAGAATATAACCTCTGAACTACAGTTGTTCTTCTTATTATATTCCCTTAACACGTGTCCTCATGCCCATTCTTTTCTCTTGACTGTTATCTTCATGAATTCCTGCTGCTCAGTAACCATAGTCTGTTACTCCATTCTTGCTGCCACTTCTAGAGTGCACCTTAATAGTGGTTGTGTCAGGGGCCTTTGGTTTCTCATTTTACAGATTATGACTTCTAAGATGCAAGCAATGAACTAGTCTCTGTTAGGATCAGTGAATCCTTTCTCTTGTTTCTTATGTTCTGCCTGGTGTTTCTTTTAACCAAGCAGTCTCTTGAGGCTCATAGCTATTGATATGCTCTTCACTCCTACCAAAGTTCATGATATTTGGTTATTGATCCTTTGGGAGAGAGGGTTTAATGGAGTTTCTTTTGCCTCATCATAGTTTATCCGATAGTGTAGTCTAGCAATACATAATAGATATTCATGGAACTGTTATGAGTGAAGTACTGGATTAGTCCTTGCATTCAGTTATAACTGAAGAAAGTAGTTGTGGCACCCAAAGTAGTATAAATAGAAACTTACTTGTAAAGATAAAGATATCCAAGATCATTAGTAATCAAAGATAAACTCTTTCGTTTTTACTTCTCTTTCCTCTTCACTAATTCTTTCTATTACTTCTCCCCTGTCTATTTCTTTTCTCAGCCCATTCTACTCTCTCTCTCTCTCTCTCTCTCTCTCTCTCTCCCTATTTCTCTGTCATGTAATAAATGGTATCAGAGCTTTGCGAGGATGGGCATTGCTTTCAAATGAATTTCGGGTAGTTGCAATCAGGCGCAGATCAGAAGCAGTCCTCCCAAGTTACAGGTTTCTCCTGCTGTCTGTCTTCTTCTTCTTCTATTCTGCTTTCTTCCCTCTAATTCTTCTTTCTTCTTCCGAAAATTTCTTTCTTTCCCGTTCTTCTTGACAGAATCCTTCTTCTTCTATCCCTGAGAATTCTTCTCCTTCTTTCTCTATTCTTTCCTTCTTTCTTTTCCAGAATTTCCTTCCTTGCATTTGCAGAAATTTCTTCCATTTCCTTCCTTCTGTTCTTGCTCCGTTTCTTCTTTTTCTTGGCAAAATCTTGTTTTTGCACTTCTTTCTTTCCTCTAGAACCCCTTTCTTAAATTCTTGAACCAAATTCTTCTTGTTCTATTATTTTCTGGTTTATTATCTTTTCTTTCTTTAATTCCTCACTTCCAACATTTCAAGAACTTGTTTCTTAGAATTCTTGAAATTTTCGTTCCTTTATTCACATTCTTTTCGTGTTCTCCCTTTTTTGGAATTCTTCTTCTTACTTTATTGATTTTTCCAGAAAATTTCTCCCTTGAATTACCATTTTGCTTCCTGAAAATCAGATTACTCTTTCTTAATTTTCTTTGATTTCTTGAAATTCTTGAATCATGGAAGTGCAATATTTGGCACAAATTTTTCTTAATGAAGGTCAAGTAATTCTAGATAGAAGATTAAAAGAACAGGAGTAGTTGGAACAAAAATTCAAAAAAGTGATTCAAAAAGTAGAAAATTTAGATCAGAAAATGGAAGGTTTGAGCAAGCAATTCAAGTGAGAAAGGAAAAGATTGCAGTCTTGATCAATGAAAATCAAATTTTTGAAAAGCTTAGTGAAGAACAAGATGTCTCATGTGAAACTTCTAAGAAAGACAAAACCATTGAGGTGGAGCAGGAGCTTTTTGTTGACATGTCTAATGTAAGTGAGATCAATGAGGAGAAGAACGATGAAGATGGTGATGATGGGGCAACTAGAGTTTGAAATAAGGACAATATTAGTGGAATCTGAAATGTTTGCACAATTTAGTCCAAAACTGAGTTTTTTGCTATTGAAATTCTTGGAAATGCTCTTGGAGAAAAGAAAGATAAAGGTGTTACAAGAGGTGTGGGTGTTGGAAATATGTGGCAATATTTTTGGAGCCAAGACAGTGAGTACAACAGTTGTCATCCTGGAATTCTTATGGAAGATAAATGGGAAATAGCAAGAAGAGAAAGGAAGAAGGATATGACATCAAATTCTATTGTGATCTTGAAGGAACAAGCATGGGAAATTTGGAGAAGGAATAGGAAGAAAGTCTAGCATCTTCAGCTAAGCTTTATGGGTCATTTCAGCTGAAGAAGAAAAAGGAAAAAAAAAATTCCTCATCAACAAAGAGTCCATAAAATCATTGCCAACTTTAGCCCAACTTTCTGGAACATTTCAGTTGAAGCACATGCTGGAAGTTAACATTTGGGGTTCTAAATTCAGGGGATTAACTGACTAGCAAAAGCTGCAATGTGGGATTTTTACATCCTTCCGAGTCTGGGGAAAGAAGGAATAGAAATTCATTTCAATTTTCTGCATTTTCTTCATTCTTGTTTCAAGGGGTCGAGGATGTTATGAGTAAGGAATAAAGAAGTATTGGATTAGTCTTTGCATTCGATTGTAACTATAGAAAGTAATTGTGGCACCCAAAGTAGTATACATAGGAACTTATTGTAAAAATAAAGTAACTGTAGAAAGTAATTGTGGCACCCAAAGTAGTATACATAGGAACTTACTTGTAAAAATAAAGATATCCACGACCATTAGCAATCAAAGGTAAACTCTTTCTCTTCTTCTCTTTCCCTTCTCTAATTCTCTCTATTACTTCTCCCCTTTCTATTTCTTTTCTCAGCCCATTCTACTCTCTCTTTCTCTCCCTATTTCTCTGTTTCAACGGGAGTTGCAAGACTGTCATGTAATAAAAACCTTTTATAACAAAATCGTTTTCACAAGAATTTCTTCTTTTTTTTTTTTTTTTTTTTTCCCTTTCTTCCTTTCCTTTTCATTTTTGCCAAATTTATGCGGTACCTGATGAGGAGATGTATTCATTTTTGCCAAATTTATGTGGTACCTGGTGAGGAGATGTAGGCAATTTCACTTCCCTGAAGCTTAACCGTGTAAATATCTAATATAAACCAAACACAACTAAATAGCATTTAAACTGATCAATGCAATCAGAAATCTTGGTGAAGTTAGAGAAAGAGTTGAGAACTATTAGTTGATAGATTGCTGCTGACTGCTGAGGTGATAAAGTGGAGGTTGTCTTTAGCAAACTCTTACGTATATCAACTTTGGATTCTTGATAGGAAAGTGAATAATATGATAGAAGAAGGATAAGTAGATAATGGAGTTTTTTTTTCTTAAATAAATAAATAGATAATGAAGTTAGATGAGTGATTTTAAAGTAAAATTTATTTTGTTACCATTGTATGTATTGATCAGATCTAATGAAATGGTTTGAATGGCAATGTAGCGTGGTGTTTAAAATTTTCTTCTACACAAAAAGAAAATGAAATTAGTTCGAATATATTACACATTTTCGCATTTAGTCTGCTTCAATATCTTTTGATCATGCAATATTAGCTCTGCAACTTGCTTGTTAGCTAATCCTGGTGCATGGCCTTATATCCCGTCTTTTTGTTGTGCATTAATTCTTTGTTTTTACTGGAAACTTAGGAATTAGACTCTTTTTTTTTTTTTAAAAAATTATCTTGCTTTGCATTGCAATCGTGATGGTGCTCTATTGTATGCTAAACGGTTGCTAAGCTAGTTAAGTCATCCTCATCTAAATATCTTCTTTGTTTTTGTGATTATATAGGCGGAGCACGTTGTCTGTCAATTTTGAATATTGTCTTCGCTGTCGTCTTTGGTCTTCTTGCTCTGTTTCTTGGTGCAAGCCTCCTGACACTAGGGAGTAGTTGTTCCTTACCTTTATTCTGGTGCTATGAGATTGCGACATGGGGGCTGGTCATTTTATACGCCGGAACTGCCTTCTGTTTGAGAAGGAAAGCATCTGTAATTCTTGATGAAAGTGATTTTAGCGGTCAAAATCTTGGTCTGGAAATGTTGGAAGCAAACACTTTGGAAGTCACACCAGAGGTTGAAAGGCGCGTCAGTGAAGGCTTTAAGGCATGGATGGGATCATCCCTTCTATCTTCTGATGATGAAGATGAACCAGACAATTACTTGGAACCACCGCATGTAAACCGAACTACTACTACTAACAGGCAGAAGGTATGATTGTTTAGATGAAGTAACTCTGATACTGGTAGGTAGTCGGATCCCACGGAGGGGCAAGCATCTACAGTGAATGGATGTCAATTTTGGAACTGCTTTTACTGATACTATATGAGATGGAATGACTGTAATGCTTCTCCCTCTAGGTAAATCATCATACGGTGTAAATAATCTTCTCACAAGAATATCTTTTAATGTTGTAACCCAAAGTCTCTGGAAAGGAAGCATTATGGGTGAATGATAATCGTCAGTACGCTGTGCTCCTAACAAATCCTGTTTGAAATTTTCATAAATGTCTAACAAAGAAAGATTGAGAATTTGACTTCTAAGTGTGAAGGCTTTCCAACAATTTTGTGGTTAAAAATGGAAAGTAGACAGACATTTTGTGTACATTATTTGGCTGGTTCGTGTCTGTGATTGAAATTGAATATCTAAATTTTTTAATCGATGACTCCCATTACAATATACAATCGACATATTGCAACAATATATACAATCGACAGTTTCAATCGTAGATAAATTTTGTTGTGGATAAATTTTATAATAGATATATTATTTTTAATTATTTTGTATATACTGTTATTTTATATTAAATAATATATTTACTATAAAATATTTATAATTATTACTGTATAATAAAATTTATCACTATCGATCAAATGTAATTTTAACATATTTTTCATATTTTTTTAGCATCACAGAAAATTTTTGATAAGCGGTTTAAAAGCGCTGAAATTATCTTGATTAGCGATTTAGGAAAATCTATCGGATGATCATTCTACACAGAAGCAATGAATGAGCCAGACCCGCAAGCTGAGTTAACCATTCTCGATTTGACCTACGATTTGTCCAAATAACTGGACAAATCAACGGTCTGCATAGAACTTGACAGTGAGCGAAAAAAATTCAGATTTGAAAATTAAAATATCATCTCTCCTCATTAAAAGTTAGATTTCGCAATTTCTCCTCTTTAAGTGCGGCATCATATCCTTTTTAAATCAAAGAGTTCTATCCATAAAAAAACATATTAAAGAAATGATTTCTAATTTAAAGTAAAGAAGAATTTATATTTCCAAAAGGATTTTATTAGGGTTAAGCACCTATATAAGCTCATCATTGAGGACAACCGAAACTAGGGGTGTAAATGAACCAAATCGTTCGTGAGCTATTCGAGATTCGATTCGATAAAAACTCGACCGAGCTCGACTCGATTTCTAAACGAGCCAAACTCGAGCTTAATTTTTAGGCTCGTTTGGTAAACGAGCCAAGCTTGAGCTCCATAGTATTCGGCTCGTTAAGGCTCATGAGCTTGGCTCATTTCTGAGTTCATGAGCAGGCTCACGAATAGGCTCGTGAACAGTCTCGTTAAGTAAACTGAAATTACTATCATAAGAGAAATAAACTCAAACCCTGCATATACTTTCATGAGCCAAATCTAAATTTCCTAAAATTCAGCTCTATATAGTTTAGTTACACTCTTAAACTTGCATATATTTGGATCATTAAGATTTAAAAGCTTATCTTTATAAGTTTACGTGCTAATTTGTAGATATACTTATTTAACTAAAATTATTTTAGTTTTAAACTTATTAGTTTTAAACTAAAACTCATTATACATGTAAATAAATTAAACTACTCGTGAACTATTCGAGATTAAGCTCGATAAAAGCTCGACTCAGCTCGATAAAAACTCGACTCGTCTAAGCTCGTTTGCTAAACAAGCCAAGTTTGAGCTTCTTAATACTCGGCTCGAGTTCGAAATGAGTAAAGCTCGAATTCGACTCGAGCTCGAAAAAATTTTAACGAACCAAGCTTGAGCTCTTCAAAGCTCGGCTCGACTCGGTTCGTTTACACCCCTAACCGAAACATCTTCTTTACAGCATCAACCTTCATCTTCACTTCTATCTTCTCTTTTGTATTTTCTTTTAAAACTAGGAGTGGCTAAACTCTTTATTTCTAATTAAAGTTAGGGTGAAATTTCAGTTTATACATGAACAAATTCAATTCTTCATATTATTATTGCTTTGTCGTTTGATTAATAGGATCCATTGTTTATAATTTCAAAATAATATATTATTAATTTGAATGCTTGAAGTCTGTAATTGCTTAGGTTATTTAACAACAAGTAATAATTAGTGAACCCACTAAGAAATTGCAAGATATAACTTAACTCACCATGCAGTTTGGTTTGTTAGTTAAAATTAGGTCTCTCTAATTTTTAAGGAAGTTTATGAATAAAACCTAAAGACGTTCTTTGGGCGATTTGTTGGCTAGGGTTAATTAGCGAACGCTTTCTAATTAATTTAAATCTAAGGAAATATTGGTTATATAGACCGTCTTCTATAATTATAACTAATTTATTGGAACGAATAAAAGTATATTTGTTTTAGTGATTAATTTTCAAATTGAAATGGATTCTACACTTTAACCAAAATTTTTTTACATTGATTTATTTCTTTTTTGATTATTGCTTCCTTAAATTGTTTTGACCTTTAATTCATCATCAAAATCCCCATTTTTACTACCTAATTCACTCCAGGAGCAAGAGTGGCTCATATAATGAGCACATTATTATCTATTTTGACAGCCGACGTGAGATTCATCATCCTTTTATAAAAGTTCAATATGGGATGGAAAGGCTATGATATATTAAATTTAGGATAGATCTAACTTACCCATAGTTCAAGGAAGAAAGGTGTTTATAGCTTATATAAAGAGTATATTATTCATTTCCACGATCGTGATAGATTCAACAGAGTCTTATTAAAAATTTGATCTAGATACTGGTGAACTATCATCTATCTTATTGCACTTCTGATTTTTTCATAAAAAATCTACTGCCTTGAATTCATTTGAGGTGAATTCAGATAAGTTTTCTTGGAATATTAATATGGATATTACTAATATATATATAAATATTTATTTATTTATGAAAAATTAATATTAATTTTTTTAATTATATTTATATATTTGATTATTTATATTAATTTTTTAATTATATTTATATACTTTATTATTTATTATATATATATATTATAAATTATTGTTGTATATTCATATTAATAATTGAGTTTGAGCTTTGAATGTTAGGTGGTCTTAGGCTATGGGGGTTACCTCCATGTCTTTAGCATCTGTCATTCAACGCCATGCAATTGGTCTGTCTGTCTCTCTCTCTCTCTCTATCAGTGACACAGCCCTACCCACCTCTCATGCAAATCCCTATTGTGCCCCCATGCTAAGGCAGTAAAGCACACTGGCACTTCATTTCAAATGAAGGGTAAGCTTGGAAGGAGCGTATTTTTATAGGCACAAGTAACATGGACTTCCATGGCTCAACACATAGAGGTTAAAGAAAAATTAGCTATGATAATAGAATGTCCAAGATGTTGCTTGTACTATTCAATCAAGTTAGTTAACTTGATAATGCTCTTCTTTGGGATTGCAATAATCATCTACTCTCTTTGGCTGGACAAGAAGTGGCATCAATTTTTTTCTCAGCTACATCCCACCTCACCTCCGCCTTTTCCTTGGTAAATTTTCCATCTACTCTTACTCAACACACCCTTTTTTTTAATCATTCTGTCTTTAACCCATACGTATACTCCTCACTTGAAATTAAAGATTTTTTTTTTCTTTCTTGTCTGAAATGTTAATATCATAATATGTTATTTCTTCTATTTTACAGGTTTATATATACATGTCTAGGGGTGGGAATTGTTGTCTTCTTGAGCACCCTATGTTATTACATTGCATTTAATTCTATCAGCAATTACACTATCTGTGCTGTATCCTTTCTTAATATTATTTCATATATCTCTAAAATTATCCGCTATAAAAAATGCAAAACAAAATACTACTTTATAAATTCTATAATTTTTTAGTCTAAATCTTTCGGTATTTGAAACTCAATGAATTGCAAACTGATTAAGTATGACAAAGCGCTTTCTATTAAATTTTAAAAGTACTATATAAAAATTTGACTCGAGAGTAATAAATAAGTGAGAAGAGAGTAATACTATCTCATGTCAGCTCGTCTTATAATTTACGATAAAATTTATTTTTTTCTTTTTTGTGTGCTAAAAAAGGAACTTGCTTTTACTTATTTTCTCAACTAAATACATAAAACGAAATGCGTAAATGGAATCTATATTATTTGGAATTTATACGTTCTTGTTTTATCATTTGATCATTCACCAAGTGAAATATTCCTTGACCTAGTGTTTTATTTTCCAGTATATTTTCATAGCCTGCTGCCTTCTTTTCCTTGAAGTGGCTGTTATTGTCATAATTTTCTTCAAGATGGATGTGGTAGCGGTATGCTTCCTTGACATTGGTCAACGCATGGATATTTGTCTCCAATTGATTTGGTTTGGTTGTTTAAAATATAGGATAACTTACAGTACAATTCTTGAATTTTTTGCAAAACTCATAATTTACTCCCATCTTAGTATTTGAGTTTTTTATTTTATCAACAAAATATTCCTTGGATTAATTTTACCTACAGATAATTATTAATCGAAGAAGTCAATTAAAATTAAATTGACTAAATTATTATAAATAATAAAATTATAAAAATTAAGTTATTATAAATTATTAAAATTAAAATGATTAAACTATTATAAAAAGTTAAAATCTAAAAGACTAAATTGTTATAGTTTAACGATGGATATACAAAAGGATTATTTTATTAATAAAATAAAATTTTAGAAATTAAATTATTTATTATTGAACTAATGGAGATTAAATTATGGATTTTACTAAATTTCCGGAGCTAGATTATAAATTAATTTAAAATATATAATTTGATTGTTTGATTTTTCGATTTTGGTTCAAAATTGAACCATTGTAATTTGAGATTCTTTTAGCAATAAAAATCATTATCAAAAGTTTTCCTTTACACAAGTAATCTGCTTGATCATCCCTAATCAACTACTCTGGATGGAAAATTTTTATTATTATGAACCCATCTTTATACGTAAAGGTTCCCAGGTGGTCAGTGTATTTTGCTTATTTTGTGAAATTACTTTTCAATGTACTCTCAATTTTTTACCATTGCTTCTCTGTTTTATCTTCTGTAACAGCAAATTGCTTCAATTATTGATGAGTGCCATAAAAAGATAGAGAGTTTTCTGACATTCCATTTGAAGATTAGTCGCCTGATCGTTTTGTTGATTTCAGCAGCACAGGTTATTTAATCTTGAACTTTATAAGATGAAAAATCATAGATATACCAAACTGTTGTAGTTTGCCTAAATTCGTCAGTAACAATGCATGAAGGAGTCATGGCTTGCAGGATTTTGCTAGAAAAAAAAAAATTCTAGACTTCCTTTTGCTTCTCACACTGAATCACCCTTTTGTTATAATTATTTAATAAATTTATTATTTAATCCTTATATTATAAATAATTTTAAAAAATATAATAAAATATTCCTAACGTTTTAAAAAATATATTAATTAATCCTTTCGTTAATTTTAACTATTAAGTGTCGCGAAAAGTCTAAATTGCTCTCAATATAGAGCAATTTTATTGGTTATGACTCATGTTTTTGTATTAGATACTGTGAATTACCGGATGATTTTAACTTAGAATATATGTGTTAGTTCAACATTGAGGTTAAAAGTTAATTCTTTTCATTCTTCCAAGAATTAATATGAAGATTTATAACCAACATGTCAAATTATACCTTAAGCATCGTTTAAATTGATTTTAATGAACATTTTAAAGATGTTTTTTATTTACTTTTTTTTTTCTACTCAGGAAAAGAAGAAAAAAATTATGTTTGGTGGTAACCGTTTTGCAGATGAATGCAGTTGCTCTTTCAGTGATATTTTGGGCAGCAGGAATGGAGCCAAGGACAGGTTGCAATCAGTCAAACGTTGTATCTGGCTTCACTCAATCCTTTTTGGTACCTAACTTCCCTGAACCTGATGATGCCTCAACACAACTCTTTAGAAGATGTGAGATTTTATCATAAGAGATTGAACAAGAATCTCTACTGTCTTATATTCATATAATAAGAGAGCCATTTCAAACAAGACATTACACCAATTAAATTCTCTCTCCCTTTCTTCCTCTGTGGTGTATATTCAGAATGAATTTGGTAATTGAAAATTTTGATCATACGACCCTTATATGTTCAAAGATTTTATTAAAACCATTTGATTATGATAGACTTCATGTAGGTCCCACACTAATTAATGGTCAATATATAATTATTGTACATATAACCGTTGTCAGTTACTTAGATAAGATGTTTGACCGGCTTAAGAAGAAACATTGAATAATCTTTTATTTTATGATGGGAAAAAATATTTTATTGAATTAGGAGAATATAAAAATAAAAGAATATGTACAACAGTCATCATAAAAATCACAAAAGAAAATGATAACACTTCAATACTCCCCCTCCCACACTTACTCCTCATATTGTTCTCAACGTGCAACAAAATGCAAGCAACGAGAGAAGTTCAATGACACAAAGCATAAATAAAAATGAAATGGAGGGTGTAGAAAACTTTCCTGAGAAGCAAATTGGTACTATATCTTCAGGCTGCTAGTAGTTAGGATATAGGCAATTCTAAATGGGAGAGTATCACATCCAGTTTGGCATCAATATGCGAGAATTTGGCTTCAATACCGGCTAGTTGGGCACTGTCATCAGATTCTACAAGAGCTGAGGTAGATGGGCCTGGTTTTTCTTCTATCTAAAATAAGCGTGATCGAGTAGGAATGATAGGATTTGAAGGACAAAACACAATTTTTTTTCTCACTTTGAGGCAAAGTAAGTCTATAGAATTAAGTGCATGAATATCTAAAGGAAGAATGTGCTCAACAATGTGTAAATCAGTATTCTGTGCATCAAGTAAACCCATACTAACAACCAACATAAAAATTACAAAACCTAAATAAATGCCACGTCTGTTGTCAGAAATAGTCTTGAATTGGGAGGCTAACTAAAATCCAAAATTGACTTGGTGTTTATGCAACATACACCAAAGAAAGAATAATTTATACTTAGTTAGTTTAGTGGGATCTTTATTTTTATCAGAAAAAGTATAATAGAGGAACTTATGGATGTATCTAAGGGCAGGACTTTGAATTTCGTTTGCTTTGGACTTACCACCCTTAAATTCAAATATAGGATTCCCTATTAACCCTTTATAAACCATATTTGGATCCCAATCTGCTGGATAATCACATAAATAATCCAAGTATGCATATCTTTTTTTTACATATTCATGATCATAGACACCTAAATGATGATTGAAATTGGTAATAGAGCAATGTACCAATTTATCTCTTAACCTAAAGCGAACAAGGGGTATATTTAATTTGAAATCTTGAATATCATATGAGAATTTAGAAGTAGTGTAAAACTCTCTGCACAACTCAACATAGGATGGACACATGTTATACCTCCTCGCTACTGCTACTGTCATCGGCATCCTATGCTGAGGTCGTTATTTCTTTGCCACTATGGTCTGAAGCTGTATCCTTACTGCTGCTCCCAGTGAAAGACTCCAAAATCAGAGTGGTAGTCTTTGTTGCTTTTCCTTTTCTTCAATTTCTCCAGAACCTTTGGCTTTACTTCCCATTCCTCTTCTGGTTCAGCTTGCATGTTGGGCATCAGAGCTTTATATTTTGCTTGTGGACAGGTAGCTCGCCTTGTTGTAATCGGAGAAGGCACCATTGTTGGTGCAATAGCTTCTGGTCACGATGCGATGGCCGGCATTACTTTTTCCTTCTTAGCTGTCTATTTTGGTGGCAATAGCGTTATCGTGGTCTCGCCACGAGTGTGGTCTGATGGGTCTTGTCGGCGTTGCTTAGATGTGGGCGTGGTGATCAGAGGAGTCTCTGACTAGTCAGCAATTGACTTTTTCTTTACCATCGCTAGTCTGTAAAAGAGGGGGGAGTTGAGAGGGAGAGAGAGGGGGAGAGGTCGCTGGCATGAGAGGGAAAAAGAAGCAAATAGGAGGGTGAGTTAGGTTGTAATTCTAAGAGGTAAAAATAAAATAGTAAAAATAATAAAAGCATTTAAAATTCTCAAAGAAAATTACCTTATAAGGAGCAATTATAAAGTAAACTAAATAATTTAACCATGTAAATCTCAAATAACCATGAGAGCCTTGTATGATCTCCGTAAAGTTTAGACCTATCCAGAAAAATATAATCAGCTTCGCTTTTGAAGACAATAGATGAAATAAAAAATTTGAAAAGAAAGTAAAACATTTGACAACATACAGGCTTTGGTAAGCCTATCACCTTGGGTTGCCTCCCAAGCAGCGCCTTCCTTTACTGTCCTAGGTTAGACATTTAGTGGCATATTAAACTTCATCTACTTTCACCTTTGTATTCATTCAACATCCAAATCAATTATTTACTTCTAAAGAATTCAACTTGGAGGAGATTATGACCGGAAGTGTGTTATTACTCCTCAAAAATGCATATTTCGAATGAGCTGGAAGTATTTTCAATTCGAGTTCCAGTGCTTGTACAATAGAAGGAAAATTGTTGTATGTTTCAGGTAATAGAAATGAGTCAAAGGTATTTACTAGGGTGAGTAGTATTCAGTTCAAACAAAAAAAATCTACCGAACTGAATTAATTTGAAAATTTAGTTTGGTTTTTTATTCATTTCAGTTTGATTCGGTTTTTAATTTCAAAAATTTTAGTTATTTCGGTTCAGTTCGATTTTGATCAGAAAAAAATCGAAAAAACCGAACCGATTAGTGATAATAGTATATTATTTTCAATAATATAGAAAGATTAGATCATATTAAGGTTAAAATATTCCAATTAAATTTTAAAATACTAAAAATAAAGTGTAAAAAATAAAAAATTTATTAAAAATTCAAACCAATCAAATCAAACTGAATCAAATCGAATGCTCACTCCGATTTTAAAATTGATTCGATTCGATTTTCATAAATACCAAAATTTTAGTTTTTAGTTTATTCGGTTCGATTCGATTTTAAAAATTCTAACCAACCGAATGCTCACCCCTAATATTTACCTTGTGACTCAAAACATATAATGAGCGGACTGTTTCTTTAATTTCTTCATTGAATTGAAATGAACATTCTCAAGACTATCCATCATCAAATTTTCAATTAGAACTACTTTCAACTTGTTCTCCTTGCTTAATTCAAAGATTTTTTGGGCGAGAGGCTCATAAATTTCTATACTACAAAAGGTAAAATTATCATAAAAATAATTCGTGGTATTATAGATATTAAATTTTACCATTTCTCCATTGTACTCCATTGTGAGTGTGCCTTCATATACATCAATCTTTGTTCTTACTGTGCTGAGAAATGGTCTTTCTAGCAACAAATCAATGGAGTTGGACGAACTATCATCTTCCATCTCCAAGATGAAAAAAATTAGCTGGAAAAATTAACTTTTCTACTTGTACCAAGATATCCTCTAACATGCTCTTAGGGTAGACTATCGATCTATTAGCGAGTTGGAGCGTGACCCCAGTTTGTTTCAATGGTCTTGCATTCAAAGATAAGTAAACAGATAGAAGCATAACATTTGTTAAATCTCTCAGATCACACATTGCCTTTCTAATTCCATAATTTTTTAATTTTACATGATATTGCAAACATGTCTTTATTTTTATATTTTTATAAAATTTTTCTTTGAAGTACAGCTGACACATTTTCACCCACTTTTATTTTTTTATGCCCAAACAATTTCTTTTATTAGTGTATAAATCATTTAAAAATTTTGCATACCTTGGTATTTGCTTTAGAGTTTTAAGAAGAGGTATATTTACCTAAACTTTGCAAAAAAATCTCAAAAATTTCTTTTTCTTCCCTTTCATTTTTGGATTGAGCAAGTCTTTCAAGAAAAGGATGATGTGTTACCTGAATTATAGGCTATTCTATTTTTGACTTTTGGAATTATTTTTCTGTCTGAATTTCTAGCTCCTGTTTTGTTTCTAGCATCAGACCTGGTGATTGTGCGGTTGTTGAAGCCGGTCAAAAATAACCTTTTCAGTTATCAACAATTTTACAACTGCAGATTGTGGTGAAAAGATCGAATCCACAGGGAATTGATACTTACCTATCTTTCTTATCAAGACCAAGAAAACAAACTGAAAGTAAAATAAAAGTGAACTGCAAGTAAAAGTAAAAAGGGGGGTTTGAGATTAATTCAATTAAACTAATGATGAGAGCAGTAAAGTAAAGCGAATAATTAAAGTAAATGAATTCAAATATGAGAAAAGCTGTAGTTGAAGAATTGGATCCACTTCAGTTGTTGGGATTGATCATTGATACTTAGGTTCCTTTGTTTGATTCAATAAATTAGTTATGGAGATGGAAAATGCTTCTCACCACCATATCCCTCCTTAAGCATAAATCAATTAGGGAACGTCCTCTAATTAATTACTAATCAACAAGTTACCAAGGAACGTCCTTGGGCCTTGGGCATCTAACAACTGTCAATTGCATTAAGAAATAGAGAGACCTAATTCTAGCTACCCAAACGCATGGTGATATTGCTAGATCATGCAATTTCCTTAGTTTTTACACCAAGAGTTACTTGTGTTTGAACAATCCAAGCAATTACGGACTTAAAACTATCCAAACTAACGATTTATTATCTTGCAATCAAGAATCAATTGGCCATATTGATCAAAATAATAAAACAACAATGGAATTAAGCATGAGATTTCATGAATATTGAAAAATAAAAGTTACACAATGTGTGTTCAGATCTCCCAATCCATAAAACAACTGAAATATCAACCAATCTTCAACTAGAAATAAAGGTTTCAGCCACTCATGGCTAAAACAAAACCGAAAAAAGAAAGAAAAGAAGAAGAGAAGAAGTGGCCGAATGGCCTTGGAGTGCAGAGGGAGGTGCGGCGGCTTGCAAGAGTGAAGATGGGTGAGAGCCCCCTTGGACGGCTCCTTATGATGATCTTTTATAGTGTTTATGTGCTGCCCTAGCTCTTCCTTGCTGCCCAAGTATGCTGCCTAAGTCCAACTTGCTGCCCAAGTTTGCATTGATGAGGTGGAGCCTTCTTTTGAATTTTGAATGTGTATTTCCTTGAGATTTGGCTTCTTGAATAAGCTGAATTTTGAATTTTGAATGCTCTCGAACATTTGAAATTTGAATTTCAAATTACTTTCCTTATTTATCTCCTCTTCAGTTGCAACTTGGCATGCTTGTTCTCTTTTGTTCCATTTCAGAAAGTTTTAAGAGCATTTTTTCCAAATTACCTCTTTACACCATTTTCTGCAAAATAATATCAGAATTACAAAATTAGGCAGAAAAAGTATAAATTAACATTAATAATATCATGATAAAATGGTATAAATTTGGACTGATCACCTGGTATACTGCCTTGCGCTCCTTTCTACTTCACCATGTGATTGCACTTGCGTTTTGTTTTAGGTTTGGCACGGTTTGGGAGGGCAGTTTTCATTAGAATTCTAGTTTGCTCATTAAAATGGCAAGTTCACTCATTTGTTTCTCTAAATTTTATATACTTGACTTGGCTTCCTATTGAAAAATGAGAGTACTATTAGCAAGTGATTACATAATATCCTCTAAATACATACTTGATTTTGAAGCTTGATAATTCACTATTGGTTGGCTTTGTGCAAATGCCACAAGTCCTTGCATGATTCATATTTTCTGCAGCTAATTTTTGAATTGCAACAATCAATTGTGAAATTTTAGGGTCTAAAGATGTTATACTTACCTCATTCACTTTCCTAGGAACATCCTCTTCTCGGTCATATTGCCTAGAGTTTGCAGCCATTTTTGAAATCAAATTCTTACAATCTTCGGGTTCCATCTCTAAAATAGCTCCTCCATTAGTAGCGACAATTATTCTTCTTTCTAAAAGCAACAACCCTTCATAGAAGTAAAGTTTGAGCTGTCTTGGCGTGATTTCATGTCTAGGATAACTTGCAATCAATTTCTTATAATGTTCCCAATATTCATGGAGTGTTTCATTCCTCCTTTGCTTGATTCCACTAATTTCTTTCCTTATAAATGAAGTTTTAGTTGCTGGAAAAAATCTCTCTAGAAATAAATCTCTAATTTGCGTCCAGGTGGTAATTGATCCCAGAGGCAAATAATAAAGCCAATTTTTAGCATATTCAACCAAAGTAAAAGGAAAATCTACTAATATGATCTACTCATTAGTTATCCCCTGCAGTCTCATACTTGAACAAATAACGTAAAACTCTTTCAAATGGTAATGTGGGTCTTCATTTTCCAGGCCATGGAACTTAGGTAGCATGTGGATCATACCTATTTGCAATTCCAATGGTACGTTTAGCACTGGGTAGGCGATGCAAGGTAGTTGCTCTTTTTCGGCCATAGTTTCTTCTCTGCTAGAATTTTCTAGGTGTTCAAACAACCTTGCAGATACATAATTTTTTATATTCTCACTTGCAGATGCTCAGATAGTCGGCTGAGAGATATTCAAATTTGCTTGTTTTTGCAATTTAGCTGCTTTTCTCAACCGTTTTGCAATCTTCTCTATTTTGGGATAAAACTGAATTCTACTGTGTTTCAGACTTGATCGTGAAAAATAAAAATAAATTAGTAAGGTCCTTGATAATGGTGCTAAAATATGACGGGCGTCGAATCATTTAAATATAATTGATTCCTCTTTTTTAATTTAATAATGTGAATGAGCATTGATCTCTCAGAGACATTAAATTTATTTATTTTAAAAGTCATGTAAGAAGAGAGAAAAAAAATAATTTTTTTAAAATAAAAAGGGAAAAGAAGAAAGTTTTGATTTGAAATTTCAGTTCACGAAAACTTAAAGAGGATTGTTGTGATTGAATTATATATGTTATTAATAATTGGATTAAAAATTTTAAAGTTTAAAATAATGATATCCTCCTTTAAAAAAAATTATTTTTCTTGAAAATAGTTTAACTTTTTCCTTTGATCTTAAACACATTGTTATTGCTAATGCTTTAAGTATTTCCATTGTGAGAAAATGCGGTTAAAAAAAATGGATATTAAATATTTTTATTTTAAAATATAAATATTAATAGTAGAAAACTTAAGACCGTTAACTGTCATGCAATTTTATAAATCAATATTAATAATTATAATAGTTTGTGTTTTTTTTTTTTCTTTTTTTTTTTTCATCATGCAATCAGAGAATTGTATTAAAAAGTACAGTGGATAACAACTCATAATACAGATCAAAGCGAGAGAAATCAAGCCAACACATATTTAGTTCAGCCCACAATACTGTGAAACAGAAGCCTAATCCAATACTGTCCAATCCAAATGAAAATATTAAACAGCCATGAATTCTGTAACACTGACTGATTATTACCGCCAACCAATCGACATTGCCAACCGATCAATACCGCCGGACATGCTTTTCATTGAAGATGATGAACAAACCAACCGACGACCCAGAAACCCACGTGATATCCAAGAGCCATTGCCAAACCACCCAGTTGCCAACATGTAAACCAACGAGCAGAGAGAATTCAACCAAAACACAGAAGACTAGATGCAATCAAAGACGACAGAGTAAAACAGCAAAGCCCGTTATATATAAATCGCATGGAAAAGGCTGCCAAAACCAACCACAGACAACCGGCCATAAGTTTTAAGTATCCACCGTAGACTATCCAAAGAAAAACGGTCGACCAATGATATTTTCAGTCTGTTATAGCCATGGAGTTGCGACTAGCACCTATTGAGCACAGCCAAATGTCACTAGAACTAAACACACATCCAAATAACTAACGATAAAACAAAATCTGCAAAAATTAGATAATGCCGCCGAGCTAAAGAAAAAATCGAGATCGAGATTTTTAATCGATGGCCAAAATAAGCAACTCGCGACCTCCCTTCTTCCTCTGCTTTTTCTCTCTCTTTTTCTGTTTATTATAGAGAATCATTATTTACTTGTCACTTGTTAATAATTCCATCTTTCAAATTTGCGTCAAATTATTACTTATTATAAACTTGAAGGATTAAATAATAATATATTTAATTGTAATTATTAATTGGACCGGAATATAATTTTTCACAAAATTTTGTATAAAAAAATAAAAAAATAAAAAAGGAAAGCGGAAGTAAAACTGCAAATGCAAAAATCCAACGGTCAATGGACAAGATGCTTTTTCTCTTTGTGTAGAGAGTAAAACTGCAACTCTGTTTTTCAAGGAAAATTTTCTTTTCTTCTCCGTTTAAGCTTAGAAAACATCGAAACAGCAGAATCCCAACACAGAAATTATTCACAAGCATTCTTCTCTCTGTCTGTAACAATGGCATCTCCTAATACTAATGGGTTTTCTGCTTTCGAAGACGTTCCTCGAGCTGCCGACATTCCCGTTTATGCGGTGAGTCTTCCTAAAACAAAAATCATCGTTCACTTAATAAACTTCTTTTGGGTATATCATAAAATTTGTTTTTTTGGGAGAAATTCTGCTGTTAAAAATACGTGATTGAACAGGTGACGGCTGCTTTTAGTAAAGATCCTAGTCCGGTTAAGCTAAATTTGGGGGTTGGTGTTTACCGAGCAGAGGTGAGTCTCTCTCTCTCTCTCTCTCTCTCTGTTTATTTGTTTGTGTGATTTGTTCCTACTCGAGAGAATTAAAGGTGCTTGTCATTCAATGGATCTTATATATTCAATCCATTAATTCACTTTGTGCAAATGGGTTTCCAATTGTTAATCTTGTGCTGGGCTTATTCATGAGATAACAGGATGGAAAACCTCACGTGTTGAATGTAGTTAGACGAGCTGAGAGACTGCTAATTGATGACACGTAAGGTGCTTCATCAGCGTCCATTGAAGTTTAGCTTGCTGCAGTTATCAAACTCTAAATCTAATTTGCATGATCTCCAGGTCTAGAACTAAAGAATATCTCCCTATTACTGGGTTGGAAGAATTTATTAAATTGAGTGCACAGCTTGTCTTCGGTGCTGATAGGTACTGTGGCTTTAACCCGCGCACATCACATATTAGATTCTTTATTAAGTAATAAAATTCTCTAAATTGGGTGTTATGCTAACTGGATTGTGCTATAGCCTGTTCTAGTAACTCTTTTTTATGCTTAAATTTGTTTACTCTAGGACTTTGCTTTATTGGGACACATTGACCAACCAAAGGTGTAGGCAGGGGCAATGGCTTCTTGAAATTTTAATTTTTAACTGGGAGTAGGTTGAATATGAGTTTATTTTTAATATATTGCTATGTTTAGCCCCTCATTTAAAAAAAAAAAGTTCAAGAAGTTGATTTTTTTTGTTGATATAACTGAACAAAAATTTAATGAGTTCAAATTTAATAAATTAGAATTATATTTTTACTAAATCTAATTTTAGTTAAAATATAATTAGTTTAACATAATTATATTGAATTTAAACTTGGTAAATGTATATTTTGCTTCTATTAAGTATAAATATTGCTGTAGTGAATATTTTGACCCCTTTTAAGTATAAATTCTGCATCCGTCACTGTTGGGACATATTCCTTTCTTTGCTGGTTGCATATTTCATCTTCTTCAAAATAGTGATGCTATCACAGAGCACAGAGTGACTACTGTCCAGTGCGTGTCCGGTTGTCTGTCATTGAGGATTGGCGCTGAGTTTTTAGCAAAACATTACTACCAAGTAAACCATTTACTTTAATTACCTGTTGTTTTGTTTTTATTCAATTTCATAATTTCATTTGTACGATGCCATGATCAGATGTTAGTTGACCTTTTTGTTTACTTTGATGTCCAGCATACAGTATACATTCCCGAGCCAACATACGGAAATCATCCAAATTTTTTCTCAGCAGCAGGTCTTACTTTGAGGACTTACCGATACTATGATCCAATAACAAATGGGCTGGACATTCAAGGTTTGCATTTTATATTCTATGTGGTGCACTGGATTTCCACTAGTTTGTCATTATAAATTATACCATCCATTATATCTTTCCCATATTTGGTTGCTACAGGTTCTCACTTAATTTTCTCTTGCCTTTTAAGAATGAATGATGCATTCTGAAGCAGAGCCTTACTTCCCTTGCAAGGAAATTGGTGTAGGAAGGAGTTGTTTTCCGTGCTTTGTGGCTTCAATTGATGTCATCATTTGTTTATTCTGTTGGTTTTAGGACTGTTGGAGGACCTTGGTTCTGCACCATCAGGAGCCATTGTGCTTCTCCAAGCATGTGGTCACAACCCTACTGGTGTTGATCCAACTGTCGAGCAATGGGAGCAGATCAGGCAGCTGATAAGGTTAAAAGGACTGTTACCTTTTTTTGACTGTGCTTATCAGGTAGACAACTATTAGAATAAAGTTAAAACCTTCAGAAGTTCAGCTTTCCTTGAATGCATGATAACGTTCATCTCCCCTTTTTTTTTGAATGATGGATTCTGCACCATCCAGGGTTTTGTGAGTGGAAATTTGGATATGGATGCACAATCTATTCGGATATTTGTAGCAGATGGTGGTGAATGCCTTGTCGCTCAATCTTATTCAAAAATAATGGGAATTTATGCAGAACGTGTTGGTGCGCTTAGCATTGTAAGGCAGCATTTATTATAAACCATTTTGTGACTGCTTTAAAATGTTGTCAACCACTGTTTCATTTTTCCTTATAATCACGACTTTGTATCAGCGATAGCATATGCAAGTTTCTTTCTTTTCTTCGTCAATTATCTACTGATAATCCAATTGTGTGGCTATTTCTTTATTGTGTATTCAAGACGTTTATATTTTCTAGGTATGCAAGACAGCAGATGTGGCCAGCCGAGTTAATAGCCAACTAAAACTTGTGATCAGACCCATGTATTCGAACCCACCCATACATGGAGCAGCTATTGTGGCTACCATCCTAAACGACAGGTATCATATTACCCATTTATCGTCTTCCTGGTCAAGATAACTACTAATATTTTAAATTGGGATAATTATCGTCTTATCCTTATAGTTTGACCTAACATTAAAATGCATTTATTTTGTTAATCACATTTTCAATTTAACAATGATTTCAAGTCACAGGAGTACGAGAATCCACCATCACCTAATTATTAGCATAAAATCTAGTATATGTAAAATTAGTCATTAATGAATGGCTGGAGGTGCAGATTTGACAGTCCCTTCTGTTGGATCCAAAACCATCATGGATCCAAACCAAGAAGCAAACGAGGGTAATTACTGCCAATAGAGCATAGAGGCAATCCTTAGAGCTCCTAATTTTCCATAGGTAGTGTCCTTTATTTCCTCAGCACCTTCTGGGAAGACCATCAAGTAGCCTCGTGGAACGCCAATAGGCTCAAAAAATAGGCCAAAACCACCTAGCATTGTGACTCAAGACAGTGCAAAAGCATTAAGGGCTCATGCAATGAAGGTTATTATGGATAACGAATAGATTAAAACCATATTTGATAAAGGACCATATCGTTTGGCTAAGACGAAATAAGAGAAAAGAAGATTGAAAAGTGTGTTTCTAATAGCTAAGGGATACTATTTATAATAGAAATAAAACCCTAATAGGCAAAATTACGAAAATACCCAAAATATCCAAAATGATATTTCTAATTAGAGTAGAAGTCTAATACAAACAACTATTAGATAAAGAACCCCTAAGATAAAATTTAGAAATCTAATAACAAATGCATAAGATAAGTTACTAGGGATAAGATAAGGTAGCAGAGATAAGATAATAGATAAATATAATCTATTTGTTATAGATTTAATTTATCTGTTATCCATAACTTGAAAAAAGATTTTGTCCTCAAGCTCAAAGGCAGACTATGCAGCCTGAAAATAATTGTTTGACTTTGTTTGACTCCCATGTAGCTTCAGATTTAGGGCAGTCTTGCCAACTAACTAATAATTTCCAAACTTGGGTGTTTAGACCAAAAGCAATAACTCTGCGTCCCTTTTCATCATCACACGAGGAAAAGCCAATTTTGGCATTTTGGGGCACCACAGATATCTCTATCCTCTCATTCACTTGTTGACCAAAATTTTATTGGCTACTACTTGATATATCTTGGTTATGGTTTTCCTTCCTATTGAAGGTATGAACTAGTTCAAAGATTTGCTGAGCTAAGTCATTCAAAAGTGATTGTTATATGAAGGAATTCAACTTCTCTGATAGATTTGTTGAATCGTCCATGACAACCACCTTTTCCACCAAAGATAAATGCTTAGCTATAGTTTCAAACAAAACTCGTTTCTTTTCTTATTCATGACATTGTTATTGATACCGTTCCTAAGATAATTGGATATAGGAATCCAATTTCTGTTGTAAACTGGATTGATCTCCCATGACGCTTTTGCTTTGATACCAAGTTGTTACGGTCCCGGATCATAGATCGCGTCATAGGATGATAGATGGAGAATGAGCTCATTAGAGAAAGAACTCTTAACACCTCAGTCGTTAATGAGAGTCTTAAATCTCACAATTTTAGGAATAAATTTTGTTTGCTTTATTGAATAAAAATAAAGCTCTTATACAGTGGAGGTTCATACAATCATAATACTTCTAATTAGAGTAAAAGTCTAATATAAGCAACTATTAGATAAAGAACTCCTAAGATAAGATAACAAAAATCTAATAATAAATGCATATACTAGAGATAAGATAGCAGAGATAAGTTAGTAGATAAATATAATCTATTTGTTATGGATTTAACTTATCCATTATCCATAACTGAGGTCAACTTATGTTGTGGTGAGAGTTTAGTTAACTTTGCAATGAGGAAACATGGAATATGTGCACTATGGTTTTAAATCGCGGTCACAGTAGCAAGTAATGGAAACAGGCCTGTAACGGCCGTAACGTAACGATAACGATCTGGTGCTACGCAAATTTTTTAAAAAAATTTGCAAAGTTCATAAATGAAATGATATTGATTAGATTTAATTCAAAATAATATATACAAATGCATAATAAATATAAATACATAAAATATAGATTATTTAACTTAAATTAAACATCATATAGTTTAAAATAAGAAAAATCAATATAATCTTTATAGATCGAGTAAACTAATAGCTCAAAGTACAATTTTAATTCAAAACTAACACTTTAATCCACAAAACTTTTAAAAAAAAAAAAAAGGAAGAAACAACAATTAAAAATTAAAATAGATAACATTTAACTAATTTAACTAATTTTTTTGAAGAAATAAGTTTGGAAATAGAGTAGTTTAGGATGGATCTAAGCTTATATGAGAAATATGCAGGGAAGATTGAAGCTTATATGAGAAATATATAGGGAAGATTGAAATTTGAAAGAGAAAGGGAAGAGAAAACTAAAAAAAGTAGTCTCTGAAGCTGCTGAAAAGTGTAGAAACTAATGAAAATGAGAATAGGGAGCAGAAAAGAAAGGATATAAAAGAATTTTAATTATTGGTGATGACTATTACCGTTACGTAATGGTAGGTAATGGCTGTAATGGTTGGTACGCCTGTAAATCAAGAGGGGTCATTGTATAACCGGGTAACAGGTAACGCTCCCCCAAAACTCGTTATAACATAACGGTATGTTATTTAAAACCATGATGTGCACTTAGTTGAAGTGGTTGTGTAACCAATGTCGGCCTAGGGCAATGAGCTTCATTTGGGGCCATTAAGACCCTTTGTGTCTAATTTGAGATATACATGCAATCAATGATAATGAAGGGAGAAAGTTGAAACAAAGGGTGATGGAAATAGTGATTGGAGTTGGGCTTTATTTGTATATGAAGGGTAATTTTGGTATTATCACATTTTCCTTACTATAACTATAAGAGAGAACATTGACTAATTAATGGCAAAAGGGGTTAAAAGAGGACAAATGTCCTTTTAGATTGACAAAAATTAATTACAGGGAGTTTTTAATATAATTAATAAATTACAAACATTTTAATTAGTAGGTCAAACTAAAGAGATCATCATTACCCGTTTAAATTTGCAACCTATAGGTTCTTTTTTTTTTGTGTATTTCCATATGAGAATCAATAAATAAATATGTGTATAAGGCCACTTGCTCTTGTTGTTGCAACTAAAGAAGTAACATAGGACGCATAAGAATGTTATACGTGCTTATATATAAAATATGGATAAAACGGGGTGTGACCTCTCATCATTTTGTGAGAATAAGAGAAGAGTCACTATAGGAAATTTGATGATCCAAATTAACCAAATGAAGGTAAATCATTAGAAGAATAATTACTATGTTATGGATGAAATTGTTGGTTTTTAAGGGGGAGGAAAACAAGAGATATAATTGAAGATTGAATGGTCTTAAAATTTTATTGATCATACTGCTGTTTATACAACCGAATGTAACTGAAAAATCGAAACAAAATCATTAAAATTTGAATCTTGGGCAACTTAAAATCTTAGCATATATTATCTAACAAATCAAATCAAAACGATAATTATAATTATAATTTAAGTTATCAAATTTAGCTTATCTTTGACTATTTCAATAGCTACATCATCATTTCGCAGTTTATCATGTCAAATATTTAACACTCCTTAGCTTACAAGCTGCAAATTCTAAAATAACTCTTCCACCTCCTTCTCTTCATGTTGATCCACAAAAATTTTGACTTCTTGTGGTGATTTCCAAAATTGTGAAGTGCCCCATATATTTTCTGCAATTTGCATATGGTATCCACTAACACTCGTGTTGTGGATGAATGGTCTTTTTACAATATGTACAACTTAGAAAATCTCCATTCCTGTTATATTTGAATTTGAATATGAATGTGTATGTGAATTTGAGTGTGAATATGAAGTTTGTTTTTTCATGACTTGATATTTGTGTAACCTCAAATGTTCCTTGAGAATTTGACTTTGATTTTGTTTTGTTGGAGATGCTTGGCAGTTTTTTTTTAGCTCAACTTTGTTGTTTTGGAGAATTCATTTTTCTCCTCTTTCTTCTTCTTTTTTTTTTTTTTCTTATTTTGAATCTCTTTCAAAATTTACATGTCTATGATAAATTAGTTCTGATAACAACTGTTAGTTTTTAAAAGGAGGAAAACAAGATATATAATTTAGAATGAATTGGTCTTAAAATTTAATTAATCATATTGGTATTTATACAACCAGATATAACTAAAAAATCTAAATAAGATCATAGAAATCTAAATCTTAGGCAACTTAAAATCCTAACATGTGTTATCTAACAAATCATTTAAATTATCAGATTTAGCATATCATTGATTGTATCAGCAACCACATCATCATTTAGCAATCTACCAAGTCAAATTCAATAAAAAGCAAAGAAAAGCTTATGAGTGGTGAGATACAACTTAATGAGAATATAAGAGAGAGAAAAGAAAAGTAATATCTAAATCACTCTTTCTGATTCAAGTTTTTCAATTCTATGTTTGTAGGGATATGATCTCTGAATGGACTGTTGAGTTGAAGGCAATGGTTGATCGACTTGTTAACCTTCGGGGGCAACTCTATGATGCTTTACGTGACAGAGGTAACCTGCTAGACTTGCAGTGTTTGTGTTGGATCATTGGGATTGAGAGTTACTGAATTGACCTTATCAATTGCTAAACAACCAAAGCTTAAAGCCTTTTGAACCCATCAAAATTTCAAAAGGGCACCAGCAGCAGTGAAATGCTGGAACTACTTGTTCCAAGATTCGCGTTTGGATTCAGAGTTTTGATTCAAAAAATTTTTCTTGAGGAGCTTTTTTACTGCATGGAACTGTAAGCATGCTGGCTTTGTTCTGCATCTTAAAAATAATTTTTTATTTTTCCTTTTTCAAATTGATCTGCATCTCAAGTTCAATGTTGTGTGAGGTGGTGTTAGATGCAAGTTGGCTGTGTATGTATATTGGATTATGGAAAAATTACTATCAGGTCCCCGAGTTTTTAATAAATTCATTAGTTCATCCTTATTTCAAAATCATTCAATTAAAATATCTTTTTATTTTGTAAAATTTAACTCTTTGGTCATTCTTTCAAAGCAACCCTTAGTCAATTTATTTTAATCTCAGTCAAAAGGACTACATAGTATTTAAAATTATAGAGTTGTATTTTCCAATATACAGGGACATTTTAATTGAGTGATTTTGAAATAGGGACGAACTAGTAAATTTTCTAAAATATTAGGAACTTGATAGTAATTTATTCTTGGATTAAATCAGTATCAAGGAGGACCTGCATGTTAATGGGTTGAACCTTGCTGGACTTGGATTGTATTAAATCAACCAGGAACTTAATATAAATAAACAATTTCAGTGTGGATTCTCATATGATAGAGGTGAAACTTTTGTCAGGAACACCAGGGGACTGGACCCACATTACAAGTCAGGTTGGAATGTACACTTTTTCTGGATTAAATGAGGAGCAAGTTGCCTTCTTGATGAAAGAATACCACATCTACATGTCACCTGATGGGTAACTAAATCCATCCTGTACTTTTTTTGTTTGTCTTAAAAAAGAACTGGTTTATCCACTTTTTTTTTCTTTTAGAAAAATTTACTATTTAATTATTGTGATATAGTAAAATTCATTAGCTGGTCCTTCAATTTTGAAAAATACATTAAAACATTCTTAAAATTTTAAAAAATCTAATAATTATTTCTTTCGTTTATTTTTGCTGTTTAAGTATTTTATCATTTGGTTCCTTTAGTATAATAAAGTTCACTAGTTGATTTCTGCGTATTAATGACATTTTAAATTTTTTTTTCAACACTTATGACTGAATTAACGGAGAGACTATTAGTAGATTTTTAAAATTTCAGAGATATTTTAATTTATTTTATAAAACTGAGAAATATCTAAGGAAGTTTCTTATAAATAGTAATTTTTTTTTTAACTTAGAACTTATCATGGCACAGGAGGATTAACATGGCAGGCCTCAGTAAGAAAACTGTCCCTTATCTTGCAGATGCAATGCATGCAGCTGTTACCTGCATACGGTAGATGATTTCCCAGTATGATTCTTCGTATGAGATAATTATATAGTACATCTTTATTTCATTTACCCTCGTGTAAGAATTCAATCTAATTTAATTGATTTCTCCTGTTAATTTTCTTATTTAGAAACGAATTCAAAGTTTTTTTTAATTTAAAATGTTTCATTAAAAAAAAAAATTAAATTCTTTTATTACAAAAATGAATTATTCAAAACGAACCCACCAAATATTCTAGAAATCGACATATATTGATATATAGGTTTCACAAACTTATAACTAATAAGCAGTTTTCTTTTTTTGGAGGGGGAGGGGAATCAGTACTGTAATTGCATGTGATAAGATCATTTTATGTAATATTTCAACATGAAATAGTAGGGGTTTTGTGTAATTTCTTCGTTCTTGTATGAGATTATAAAGATTTGGTTTTGTATTTTTTATTTTTATAGTGTACATTTATTTCATAATTCAGTTACAGTATTTAGATAGCCTATTGAGTATCAAACGTTAAATCTTTATTGTCTCATTTAAAAATAAATCTCATTCTTTCAATTTATTCAGGTTAATCTCTAAAATTTATTTTGATTAGAGTCACGTCATGTCGTATATATTTATAAAAATTATAATTTTTAATTTCACATCATTAAGACTTCTTGGATTAAAAATGTTAAATTTTTACACTTAGATCTTACTGAAACTAAAATGGTGACGTGGCTAGAATAGAGCTTAACTGTTATACAACAATTAGTTAATCTTGTAAGAAAGAGAATATTACGATTGATTAATTTTAAAAAAAAGAGAATATGAATTGGTGAACAGTCACTTCGACGCTAAGTCAGTAAACCAGAGAAAACAATAAATGACAAACTTGAGAGCATTTGTCTGGAAAAATAGCTTACTTTAATCTTTGGATCATTCTCTTTATATACGGTAAAAAGATAGATATAAATATAATATTTTCTGATAATTCAGCGATGATGTAACCGGTTTGCTGATAAGGGATCTTTACCAGCTAATTGATCAGGAATTCCGTGGTCGCAAGTGTAAAGGAGATCTGCTAGATTATAACTGTTAACAGTAACTTTCTTATGAAAACTCATCCAGACATTGAGAGAATGAGTCTATGTGATCTGAGACCAGGCTGACCTGTCTTAAGACCGGATCTTTTCTCTTAGTTCCGGATATAATGGTCGTTCGAGTCTTTCTGAGAGGCTGAGCATCCAGATAATTATGAGGAGTCAGACATCCGAATTTTCTTTTCTACGAGCGAGACCGTTTATCAGCTTGTCAAGTCCTTATCACGTGATCTTATTTTATAGTAATAATTCACAATTTACTTTGAAAAATTTTCTCATAACACTTTCTTACAATTATAGTTCGGCTTTTTAATTTTAAATGATGAAGCCCATTCTTTGAAAATTATAAACTAAAGTTAAACGTGGGTATTTAAAACTAAATTTTAGTTTTTTTTAACTAGTCTTATTATATCGATAACGTATTCAATTTTAAAAAGGATGGTTGGCTAAAATATGCCACAACTTTATGTTTAATTATGATTATAGCTAAGATTTTCATTTTTTGATGAGAAAATAGATTTAAACAATCAAGAGAATGTATAATTAACAAAATATAGGAAATTTGAACAAATTTAATATAGTTGAGAATGAAATTTCAAAACAATTGTGGCTATTATACCTCAGATGCAGGATGTTGGCATCTAGTTATGTTGTGTCCAGACTAGTGGCATCTACTGCATCCCATTTCTCTACCTTTTATGCTCAATTGACCATACGTCTTCCTTGGTTCATCTTTATCTTTGCTCTTAATCCTTTTTAGTCTACTGGGAGCTTTATGTGCAATAGGAGGAATGACTCTCAGCTTATTAGTCCTTGGCTACATGTTTCTTCCTTTCGACGATTGTATAATTTCAACTTCATCATCTTCATTAACTTCTTCTTCAATGCTTCCCTCATCCTCTTCATAATAGTCTACATCATTTCCTACAGCTTGATTTACTTCCTCTTTTATATTTCCCTCTGCAGGATTGTCACTACCTACTTTACAAACAGACGTACCACTACTGTTGTTTTGACATTGACTGTAATCAGAATCATTATCACTATCAGTAGCACTTTCCTTTGAACCCTTTTTATAATGCAGTTTCCTGTTTGTCTCCTTTGCATGAAACAATTCTTCATCACAAGAGCCTAAAGTGAATTCGTCCTTGATAACAAAATTGTCTTTGCTACTATTCCTTACCTATCTAATTATTAGAAATAAATGCATCATGCAAATGCTCTTCTATTTGTTCAGATTGCATTGCTTGTTTGCTACCTAGATTCACACTATCAACCTCTTCATTAGGCTTGATTTTCATTGGTTTCAAGAGTTTTTCATTCAAGTAATGGAACTTGTGCTGCTCCTTCACCTAATACATCAGGATCACTAATTACATGCTCTAGATACAAATTGACATACTCATTTTTACATGTCATTTTCACAATGTCAATTTTTACTTGTCATTTTCACAATGTCAAGTACAATTCTATTGTTGTACACCACCCTCAACCCCTCCTCCAAGCTATGACATGGCTTCGTCTAATATATTATTAACATAACATCATACCTCAATTTAACGAACACTCGTTTAATCTTAAAAATATTTTAGCTTATCCAGATCTTCAAAATCATATATTTCATCTTGAGAATTAATATATCGCAACGATGGATCTCCTACAAAAAAAATTTTCCGTAATATATTTTGATTTTCGTTGAAACTGCCATAATAGTCTGCACATACAAAAAAATAGGTGCTTTTATTTTACATACACAATTATATGAATAATAATTCAAATTTAAAATATGAATTTAAAAAGTATACTCCAGAAGAATTCTTAAAGTACCGAAGAAAATTATAATAAATAATAATAACTAAAAAAAGATAAAATAACTTGTTCGATTTGGATTATACTTTAAAGATACCAAAAAAAGACTATCACTGTGTGTCCTATAATTAAGAAAACCAAATAAAATAATACCACAAATATTCTTGGTGAAACCCACAATTTCTTTGGTCATCATTTGTACTAGTAATAAGCCTAAAATTCCATATTTAACATCATTAATACCAACTAATCAAGATGAACATCCTTTACTATTTACTAAAGAATAAAAACATTAACATTATGCTTGAATTGCTTCAGGTTCTAGCGAAAAAATTACATAAGTAGGAAGATATCTTGCTGTAATTTTAACAGAACAATTAAAACGATCACACACATACAAAAAGATAAATGTCATTCATCGGGCATCATATTTGATTTAAGTGATATTAGAAATTTCCACTACAAATATGTTAGTAATATTACTGAAGTATCTGTATCACAAGTTTACTATTATGGGTAGGGGTGAGCAGTATTCGATTCAAACCGAAAAAATCGATCGAATCAAACTGATTTAAAATTTTGGTTTGGTTTTTTATATATTTCGGTTCGGTTTGATTTTTAATTTTAGAAATTTCAGTTATTTCGATTCGGTTCGGTTTTGATAAAAAAAAGCGAAAAAACCGAACCGAACCGATTAGTGATAATAATATGTTTTTTCCATAATATAGAGAAATTAAATCATATTAAAATTAAAATATTTTAATTAAATTTTAAAATACTAAAAATAAAGTGTAAAAAATAAAAAAAATTATTAAAAATCGAAACCGATCAAACCGAACCGAATCGAACCGAATCATACCGGTTCAGTTTGATTGATTTCTGACCAAAATCGGTTCGATTCGATTTTCATAAACACTAAAATTTTAGTTTTCGATTTATTTAGTTCGATTCGATTTTGAACCAAACCGACCGAATGCTCACATAATTATAGGTGAAAGTAAAAACGAGGGACGGATGTATGATAAAATATACATTAATAAACTCTTCAACTATCAAATTATTATCTAATAAACTGAAAACCACCATTCTCTGAAACTAAAAACTATATTATGGACAACTAAAATACTAAACTGTATAATATTATACTTCAATGATAAAACACTTGATTAAAATTTTAAAATAAAAAATCTAAACCACTTTATCAGGTGTAGGAAAAAGTCAACATAAAGTAGGCATTTGATTAAGCAAATATGGATGACAACAACATGGAATTACCAATAAAATTTTCAAGAGAATAAATTGGGAATTTGCCATCCCATTTTTTTCATCTCTCTATATATTTGATTGAATATTCAAATCTATAAAATTATCCCATAATCAATGTCGTAAAGAATATTCTGCCATAATTGTAATTAATCAGTGATTAACATTACCATAATTAGCATAATCTTAACATGATTCTAGGTGATAATTGATAGTATAATCATAGGCATAATTGATCATATCTTGTACTATATAATCCTTGTATCCTATTACACAGAAAACAAGAAAATGAAAAATACTTTTCTTTCTATAATTCTAAATGGTATCAGAGCGGGTTTCGATCTAAAAATTTAGCCGATTTTTCTTGTAATCATCATTTACTAGAATACCTTTTCCAACCTTCTCTAACCGAGAAACAACAATGGTCGATTCTTCTAGCCAGAGTCTAGCCGATTAATCTCAGGCAGTAACTGATCTAATAGCAGACCTGTCACACAAACTCTTTCTATTAATTCAGAATAGCCAAAATGCAAATCAGAAATCAGCAAATCAAATTACTCTTGATTCAGCACATCCCACTTTCCCATCGCCGGCGACAGTTGGCCATGTTAATAATGTGCATAATACTAGTGGTTGGATATTTGATTCAGGAGCCACAAACACTATGACCAATGATCCTTCAGATATTGTTTCCCAAACTCCACTCACCAAATCCAATATCCTAAACGCTACTGGTGGCTCATTCCCAGTCATTGGTTGTAATACCCGGGTAGACCCCGGCATCGAAATTCCTACCTTCCGGCGGGATCTCCGTTGGAATCCGGAATTTCTCGGATGTCGGAGTCTTCTAGAAGGGTAAAATAAAGGTTTTTTAAAATGTTTTTATATGTTTTTATAGTTTTAATGAAGAAAGAAAATGAGTTTTTGAAAGAAAACACCATGGAGGAAGAGTCCAAGTTCGGCCGCCGAATATGGTGCTCTTGCGGAAGCACCTTTGGCCCCCGAAGGTGGTCTAGCCAGCCACCTATAAAAGGTCCCATGTCCGAAAATGGGCGAGTTTTCTCTCTCTATTTTCAGGCATAGGTGAGATTTCACCTTCCTTTGGTTGATTTTATGTTTTCCTTCAAATCCCTTCAAGTTTTGATGAGTTTTTACTTTGTTTTGAAGTTTTTGAGCTAAAGATCAAAATTTTGAAGCTTGGAGACCCCCGGAGCTCGTTCCTCCATATCTCCGAGTTTGGGATCGCATCTCCTCTCGATCTTCAAGAGGTAAGTGTTGATCCACTCCTTTTATGATGTTTTAAGTAAGTTTTAAGAAGGGGTTAAAGGTTTTGATGCATGTTTAGGCTAGTTGTAAAATGTTAGGGTTTATGTTAGTTGATTGTTAAATGTATGTTAAATGTGATATTTGTTGGGGTAAAGGTTAGTTTTATGCCCCTATATGCTTGAGAAAGTGTTTATACATGTTTTAATATAGTTGGATGCATGTTGGGATGTTGTGGGTGGCTGGATATGCAAGGCAGAATCGGGTTCTGCCCTTTGGGAGAGCCCAGGTTCGGCCACCGAAGCCAGTTTCGGCCGCCGAACCTGCCTGTGGAGGCAGTTTTGGCCGCCAAACCTCGCCCCCGAAAGTTGGACTTTCGGCTCTGGAGGGGAGTTTCGGCCGTCGAACCTGCCCCCGAAGGTTGGTGACTTTCGGCTCTAGAAGGACTTTCGGCCGCCGAACCCTGCCCCCGAAAGTGCCTGACTTTCGGCTTTGGAGGTATCTTCGGCCGCCGAACCTGCCGCCGAAAGTCCCCTGTTCAACCTTCCTTTGCCTGTTTTTCCATATATGTTTATGATGTTTTAGGGGGTTTTTAAGGAGTTGTTTAGAGTCTTGTTAGAGTTTGTTTGGTCCCTCATTTGAGTTCACTTGTGTAGGATCGGACCCGAGGAATCGAGGAGGCCAGCAGTGCTAGCTGTTTCAGAGTCAGCCAGAGGTGAGTAGAACACACCTCTTTTACTAAAAGCAATTAAACTTTTAAGCATGCTCATGCATCATGAATGCCATGTATGTATTAGGTTGTATTGCATTAGAAATCATGAATATGACGCATTGCATATTATGATGTTGATGTAGATGGATGTTGGATGACCCATTGGCCCTTGATATGATATGATATGATATGATATGGTATGGAAGTCCAGGTTGAGGCCCATTCTACGCCCCTGGCACGATTGGTTATGTTATGTTATGTTATGTTATGTTATGTTAAGAGAAAGTCCAGGTCGAGGCCCATTCTACACTCCTGGCACGGTTGGATTATGTAGAGGGTCATTGGTGACAAGTCCATCATTGATGTGATTTATTTGTGATGTGATACATTTCATGATGACATGTTTAATGAATTGTTTTTACTGTTCTGCTCACTAGGCTTTTGTAGCTCAATCCTCTCCCCTAATCTCTAGGTTTGTAGGTTCAGAATAGACCGGGGAGTCGTCAAGGGTAAAAGCTATGTATATGTAATAGATTAATAGTGGACATGATATGTAAAATAATGTAATGTAATGTAAGGTATTGTACAGTAATGTAATGAGCATTAGTATTGTGCTTGGCCCTAATGTATGGTTAATCCCTTTTTGTACATGATCTTATGTTAATGTTTTAATGATGATATATGTTGAACCAAGCTTGATGTATGTAATATTGACCCAACTAGAGCATTTGATGAGGGCTCTAGTATGGGGTTTGTATGTATAAAGTATGGTGCATGCACAGGTCAAGCTTGGTATATGGAAAGTTTAAAGTTTTTATGGAAATGTATAATCATGTATGGGATTTTATCAGATGTTCAGGATGTATAGTAGGCTTGCTACGGGTCCCGGCGATCTTAAATCGATCTGGATTCTAGCGCCGGTAGCGGTCCGATTTCCGGATCGTTATATTGGTGGTGGTATCATGTCTATAACCCCACTTTAAATGTCTCCAACTGCCTCTATGTACCCTCCTTATCTTGCAAATTACTCTCTGTCAGTCAAATCACCAAGCAGTTAAATTACAAAGTACTCATGTATCCTCATTTTTGTGTTTTGCAGGATATTCATACGAACACGGGACTGGGCCGTGATTTTGAGAAAGATGGACTGTACTATATGGAGGAGGTCTTGAGCACTGGGTCGGCTCACTTAGCTTAAGGGCCTTCAACCCGACAGTTGTGGCTCTGGCACTAGCGCTTTGGCCATCCCTCAAGTGAATATCTTCGTGCTTTGTTTCCTGAATTTAAATCCATTGATATCACTGTTTGTTCTTCATGTGTGCTTGCTAAAAGTCATAAGAGTACTTATCATATTTCCACAAATAAATATGATATTCCATTCTCAATAATACACGCGGATGTGGGCATGCCCCGAAAATTGTTTCTCATGATTATAGATACTTTGTTACTTTTATTGATAATTGCACTCGTGTTACTTGGATCTACTTGTTGAAACATAAATACGAAGTGGCTGAAAAATTCTGCGACTTTTTTCGCATGATTAAAACCCAATTTCACAGTACCATTCAAGTCCTCCGATTTGACAATGGGGGGGAATTTGTCAACAATCATCTTCAAACCTTTTTTCAGGACAATGAGGTCATTCACCAAACTACTTGTCCGTATACCCCACAGCAAAATGGGGTCGCCGAAAGAAAAAATCGGCACATCCTTAAAATCACCTGAGCCTTATTGTTTGAAGCCCGGTTCCTTCTAAGTTTTGGTCCGAAGCAGTTGTTACTTCTATTTGCCTCATCAATAGACTCCTATCTCGAGTTCTTAATTTTCGATCTCCACTGCATTCCTTGTCTTCTCATCACACCATCCCTTCCTATCTAAACCTTCCACCTAAAATTTTTGGCTGCACGGTCTATGTTCACATTCCTAAATCACATTGCACTAAACTTGATCCATGTGCTCTTAAGTGTGTGTTCCTCGATTATGATGTCCATAAAAAGGGCTATCGGTGTTTTGCCCAATCTCTAAATGTCTCTTCACCACTATGGACTGCACTTTTCTTGAAGACGAGTATTTTTTTTTCTTGCCAACTGGCAGTGAAGGGGAGAATACAGCAGAACCACCACTTTTAAGTTGGCTTAGCTATCCTCAGGGAAAGTCAGAAAATCCTCAGGGGGAGTCAGAGACTGTCCATCCACTTTTCCTTCCTGAGTCTACACCAGAACTTGGAGAAACTGATCATCTAGTATAGTCCTCAATCTTAACGCCACAACCAGAGCCTGCCACCGTAGAATATCCTGAGGAATACGCCACTGAGGTATATGAATCTGAACTCTCTCCTTCCTCTAATAACTTTACCACTGAACCCATCTCCCTTGAGTCTCCTGAAAGAAGCCACTATGTACTACCCCCTTGGTGTAACAGAGGAGTTCCACCCAGGAGGTATGATCCAGAATTCGAGGCAGTCAGATCTAAGTATCCTATGGCAAATATTACTAGAGGAGAGAATCTATCACCTCAGTTTATCACACTACAGAAAAATAGTTGCTTAGAATGGATACCAAATGTAACGACCCGAAAATCGGACCGCTACCGGCGCTAGAATTCAGGTCGGCTTAAAGCCGCCGGGACCCGTAGCAAGCCTGACATGTAACCTGTAAGCCTGTGTAATCCCATACATGATCAACAACATACATAGAAATTAAAACTTTTCTTTCATTCATACACCAAACTCAACCTGTACATGCACTGAACATAATCATAAAACATGATCCCTCTGTGGGATCTCATCAATGCCCCAAAAAGGGCGATACAATCTATGTTGAGTTGGTTTACATAAACTTCATAAAAAGATCTAGGATCATACATTAAAAGGGATACCTTACACATAGGGTCAAGCACAACCTCTAATCCTCAATATCATTACATTACATAACTATTCATAACTTTACAATTTTATCATGTCCACATTCTATCTATTGCATAAAAAAAAATGACTTCAATACTCTTGCTGACCTCCTGGTCTACCCTGTACCTGCAAACCTGGGGAATTTGGGAAAGGGGTGAGCTACTAGAGCCCAGTGAGCAGAATAATAAAACATTCAAAAACATATGATAACATGAAATGCATCACATCACAACTAATCATATCAAGGATGAACTTGTCACCATCTAGCCCTCTACATATTCCAATCATGCCAGGGGCGTAGTGCAGGCCACACCTGGTCTTTCTCTTATGCATAACATAACATACATAATCCATGGTGCCGGGGGCGTAGTGCAGGACACGTTCGGTCTTTCTCTTACATAGTGCCAGGGGCGTAGTGCAGGCCACACCTGGACTTCCATACTATATCATCATGTCATAACATATGAGGGCTAATGGATCATTCAACATTCATCCACATCAACAACGTATTATGCAATGCAGCATATTCGTGATTTCTAATGCAAACAACCTAAAATATCACATGGCATCCGTGATGTATGAACATGCTCAAAACCGATTTATTTTACTTGAAACTTAAGGAGTTATTCTACTCACCTCTGGCTAGCTCTGACACTGACTGAAGCAACTGACTCACTGCTGAGGTCCTCGGTTCCTAGGGTCCGAACCTACACAGGTGGACTCAAATGAGGGACCAAACAACTAGAACATAACTCTAAAATAATCCCCCAAAAACCCCCTAAAACACCTTAAAACAATCATGCAAAACATGCAAAGGAAGGCTGAACAGGGCAGGTTCGGCGGAACCTTCAGCGGCCGAAAGTCCCAGACAAAGACGGAAGTCTCTTTTCGGGGGCAACTTCGACAGCCGAAAGGCCTGCCTCCCAGGCAGGTTCGGCGGCTGAAAGTCCTTCGGCTGCCGAACCTGGTTTCTGCCAGAGGGCAAAAACTTGGTTCCCTTTGCACAACAACCTCTCCTTCTCATTCCAACATGCATATAACTCATTCAAATCATGCAAATAAACATACATTGGCTCCTAGGGGCTTCAAACTATCTTAAACCCCAACTACAACACACAACAACAACACATTGCTCAAAATCACCATATAAGCTCATAAACCTAACCATAAGCTAAACATGCATTCTACCTCATAGATCTTATATAAAACTTACTTAAAACATGCAATGAGCTTAAGATCGGCTCTTACATCTTGAAGATCGAGAGAGAGACGACCTAAACTCGGAGATGGGAGAGATTTGAGTTCTTGGACCTCAAAGCTCCAAAACTTGCTCAAAACTTGAAAATCTTCAAAACAAGATGAAAACTTGTGAAAATCGTGAAAGATTTGAAGGAAAAGCTCAAAGATTGGTGAGGAACGGCGGAGAGCTCACCTTGGCCAACAATGGGGAGAAAACTCGCCCGTTTTCGGCTAAGGGACCCTTTTATAGTGGCTGGCCAGGCCACGTTCGGGGGCCGAACGTGCCTCCGCATGCAAGCCATGTTCGGCGGCCGAACTTGAGGTTCGGCGGCCGAACCTGGACTTCCCTCACTTATGCCTTCGGGGGCCTAAGGCACACCCAAAATGCCTGCATGTTCGGCGGCCGAACTTTGAGTTTCGGCAGCCGAACCTGAGTTTTCCTCCAAGGTTGTTTTCATGCAAAAACTCATTTCCTTTTCACTTAAAACCATGAAAAACATTAAAACATTTTATGAAAACATGTTTCTACCCTACTAGGGGCTTCCGACATCCGAGATTCCACCGGACGGTAGGAATTCCGATACCGGAGTCTAGCCGGGTATTACATTCTCCCCCCCTTAAGAACATTCGTCCCCGAATGTTCCTCAACTAGCACATAGCATGGCATACACATATCACACATACAAAGCACAATATAACTCACAAGGAACTAACCTCAGAAAAGATAAGGGTATTGCTGGAGCATGGACTCCCGTGTCTCCCAAGTGCATTCTTCCATATTGTGGTGGTTCCAAAGGACTTTTACCATCGGGATTTCCTTGTTTCTCAGCTTCCTGATCTGGGTGTCTATGATCCGTACTGGCTGTTCAACATAGGTGAGATCTCCTTGGATCTCCACATCAGGCTCACTAAGAACCTTGCTCGGATCTGACACGAACTTCCTCAACATTGAAACATGGAAAACCGGATGGATTCTTTCCATTGAAGCAGGTAAATCCAGCTTGTACGACACATTCCCAATCTTTTGCAAGACTTCGAAGGGTCCGATGTATCGTGGGGCTAGTTTACCTTTCTTCCCAAAGCGAACCACTCCTTTCATTGGAGACACCTTGAGCAATATCAGATCCCCCTCCTGAAACTCTACCTGCCTCCTGCGGATGTCTACATAACTCTTCTGTCTGCTCGCAGTAGTCTTGATTCTCTCTCTGATTATGGGTACTACCCTGCTGGTAATCTCTACTAGCTCAGGCCCTGCCAAGGCCTTTTCTCCAACTTCTTCCCAGCAAACAGGTGATCTGCACTTCCTCCCATACAAAGCTTCATATGGAGCCATCCCGATGCTAGCATGATGGCTGTTATTGTAGGAAAACTTCACCAAAGGTAGATGCTGCCTCCAAGAACCACCAAAGTCCAGCACGCACATTCTAAGCATATCCTCTATCGTCTGGATGGTCCTTTCTGATTGTCCGTCCGTCTGTGGATGGAAAGCAGTGCTAAAATCCAACCTGGTACCCATGGCATTCTGCAGACTCCGCCAAAATCTGGAGGTGAACTGGGGCCCTCTATCCGACACTATTGAAACAGGAACCCCATGCAGCCTGACGATCTCATCAACATATACCTGCGCCAACTTGTCCACAGAATAGCCACTCCTGACAGGGATGAAGTGAGCAGATTTGGTGAGTCTGTCCACAATCACCCATATGGAGTCCAATCTGTTGGACGCTGCCGGTAACCCCACTACGAAGTCCATAGTTATATTCTCCCATTTTCACTCTGGAATAGGTAGCGGGTTAAGCATTCCAGCCGGCTTCTGATGTTCCAGCTTCACCCTCTGACACACTTCGCAGGCTGACACAAACTGTGCCACTTCTTTCTTCATCGCTGGCCACCAATAAACTTTCTTCAAATCTTGATACATCTTGGTGGCTCCGGGGTGAATGTTGTATCTTGCATTATGAGCCTCTCTCATAATGTCTCCTTTTAGCCCTATGTCATCTGGTACACACAATCGACTCCCATAGCGGAGGATCCCCTTACTGTCGAATTTAAACTCATTATCTTTGCCTGACTGAACAGTCCTGGCAATCTTCACTAACTCTGGGTCCTCATGCTGTTTCTGAGCCACCTGCTCCAGAAACACGGGTGCCACTCTCATCTGGGCCACTAAAGCATCTGTACCAGACAACTCTAACTGTAGACCTTCATCAATAAGCTTGTAAAACTCCTTCACCACTGGTCTCCTCTCTGCCGTGATGTGGGATAGACTGCCTAGTGACTTCCGGCTTAGGGCGTCTGCCACAACATTCGCCTTACCCGGATGGTACTGAATCTTGCAATCATAGTCACTCAGCAGCTCTACCCATCTCCTCTGTCTCAAGTTCAAATCTCTTTGACTCAGGATGTACTGCAGGCTCTTATGATCTGTAAAGATCTCACATTTTACCCCATAGAGGTAGTGCCTCCACATCTTGAGCGCAAAGATTACTGCTGCCATCTCTAGGTCATGTGTGGGGTAATTCAACTCATGCTTCTTCAGCTGCCTGGAAGCATAAGCAATCACCCTCTCATTCTGCATTAGTACACAACCCAGTCCCACACGGGACGCATCACAATAGACTGTAAAGTCCTCATCACTAGATGGCAGAGCTAACACTGGTGCTGAAGTCAACCTCTTCTTAAGCTCTTCAAAACTCTCTTCGCATTGGTCGGTCCACACAAACTTCTGATTCTTCCTGGTTAGTCTGGTCAGAGGAGCTGCAATCTTTGAGAAGTCCTGAACGAACCTCCTGTAGTAACCTGCCAAACCCAAGAAACTTCTAATCTCTGTCACTGAAGTGGGTCTAGGCCAGTTAGCCACAGTTTCTGTTTTCTTGGGGTCCACCTTTATTCCATTTTCTGACACTACATGCCCCAAGAATGAAATGCTCCTCAGCCAGAACTCACACTTAGAGAACTTGGCATATAAGCCATGTTCCTTCAAGGTCTACAAAACCAACCGCAGATGATAGGCATGCTCCTCTGCATTCCTGGAATACACTAAGATATCATCTATGAAGACAATAACAAAGCGATCCAGGTACTGGCTAAACACTCTGTTCATGAGATCCATGAATGCTGTAGGGGCGTTGGTTAACCCGAACGGCATTACAAGGAACTCAAAATGCCCATATCTGGTCCTGAAAGCTGTCTTTGGCACATCATCTTCTCTGATTCTCAACTGATGGTACCCCGATCTCAGATCTATTTTGGAGAAACAACCTGCTCCGGCTAGCTGGTCAAATAGATCGTTGATCCTTGGCAATGGGTACCTATTCTTGGTAGTGACTTTGTTCAACTGCCTGTAGTCGATACAAAGTCTAAGGGATCCATCCTTCTTTCTCACAAACAAAATTGGTGCACCCCAAGGTGAGGTACTCGGTCGGATGAAGCCCTTTTCTACCAGCTCTTGCAACTGTTCTTTCAACTCTTTCAACTCAACTGGAGCCATCCTGTAGGGAGGGATAGAGATCGGTCGGGTTCCAGGCATCAATTCTATCTCGAACTCTATCTCCCTAGCAGGCGGTAAACCTAGTAGCTCGTCTGGAAAGACGTCTAGAAACTCTCTAACCATTGGCACCGAGGCGGGTTCTCTAACCTGACTGTTAAGCTCTCTCACATGAGCCAAATACCCCTGACATCCCTTCCTAAGCAACCTACGAGCCTGAAGAGCTGATATCAGACCTCTAGGTGTACCCCTCCTGTCTCCCCTGAAGACAACCTCTGACCCATCCTGACCTCTGAACCTGACTACCTTGTCCCTGCAGTCCAAGGTAGCACCATGGGTAGATAACCAGTCCATCCCTAGAATGACGTCAAAATCTATCAAGTCTAGAACCACAAGGTCGGCGGAAAGGCATCTTCCCTCAACAAAGATTGGACTGCACTGGCAGACTGACTCTGCCACTGATGGATCACACTTGGGTCCACTGACCCAGAGAGGACACTCTAACCCAGAGATCATCAACCCCAACCTCTGGACGGCTCTCGGAGCAATAAAAGAATGAGATGCACCAGGGTCCATCAAGGCATACACATCTGAACAACCAATGACTAAGTTACCTGCCACCACGGTGTTAGATGCGTCTGCCTCCTGCTGAGTCATCGTGAAGATCCATGCTGGAGCTGATGGACTTTCACCTCTGAAACTCGCTGAAGAAGAGGCTGCCCTTCTCCCTCTACCTCTGCCACTGGCTTGAGTCGCGGCTGGAGCTGCTGGCTGAACCACACTGCCAGAAGCTGTCTGCTGAGACTGTGCTCCAAAAGCTGCCCTAGGACACTCCCGAGCCATGTGTCCCTCTTGCCCGCATCTGAAGCAGGCTGCTGTCCCAGCCCGGCAAACTCCCCTGTGTGGCCTACTACACTTTGCACAAACTGCATTATCTGCACCCGAGCTCGAGCCACTCCCTAGTCTCAGACTGGACTTAACCTTGTTCCAGAACTTGTTCTTCTTAGACTTCCTGGGACCTCTGTCCCACTTCTTGCTACCTGAAGCTGCTGCACTCATTGAAGAAGAGCCTGGGGTCTTAGAACCAGAAGGCTGTGCCACTGACTGTTTAACTGTCCCCTGAACGATGGCACTGGTGTAACGACCCCAAAATGGACCGTTACCGGCGCTAGGATTCAGGTCGGCTTAAGGCCGCCAGAACCCGTAGCAAGCCTGCTATACTCTCTGTGTACCTGTAAATCTCATACATGATCATACATTTTCTGTGAAAATAAAAACTCTTTTCTGAATCAAGGCTTAACCTGTGCATGCACTATCTCTGTACTCTGTACTCTGTACTCTGTACTCTGTACTCTGTACCCCTGACTAGAGCTTACTCTAGATGGGTTAACTCATACCTGTTAAGCCTGTTTTTCACACACTCTGTAAAACATATACATATACAGATCATGTATATAACAACAGATTTACAACAACAGATTTACAACACAAACTAAGTCAAGCACATCTGTAACTAAAAACACAACTAGTACATCTCTTTATATTACATGTCCACTTTACACTAGTACAATTCTCTTTACTCTTTACTCTTTTGGCACTCTGCACTTGCTGAACCTTCCCTGTACACTGTATACTGAACCTGCAAGACTGGGGTTAAGGGAGTGGGATGAGCTCTATAGCCCAGTGAGTAGAACAGTAAAACAATTCATTAAAATATGATCTGATGGAATGCGTCATAACACAGATAAACCACATCAAGAGTAAACCTGTCACCACATAGTCCCAGTAACTCTGTGCCAGGGCGTAGCATCGAGCACCTGGTCTTCCTGTTATATATGTATATGTGTATATAACACCTCTGTACTTACCATTGCCAGGGCGTAGTCAAAGGCTCCTGGTCTTTACTATACCTGCCAGGGCGTAGTCAAAGGCTCCTGGACTTCCTGTCTGAGACTATTGGATCATTCAACATTTACCCACATCAACAAATAACTATGCAATGCAACATATTCGTGGATACTAATGCAATCAACCTATTGCATAATCATGATGCATGAGATATGCTAAAACATTCCATTGTTCAATTAAAAGAGTTAAGTTTAGTTCCACTCACCTCTGGCTAACTGGACTGACTCTGCAGGCTCTGAACACTCTGGAGCAGAACTCACTGCTGCTCTCTCTGGTTCCTCTGGTCTGTACCTATACAGATGGACTCAAATGAGGGACCAAACTAACTCAAGACCAGCTCTATTAAACTCCCCAAGAATCCCCTGAAACTCACTCTAACATCCATACAAAGCATGCAAAGGAAAACTGGACAGGACACTTTCGGCGGCAGGTTCGGCGGCCGAAAGTCCTCTCCAGAGACGAAACTTAAGCACCTTCGGCGGCCGAATCTCTACTTTTGGCAGCCAAACCCTTTCGGGGGCAAGTTTCGGAGGCCAAAAGGCACTCCAGAGACAAAAGTCTCTAACCTTCGGCAGCACCTTCGGCGGCCGAACTTCCCTCCAGAGCCGAAAATCCAAAAGCTCGGGGGCAAGCTTAGGCAGCCGAAGCTACCTCCTCATGGGTTCGGCGGCCGAACCTGAGTTCATCAGCAGGGCAGAAACTTGCCCTGCCTCTTGCCAAATGCACCAAACTCCTCTCCAACTTCACACCTCACTTCCTCAACTTGCATACACTCATGTATATGCTCAAAGGGGTCAGAAACTACCTTAAAACCCCAAACACACAACAAAAACAACACAGAAACAAGCTCTATGCACAAAATCATCAAACACTCACAACTAACCCTATTCATGCACCTCTCTCCATAAACCCCATAAAACCTTCAGAAAACATAAAAACAAGCTCAGGATCTTCACTTACCTCTTGAAAACAAGTAGATGAACGATCCTAACGTGGAGTTTTGGAGCAACACGCCTTCAAACTCGCCAAACTTCACAACTTTGAGTTTTTAGCTTAAAACCTTCAAAATACCATAAAAACTAATCAAATCTTTGCATGATTCAATGAAAACTTGAAGAAATACTCACAAAGGACAGGGTTTCACCTCAGAAGACAAAAGAAACGGTGCTTGCACCGCTTCAACCGACTGAGGGCCATTTATAGGTGGCTGGCCAGACCACCTTCGGCGGCCACACGTGAAACCGAAAGCCATGCATGTTCGGCGGCCGAACATCAACTTCGGCGGCCGAACCTGGCTTTTCTGCCTTGGTTCATTTCACTCAAAAACTCATTTCCTTATGCTTTAAAACTTGATAAACAGATCAAAACATGATAGAAAAACATAAATCTAACCCTTCTTAGAGACTTCCGACATCCCGAACTCCACCGGAAAGTAGAATTCCGATGCCGGACTCTAGCCGGGTATTACATTCTCCCCCCCTTAAGAACATTCGTCCTCGAATGGTCCGAAAAAAAATAATAAATACATAAAAAGGAGGAAACTAACCTCAAAACAAATATGGATACTGCTGACGCATCGACTCCCGCGTCTCCCACGTACACTCTTCGAGATTATGGTGGTTCCACAGAACTTTCACCATCGGAATCTCCTTGTTCCTTAGCTGTCTGATTTGTGTGTCCAGAATCCGAATTGGCTGCTCTATATAGGTGAGATTCGTAAGAATCTCCACCTCAGGCTCACTCAAAACCTGATTCGGATCTGACACAAACTGCCGAAGCATAGAAACATGAAATACCGGGTGAATTCTCTCCATAGAAGTAGGTAAATCCAGGTTATACGACACATTTTCGATCCTCTGTAAAATCTCAAAGGGTCCAATGTACCGTGGAGCTAATTTACCCTTCTTTCCAAAACGAACCACTCCTTTCATTGGAGACACTTTTAGCAATACCCAATTACCCTCCTGGAACTCTAACTGTTTTCTGCGAACGTCTGCATAACTTTTCTGTCTGCTCTGCGCTGTTCTGATTCTCTCTCTAATCATGGGCACCATTCTACTGGTAAGCTCTACTAACTCTAGCCCTACAAGAGCCTTCTCTCCTATCTCTTCCCAGCAAACAGGGGATCTGCACTTCCTCCCATACAAAGCTTCATAAGGAGCCATCCTTATGCTAGCATGATGGCTGTTATTGTAGGCAAACTCCACCAAAGGTAGATGCTGCCTCCAAGACCCGCCAAAGTCTAACACACAAAGTCGAAGCATATCCTCTATGGTCTGGATGGTCCTTTCTGACTGTCCATCAGTCTGTGGGTGGAAAGCAGTGCTAAATTCCAGTCTCGTGCCCAACGCACTCTGCAGACTTCGCCAAAATCTGGAGGTAAACTGTGGTCCTCTGTCTGAAACTATAGACACCGGCACTCCATGTAATCGCACTATCTCATCCAGATAGACCTGTGCCAACTTATCCACAGAATAGTTACTCCGTACTGGAAGAAAATGAGCAGATTTCGTGAGTTTGTCCACAATCACCCATATAGAGTCTATCTTGTTGGATGTTGCTAGTAAACCCACTACAAAATCCATAGCTATGTTTTCCCATTTCCACTCTGGAATCGGTAATGGGTTAAGCATTCCGGCTGGTTTCTGATGCTCTAGTTTCACCCTCTGGCAAACCTCACAGGCTGTCACAAACTGCGCCACTTCTTTCTTCATGGCTGGCCATCAATAAACTCTTTTCAGATCTTGATACATCTTGGTGGCTCCTGGGTGAACACTATATCTCGCATTATGAGCTTCCCTCATAATGTCTTCCTTCATACTGCTCTGAGCTGGTACACAAAGTCGACTCCCATAGCGAAGGATCCCTTTACTGTCAAATCTAAACTCTGCACTGTTGCCTGACTGAACAGTCCTGGCAATTTTCATCAACTCAGGGTCCTCGTGTTGTTTCTGAGCTATCTGCTCCAGAAACACAGGTGTCGCTCTCATCTGTTGGATCAATGCACCTGTACCAGACAACTCTAGCTGTAAGCCCTCTTCTAAGAGCTTGTACAGCTCCATCACTATTGGTCTCCGCTCTGCTGCTATATGGGATAAACTGCCTAGTGACTTCCGGCTTAGGGCGTCTGCCACAACATTCGCCTTACCCGGATGATACTGGATCGTACAATCATAATCACTGAGCAATTCTAACCATCTTCTCTGCCTCAAATTCAGCTCTCTCTGACTCCAGATGTACTGTAAACTCTTGTGATCAGTGAAGATCTCGCATTTAACCCCGTAGAGGTAATGCCGCCACATCTTGAGTGCAAAGATAACTGCTGCCATCTTTAGGTCATGGGTAGGGTAATTCAACTCGTGCTTCTTCAACTGTCTAGAAGCATAAGCTATCACCCTCTTACTCTGCATCAAAACACAACCCAATCCCACTCGAGATGCATCACAGAACACTGTGAACTCCTCATTACTGACAGGCAGAGCTAACACTGGTGCAGTGGTCAATCTCCTCTTGAGCTCCTCAAAGCTCTCCTCGCACTGGTCTGACCAGACAAACTTCTGGTTCTTCTGAGTCAGTTTGGTCATAGGAGCTGCTATCTTTGAAAAGTTCTGAACGAACCTCCTGTAGTAACCTGCCAGTCCCAGAAAGCTTTTAATCTCAGTCACTGTAGTGGGTCTGGACCAGTTAGCTACAGCCTCTATCTTCTTGGGGTCTACCTCAATACCCTCTGCTGATACCACATGTCCCAAGAAGGAAATGCTCCGCAACCAAAACTCACACTTCGAGAACTTGGCATACAAACCATGCTCTCTTAGTGTCTGCAAAACTATCCTCAGATGTTGGGCATGCTCCTCTGCATCTCTGGAATACACTAATATATCATCGATGAAAATAATGACAAAGTGATCCAGAAACTCACTGAACACTCTATTCATGAGATCCATGAATGCTGCAGGGGCGTTAGTCAACCCGAACGGCATCACTAAGAACTCATAATGCCCTATCTGGTCCTGAAAGCTGTCTTAGGCACATCGGCCTCTCTCACTCTCAACTGATGATACCCGGATCTTAGATCTATTTTCGAGAAACAACCTGCTCCAGCTAGCTGGTCAAATAGATCATCAATCCTAGGTAGAGGATACCTATTCTTGGTAGTGACCTTGTTCAACTGTCTGTAGTCAATACAAAGTCTGAGGGATCCATCCTTCTTTCTAACAAAGAGCACGGGAGCACCCCAAGGTGAGGTACTAGGGCGGATGAAACCCTTATCTACCAAATCCTGCAACTGCGCTTTTAATTCTTTTAACTCTGCTGGCGCCATCCTGTAGGGAGGAATAGAGATAGGTCTGGTACCTGGCAGCAATTCAATTTCAAATCCTATCTCCCTATCAGGTGGGAGTCCTGGTAAATCGTCTGGGAACACATCGAGAAACTCTCGGACTACTGGTACTGCGGCTGGTTCCCTCACCTGACTGTCTAGCTCTCTCACATGAGCTAGAAACCCCTGACAACCCCTCCTAAGCAAACGACGGGCCTGAAGGGCTGAAATCATACCTCTGGGTGTACCTCTCCTGTCTCCTCTGAAGACACACTCGGACCCATCCTGGTCCCTGAGACTAACTATCTTCTCTCTACAGTCCAAGGTAGCACTATATGCAGATAGCCAATCCATCCCTAGAATGACATCAAAATCGGTCAAGTCTAGAACCACAAGGTCAGCTGGAAGGCATCTACCCTCTATGAACACTGGACTGAAACGACAGACTGACACTGCCACTTATGGGTCACATTTAGGTCCACTGACCCAGAGAGGATACTCTAACTCAGAACTGATCAAACCCAATCTCTCTATGGCTCTCGAAGCAATAAAGGAATGAGAAGCACCGGGGTCCATCAAAGCATACACATCTGAACACCCAATGATGAGATTACCTGACACCACTGTGTTCGACGTGTTAGCCTCCTCCTGTGTCACAATGAAAATCCGTGCTGGGGCTACCGGATTTCCACCTCGGGAACTTGCTGCTGAAGTAGAGGCTGTCCCTCTCCCTCTACCTCTGCCACTACTCTGAGGCATGACTGGAGCTGCTGGCCGTACAACTGGCTGTACCCCACTGCCTGAACTCATCTGCTGGGATGGTGCAAAAGTCACCTGAGGACAATCCCGAGCAATATGCCCTTCCTGTCCACATCTAAAACAAGCTGTAGATCCCAACCGACAAACTCCTCCATGTGGTTTTCCGCATCTTCTGCATACTGCAACTGTGCCAGAGCTTGAGCCACTACCTATTCCCAGACCTGACTTGACTTTACTCCAGAACTTACTCTTTGTTCCTTTTGCTCTATCCCATCTCTTGCTGCCTGAACTGGGGGCTTTAGAACCCGAAGCCTGTTCCTTTGACTGTTTCTGAATATTGGCACTAGCTTCCATTTTCCTGGCTGCGTCTACTATAGTGTGGAAACTCTCCTTTTCTGCTGGAAGAATCAAGGAAGAATACCTGGGATGCAATCTCATAGTATATCTCCTTGCCTTCTTCTGATCAGTATCATAGGCTTGACCCACATACTGAAGCAAATCCAGGAACTTATATACAGATGGACTCAAATGAGGGACCAAACTAACTCAAGACCACCTTTATTAAACTCCCCAAGAATCCCCTGAAACTCACTCTAACATCCATACAAAGCATGCAAAGGAAAACTGGACAGGACACTTTCGGCGGCAGGTTCGGCGGCCGAAAGTCCTCTCCAGAGACGAAACTCAAGCACCTTCGGCGGCCGAATCTCTACTTTCGGCAGCCGAACCCTTTCGGGGGCAAGTTTCGGAGGCCAAAAGGCACTCCAGAGACGAAAGTCTCTAACCTTCGGCAACACCTTCGGCGGCCGAACTTCCCTCCAGAGCCGAAAATCCAAAAGCTCGGGGGCAAGCTTAGGCAGCCGAAGCTACCTCCTCATGGGTTCATCAGCAGATGAATGTACCTTCGGCGGCCGAACCTGAGTTCATCAGCAGGGCAGAAACTTGCCCTGCCTCTCGCCAAATGCACCAAACTCCTCTCCAACTTCACACCTCACTTCCTCAACTTGCATACACTCATGTATATGCTCAAAGGGGTCAGAAACTACCTTAAAACCCCAAACACACAACAAAAACAATACAGAAACAAGCTCTATGCACAAAATCATCAAACACTCACAACTAACCCTATTCATGCACCTCTCTCCATAAACCCCATAAAACCTTCAGAAAATATAAAAACAAGCTCAGGATCTTCACTTACCTCTTGAAAACAAGTAGATGAACGATCCTAACGTGGAGTTTTGGAGCAACACGCCTTCAAACTCGCCAAACTTCACAACTTTGAGTTTTTAGCTTAAAACCTTCAAAATACCATAAAAACTAATCAAATCTTTGCATGATTCAATGAAAACTTGAAGAAATACTCACAAAGGACAGGGTTTCACCTCAGAAGACAAAAGAAACGGTGCTTGCACCGCTTCAACCGACTGAGGGCCATTTATAGGTGGCTGGCCAGACCACCTTCGGCGGCCACACGTGAAACCGAAAGCCATGCATTGTAATACCCGGCTAGACTCCGGTATCGGAATTCCTACCGTCCGGTGGAATCTCGGATGTCGGAAACCTCTAGAAGGGTAAAACCATGTTTTATAAAATGTTTTTAATGTATTTTATGTTTTTAAGCAAAAAGGAAATTGAGTTTTGAATGAAAAAGACCAAAGGAGGCTTTGCCAGGTTCGGCCGCCGAAAGTGAGGATCGGCCGCCGAACATGGTGGGGTTTTGGGAGCGCTTTAGGCCTCCGAAAGCCTTGTTTGAAAGACTCAAGGTTCGGCCGCCGAACCTCATGTTCGGCCGCCGAACATGCATGAGATGTGGGGGCACGTTAGGCCGCCGAAAGGTGACAGAACCTGCCCTATAAGAGACCCCGTGACCGAAACAGGCGAGGTTTTCTCTCCCATTTCGGCCGACGGTAAGCTTTAGCCCTCCTATGGTCATTTTAAGTGTTTTCCCTCAAATCCTTTAGATCTTAACAAGTTACATCTTGTTTTTGAAGAGTTTCAAAGTTTAAGCAAGTTTTGGAGCTTTGAGGTTCAAGAACTCGAATCTCCCCATCTTCGAGCTAGGATCGTTTCTCTCTCGATCTTCAAGAGGTAAGAGCCGATCTCTAGTTCTATATGTGTTTTAAGTAAGTTTTATGCAAGTTTTTGGGGTAGAAATGCATGAGTAGGCTTGATGGGTTTTTATGAAAAATCCATGGTTTTAATGTGTGTTTATGTGCAATGTGGCTTGCTTGTGTGTTGTAGTTGGGGTTTAAGCTTGTTGGAGACCCCTAGGAGCTTGTATGCTTGAGTATGCTTGTTGTAGAATAGGTTTATGCATGTTTGATTGTGTTGGGGGTTGTTTTGGGCATGAAGAACCAAGTTTCTGCCCTTTGGCAGAAACCAGGTTCGGCAGCCGAAGGTACTTTCGGCCGCCGAACCAGCTTGGGAGGCAGCTTTAGGCTGCCGAAGCTTGCCCCCGAAAGTTTGAGTTTCGGCCCTGTCCGAGACTTTCGGCCGCCGAAGGTGCCGCCGAACATGCATGAGTTTCGTCTCTGTCTGGGAGTTTCGGCCGCCGAAGGTGCCGCCGAACCTGCCTGACTTTGGCTCTGGAGGGACTTTCGGCCGCCGAAGGTGCCGCCGAAAGTGCCCTTCCCAGCCTTTTCTTGCATGTTTTCTAGGGATGTTTTGAGGTGTTTTTAGGAGGTTTTTGGGGGTATGTTTAGAGTTATGTTCTTGTTGTTTGGTGCCTCATTCGAGTCCACCTGTGTAGGTTCGGACCCGAGGACCCGAGACCCCCGGTTGTGAGATAGTCTTTCAGAGTCCGTCGTTAAAGCTTCGGTCACCAGGTGAGTGGGATCTTTCCCTAAGTTTTTAAGTAAAGAATAAATGAACAAATGAATGAATCTGATAGCATACTCATGCATCATTAATGCCATGCGATGTTTCAGGATGTTTGCATTAGAAATTCACGAATATGTTGCATTGCATAATTTGATGTTGATGTGGATGGTTATTGGGTGATCCATAGTCCTCTAATGTTATGTTATGATGATATGTTATGGAAGACCAGTGAGGCCCATTCTACGCCCCTGGCATTATGTAAGAGAAAGACCAGCGAGGCCCATTCTACGCCCCTGGCACTTTGGAACGTTATGTTATGTATGTTATGCAAGAGAAAGACCAGCGAGGCTCATTCTACGCCCCTGGCACTTGGAGATGTGAGGACTAATGGTGACAATACCATCCTTTATGTGATTAAATGTGATGTGTTGCATTTCATGAAAGCATGTAAAGTAAAAGTTATGTTATTTAATGTTATTAATAAAATGAATAATAATATACCTAAAAAGTGTGGAATTAAAGCAAATGCTAATATTAAAAATGGAGAATAAATTACCTAAAAATGGAGGAATTAATATCATGTTTTTACTTTTTGCTCACTGGGCTTTTTAGCTCACCCCTCTCCCCTAACCCCAGTCTTGCAGGTACCGTGTAGATAGAGGAGTCAGAAGAGTAAGAGAAGTTTATGTAATAGCATAGCTGTGGACATGGTTATTTCATAATGTAAAAGTATGTTATGTAATGTAATGTAAGTTTTATAGTGTGCTTGACTAGAGTCTGTTGTAATCCCTTAAATACATGAGATAAATGTTTTATGATGTTTATGTAACCCAAGCCTGCTATATGTTATGTACCCCATTGGAGTAATTGTTGAGAACTCCACTGAGGGGTTTATGTTATGTTTATGCATGCTCAGGCTAGGCTGGGTAAAGAAATGTATGAATGAAAGAAAAGTTTAAATTTTTATGTATGTTTTGGTTTATGTATGGGATTGAACAGGTTCACAGGATGTATGTTTGGCTTGCTACGGGTTCCGGCGGCCTTAAGCCGACCTGGATTCTAGCGCCGGTAGCGGTCCGGTTTCCGGGTTGTTACAGAATGGTATCAGAGCCCTAGGTTCATATGGTCGGACCTAGAGTGTCGGGCTCATAGATGTGATAGAATGGTCAAGCACAATAGGAAATCATGTCCACTAGGATAGGATGTAGAGTCCTGTCTTGCATGAAAGTATGTATGCCATGAGATATGATGTGTATATGATGTGGGTTCATGTGTGTCCACATGAACCATTTGATGCTAATGTTTTGTTATCTGTGCTGTTTTTCAGTAAACAGAATGCGAGGAACTCGTCGATCAGCTAGATTGACTAGAGTACCACCGGAGGATGAGGGCACGAGCGCCCGTCCCCCAGCATTGCCAAGAGCAATGTCAAGCAGGTCCAACAGGGACAGAGCAGTGAGGGACCCTAGAAGGTCTCTGGATCTGGGTAGAAGCAGATCAGTAAGGGGTACAGTTCAGGAAAGGATGTCAGTTGATGAAGAAGAAGAGATGGATGTGGAGCAGAGGAGGGATGGTAACCTTGGTGTAAACATGCCAGAAGAAGGCATGGGTGAGTCACAGGGAGGCACTCAGGCCTCGGGGTTTGTTCCTCCACCCCAGTACCCGCCTTTTTCACCATACCCCGGGTATTCGATGGGAAGTACATCGGATTACCCCAGTTTTAATCCTTACCCTTCTCATATGCCATATCCACCTTTCTACCCACAGTATCCACAGTACCCTATGTACCCACCTCCATCCTTCCATCCAGGCACGGCAAACCCTATCCCAGGGGATGTCGCACCTCCACCACCAGCAGAACCCACAGTTCCAGAAACTCAAAGACCTCAACCTACCTCATCTGGAGGGAGCAAGGCCAAGATGACCGACTATATGAAGTTGGGTGCTCCCCAGTTTGATACCGGTGATGATCCGTTTGTGTACCTGGAGAAGGTCAGAACAATTACAGATGAGATAGGTGCTGATGATAGTAGAGCCATTCAGATGGCTGGTTTCACCCTGAAATGCAAAAAGGCCCGTGAGTGGTTCAAGGGCTATGTGAAACCAAGGGTGGACAGTCTTTCATGGGAGGAGTTTGCGAATGAGTTCGCAGGATGGGCTTTCCCTGACAGTTCAAGGGAACTGAAGATGATTGAGTTTGAACAGCTGAAACAGACAGATGAGATGGGTGTCGATGAGTACACCGATAGATTCTTAGAGTTGTTGCCGTTTGCTGGGCAACATCTGGAAACAGATTCGAAGAAGTCGAGGAGGTATACCATGAGGCTCAATTCCAGGTATTCCTCTTTGATTCAGTCAGCCGATAGAGAAAGTTTCCATGCCATTATAGACATGGCCAGGAGAATGGAGGCTAGTGCCGTAATAGAGGGAAAAGTCAAGCAGTCAGTGGCACAACCTTCTGGTTCTAAGACCCCAAGTGGGGGAAGGATAGATCCTTCATCCTTGAGTTCAGCCAGTAAGAAGTGGAGCAGTACCACTAAGAAACCAAAGAAGAATAAGTTCTGGAGCAAGATCAAGTCAGGTCTGGGACTAGGAAGTGGCTCAAGCTCTGGTGCTGATAATGCAGTATGTGCAAGGTGTGGTAAGCTACACAGAGGGGTATGCCGTTTTGGGACAACAGCCTGTTACAGGTGTGGGCAGGAGGGACACATGTCCATGGAGTGTCCTAGAGCAGTTCCTATGGCGCGGCCCCAGCAGACTACTTCAGGTAGTGTGGCACAGCCAGCAGCTTCAGCCGCGACACAGGCCAGTGGCAGAGGCCGAGGGAGAGGGTCAGCCTCTTCTTCATCAGCTTACAGAGGGGAAGGTCCGTCAGCTCCAGCACGGATCTTCACTATGACACAGCAGGAGGCAAACGCATCCAACACCGTGGTGTCAGGTAATATCATCATTGGTTGTTCAGATGCTTATGCCTTAATGGACCCGGGTGCATCCCATTCTTTTGTTTCTCCGAGAGCGGTCGAGAGGTTGGGTTTGATGGTCTCTGGGTTAGAGTGTCCCCTATGGGTCAGTGGACCCAAGTGTGACCCGTCAGTGGCAGAGTCAGTCTGCCAGTACAGTCCAGTTTTCATTGAGGGAAGATGTCTATCCGCCGACCTTGTGGTTCTAGACTTGACAGATTTTGACGTCATTCTAGGGATGGATTGGCTATCTACCCATGGTGCTACCTTGGATTGCAGAGACAAGGTAGTTAAGTTCAGATGTCAGGATGGGTCAGAGGTTGTCTTTAGAGGAGACAGGGGGAGTACACCTAGAGGTTTGATATCAGCCCTACAGGCTCGTAGGCTGCTCAGGAGGGGTTGTCAGGGTTATCTAGCTCATGTGAGAGAGCTAGAAAGAGATGTCAGAGAGCCCGCCTCAGTGCCTGTGGTTAGAGAGTTCTTAGATGTTTTCCCAGACGAACTGCCAGGTTTACCGCCTCCGAGGGAGATAGAGTTCGAGATAGAATTGATGCCAGGAACCAGACCGATCTCTATCCCTCCCTACAGGATGGCGCCAGCAGAGCTGAAGGAGCTTAAAGAACAGTTGCAAGAGCTGGTAGATAAGGGTTTCATCCGACCGAGTACCTCACCCTGGGGTGCTCCAGTGTTGTTCGTGAAAAAGAAGGATGGATCCCTTAGACTTTGTATCGACTACAGACAGTTGAACAAGGTCACTACCAAGAACAAGTACCCGTTGCCTAGGATCGATGATCTATTCGACCAGCTAGCAGGAGCAGGTTGTTTCTCCAAAATAGATCTGAGATCTGGGTATCATCAGCTGAGGATCAGAGATGAAGACGTGCCAAAGACAGCTTTCAGAACCAGATATGGGCACTATGAGTTCCTAGTGATGCCGTTCGGGTTAACAAACGCCCCTGCAGCATTCATGGACCTCATGAACAGAGTATTTAGCCAATACCTGGACCACTTCGTTATTGTCTTCATAGATGATATCTTAGTGTATTCCAGGAATGCAGAAGAGCATGCCCATCATCTGCGGTTGGTCTTGCAGACTTTGAGGGAACATGGCTTGTATGCCAAGTTCTCTAAATGTGAATTCTGGCTGAGGAGCATTTCGTTCTTGGGGCATGTAGTGTCAGAGAATGGTATTGAGGTGGACCCCAAGAAGACAGAAACTGTGGCTAACTGGCCTAAACCCACTTCAGTGACAGAGATTAGAAGTTTCTTGGGTTTGGCTGGTTACTACAGGAGGTTCGTTCAGGACTTCTCAAAGATAGCAGCTCCTCTGACCAGGTTAACCAGGAAGAATCAGAAGTTTCTGTGGACCGACCAGTGCGAAGAGAGTTTTGAAGAGCTTAAGAAGAGGTTGACTTCAGCACCAGTTTTAGCTCTGCCATCTAGTGATGAGGACTTTACAGTCTTTTGTGATGCATCCCGTGTGGGACTGGGTTGTGTATTGATGCAGAATGAGAGGGTGATTGCTTATGCTTCTAGGCAGCTGAAGAAGCATGAGTTGAATTACCCCACACATGACCTTGAGATGGCAGCAGTAATCTTTGCACTCAAAATGTGGAGGCACTACCTCTATGGGGTAAAATGTGAGATCTTTACAGATCATAAGAGCCTGCAGCACATCCTGAGTCAAAGAGATTTGAATTTGAGACAAAGAAGATGGGTAGAACTGCTCAGTGACTACGATTGCAAAATCCAGTATCATCCGGGTAAGGCTAATGTAGTAGCTGATGCCTTAAGCCGGAAATCACTCGGCAGTCTATCCCACATCACAGCAGAACGAAGACCAGTAGTAAAGGAGTTCTACAAGCTCATCGAAGAAGGGCTGCAGTTAGAGTTGTCGGGTACAGGTGCCTTGTTGGCTCAGATGAAAGTGACACCCGTGTTCCTTGAGCAAGTTGCTCAGAAACAGCATGAGGACCCCGAGTTAGTGAAGATTGCCAGGACTGTTCAGTCAGGCAATGATAGTGAGTTCAGATTCGACAGTAAGGGGATCCTCCGCTATGGGAGTCGATTATGTGTACCAGACGACATAGGGCTAAAAGGAGACATTATGAGAGAGGCTCATAATGCAAGATACAGCATTCACCCCGGAGCCACCAAGATGTATCAAGGTTTGAAGAAAGTTTATTGGTGGCCAGCAATGAAGAAAGAAGTGGCACAGTTCGTGTCAGCCTGCGAAGTGTGTCAGAGGGTGAAGCTGGAACATCAGAAGCCAGCTGGAATGCTTAACCCGCTACCTATTCCAGAATGGAAATGGGAAAATATAGCTATGGACTTCGTAGTAGGGTTACCGGCGGCGTCCAACAGAGTGGACTCCATATGGGTGATTGTGGACAGACTCACCAAATCTGCTCACTTCATTCCTGTCAGGAGTGGCTATTCTGTGGACAAGTTGGCGCAGGTATATGTGGACGAGATCGTCAGGCTGCATGGGGTTCCCGTTTCGATAGTGTCAGATAGAGGGCCCCAGTTCACCTCCAGGTTTTGGCGGAGTCTGCAGAATGCCATGGGTACTAGGTTGGATTTCAGTACTGCCTTCCACCCCCAGACTGATGGACAGTCAGAAAGGACCATCCAGACTATCGAGGACATGCTCAGAATGTGTGTGCTGGACTTTGGCGGTTCTTGGAGGCAGCATCTACCTTTGGTGGAGTTTGCCTACAATAACAGCCATCATGCTAGCATCGGGATGGCTCCGTATGAAGCTTTGTACGGGAGGAAGTGCAGATCACCTGTTTGCTGGGAGGAAGTTGGAGAGAAGGCCTTGGCAGGGCCTGAGCTAGTAGAGATTACCAGCAGGGTGGTACCCATAATCAGGGAAAGAATCAAGACTGCTGCAAGCAGACAGAGGAGTTATGCAGACATCCGCAGAAGACAGTTAGAGTTTCAGGAGGGGGATCTGGTATTGCTTAAGGTGTCTCCAATGAAGGGAGTGGTTCGCTTCGGGAAGAAAGGTAAAATAGCCCCACGATACATCGGACCCTTTGAAATCTTGCAAAAGATTGGGAATGTGTCGTACAAGCTAGATTTACCTGCTTCAATGGCAAGAATCCATCCGGTCTTCCATGTTTCGATGTTGAGGAAGTTTGTGTCAGATCCGAGCAAGGTTCTTAGTGAGCCTGATGTGGAGGTCCAAGAGGATCTCACCTATGTTGAACTGCCAGTACGGATCATAGACACGCAGATCAGAAAATTAAGAAACAAGGAAATCCCAATGGTGAAAGTCCTGTGGAACCACCACAACTTGGAAGAATGCACTTGGGAGACACGGGAGTCTATGCTCCAGCAGTACCCTCAGCTCTTTTAAGGTTAGATCCCTATGTGTTGATGTGCTTAGTATGTATGTTATATGTTTGCCATGTTATGTGTTGTTTGGTGAACATTCGGGGACGAATGTTCTTAAGGGGGGAAGAATGTAATACCCGGCTAGACTCCGGTATCGGAATTCCTACCGTCCGGTGGAATCTCGGATGTCGGAAACCTCTAGAAGGGTAAAACCATGTTTTATAAAATGTTTTTAATGTATTTTATGTTTTTAAGCAAAAAGGAAATTGAGTTTTGAATGAAAAAGACCAAAGGAGGCTTTGCCAGGTTCGGCCGCCGAAAGTGAGGATCGGCCGCCGAACATGGTGGGGTTTTGGGAGCGCTTTAGGCCTCCGAAAGCCTTGTTTGAAAGACTCAAGGTTCGGCCGCCGAACCTCATGTTCGGCCGCCGAACATGCATGAGATGTGGGGGCACGTTAGGCCGCCGAAAGGTGACAGAACCTGCCCTATAAGAGACCCCGTGACCGAAACAGGCGAGGTTTTCTCTCCCATTTCGGCCGACGGTAAGCTTTAGCCCTCCTATGGTCATTTTAAGTGTTTTCCCTCAAATCCTTTAGATCTTAACAAGTTACATCTTGTTTTTGAAGAGTTTCAAAGTTTAAGCAAGTTTTGGAGCTTTGAGGTTCAAGAACTCGAATCTCCCCATCTTCGAGCTAGGATCGTTTCTCTCTCGATCTTCAAGAGGTAAGAGCCGATCTCTAGTTCTATATGTGTTTTAAGTAAGTTTTATGCAAGTTTTTGGGGTAGAAATGCATGAGTAGGCTTGATGGGTTTTTATGAAAAATCCATGGTTTTAATGTGTGTTTATGTGCAATGTGGCTTGCTTGTGCGTTGTAGTTGGGGTTTAAGCTTGTTGGAGACCCCTAGGAGCTTGTATGCTTGAGTATGCTTGTTGTAGAATAGGTTTATGCATGTTTGATTGTGTTGGGGGTTGTTTTGGGCATGAAGAACCAAGTTTCTGCCCTTTGGCAGAAACCAGGTTCGGCAGCCGAAGGTACTTTCGGCCGCCGAACCAGCTTGGGAGGCAGCTTTAGGCTGCCGAAGCTTGCCCCCGAAAGTTTGAGTTTCGGCCCTGTCCGAGACTTTCGGCCGCCGAAGGTGCCGCCGAACATGCATGAGTTTCGTCTCTGTCTGGGAGTTTCGGCCGCCGAACCTACCTGACTTTCGGCTCTGGAGGGACTTTCGGCCGCCGAAGGTGCCGCCGAAAGTGCCCTTCCCAGCCTTTTCTTGCACGTTTTCTAGGGATGTTTTGAGGTGTTTTTAGGAGGTTTTTGGGGGTATGTTTAGAGTTATGTTCTTGTTGTTTGGTGCCTCATTCGAGTCCACCTGTGTAGGTTCGGACCCGAGGACCCGAGACCCCCGGTTGTGAGATAGTCTTTCAGAGTCCGTCGTTAAAGCTTCGGTCACCAAGTGAGTGGGATCTTTCCCTAAGTTTTTAAGTAAAGAATAAATGAACAAATGAATGAATCTGATAGCATACTCATGCATCATTAATGCCATGCGATGTTTCAGGATGTTTGCATTAGAAATTCACGAATATGTTGCATTGCATAATTTGATGTTGATGTGGATGGTTATTGGGTGATCCATAGTCCTCTAATGTTATGTTATGATGATATGTTATGGAAGACCAGTGAGGCCCATTCTACGCCCCTGGCATTATGTAAGAGAAAGACCAGCGAGGCCCATTCTACGCCCCTGGCACTTTGGAACGTTATGTTATGTATGTTATGCAAGAGAAAGACCAGCGAGGCTCATTCTACGCCCCTGGCACTTGGAGATGTGAGGACTAATGGTGACAATACCATCCTTTATGTGATTAAATGTGATGTGTTGCATTTCATGAAAGCATGTAAAGTAAAAGTTATGTTATTTAATGTTATTAATAAAATGAATAATAATATACCTAAAAAGTGTGGAATTAAAGCAAATGCTAATATTAAAAATGGAGAATAAATTACCTAAAAATGGAGGAATTAATATCATGTTTTTACTTTTTGCTCACTGGGCTTTTTAGCTCACCCCTCTCCCCTAACCCCAGTCTTGCAGGTACCGTGTAGATAGAGGAGTCAGAAGAGTAAGAGAAGTTTATGTAATAGCATAGCTGTGGACATGGTTATTTCATAATGTAAAAGTATGTTATGTAATGTAATGTAAGTTTTATAGTGTGCTTGACTAGAGTCTGTTGTAATCCCTTAAATACATGAGATAAATGTTTTATGATGTTTATGTAACCCAAGCCTGCTATATGTTATGTACCCCATTGGAGTAATTGTTGAGAACTCCACTGAGGGGTTTATGTTATGTTTATGCATGCTCAGGCTAGGCTGGGTAAAGAAATGTATGAATGAAAGAAAAGTTTAAATTTTTATGTATGTTTTGGTTTATGTATGGGATTGAACAGGTTCACAGGATGTATGTTTGGCTTGCTACGGGTTCCGGCGGCCTTAAGCCGACCTGGATTCTAGCGCCGGTAGCGGTCCGGTTTCCGGGTCGTTACATGCATGTTCAGCGGCCGAACCTCAACTTCGGCGGCTGAACCTGGCTTTTCTGCCTTGGTTCATTTCACTCAAAAACTCATTTCCTTATGCTTTAAAACTTGATAAACAGATCAAAACATGATAGAAAAACATAAATCTAACCCTTCTTAGAGACTTCCGACATCCCGGACTCCACCGGAAAGTAGAATTCCGATGCCGGACTCTAGCCGGGTATTACAACTGGCCTTCATTTTCCGGGCCATATCCACTATGGCATGGAAGCTCTCCCTATCTGCTGACTGGATCAAGGAGGAATATCTGGAGTGGAGTTTCATGATATACCTCCTTGACCTTTTCTGGTCTGAGTCAAGGTTTTGCCCTGCAAATGGCAACAACTCCAAGAATCTGTCTGTGAACTCCTCTACACCCATCTCATCAGTCTGCCTCAACTGCTCAAACTCTATCATCTTCAGCTCCCTTGAACTATCTGGGAAGGCCCATCCTGCAAACTCGTTTGCAAATTCCTCCCAAGACATGCTATCCACTTTCGGGTTCACATAATTCTTGAACCACTCTCGTGCCTTCTTGCACTTGAGTGTGAACCCAGCCATCTGAATGGCTCTACTATTATCAGCCCCAATCTCATCTGTGATCACTTTGACCCTCTCAAGATACACAAACGGGTCATCCCCTTTTTCATACTGGGGAGCACCCAACTTCATGTAGTCGGTCATCTTGACCTTGCTCCCACTGGCTGAGCTAGGTCTAGAAGGTTGAGCAACTGGGGCTGCTGGTTCAATAGGTGATGGAGGTGGTGCAACATTTTCTGAGGTAGGGTTTGCTGGATTTGGATAGTAAGGTGGGGGTGGATACATTGGATACTGTGGGTATGGTGGATAATAAGGTGGGTATGGCATCTGTGTGGGATAAGGGCTAAAGCTATGGTAATCCGATGTGCCTCCCATCGAATACCCAGGGTTTTGTGAGAAGGGTGGGTAGTAAGGTGGCTGAACAAATCCCGAGGCCTGAGTGCCTCCTTGGGATTCTCCCATTCCTTCTTCTGACATGCTAACTCCCAGACTGCCATCCCTCCTCTGCTCTACATCCATATCATCCCCCATGTCCTCTGACGCTCCTCCCTGAACTGTTCCTCTGACTGATCTGCTTCTACCCAGATCCAAAGACCTTCTAGGGTCTCTTACTGCTCTTTCTCTGTTAGACCTACTAGACATTTCCCTAGGCAATGCTGGAGGACGGGCGCTCGTGCCCTCATCCTCAGGTGGTACTCCAGTCAATCTTGCTGATCGATGAGTTCCTCTCATCCTGTTTTCTAAAAAAAAATAGTACACATCACATAAACATTAGCATCATATGGTTCATGTGGGCACACATGAACCCGCATCACATATCATAGCATATCATTAATGCACATGCATATAATCATGGCATTTCACATCATCATGTAAGACAGGACTCCACATCCTATCCTAGTGGACATGATCTTCCTATTGTGCTTGACCTTCTATAACATCTATGAGCCCGACACTCTAGGTCCGACCATATGAACCTAGGGCTCTGATACCATTCTGTAACGACCCGAAAATCGGACCGCTACCGGCGCTAGGATCCAGGTCGACTTAAGGTCGCCGGGACCCGTAGCAAGCTTGACATGCAATCAGTAAGCCTGTGTAATCCCATACATGATCAACAACATACATAAAAATTAAAACTTTTCTTTCATTCATACACCAAACTCAACCTGTGCATGCACTGAACATAATCATAAAACATGATCCCTCTGTGGGATCTCATCAATGCCCCAAAAAGGGCGATACAATCTATGTTGAGTTGGTTTACATAAACTTCATAAAAAGATCTAGGATCATGCATTAAAAGGGATACCTTACACATAGGGTCAAGCACAACCTCTAATCCTCAATATCATTACATTACATAACTATTCATAACTTTACAATTTTATCATGTCCACATTCTATCTATTGCATAAAAAAAATGACTTCAATACTCTTGCTGACCTCCTGGTCTACCCTGTACCTGCAAACCTGGGGAATTTGGGAAAGGGGTGAGCTACTAGAGCCCAGTGAGCAGAATAATAAAACATTCAAAAACATATGATAACATGAAATGCATCACATCACAACTAATCATATCAAGGATGAACTTGTCACCATCTAGCCCTCTACATATTCCAATCATGCCAGGGGCGTAGTGCATGCCACACCTGGTCTTTCTCTTATGCATAACATAACATACATAATCCATAGTGCCGGGGGCGTAGTGCAGGACACGTTCGGTCTTTCTCTTACATAGTGCCAGGGGCGTAGTGCAGGCCACACCTGGACTTCCATACTATATCATCATGTCATAACATATGAGGGCTAATGGATCATTCAACATTCATCCACATCAACAACATATTATGCAATGCAGCATATTCGTGATTTCTAATGCAAACAACCTAAAATATCACATGGCATCCGTGATGTATGAACATGCTCAAAACCGATTTATTTTACTTGAAACATAAGGAGTTATTCTACTCACCTCTGGCTAGCTCTGACACTGACTGAAGCAACTGAATCACTGCTGAGGTCCTCGGTTCCTAGGGTTCCAACCTACACAGGTGGACTCAAATGAGGGACCAAACAACTAGAACATAACTCTAAAAACATCCCCCAAAAACCCCCTAAAACACCTTAAAACAATCATGCAAAACATGCAAAGGAAGGCTGAACAGGGCAGGTTCGGCGGCACCTTCGGCGGCCGAAAGTCCCAGACAGAGACGGAAGTCTCTTTTCGGGGGCAACTTCGGCAGCCGAAAGGCCTGCCTCCCAGGCAGGTTCGGCGGCCGAAAGTCCTTCGGCTGCCGAACCTGGTTTCTGCCAGAGGGCAGAAACTTGGTTCCCTTTGCACAACAACCTCTCCTTCTCATTCCAACATGCATATAACTCATTCAAATCATGCAAATAAACATACATTGGCTCCTAGGGGCTTCAAACTATCTTAAACCCCAACTACAACACACAACAATAACACATTGCTCAAAATCACCATATAAGCTCATAAACCTAACCATAAGCTAAACATGCATTCTACCTCATAGATCTTACATAAAACTTACTTAAAACATGCAATGAGCTTAAGATCGGCTCTTACCTCTTGAAGATCGAGAGAGAGACGACCTAAACTCGGAGATGGGAGAGATTTGAGTTCTTGGACCTCAAAGCTCCAAAACTTGCTCAAAACTTGAAAATCTTCAAAACAAGATGAAAACTTGTGAAAATCGTGAAAGATTTGAAGGAAAAGCTCAAAGATTGGTGAGGAACGGCGGAGAGCTCACCTTGGCCGACAATGGGGAGAAAACTCGCCCGTTTTCGGCTAAGGGACCCTTTTATAGTGGCTGGCCAGGCCACGTTCGGGGGCCGAACGTGCCTCCGCATGCAAGCCATGTTCGGCGGCCGAACTTGAGGTTCGGCGGCCGAACCTGGACTTCCCTCACTTATGCCTTCGGGGGCCTAAGGCACACCCGAAATGCCTGCATGTTCGGCGGCCGAACTTTGAGTTTCGGCGGCCGAACCTGAGTTTTCCTCCAAGGTTGTTTTCATGCAAAAACTCATTTCCTTTTCACTTAAAACCATGAAAAACATTAAAACATTTTATGAAAACATGTTTCTACCCTACTAGGGGCTTCCGACATCCGAGATTCCATCGGACGGTAGGAATTTCGATACCGGAGTCTAGCCGGGTATTACACCAAAGGATGCCACAGAGGCCCAAAAGGACAAAAGATAGATTAAAGCAATGGAGATCGAGATGGATGCGTTGGAGAAAAATAAAACCTAGGAGAAATGCTGGCTACCCAAGGGAAAACGACCAGTGGGATGCAAATGGGTGTTTACTGTAAAGTATAAGCCAGATGAAATGGTGGATAGATATAAAATCTGACTGGTAGCAAAAGGATACACTCAAACCTATGGAGTTGACTACTCCGAAACGTTCTCTTCAGTAGCAAAAATTGATACAATACGGGTCCTATTCTCCCTTGCTGCAAACCTAAACTGGTCACTTCACCTATTTGATGTGAAGAATGCTTTCCTGCACCCAGTGACCTGAAAGAGGAAGTTCACATGGATGCTCCACCAGGGTTCACGAGTGGATATAGACGGGGAGAAGTGTGTTAATTAAGGCGAGCCTTGTATGAGTTGAAACAATCTCCCAGAGCATGGTTTGGGAGATTTACCCAAGCAATGAAGAAATATGGATATCGGCAAAGTAACTCCGATCACACCCTATTCTTGAAGAGACGAGGAAGAAAAATCACGTGTTTGATTATATACGTAGACGACATAATTATAACAAGAGACAATGTGGACGAGATCAAAAGGCTGAGGGACAACTTATTCCAAGAATTTGAGATGAAAGACCTGGGGGGTTAAAATACTTCCTTAAGATTGAAGTTCTCAGGTCAGACCAGAGAATCCTGATATCACAGAGAAAATACATCCTTGATCTGTTAGCCAAAACAAGAATGATGGACTGCAAGCCAGTTGATACTCCAGTAATGGTCAATCATGAGTTGAGCAAAGATTCAGAAGAAGGACCAGCAGATAGGGGGAGGTACCAAAGACTGGTAGCAAAGCTGATTTACTTATCACACACCAGACCAGACGTGGTGTATGCTGTGAGTTTAGTAAGTTAGTTCATGCACGATCCAAAACAAGAGCATATGAAGGTAGCATTGAGGATTGTTCGATATCTGAAAGGAACAGCTGAGATGGGCATGTTGTTCAAGAAGAATGGTCATCTCAGTATCAGTGGATATACAGATGCTGATTGGGTAGGAGACCGTGCCGACAGACGATTCACTTCAGGATATTTTACCTTCGTTGGAGGTAACTTGGTGACATGGAAAAGTAAGAAGCAAAAGATGGTGGCATTGTCCAGTGCTGAAGCAGAATTTAGGGGAATAACTAAAGGATTTGCAGAGCTACTATGGATCAGAAAGTTGATGTTTGAAATTGGATTTCCATCAGGGGATGTAGCTGAACTTCGTTGTGACAATAAGGTAGCAATCAGCATTTTCAAAAATCCTATTCAACATGATCGAACAAAACATGTTGAAATAGATCGACATTTCATCAAGGAAAAGTTGGATAATGGTTTGATATCATTACCGTTTGTTCGATCGGAAGATCAGTGGGCAAACATCCTAACTAAAGCAGTTGCTGGACTAATATTCCATAAAGTTTTGGGCATGTTGGGTATGTTGGATCCACATGAACCAACTTGAGAGGAAGTGTTGGAAAGAATATTCTGTCATAATTATAATTAATCAGTGATTAACATTACCGCAGTTAGCATAATCCTATCATGATTCTAGGCGATAATTGATAGTATAATCATAGGCATAATTGATCATATCTTATATTACATAATCCTTGTATTATTACACAGAAAGCAAGAAAATAAAAATATTTTTCTTCATATAATTTTAAAATCAGAACAACAAAAGTTTTAATAAATTATTTTAGTAAACAATTTGAAAATTAATTGCATTATTCAAATTTCTGCTTAATTTTTGTCCTTCAATCAACCGGTTATAGTTGACGATTTTTAGGAACAATTTATTAAACTTCAGTCTAAATCTTTGTTTATAAAGTTTATGTCTTCAAATGTTATTACCAAAATATAAGATGTGCATCTCATTAATAAATAATAATAAAAAAATACATTTAATAAGCTTTAATACATTATTCTTTAATAATTAGAAATTTTCATTATAAATGTTTTAATAAAATGAGAAAAATATTGAACCGTGCAATGTTACTACTTCAATGATAAAACATTTAGTCTTTGCACCAAAAAACTAAATAAAAGAACAGATTATGAAAATTAGCAGAGAGCATAAATCGGTTTGAATCGAAAAATCGAATCAAACCGATTAATTTCGGTTTAATGGTTCGATTAATCAAAATATTTGATTTGGTTCGGTTAGTATTTTTCAGCTTATTCGATTTTCAGTTCGGTTCATTTTAAACGTATTAAATAACGGACAAACCGAATAACCGATTTTATACATACTTTTAGTATGTGAAACACTAATTTTATATGTATTTTTAAATTTTACATGAATTTATATGAATTTTTTAAGTATTATCATTAGGATTTAGACAATATTTATTGATAAATTTATGTGAAATATTTATTAAATTATTCCACTGAAATTAAAAGCAGAAAATTAAAAAAATTACAGATTTCGGTTTGAAACAACCGAATCAAACCGAATCGATTTTTATCAATTCGATTCGATTCGATTATATTTTTATAATCGATTTTTTCAATTTTTAATATTTTTACAATTTGGTTTTTGATTTTTTCGGTTCGGAACCGAACCGACTGATTAATAAAAATACATAGTACACTATGTTTCGTACAAAACAATACCAATTACCAACCAAACACCTTAACTCAAACACAATCTTTTAAGTGTTGCACATGATATGTCAATATATTCTTTTAAGCAGCAAAATGATATTGTTTATTAATAAAAATTACTTAATCAATTTCATTCAAATGGCAAAATAAAACTCCAATTTCTTGACTCACTTCAATTCAAATGAATGCAAGTCGAGCGAATGCGCTTTCTTTTGCTCACTTCGACTCATATAAATGCAAGTTTCAATAATGCGTTTTCCCTTCTCATTTCAATTGAAATTAATACAAGTAATCTAAATACGAATTTATTAACTCAATTCGACTCAGATGAATGCAACGAATTCAATAAGAATATTTTATAATTTGAATTGTAATTTATTTTAGGTAAAATTAGAGATTTTAGGCATGTTTTAGCCTTTTTCTATAAGTGTGCCATGTGTAAGCTTTTTTCCATAAGTATTGAATTTTTTTTAATTTAATAAATATTTTATTAATTTAACATGTTGTTCACACATTTCTGCTATTGGGTGTAGGAGGACTTAATTAAATGAGGACAACTTAAGTGTTTATTGAACGAAAATTTCAAAGTAAACTTATTTAGCCCTCCATCAATACTACATGAACTTATTTAAATTTATTTTTATTTAAGAATTAGCTCAAAAAAATAACTTATAATTTAAGATGGTTAAAAAGATAATTTCTCGATAGGCTGAATATACACCCGGTGCAAGAATTTTCCTATATCGGGAGATGAAATGATAAAATACTAGGGAAGCGTGCCTATTAGAAAAGTAGAATAATTGCTTGCCTTATTTAACTAAAACTCCAAACTGGTCCCGCCCCTTTTGTCTCCTTCAGCAGATAACTACCACCGCCTCTTGCCGCGTAAACTTGACCTTCACCTCCACCTCCACCTCCATCTCCACCTCCTCGCATTTTGAAAAAGAAAATCCCCACTATGGCAAGTGATCGGAGAATAGGCGTTCTGGCCAGACACCTTGGTGTGGAGATGGACTCTCAAAGCCACTCCGCTAATGTCATCTCTGCTTCCCCTACTTCCGGCTTTCAAGCCAACTCTGTTTTCTCTCATGTTGTTCGGGCCCCTGAGGACCCCATCCTCGGTGTATTTCTCTCTCTCTCTCTCTCTCTCTCTCTCTCTCTCTTCGCTTCTGATCGGTTAAGAGCTGAGAGCTCTAATGATCCGGTCAATGATCTCTCTTTTGAATAATTTTTGTTTTGCTGGCTCTTAATTTGTTTTAACGTGCTTTCTGTCGTGGTGGTTCTGATGAATAGGTAACCGTCGCGTATAACAAAGATCCCAGCCCCGTCAAGCTGAATTTGGGAGTTGGCGCTTATCGAACTGATGTTAGTTTTCCTCGTCTAATTTTTGTTTTATATCATGTGCGTTCGATCACGCCCAAAATTAAACTTACAGGCGTTGATTTACTTGCTGGAGTTTTTAAGAAGTAGAAAGAACCAATTTGCAATTGGTCAATGAGATGTGAACAAATCATATATATATATATAATCCTTGGTTGTCCCTATATTGATCATGTCATGTATACAATGCATGGGTTTGGCAGTAATTGTCAAACAAATCTATTGGCAGTAATTGTGGAACAAAACTATCTACAATGACAGTGGGTTATTTTTGTGTTGTGCAATAGGAAGGAAAACCTCTTGTTCTGAATGTAGTGAGAAAGGCTGAGCAGCAGCTTGTTAATGACAGGTGAGCTTTGTTAAATATTTTTAGTTGCCTTTTGCATTCACAACTCTATGTTCATCCATGTCCTTATTTACCTCTAGTGTTACCTCTTTTATTTAGGTCACGTGTAAAGGAATATCTTCCTATTACTGGATTGGCTGACTTCAACAAATTGAGTGCGAAGCTTATTTTTGGTGCTGACAGGTGCAAATCTTTAACTGCTTATGTGATATGTTTTTGTCTAATTTCGATTTCTCCACAGTTTGTGCCACATTGGATTTTACTTTTCATGCTAAGTGTTTTACTGATTGCTTGCTTTTTCTTGCTTCAAATTAGCCCTGCTATTCAGGAGAACAGGGTTACTACAGTTCAATGCTTGTCTGGCACTGGTTCTTTGAGGGTTGGAGCTGAATTTTTGGCCAGACATTATCACCAAGTAATTATTTAATGTTTCACATTCATTTGTATTGAATATCTTAACTGAAAATGATATACTCCTTGTCCTTACTGGTTTGCACTTGTCATGTTCTGCAGCGCACCATATACATTCCCCAGCCAACATGGGGAAACCACCCTAAAGTTTTTACTTTGGCTGGGTTATCTGTAAAAACTTATCGCTACTACGATCCAGCAACACGAGGGCTGAACTTCCAAGGTTTGGAACTTTCTATTATATAATCTAGTAACCATTTAACCCTTCATTTTTCTGTTCTATGAAGCATGCAATTTTAGTTTTGCATCTATGACTGAATATGAATTTTCTTTGTACGTCCTGTGATTCTGCTTTCCTGAGTCACAACTGATTAATTTTCAAGAATTTGTTGTTTTTCTTATGTATGGTATTTATTTTAATTTGGTTGATAGGCTTATTGGAAGATATTGGTTCTGCCCCATCTGGAGCTATTGTACTTTTGCATGCATGTGCTCATAACCCCACTGGCGTTGATCCTACTCTTCAACAATGGGAAAACATCAGGAAATTGATGAGATCTAAAGGGTTATTGCCTTTCTTTGATAGTGCCTATCAGGTAGACTACTTTGAATGCAAAAACAATAGTATGCTTACTAGGCTTTAGTTGGCAAAATGACATTTCATGTGAAGTCATGATACTAGTTTAAATTATTTTCTTGGCATCCTAGGGTTTTGCAAGCGGAAGTCTGGATTCTGATGCAAAGCCTGTTCGCATGTTTGTTGCTGATGGCGGTGAACTCCTTGTAGCTCAAAGTTATGCAAAGAACATGGGCCTCTATGGGGAACGAGTTGGTGCCTTGAGTATTGTACGACCCTGAACTCTGAAGATCAGTTTCTATGAAATGAATTTTATGTACTTGATTTTTCTGAACTCTGAAGACCTTTTCCATAAAGAGAATTCTTATTACTTGATTGTTCTGGCAAGAATTGTTTCTACATCCTTTTGTGTTCACTGCATATATTAAATCTACAGACAGGTGTATAAATCTGCAATACAACAAAGGTTTCCAAATTTTGTGGATGAATAGTATCTATATGTAAAATTAAATGGCTAATCTTTTACTTTATTGGTACCTAATTTTTATCTTCTGTATGGGATTCATAATTTTACAGGTTTGCAGGAATGCTGATGTTGCAGGCAGGGTTGAGAGCCAGCTGAAACTTGTGATTAGACCCATGTATTCAAACCCACCTATTCATGGTGCATCTATAGTGGCCTTTATCCTAAAAGATAGGTAACAATGTGATACATTATCTACTGGCTGCTTTGTGCAAATCTGGGAAGGTTTTATTTTTATGATTTGTTTCAATACAATTCCTTCCTAACCCTTGATTCAAAGGAAGAACTAACAGAGCCCTAGGCACTGGAGGTGGATTTAATGCTCATAGTATATTTGTGGATTGCTGCAGGAATTTGTACAATGAGTGGACCATTGAGCTGAAGGCAATGGCTGACCGCATTATCAGCATGCGCCGGCAACTCTTTGATGCATTACGTGCTAGAGGTTTCCCTGTTTGATGATCTCCTTATGTTCTTCTTTTCTTGATGTCCTTATCTAGTTATCGTTCCACTAATTATTAATATTTTTGTTAATTTGGGGCAGGTTGTGGTATTGAGTGTTAATTAGCTCTCACTTGGTTGATTTTGACCTTGGTGTGTAATTTCAATCTACTGCTGCCCCTGGCAACAGTTTTGTTGGGCCTCAAATCTCAGGGGCGTATGGAACATTTCTTACTCATGTGAATGAACTAATTAATGCCTGGTTGCGTATGCCTGATTATATCTGCATGTGCTTTCCAGGGCATGCTTTCTAATGTGGCTCTTACTGAGCTTGGCCATTTCAAAAATTATTAGATGGGAGCTAATAACCTTGTAGTTGGAGAAATTAGGAAGGGATGAATAAACTTTTAAAATAATACTAAAAAATTTTGTATATCTTGCTCAATCTTGGAACTCAAAATGGGAGTTGCTGACTTGTTGGGAGCATGCATCTTATGGCACGTTTATGGCTAATTTTCCATGCTAGGTGTAGCTAAACATATTTGAATAAGTGGCATTATTCTTGAACAGAAATATTATGTTCATATCCATTTCATTTTCTCAATTTGGCAGGGACACCTGGTGACTGGAGTCACATTATTAAACAAATTGGAATGTTCACTTTCACTGGACTGAATTCTGCGCAAGTTGCCTTCATGACTAAAGAGTATCACATCTACATGACATCTGATGGGTAATGAACTCTGTTCCTTTTATAAAACAATAGGAATATTTGTTATGGCACTGCACATTTATAGTTATGAAATCATTTCTGGGTTCATCATGTGAACCATGGATTTTCATAAGATTTAACAGATGTGGACTTGAAAATTCTGATAAGAATGCGAATGTTGTATGCAGGAGGATTAGCATGGCTGGTTTGAGCTCGAAGACTGTTCCTCATCTAGCAGATGCAATACATGCTGCTGTAACTCGAGCTGCATATAACTAGAAATCTGGCACTTCGTTTTAGTTTGACTTCTGTCTGGAACATCAAATTGGTGGATTTTCTATGCGTTTTTTAGCTATTGTGGCATAATAATTGTAGTCCCTTCATGTAGAGGATGAAAACGAAAAGCCTTTTTCAAATAATTTTACCTGGGGCCGAGATATTCACAATCACAGAAAATTTGTGTTTTTGAACTTTACGTGAAATATATTTTAAGAAGTCATTTCTGCAGATTCTATGGCTTCTTCCCTCCATAAACTTTGTGGAACTTAACGGGGTGATGAGATAAATCTGCGTTGCGGTGGACAATTCTAGTAACAAGTGTACAAACAATTCTTCTTTACACAGATCTGTTGTTTAGATGATGAATCTCATCGTTCCATCATCGGCAGGCTCAGACTTCCATAAAGGGAATTGTTAAAATTCCCTTTTTAGTGTTTGTGTGTTTATAAACAAGGTCATCTTCGGACACATCTCTCGCTTTTGTTTTTCTCCACTCGATATGAAGCCAAAAATTCATGGTTTGGGGCTGGAAACAAAGATGTCGCTCATGGTGCCAAAAGCACCAAACGAAACATGTTAAAGAAAGCTATGTGAAATAGCACCAAAAGCACTCCAACTCTCTGCCTTGCTTCTGAGAATAATGCGCCTTAGCACACCATTGTAGCGGTAAAAACAAGGCATCCGCGAAAATCTGTAAAAATCATCATAATTGAACTTGATCTAAACTAAATTTAAACTCATTTTATAAACCATTGGAACCCAAACTCAGATGTTACTCTCAGAATACAAAAAGTGTAAAATTTTATATATTTTAATTAATAATTTATACAAAATATATTTATAATTTTAATTTTAAAAATAACATTTCTAAAAAAATAAATTTTAATTTTTAAATAAATATAAAAATTTTAAAATATAATTTTTATATTAAATTAATTATTTATATAAATAAATTTAAATAATAAATATTTAATCTATAAAATTTGAACTCATATGTATATTAATTAAAGATTTCAAATATATTAAATCCGGTTATATATTATTCAAATCTATTCTAATAGAATTTAATTGGATGATATTTAAAAACGCCCCATTCCTTATCATCCTATTACATTCACGTTACCCTAAAATCCATTGATGGTTGACAGGTTGAGGACTAGAGTTGGCCAAATATTCCATGGCGGAATCAGTTGTCTCTGCCTTTATGCAAGTCGTGTTCGAGCAATTAGCCTCTCCAATTGTTGAAGAATTTGGATTGATTCATGGCATTGAAAAACAGCTCAAGAAACTTTCTCGAATGCTTTCAAGGATTCGAACTGTGATCAGTCATGCAGAGCAAAGACAGCTTCGTGAATAGGCAGTGGGATTATGGCTCAACGAGCTTAAAGAAATCGCTTACGAAGCTGACGATATTCTAGACGAGATGTCAACTGAAGTACTGCGTTCACATTCACAGGTACAAGGGTTCTTCTCTTCCTTCATACCTAGTAAAATTCTTTTTCAATTTGAGATTGCATCAAGAATTGGTGAGGTTATAGAGAAGTTGGAGGAAATAGCCAAGGAGAAGGAAGATCTTCATTTGAAAGAAGAAGATGTAGTGATGGGTCATAGGGCTAGAAACGAGAGATTACAGACTGGCTCTTTGGTTGATGAACACAGTGTGTGTGGAAGAGCCGGTGATAGAGAGAGACTAATTTCTCTATTACTGTGTGATGGTAATAATGAAACAAGGCTGTAATTCCTATTGTTGGATTGGGGGTGTGGGAAAGTCCACAATTGTTCAACTTATTTATAATGACAAGAAGATTGAGAAGCATTTTGAGTTAAGAATGTGGGTCTGTGTGCTTGAGGAATTTGATCCGAGGATGATCACAAAAGCAATCATAGAGTCTGCAACTGAGGCTAAATGTGATCTTTTGGACATGGATTTGATGCAGCGACGTCTTCAACGAGTGATCAAGGAGAAGAAGTACTTGCTTGTATTAGATGATGTGTGGAGTGAAAGTTGCAGTAAATGGGATGTTCTTCGGGTTCCTTTATATGCTGGGGCTAGTGGAAGTAAGATCATAGTCACTACCAGAAGTGAAGTGGTTTCTTCAATTATGGCTGTAGGCAATATTCCTGCATATCACTTAAAGGGTTTATCAGATAGGAAGCGTGGTCATTGTTTAATAGTCGTGCATTTCGACACTCAAGTTCTGATGTGCCACAAAATTTGGTGAAAATGGCCAAGAGTGTTGTAAACAAATGCCAGGGGTTACCTTTAGCTTTAAAGGCTCTGGGTGATCTTCTAAGTGCTCTCACTGATGAAAATGAATGGGATACTATCTCAAAAAGTGAAATATGGGAGTTACCAGAAGACAAGATTGACATCTTGCAGACATTGAAATCGAGTTATCAACATCTGCCATGTCATCTGAAACAGCGTTTTGGTTATTGTTCAATTTTCCCTAGAGATCATTTATACAAGAAAGAAATCTTAGTTCTGTTGTGGATGGCGCATGGATTTATCCAACCTAAGGGACTAAAGAAAATGGAGGACATAGGAAGAGATGCTTTTGATAGTCTTTTGTCCAGGTCATTCTTTCACTTCCTTCATGTCGATCCTTTGGATGGCCAACCAAGGTATAGAATGCATGGTCTTATTCATGATCTATCACAGTTGGTAACTCAAGGTGATTGTGTTACAATAAAGGCAAACATGGTCTGCTTCATGTCTAAAAAGGCTCATCATATCTCTATTTTATGTGATTCTCCTCATCCAATAGATTTTGCATTTGTAACTGAATCTAGGACAGCGCGAAGTTTGCTGTTTTTTGGTGAGTATAGATACACAATCAAGAAAATCCCTCAAGAATTATTCTTCATTTTGAAATCTTTACGTGCATTGGATTTGAGTCATACTTGCATCACTGAGTTACCAAGTTCAGTTGGGAATTCAAAGCATTTGCGGTTTCTGGACCTCTCTTGGATGTATGTCCAGAAACTTCCTGAAACCATTGGTGGTCTATGCAATCTACAGACACTGAACTTAATAAAATGCCTTCAGCTCCGTACTTTGCCTGAAACTATGAGCAGCTTGATTAATCTACGGCACTTCAACATTTCCCATAGGACAGCTTTACTAAGGATACTTCCATTCGCTGATCGAAGGCTTTTGGACTTGCCCAAATCCATCAAGAATGATATTAATCTTCGTGATATTGATATTTCCTGTGGAACAAGATTTCTGAACATCCTGCCTTTCCCTGAAAAGTATTCTTGTATAGATTCTCTCTCTTGAATGATTTCTTCACCACCAGGGATGGGAAAATTAACACACATACAAACATTATCCAATTTTGTGTCAAGTAAAAAGTGTGGATGCGGAGTGGAAGAATTAAACAGTATGGTGGATCTTAGAGGATCACTTTGTATCTCAAAGCTTGAGAGTGTGGCATCTACTGTAAAGGCCAAGGAGGCTGATCTGAATGGCAAGCATCGACTTCATGAATTGAAATTTCAATGGAGTGAAGAAAGTCTATACAGCATGCAGAATGAGACGCTAGCGGAGCAGGTAATTGAATACCTTCAACCTCACAAGAATCTTGAAGGCTTGAGGGTTTCTAACTATGCTGGTCGGAGGTTACCCAGTTGGTTGAATTGTGTTTCACTCTCTAATTTAGTCTCCATTTGCTTGTTCAAATGTCAGAAGTGTGAATCTCTTCCACCCTTGTGGCAGTTTCCATTGTTCAAAGATCTAAAAATCCATGGATTTCATTGTTTGACGCATATAGGTAGTGATTTATATGGCGAAAGAGGCATTGTAGGATTCCCATCTCTAGAAAAGCTTGAAATAAAGGATATGACTAGTTTGGAGTACTGGTCAGGAGCAGAAAAGGTAACCTTCCTTGCCTTCATGAGCTTACTATGTGGGATTGTCCAAAAATCAATGAGCTGCCAAACCTCCCTTGCACTCTTACAGTTTTGGAAATAGCCAACTGTAGGGGATTTGATTCTCTTCCAACTATCAATTCGATCCAGAACTTAGTGTTGGGCCAATGCAATGGTGCCATATTAAATTTAATTTTCCTAAATCATGAAAAAATAACTAAAATTGTGTATTAAATAAAATAAATGATATGATTCTAACTTTTGCTAGGGCCGTAAAATTTTTTAGCTGTTTATTTGTACAATTACTAATAAACCCTTTAAAGCTTTTAAAATACTATCCCATCAAAATCTAGCAGCTCAATAAAAACATTAATGTTGAATTAGAACTAACCATATCCTGCCTATCTTGGCCTTTTCATACAATTTTAATGGTTGTACTATATAGATTGTTTTCCATGACAAATTAATAAAAATCAGATAAATAGATAAATATATTTTAAAAAGTAGATTATTGAATTCTAGAAAAAAATATAATTGATTAGCAATTTTTTTAATGAAAAAAAATTATTTTTTATATAAATGTCTTTTATCTTATTAGTTTGTTATATTCTACGAGCAATTTACTTGATACATCATACAAGTAGAGCTGATTAATTTCAATTTTGGTATTATTTTTATTAAGGATCAGAACCGGAATTAAACTTCTTTTTTTTTTTTTATTTTACAAACTATATTTAAAAATAAAAATAAATTTCAGTGTGGTTTTTAAATGATTTTAGTACGGTTTTATTCGATTTTGATTTTTATTTTTTTACTTTAATTTTAATTTTAATTTCAATTTTATAAATAAAATTATAATATTTTTATATATTTTTTAAAATAGTAAATAATAAATATTGAAATAATAATAAAAATAATAATACTAACAGTTAAACAATAATAATATCAATATTAATATATATCAGATATAAGAATATTGTATTATTTTATATATAAGTATTAATTATATATTTTTAATAAAAAATGAATGTGTAATTAATATAAAAAATATATTATATTACTAATATATGATTTAGTTATATAATATAATTAAAAATTATAAAGTGATTAATATATATCTAATCTATTTAGATAGAATAATTTATGATTAACTAATTAAATTATTTAAATTATATTGTTAAAATTTTTTAATAATTAATTAAATTATATAATTATTTTAAAATATTTTTAATAATTATTTAATATTTAAGAGATAGAGTCATATTTAAATTATATAAATAATTTATAAAATTTAAATTTAAATTCATTAAATAAAATTCTATAATTTTAACAATATAAATTAAAATATATTATTAAAATTATATAATATAATCATAATATTATTAAAATCATTTTTATATATATATATATATATATATATATATATATATATATATATATATATATATTAATTTTTTAGTACCGTTCAGTACGATTTTAATATGATTTTGATACAATTTTTTATAATAAATCAGAATCAAAATCATAAAAATAAATAAATTCGGTTCGATACAGTTTGAATCTTGAAACATTAATTATTTTTCAATTTCAATATAATTCAATACAATTTTTTAATTTGATTCGAGATTTAAAAACTGTACGGAGCTGAATAACACTCTATTTTTTTTTTTTTAACCTAGATTTATCTCCCTCCTTAAACCTTCTTGCCCCGTAGTGACATGATTCTTATGGAAGCTGAAAATTGTTCAAAGTGGGAAAATTTATACCTTGTGTTTGGATTGTTCAAATTAATGATCGGATCAATTACACTGCTATTACTATTTATGCAATTATCAACTATTCACTAGTTGTTACCAATTTCTCCTCATAACATTCATCACAACTTAAAAATCAATGTCATCCTCAATATAACCCTCAGTTTTATATGAAAAATTTTATAAGAATTTAATTTAATTATTTTTACAAAAATTTAATTTAATTATTTTCTTTAACAAGTTTTTTGTTTGGAATGAAGAAATTCATTTTAAAGAAAATTAAATTTTTCTACAATTCTATAATAATTTTTTTAATTTTTTTTTTTATAAAATAAATCAAAATGTAAAAAGTTCCATGAATAAAAAGAAATAGCTTCTGTACAAACATTTTCAATGCTAAGGCTGAATCTACACTTGACGGTTTTATTCAGTTGAAGATGTTCTGTAGCCCCACCATAAAAAATAAAAAAAATAATAATAAATAAAAAAGAAATGTTCTGCAGATATATTCCATCTCCAACTATTGAACTTGTAATTTTATTTTATTTTGTTTTTATTTTTTTGCCATCTCTCCCACTGTCCTGTTTGAGAAGTAAAACCTCAGAGGAACCCAACGACTCTTAACAAGGGAACTCAAAAGCAACCTCCTCATCAACCTTAGTTGATGCTGAGCCAGCTAGCTTATGCCACGTGTTAAAAGAGACCATATGCAGCAAAAGTAATGCCCAGAATGCTTATGCACCATAGTTGCATGCAAATGAGACATCAAGTGTACCTAACTGTCATTACTCTCTTGGTTTGCTGATCTACTTTGATTATTCTCTTCACTCTTGATGACCGTTGTGCCTCTAACACCCAGACTGAAGTTGTGTCCTAAAAAAAAGACAGGTCCAAAATCTATTAAAGCCCACTACGCAAACTGACCCATCAACACACCATCCAACCTGCTATTAAAGCAGGTCGGGTTGAACGAGGGTCCGGGCTCGCCAGAAAGGAGCCTAGTTCATTTAACGTGACAGGGAGCAAAAAAAGCAAGCCCAGCTATGCCGCGACCCTATCAGTATGGGCACCGAAGGGGAATTAAATGACCGCCTGATGAGGATGGGTAGACAAGTATGCCCGTATGTACGACTCTACGTGACAAAGACAGGTGGCACTATAGCAGGGTGGCGGTTATGCATCACTAAAGAATAAGAGAAAAAGGAATAAGAGGGGGGGAGCGTGACCCCTTCAAACTAAACTTTTCTATATACACAGAAACCCTATTCCTTTTTAGATCTCAGATCATCAATTGGCGTCGTCTGTGGGAAACGAAAGAGTTCTTTCCATCACCGGCGAAAGAGCGAAGAAGCTGACAGGGAAAATGAGCCTGTGGTCAGAGCAAGAGGCCGGATAGTAAGGGAGCTCATCGAAAACGATGAAGTTGAGAGCTATTCCGCTAAGCCAACGAAGAGGTCGGAAAGCAAGGAGTTGGAGAGGGGATACTGCCTAGAAAAAAGGCCGAGGCAGGAGGATTACGGATGTGGACCAGAAGCTGGAGAGATTGAAAGAACAACTTTTGGCTAAATTGGGGGCATGAGACAACAGTCACACCCTCTTGCCTACATCCTCACCTTTCTCAATATGGATACAACAAGATGTCATCTCCAAGAAGTTCATGATGCCGCCAATGACAGCCTATGATGGTACGGAAAACCCAAGGAATACATCTTGAACTACAAGACGTTCATAGAGCTCCAAACTCACTCAGATGCCTCGATGTGCAAAGTCTTCCCTACCACCCTCACAGGGCCGGTTCAGGCATGGTTTAACAGCCTAGAGGCAGGAAGCATTAAAGGCTTCTCAGATCTAGCAAACATCTTCATCAGCCGATTTATTGTAGGGGTCCGAGATGGTCTGGCAGAGGAGGAATGAGTCTCTAAGAGAGTACGTAGCCAGATTCAACTCGGAGGCCCTACAAATCCCCAATCTAGACGTAGCGAGGGTCGTGAAGGTCATGTAGAAAGGGACTACATCCCCTGAGTTTTTTGGATCGTTGTGCAGAAAGCCACCTACTACCCTAGCTGAACTGATGAAGCAGGCTGAAAAGTATATCAGGCAGGATGATGCCTTGACCACGAGCAGGTTTGCCAGGGAAGCAGGGGATAGAGGGAAGGTAGTGGAGGAGAGAAGGCCTGAGAGGCAGGAGACGAGGCAGAATCGAGGCTAGAGATGAACAGACAGCCCTAGGAAAGGAGAGAGAAGAAAGCATATCATCCCCGGATCCCTGAGGTAATCACTCCTTTGAATGTATCTAGAGCCAAGGTGCTCATGGCTATACGCGACAAAGACTTCATACAGTGGCCTAAATCCATGCGAGCCGAGGCCGGCCGAAGGGACCCAATCAAGTCCTGTCAGTACCATCAGATACATGGTCACAACACCAATAGTTGCTACCAGCTAATAAACAAAATAGAAAGACTCATCAAGAGGGGGCACCTCAGGAACTCCGTGAAAAAACCAGAGGGAAAGAGGCCTCAGCAAAATGCAGTGGTGGAGAGACCTTGCAGACAGGGGGCAGGGCCTGTGAATGACGGCTACAGCGAGACGATTAAAATGATCGTGGGGGGAACTAGAGGACGGATGAGTAGGAGAGGAAAAAAGAGGAACCGAAGCAGAGAGGGGAGCAGCAATGAAGTCATGCAAATAGTGGAACACTCTCCGATGACCATCTCTTTTTCCCCTGAAGATGCTCATGGAATTCAAATGCCTCATGATGATGCCCTAGTCATTGAGGCCGTCATTCACAACTTCCGGATCCACAAGATCCTGGTGGATGATGAGAGTAAAGTAAACCTGCTACCCTACAGAGTCTTTCAACATATGAACATTCTAGAGAAACAGCTGGTTAGAGACCAGACCCCAGTTAAGGGGATAGGGGGAACCCGTGGCGGTGAAAGGAAAGATAAAGGTGGCCTTGACACTGAGAGAACCACCCATGTTGCGCACCCACTATGCGATATTCCTTATGGTGAAACTGCCCTTGAGCTACAATACCACACTGGGAAGACCGGTGCTATATGATTTTGAAGCAGTGATCAGTATCCAGTACCTGAACATGAAGTTTCCCACTGAGGCAAAGGTAGGTGTAATCCGAGGAAGGCAGGAGGAGGCCCAGGCAGTATATCTAGCCACAGTGGCAGAGCCAAGCACAGTTTCAGAAGAGGTGAATCCGAAAGTCATGGAGATCCGGGAAGAGGAGTCGGAGTGAAGAGGGGAGCAGCAATAAAGTCCTGCAGATAGTGGAGCACTCCTCAGTGACCATCTCCTTTTCGCCTAAAGATGCTCTCAGGATCCAGATGCCTTATGACAACACCTTAGTCATTGATGCCACCATTCACAACTTCAGGGTCTGCAAGATCCAAGTGGATGACGAGAGTAAAGTGAAACTGCTACTCTACAGAGTCTTTCAGTAGATGAACATCCCGGAAGAGCAACTAGTTAGAGATCAGGCCCCGGTCAAGGGGATAGAGGAAACCCCTATGGTGGTAAAAGGAAAGGTAAAGGTGGCCCTGCACTAGGAGAACCACCCCTGTCATGCACTCACTATGCAATCTTTCTTGTGGTGAAGCTCCCCCTAAGCTACAACACCATTCTGGAAAGGCCGGTGCTGTATGATTTTGAAGCAGTAACTAGTATCTGATACCTAACCATGAAATTTTCGACTTAGACAAGGGTGGGGGAAGTTCGAGAGAGACAAGAGGAAGCTCGGGCAGTATATCTGGCCACAGTGGCAAAGCCAAGCATAATTATAGAAGAGGTGAATCCGAAAGTCATGGAGGTCTAGGATGAGAAGAATGAAGCCAAGACGGAGCCCGTTGATGAGCTAGAGACATTCCCATTATCTGAAGAAGTTGACAAAGTCTTCAGCATCAATGCGAACCTTGACAAGGATCAGAAAGAGACAGTAATGGCTCTTATCAGAAGACATGTCTCAAGTTTCACCTGGAAGCCTTCGGACATGCCGAGAATAAATCCTGAAGTGATGACACACAAGCTGAACGTCCTCTCCGGAGCCAAACCAATAAAGCAAAAGAAGAGAGTATTCGGAAAGGAGAAACAACAAGCCACCAGAGAATAAGTCCAGAAGCTGGAGGAGGTTGGTTTTATTAGGGAAGTTATGTTCCCGCAGTGGTTAGCTAACCCAGTTTTAGTTAAAAAGGCCAACAGAAAATACAGGATGTGTATAGATTTTACTGACCTAAACCAGGCCTGTCCTAAAGATTGTTATCCCCTTCCCGATATAAAGAAAATGGTCGATTCTACGGCCGGTTTCGATTATATGTCGTCCCTTGATGCTATGTCTGGATATCATCAAATTTCCATGGACAAATCGGATGAAGAGAATACCTCATTCATAACTGAGGATGGGACATACTGCTATAAGGCCATGCCCTTCGGGCTAAAAAATGTAGGGGTGACATATCAACGACTAATTAATAAAATTTTCAAAGGCCAGATAGGGAGGAACGTAGAGGTGTACGTCAACGACATGGAGGTAAAGAGCCAAATCTTCTAACAGCACTTGACCGACCTGAAGGAAGTGTTTGGAGTGCTACAATAGTACAGAATGAGGCTAAACCTAGCAAAGTGCGTCTTCTTTATCAGGGGAGAAAAATTCTTGGGATACATGATCAGCAAGAAAGAAATTGAGCCAAACCCAGAGAAGGTGGAGGCCATATTATGAATGCTAGAGCCAATCTGCGTAAGGGATGTTTAGAAGCTCACAGGAAGGGTGGCGGCACTTAATAAGTTCATGTCAAAATCTGCAGAAAGGTGCCTGCCATTCTTCAAGAAACTGAGGAAGGTTCCCAACTTTGAATGGATAGAGGATTGCCAGGAGGCCTTCAAAAACCTCAAGCAATACCTCAGTTCAACCCACGTGCTCAGCAGCTCTCTGACCGGGGAAGAACTCTTGATATACTTGGCCGCCTCAGAACAAGCCATAAGTGCTATGTTGGTAAGAGACGAAGCAGGGGAGCAGAAGCCTATCTTTTACGTCAGCATGGTGCTCAAGAATGCCGAGATTAGGTACATGAACATAGAGAAATAGGGATTTGCCTTGTTGCTAGCAGTGAGAAAATTCAGAGTATACCTTGAGTGCCACCAAGAAGTTGTAATGACAAACTAGCCCTTGAAGAAAATTCTATATAGACTTGAAACTTCAGGATGGATATTGGCTTGGTCTGTAGAAATTAGCTCATACTTTCTCATATACCGACCTCAGACGACCATTAAAGCCCAAGCCCTAATTGACTTCATAGCCGAGTGCTCTTTCAGCTCAGAACAACAAGAATAGAGTGAAGGGTTACCGAGCTCGACTAAAAGAAGGGACGGGGACCAACAACTCCAGGAGTTCAGCTAGAACTTATTTGTAGACGAGACATCCAGTGTTGGGGGCGGAGCAGGAATACTTTTGAAAGGCTCGGAGGGATTCAGGGTCTGCTATGCCTTGCGCCTGGAGTTCACAGTATCTAATAACATGGCTGAATACGAAGCTCTCATAAACGGGATGCATATAGCGTTGGAAGGAGGGGCAACCGACCTCAAAATAAAAAGTGACTCCTTGCTGATAATTAATCAAATAACAAGGGCATACCAGGTAAAGGACCCTGTCATGCAAAAATATTTGGCCAAGGTACGAGCTGTGGAAGTCGAGCTCTACTCAGCAGGTTGTCCGAAGAAGAACTGGAACAGCTCCCAGATGAAGTGTACATACAACACATCAATATCCCTACTTTTGAGAAACCATCCACTATGATGCAGATCGAAGAAGGGCAAAGTTAGATGACCCCATATTTAGAATACTTGGAGACCGAAAAGCTGCCAGAAGATAAAATAGAAGCAAGAAGAGTCGCGGCTAAGGCCGCCAATTATCAAGCAATAAGAGGAACCTTGTATCAGAAGGAAAGTCTAGCCCATGGCTAAGATGTGTGGTCCTGAGAAGGCGACCAGGGTAATTTAGGAGGTGCACCAGGGAATTTGTGGAGCCCATAAAGGGGCAACCACATTGGCAAACAAAATTTTTAGGCAAAGGTACTACTAGCCTACGGTTAAAAAGGAAGCAGAAGAGTTTGTCAGAAGATGTGACGTCTGTCAAAGGTTTACCAATGCCATCAACAACCCCGCCACACCACAGTCCAGTATATCCAGTCCCTGGCCGTTCTTACAATGGGGAATCGACATCTTGGGCCCTTTCCCAAAAACTACGGGGCAAAAGAGGTTCGTGATAATCGCTGTGAAATTTTAAGTGGCCTGAAGCAAAAACTGTACCCACAATCACAATTTGCAAAGTGATAGACTTCGTCTGGAGCAACATTATATACAGGTTTGGGATACCGAGGACACTCATATTGAATAATGGCAAACAGTTTGACTGCAAATCCTTCAAGGATTTCACGAGGAATATGGGCAGTTGGCATAAGTTCTCCTCAGTTGCTCATCCCAAACAAATGGCCAGACGGAAGTGACGATCGGGCTATCCTTCAAGGACTGAAAAAGCGGCTGGATGGAGCAAAAAAGAACTAGGCAATCAAGCTCAATAGCATCCTATGGGCATTCCGGATTACACCTCGGACACCAACAAAGGAGACACCGTTCACACTAGCATTTGAAACTGAGGCAGTAGTCCCCATAGAGTTGCAAATCCCCTCTCACCTTGTCCAATTCAACAACAAGGATACCAACAGGGAGAAGTTGAGAAGCAACTTGGACGCCATGGAGGAAATCAAAGAAGAGGCTTAAGTACACACCGTTGGTTATCAGCAAAAGGCAGCTCGATACTACAGTCAGAAGGTTAGAGAAAGGAGCCCAAAAGTTGGGAACCTGGCCTGAGGAGATTGGAAGCGACTGGGAAGAGAGCAACAGTGGGCAAACTAACACCAACCTGGGAAGGACCCTTCAGTATAACTAAAGTCATCAAACTGGGGTATACCGGATCGAAGACCTACAAGGGAACCCGGAGCCTCACGTATGGAACATCCAACATCTGAAGAGGTATTTTCCTTAAGGAATGTGCAAGTAAAACTTTGTACTTTAAAATATAAATGAGAAATGCAGTCTCTATTCTCCCTATCTTGAGTATCCCTGAAGTAGGTATAGAAGCCTTCAATAAGGTAGGTGACCGGTCTCGGAAAATGACTGCCAGCACCATAAAATCGGCTGAGAGGATGAAGCCCTCAGTGAGGTGGGTGACTAGTCTTGAAAGATAACCGCCGGCACCATAAAACCGACTGAGAGGAAGAAGCTCTCAGTGAGGTGGGTGACCGGTCTTGAAAAATAACCGCCGGCACCACAAAATCGGCTGAGAGAAAGAAGCCCTCATTGAGGTAGGTGACCGATCTCAGAAAATGACCGCCAGCACCACAAAACCGGCTGAGAGAAAGAAGCCCTCAGTGAGGTGGGTGAATGATCTTAGAAAATGACCACCGGCACCACAAAACCAGCTGAGAGGAAGAAGCCCTCAGTGAGGTGGGTGACTGGTATCGAAAAATGACCGCCAGCGCCACAAAACCGACTGAGAGAAAGAAACCCTCAATGAGGTGGGTGACTGGTTTCGAAGAATGACCGCCGACACCACAAAATTGACTGAGAGGAAGAAATCCTCAATGAGGTGGGTGACTGATTTCGGAGAATGACCGCCGACACCACAAAATCGGCTGAGAGGAAGAAGACCAACGAAGAAAGAATAAAGGCCTTGAGCCTCCCCTCAAAAGAAAAGCTAAGTTAAACAAGCAAATAACTGCCTTAAAATATAGCCAAAATAAGGCTCAGCAAGTAAGCAAAAAATCGGGCCCGACCTCACAAAAGAGCTCGAGGTACCAAAGTGTAGAAAGCAAATATCCAAATCCCCAAACTCGTAGCACGGATAGGCTCACAGGCTATAAGCACGCAAAAATAGCCTAAGTATGAAAAATAATAACCAAGCTCGCAATTCGGACAAGCTCACAGCCTATAAGCGTTTGATAAAATAAGCTGAGTATGAAAAATAATAACCGAGCTCACAGTTCGGACGGCCTTGCAACTTATAAGCGTATGATAAAATACGCTAAATATGAAAAACAATAACAACCGAACTCGTAGATCGGACGGTCTTGCAGCTGATAAGCATATGATAAAAATAGGCTAAGCATAAAACGACCGAGCTCTCAGCACGGACGGACTCTCTAATAAAAAACGCATGAAAAACTAACTAAAGTTTGATATAATCGAGCTCGTGGCCCAGAGGAGAGTGCAAAAAGATAGCCTAAGTACTCCTATAAAAATAGAGAAAGGCTCGCAGCCCGAACATATCCATTTGGTGGATTGCGCAAAGGACAGCTTAAATTCATTAACACAAGATAAGTCAGCCAAGCAAATTAAGCTTACAAGCGTAACACAGCTCGCAGCCCAAATATATCCATTTGGTGGATTGTGCAAAGGACAGCTTAAGTTTATTAACATAAGATAAGTCAGCCAAACAAACTAAGCTTACAAGCGAAACACACAACACAAAGCACAAGCTCGTAAGCCAAAATAACAAAGACAGTTCCATATATAAGCTTAGTCAAACCAAGTCCCAAAAGACTAAACAGCTTGGAAGAGCCAAAGAAGGTCACACAGTTGAAAAATTGTGTAAGTATACAAACAGAAGTAAGCATGATCAAATCAGATCCAAAAGGACTAAACAACTCAAAAGAGCAAAAAAGGTGACGCTGTTAAAAAATTATTTGAGTATACAAATAGAATTAAACGTAATCAAACCAAATTCTAAAGGACTAAACAGCTCGAAAGAGTAAAGAAAGTCATATATTTAAAAAATAGTCTAAGTATACAAATGAAAATATAATAAGATGGAATATACAAAGTTGTCAACATCCACATATTGTTATTCACAAAGATACAAATCAGAAAACAGGAGGAAAAACACAAGGAATAGAAATGACGATAGGTACACAATAAAGATATTTTTATTCATTTATTCATTGGAATTACAGATATAACAGGGGAAGGGGAGCCTGAACTAATAAGATCATTCAAGGGCTTATCTACAGTATCCTCTCCTTGAGGTCCAGCTGGCGGGGGAGGAGCTCTCCAGGGTAAGGGATTGTCGTCCTCTCCATAGCGGACCTCCTCGCCGTCAGAATCAACTTTAGGGGCAAGCAAGACCGCTAACGGAGTGGAGAGGCATCTAGCTGCCTTCAAACCTTAATTGTAGCCGGAAGCATACATACGGAAGGCCTCACGATATACTCTCTCTTTCATTTCGTCGAAGGCCTTGTACTCTTCAAGGAGAGCTTCGCAAGCTTATTGAATATTGGCCTTTAGCTCAACAGAGTCTTTATACTCCTGAAGATGCTTCTCACAGGCCAGCTGGGTCCTATCCTCTACAGCCCGAGCATTTTTCAACAGGGCAGAACATCTCTCTTCCAGAGCACTGACCTCTTGGCGAAGTTGTTGTTGTTGAAGGTAACGACCCGAAAATCGGACCGCTACCGGCGCTAGGATCCGGGTCGACTTAAGGCCGCCGGGACCCGTAGCAAGCCTAACATGCATCCTGTGAACCTGCTTAATCCCATACATGATCAACAACATACATAAAAATTAAAACTTTTCTTTCCATATACATCAACCATACTCAACTTGTGCATGCACTGTATATAACATTGATCCCTCTGTGGGATCTCATCAGTGCCCCCAAAATGGGTGACATAACATATGTCGAGTTGGTTTGCATAAACATCATAAAAAAAAAATCTCTAAGATCATGTATTAAAAGGGATAACAACAATCTACGGTCAAGCACACCTCTAACATCCATATATATCATCTCATTACAATACAATTCGATCATGTCCATTGCTAGCTATTACATAAACATGACTTCCTTACTCTATCCGGACTCCTGCTCTATACTGTACCTGCAAGCCTGGGGGTAAAAGGGAGAGGGGTGAGCTAAAAGCCCAGTGAGTAGGACTATAAAACATATTAACACTATGCTCCAATGGAATGCATCATAACACAGACAATTCACATAAGGGTTGGGTGAACTTGTCACCAATTAGTCCAAGCTAACATTGTGCCAGGCCGTAGCATGGGGTCCTGGTCTTCCTATCATAACATACATTACTTACCATTGCCCCAGGGCCTCCTCTGGGCTCCTGGTCTTCGAGTCCCATAACCGTGCTAGGCCGTAGAATGGGGTCCTGGTCTTTCCTTACATTGTGACAGGCCGTAGAATGGGGTCCTGGTCTTTCCTTACATAGTGCCAGGCCATAGAATGGGGTCCTGGTCTTCCTGTCATGGACTAATTGGGTCATCCAATATTCACCCACATCAACAACAATCGATGCAATGCGGCATATTCGTGGAAACTAATGCAATCATCCTATTGCATAATCATGATGCATGAAACATGATAAAACATTTAATTTAAAAGATTAAGGTTAGTTCCACTCACCTCTGACTGACTCTGACAACACCGAAGCAGCTGAACTCACTGCTGGGGTCCTCGGTTCCTCGGGTCCGAACCTACACAGGTGGACTCAAATGAGGGACCAAACATACCTGAACATAACTATAAACTACTCCCCAAAAACCCCCTAAAACATCATGAAACAACCATAGGAAAACATGCAAGGAAGGCCTGGACAGGGCACTTTCGGCGGCAGGTTCGGCGGCCGAAAGTCCCTTCAGAGCCGAAAGTCAGGCAGGTTCGGCGGCACCTTCGGCGGCCGAAACTCCCAGACAGAGACGAAACTCATGCATGTTCGGCAGCACTTTCGGCAGCCGAAAGTGCCAGACAGAGACGAAAGTCTCCCTTTCGGGGGCAAGCTTCGGCAGCCGAAAGGCTGCCTCCCCAGCCATGTTCGGCGGCCGAAAGTCCTTCGGCTGCCGAACTTGATTTCTACCAAAGGGCAGAAACTTGGCTCCCTTTGCACATTTCGCCTCCAAACCTTTTCAACATGCATCAAACCTATTCTACCACACACAAACACAAGCATACATGTTCCTAGGGGCCTCAAACCAACATAAACCCCATCTACAACACATCAAGCATCCACATTGTTCAAGAACGCACATTTATACCCATACACATAACCATAACCTAAACATGCATTCTAACCCATAAATCTACTTAAAACATGCAATGAGCTTAGGATCGGCTCTTACCTCTTGAAGATCGAGAGAGAGACGACCTAAACTCGAAGTTGGGAGAGATTGGGTTCTTGAACCTCCAAGCTCCAAAACTTTGCTCAAAAGCTCAAATCTTCAAAACAAAGTGAAAACAAGTGAAAATCTTGAGAGATTTAGAGGAAAGACGTCAAAGATGGGTGAGGGACGGCGGAGACTCACCTTGGCCGAAAATGGAGAAAAAGCTCGCCCATTTTCGGCTAAGGGACCCTTTTATAGTGGCTGGCCAGACCACGTTCGGGGGCCGAATGTGCCTCCGCATGCATGCCATGTTCGGCGGCCGAACTTGAGGTTCGGCGGCCGAACCTAGACTTCCCTCACTTATGCTTTCGGGGGCCTAAAGCACACCCGATGTTCGGCGGCCGAACTTGAGGTTCGGCGGCCGAACCTGAGTTTTCCTCCAAAGCTATTTTCATGCAAAAACTCATTTTCTTTCATGCTTAAAACATAAAACACATTAAAACATTTCATAAAAACATGGTTTTACCCTACTAGAGGCTTCCGACATCCGAGATTCCACCGGACGGTAGGAATTCCGATACCGGAGTCTAGCCGGGTATTACATTCTCCCCCCCTTAAGAACATTTGTCCCCGAATGTTCCTCAACTAGCACAAGCATAAAGTCATCACATCATACACATAAAACACATGAAACATATAAGAAACCAACCTTAGAAAAGATAAGGGTACTGCTGGAGCATGGACTCCCGTGTCTCCCAGGTGCATTCTTCCATATTGTGGTGGTTCCAAAGGACTTTCACCATCGGGATTTCCTTGTTCCTTAGCTTCCTGATTTGAGTGTCCAGAATCCGTACCGGCTGCTCAACATAGGTGAGATCCTCTTGGATCTCCACATCAGGCTCACTAAGAACCTTGCCCGGATCTGACACGAACTTTCTCAACATAGAAACATGGAAAACCGGATGGATTCTCTCCATTGAAGCAGGTAAATCCAGCTTGTACGATACATTCCCAATCCTTTGCAGGACTTCAAAGGGTCCGATGTACCGCGGAGCCAGCTTACCCTTCTTTCCGAACCGAACCACTCCTTTCATTGGAGACACCTTGAGCAATACCAGATCCCCCTCCTGGAACTCTACTTGCCTTCTGCGGATGTCTGCATAACTCTTCTGTCTGCTTGTAGCCGTCTTGATTCTTTCTCTGATTAAGGGTACCACCCTGCTGGTGATCTCTACTAACTCAGGCCCTGCCAAGGCCTTTTCCCCAACTTCTTCCCAGCAAACAGGTGACCTGCACTTCCTTCCATATAAAGCTTCATATGGAGCCATCCCGATGCTAGCATGATGGCTGTTGTTGTAGGCAAACTCCACCAAAGGTAGATGCTGCCTCCAAGAACCGCCAAAGTCCAGCACACACATTCTTAGCATATCTTCTATGGTCTGGATGGTCCTTTCTGACTGTCCGTCTGTCTGTGGATGGAAGACAGTGCTAAAATCCAACCTGGTACCCATGGCATCATGCAGACTCCGCCAAAACCTGGAGGTGAACTGGGGTCCTCTATCCGACACTATAGAAACAGGAACCCCATGCAGTCTGACGATCTCATCAACATACACCTACGCCAACTTGTGCACAGAGTAGCCACTCCTGACAGGGATGAAGTGAGCAGATTTGGTGAGTCTGTCCACAATCACCCATATGGAGTCCAATCTGTTGGACGTCGTCGGTAACCCCACTACGAAGTCCATAGCTATATTCTCCCATTTCCACTCTGGAATAGGTAGCGGGTTAAACATGCCAGCCGGCTTCTGATGTTCCAGCTTCACCCTCTGACACACCTCGCAGGCTGACACAAACTGTGCCACTTCTCTCTTCATAGCTAGCCACCAATAAACCTTTTTCAGATCCTGATACATCTTGGTGGCCCCGGGGTGAATGCTGTATCTTGCATTATGAGCCTCTCTCATGATGTCTCCCTTTAGCCCTATGTCATCTGGTACACACAAACGACTCCCATAGCGGAGGATCCCCTTATTGTCGAATCTGAACTCGCTGTCTTTGCCTGACTGAACAGTCCTGGCAATCTTCACTAACTCTGGGTCCTCATGCTGTTTCTGAGCCACTTGCTCCAGAAACACAGGTGTCACTTTCATCTGAGCAACTAAAGCACCTGTACCAGACAACTCTAACTGTAGACCTTCCTCAATGAGCTTGTAAAACTCCTTCACCACTGGTCTCCTCTCTGCCGTGATGTGGGATAGACTACCTAGTGACTTCCGGCTTAGGGCGTCTGCCACGACATTCGCCTTATCCGGATGATACTGAATCTTGCAATCATAGTCACTCAGCAGCTCTACCCATCTCCTCTGTCTCAAGTTCAAATCTCTTTGACTCAGGATGTACTGCAGGCTTTTATGATCTGAGAAGATCTCACATTTTACCCAATAGAGGTAGTGCCTCCACATCTTGAGTGCAAAGATTACTGCTGCCATCTCAAGGTCGTGTGTGGGGTAATTCAACTCATGCTTCTTTAGCTGCCTAGAAGCATAAGCAATCACCTTCTCATTCTGCATCAGTACACAACCCAGTCCCACACGGGACGCATCACAAAAGACTGTAAAGTCCTCATCACTAGATGGCAAAGCTAAAACTGGCGCTAAAGTCAACCTCTTCTTAAGCTCTTCAAAACTCTCTTCGCACTGGTCGGTCCACAGAAATTTTTGATTCTTCCTGGTTAGTCTGGTCAGAGGAGCTGCTATTTTCGAGAAGTCCTGAACGAACCTCCTGTAGTAACCTGCCAAACCCAAAAAACTCCTGATCTCCGTCACTGAAGTGGGTCTAGGCCAGTTAGCCACAGTTTCCGTCTTCTTGGGGTCCACCTCTATCCCATTCTCTGACACTACATGCCCCAAGAACGAAATGCTCCTCAGCCAGAACTCACACTTGGAGAACTTGGCATACAAGCCATGTTCCCTCAAGGTCTGTAGAACCAACCTCAGATGATGGGCATGCTCCTCTGCATTCCTGGAATACACTAGGATATCATCTATGAAGACAATAACGAAGTGATCCAGGTACTGGCTAAACACTCTATTCATGAGATCCATGAATGCTGCAGGGGCGTTGGTTAACCCGAACGGCATTACAAGGAACTCAAAATGCCCATATCTGGTCCTGAAAGCCGTCTTTGGCACATCCTCATCTCTGATCCTCAGCTGGTGGTACCCAGATCTCAGATCTATTTTGGAGAAACAGCCCGCTCCTGCTAGCTGGTCGAATAGATCGTCGATCCTTGGCAAAGGGTACTTGTTCTTGGTAGTGACTTTGTTCAACTGCCTGTAGTCGATACAAAGTCTAAGGGATCCATCCTTCTTTCTCACGAACAAAACTGGAGCACCCCAGGGTGAGGTACTCGGTCGGATGAAGCCCTTGTCTACCAGCTCCTGCAACTGCTCCTTCAACTCTTTCAATTCTGCTGGCGCCATCCTGTAGGGAGGGATAGAGATCGGTCGGGTTCCAGGCATCAGTTCTATCTCGAACTCTATCTCCCTAGCAGGTGGTAAACCTGGCAGCTCGTCTGGGAACACATCTAAGAACTCTCTAACCACTGGCACTGAGGCGGGCTCTCTGACCTGACTGCTAAGCTCTCTCACATGAGCCAAATACCCCTGACATCCCCTCCTGAGCAACCTACGAGCCTGAAGAGCTGATATCAGACCTCTAGGTGTACCCCTCCTGTCTCCTCTGAAGACAACCTCAGACCCATCCTGACCTCTGAACCTGACTACCTTGTCCCTGCAGTCCAAGGTAGCACCATGGGTAGATAACCAGTCCATCCCTATAATGACGTCAAAATCTGTCAAATCTAGAACCACTAGGTCGGCGGACAAGCATCTTCCCTCAACAAACACAGGACTACACTGGCAGACTGACTCTGCCACTGATGGATCACACTTGGGTCCACTGACCCAGAGAGGACACTCTAACCCAGAAGTCATCAGACCTAACCTCCCCACGGCTCTCGGAGCAATAAAAGAATGAGATGCACCAGGGTCCATCAAGGCATACACATCTGAACAACCAATGATTAAGTTACCTGCCACCACGGTGTTAGATGCATCTGCCTCCTGTTGTGTCATTGTGAAGATCCGTGCTGGAGCTGATGGACCTTCACCTCTGAAACCCGCTGAAGAAGAGGCTGCCCCTCTCCCTCTGCCTCTGCCACTGGCCTGAGTCATGGCTGGAGCTGCTGGCTGCGCTGCACTGCCTGAGGCTGTCTGCTGGGACTGAGCCATCGGGACTGCTCTTGGACATTCTCGAGCCATATGCCCCTCCTGACCACATCTGAAACAGGCGTTCGTCCCAAACCGACATACTCCCCTGTGTGGCTTACCACACTTCGCACAAACTGCATTATCCGCAGCAGAGCTTGAGCCACTCCCAAATCCCAGACTGGACTTGACTTTATTCCAGAACTTATTCTTCTTACCCTTGGGCTTACCCCATCTCTTACTGCCTGAAGTTGCTGCACTCAAGGTAGAGGGATCTAACCTTCCCCCACCCGGAGTTTTTGAACCAAAAGATTGTGCCACTGTCTGTTTAACTGTCCCCTGAATGATGGCACTGGCCTCCATTTTCCTAGCCATATCTACTATGGCATGGAAGCTCTCCCTGTCCACGGACTGAATCAAGGAGGAATACCTGGAATGAAGTTTCATGACATACCTCCTTGACCTCTTCGAATCTGTGTCCAGACTCTGCCCAGCAAAAGGCAACAGCTCCAAGAATCTGTCGGTGTACTCCTCTACACTCATATCCTCTGTCTGCCTCAACTGTTCAAACTCTATCATTTTCAGCTCCCTTGAACTATCGGGAAAAGCCCAACCTGTAAACTCGTTTGCAAACTCTTCCCAGGACATGCTGTCCACTCTCGGGTTCACATAATTCTTGAACCACTCTCGTGCCTTCTTGCACTTAAGCGTGAACCCAGCCATCTGAATGGCTCTACTGTCATCAGCCCCAATCTCCTCTGTGATCACTTTAACCCTTTCAAGATATACAAATGGGTCATCCCCTTTTTCATACTGGGGAGCACCCAATTTCATGTAATCAGTCATCTTAACCTTGCTCCCACTAACTGAGCTAGGTCTAGATGGCTAAGCAACTGGGGCTGCTGGTTCTGTAGGTGGTGGAGGTGGTGCCACATTTTCTGAGGTAGGGTCTACTGGATTTGGATAGTATGGTGGGGGTGGATACATTGGGTATTGTGAATATGGTGGGTAGTATGGTGGGTATGGCATCTGTGTGGGATAAGGAGTGAAGTTAGGGTAATCCGATGTACCTCCCATCGAATACCCGGGGTTTTGTGAGAAGGGTGGGTAGTAAGGTGGCTGAACAAATCCCGAGGCCTGAATGCCTCCTTGGGACTCTCCCATTCCCTCTTCTGACATGCTAACTCCCAAACTGCCATCCCTCCTCTGCTCTACATCCATCTGGTCCCCCATGTCCTCAGACGCTCCGCCCTGAACTGTTCCTCTAACTGATCTGCTCCTACCCAGATCCAAAGACCTCCTAGGGTCTCTTGCTGCTCTTTCTCTGCTAGACCTACTAGACATTGCCCTTGGCAATGCTGGAGGATGGGCGCTCGTGCCCTCATCCTCAGGTGGTACTCCAGTCAATCGTGCAGATCGACGAGTTCCTCTCATCCTATTTTCTGAAAAACAGAACACATAGCACAAACATTAGCACCATATGGTTCATGTGGGCACACGTGAACCCGTATCACATACATCACATATCATAGCATATCATCATGGCATTTCACATCATTATTCAAGACAGGACTCCACATCCTATCCTAGTGGACATGATCTTTCCTATTGTGCTTGACCTTTTATAACATCTATGAGCCCGACACTCTAGGTCCGACCATATGAACCTAGGGCTCTGATACCATTCTGTAACGACCTGAAAATCGGACCGCTACCGGCGCTAGGATCCGGGTCGACTTAAGGCCGCCGGGACCCGTAGCAAGCCTAACATGCATCCTGTGAACCTGCTTAATCCCATACATGATCAACAACATACATAAAAATTAAAACTTTTCTTTCCATATACATCAACCATACTCAACTTGTGCATGCACTGTATATAACATTGATCCCTCTGTGGGATCTCATCAGTGCCCCCAAAATGGGTGACATAACATATGTCGAATTGGTTTGCATAAACATCATAAAAAAAAATCTCTAAGATCATGTATTAAAAGGGATAACAACAATCTACGGTCAAGCACACCTCTAACATCCATATATATCATCTCATTACAATACAATTCGATCATGTCCATTGCTAGCTATTACATAAACATGACTTTCTTATTCTATCCGGACTCCTGCTCTATACTGTACCTGCAAGCCTAGGGGTAAAAGGGAGAGGGGTGAGCTAAAAGCCCAGTGAGTAGGACTATAAAACATATTAACACTATGCTCCAATGGAATGCATCATAACACAGACAATTCACATAAGGGTTGGGTGAACTTGTCACCAATTAGTCCAAGCTAACATTGTGCCAGGCCGTAGCATGGGGTCCTGGTCTTCCTGTCATAACATACATTACTTACCATTGCCCCAGGGCCTCCTCTGGGCTTCTGGTCTTCGAGTCCCATAACCGTGCCAGGCCGTAGAATGGTGTCCTGGTCTTTCCTTACATTGTGCCAAGCCGTAGAATGGGGTCCTGGTCTTTCCTTACATAGTGCCAGGCCGTAGAATGGGGTCCTGGTCTTCCTGTCATGGACTAATTGGGTCATCCAATATTCACCCACATCAACAACAATCGATGCAATGCGGCATATTCGTGGAAACTAATGCAATCATCCTATTGCATAATCATGATACATGAAACATGATAAAACATTTAATTTAAAAGATTAAGGTTAGTTCCACTCACCTCTGGCCGACTCTGACAACACCGAAGCAGCTGAACTCACTGCTGGGGTCCTCGGTTCCTTGGGTCCGAACCTACACAGGTGGACTCAAATGAGGGACCAAACATACCTGAACATAACTATAAACTACTCCCCAAAAACCCCCTAAAACATCATGAAACAACCATAGGAAAACATGCAAGGAAGGCCTGGACAGGGCACTTTCGGCGGCAGGTTCGGCGGCCGAAAGTCCCTTCAGAGCCGAAAGTCAGGCAGGTTCGGCGGCACCTTCGGCGGCCGAAACTCCCAGACAGAGACGAAACTCATGCATGTTCGGCGGCACTTTTGGCGGCCGAAACTGCCAGACAGAGACGAAAGTCTCCCTTTCGGGGGCAAGCTTCGGCAGCCGAAAGGCTGCCTCCCCAGCCATGTTCGGCGGCCGAAAGTCCTTCGGCTGCCGAACCTGGTTTCTGCCAAAGGGCAGAAACTTGGCTCCCTTTGCACATTTCGCCTCCAAACCTTTTCAACATGCATCAAACCTATTCTACCACACACAAACACAAGCATACATGTTCCTAGGGGCCTCAAACCAACATAAACCCCATCTACAACACATCAAGCATCCACATTGTTCAAGAACGCACATTTATACCCATACACATAACCATAACCTAAACATGCATTCTAACCCATAAATCTACTTAAAACTTACTTAAAACATGCAATGAGCTTAGGATCGGCTCTTACCTCTTGAAGATCGAGAGAGAGACGACCTAAACTCGAAGTTGGGAGAGATTGGGTTCTTGAACCTTCAAGCTCCAAAACTTTGCTCAAAAGCTCAAATCTTCAAAACAAAGTGAAAACAAGTGAAAATCTTGAGAGATTTAGAGGAAAGACGTCAAAGATGGGTGAGGGACGGCGGAGACTCACCTCGGCCGAAAATGGGGAAAAAGCTCGCCCATTTTCGGCTAAGGGACCCTTTTATAGTGGCTGGCCAGACCACGTTCGGGGGCCGAATGTGCCTCCGCATGCATGCCATGTTCGGCGGCCGAACTTGAGGTTCGGCAGCCGAACCTGGACTTCCCTCACTTATGCTTTCGGGGGCCTAAAGCACACCCGCAACGCATGCATGTTCGGCGGCCGAACTTGAGGTTCGGCGGCCGAACCTGAGTTATCCTCCAAAGCTATTTTCATGCAAAAACTCATTTTCTTTCATGCTTAAAACATAAAACACATTAAAACATTTCATAAAAACATGGTTTTACCCTACTAGAGGCTTCCGACATCCGAGATTTCACCGGACGGTAGGAATTCCGATACCGGAGTCTAGCCGGGTATTACAGAAGGCGAGACTCCTCCGCTGCCAAGGTCATGCCTTTCAGGTCCTCGACGTGTTTATTAAGCTCCTATTGAAGGACAGCAGCACGGGCTAAAGCCTCGTCGCGCTGGGCTCGGGCCTCATCACGCGGGCGGCAGGACTCCTCCAAAGTAGACAACTGCGCTAAAGCCTCATCTCGTTGAGACTCTGCTATAGAAGCCCGCTTAGAAGCCTTGCCGACCTCTTCCCGCATATCTCCCAAGCGTTTGGTGAGGTCCTCGATCTGATTTCGAAGCTCGATGATGTTCCCACGGGCCTCACTAGTAGCCAAGATGTTCTCCTCATGGTGAGCTTCATCGATGTGTTGGTCCATCGAGTTCTGAAGGGATTGATCCTGAGCATCGATCTCTGTGAATATGCCTAGCACCTGTCAAGAAAAGACAGCAAACAAAGATTAATCAGAGAATAAAAATAAAATACGCCTAAGGAAAGCAAGATGGCTCACCATGAGGAGCATCTCTCTGAGGCTATCTCTCAGGTCCTCCCGAGACCACGAACGGAAGGCCACCTGCTGTTTGGTAGAGCAGGCTAAATGGCTGGCGAAAGCAAGGAAGCGCGGATCAGAAACATCATAGACCCCTCCGAACATCTTCTCACGCAGCATCTAGGCCAAAGAAGCCGCCGCGGACTCAAGAGTCACCTCGGCAGCTCTGAAGAGCTCGTTGTCGGGAGCCGAGGTTAGCTGCCCCATAGTCTGCTTCCCTTTGTCTGTGGGGGAAGGAAGAACAGTCTCTGGAGGCCTGGCCGCGCGTGCCTTCTTAACAACCCGGCCCTCAGGGGAGGCCTCAAAAGTCTGGGCTCGCTTGCTGGCAACACCACTAATTACAACGGCAACAGTAGCCTAGCGAGACTGAATCGCCAAAGGAGCGACCTCAGTCTCCCCCTTGGAGACACTCTCTGTGAACTCATTAATGGTGATAGGCTCCTAGAAGCCCGGATTGAAGGTGGATTTGGGCTTCAAAGCCGCCGGAGACTTGGAGGAGCCCGGAGCCTTGCCCTGAGTAGAGGCCCTAGAGGCCGCAGATCGAAAGCCTTTAGTCACGGGCACCAGCGCCCGGGAAGAAGCAGGGGCAGCAGTCCAGCCTGCCATGGTGGGAAACGGCATGAAAAAACTCACAGGTCACGTCCGCAACTGATCGACCGGCCTTGAAGGCTTCTAAAGTGGCCTTCATGCTTTCCTTGGACATGGTAAAGTTCTTCGGAGGCTTATTTTGTCCATTGACACGAAGCCGAAAAAACAAAAACAACTCAAGTCAAGGCCAAACAAAAAAGAAAAAAAAGGGGAAAAGAAAAAGACAAAAGAACAGTCATTAATGAGTACCAGCTTTCTGGCAGTTCCGGAAACTGGACACAAATATGCACTTCTCGACATCATACTTCCTTTGAACAGAGATCAGTCGAAGAAGGCAGATCTAGTCCAGTAGGGACAATCGAGAAAAGTCATTACAACTGTGGGGAACCTCCTTCCAGGAGAGATCAACATCCCAGTTGATCCTAGAGCCCTCCTTCAGCTCTACCACCACAAAGGCCTTAACCCAGCCTTTTATTGAGTCTTTGTACCCTGCGAAAATGGACAACTCTCCCCAGAGAGCAAAGTAGTAAAATCCGTGGTTTACCCGAACCAAGCGAAAAAAGGTAGAAAATAGAGCGACAAAAGGGGCAAAACCCCGGCATAGACTGATTGACTCGAAAAAACACATGAAGAGGATAGAATTTTGAGAAAGCATGCAAGGGGTCACTCCGAAGTGACGAAAAACCTCGATAAAGAAATGAGAGAAGGGGAAAGTTAACCCGAAGTCGCGTTGCTTGATGTAGAAGATCAAGCTGCGACCTTACTGGGGTCCATCAAATCCGCCGGCGGAGATAAAGGAAGAACAATTCTCTCATTGCAGTACGGAACCCTAATACTATAGATGGAGGTGTCTATGTAGTCAGCAGAAAAGAAATTGATAAGAGTGGAAGAGGTGACAGTGGACCTCAAACCTATAACATCGGGAATTCTAGCTGTGGCCATCAAGAAAAGGGAGACATACCTGGAAAAACTTTGCAGAAAGGGAGAAAGACGGAATAGAGGAATCAAAGCAAGAGAAATAGTCTAGAGAGAAACTGAAAGCACGAATTTGAAATGAGTAAAGGTAGAGAAGAGACATTTTGACAAGAGTCTCCCTAGGGCCGCGCAATCATAATTGAGACCTAGGAATTTACCCCTCATTAATTAAATCCCCTTCATTAATAATGGAATAACTAATGAGGAGGTAAATGGGGCACTTGATGATCGCTGGGCCTTTGGCACCCAGACTAAAGTGGAGCCGTGGAGGAAGAGACAGACCCAAAATCCTTTAGAGCCCACTACGCAAGCTAACCCATCAATACACCATCCAACCCGCGATCAAAGCAGGCCGGGCTGACCAAGAGCCCGGACTCGCCAGAAAGGAGCCTAGCTCATTTGACGTTACAAGGAGTAAGAGAGCAAGCCCAACTATGCTGCGACCCTATCAGCACGAGCGCCAGATCAGCACGAGCGCCAGATCAGAATTAAATGGCCGCCTGACGAGAATTGACAGATAGATACGCTCGTACATACGACTCTGCATGACAGAGACAGGTGGCACTATAGCAGAGTGGCGAATATGCATCACTAGAGGATAAGGAAAAAATGAATAAGAGGGAGAGCATGACCCCTTCAGACTAAGTTTTCCATACACACAGAAATTCTATTCCTTTCTGGATCTCAGATCATCACCTGTCAATGGTTTAGTGATAATAGATCTATAGATCTATTTTGAATCCCTTTAAGTTGTTGCTCACACCTTCTCCTTTCAGTAGTCACTATCAGAATACAACATAAGTGGTTTATTTTCATTAGAATACATCAAGCTATTAAGTTCATAAAAAATTAATAAATGAGCCATTTTAATATGCTACTTCACAAGACTAGTTATTGAGCCGGCTCCTAAGTTTGTGAGTTAAATCACTAGTATCAATGAATTAAGTATTGATAGTGAGCTCAACACTCAACTTATTTATTATGTGTCTAAAAATCTATTGGACTAAAAAGTTCAATACTATTTAGAAGTGTACTATTTGCAAGCACATCATCTGTAGCAGCACCATTACAAGCAATTGGTCTAATTATCAAGGTAATGTATTGAATTTAAATTGATCAAAATTAATTTTATAATCTAGCTATAATAGCAAATAATTGAGAAGGTCATATACAAAATTAGATAGTCATCCTATAAGTGTGAAAAAACTTCTTGGTCCCAAAAAAAAATGAAAAGGGTAAAATCGAGCCAAGTTTTTATTGATAGAACCCTTTGCAAATAGGCTAACTTATTTACAAAGTATCAATTTGTTAGAGAAAGACATAGTGATTTGTAACTAATAGCATCATGACTAGAAAAAACTGAACCAGCATTTGATGAATAATACCTATGTAAATATGATTTCCTCAATGTGTGTGTATATATATAAACTGAAGCATAAAAGAATTTTAGATTCAGTATGTATACATGTTAATATCAACACATACTGCTCAGAATTTAGAATCAACATACAATGTTTTCTTTTTCCAATAAAAAGAGCCCTGAGCCCTTTTGAAAGGCAAAACATATCAGGGAGCAAATAATTCAAATATATATCGAAAGATGACAACCCAACAATAAGTATGCGAACAACTTCAACTCTTCTGACATCAAATTAGTGACCTTTAAGGACTTGAGCTTGTTATTCACCTCTTCCTCCTCAAATCTGATTCATCCTCTGTAACCTCTGTAAGCTTTTGTTAATCCCCTATAATCAACAAATTATGCATTTGAATGTCCTGATTGGATATAGATTTGGATGTGATCGTAGCATAAATTATAAGATGTGAATGTGATCTATTGTTTGTTTAGTTAAATATAAGAAAATGGCACATTCATTTTGTCATAATATTTCAAAGTCTCAGCACTTAAATTAGGTGGTTCCCACATGTATTAGTTTAACATACTCAAGTTCATGACTAATAAATTTTTCAAAAAAAGAAAAAGAAAAAGAAAAAGCTTGTACATTTTCTTATTAAATCTTACCTTCTATAATTCCTCCTAAAGATAGTGTCAGGTTCTTCCATAGTAACATCAAGTTCCTGTACAACAAATTGAAGTTCTAAAGAACAATGCCCAACAAAAGGAAAGCATGCATGCAGTTAAAGAAAAAAAGGAGTTCCCATATATAAGAGAAAGTTTGGATGGGGACAGAGAATAAGATCTACTAGAAATAGATAATACCTCTTTTTTCATGTAGAGTAATTGACTCATTGTTGCATTAAGGTCTGGAGATCCCGTTAATTGATGAAACCCGTAATTTATTTTAACTTCCTTTAGCTTTGGCATGCTTAATGATCCATAAGAGAATGTCTTCATCCCATTACATACCCAAAAATTCAGAATTTCTAATAATGGAAATTCAAGAGCATAAATTCCATTGTAGAAACTCTTAAGATTAGGTAAATTTCGAAGTCGCAAAGACCTTAGTTGAGGGAGTACAATTTTTTCCTTGTTTGATTGATCTTCTTTTTCATCCTCTTCTGCAACTATTATCTCCTCCAACATATTGCAGCTCTTTATATCTAGTTCTTGGAGTTGTACAAGACCCTTGGCCACAATAACTGAGAATATGTTCCTCAAACTGCCACAAGTATGAAATTGTAGCTTTATCAGCTTCTGAAAGCCAATGAAATTTTCTGGAATTTTGTTGAATATGTGCATCAGTTTTGGTAGGTCTGCCAGATGGACTTCTTCAAGGCAAGGGAATGTTACAAAATTTCCTCCCTCAGTATCCATTCCTTGGTACTCAAACATCTCCATCAACGAACCACAATTGCACACGCTAAGCTTTTCCAACTTTTGGAGGCACTCTACAAAATTGAACGGAATCAAATTCACCAAATTTTCACATTTTTCTACTTCCAGAACACGTATGTTGCTTAAATGGCCTTCTGATTCTTGGCCATCCTCTGTCCTTCTCAGAGTTTTCTTGCAATGGGTGAGTATTCTTGTCAACATCTGCAGTGAAACACAAATATCCATTACTATAATTTGGGAATGTGAAACGTTTAAGTATTTATTTACTTAATTATGCCAAATTACTACTTCTTCGAAAGGTCTTTGGCCTACTGGTAAGTGGTGTGGAGACTTTCCTAGTTTCACATACCATAATTTTATTTAGTGTTGTGTGAAAATTAGCTCTTAATTGGTAATTACACCCAGATGTTACCTCCTAGCACTATGTCCTAAAATCATAAATATAGGAACTTAAAGAAAAAGTGATTTTCCACAAATCAATTCTGATTTGTATTAAGCTGACAAAAGCAAGTTAGCTAAAAAGATAAGGGGAGTTGACAACCTGTAATGAGACTAGAACTATAACTATTCAAGAGTGTTGCAGAAAAAAGTAATAAGAAAAGAGAACATACCGCTTTTTTCACAGTTGCATTAAGGTCTCCTATTAATGGATAGTTCTCATCCCTTATTTTTAGTTTCTCTAGCTTTGGCAATTCAAGAGCATAAGTTCCACTGTAGAAACTCTTGAGATTGGGTAAATTTGCAAATATCAGAGACGTTAGTTGAGGGAAAACAATCTTGTCCATGTTTGCTTCTTGTTCTTCTTCATCCTCTTTCGCTATAATTTCCATCATCCTTTGGCAGCTAGTAACCTCTATTTGCTGCAGCATCACTAAAAGTTTGACCAAGTAAGGTGAGAAAAGATATGTTAAATTGTCACAAGAGATTATCTTCAGCACTTGTAGGTTTCGAAAGGCTGATACTTCCAGTGGAATCTTGAACCATATATGCATTAACTTCGATAAACTACTTAGCTGCAACTCTTTTAAAGAATTGAGGATTCCCGTAGAAGTATGGTACTCCTGGAGAATCAACCCCTTAAATGAAAATATCACTTCCAATGCATCTGAATTCTCCACTCTAAGGTTTTCCAAATTTGGAAAACCTTCAATCAATTTGGAAGGAAATGCATAACATGCCTCTCTCTTCTCATCAATATGGCTAACAGATGGATCCTCCTCCTCGTTCTTGATTAGCAAAACCTTCCAAATCAACATATTATATTACCAGAAAAAACTTTACAATAGTAATTCAGATACCCATTTATGTCAGATGCTCATTTATTTGAATAGACTGTAATAGTGATGCAGCATATCCTTTCCATGCGTACTTCTATATTCTAAATGATTAGTAATTCGACATACCTCGTTTCTGGAAACATATTTTTGCTTCCTTCCTCGTCTTAGAACACCTCGAACTATTGAGCTACATATAGGCTTGCCATCAAGTCCATTGTTAGAGGGGATATGATCAACACTTCCATTCAAAACTGTTGAGCTTGGAATCGCAAAACACAACGTCTTCATATTGGGACAACTATACAAGTTCAACCTTTTTAACAAGGGACAAGCAAAAGAAACATGAACGTCAGGGCAAAAAGCCACCAGTTTTGGTAGTCTTACAAGTTCAATTAAAGAGAGGTTAGGAAACACTATTTTATTTGTGCCCTTGTTTTTTTCTTGTTCTTCTGTTTCTGCAACAATATATTCCACCGCAGAACACATACGAATATTTAAATATTGAAGCTGCACCAATTGTTGGGCTACAGAGGGAGGAAAAATCACTTTTACTGAATCACATGCACCCAAATGAAGCATTTGCAAATTTTGCAATCGTAGCCGATTTGACGGAAGTAATATGGAAATCATGTCCACTGGTTCAATACTTGAATGAAGGTTTTCATTGTTCATTTGAAATGTTCCTGGCTGATAGATATCCTGCCAATAATTATTGTAACACAATTAATAATACAGATATGATTCAACAAGGCATACTTTGATTGCTATTGTTAGTGTAATATCACAATGACAACAATATGAAAATCAATGCAAAATGACAGTACTGATAAATGTGCTTCAAAAGTACGAAAATGATAGTTGTCACATTGAGATTTGGATCAAGAATTTAAATATTCATTTTGAGTGGAAAATTGAATTAAATTGTAAGATTTGATAAAATTTCTCAAACTTAACTAAAAATTAGGGTAAACTATAATTTAGTCACTATTTACTAAAACCTACATAAATTAGTCCCTATGTTTTTTGAAGCCATCTATTTAGTCCTTATAATTATAAAAAAAAGAAAAAAACAACAAATTAGTCCTTATACACCAAAACTCATTTATTTCATTCACAATCTAGTCCCTGTAATTTCATATATTCTAGTAATTTAGACCCTGTATTTTAAATATATACATCAAATTAGCTTTTTAAAATAATATAACAATTGTGATTATACTATATTTTTTCATAGCCCCTAATTTGTTGATTTTTGTTTTTAAATTACAAGAATTAAATAGCAGGCTTTTAAAATTAAAGGGACTAGCATGCAGGTTTTACTAAACTACAAGGACCAAATTGTAGCTTACCTTTACCCTAAAAAATATATATTTTAAATAAATAAAAAATATCACAATAATACTCTTTGATGAATATATAATTATCGTCAAGCTAATGAGAATGATGCTTTATAATAAAACCAAAACTTCTTATCATGTTATGTGATTTTATATAATAAACAAATAATTAAATAATAATGAGTTAAATTAAAGTGTTAGATTAATAAAAAAGGACAAATAATAGCTAACTATATAAAAAAAAGGGCTATCTGAAGATTTTATGTATACTTTCAGAATAAAAATGAGGTGAAATATTAAATTTTTAAGCTATAGGACAACCCTCAAGAAAAAGAATCAGCCGAATTGGTAAATTCACATTGAATTGGTACAATTTGATTTCAAATCATACAATTTGGTCACGATTCAAACACATTTAAGATTCACAATATAGTTTCGAATCACTAAAATGAAAAATCAAATAAAAAATTGCAAGATTCTAACAACAGTGTGAAAAATGCAAGAATTTAATTCTAATAAAATTTATCTGATAATGATACAGTTTAATTTTTCAAATTACAAAAAACATGTTTAAATAAAGAGAGAATTATGTCAAAAGAGATAAATTGTATGATTTAATACACTTAACAGAGACCGCTATTAAAATTAAACCCATGGAACTCCTATACATAAATAAGGAAAAATCTTAGAAAGTAAATATTCAAATCTATAATATATATATATATATATAAATGTGGAAAGGTGGGGGGAAATCATGTGATTGCCAAAAACCACCTTAATTTTTAAAATTATTTAAAGATTTTTTTTATCATTTTAATTACTTTTATAATGTATATAATTTAAAACTCTTCAACCTATTTTTATGTAACTTATTTTTTTAATTTGCATTTAAATTGTAGCTAAACTCTTGATTGTTTAAATTTAATTATTCAATTATTAATTAACAAAAGTTAACAATTCAAGTATTACATCTTTAAAAATATTTTTTTTATAAATTTATAGTATTTGATCTTATTAATAAGTTAGCTATTTGTTTATTTTCATACTTTTTTTGCTTAAGCATTAAGAACTTTGAACACTATGGATTTTTGAAATTTCCTTTGTGTTTATAATATTAATATTAATATTTTAATTTGAATAATTACACATCATTTCTAATATAAATGCTTTATAAATAAAATAAAATTTGATTTTAAATTCTTTGATATAGGTACTCAAATATTAGTATTATTAGCATCTAAAAATATGAATAAGGAGGCAAATTACTTATGATATTAAATCTTTTTGATATTATATATAATGTTAAATTTAACTTGGTAAATATTAAGTGTTTAATTTTAATAATCATATTATGACTCTGTTCAAATTTTAATACTATTTATTAATTAATATATTAGATTTAATAAGAAACTTTTAGACAATTTATCATAAAATAAATTCTTCTGCTTTAATAATTCTATTATAACAACCATCAAATTTTACCACTGGTAGTGTTTTTGAACAACTAAAATTTAACACTTTAATCTAAAACATTAAAATGAAAAAGCTAAATAACTTTGAGTTGATCTATTTGCAACACAATACATTTATTAATTTCTATACATGCAAAAAATATTCTTAAAATAAATTTAGTCAATTTCTTATTTTTATTATATTAGATTCATAACTTGTCCAAAAAATAATATACATTAATAAAAATTAAAATTACCATTTATTTTTAATGGTTCTGTTATAACATCAATAAAATTTTAATTCTATCATACCTTGAATTGTAATGTTAATTTGATAAATTTTAAGCTAACAATTATGCAATGCTATAAAATTTTTTAAATTTTCATACATGTAAAAAAATATTTTTAAAATAAGCTTTGCCAACATTTTTTTTCAATTTCATTACATTAAATTTCTTTTTAAAAAAAAATTACAACAATATAAAATTAACATAATAAAAGAATATGTAAAAAACCATCTTTAAATTTTGATAATCATATTATGATACTAATAAAACTATAAAATAATTTTATTTAAACGTGAAGAATTAGGGGGAAAAAATTCCTTTAATTTTTTAGATCTTTATTATTGTAATATCAATAACACTCTAATAACATTAAGTATATTAGATAAACTAAAATCATAATGAGAGAATATAACACTTGCTTAATAATATTAATAAGATGTGTCAATTATAAAAGTTAATGTGAAAATTTTTCTAACATTGCATATAAAATATAATAAATTCCGAGTACATAAAATGAGTACACACACATGCAATGCACATAATAAAAATACTAGTACTTCTAAATTTTTTTACACAATGATATTGTAATACATTATTCCAGATAGAACCATAATATCTTCCACAATTTTTATTGCGCACACATACACAAGCATTCATATGGGTTTGATTTTTATTCTTCAATTTTCTTATGAAATATTATAATTTTAAAAACCTCCAAGGTAAAAATTCAAACACATACCTTTCTGCTGGAAAAGTTTTGTTGCTCTCGTCCTCTTCTTACCAATGCTCGATTAAATGAGCCTCCTGGAGGCATGATTTTCTTGCCACCAATAATGTCACTTTGATCAAAACTCTTATTCAATGTTGATGAGCTTGGAATTGTAACACAAGTAGTCTTCATTTCAGGACAACAAATTAATCTCAGCTCTTTTAATGAAAGCCAGTCAAAAGAAATATGACTATCAGGACAAAAAGCCACTAGCTTCGGTAGCTCATGAAAATCAAGCAAAATTAGGTTAGGAAACACTATTTTGCTTATTCTCTTGTTTTTCTCTTCTTCTTGTGGTTCTGCAACAATATATTCCATCTCAGGACATCCACGTATAATTAACTTTTTAAGCTGCACTAGCTGTTGGGCTACAGAGGGAGGGAAAAGTCTTGTTAGCAAACCACAACTATCCAAGTTAAGCTCCTGCAAATTCGGCAGTCGTGGACAAAGTGATGAAAATAATGTAGAAATCATTTCTACCAGTCCAGTCCTTTCTTGATTTTGACGATACTTAGTTTCTGTCCTATTATCCATTTGAGTTGTACCTGGCTGTTCGATATCCTGTTTAACAAAATACGTTATTAACATAATGGATGCTAAAGTTTTATTTGGCAATTTCTCATGTGTGACATATTAGAATTAAATTCCTTTAAATAAAATATGATTTTACAAAAAATTAATGCACATAATCGAAAGAGCTATTAAAACTCATTAACAAACCCTATTTATAATGGTCCTGCTTCATCCCATCCTTCCCTAGTCGCATCCCATATTTAAATTTTAACATTTCAAATTAATATAAAGATGGCCATTTTTTTAATCCATCTACAACCTCTAAACTCTCTGTTCTTAAAAGAAAATTAAAATATCTCTCTCTTAGTCTCTTTAAAAGAGACTGCCCCTATTTGAAGTAAACTTGTTTATTTAATCATATAATTTAAGGGTAATTAAGTACTTAGAAAACTGATGACATACTATGTGAATTTCAGTATTTAAAGCCACATATTGACTATGCTGATCTAGATTCTAGCAAACAAGATTTTTGGAAAAATAAAAGCTTACCTTGGAGGTCAATGATGGATTGATGATGAAACCAAGGAATTTTGGAAGGTGATCCAGCTTCAAAGCCACAAGTTCAAGAAACTCAATCTCATCATCCACTTCAGTTTTGTGGAAAACTGCCTCCATCTCTTTACACCCTGCTATGAGTATTCTATGAAGCTGGCTCAATCCTCTAGACATGGATACTGGAATGAAGTACTTTAACTTACCACATGATCGTATATTTACTTCTCTCAAGTTCCTGAAATATGAAAGCTGAATTTCTCGTGATCGTGGAACAATCTCTAGTGCATCAACTAAGAATTCTTGTCCAACACACTCATGAAAAGGTGTTCTCTTCATATCTGGAAAACCATAATCTTCTAGCTCATAGAGAACTTTCTTCAAATTCTGTACTTCTATCAAATTCAAGACTTCAGCTTTCCTCATCAACCAAGCACAGATCTCAGTTCCTTTGATATCACTTGCATCTCCTTCAAGATGCAACACATTCACTGAATCTCTGCCAATTAATGATCCGTATGCAAATTTGTGACCTATAAAAATTTTAAATCTTATTAAGTTTCTAAACACCAAATCTTTAGGCAAAATGGAGGCTTTTGGTACAGTAATTTCTAATGCAGTTATATGATGAGTCTCTAGCTCGCTGAGGCTTGCATTGGTTGTTTTTCCATCTTCCTTGGATTGCCACTTCATCATGAACTTGTCCGTCACATACAACTCTTCTAGTCTGGACAGCCCTAATAATAGGCCTGGTGGAATGTATCTCAGGTTAATGACGCCCCTCAAGTCCAGCAACCTTAGATTTTTCAGAAGTCCTATTTCTCCAGGCAACTCCTGTAAATAATAAGTAGCAATTTCGAGTATTTCTAGCTTCACTAGAGTGCCAATGGTATGCATCTCTTCTGACTTAAACTTCTCCAGACGCAAGGTTCGAAGATTCTTCAATACATCAAGTGATGATGGCAGTGATGGGATGCCCAAAGCCAAAGCTAGAACTTTGAGTTCTTTCATCCCTTCAAAAATGTTGTTTGGAAGGCTTTGTGATTGACAATCGTACAAAAGTTGTAAGAGTTCAAGCTTCGGACACTCAAAATCATTAGGGCGTTCAATGAATTTTTCACATACAAGAGAAATTGCAGTGCAATTTTTGTACCCAGCTTTCTCTTGCCACTCTTTTATTCTAGCATCGGTTTGTAACATGTACCATTGCTCATCTCTGGAGGCAATTGATATGGCTACATCACGGACAATATCATGCATTTTTACTGACTCATACCGTTTGTGATCACCTTCAAGCAATAAAAATGATTCTTTAAGTTCATAAATAAGCGCATAGACCCTATCTCTTGCTTGGTGCACATTATCAACATTTTTAAACAACCGTAGGCCCATTCCATATCTAACCAAATGTTCAACCCGAATATTGAAATCTTCGGGGAACAAGCTACAAAGCAAAAAACATAACTTGGCCTCTTCATGTTCCAAAAACTTGTAACTTAATTCAATTTTTGAAAACACATCTCCTGATACACCTTGCAGGTTAGAATTCTTTAGCTGCTGGAGCGCATCATCCCAAATGTTTCTCATTTTGTTTTTTAACGCCTTTGCAACAGTCACAATAGCAATAGGTAAGCCTCCACATTCATTGGCAATCTCAGTTGCCGTTTGATGCAAATCCTGGTCAATGGAAATGCTTGCAATCTCTCCAAAAAGATCCCAAGCTTCTTCATTTGTTAAAACATCCATAGGGAAATTCTTTTCACTTCCCAGTTTATTGCATACATCTTTGTTACGTGAAGTCAACATAATTGTGTGTCCCTTTCTCTCTCCCCTAGGTGGAAGTCCTATTCTTTCAAAATCCAACTCACTCCAAACATCATCCAATATTAAGAGAATCCTCTTACCACAGTTTATAAACCTCTGACGAAGCTTGCCTGCACTTGTTAACTCACTCTCATCGCACAATTTCAAACTCAAGCAAGATGCAATATCACATTGTATCTTTTTGATATTAGGAGTTTGGGACACTACTGCCATCGCAACCTCATCAAACAATTTCTCTCTTTCGATTCTTTGCACAAGCTTTTTTACCATTGTGGTTTTACCCACACCGCCAGTTCCACATATACTGATCATGGTGAGCTTGTCATCCTTCAATGCCTCCCAGACTTCATTCTTAATTGATTCCCTTGATTCAAAATCCCTAATGCCTTCAGTGATAAAGATGGATCCTATTTTTTCTGGAGGACCAGGATGGGCTATTTCACCGAATTTTGCAGCTTCCTGAAGCAGAGCAAGAACCTTTTTTGTCATCTTCTTAGCTTTCCTACTCAAGGAATAACGCAACTTTGGATCTGGACAGTGCCCGTTGAAACACTTGCCGATCACTTCGATGTCATTTTCAAGAAATTCTTTGCCCTTTTGACTGATTTCATCCACCTCCTTTTGCCACCAAATTACAGACGCAGAAATAATTTCCAAGTTCCTTTCAGCCTCACGCACACGAGGGTCCACCTCGATTGCCTTCTTATCAACCAGTTTCTTAAGCTCCTTTTCCAGCTTTTTTGTGTCAGTATTATAGGAAAATACGTGGCCAATCGATCCAGTGATTGGAGCCAGCAAAGTTTTTGCAATTTCACCTGCAACAGCACTTCCAATTGCAATACAGTACTCCATTTCTCTCACCCTTTCTCTATCTCTAGATCTGAAACATTTATGCAAATCTACAACAGTAAAATATGAGGAAAAAAAATTTGCAACTGCAGAAAAGCTAGTAAATCAAACGTATAGATAAATGGCTTTATCAAACAAGTGCAGCAAGAACAGTAAATCAAAGGATGAAAATAAGACATTGAAACCAGAGAAAAGTAAGAAAACTAAAACTTACAAATAGAGAAGAAAATGGCTTTATTGACAAAGTTTGTGTCTTCTTGATTAGCAAAGATGCAGTGATCTTCAAGAGAAATGAGAGGATTACTGAATGCATAAAAATCAAGCATACACATAAAGCAAGAGTCAAAGACAATACCTAGAAGATGTGCGAAAGGGGATCGTTCATTTCAATGCAGGATTAGACAAGGCCTTTGTCTACAGTTACAAATTGAAATATATAATATATATTGCAGGCCAATTGAATAAAATAAAATGTCAACATAACATATTTTTGCATTTTAGTCCAAACATTTCAATTTTTTATTTATTGTCCCAACTTTCAATTTGGTGCAATTTTAGCCAATTTTTCAAAATCAACATATAAACTTCAATTGTGGACATAAAACTCAATTATCTAATGAACCATAATTCAAATTCAATTTATTTAATTGAATTTCATATATACAAATATTTCCATTTAATAACTAATTTCACTAAAATTGAAATTCATATGTTGGTTTTAAAATTTAGCTAACATTTCAACCAATTAAAAAATTAAAATACTTGAATTAAAATGCAAAAAGTTGTAAACATTAGAGCTCAGTTTGTTTGTGGAAAACAACTTGTATTTGGAAAATATTTTCCATGGAAAACATTTTCCCCATGGAAAATATTTTTTAATAAAATAACTTATTTTTCATTAATTAATTTTAATTTAAAAAATAAAATTTATTAACAAAGTTATAGATAGAGGTCCTAATAAGATTTTCAAAATGCTTTTAAAAAAGAGCAAGTCATTTTCCATAAAATTACTTAAAAGAACATTTTTAGTAAAACAAACAGAGCCTAGGTCTTTTGTTCATTTAGCCTATATTGCATTATTTCATTTAAATAATACTAAAATGCAATGAAAATTAAGAGAGTAATAGGCTAGAAATCTTAATTAATATTGAAGAAATTGAGTGAAAAATCATCAGTATAAGAAACCAGACAGCAACTTCAACCCAAGATACCTAAATAGGACAAACCCCTAAACCCTTCACAAGAGAGAACATACAACCAAAGAAAACAGAAGAAAAGTTAAAATGCCTATTCAGCAAGAGAATCAACAAGATGTATAGCCACATAAGGGAAAAGGACCAAGAGACACTAGGAAAGAACCTGCAGTAAAAAGAGAACTCTTATGAAGCATCCGTACTTCAAGGACCCATAACAGCAGAAGGAGATCAAAATTTCCAGAAGCCATAACCCTCAATTGAAGAAACGGAGAGGCAATGTCCCTTGAGAAACAGAGAATCAAAGCTCCACCATTGAAGCAAACGTGCATATTCATCTCCTTCATATATCAGGTATTTGTATAAAATAAAAACTGAGACTCCTGCTCCACAGGAAGGCTTTTCTTCCTCCTTGTCAACCTGTCCTGGTGGGTTTTACTGCCAAATTAGGTTTTTTGTTGGCCCGCGCACTCACCGTATAGTATTTAGGATAAATTACAAAAAAAAAAAATATCAGTTTTGCGCCTTTTTCAAGAGAGGTACTATCCGTTAGCCTTTTCTCTCTAACGCGTCTCGCATTTAAAAATCAATTAAAATAATTTATAATTAAAATAAATTATATTTTAATTCTTAAAATTTATAAAAAAATATAATTTACTCCGTATATTTCTAAATTTAATTATAAAAGTTTATTTTATAATAAATAATTCTTTAATTATAATTCATTCTTATATTTTTATAAATTTATTTTTAAATACATAATTTATATTTTTTATAAACTAATATCTCATGTTTATTAAATTTAATGTCTTATATATTTTCACAATAATTTAATAAAATAAAAATTAAATTAAGCGTATCTATAAAGTCAAGAAATTTTTTCATTTAATTTTCTCTTATTAATGATTTATTTATTTTTATTAAATTAGGATAAAAATGATAAATTTATTATTTAATTTTTATTTTATCATTTTTCATATATATATAAATTTAATAAATAAAAAGATTAATTTATAAATATAAAAAATCTATTAATAATTATAATATTTAAAGACTAATTAATAAAAATATAAAGATTAATTTTAATTAAAATATAAAAGTTTAATTAAGAGATTATTTTATTAAATAAATAAAATTTAAAAGGTTAAATTAAAAAATATAGAGACTAATATATAATTTTTATTTAACATTAAAGAGTAAATTATAATTTATCAATAATAAAAAATTTATTTTATTAACAACATAAAAATATATAAATCTTTTTATTATAAATTAAAATATAAAGTTTTATTTAAAAATATGATAAATTATAGGGTAATTTTTTATAAATATTCTAAATATTTAAAAAAATCGTATTGTATAGTATTTAATTGAATAAAATATAATTAATAGTCATAAAAATAAAAATAAAGCAAATGGCTTATAAATTGTCCTTCATCTTCTTCTAATTTTTTTTTAATTACTATTGCCTTTAATTAGCTTTAATTTTTAAAAAAATTACAATAATTTATGAAAATATCTTTTAAATAATCATACTTTTTTACATATTAATATTAAATAATTTAAAAATTAATAAAAATATATATGAAAAATAAAAAATTAATGTTTTATTATGGAAAGAAAGCAATAAATATTATTTGATAGATTTGAGATAATCTTAGTTAAATGCACCATTTTTATGTCATTTCATGAGCTTTTTTAATTTTTAATTAAGTGATATTTTATTATTTTAATATGCCATTAATTTTTTTTTAATTTATTTTTTAATAAATAAAATATTTTTATATAAAATCATAATTTACGGATTAGGAATATTCAATTCAAATCGAAAATATCAATCCGAAAATTTAATTTGATTTTTTATTTAATTTAATTTGTTTTAAATTTTAATTTTAAAAATTTTAATTATTTAATTTTAATCGAAAAAACTCAAAAAAATTAAACAGAACTTTATGATAATAATATATTATTTTCAATAATATAGAGATTATATCGTTGAAATATTTCAATTAAATTTTAAAATACTAAAAATATAGTGTAAAAAATAAAAAATTTATTAAAAATTTAAACTGATCAAATCAAATTAGATTGGTTCGATTTAATTTGATTTCTAACTAAAATCAATTCGATTTGATTTTTATAAATACTAAAATTTTAATTTTTAATTTATTCAGTTCGATTCAATTTTAAACTGAACCGACCAAATGTTAACTCTAACTCCTCTGCATATTTATTTATTATCTATATATATTTAAAGCTAGAAAAAAAAACTCTCTTTATTTAATATTTTATTTTTGCAATTTTAAAAAAAATTGAAATTTATTTTGTTTTTCTTGATTATGATTGGATCAACATGGATTTCTTAAGTCTAAAGTATTAATATAAATTTATTTATCATTACTTATAACTTTGGAAAACTAAATTCACTGCACTTATATTTATAAAGAATAAAAAATTAAATAAATAAGATAAATAATCAATCTATTATATTCTTGAATATCAAAAACACAATATATACATATAATCCTTTAATTTTTTTAAGAAAAATATATTCAATCCATTGATTTTTTATTTTAAAATATTTAAATGCTACTTATTTATTCAACAATTAAATGTCATAATAATGAATATTATCTACTTGTTTAAAATGAATCAATGGTTGGATATATGATAAAAGAATTAAAATAAAGTGCTATTTTTCTTTTGAAATATATTTTTATTTAAATTAAAATGCTATTTTTTTAAATATATGAAATTTCTCTAATTTAATAATAAATAGTCTTAATCCATGTGTATTGCAAGTTTGATATTCGTTATAATATAAATAAATTATATTTATGAATATATATTTATTATACATATGTATTCACAGATTTAATTTGGTGGTAAGTTCATTTGAGTAAATTTAAGAAATTTTAAATTTTACTCTCTCAATTCGCAATTCCCATATATGTAATTATTATTATTATTTAAAAATTTTATATATTACTTTTTATTCTTTTAATATTTAAATGTGTTATTTTAGTATTTATATATAACTCAAAATTTAAATTTTTTACTAACGTTAAATTAATTTAAATAATAAAATAATTATCTACTTAATTTATTATTCACTATAAATTTAAATTCAGTTATAAAATTATCATCTACTTATAAATTTAAATATATATAAATTTTAAATTTTATTCACTTTAAATTAATTTAAATAATAAAATCATTATCTACCTAAATTTTAATTATATACTTAAATAAATATAGATTTTACATATTATATATTCATAATTAAATTTTTTAAATGTTAAAATTTATATTAAATTCAAAATAAGTTTATAATAATTATTACTTATAGCTATATTAATATTTATATTATTTTAATTTAATTAAAAAATATTTTTAATTTTTATTATAAATTATAGCTCATCAGTTATTATAATATATATAAAAATAGCTGTAGTAGATAAATCATAGTCACAAAATCTTAATTACAAGGAAATATCTCAATTTTTCTCAAATTGAATTTATGTATTTTTTGTTTTTTCAAACAATAGCATTAAAGAATTCAAATTCATTTAAAACGTGTGATGACATATTTTAATTTTTTTTTAATTTAATTCATACAATCTATTAATTTTAAATTTAATATTATAAAATATATTTATAATGTATTTTTCAATTGTAATATAACTATACTACAAAATAAACTTTGTATCTTATTATTTCCTTTTATTTTTGAATATTAATTTTATTTTCTTTTTATTTTAAAATTATATTTTATTAATAAAATTAACTTAAATAAAAAATTTAAATTTTAAATAATATTATTATTAATTATAAATTTAAGGGCATTATTGATAATTTTAATATTTCCATCTCTTTTCACATATAGAATAAATATATATAACTAATTGTTATATTAAAAGAGATTATTTTATTAATATAATTTTCTTTTACAGTAAAATAAACTATGTACTTACATTATATTATATCATTAAATCATAAATTAATAATTTTTTAAAAATTATGTTTCAATAAAATTTAATTAATTACATATATAATGATTAGCTTAACTTAAATTAATTTAAAAATAAATATTATTTAATAATAAATTTTCAATTTAAAAAAGACATCAATCTAATCGATTCAAAATTTATTTATTTTAAAAAAAAAATTGTTATCTAATCAAAATAAAGGTAAATATATTATGATCATATTCAACAAAAAATCTCTTATTCCCCTCTTTCAATTAAAATGTATATTTTACAATTTCATAATAATATATTAAAATTATAATATCACATATGAAAAAATAAAAATATAGAATTAATTTAATCAATTTCTAATTTATTATTTATATATAATAAATTAATTTATGATAATAAAATTTATAAAAATATAAAAAAATTATTGAAAAAATAATCAATAAAAATGTAATATTATAATCGATAAATTTTTTATATTTTATTATTAAATTTAATTAAAAATCAATTAAATTAAAAGTAAATTTATTTTTAAATTTTTTATTTAATTAATATTTTTAATTTTCAATGATTAATTTTAACTTCATATTTTAATTTCTACTTAAAATATGAATTTATTGTTTTAATAATTATCTAATACTTAAACATGTTATTTTAATAATTTTAATTTTAAAATTAATTTAATTATATTTTTATTAATTTAAATAATTCTTTTAAATTTTTTTAGCAAACTCTAAAATTAATTTAAATAAAAAATTATCATCTATTTCATGTGCTTATTGTAATATCCGGCTAGAAACCGGCATCGGAATTCTCACTTTCCGGTGGGATCTCCGCTGGAATCTGGAATTCTAGGATGTCGGAGTGTCCTAGAAGGGTAAAAGAAAGGTTTTTCTAAAATGTTTTTAAATGTTTTAATGTTTTGATTAAGTAAATTGGAAGTTTTGAAAAGAAAAGACCAATGAGGCATTTGCCAAGTTCGGCCGCCGAAAGTTGCATGGTTTTGCTGCCGCCGAACGTGGTGGAGGTGCGGAAGCAAGGTTTGGCCGCCGAAAATGGTTGACCAAGCCACCTATAAAAGGCCCCTTGTCCGGAAAATGGGGGAGGTTTCTCTCCATTCTTGGGCTAAGGTGAGTTCATGCTCTCCCTTGGTTGTTTTCATGTTTGTTCTTTAAATTTCTCAAGGTTTTCATGAGTTTTATCCTTGTTTTGAAGAGGTTTAAGCTTTGAGCAAGGTTTTGGAGCTTGAATTCTCCATATCTTCAAGTTTGGGTCGCACCAACCATCGATCTTCAAGAGGTAAGTGTAGATCCTTAACTTTTATGATGTTTTAAGTAAGTTTTATGAAGGGAAAAAGGGTTAGGAATGCATGAGTTGCATGGTTATGCATGGTTTTGGCTTATGTTGATCATGAGCTATTTGTATGCTAAATGTGTTGTTTGTTGGAGTTTAAGCTTGTTTTAAGCTCCTTTATGCATGGTTAAGGGTTTATGCATGTTTTGGAGAGGTTGGATACATGTTTTGGGTGTTTGGAAGGTTTGGGAGGCTTGTATGCATAAGAGGCTGAGTTCTGGATGAACTCAGGTTTGGCCGCCTAACCTTGCCCCCGAAAGTTGAGTTTCGGATCTGGAGCAGACTTTCGGCCGCCGAAGGTGCCGTCGAAAGTGCCTGACTTTCAGATCTGGAGAGGGGCTTCGGCCGCCGAAGGTGCCCTGTCCAGCCTTCCTTTGCCCGTTTTTCCATGCATGTTTATGATGTTTTAGGGGGTTTTTGGGGGAATGTTTAGAGTTATGTTAGAGTGATTTGGTACCTCATTTGAGTCCTCCATTGTAGGATCGGACCCGAGGAACTAAGGAGGCCCTCAGTGTTAGTCGGTGCAGCGTTAGTCCAGTATCTGCTTGAGGAGCAAAGGTGAGTAGAACTGAACTATGTTTTTAAACAAATGACAGGTTTTAGCATGAAACATGCATCATGAATGCCATGTATATGTTAGGTTGTGTTGCATTAGTATTCACGAAGATGATGCATTGCATATTATGTTGTTGGTGTGGATGAACCAGACAAGATCCAATAGCCCAAGTCTGATATGAGATGTTATGATATGTTGCAGAAGTCCTGAGGAGCCCCTTTGAGAGCCGGGCACCATGATATGTTACAGAAGTCCTGAGGAGCTCCTTTGAGGGCCGGACATAGATCAGAGCGAGTTTTGGGTCATGTTCATCCGTGATGTGATTTGTTTGTGATGTGATGCATTCCATGATGGCATATGTTTATAACTTGTTTTTATTGTTCTGCTCACTGGACTTTAGTAGCTCATCCCTCTCCCAATTTCCCAGTTTTACAAGGCCTTACAGAGTTAGTTCGGGATAGCAGTTAGAGTGAAGTTTATGTACTAGTGGTAGTGGACATGTATTGTAAAAAAAAAAAATTATGTAAAGTCTTGTAATGTATTTTGGTGATAGAATTGTATTTGGCCCTAGAGTTGGTGGATCCTTTTGTACATGATCTGTATATTGTTATGTTTTATAATGATATATGATGAGAACCAAGCTTAAGATATGTAATGTGGACCCAACTAGAGCATTGATGTGGGCTCTAGTAAGGGGTTTTATGTTTACAGAGTTAATGTGCATGCACAGTATTAAGCTTGGTATGAGAAAAGTTTAAAGTTTTTATGTTTATGTTTGATTATGTATGGGATTATACCAGCTGTACAGGATGCATAGTAGGCTTGCTACGGGTTCCGACGGCCTTAAGCCGATCTGGATCCTAGCACCGGTAGCGGTCCGGTTTCCGGGTCGTTACACTTATTTAAAAATTTTAATATCAACATATTTTATATATATCTTTTAAAATTTTCTTAATTAATTATAAAATTAATTTACATAATAAAATTATTATTTATTTTAAATAATAAAATTATCAACTATAAAATAATTAAAAACTATCATAAAAAATAAAAACTGATATATTTAAAGATAATGATAAAATTGATCTGATATGAATAATTTAATTTAATTTAATCTATAGATTTTAAAGATTATAATCGATAAATTTTTTCATATATAATTATTAGATTTAATTAAAAATTAATTAAATTAAAATATCAAATAATAATAAATTTATTTTTAAATTTTGAATGAAAATTTGACTTATATAATTTTTAAAAAAATAATCGTAATGTTTGCAAAATTAATTAATTTAGTCTTACTCGAAAAAGAGTTCAATTACCTTAAAATTATTTGCTCTAAATTTTGGTAATTAAAATTAAATTATTAACCAAATAAATCAATTAAATTAAGTACAAAGGTAAATCAAAGCAACCTATTACTTAATATTAATTATTTCATCAACCTTAGTTGCTACCGAGCCATCTAGCTTATGCCACGCGTTAAAAGAGACCATATGCAGCAAAAGTAATGCCCAGAATGCTTATGCACCATAGTTGAGTGCAAATGAGACATCAAATGTACCTAACTGTCATTACTCTCTTGCCTAATCATGGCTGAACCACTCTGTTTACTCTCTTCACTGTCAATGGTTTAGCGATTACTCTCTATATGCTTGCCAGTCTTCTCAATAAGAATCCATCTATTTTGAATCCCCTTTAAGTTGTCGCTCACACCTCCTTTCAGTAGTCACTATCAGAATACAACGGACGAAAGTAATTTATTTTCAATAGAATACATCAGGCTAATAAGTTCATAAAAAATTAATAAATGAGCCATTTTAGCCTGCTACTTCACAAGACTATTTAATGAGCCAGCTCCTAAGTTTGTGAGTTAGATCACTAGTATCAATGAATTAAGTATTGATAGTGAGCTCAACTCTCAACTTATTTATTATGTGTCAAAATCTATTGGACTAAAAAGTTCAATACTATTTAGAAATGTACTATTTGCAAGCACATCATCTGTAGCGGCACCATTACAAGCAATTGGTCTAATTATCAAGGTAAATGTATTGAATTTAAATTGATCAAAATTAATTTTATAATCTAGCTATAATTGCAAATAATTGAAAAGGTCATATACAAAATTAGATAGTCGTGAAAAAAACTGGAGCCAAGTTTTTATTGATAGTATCCTTTGCAAATGGGCTCAACTAATTTACAAAGTATCAATTTGTTAGAGAAAGACATAGTGATTTGTAACTAATAGCATCATGGCTAGAAAAAACTGAACCAGCATTTGATGAATAATACCTATGTAAATATGATTTCCTCAATTTGTGTGTGTATATATATATAAACTGAAACATAAAAGAATTTAGATTCAGTATGTATACATGTTAATATCAACACATACTGCTCAGAATTTAAAATCAACATACAATGTTTTCTTTTTCCAATAAAAAGAGCCCTGAGCCCTTTTGAAAGGCAAAACATATCATGGAGCAAATAATTCAAATATATATCGAAAGATGACAACCCAACAATAAGTATGCGAACAACTTCAACTCTTCTGACATCAAATTAGTGACCTTTAAGGACTTGAACTTGTTATTCACCTCTTCCTCCTCAAATCTGATTCATCCTCTGTAACCTCTGTAAGCTTTTGTTAATCCCCTATAATCAACAATTATGCATTTGAATGTCCTGATTGGATATAGATATGGATGTGATTGTAGCATAAATTATAAGATGTGAATGTGATCTATTGTTTGTTTAGTTAAATATATGAAAATGGCACATTCATTTTGTCATAATATTTCAAAGTCTCAGCACTTAAATTAGGTGGTTTGCACATGTATTAGTTTAACATACTCGAGTTCATTACTAATAAATTTTTCAAAAGAAGAAAAAGCTTGTACATTTTCTAATTAAATCTTACCTTCTATAATTCCACCTAAATATAGTGTCAGCAGTCAGGTTCTTCCATAGTAACATCTAGTGTCAGGTTCTTCCATAGTAACATCAAGTTCCTGTAAAACAAATTGAAGTTCTAAAGGACAATGCCCAACAAAAGGAAAGCATGCATGCAGTTAAAGAAAAAAAGGAGTTCCCATATATAAGAGAAAGCTTGGATGGGGACAGAGAATAAGATCTACTAGAAATAGATAATACCTCTTTTTTCATGTAGAGTAATTGACTCATTGTTGCATTAAGGTCTGGAGATCCCGTTAATTGATGAAACCCATAATTTATTTTAACTTCTTTTAGCTTTGGCATGCTTAATGATCCATAAGAGAATGTCTTCATCCCATTACATACCCAAAAATTCAGAATTTCTAATAATGGAAATTCAAGAGCATAAATTCCATTGTAGAAACTCTTAAGATTGGGTAAATTTCGAAGTCGCAAAGACCTTAGTTGAGGGAGTACAATTTTTTCCTTGTTTGATTGATCTTCTTTTTCATCCTCTTCTGCAACTATTATCTCCTCCAACATATTGCAGCTCTTTATATCTAGTTCTTGGAGTTGTACAAGACCCTTGGCCACAATAACTGAGAATACGTTCCTCAAACTGCCACAAGTATGAAATTGTAGCTTTATCAGCTTCTGAAAGCCAATGAAATTTTCTGGAATTTTGTTGAATATGTGCATCAGTTTTGGTAGGTCTGCCAGATGGACTTCTTCAAGGCAAGGGAATGTTACAAGATTTCCTCCCTCAGTATCCATTCCTTGGTACTCGAACATCTCCATCAACGAACCACAATTGCACACGATAAGCTTTTCCAACTTTTGGAGGCACTCTACAAAATTGAAGGGAATCAAATTCACCAAATTTTCACATTTTTCTACTTCCAGAACACGTATGTTGCTTAAATGGCCTTCTGATTCTTGGCCATCCTCTATCCTTCTCAGAGTTTTCTTGCAATGGGTGAGTATTCTTGTCAACATCTGCAGTGAAACACAAATATCCATTACTATAATTTGGGAATGTGAAACGTTTAAGTATTTATTTACTTAATTATGCGAAATTACTACTTCTTCGAAAGGTCTTTGGCCTACTGGTAAGTGGTGTGGAGACTTTCCTAGTTTCACATGCCATAATTTTATGTAGTGTTGTGTGAAAATTAGCTCTTAATTGGTAATTACACCAAGATGTTACCTCCTAGAACTATGTCCTAAAATCATAAATATAGGAACTTAAAGTCAAAGTGATTCCACCAATCAATTCTGATTTGTATTAAGCTGACAAAAGCAAGTTAGCTAAAAAGATAAGGAGAGTTGACAACCTGTAATGAGACTAGAACTATAACCATTCAAGAGTTGCAGAAAAAAGTAATAAGGAAAGAGAACATACCGCTTCTTTCACAGTTGCATTAAGGTCTCCTATTAATGGATAGTTCTCATCCCTTATTTTTAGTTTCTCTAGCTTTGGCAATTCAAGAGCATAAGTTCCACTGTAGAAACTCTTGAGATTGGGTAAATTTGCAAATATCAGAGACCTTAGTTGAGGGAAAACAATCTTGTTCATGTTTGCTTCTTGTTCTTCTTCTTCATCCTCTTTCGCTATAATTTCCATCATCCTTTGGCAGCTAGTAACCTCTATTTGCTGCAGCATCACTAAAAGTTTGACCAAGTAAGGTGAGAAAAGATATGTTAAATTGTCACAAGAGATTATCTTCAGCACTTGTAGGTTTTGAAAGGCTGATACTTCCAGTGGAATCTTGAACCATATATGCATTAACTTCGATAAACTACTTAGCTGCAACTCTTTTAAAGAATTGAGGATTCCCGTAGAAGTATGGTACTCCTGGAGAATCAACCCCTCAAATGAAAATATCACTTCCAATGTATCTGAATTCTCCACTCTAAGGTTTTCCAAATTTGGAAAACCTTCAATCAATTTGGAAGGAAATGCATAACATGCCTCTCTCTTCTCATCAATATGGCTAAGAGATGGATCCTCCTCCTCGTTCTTGATTAGCAAAACCTTCCAAATCAACATATTATATTAATAGACAAAACTTTACAATAGTAATTCAGATACCCATTTATTTCAGATGTTCATTTATTTGAATAGACTGTAATAGTGATGCAGCATATCTTTTCCATGCGTACTTCTATATTCTAAATGATTAGTAATTCGAAATACCTCGTTTCTGGAAACATATTTTTGCTCCCTTCCTCGTCTTAGAACCCCTCGAACTATTGAGCTACGTATAGGCTTGCCATCAAGTCCATTGTTAGAGGGGATATGATCAACACTTCCATTCAAAACTGTTGAGCTTGGAATTGCAAAACACAACGTCTTCATATTGGGACAACTATACAAGTTCAGCCTTTTTAACAAGGGACAAGCAAAAGAAACATGAACGTCAGGGCAAAAAGCCACCAGTTTTGGTAGTCTTACAAGTTCAATTAAAGAGAGGTTAGGAAACACTATTTTGTTTGTGCCCTTGTTTTTTTCTTGTTCTTCTGTTTCTGCAACAATGTATTCCATTGCAGAACACATACGAATATTTAAATATTGAAGCTGCACCAATTGTTGGGCTACAGAGGGAGGAAAAATCACTTTTACTGAATCACAACCGCCCAAATGAAGCATTTGCAAATTTTGCAATCGTAGCCGATTTGATGGAAGGAATATGGAAATCATGTCCACTGGTTCAATACTTGAATGAAGGTTTTCATTGTTCATTTGAAATGTTCCTGGCTGATAGATATCCTGCCAATAATTATTGTAACACAAAATTAATAATACAGATATGATTCAACAAGGCATACTTTGATTGCTATTGTTAGTGTAATATCACAATGACAACAATATGAAAATCAATGCAAAATGGCAGTGTTGATAAATGTGCTTGAAAAGTACGAAAATGATAGTTGTCACATTGAGATTTGGATCAAGAATTTAAATATTCATTTTGAATAGAAAATTGAATTAAATTGTAAGATTTGATAAAATTTCTCAAACTTAACTAAAAATCAAGGTAAACAATAATTTAGTCTCTATTTACTAAACCTACAAAAATTAGTCCCTATATTTTTTGAAGCCATCTATTTAGTCCTTTTAATTATAAAAAAACCAATAAATTAGTCCTTATACACCAAAACTCATTTATTTCATTCACAATCTAGTCCCTGTAATTTCATATATTCTAGCAATTTAGACCCTGTATTTTAAATATATACATCAAATTAGCTTTTTAAAATAATATAACACTTGTGATTATACTATATTTTTTCATAGTAGGGACTAATTTGTTGATTTTTGTTTTTAAATTACAAGAATTAAATAGCAGGCTTTTAAAATTAAATGGACTAGCATGCAGGTTTTACTAAACTACAGGGACCAAATTGTAGCTTACCTTTACCCTATAAAATATATATTTTAAATAAATACAAAATATCACAATAATACTATTTGATGAATATATAATTATCGTCAAGCTAATGAGAATGATGCTTTATAATAAAAGTAAAACTTCTTATTATGTTATGTGATTTTATATAATAAACAAATAATTAAATAATAAAAATGATAATGAGTTAAATTAAATTGAAGTGTTAGATTAATAAAAAAGGAAAAATAATAGCTAACTATAAAAATAAAAATAAAAATAAAAAAAGAGCTAGCTTAAGTTTTATGTATACTTTCAGAATAAAAATGAAGTGAAATATTAAATTCTTAAGCTATATGACAACCCTCAAGAAAAAGAATCAGCCGAATAGGTAAATTCACAATTTCATATTGAATTGGTACATTTTGATTTCAAATGATATAATTTGGTCACGATTCAAACGCATTTAAGATTCACAATATAGTTTCAAATCACTAAAATGAAAAATCAAACAAAAAATTGTAAGATTCTAACAACATTGTGAAAAATGCAAGAATTTAATTCTAATAAAATTTATCTAATAATGTTACAATTTATTTTTCAAATTACAAAAAATATTTTTAAATAAAGAAAGAATTATGTCAAAAGAGATAAATTGTATGATGTAATACACTTAACAGAGACCGCTATTAAAATTAAACCCATGGAACTCCTATATATAAATAAGGAAAAATCTTAGAAAGTAAATATTCAAATCTATAATATATATATATATAAATGTGGAAAGGTGGGGGAAATAATGTGATTGCCAAAAACAACCTTAATTTTATAATTATTTAAACATTTTTTTTTATCATTTTAATTACTTTTATAATGTATATAAATTTAAAACTCTTCAACCTATTTTTATTTAACTTATTTTTGTAATTAGCATTTAAATTGTAGCTAAACTCTTGATTGTTTAAATTTAATTATTCAATTATTAATTAACAAAAGTTAACAATTCAAGTATGACATCTTTAAAAATAATTTTTTATAAATTTATAGTATTCGATTTTATTAATAAGTTAGCCATTTGTTTATTTTCATGCTTTTTTTGCTTAAGCATTAAGAACTTTGAACACTATGGATTTTTGAAATTTTCCTTTTTCTTTATAATATTAAAATTAATATTTTAATTTGAATAATTACACATCATTTCTAATATAAATGCTTATAAATAAAATAAAATTTGATTTTCAATTCTTTGATATATGTACTCGAATATTAATATTATTAGCATTTAAAAATATGAATAAGGAGGAAAATTACTTATGATATTGAATCTTTTTAATATTATATATAATATTAAATTTAACTTGGTAAATATTAAGTGTTTAATTTTAATAATCATATTATGACACTGTTCAAATTTTAATACTATTTATGAATTAATATATTAGATATAATAAGAAACTTTTAAACAATTTATCATAAAATAAATTCTTCTGTTTTAATAATTCAATTATAACAACCATCAAAATTTAACACTGTTAGTGTATTTGAACAACTAAACTTTAACACTTTACTATAAAACATTAAAACGACAAAAGCTAAAAAACTTTGAGTTGATCTATTTGCAACACAACAAATTTATTAATTTCTATACATACAAAAAATATTCTTAAACTAAATCCAGTCAATTTCTTATTTTTATTATATTAGATTCATAAATTTTTTTTCTTTTATAATATTAAATTAACTTGTCCAAAAAATTATGTATAATAATAAAAATTAAAATTACCATTTATTTTTAATAGTTCTGTTATAACATCAATAAAATTTTAATTCTATCATAACTTGAATTGTAATGTTAATTTGATAAATTTTAAGCTAACAATTATGCAATACTATAAAAATTTTTAAATTTGTATACATGTAAAATAATATTTTTAAAATAAGCTTTGCCAACATTTTTTAATTTCATTACATTAAATTTTCTTTTAAAAAAAATTACAACAATATAAAATTAACATAATAAAAGAATATGTAAAAAATCATCTTTAAATTTTAATAAGCACATTATGATACTAATAAAACTACAAAACAATTTTATTTAAACGTGAAGAATTAGGGAAAAAAAATTTCTTTAAATTTTTAGATCATTATTATTGTAATATCAATAACACTCTAATAACATTAAGTATATTAGATAAACTAAAATCATAAGGAGAAAATATAACACTTGCTTAATAATATTAATAAAATGTGTCAATCATTAAGTTAATGTGAAAATTTTTCTAACATTGCATATAAAATATAATAAATTCCGAGCATGTAAAATGAGTACACACACATGCAATGCACATAATAAAAATACTAGTACTTTTAAATTTTTTTACACAATGACATTGTAATACAAAATTATTCCAGATAGAACCATAATATCTTCCACATTTTTATTGCGCACACATACACAAGCATTCATATGGGTTTGATTTTTATTCTTCAATTTTCTTATGAAATATTATAAATTTTAAAACCTCCAAGGTAAAAATTCAAACACATACCTTTCTGCTGGAAAAGTTTTGTTGCTCTCGTCCTCTTCTTACCAATGCTTGATTAAATAAGCCTCCTCGAGGCATGATTTTCTTGCCACCAATAATGTCACTTTGATCAAAACTCTTATTCAATGCTGATGAGCCTGGAATTGTAGCACAAATTGTCTTCATTTCAGGACAACAAATTAATGTCAGCTCTTTTAATGAAAGCCAGTCAAAAGAAATATGACTATCGGGACAAAAAGCCACTAGCTTTGGCAGCTCATGAAAATCAAGCAAAATTAGGTTAGGAAACACTATTTTGCTTATTCTCTTGTTTTTCTCTTCTTCTTGTGGTTCTGCAACAATATATTCCATCTCAGGACATCCACGTATAATTAACTTTTTAAGCTGCACCAGCTGTTGGGCTACAGAGGGAGGGAAAACTATTTTTAGCAAACCACAACTATGCAAGTTAAGCTCCTGCAAATTTGGCAGTCGTGGACAAAGTGATGAAAATAACGTGGAAATCATTTCTACCAGTCCAGTCCTTTCTTGATTTTGAGGATACTTGGTTTCTGTCCTATTATCCATTTGAGATGTACCTGGCTGTTCCATATCCTGTTTAACAAAATACATTATTAACATAATGGATGCTAAAGTTTTATTTGGCAATTTCTCACGTGTGACATATTAGAATTCAATTCTTTTAAATAAAATAAGATATGATTTTACAAAAATTTAATTCACTTAATCGAAAGAGCTATTAAAACTCATTAACAAACCCCATTTATAATGATCCTGCTTCATCCCATCTTTCCCTAGTTGCATCCCATATTTAAATTTTAACATGTCAAATTAATATAAAGATGGCCATTTTTTTAATCCATCTACAACCTCTAAACTCTCTGTTCTTAAAAGAAAATTAAAATATCTCTCTCTTAGTCTCTTTAAAAGAGACTGCCCCTATTTGAAGTAAACTTGTTTATTTAATCATATAATTTAAGGGTAATTAAGTACTTAGAAAACTGATGACATACTATGTGAATTTCAGTATTTAAAGCCACATATTGACTATGCTGATCTAGATTCTAGCAAACAAGATTTTTGGAAAAATAAAAGCTTACCTTGGAGGTCAATGATGGATTGATGACGAAACCAAGGAATTTTGGAAGGTGATCCAGCTTCAAAGCTACAAGTTCAAGAAACTCAATCTCATCATCCGCTTCAGTTTTGTGGAAAACTGCCTCCATCTCTTGACACCCTGCTATGAGTATTCTATGAAGCTGGCTCAATCCTCTAGCCATGGATACTGGAATGAAGTACTTCAACTTACCACATGATCGTATATTTACTTCTCTCAAGTTCCTGAAATATGAAAGCTGAATTTCACGTGATCGTGGAACAATCTCTAGTGCATCAACTAAGAATTCTTGTCCAACACACTCATGAAAAGGTGTTCTCTTCATATCTGGAAAATCATAATCTTCTAGCTCATAGAGAACTTTCTTCAAATTCTGTACTTCTATCAAATTCAAGACTTCAGCTTTCCTCATCAACCAAGCACAGATCTCAGTTCCTTTGATATCACTAGCATCTCCTTCAAGATGCAACACATTCACTGAATCTCTGTCAATTAATGATCCGTATGCAAATTTATGGCCTATAAAAATTTTAAATCTTATTAAGTTTCTAAACACCAAATCTTTAGGCAAAATGGAGGCTTTTGGTACAGTAATTTCTAATGCAGTTATATGATGAGTCTCTAGCTCGCTGAGGCTTGCATTGGTTTTTTTTCCATCTTCCTTGGATTGCCACTTCATCATGAACTTGTCCGTCACATACAACTCTTCTAGTCTGGACAGCCCTAATAATAGGCCTGGTGGAATGTATCTCAGGTTAATGACGCCCCTCAAGTCCAGCAACCTTAGATTTTTCAGAAGTCCTATTTCTCCAGGCAACTCGTGTAAATAACAAGTAGCAATTTCGAGTATTTCTAGCTTCACTAGAGTGCCAATGGTATGCATCTCTTCTGAGTCAAACTTCTCAAGATGCAAGGTTCGAAGATTCTTCAGTACATCAAGTGATGGTGGCAGTGATGGGATACCCAAAGCCAAAGCTAGAACTTTGAGTTCTTTCATCCCTCCAAAAATGTTGTTTGGAAGACTTTGTGATTGACAATCATACGAAAGTTGTAAGAGTTCAAGCTTCGGACACTCAAAATCATTAGGGCGTTCAATGATTTTTTCACATACAAGAGAAATTGCAGTGCAATTTTTGTACCCAGCTTTCTCTTGCCACTCTTTTATTCTAGCATCGGTTTGTAACATGTACCATTGCTTATCTCTGGAGGCAATTGATATGGCTACATCACGGACAATATCATGCATTTTTACCGAGTCATACCATTTGTGATCACCTTCAAGCAATAAAAATGATTCTTTAAGTTCATAAATAAGCGCATAGACCCTATCTCTTGCTTGGTGCACATTATCAACATTTTTAAACAACCGTAGGCCCATTCCATATCTAACCAAATCTTCAACCCGAATGTTGAAATCTTCGGGGAACAAGCTACAAAGCAAAAAACATAACTTGGCCTCTTCATGTTCCAAAAACTTGTAACTTAATTCAATTTTCGAAAACGCATCTCCTGATACACCTTGCAGATTAGAATTCTTTAGCTGCTGGAGCGCATCATCCCAAATGTTTCTCATTTTGTTTTTTAACGCCTTTGCAACAGTCACAATAGCAATAGGTAAGCCTCCACATTCATTGGCAATCTCAGTTGCCGTGTGATGCAAATCCTGGTCAATGGAAATGCTTGCGATCTCTTCAAAAAGATCCCAAGCTTCTTCATTTGTTAAAACATCCATAGGGAAATTCTTTTCACTTCCCAATTTATTGCATACATCTTTGTTACGTGAAGTCAACATAATTGTGTGTCCCTTTCTCTCTCCCCTAGGCGGAAGTCCTATTCTTTCAAAATCCAACTCACTCCAAACATCATCCAATATTAAGAGAATCCTCTTACCACAGTTTATAAACCTCTGACGAAGCTTGCCTGCACTTGTTAACTCACTCTCATCGCACAATTTCAAACTCAAGCAAGATGCAATATCATATTGTATCTTTTTGATATTAGGAGTTTGGGACACTACTGCCATCACAACCTCATCAAACAATTTCTCTCTTTCGATTCTTTGCACAAGCTTTTTTACCATGGTGGTTTTACCCACACCGCCAGTTCCACATATACTGATCATGGTGAGCTTGTCATCCTTCAATGCCTCCCAGACTTCATTCTTAATTGATTCCCTTGATTCAAAATCCCTAATGCCTTCGGTGATAAAGATGGATCCTATTTTTGCTGGAGGACCAGGATGGGCTATTTCACCGAATTTTGCAGCTTCCTGAAGCAGAGCAAGAACCTTTTTGGTCATCTTCTTAGCTTTCCTACTCAAGGAATAACGCAACTTTGGATCTGGACAGTGCCCGTTGAAACACTTGCCGATCACTTCGATGTCATTTTCAAGAAATTCTTTGCCCTTTTGACTGATGTCATCCACCTCCTTTTGCCACCAAATTACAGACACAGAAATAATTTCCAAGTTCCTTTCAGCCTCACGCACACGAGGGTCCACCTCAGTTGCCTTCTTATCAACCAGTTTCTTAAGCTCCTTTTCCAGCTTTTTTATGTCAGTATTACAGGAAAATAGGTGGCCAATAGATCCAGTGATTGGAGCCAGCAAAGTTTTTGCAATTTCACCTGCAACAGCACTTCCAATTGCAATACAGTACTCCATTTCTCTCACCCTTTCTCTATCTCTAGATCTGAAACATTTATGCAAATCTACAACAGTAAAATATGAGGAAAAAAAAAATTTGCAACTGCAGAAAAGCTAGTAAATCAAACATATAGATAAATGGCTTCATCAAACAAGTGCAGCAAGAACAGTAACACAAAGGATGAAAATAAGACATTGAAACTAGAGAAAAGTAAGAAAACTAAAACTTACAAATAGAGAAGAAAATGGCTTTATCGACCAAGTTTGTGTCTTCTTGATTAGCAAAGATGCAGTGATCTTCAAGAGAAATGAGAGGATTACTGAATGCATAAAAATCAAGCATACACATAAAGCAAGAGTCAAAGACAATACCTAGAAGATGTGTTAAAGGGGATCGTTCATTTCAATGCAGGATTAGACAAGGCCTTTGTCTATAGTTAGAAATTGAAATATATAATAATATATTGCAGGCCAATTGAATAAAATAAAATGTCAACATAACATATTTTTGCATTTTAGTCCAAACATTTCAATTTTTTATTTATCGTCCCAACTTTTAATTTGGTGCAATTTTAGCCAAATTTTCAAAATCAACATATAAACTTCAATTGCGGACATAAAACTCAATTATCTAATGAACCATAATTCAAATTCAATTTATTTAATTGAATTTCATATATACAAATATTTCCATTTAATAACTAATCACTAAATGAAATTCATATGTTGATTTTAAATTTAGCTAACATTTCAACCAATTAAAAACGTTAGTATAACAAAATTAAAATACTTGAATTAAAATGCAAAAAGTTGTAAACATTAGAGCTCCGTTTGTTTGTGGAAAACAACTTGTATTTGGAAAATATTTTCCATGGAAAACATTTTCCCCATGGAAAAGATTTTTTAATAAAATAACTTATTTTCCATTAATTAATTTTAATTTAAAAAATAAAATTTAGTAACAACGTTATAGAGGTCCTAATAAGATTTTTAAAATGCTTTTAAAAAAGAGCAAGTCATTTTCCATAACATGACTTAAAAGAACATTTTTAGTAAAACAAACAGAGCCTAGGTCTTTTGTTCATTTAGCCTATATTGCATTATTTCATTTAAATAATACTAAAATGCAATGAAAATTAAGAGAGTAATAGGCTAGAAATCTTAATTAATATTGAAGAAATTGAGTGAAAAATCATCAGTATAAGAAACCAGACAGCAACTTCAACCCAAGATAACTAAATAGGACAAACCCCTAAACCCTTTACAAGAGAGAACATACAACCAAAGAAAACAGAAGAAAAGTCAATGCCTATTCAACAAGAGAATCAACAAGATGTATAGCCACATAAGGGAAAAGGACCAAGAGACACTAGGAAAGAACCTGCAGTAAAAAGAGAACTCTTATGAAGCATCCGTACTTAAGGACCCATAACAGCAGAAGGAGATCAAAATTTCCAGAAGCCATAACCCTCAATTGAAGAAACTGAGAGGCAACGTCCCTTGAGAAACAGAGAATCAACGCTCCACCATTGAAGCAAACGTGCATATTCATGTCCTTCATAGATCAGGTATTTGTATAAAATAAAAATTGAGACTCCTGCTCCACAGGAAGGCTTTTCTTCCTCCTTGTCAATCTGTCCTGGTGGATTTTACTGCCAAATTAGGTTTTTTGTTGCCGCGCACTCACCTTATAGTATTTAGGATAATTACGAAAAAAAATTATCAGTTTTGCGCCTTTTTCAAGAGAGGAACTCTCGTTAGCCGTTTCTCTCTGACGCTTCTCGCATTTAAAAATCAATTAAAATAATTTATAATTAAAATAAATTATATTTTAATTCTTAAAATTTATAAAAAATATAATTTACTCCATATATTTCTAAATTTAATTATAAAATTTTATTTTATAATAAATAATTCTTTAATTATAATTCATTCTTATATTTTTATAAATTTATCTTTAAATACATAATTTATATTTTTTATAAACTAATATCTCATGTTTATTAAATTTAATGTCTTATATATTTTCACAATAATTTAATAATTTTTATTAAATTAGGATAAAAATGATAAATTTATTATTTAATTTTTATTTTATCATTTTTCATATATATATATATATATTAAAATTTAATAAATAAAAAAATTAATTTATAAATATAAAAAATTTATTAGCAATTATAATATTTAAAGACTAATTAATAAAAATATAAAGCTTAATTTTAATTAAAAATATAAAAATTTAAATTAAAAAATTATTTTATTAATTAAATAAAATTTAAAAGATTAAATCTAAAAAATATAACGATTGAAATATAACTTTTATTTAACATTAAAGAGTAAATTATAATTTATTAATAATAAAAATTTATTTTATTAACAGTATAAAAGTATATGAATTTTTTTATTATAAATTAAAATATAAAATTCTATTTAAAAATCGATAAATTATAAGATAATTTTTTATAAATATTCTTAATATTTAAAAAAATCATATTGTATAATATTTAATTGAATAAAATATAATTATACAGTTTTTTTTCCATATTTATATTTAAGTTTATTAAAATTATCTACAATAATAGTCATAAAGATAAAAAATAAAGTAAATGGCTTATAAATTGTCCTTCGTCTTCTTCTAATTTTTTTAATTACTATTGCCTTTAATTAGCTTTAATTTTTAAAAAATTATAATAATTTATTAAAATATCTTTTAAATAATCATACTTTTTTACATATTAATATTAAATAATTTAAAAATTAATAAAAATATATATATGAAAAATAAAAATTAATGTTTTATTATGGAAAGAAAGCAGTAAAAGATTATTTGATAGATTTGAGAGAATCTTAGTTAAATGCACCATATAGGGAAGATAATATGCCTCAAATCTGTCTCAAACATGTGGGTTAGAGACAAATAGAAGACTCCCCCTCTGATCCTATACCACAACACTATTATTATTATTATTATTATTATTATTATTATTATTATTATTATTATTATTATTGGTGTTGTTATTGCATGTATATGAATAATATATATATATATATATATATATATATATATATATATATATAAAATGTATTTTATATTCATAAATTAAAATAAATAAAATTCCTATCTGAAAAATTATACTGTCTAACCCATCTTATTGCACTCTTACATATTTGACCAGGTTTATATATATAAATATATTTTAATAAGAGATGTAGTGATTGAAATTAATTAGATGTGATAAAATTTTTGATGACCGCTGGATTTTATCATCCCGTTATGAGGCCGGACTCATAACGACAGTTCTCATTTTAAGGCCTCTAAGTCTTCTTAATGGACCGGCCCAGTTCGTTCGGCCCTAAGATCAGACCTCCCCTGGGTTTCAGTCTTAATCTCATCTTTCAGCCCAATCTGAAGGAGAAGAATTAGCCAGCCCATCCGCTTAGTGGGTCCATCCGCATGCGTGCCAGGAGAGAATTAAATGGTCGTTACGCATGGAGCAGATATCTAATATTCTCGTACGTCCGTATCTGTATGGCAGAGACAGGTGACCCAATGGCAGTGAAGCCGTTACACGTCACTAACAGATAAAAGAAAAGAATAAAAATGGGAAACAAAGAGTGAAAAAGATTACATTGAACTCTTCTAATCCCAAAACATTTGAGACCTAAGAGATTTTTTTATGTTATTTTATTTTTACTTCACAGTATGACAAATACTAAAAATTGTTTGATTGAAATATGTAATGGTAATAAGTACCATTATTAATATAACTGGAATAAGGAGGACAATGCTTATGTACTTACAGAAAATGTATCTAATCAACGTTACTAAATTAAAATATTTTACTTCATCAATGTCTCTGGATTGTGAAAAAATATTTCATACCTATAATATGTCTTACCCTAATAAATGTTGTAGCTTTTTTCAAATGTTGAAAGCTAAAGAATATTTTTGTGTAATAGTTTGATTCAACAATTCTCTAGTCTCCGACACTTCAAAAGTTGAATCTTGTCATGAAATTACAACGATGATAGAAGTAGAGAACAACAAAATAAATACTTATATACTATCAGGTCTAAAGATAATAATACTTATTGTATTTCAAGTTGAAGTAGAATTAACGATTGATGATTTATTGGATTGAGATTTTCTAGATAAAAATTTTCATATAGCTTTCCTTCTAAACCAAGAATAGAGTGAAAATAATGAATAAATTATTTTCAAACCGATTGATGACCGCTGGGTTTCTTCACCCCGGTCTAAGGCTAGGCCCACTAGGACAGCTCATACTCTAAAGGCTTCTAAGCCCCTTTCAAGAACCAGGTGCAGTCCATTCAGTTCAAAGACCGGGCTTCAGTCCGTTTCTTCAAACAGGCAGGCCTAGCTCTTCCGACCCGATGGATAGATCCTCTCTGGGCCTAGTCTTAACCTCATCCTCCGGCCCAGCTCAGAACCAGGAAGGAGTTCAGCCCTTTCGCCTTATGGGACCATCCGCATACGCGCCTGGGGAGAATCAGGGGCCGTTACGCATGGAACAGAGATCTGATTCCCTCGTACGTCCGTATCAACGTAGCAGGGACAGGCGGTCCAATGATACACGTTCTGTTAACACGTCACTAGTAGACAAAAGGAAACATATAAAAGGAGAAATACTCTCCTCTAGGTCTAAGCTTTTCCAGTTTTACAGAACCCATTGTAAAACCCTATTTTCTGGATCTCAAATCATCAATTGGCGTCGTCTGTGGGAACGAAGGAGATCTTTTCATTGCCGGAGTTCCACTCTCACAAATACCCACTGAGATCCACAATGGCTAACCACAACGAAAACAACGTCACTCCAAACGACCTGAGCTATGCCCAAGAGGGGCAGCAGTTCTCCTTTTCTAGTCCTACAACACCAAATAACCAAACACCTATTCCTTTCAATCCCTCGCCAAGCTTGGCAGGGAATGCTTCCACAGCTACCTTGTATAACCAGGACCTCTAAACTATGGCCCTTCAACTGCAGAACACTGCCCACTGGTTGGGGCAAATAATGCAACAACGGGGCCTTAGCACCTTCGCAAACATATCGCCAGTGGTAGAAGAACCCCAGACCAATGGACCTCAACTTACCCACAACCATCCCCAAACTGTTAGCCGTGAAACTGGAGAAAGGGAAAGAAGAACTGGGGAAGAGGAAGAACCGGAGGCCAGGGTTCATGGAAGGAGGATGAGAGGCATGATTGAGAACGATGGGACCAAAAGTTATTCCGCCGAAACAACCAAGTGGACAAGAAGCGAAGCGGAAGAAGGGGAGTACCGCCAGGAGAAGAAACTCAGGAAAGAGGAAGAGAGCGTAGACCAAAAGCTGCAAAAGATGAGAGAGCAGATCTTGGCTGAGTTGGGGACGAAGGATCAAAACCAAACTATCTTGCACACCTCTTCGCCCTTCTCAAAGTGGGTACAACAGGAGACCGTTCCCAAGAAATTTATGATGCCGCCTATGGCTGCGTACGACGGAGCCGAGAACCCCCGGGAGCACGTCTTGAGCTATAAGACTTTCATGGAGCTGCAGACTTTGTCAGATGCTCTGATGTGCAAGGTATTTCCTACGACGCTCTCGGGGCCAGCACGGGCGTGGTTCAACAGCCTTGAGGCAGGAAGTATTAGTAGCTTTGGAGATCTAGCCACCCGCTTCATCAGCCGGTTTATCGCCGGGGTGCCCGCAGATAGGAAGACGAGTTACCTGGAGACAGTCAGGCAGAGGAGAAACGAATCGCTCAGGGAGTACGTCGCTCGTTTCAACACGGAAGCCTTGCAAATTTCTGAACTCGATGAAGGAAGGGCTGTAGAAGCTATGCAGAAGGGGACGACCTCAGTCGAGTTCTTTGGCTCATTGAGCAGAAAGCCTCCGACCTCACTGGCCGAGCTGATGAAGCGGGCTGAAAAATACATAAGGCAGGACGATGCTTTGGAGACAAGCAGGTTCGCTAGGGGAGCGACGGACAAGGGAAAAACACCAGAGGAAGGGGGGTCAGAAAAGCACAAAAAGAAGCATGGCAAGAGACCTGAGCCTTACAGACAACCCTGGGATCAAAGGGACCAAAGACCTCCTCCTTGGGTCTCACAACGAAGGTCACTCCCCTGTGGGTTCCGGAAACACCGACCCCCCTCAACGTCTCTAGAGCCGAAGTGCTCGTGGCCGTCCAGGACAAGGAGTTCCTCCAATGGCCTAAGCCTATGAAAATAGAAGCAAGCCAGCGAGATCCTGACAAATATTGTCAATACCATCGCACACACGGCCACGACACCAATAACTGCTTCCAGTTGATCACAGAGATCGAAAGGTTGATAAAAAGAGGGCACCTCAAGAACTTCGTGAGGAAACCGGAGGGATAGAGGCCTCAGCCCAATCCGGCAGCCCAAGTACCAAGAAAGACAGGAACTGGACCAGTGAATGATGGGACCAGTGGGACCATCAACATGATTGTTGGGGGAACAGGAGGTCGGATGAGCCGTAGGGGAAAGAAGAGGAGTCGAGAGGGAGAGAGCAGCAGCGCCGAAGTCATGCAGGTAGTCGAGCACTCTCCAGTAACCATCACCTTCTCTCCAGAAGATGCCCAGGGCGTTCAGATGCCCCATGACGACGCCCTTGTCGTCGAAGCCATCATTCACAACTATCGAGTCAAGAAGATTTTAGTGGATGATGGGAGCAAGGTGAACCTATTACCCTACCGGGTTTTCCAGCAGATGGAAATCCCCGAGGAACAGCTAGTTCGGGATCAAGCACCGGTCAAGGGGATTGGAGGGGTACCAGTACCCATAGAAGGGAAAGTGAAGCTGGCTCTCACCTTAGGCGAAGCACCAAGAACTCGCACCCATCATGCGGTGTTCTTAGTAGTCAAACTCCCGTTGAGCTACAACGCCATCTTGGGGAGACTTACATCGTTTGACTTCGAGGCGGTCACCAGTATCAGATATCTGGCGTTGAAGTTCCCAACTGAGGCAGAAGTAGGAGTAGTTCGGGGAAGCCAGGAGGAGGCGAGAGCAGTATACTTAGCCACCGTGGCAGAGCCGAGCTCAGCGGCAGAGAGACTCGACTTAGAGGTGCTAGAGGTCAGGGATGAGGAGAAAGAAACCAGAACAGAGCCGGTCGGAAAACTGGAGACTTTTCCTTTATCAGAAGCAGAGACAGATAAAATCTTCAGTTTCAATGCTAGCCTCACTGAAGAACAAAAAACTGAAGTCATGACCTTGATCCGAGGCCACGCATCGAGCTTCGCCTGTAAGCCTTCTGACATACCTGGGATTGACCCTGAGGTGATAACCCATAAGCTGAACGTCCTCCCCGACGCCAGATCGATAAAACAGAAGAAGAGGGTAGTAGGAAGGGAGAAGCAACAGGCCATCAGGGAGGAAGTGCAAAAGTTAGAAGAGGCAGGCTTTATTAGGGAAGTCATGTACCGCAGTGGTTAGCAAACCCTGTATTAGTCAAAAAAGCCAATGGCAAATATAGGATGTGCATAGATTTTACCGACCTGAAAGCCTGTCCAAAAGATTGTTACCCCCTCCCTAATATTAATAAAATGGTCGACTCTACGGCCGGTTTCGATTACATGTCTTCTTTGGATGCTATGTCTGGCTATCACCAAATCCCAATGGACAGGTCAGATGAAGAAAAGACCTCATTCATAACAGAAGAAGGGACCTATTGCTATAAAGCCATGCCCTTCGGGCTGAAAAACACCGGGGCAACATACCAAAGACTGATGAACAAGGTCTTCAAAGATCAGATCGACAGAAACATAGAGGTGTATGTAGATGATATGGTGGTCAAAAGCCCCACTTTCCAGCAGCATATGATAGATCTGAGGGAGGTATTTGATGTGTTAGAATAGTATAGAATGAGGTTGAACCCAGCAAAGTGTGCTTTCTTCATCAGAGGAGGAAAGTTCATGGGATACATGGTGAGTAGGAAAGGCATCGAGCCTAATCCAGAGAAGATAGCAGCTATACTGAATATGCCAGAACCAACCTGTGTAAGGGATGTCCAGAGATTAACTGGGAGAGTAGTGGCGCTAAACCGCTTTATGTCCAGGTCGGCAGAGAAATGCTTGCCATTCTTTAAGAAGCTGAGGAAGGTACCAAACTTCGAATGGACGGAAGACTGCCGAGAGGCCTTCGAAGAGCTTAAAGGCTACCTCAGCTCCCCCCATGTGCTCAGTAGCCCCTTGGAAGGAGAGGAACTTCTGATATACTTGGCAGCCTCTGAACAAGCGGTCAGTGCAGTATTAGTAAGGGTAGATGAAGGAGAACAAAAGCCGGTATTTTACGTCAGCAAGGTACTTAAGGGTGCCGAGACCAGATACTTGAACATTGAAAAGGTAGCGTATGCTCTGTTGCTAGCAGTCCGGAAGTTTAGGGTCTATCTAGAAAGCCATCAAGGTATAGTGATGACGGACCAACCTCTAAAGAAGATTCTGCGCAGGCCAGAAACATCAGGTCGGATGCTCGCTTGGTCCATGGAAATTAGCCCTTACTGCCTAGAATATCGACCTCGGACCTCTATAAAGTCTCAGGCCCTTGCTGACTTTATAGCGGAATGCTCGTTCAATGAGGAACAGGGAGAGTCATCTTCTGAAGAGTCGGGGAGTGGGAGAGAAGAAGAGCCTCTCCAAGAATTTGACTGGAAGTTGTATGTAGACGGGGCATCAAGCGCCGGAGGCAGTGGCGCCGGGATAATGCTTAAAGGATCGGGAGAATTTAAGGTCTGCTACGCCCTACAACTGGAATTCAAGGCCTCCAATAACGTGGTAGAGTATGAAGCTTTAATAAATGGGATGCTGGTGGCAATGGAGGTAGGGGCAATCGACCTCGAAGTGAATAGTGACTCCCAGCTGGTGATCAATCAGGTAACTGGGGTATATCAGGCCAGAAATCCAACCATGAAGGATTATTTAGCAAAGGTAAAAGCCATAGAAGCCGAACTCTAGGGTCGGGGAACCATCATCAAATACCAAAGAATACCTCGAGAGAAAAATGAGGAAGCGGACCTGCTTAGTCGGTTGTCCAAGGAAGAATTAGAACAACTCCCTGACGAAGTATACATACAGCATGTCAACACACCTGCTTTTTATAAAACAGCCACTGTGTTGCAGGTAGACCGAGGCCAAACCTGGATGACCCCATACCTGGAATATCTGGAGAGAGGAAAGCTCCCTGAAGACAAGGACGAAGCAAGAAAGATAGCAGCTCGGGCCGCTAACTACCAAGCAGTAAGGGGGATATTATACAGAAGAGGGAAGTCCAGCCCCTGGCTCCGGTGTGTAAGCCCGGAGGAGGCAATGAAGGTGATGGAAGAGATACACAGAGGAATATGCGGAGCTCATGAAGGGGCAGGAACACTGGCTAATAAAATATTCAGGCAAGGATACTATTGGCCCACTGTCAAAAAAGAGGCAGAAGAGTTCGTCCAGAAATGCGATGTATGCCAGAGGTTTGCTAACGCCATCAATATCCCGGCCACTCCTCAATCCAGTATATCCAGCCCGTGGCCGTTCTCACAATGGGGAATAGACATCCTAGGGCCCTTTCCCAAGACCACAGGGCAGAGAAAATTCGTGGTGGTGGCTGTGGAGTACTTTTCAAAATGGCCAGAAACGAAGGCAATTCCTACAATCACAGCTCGCCAGATGATAGATTTCGTATGGGGGCACATCATCTGCAGATTTGGCATACCTAGAGTGCTTGTTTCAGACAACGGCAGGTAATTCGACTGCAGCGTCTTCAGAGCATTTACGGCCAACATGGGCATATGGCACAAGTTCTCCTCAATGGCCCATCCTCAGACCAACGGCCAAACAGAGGTCACCAACAGAGCTATCCTCCAAGGATTGAAGAAAAGGCTGGATGGGGCAAAGGCGAACTGGGCAGAAGAGCTCAACAGCATCCTGTGGGCACTCCAAACTACCCCCAGAACGTCCACTAAGGAAACGCCCTTTGCACTAGCTTTTGGCACAGAGGCCGTAGTCCCAGTCGAGCTGCAAATCCCCACTCACAGAGTCCAATTTGCTAACGAGAGCACTAACGATGACAAGTTGAGGAGCAACCTGGATGCCCTCGAAGAGGTTAGGGAGGAAGCCCAAGTTCGAACTGCCGCTTACCAACAACGAGCAGCTCGCTACTACAATCAAAGGGTCAGGGAAAGAAGCCTAAAGGTGGGAGATCTAGCCCTGAGAAACCTGGAGGCTACGGGAAAGAGAGCGGCAGTAGGCAAGTTAGCACCGACCTGGGAGGGCCCCTTCAGAGTAGCAAAGGTGGTCAGGCCAGGAGTATACCGAATTGAAGATATGCAGGGAAACCCTGAGCCCCATGCCTGGAATATCCAGCACTTGAAAAGGTACTTCCCTTTAGGTATCGCCAAATGCAAAAGACCTATTGTATCTTAAAAGCATGATAATAAAATAGGTGATGCTTATCGTCTCAATTCATTACTTGTCTCTACTCACATTGCTTTCATGAAAGAAACAAAAGGGAAAAATGAAACAGGCATAAATGCCCAAGACCTCAGTTAGGCACAAAACCATCTGAGATGACGAAGCGACAGTAAGGCCAATGAGCCTGAATCTTGCCCAAGACCTCAATTAGGCACAAAACCAGTTGAGATGACGAAGCGATAGTAAGGCCAATGAGCCTGAATCTTGTCCAAGACCTCAGTTAGGCACAAAACTGGCTGAGATGATGAAGCGACAGTAAGGCCAATGAGCCTGAATCTTTCCCAAGACCTCAATTAGGCACAAAACCAGTTGAGATGACGAAGCGACAGTAAGGCCAATGAGCCTGAATCTTGCCCAAGACCTCAGTTAGGCACAAAACCGGTTGAGATGATGAAGCGACAGTAAGGCCAATGAGCCTGAATCTTGTACAAGACCTCAAAAAGGAGCAAAAACGGCCGGCGGGATCAACAAGATCTCCCCGGAGCAAAAACGGCCGGCGAGAATCTTAAAAAAGATCTCCCGGAGCAAAAACGGCCAGGATCCCGTAAGATCTCCTGGAGCAAAAATGGCCGGCGGGATGAACAAGATCTCCTCGGAGCAAAAACGGCCAGGATCCCGTAAGATCTCCTGGAGCAAAAACGGTCAGGATCTCGTCAGATCTCCTGGAGCAAAAACGGACAGCGGGATCACCAAGATCTCTCCGGAGCAAAAACGGCCAGGATCTCGTCAGATCTCCTGGAGCAAAAATGACCGAGATCCCTGCAACACAGCCTGTATGAGGCTCGTCAAGAAAGCAAGCAGTTAAGTCTTAATTTCACAGTGAGGAAGAACAAATTCCGAACTCCTGAGCTCGGCACACAGATAGCCCACCAGCTTATACAAAGAACAAAAAATCCGAGCTCCTTAATCCGCTGAATGAACGGACTCACGACGAAAGAAAAAGACCCAACCCACAGCTCGGATTAGCTCACAGTAAAAAAAAATAAATAAATAAAAAACACTTAGCAAAAATGACCCTGGCAGAGCAAAATGACAAAAAGCTCAACTCACCACCCCAGTGGAACGTACAGCCCAGACCGCATCGACTGACAAAGGGTCACTTCCAGAGTGACCAGATATCCGAGCTCATAACCAAAAAGAAAGGCAAACGCGTCTACAGTGAAGCTGCGCAGTTACAAATCAAAGTCTGAAGATTTACCCCCTCACCACTCATGCAATAAATGCCGAGGAGATAAAGGGGCAACCCGAGGAAAAATCCAGTGGCATGAACAGATGAGACCACAGCTTCAGCACAACAAATCAGAACTAAAAACAAGAAGGCCAGCCCTGCCTGTCACCTTCAAAGGTACGTGATCTGACCTATTATTATTAAACAAAGGTTGTATGCCCGAGCTCATAATAACGAAGTAATAGAAGAAAAATGAGGATGTCCTTGCAAGAATCATAAGAACTTATAGGTCGAGAGTCCAGTCCCATGTTAAAAACAGAGCTCATAGGTAAGGATAGTCCAACCCGGAAAGAGCTTACATATAAGAATGCCTTAGCAAAATAGATGAGTCGATAAACCAAAAGTTCAGTCAATTAATAGAATTTTAGTTCTGATGAGTTTGAAAGCAAAAAGAAGAAAACAGGCAAAATAAATAAAAATGAAATTTCATTCAAAGAAAAAGAAGAGTTACAGTCTAATCACCCACACTACTAAGGGAAAAACCGTCCTCAAAGGACTTACATGCCTAGGTACATTATCATCTACATCACTATCACCTACACTATTATTTTAGCTTTCAATGAATCCTTACAGTTCGGAAGATGAGCTTCACGAGTCTGTGGGATTCCCCTCTTCTTTTTTAGCTCGGCAGACTCCCTATACTCCTTTAGACGCTCCTTACATTCCAGCCGAACTCTGCCTCGATATTATAGGAGAACTGAACAAGTTGATACCCATGAGCATCTCTCACTGTTCCGTCATATGCTGTGTGTATATCATGCATAAAAAACATAAGTCTTCAAGTTAAAATCCCAGGAAGATCAGCCTTGTCGAACTGGTTACTGAATGAACAAAACATTCCACGGAAAAATTGGCGAGGCATTCTGAAGAGCAATGGAACAAGCGAATGTTGCAAACCTGCACACATACTATGTTGGACTAATTTTAGCAGGTTACCCTAGCTTCCTGATTTAAACATAGCCGTTGATGCATTGTCCTCACTTGCATATTTGTAAGCCAAACCCCGAATATCACGGAACACATGTCTGAAAGCATCAACAGAAGCTCGGTTGAGTGCAATAAATCTCTGTCCCTCATAGCACAAATGCCCCATATCGAAATCCTGACGCGAGCCCGCCACGAGCCGCTTTATGTTACATGTGTAAACTGCATCTTGTATTCCACAATAAATTTCAGAAACCATGTTATTCCATGAGTTTGAGTCAGGAGCAGACGTCAGGGGCACCACAGGAACTTTCTCCTTCTTCCTGAGAGGAAGAAAGGCAGGCTTCGCTCCCATCAACCCGGAGTCCTCGCTCGGCCTTAAAGACCGAGGGGACCTGAGAGCTTGAACAGCTAGAGCAGCTGGGACCGACCTGTCGATACTTGGCAGCATTGAAGATCCGGCACCTCGAAAGCTCAGCTCCGAAGCTCGGGCAAGAGTAGGAGAAGAAGGCCGGCTAGACAACCTAATGGATATGACTTCGGCCACTTGTTGGGTAAACCTCCCCGCTGATCGCCCTACTAGGAGGGCGTCTGGGGCAACGTTCAAGCTCCCCCCGGGCAGCGTAAGAGTTTTAGGAGACTTAATCTGATCCATCCTCATCTCAGAAGCTGCAAAAAATCCAAAACTGGGGTAAGTCAGAACGACTCTCAATAAAAATCACAGAAGCAAGATTAAAACGGACCTCCACGAGAGATAAAACACCCTGCGAACATAAAATCTACGCTCTGACAGACAGATTCTAAAGGAGACATGAAGAGAATGAAATTAGGGTCAGCGTTTGAGGAGCAATCTCGAAACATTAGAAAACCCCGTGGAAGAAAGAAGTTAAGGGGAGAGATAAACCATACTCTTTCTATTTAACAGAGAAGACTAAGCTCACACCTTTCTGAGGATAGATTATACCAGAAGCATGCGAATCGGAAAGAAGGATCCTTCATACTGGTAAGGGCCCCGAAGCCGGCAGTAAGGACAATATCAAGATATACCTTAAGAATGAGGTTTTTATACTGGACGGGATGATGCTAGACTCTAGTCCTGTGATGCCAGGATCCTTAAAAGATATTCATGAAAAAGGAAGGAAAGCATACCTAGAAAATAAAAGCAGGAAAGTGGAGATAGCAGTACGCACGAAGAACGGAGGAAAGCCAGAAATGGAAAAAGACAGAGGGGACTCGAAAGTCAAAATGACAAAAAGATGAAAAGGCGTTATGAAGGAAGCAGTACATAAACAGGCGCGGTCATAATGATTCTTGGGATTTACCCCCTCGTCAGTTGAGGCAATAACTGACGAGAAGGTAAAGGGGCAATTGATGACCGCTGGGTTTCTTCACCCCGGTCTAAGGCTAGGCCCACTAGGGCAGCTCATACTCTGAAGGCTTCTAAGCCCCTTTTAAGAACCAGGTCCAGTCCATTCAGTTCAAAGACCGGGCTTCAGTCCGTTTCTTCAAACAGGCAGGCCTAGCTCTTCCGACCCGATGGATAGATCCTCTCTAGGCCTAGTCTTAACCTCATCCTCCGGCCCAGCTCAGAACCAGGAAAGAGTTCAGCCCCTTCGCCTTGTGAGACCATCCGCATACGCGTCCGGGGAGAATCAGGGGCCGTTACGCATGGGACAGAGATCTGATTCCCTTGTACGTCCGTATCAACGTAGTAGGGACAGGTGGTCCAATGATACACGTTCTGTTAATATGTCACTAGTAGACAAAAGGAAACATATAAAAGGAGAAATACTCTCCTCTAGGTCTAAGCTTTTCCAATTTTACAGAACCCATTGTAAAACCCTATTTTCTGGATCTCAGATCATCACCGATATTGAACTAGTATTTATCATTTTCATTTTGATAATTTTTTTTTAACAGTCTTTGCTGTCAAAGTAAAAATTTAAAATAAAAAAGACAGCCCAAATTATTGAGATGAATGATACATTTTATTATATAATAGATTTGAGTGATAAAATTAGATTGTCGAAAATATAATTTAAAATATATGTATATTAATAAAATTGACTTATTTTAGATATAAAATCTAAGAAAAATTAATACTTAGTTTCATAGTATATAGAAATTCACTCCCAAAAATGCCCATCTATTAATATTCAAAATTATTTTAACATTTAAGTGAAGTCCTTATTAAATATTATTTAATAGTTTTTGTCTTTTTCTATAAGTTTCGGAAAGAGAAATAGAATCATTGAAGGTGGAGGTGGACTATTAATGGAAATCATATCAAGTAGAAGTCATATGAGAATGATTTGTTAAGAATGTTTTGTATGAGATGCAGAAGAAAAGAGAAAATGAGCCTTTTAGCTTGAATCTACAATTGATTATGTATGAATATAAAGCTTGCTTCTTTGGTGGGTACCCAACTACTGCTCTCTTTAACTCACTTGGACAATTGTCATTCTTTTTAATAATTCTACTTGGAAAATAAGATTACTTAGGTAATTCACATTTGCAATGGAAAAATTCACCTCGTTGATTTAGGATTTAGGGTTCTTATTTTCTTGTAGATTAATTAGATTATTAGTCTAATTAAATTAAGTAACAGAAAAACTAACTAATTAATTAGTAAACTTTTATATACTATACGAACTAAATATTAATTTTTTTTTAAATCTATAGAAACCAATGTGCCCAAATTAAAATTTATACTTTTAGTATATAATTTATTTTCCAATAAAAATGTATAACACTACTAAATTAAAATAAATAAAATCTCAAAATAAAAAATTATATTGCTATTCATTATGACCTATTCAAGTTTGAATGAATCCAGTAAAAAGAAGTGAATTTGCCTGCCCATCTTTTTATATTCTTGAAAATTTGGCATTTAGCCAGGTGTATATGCAAATAATTAGATGTGGGAGAGTTTTCAAATAGTACTATCTATTTATTTGGTGAGCAGTATTCGGTTTAAACTGAAAAAATTGATCAAACCGAATTGATTTAAAATTTTGGTTCGGTTTTTTATATATTTCGGTTCGGTTTAGTTTTTAATTTCAGAAATTTCGGTTATTTCGATTCGGTTGGATTTTGATCAGAAAAAACCAAAAAAATCGAACCGAACCGATTAGTGATAATAATATATTTTTTAAATAATATAGAGAAATTAAATCATATTAAAATTAAAATATTTTAATTAAATTTTAAAATATTAAAAATAAAGTGTAAAAAATAAAAAAATTATTAAAAATCGAAACCGATCAAACCGAACCGAATCGAACCGAATCAGACCGGTTCGGTTCGATTCGGTTTCTGACCAAAATCGGTTCGGTTCGGTTTTCATAAACACTAAAATTTCAATTTTCAGTTTATTCGGTTCGGTTCGATTTTGAACCGAACCGACCGAATGCTCACCCTTACCATTTATCACATAATAAAAATTAATATTTTCTTAATTAAAAATTGTAATGAAATGTTTATCGGTGGAAATATTAAAAAAAGTAAAAGAATAAGTTTAATTGAGATTTATTTTTTAATTTTTATTTATCAATCGTTATCATTATAAATTATGGACGGCACTAATAAAATAGGATGATATAAATAAAAATAAATAAATCAATTTATTATCTATGACATCTACTTATAAATTTTATTATAAATAAGTTATTAAATTTTTTTATAACAGTTTGATTTAATAATTATCGATCTCTAACACTCGGAAATTGAATCTTGTCCCGGAATTAAAGGAGCAACTACAAAAATAGAGAACAATAAAATAAATGTTAAAGTAGCATTTGGATTGATAATTTGTTGGATTTGCACTTTTTATAAATAAAAATAAAATAAAAAAAAAAAACTTTCATATAAGTCTCTAGTCTATCAATAATAATAGTTATTGTATTCAAGTTGAAATAGCATTTGAATTGATGATTTATTGAATTTGCACTTTCTATAAAAAAAAAAAAAAAAGACTTTCATATAGCCTTCATTTTAGGCTAATAATAGAGTCACAATAATGAATTAATTATCTTAAAAATGATTGGATTAGTATTGATGATTTTCATGTTATAATATTTTTTTTTAACATGTCTTTTCCTTATAATCAACATAAAAATTTAAAATAAATAGATTTCAAATTAAGTAATTTTATGACCTATCCAAATTTCAATAGAGCAAGAAAATAGAAATAAATCCGCCTTTCAATCCACTTATTACACACTTACTAATTGAACCAATGTGTATATGTAAACCATTGCGACAATCTTTTAATGATAATGTGTATATGTAAACCATTGCGATAATCTTTTAATAATAAAGATAGTTGAAATTAATGTATTTAAACTAATTAAAGGTTAGAGAGTTTTCAAATGATCTCTGACCTATTAATAATAGATCAAAATTAAGATTTTTTTGATTAAAAATTATAACAAAATGTAAGTTGTTGTCAAGTAGAGAAAAAATGTCTCCTCGCATTCCCACCTCTGATCCTCATGTCTCAATAGTAATTTATTACTATTATTATTATTATTATTAAAATTGGAGATTTACAATTTAATCTCTGAGTATTGCGATTATTAGTAAGTCAATCTTTACATTTTTAGAAACTTATTAAAACATCTTTATCTTTTCTATCCGTCAACCAAATAGTCATTCCGTCTATTTCTGCTGTTAAAAATATAGTAAAAGACCAAATTATCCCATTCTCTTCCTCCTCCTCCTCCTCCTCCTCCTTCTTCTTCTTCTTCCTCTTCTTCTTTGATTTTACTTCGATTTTTCTTTATATTCTTCTTCTTTAAGGAGGAGGAGGTCATTTTTCTTCTTCTTATTCTTCATCATCATCATCTTCTTCATCTTCTTCTCATTCTTCTTTTTCTTCTTCTTCTTTTTTCTTCTTTTTCTTGTTCTTCTTCTTCTCCTTTATCATCATCATGTTCTTTTTCTTTTTTTTTTTCTTCTTTTTTGAGGAGGATGAGGAGGATGAGGGATTATTTCGTTGATGGAAAGAAACAATAAAGACATTTTAATAGATGTGAGAAAATATAGGAATTATTTCGTTGACGGAAAGAAACAATAAGGACGTTTTAATCGATATGAAAAAAGATAAGCACGTTTTAATAAATTTCTGAAAATGTAAGGAGGAACTATTTTGTTGACGGAAAGAAACAATAAGGACGTTTTAATCGATATGAAAAAAGATAAGCACGTTTTAATAAATTTCTGAAAATGTAAGGAGGAACTATTTTGTTGACGGAAAAAAAAGATGAGGAGGGACTATTTCGTTGACAAAAAGAAACGATAAGGACATTTTAATAGATGTGAGAAAAGATAGGAATTATTTCGTTGACGGAAAGAAACAATAAGGACGTTTTAATAAATATGAAAAAAGATAAGGACGTTTTAATAAATTTCTAAAAATGTAGGGAAGAACTATTTCGTTAAGGAATGAAACGATGAAGAGGGACTATTTCGTTGACGGAAAGAAATGATAAGAACGTTTTAATAGATATGAGAAAAAATAGGGATTATTTTATTGACGGAAAGAAACGCTAAGAATGTTTTAATAGATATGAGAAAAAATAAGAATGTTTTAATAGATTTCTGAAAATATATGGACTGACTTGTTAATAATAGTAATATCCAATGACTAAATAAGGAGTTTTATTTGAGGGCAAAATTGAATTTTAAAAATTTATCTATCATATTTTATCTATTTTTAATAGAAAAAATAACAGAATGACTATTTTGTTAACGGGAAGAAAAATTAAGAACGTTTTAATAGATTTCTGAAAATACAGAAACTGACTTGTTAATAATGACAATATTCAGAGATTAAATTGTTAATCTCCATTATTATTATTATTATTATTATTATTATTATTATTATTATTATTATTATTATTATTATTATTATTTCAAGTATACGAATAAAAATTTTATTTTTTTAGTATGTAATTTACTGTTCAATTAAAATTGTATTTTATATTAATAAATTATGATAAATAAATTTCAAATAGATTAACAAATTATATGCACTCTTAAAAAATTGACTTTGTATATATGCAAACGATGGTTACAGTCTTTCAATAGTAGAGATAGCTGTTCAAATTAATATATTTAACTAATTAAATGTTGCACTCCGAGGTTTAGCCTGGTGGAAAGTGCATCCTTGTAGCCTTGACAGGTCTAAAGTTCGACTCCTCCAACCCCTATTTCAAAAAAAAAAAAATTAATTAAATATTAAAAACTTTTCAAATTATATGATTTATGGACAATGACAAAAAAATAATTTTTTTTAAAAAAAATAATTATATTTTTTTAAAAAAAATTATTAGCATTTTAATAGATATATTTCAATGTATAAGTAATTTCTTATACGCTAAATTAATTGGTTGAATTTATTTATTTCTACCGTTAATTTTTATCATTAAATTTAACGAAAATACCATATCATCTATCTAGTAAGTATTAAAAATTAATATTATAATATAATCCAAATAGATAATTGTTAAAAAAACTCAAACTTTACCAATTTTAATAATTATACTCTTAACTTGTTTTTAATAAATATATCCTAAATTAATTTTTTGATTTATTTAATTTTTTATTTTGATTCGATTTACATATAATTTGGATGATATATTTTAGAGAGCCCATCACTCATTTTTTCATTTTTTTTGAAAGTATAAATTTTGCATAATTATTAGTTATAAGTGTTATGATAACAATAACACTAGTAAACTAAAAACCACGATTCTCCCTACATTAAAAATTAGCTATACTTATCCTATCCACTTTAATAGAGTTGAAAATTAATCATCAGTCTAATTAATTGAAAATATCTGAGTTTAATATAATTTATATCTTATTTAATGAATTTAGCTATTTTAAATTTATTAAACTTATTATTAATTTTCAATTTAATTAGAGCGAATATAATAAATATAACTAAATTTTTAAATTGAGAAAATATATTTTTTGATTTACTAGAGTTAATGTTATCACACCAATAAAATTAAGAATGAGTTATCTATCTCACACCAACAAAATTAAGAATGAGTTATCTATTGATTATGTCATTCAAAATTATAAATAAAATAAATTAAAATTAAAAATTAAATTAAATTTAAAAATTAAATCAAGTTGAAAAACTGATTTGGAGTATATTTATTAAAAAGGATTTTAAGGTATAATTATTGAAATTCATAAAGTTTGAAATTTTTTTTTATAATTATCCATTATATTAAAATATTAATTTTTGGTATTAATTAAGATGATAATGCAGCATTCCTAGGAAATTTAACATGAAATTGAATGGTAGAGTAAAGTATATTAGTTAACCTCTATTGTTTGGGGTATATTTATTGAAACGAAATAATTCTTTTTTTTTCCCCAAATTCTTTTTTTTTTTTTAATTGAAAGTTAGAAATAAAATGTAAGTCTTGTTGATGAGAATAGAAAAAAAAAGACTTGAAAATGATGACTTTTAGCAAGGTCTCTGACTTGTAAATCATTTGTACTTTCAAAAGTGTTTGTCTTAATAAATATTTTTATTTTTTAAATACTTAATTGGAAGAATGTTTTCTCTACCAACTGATTTAATAAATTTTTTATTATAACATATATCATGCATTCTTAAACAAAAGGATTTCAAAATGTGTATTAAATTTTTTTTTTTTTGCTCTGGTTGGATGTTGGACAAGGATTTCTGATTTTCATTTTGATATATATATATATATCTGAAATATCTAAAATACTGATGAAACACAATTAAGACCTTTCCCTCAAGTCGTCGAACAACAAACCAGATCATCCTCTAGTAGGGGTGTGCAGTATTCGATTCAAATCGAAAAAATTGACCGAACCGAATCGATTTGAAAATTTGGTTCGCTTTTTTATATATTCGGTTCAGTTCAGTTTTTAATTTCAAAAATTTTGATTATTTCGATTCGATTTGATTTTTATAAAAAAAACCGAAAAAACCGAACCGAACCGATTAGTGATAATAATATAATTTTTCAATAATATAGAGAAATTAAATCATATTAAGATTAAAATATTTTAATTAAATTTTAAAATATTAAAAATAAAGTGTAAAAAATAAAAAAAATTATTAAAAATTGAAACCGATCAAACCGAACCGAATCAGACCGGTTCGATTCGATTCGGTTTCTGATCAAAATCAGTTCGATTCAGTTTTTATAAACACTAAAATTTTAATTTTCGGTTTGTTCGATTTGATTCGATTTTAAATCGAACCGATCGAATGCTCACCCCTACGTCTAGGTCCAACAAAGAAACTCTCTCCCAAATCTGCACTAACATTAAAACAAACACACACAAAAAAAAGCAAAATGATTAAATTTTTTTCTTATAAATGAATCATGTGAGAGTTAAAATTATTGACTAATAACTAAATAAACACGTGATAGTCTCTCTCTATTAGATGGAGAGAGAATAAATTTTCTCCTTTTGAGTTATTTATTTTCTTGGGCACTAAGTTTAGACTCTGCCATCTATTAGCCTTCCATTACCTTCCAAATAGGAATTTTTTTATCTTTTTGATTTTCAAAGGAAAATTAAATAGCATTTTGAATTTTTTGATAAAATATTTACCAAACAAGAGTTTGATCGTCTACGTTGCTATGAAACCTCACACTTGGGAGCTGTCTGACAAGCGCCTCATTGTCTATATATATATATTAACAAAGTTTGTGCAACAGGCTTTGTTATGTGGCATGCTTTAATTTAAAAATAATAATTAATTTTTTTAATTATTATTATATTATAATAACATATATTAATTTTAGTATAATAAAACTTATTTATTAAAAATAATAAAATATATTATTATAATATAATATAATATAATATATTATGAAAAATAAAAAAATATATATAAATAATATATCAAATTAATATAATATATATTTATTATAATATAATAATAATTAAAATATTAATAAAATAAAATAATTTTATTTTTTAAAAAAATTAAAGTCTGTTAAAAAAAGAAACTTGTATAATAAACGCTATGTGTGACAGTCAGGCGATGTTAACGTCTCGCTGTCACGTGCACGGTCAAATTCCTCTTTACAAAATATTTTGCCATAAAAAATCAAAATGTCATTTAATTGTTCTTTGAGTGTCAAAAAGGCAAAAACTCCTGGGATATGAGAAGTTGTTACTTCTCCTGCATACCTTCTCCTGACGGGCTATCGGGATGATATTAGTTTGGTTTTTGCAGGTGAACTAGTAAAAAAAGATGGATCCTTTGGCTGCAATTTTTCTTCTCTGTGATCACTTGTGTTGCTTGTCATCTATGGTTGCTTGTATTGCTTTGTTTTCTACAGGTATTAGAAACTCATCAGCAACCTAGCTTTAATGAATTGGTGTAGAATATACTACATTCGCATGTTGTAACTCGCAGGATTTTAGCTGTTCCAGAAGGCATGGGAGGGCCACTTAAGAGTCCTATCAACGCCACTTTTAACCGTTGCTTCTTAGATTTGTTCCTTTGGCGTTGTTGTCGACTCCTGTTAATTGGTTGATTCGCTGGAAAGTAAAATATTGGTTTTTATGTGTTCAAAGCCAGCAATAATCTCAGACTTTACATATATCCAAGGACTGATACCTTATTTAATTTGTTAGTCAAAAATTGAACTTTTACTATTATAAAAATCAGTTCAATTATTTTTTCAATTCCAGAATTTTCTATACTTCAATCTAAATATATCTAAAATCTTCCATATATATACCTAAATTAAAACAAACAAAAGGATATCTTCTATTGTTTTTAATTACGAAAAATTTATATATTCTAAATTATGACACGAATTCCATCTCTTTTGGGGGTAGAGCATTAGTTCTACCAAGGATACATTTTTCAAACACTTGTTAAAACTCCATCATCAAAGACCACCGGAACTCTGCCACCAAAGCCAAAGCTACAGAAGACAAAAATTGCCCACCTCTCGAGATTGAAATATGAAAATAATAACTTACATCTCCTTCATATCAAAACCACTTGTCTACTTGATGAATTATGCTCTTAAATTCAAATTTTTATAGGAAAATGAAGAATCTCAGTTGATTATGGGCCAAAACGCGAGAGAAGTGAAAAGAAAATGGCAAAAGAAAAGCAAAAAAAAAAAAAAAAACAGGTTACTGCTGCATAACACTTGTATCAAGGTAACACTGCTAACGGCAGTAAAGGTAAACTCGCTTCAATTTTAGCTGCAATTTTAAAAAAAACCTTTCAATTAACGGCAGTAATGGTAACACTGCTAAACTTGCTTCAAGTAAAGGCCATTATTTAAAACTATGGTCTAGGCCCATGCACATCATGAAGTTCGTCAATGGTTGCAAAACATGGATATCAACTATTACAAACTTGATCATGTCGGGTCCTAATCTCCTTGCATGTATGAAGTAATGAAATGTCAAACAAATGAAATAAGGGAATGTAAAAGGAGGCACTTAAATTATGTTATGTTCAGTTATAAATAAAAAAATAAAAAAGCACATCATTGTATCTGTCAGATACTTGAACTTAACTAGTAGATAACAGAAATCAGGGAGATCAAGCAGAAATGCACTTGTTCTCACATTGTAAATTCTAGGGGTCTCGTGCAAAATTGATCTCAAAACTCACTTGTTCCAAAATTTCTCTCTCATGATGCTCCAACTTTCTGAACTTTAGTTGGTCGACCAGTCGAATAATTATCCCTAGAACCGTGTTTACCACCGCCCCTATGGTGTTTCCCTCTCCTGTTTAAGTACAAACAAAAAATTTAGATTGGTTACAACACGAATTCAGGTGAGCTTCTTGACTATAAGTTAAGAATAAATACACAATTGCAAATATGGGATTTTTATTTATTTATTTAAAAAATATCAGAAGAATAAGTGGCTTATGAACTAACTTGAAAATTTCACCTACCTATTACTAAAACTCGGATTAGCAAATAAATAAATTGTGAACTGAAATATTTAAAATTCGCAAATCTATCAGCAAAGTTAGCTCAATAATCAACTGAATATTTATAATTAATAGATTGAATTGTGTTGTATAATTTAAAATTATATTTTGAAAATGCTTCTGGCTTAACCTAAGTAACAAATATCATAATAGCACTATTGTAGTTTTGTCATTCATTTTGGTGGGGCAAGAAAAAGGAATTCACTAAAACATTTCCATAATAATTATAACACACACTTTATGGTAAAGAATTTTTGAAACTTTGGGGGCAAAGCTCCACCTCTGTAAATAAACATATTGTATAGCGGCTATTGCAAATGGTTTACAAACAAATTTTTCCAAATAACAATAGGAAGTATAAAATGTACTAATTCTCACCTCCCTCGGTTGCCCTTATTTTCCCAATGCTTCTCTTGATTGCCCCGGAGTAGGTTCCAGTATTCCCTCTCTGCTTCACCTATGACCACAGAGAAGAAAAGAAACAGATACCTATCAGTGTACATTCCATAATACATAGCAGCGTCATAAAAGGGCCATCAACAGGAATTGAATTTTTATCCCAACTTGGAACATACCAGTCACTGGTTCTAAAATAGCAACGAAATTCTTTACAATTAGACCACCTTCTTTAGCTAAGACAGCAGCTGCACGAGCTTTCTGAGCTGCTTCAGGTTGTTCAAATCTAACATATCCCGAATCCTCTCCTATCTTGAAATCAACAAACTTGACAAAGGAGAAAATTATACAAATATGATGAGGTGTCAATGCAATACAAAAAGCACAAAAGCCCAGACCAACTTCTACAAACCAGTTGCGAGACAGGCTTCTCTCCATTCTAAACAAATGAATGAAAAAGAAAGAAAACTACTACAAGGATAGAGTTGAAAAATTCATGATACAGCAAACAGCTTCTTGATAGTCTCGACATTTGATTTGAAGAATAACATAATTAAGCAAGCAGGAAAAATGTAATGGTTAGAAAGAGGGACCCTTCATAATACCTTGACAGTGCCAAACTTTCCCAAGACGGCCTTCAGATCCTCACGCATTACAACATTCATGTCATCCCTGTAGGCATCAGCTTTGGGTTTTTCCCCTTTTTCCTTATCCTTTCCAGTGGGACCTTCACCTGACTTCTCCCCTTCTACCATTTTTATTTCTTTACTTTCGGAGCCAGTTTGCTCATCAGCCTTTTCTTCCTTTCCCTCCTCTATATTCATCTCATTATTTTCTTTATCGGCAGAGATACTGTCTGACTCCTGTTCATTTTCTTGAGCATCATTCTTTGAGGAATTTTCTCCTCCATCTGCTTTGCAGACCTTTGAATCAACACTTACAGGCTCTTGAGAACCCTTGTGTTCTACAGAATCTCCAGCTGACAAGGCTTTTAGAGTAAATGCAACAATCAAATCCTTGGGATAGCTGTTATCATCACAAGGGGGTATAAATTAATTACCAATCATTAAGAGAAAAAGTCTCACCAGTAAACATAGGATTGTTTAGTAACTAACCTTGCTTCTGCATTTGAATTGTTCTTATTATTATTTGAACTTGTAAAGTGACGGGAATTTTTTAATTCCTCTTCCTCTTCTGCTCTTTCTGCATCAAAGTCCTTCCTGATAAAGACAGCATATATTAGAAGGGGGGAAAAATTTTGCAATAAGAAAGTTGTAGTCGCATCATACTTTATATGCATATGCCATTATTCAAATTTAAAAGAAAAATAAGCTTTGCGTGCTTAACATGAGGATAAACAATCACAAGCATAGCTTACTTGGGCCTGAATTCTAGCTGTGCACCTTCAAAAACCAAACTTTGCTTCAAAATATTTTCAGTATCTTCCTCTGTTGAGAACTCTATCAAAGCAGTGCCGCTAAATATCCTTTTGTCAGCCACATGACGAGGCATCCTCACACTAGACACCTGAATTAAGTATTTAACAACCATATACATCTGAGGCAACACTTTTCCATGATGACATCATTGATAATCCAAAAAAACAGTTCACAACAATTATTGGAATCTTCGATTACCTTGGCATATTTTCCAAAAAATGATTCCACATCTTCCCGCTTCACATCATATGGTAAAGGTGATGCAGCAATTGTTCTTATGTCTAACTGCTCTATTGCCTCTTCTGGCTTCAAGAGTGCAGCAATCCTACCAACTTTCTTCCCTGAGATAGAGAAGCAACTAAACTGTTTGGTTAGCATAGAACAGATTACTTTAACTCTGATGGGTTTTGGAGCCCAATTCAACAGTCCAATCAGATATGCAACTAGGGAAAATCTCAAATTAAACCCAGTCCCACCAACAATGAGAACAAGTTAAAAATCCTGAATTGTTAAAAAATACTTGCATAAATCATCTGCAAATAGTTGCAAGATGCAGCAATTGCTGCATCCTTATAAAACCAAATAACACAAAGGAAAGGATTAAACAACACCCATTACACCATTCTAAGCCATCCAGTTAAACCAAAGCTCCCCAGCACAAAGATTTTGGAATCCTCAGTCCACCTAAATTAACTAGCTGATTTATTAGGCCTCGTCTGGTTCAAAATGGCCTATTTCCTCAGCAATTCATTTCCTGCCAGGGAAGCAACTTTCAAGGAAATATGATATAATCCGTTTGGTTGGTATGTTAAATTGTTTGGAAGTAAAACCGTTTTAATAGAAATTAATAGTTCAAATGATATAAATGCCCCTACTTCAATACCAACACTCATTAATTCAATATAGAATATTTTTCTAATGCCCAACACTCAAATAACATAAAAATTAACATATAATTCTCTTACAGTACAATAATCAACAAAATATTATCATTTTTTTATATTCAATATATATATATATATATATATATATACACATATGAAGTTAGCTAATACAACTTCACTTGCAAATATATAAAGTTTCTTATCATGAAATTCAAACATTATCTAACTAACGCATAATTTAGGGAGATATGAAAAATGAAGAAAGGGGGCCAAATATCAGAAATATTACCATCTTCAGAAACTTTAACAGAACTAGATTTCTTCAGAGTTTCAGCAACTGCCTTGACGGTATCTTCAGGCACCTCTTCAGGCTTCACGTCCTTCAATTTCAAATAACCTTTCATCTTTTTGAAGGAGCATATCAAAGCAAGACTAACCACTGTTTTCCAGAGTCAAGTTCAACAATTTTCTTACAAACAACAAAAATCTAATCTGACCTAATGCGAAACTCATAAAAAATACCAAAAAGCAATGATATTGAAGTGCAAGGATACTGCCATCTTCACTGGAGTTGATAGTGTTTCTCAAAAAATTGTCCCTAGGAAGGTTGCTGTCGCTGAAGTAAAACTCCACCTGAGATGCACAACGCGGGAATCAAATAAAGGAAATTAACACTTAATCAAGCCATTCAACGAGAAATCGTACTGAAGATTATATGCAACTGACCTGTCTAAGGACTTCCTTCGCTGTTCCTTCGTCCAAAGAAGGCGTCGCCATTGCTGTGCAGCTGAAAGGGTACAGAGAGAGAGAGAGAGAGAGAGCAGCTGATCGATAAGAAAAAGGAGAAAGAGTTCGTCTAGGGTTCTGGCAATATCGCTTGGGAGAGAGAAGGATTTCAGTTTTTTAAGTGCGTTCTGACCCTGCGGAGCGGGACAGGGTTGAGGGTTTAGCTTCTCCGCGGTTCACTGCTTCGTGGGGCAATAAAAGGTCCGAAACACCCCTTCTTAAAAAATAAATTTTCAAATGCACACTTTATACAGTAACTATAAATAAATAAACCTACGAATTTGTTTGGTATAACGGTATTAGAAGTGTTCAATAATTGATTTGTATCATATTTAAATTTAAAAAATCTTCATCCATCAAGATATATAATTAATTGATTTTATAATTAAATTTAATTTCAATTAAATTTTTTTATTATATTAACTAATAATTAATTATTTAAATTATTTATAAGTTTTGTGTTCTATCAATTATTAAAATTAATGTATTAATTAATAATATATTAATTATGAAATACATCAAAAAAATTATTGACAATAAATTTATTAATTTAATGATCTCTTATAATTATTAGTGATGTCTTGATCTATGTAATATATTTTATGAATATATGAATTTCATTAATTAAAAAATTACTATAATTTCTTTTTTTTTATTTGGCCATCCATAATGCTTGCATGTATTTTACTTTATACGAAAAGTAAGCACCATTAAGCAAATAGTTTAGAGCATAAAAATTTTCCCTTTCCTTAGGTAGGTTGTAAATAGTTAATCAATTAAAGAGGGACGAATCTGCAATTTTGATTTATTTAATCGATTGAGCTTTTTAATGGATTTTTTATTTTTTACACTTTATTTTTAATATTCTAAAATTTAATTAAAATATTAATTTTTATATATTATAAAAAATAATATACTATTATTACTTAATGGTTCAGTTTATTTTTTTTATCAAAATCGAACTGAACTGAAATAATCAAAATTTTTAAAATTAAAAATCGAACTGAATTGAAATGAATAAAAAAATTAAATCAAAATTTTGAATTAATTCAGTTCGGTTAATTTTTTTGATTTGAACTGCTCACTCTTATTTATGGACAATGATGGGCATTTTAATTAGTTCTAAAAATTATAAAAATCAACTAATGAATTTTCTAATAATTATGAGACTAAATAATAATTTTTTTACATTTAAAATTAACTTATGTATTTATTTATTTATGAAAAAATATTATTTAATTCCTATAATATAGAAAAATTCATTAGTTAATTTTTTAGTTTTGAAAAATATATTAAGATATCTTTGAAGTTTTAAAAAATTTATTAATTAATTTTTCTATCTATTTTAACCGTTAAATATTATAAAAAATTTAAAATATTTTAAATACAGAAAAATTAATTAATAATTTTTATTTTTACAAAATTAAAAAATCAATTAATAAATTTTTTTATAATGCATAAATTAAATAATATAACACTTAACGAAATATTAATTAATAAATTTTTAATATTTCAATATTTTAATATATTTTTTAAAATTAAAAAATTAATTAATAAATTCTTCATGATATAAAGAATAAATAGTGAATTTTTCTTTATTTATTTTTAAAAATAAATAGAAATATCAGTAACTAAATGATTGTTGAACATTTTTCATTCTATTAAATAAAATTTATTTATTATATTAATTATTATCTTCTATCTATAATGCTTTAATTATTATACTCTTTTTAACCGATGGGATAGAAGATTTTGAATAGGTAGCTGCACTACTTTGTTTTAATCTATAAAATTTGGTTTTGTTAAATTTTATTAAATTAAAATTATTAACTGAATTGAAATTAAAAATTAAAAAAATTTATAAATTCAAATTGATTGAATTAATGGCTGAAAACTTTTCACGTCTACACTCTGTATTTTGCATAAAAAAGTAAGGGTTAATCTATACTATATATAAAAGTGGGATGGAAAGGGTAGGGAATAAGGGAAAGAGCAGGAGAATAATAAGATTATTCATAATAATTCACCCTTTTAAATTATTTATAACTATATTTATTTATTTTTTTTTAAAATAAAAATTGAGTATTGGAATTTTAGAATTTAAAATCTCTTAAATTTATTGAGATACACTTATCACCGGAATATATCTGTAAGTGTTTATACTTAATTATTTAAATAGTTCATAAATTTTATTTTTGAAAATTTAATTTTTAAAATAAATGATAATATTATATTTTATATTAATTTTAATTAGTTAAAGAAAATTTTAAAAAGATATATAAAATATAATAACATTAAAATTTTTAAAATAAATATATAAATTAAATGATAATTTTATTCTTTATATTAGATATATATAATAAAGGTAAATTAGTATAAATTATTTAATATTTTTATAAATATACATGCAAACAATTTATTTATTAATAATTAATTGACTAAATAAATAATAATATTTGTAATTTGGACTTCTTATAATACTATATCATAATCATATCGTATAGAATATTATAATTATCGTTAAATTTGATTAGAATTTGATAATCTGAGATTCAGAAAATAGAGTTTTACAGGAGTTTTGTAAATTTAGAAAAGGCTTAGCCTTAGAGAAGAGTGTTTCCTCCCTTTTATACTCTTCCTTCTCCTTCACACGAAATGGCCTCTCCGTTATAGAACCACCTACTCCTAGGTGCAGGTACGTATGTAGGGATAATCTCATGTCCCTCCCTGTGTCAGACAAGTATTTAATTTCCTTCGGTACGTGCATGGGCAGGGCTGTGAGCCTTTTCTTTTTGTGACCAGATTTGAGGGAAAAGGACCAGAACCTAGAAAAGGGCTGGCTCCAAGGCTGAAGTGGGCCGGGCCAATCCGAATGAGTGACTTACATAGAAATCCGATCAAAAAGATGAACGGGTTGAGTCTGATTTATTCGGGGGCGTAGAGACCTCCTAATTATGAACTGCTACTTTCGGTTCGACCCGGGGATGGAGAAACCCGGCATTCATCATCGTAGGAATAGAACTCTAAATTCAATAAAATAACTCATTATATTATTTTTTAAAATAGATGAAAAATATATAAAATATAATACATTAAATTTTTAGGTTTTGATATATATAATATATGATAATTAAAAAAATTAAAATTTTTATATATAATTATTAAAATAATAAACTTAAATATTATTTAAAAATATAAAAAATAATTATCATAATATTAAAGTAATAGCATATAATTATAATTTATCTGAATGAAATAATTCTCATAAAATAGTAATTAGTAAAATTTCAATAGAATACGAATTCATGATATTGTGATCTGCCTATTCAATGATCTGGTGGGTTCTTTTATTGTTTAACTGCATTACATCTCAATTTAGATTATTTATGTATTATTAATTCAGATAAAAATATAATTTTTAATAAATATTTCAATTTTAAATTAAAGATTATATCATTATAAAAATATAAATAATTTGATAATATAAAATTATTAAATAATATGTTTTTTTTTGAAACGGTATTAGATAATATGTTATTCTTTTAGTTATTAATTATTATATTTGAATATTAAAATGAAAAATTAATATTTATTATAAATAAATATTTAAATTTTGGTTATATATATTAATAAATGAAAATATCAAAATTAAGATTATATTATTGAAATAAATTTAATTTTGATAATATTAAATTATTAAACAAAAATTTTAAATTAAAAAAAAATTAGATGATAATAAATGATAATATAATTAAGTCATCGAACAATAATAATTCAATTTTAATGAAAATATTAAAATATTATTATAATTTTAATTATTTAATAAAATATTTAAATTTATGAGATTAAAATTATATAATATATATAGATATTGCTTTTAAAATTATTAAAAATGATATATAAATTTTAATTTGAATGATAATTCAAATAAATTTATAAGATAAAAATTATAAATTATTAAGGTGATAATTTGATAATATAAAATTATTAGTTAATGTTATAAATAATTTGATAATATAAATTTTTTAAATAATATAGTGTTGTTTTAATTATTAAATATATTTAATTTTAAAGTGAAAAATTATAAAATATTACAGTGATAAATTTTAATATAAAAAATCAACTTAAAATTGTTAATAATTTTAACTAATAACTAATAAAATTATATTTTAAGTGCAATAAAATTCATTCTGCACTCTTTAGAGAAAATTGTAAAAAAAAATCACTCTATTAATTTTAAAATTTAATGTTATAATATTAAAAAAATAATAATGTAATATTTATTAAAGATAATTAATAATATTAATCAATTTATTAATAATAATAATAAAATGTTAAATAATTTAAATAATAAAATTATTTAATTTATAAAAATGTATTAAATGTTAGATTATTGGATAATATAAATAAAATTTATAAATATTATAACAAGTTTAAAAATGTGCAACCCATGTAACAGGATACTCTAATTAATTTAAAAGAATCAATATTTGCATATATTTATATTTTAATTTTAGTTTAATTCACTCACTCTTCACATTTTTTATAATTTTAATCAATTTAAAAATTTTTAAATTCGATAATCTAGCTATCAGCTATATTATTATTATTATTATTTTTATACAACATAATGACCAAATATTTGAAAAAAACCAATATTTATATTATTTTATATTTTAATTTAATTAGACCAACGTTTATATTTTGAGTATAATTTTAATTAATTTAAAAGAGTTCATATAAAATGTCCAAAATAATATTTTATTATTTTTTAAAATATAAACTAATTCTATAATAATATTAACTCCTACTTAATATGATATATTTAATTCTAAATACAATAATAATTTAACGATTAAATAGGCTGTCATTAACATATTATTTTAAATTAATTAATATATTTACTATAAAATATTCATACAAAATAAAAATATAAACTATATATTTAATAATTAAATTATTTATCTTTAATTTTAATTTTAAAAATTATCAAAATTATATCCAAATATAAATATTAAATCAATTTATTCAAAATTTAAATATTTTAATTAAAATATAAAATGATATAAATATTAAACCTTTTTCAATCAATTCACTAATTAAAAAATAATTATTATTAATATCAAATTTAACATAAATTATCAAATTTAAAAATTTATAAATTAATTAAAATTACATCAAAATACAAACATTAAGCTAATTAAATTAAAATTAAAAGATTTGAATTAAAATGCAAATATGTATAAACATTAGGTAAAAAGGTTATTTCCGCCAAAAACAATGATCACATAATCATCAATGCAAGTCTTGATCATCTTTATCATCATCATGCAATTACAATTTTCTTCATCATCATCACCCAATTACAATTTAAGGTCACTATAAAGAAAGTTAATCCCTCTACCTCATCCTCTGCCTAATGCTCGGTGTTCGACATATCTTTCGGATCTTTCCTTAACAATATCATAGAATGAACATGCATGAAACTGAGGCGATTTATTTGGAGGAGGGAAACTTCTTGTCTTGAGAGGCAGCAAGCTTGGTATTAACAGTTAAATAAAACTGTGCTTACATGAAGTCATCTTCCAGTTCCTGTAAGGACTTGTTGTCAGCTGCAATCTGCTTATTAGATGTCATCTTTTCGGAAACCATCAAACCTTTGTAGCTCCTTATCTCTGCTTGTCTCTCCTTCTCAAGCCTTTCCATTTCCTCCTGTCGTTTCTGCAAAAAGGAGTTTTTGATTTTTATTGACACTTGCATGAAATACACAAAATGAGGAAAGATGGCTCCAAAGAGTACTCCCGTCTTTCATCTTCATGTGACAAAGCAAGCAGATGTTGCATTTTCCTTTGAAAACAAATGTTACCTTAACAATTAGAGAGCAGAAGTTTCTTAATCTCGTAGACTCTGCAATCATATGCTTAGTTGCTTACAAATGAAAGGGAAAGAAGAGGATAGAGCCTATCCATTCGATAGATTTTAAGGGATGCATCTATTAATCAGGAGAGTTGGTAGGGTGGAGATTCAGTCGGATACAGAGTAAAGACAAAAAAACTGGGTATTAGATTTTTTTTTTTGTTTTTTGACATGAGGGTATTAGAAGTTGATCAGGTGCAATAAACACCAATATCCCCCCCCCCCCAAAAAAAAAAAAAAAAAAATAATAATAATAAATAAATCCTAACATAAACTTCACAATTCCAAATTCATGGAAGATGAAAACTGAGATGTCCACTGAAAATCAATGGCACAGGATTTTTGTCTCTAAAAATGAAGAGAAAGATGAGAACAAAAAAGGACCAAACATCCACATTGATGCAGTCTCATATTTCATTAAGTTGACCTTTCATTTAAGCCAAAAACCTTGTCAATAGAATAGGTGAGAGAGCACTCAGCACAAAGTTATCAACATCAGAAGCATCACTGTGCACTCTGCCAGGAGTATGAATACTCAGTAGAAAATAAGAAAGGTGCAAAATGAACAGATATAATTATGTCTATAATCATGCATTAAATTTATAATTATGCCTCTACTCATGCATTAGATTAAGAAATTGGAAATCAATTAGGAAGAAATATTTATGCCTGTAAATAAGTTTTCCAAGTTAGGGATTTCTGTTAGCTATTTAATCCCATATTGCTTGAGGGAATACTTAAGCATCCAATTCTGCAAGCTCATCCTCTTCTGCTCCTACAGTCAGCAACTTGATTCAAGCATGACCAACATGAAGCTAAGGAAGTAATACTGAGACCTCAAGCTAAGGATCCAAATGGAACCTTATGTCCAAATTTTTAATGCAAATTGACCTAACTTAAGATCAGCAGCAAGATGAGGTTCATAAGCAGTCTCTTTTACTAGGTACGTTCATATTAATATCTCATGCACCAGAATCCAATCCAATGTCATTGCAGCCATTCGATGCTAGAGAGAGTACGAGCAGTTGTATTCCATGTTGCAACCATACATTAAAAATCTCTTATCCTAATGATATAAACTGACCAAACAAAGGAGAAAAAGAACACATATAAACACACATACATTCTCTCTCTCACTCACATGCACACATCTATTAATATATACAACTCACTTTATCCCTTAGTTGAAGTTTTCTCTCTGCTCTTTCTGCTGCATTGACTGCTTCCTTCTCAGCTGCAAAGATATTTAGTGAATAACTATTATATGAGCATCATCAAGTGTAGCACATGCAGGAAATAGGACACATAAAACATTAATAATAATAGAAAGTCTGGTCCTCATTTTCAATCCTTCATAAAAGAAGAGAAGAAAAAAAAGTCCCTGCATTAATTTAGACTTGTAAGTTATGTAAACAAAGGAAGCTAAGCTAGTATATTCACCTTTCAAATCAGTGTTTCTTTCCACTTTTGTTTTATTCAATCTATTAACTACCTCATTTATCCGCTTCTCCACTCTCACAGTTCGAACCTGAAATAGCATCAAAGTATAAGAAAAATATATCACGGACACATCTGCACAATACTATTCTAGACTCTAGAAAGCATAAGAGTAAATTCAAAATGGTTCACCATCTTTGGATTGTGGAAGCTGACTTGGCCAACATCCATGGAAGCAGTTTTCTTTAAATTGGACCAAGGAGTGTAAACAACCTCGATATTATTCACCTTGTTGCCTGCAATGTGAAAGAAAAACAATTTTATATAATAAAAAAGTTACTAATTCTGTAGGCTATAGCATTGCTCTTATTTTAAATGGAAAAAAAATACATTGTTAAATGGAACAGCTAATAATAGTGTTTCTAACTCATGCTAGTAGGATAAGCTTATTTGCTACAACCATGGTATGGATGTTTAACGAGAGCATGCCTGTTATAATAAACCATCAAGCAGAAAAGTCAACATTGTGCTATCTATTTGCCAGACTATAAGCATAGAAGTCAATTGAATCACCATAAAAATGATAAAAAAATTTCGAAATTTTGCCTTGAATTGAATTTGCCTTGACAAGCTGAGCACAGTCCTCCAGTAAACCTTCAGTTATATCGTCAATAGTCTGTCCTTTGCGCAATCGTAGATAAACATGAGCAGAAGACATTTTGTCCACATGGAACCTGAAACAAATAAACACCCCCAAGAAAGTACCTTACCTTAACTCTTTTAGCTAGAGGAATAGAGAATTTCTTTTTTTTTTCTTTTTTTTTTTTTTTGGGGGGGGGGGGGGGGTGGTCCTCTAGAAACAATCATGACAATGACTAGATAAGAGGAACCCACTATACAACTCCCACACAGCAATTTGAACATAAATTCAGGCATGTGCTCTCTAGTTCAAAATGCACAAGAGATCCAAGCCTAGCTGTTTCTCAATATATTTGTAGCTTCTGTGGTTTTCAGTTTTCTAATTAATGCCCAGCTCGAAAAACCATTATAAGAACCAGAACTTTTTTTAAAAAAATATATATAATTAAAAAATGCATTAATTTGCAAGAAAAGAACACAAATGAATCCTTACAAAAACATGCAATTTTCTTTAAAAATGAAAATTTTGTAAGTTATAAAAAATGAATTCTTACATTTTAAACAAAAATTTGATAAAAAAAATGAATTGAATTGAATTCTTATAAAATCTTTATTTCAAACCTCCTCAAAATCACAATTGAATATTTAATCAACTGGAATACACCATCAAACATAAAAGTTTTACTAAAAGAAAGGGAAATTGAGAACAAAAATCAACAAATCACAAAGCCAAACAGCTATATTGCCAAAGAAAGATTATAAATTGCAAGACTATGATTATTTAATAGAAGTACCAAATATCTTCAGGGAAACCGTATTTGATAAGCTCCTCGTTCTCGTACTTGTCAAGACCCATAAAAATGGTGTAATCTCCTACTTCTGGACGGGCTTTGAAATAGAAAACCATTTTGAATTTCTTCACCTTCTATACCTCTTCTTCCTCTGATTCCTCTTCAAAATCAATATTCACAATCTCTGTTTGCTGTTTCGTTGGATTTTCTCTTTTCAAGAGTCGAAGTAAAGCCGAATTGGACAACCCTAAGCGTAATCCAGAGGCTGTTCGGTCGAGCTACAGCCGACCGTCTCCGTCAAAACGACAACACTTTTGGAATTCGGAGCGCTCACGACAACATTCTATGAGCTACGTTCGAGTATTTTATGAAGCCTGAAGGTACGGAAATTTTTTTTTTAATTAGCTATTTTTTTATATAAAATTATAATTATAATTTAATCTTAATATGTTAATAGAGTTAATATCTATAGAGCGGATGCTTAAAAAACATTATATTAATAATTTATTTAATTAATATATTATAAAGAACATGATTTTTATATTATAATAAATATTTATTTTTAAATTTTAATAAAAATTGAAATTAGTAATAAAAATTATAGATATATTTACTAAATTAAAAATATAGTAATTTTATTAAGTGTTTTACTATTTTTTTATTTTAAGATGTTTAAAATTTTATTTTTTTATTTTATTATTTTCGTTAATACACATTTTCATATAAATAAAAATGGAGTCATTATCTTTGTGTACAATTTTTGAAATGCATGCATAATCTTATATTCGTTTAATTGCATAATTTTTATTTATTTTATTTTATATATATTAAAAAATAATTTTTTATTTATTTTAAAAAATAATTTATATTATAAAAAATAAAAACAATTTAATTTTAAGTTTAAAAATAAAATTTATTAAAAATATATATAAAGGTTTTTATAAAAGATGAAGCGGTGGAGAATGATTTTCTGAAGAAGAATGATTGTCTCTAAATTAAGAAATATTAAATTTTTTAATATTAATTTTTTAATTATATTTATTTTAAAAAATATTAAATTTTATTAAATATTAAAAGAAATTTTGAATTTTTTTTTAAAAATATAATAAAATTAAATAAAATTATAATGATCAATTTATATAATGCTACGGTGTAAAAAACAAATGAACAATAATATTAATTCATCGAAAAAATAGTAAAAGTTATAAAACAGATATTTAATATTTATAATTATATATAGAAGTATATAATATTTAATTTAAATCGAGAAAATTAATTGAATTAAAATAATTTAAAATTTTAATTTAATTTTTAAATAAATTTAATTTAATTTGATTTTAATTTTTATATTTTTTTATTTTATCAATTTGGTTTGAAAATTAAATTTTTTGTTAAATCAAACCGGATCAGAATTTATTATATTTAAATATAATTATTACAGAATTTGCTTATAGCTTGATGGCAATGGGTTCGATTGGTCTCGAGTTCCGATACTCAACAGCCTTATTTTCTCATTTTTAAACGTTTTTTTAATATGTACTTTTTCAGCTTTTGATCCAAACCCTCTATCTTTATTAAATTTCATCCGTCATTCTTTTGCAAAGAGAAATCCTATCTCTTTCTCTTTCCAAGTTATCAGCGCCCACCCTTTCCTCTCTTTTCTTCTTCTTACCATTACTTTCTTCCATCTTTTCTCTGTGATTTAATTTTTGCTGTCCAAATTCAATGGCACTATTCCTCCATTAAATCAATCATTTTTAACAATTTATTTGGTATACTTCTATCAGATTTATTAGCTCAATTTCTATAGAAGCGGAATCATTGAAACAGTATTATCGAACCATGAAAGCAGCATCGTTGCACTAACCAGCATCACTCTTTCGTCTTCACAGCCATGGCGTCATTTTTCGTTGTGGAAGATTTTTTTTTTCTTTTCGATTTATAACAATTGCTTTTATATTTGAGATTGAATTACTATTATAATAGATCTTTAATTAATATGATTGTGATTGGGATATAGTTTAAAAGAGGAGGTGGAGTATAAGAGATTACAGGGGATACAACTGAATTTTGAACCGAATCGAATTTATATATTTCAGTTCGATTCAATTTAATTATACGTGTAATTTAATTTAATTTAATTTTATTGTATAATTGAATTTTAATTTTTTATTATTTTAATTTGATTGGATCAAATCCACTGTTGATTCATTCTTAATTATATTCTATCAATACAAGAATTGTAGTATGAATTGATTTTCTCTAATTATGGTTAGATTTATATATATATATATATGCAAATGAATTTGAATGTTAGATTTGATAATTTAAAATCAATTTAAATAATTATTGACATATAATAGTAAATAGAAAATCGATTGCTTTTTTTAAAAAAAATTTTAACGAGCTCATTAATTATGGTTTTTTTTTCAAAGAAAATAGAACAATGCATCAACTTTTAATTCTCTAATATTAAGTTAGATTTATTTATATAAATAATTTAGAATTTAAAATTATAATTAATTATAATTAAATATTTTATAAATTTTATCCACTTTATTTTTTTATACATATTAAGAAAAATAATTTTTTATTTAACTTTTTAATTATATTTATTTTAAAACTATTAAATTTTATTAAATATTAAAAAATATTTTAAATATTATTTTAAAAATAAAATAAAATAAAATAAAACATAGTTATAATAGTTAATTTATATATTATTATAGTGTAAAAAATAAAATAAATAATAATTTTAAAATAATTAAAAAAATGACTAACAATTATAAAATGGATGGGGTATTATATACATAAGTGGAAAGATTAGAAATAATAAAATTTCAAAAATATCCTTTTAATCATATTATTTACAATAAAAACAATATTTTTGGCTATTAACATTACTTATTTTAAGTTTATTATCTAAATTAATTTTACAATTTAAATACATTTAGATTTTTTTTCTTTATTTAAATGCTATTTATTTAAAATTTAGATATTAAACTTACTTTTTTTAATTAAATTTAATTATTTAAATTAATTATAGAGTTTATATAAATTTAAAAGTCCCCAATTCTATTTATATTTAAATTCGGTTCAATTAATTCTTACTATAATTTATTTTGTTTAAAAAAACCACACTTCATGTAACTAAATATATCAGGGTTATGTGAAAAAAATTTAAAAATAAAAACGGTTTCTTTCCTATAATTTATTTGATTTTGTAAAGAAAAAAATATATAATACTGATATTACACAATAATCGCTTAATGTAGAGTATGAACTGTCATCATGATATAAGACCACATGATAAGAGTTTGATCGGCCAATATACGGTCCCACCCGTGGAGAGAAAGATCCGGACACCATAGTATTCGGTCTTTTATCAAGACTCGTTCTCCTCTGAAAATATTGGTTCTATCCTTCATCAAGACTCACTCTTTCGTAAAGAGGTCGAGTCTTCACATAAACAGGTATGATCCAGCAAACTTCTATTACGCATGTAATCACGGATCCCTGATTAATTAAGCCGGCGAGATCCTTTATCAATTAGTCGGCCACGTCATTGCCGGATTATCAGGAAATGCTATAATTAACTTTCTATTCTTATAGTATAAAAGCTAGTAATTACAGAGACAAAGGTACGCAATTCTTACACAACTACTCTTGAGTTCTAAGCAACTCCTTATACTCACCCCATTCTTTAGTTTACTGACGTGAACGTTGAAGTGGTTGTCGTAGGTGTCAACCACCTCACATTCTCTTTCTTACAGGATTAACCAATCACAACACAGCTCTGTTTCAGCCACATCATCAACTTCATTTTAGCAACATCATTTGATTCCATTGCTGGAAAATTCATTGAATCTTTTCTATTCATTTGGATTAAAGTCGGTCTCTTATTACTTTTCTCTTAAAAAGAAAATTTTCTCTCTCGAGATGGCCAATATCTTTCAAGTTGTTGCTAAGGTTGCTATAAATAAGGAGGAAATAAAATTTTCTACCCCTGACGGTGAATCTGTAGGGGTCATACATGTCATCACAAGAGGACTTGATGATGGCAAAGGAAAGAATAAAAATATCGCAGAAGATGTCCTGTCAGTTGAATAGGAGCCATGGGCCAAATAAGATGTAAGGTTTAGCTCTATAGATAAAGCGATAGAATTTTTACAAAACGACCCACTGGTCGTTAAGATCCTTATAAATAGAGGTGAGTCTTGGTGGATACAGGTAGTTCCGCTAATCTCCTCGTCTTAAATATTTTTAACAAGTTAGACTTGGGTAAAAATAGTCTTATCAGGGTATCCTATCCGTTAGTAGTATTAGGAGATAAGACCGGGGCAGTACTAGGCACCATCAACCTTCCCCTTGTGCTGGATGACGAAAAAAATAAGAGGGAGTTGTATGTGAAGTTCGTGGTGGTAGATATCCCACTTGCGTACAATGTGATACTCAACCGCCCAGTTCTAAACTGCCACGATATAGTTATTAACATGGGTGTTATGTGTCTTAAGTTACCTACTCCAGAGGGCTTAGCCCTAGTCCGAGGCAACCCGAAGTTGGCCAAAGAATGCCATAGATACCCACAAAAAGTCTCAGGAAAGCAACAATGCCCATCGACTTGCTAGAAAAATTGGATTCTCACATAAAACCAGAGCCAGCAGACCCGGTAGAAGTGGTATAGTTAAGTAAGGATCAAAAGGTGCGATTCGGTACTGTGTTAATTAGTGAAATAATGATCGTGTAATAGAGTTAATAAAATATCGAGTGACCACTTTTGCTGGGTCTCCAAAAAATGTAATAGGGGTAGAGCCTACTCTCATCACTCATAAGCTGTCTATCGACAAAACAGTTAAACCGGTTCAACAAAAGAAAAGAAAGTTTACACCGGAAAGGCAACAGGTGATCAAAGAAGAGGTTAACAAGCTGTTAAGTGTAGGATTAATAAAAGAGGTCCAATACCCTATATGGCTCGCTGATCAAACCAAAATTAGGCCCATTTTTTATGTTATTATTAATGTTAAATTACGTATGTTCTATCTTTTATTTATCAATATTTATTCTCACATAAAATGATGAATTGATGAAAAATGGCCTAAAAGTGCTCAAAAGATGGTTTGGCCAAAGATGCTTGGTCAAACCACCCTCAAGGAATGGCTAAGGAAGCTACTTAATTGAATGGAAGAAAAACCCAAGAAGACAAGTTGGTGTGCCAAGAGCTGTTTACCCAAACAACTGGGCAAACAGTCCTTTAAAGCTGAAACCTGGAAGTGGTCCAGAAGATAAAAACAACTGAAACCCGAAAGTGTCTTATGGTTTGCCCAGCTGTTTGCCCAAACAACTGCCCAAACAACTGCCCAAACAAACTTCACAGCAAAAACTGAGAAGGATAAAGAATAGTGCAATCTTATTGTTTGCCCAAACAATTGCCCAAACCAGATTCCGCAGTGCAAAAATAGAGAACAAATAGCACAGACTGGCTGTTTGCCCAAACAGCTGGGCAAACAAATTTTACAGCAGAACAGTGTAGAAATGCAGGAAAGCCAAAAATTCAAATTTTCAGAGTTCTATTCTATCTCAAACACATCAAGATACATCAGCAGTATGTCAAACACCTACCTACACCAACCCTAGCCGCCAGTTAGCCCCAATCACAAAGAGATACAATTTCAAAAGGAATTAAAGTCCCAATTGGAGAAGAATTCCATCTAATCAAGGGCTAACCTAGGGTTTTCCATTCAGCTATAAATACATAGCCTTCCAGCGGCCAAAGTATAACTGAATTTTGGATCATCACCATATAACAGCTTTGCCGCAGCTACCCTAGCAAGCCGAATTACTTTTCTTTGCTTTTCTTTGCTTTCTTTCTTTATTTTGATGTTAGTTTCAACATGAGTGGCTGAAACCCGAATTTCTAGTTGAAGATTAGGTGAAATTTCAGTTTGTTAATGGATTGGGAGATCTGAAACTATTGTGTTCATCTTTTATTTATCAATATTTATGCGATTTCATGCTTAATTCTATTGTTACCTTGTTGTTTGTGTAATACCCGGCTAGACCCCGGCATCAAAATTCCTTTTTCCGGTAGAATCTCGGATGTCGGAAACCTCTAGAAGGGTAAAATATATTTTTCTAAAGTGTTTTCATGTGTTTTAAGGTTTTAAGTAAGAAAGAAATTGAGTTTTGAAAGAAAATAGTTTGGAGGAGAAACCCATGTTCGGCCGCCGAACATGGTGGAGTTGCAGAGGCACTTTTGGCTTCCGAAGGTGGTCTGGCCAGCCACCTATAAAAGGCTCCCTATCCGAAAATGGGTGAGTTTTCTCTCTCTATTTTCGGGCAAGGTGAGTCTGCGCCACCCCTTTTGTCGATCTTGTGTTTTCTCCTCAAATCCTTCAAGTTTTAACAAGTTTTAGCTTGGTTTTGAAGATTTTTAAGCAAAAAATTGAAGTTTTGAAGCTTGGAGACCCCGTAGCTCGATTTCTCCCATCTCCGAGTTTGGCTTGCCTCTCCTCTCGTTTTTCAAGAGGTAAGTGGAGATCCTACCCTTCTTTTATGTTTTATGTAAGTTTTGAGGGATTTTAGAGAGTTTTGATGCATGATTAGGTTAGTTGTAAAATGTTAGGGTTTATGTGAGTTAATGATGAAATGTATGTTTATTGTTTGTTAAATGAGATGTTTTTGGGGTATAGATTAGTTCTAAGCCCCTAAATGCTTGAGGATGTGTTTTTGCATGTTTTTGCATGAGTTGGTTTGGTTGGAAGGTTTGGTTGGCTGAATATGGGAGAGAAGCCCGAGTTCTACCATTCTGGAAGAACTCAGGTTCGGCAGCCGAAACCATGTTCGGCCGCCGAACCTGCCTGAGGAGGCAGTTTTGGCTGCCGAACCCTGCCTCCGAAAGTTTGGACTTTCGGCTCTGGAGGGGACTTTCGGCCGCCGAACCTGCAGCCGAAGGTGACTGAGTTTCGGCTCTGGAGGGACTTTCGGCCGCCGAACCTGCCGCTGAAAGTGCCCTATTCAGCCTTCCTTTGCATGCTTTCTATGAATGTTTTGTGGTGTTTTAGGAGGTTTTTGGGGGGATGTTTAGAGTCATGTTAGTATATGTTTGGTCCCTCATTTGAGTCCACCTGTGTAGGTTCAGACCCGAGGAATCGAGGACCCCAGCAGTGAGGTAGCTGCTTCAGAGTCTGTTCAGAGTCAGCCCGAGGTGAGTAGAATGAATCTTTATGTTTCAAAGCAAATAAATTTTAAGTATGTTCATGCATCACGAATGTCATGATATATATGCTAGGTTGTTTGCATTAGAATTCACGAATATGTTGCATTGCATACTATGATGTTAATGTGGATGGATGTTGGATGATCCACTAGTCCTCGATATGATATGATGACGATGATACGTTATAGAAGTCCAGTGAGGCCCATTCTACGCCCTTGGCATGATGTAAGAGAAAGACCAGTGAGGCCCATTCTACGCCCCTGGCACATTGGAATGTTATGTTATGTTATGTTAAGAGAAAGACCAGTGAGGCCCATTCTACGCCCCTGACACCATTGGAATGTGTAGAGGGCTATTGGTGACAAGTCCATCCTTGATGTGATTTGTTTGTGATGTGATGCATTTCATGAAAACATGAATTTTAATATATTGTTTTACTATTCTGCTCACTGGGCTCTAGTAGCTCACCCCTTTCCCTTAACCCTCAGGTTTGCAGGTTCGGGATAGAGCAGGAAGTCAGCAAGAATAAAGGTGTCATGTTTGTAATAGTTAGTTATGGATATGAAAGATAATGTAATGTAAAGTATTGTGTAAAAATGTTATGAGGTTTAGTATTGTGCTTGGCCCTAATATTATGTTAATCCCCTTTTGTACATGATCGTTATAAAATATTTTAATGTTAAGAAATATTAGACCAAGCTTGATGTACGATATGATGTCCCACTAGAGCATTTGATGAGGGCTCTTGTGTGGGGTTTATGTTATGGTTATGATGCATACACAGGTCAAACTTGGTGAATGAAAAAGTTTAAAGTTTTATGTAAATGTATGATCATGTATGGGATTTATCAGGTATGTCATGATGTATGTTAGGCTTGCTACGGGTCCCGGCGACCTTAAGTCGATCTGGATCTTAGCGCCGGTAGCGGTCCGATTTCGGGTCATTACAGTTTAGATCAATAGGGCCCATTGATTCTTGATTGCAAAGTAATAATTTGTTAGTTTGAAGAGTTTAAGTCCGTAATTGCTTGAACTGTTCAAACACAAGTAACTCTTGGTGTAAAAACTAAGGAAATTGCATAACCTAGCTCAAGATCACCATACGTTTGGTTAGCTAGAATTAGGTCTCTCTATTTCTTAATGCAATTAACGGTTGAAAAGTAAAAAAAAATCCCAAAGACGTTCCTTGTCAACTTGTTAATTAGTGATTAATTAGCGAACGTTTCCTAATTAATCTATGCTTAAGGAGGGATATGGTTGTGAGAAGCGTCTTCTACAACCGTAACTAATTTATTGAACCAAATAAAAGAATTTTAGTCTCAATGATCAATCCCAACAACTGAAATGGATCCTATGCTTCAACTAGAATCTTCTCATCATTGAATCTCTTTTATTTTATTCATTGCTTTTCTTTATTGCTTTCAATTTTAGTTTAGTTCATCAATCTACAAAACCCCCCTATTTTTACTTTTTAGTTTATTTTCTTGGTCATTGATTGAAGAATCGGTAAGTATCAATTTCCTGTGGATACAATCCTTTTGCCACTATCTACAGTCATAAAATTATTGATAACCAAAAAAGATTATTTTTTACCGGCCTCGATAACCGCACAGTAAAAAATTAGCATTGTTGCCAGTGAATTGATTAAATTAAATTATTTTTCTTTCATGACAAGGGTTGGACGTAAAGAAAATCTACTTTATGATCCAAAAATTGAGCGCACATCAAGGCAACTAAGAAGACAAGCCAATCTGAGGAGCCAAGCCTCAAAACAATCCTCATCAACAACAGCCACCAACTTGGAAGCTACAATTCAATCTGCTGCATGACACATTTAGACCACTGCTGCTGCATAATCACCTTTTGCACCTATTGTCAAGACTGCTGAAACAGCTGCTGTCCAAGAAACAACACCTACTGTCAAAACTGCCACTTTCGAAACAGATTCAGAAACTGCTGTAGAAACAAAACCAACCACTGCAGAAACAGAGCAGCCTGCATACCCGCTGCTAAACTAGAATTTGCTGAAACAGCTGAACCAACATCACCTTCTGCGTTAACTGAACAACACACTGCTGAAACAGAGACCAACACTGTTGAAACTGTCAAAATAGCTGCTAAACCAATTGCAACAGCTGCTAAAATTGCTTCTGCAACAAAATTCAACATGCAACCTGCTACACCTATCCGAAGATCAACTGAACCTGCTATTTATGCTGAAATCAAACCTGAAAATCAAGCAATAAGGGACCCAATGCAACAAGAGAGGAAACTAAGGGAATTAGCAACACCTATAGGTGATCAAACACCTCTTTGCATCGCCTATCCACCCTTAATAGCTCCTTTTGAGTTGAAAATAGGTTTAATACATCTCCTACCTAAATTCAGAGGTTTGGAGAATGAAGACCCCTATAAACACTTAAAAGAATTTTACATTGTATGCTCAACTATGAGGCCACAAGGCATATCTGAAGAACGTGTGAAATTGAGAGCATTCTCATTCTCATTAAATGATTATGCCAAAGATTGGCTATTTTACCTATCAGCCGGATCAATAACTTCATGGGCTGGTATGGTGAGAGCTTTTCTGAATAAAGTTTTTCCAACTTTTAAAGCCATAGGCATAAGAAGAGAGATAAGTGGCATTAAACAAAAAGAAACTAAAGAGTTGTATGAGTATTGGGAAAGATTTAAGAGATTGTGCACAAGCTGCCCTCAACATGACATCTCAGACAAATCACTCATAAAATACTTCTATAGAGGTTTGTTGCCATCAGAAAGAAAATTCATTGATGTAGCACATGGAGGTTTAATTGAAGATAAAACACCTAAAGCCATTAGAGAGTTAATTTCAACAATGACAGCTGCATCCAAGCAATATGGAGATGAAAGATAGCTGCCAAGGAGAGTTAATGAGGTAAGTACATCTTCTCTTGCTTCTCAAATTTGTGATCTAACCTCTGCAGTGAGAAGTCTTGTTGTAGGTTAAGCCCAACAAGCTCAATAACTTCAGCAAATTAGGCCATGTAGGATATGTGCAAATATGGGACACCCAACTGATCAATGTCCCACTCTTCAAGAGGATGACTAGCAAGTAAATGCAACTGGAGGGTTCAATGGCCAGCCAAGACATGATCCATACTCTAACACCTACAATCCAGGTTGGAGAGAGCATCCAAACTTTAGCTATGCTAGGACCAAAAACTACCAAAATTATCAAAGAAATCTAGGCCAGGCTGCACCTCAGAATTCCAATATGCACCTTGAAGAGATGGTGAAATCATTGGCAAACACTATGCAAATTCTCCAACAACAAATGAGTCAAATAGCCACCTCCATGAGCAAGTTTGAATCTCAAGAAAAATTACATTACCAAACAGAGATTAATCCCAAGCAAAGTGCAAGTGCCATCATATTGAGAAGTGGGAGAGAACTTTAGAATGACAGGGCTGATGATAGGGGTTCAAAATTGCAAAAATAAGTTGTTGAAGAAAATTTGATTGGAAGTGATCTAGAAAATCTGTTTGCCCAAACAGCCGAGCAAACAAGCAGGCATAATGCACAACAAGGCATAAATTGTTTGCCCAAACAGACAGACAAGGCAAAAAACTATTTGCCCAAACAGACTGGACAGACAGATTCAACACATAAGCAGAATTCAGATCAGTAAGAAATATTCAAGATTCCACCTCTCTTTCCAAAAAGGTTTGCAAAATCACAAAAAGAAAAAGAAGAAAAAGAAATTCTTGAAACCTTTAGGAAAGCGGAAATTAACATACTTTTGTTTGATGCTGTAAAGCAAATATCAAGGTATGTGAAATTCTTGAAAGAATTGTGCACAAACCGAAGAAAACTTGCTGAGAATGAAAAGGTAAGTGTGGGGGAGGTTATGACAGTTGTCATAAAAAGAAAACTTCCAACTAAGTGCAAAGATAGAGGGATGTTTGCTGTCTCTTACAAAATTGGCTATGTGGGCATCAAAAATTCCATGCCTAGGTGCATCAATTAATGTTATGCCTCTTTCTATTTATAACTCTTTGAATGCAGGCACACTTAAAGACACAAGAGTAGTCATACAATTGGCTGACAGATTTGTGGTACATCCAAAAGGCATTCTAGAAGATGTTTTAGTACAAATGGACCAACTTTTCTTTTCAGCAGACTTCTATGTGATTGATATGGAGGAAGACAATAGCAACACTGCTTCAGATATCTTACTTGGATGATCCTTTTTTAGCACAGCCAGAACTAAGATAGATGTGTATGATGGCACATTGACCATGGAATTCAAAGGGGAAGTGATAAAATTTAGAGTCTTGTAAATATTATGTTTGGTCCCTCATTTTGAGTCCATCTGTGTAGGATCAAACTTGGGAGACTGTAGAGGTCTGCAGTGAGATAACTGCATCAGTTTTAGGCGAGCGTCAGTCAGAGGTGAGTAGAACTGAATTGATCTATTATTCTAAAGAAACCAAACTTTTAAATATGCTCATGCATCATGAATGCCATGTATATGTATTAGGTTGTTGGCATTAGAAATCACGAATATGATATATTGCATAGTTTACTATTGTTATGGATGGATGTTGGATGACCCACTAGCCCTCGAGTATGATATGTTATGACGGATATGGAAAGACCAGGGCTGCCCATTCTACGCCCCTGACAGTATAAGGGAAAGACCAAGGTTGCTCATTCTACGTCTCTGGAACATTATGGATATGTTATGATATGTTTAAGAGAAAGTTCTGAGGAGCACCCATCGTGGGCCGGACACTATTGGAATTTGTAGAGGGTTACTGGTGACAAATCCATCTTGATGTGAATTGTTTGTGTTGTGACGTATTTCATTCGATTATATGTTTATTGAACTATTTTTATGTTCTGCTCACTAGACTCTTGTAGCTTATCCCTTTCCCCTAACCCCAGGTTTGCAGGATCAAAGTTAGCTCGGAGAAATTGGCTGAGTTGCTGGTATAGTCTTTTGTAATAGAATAGCTGTGAACATATATTGTTTTATGATTTTAGAATTGTGCTTTGCCCTAGTGTTTTGTCCTTGTAATCCCTGTTTACATGATCCTTATATATAAGTTTTAATTATGAGTTATGTTTAAACTAAGCTTGAGACATGTGATATTTACCATACTGGAGCATTTAATGAGACCTCTAGTATGAGTTTTATGTTTTCAGTTTCAATGTATGCACAGTTCGAGCCTTGATTCATAGAATGTTTATGTTTTCTTGTGATCATGTATGATATTTTATCAGGTGTAACAGGATGTACAGTAGGCTTGCTACAAGTTCCGGTGACCTTAAGTCGATCTGAACCCTAACTCCGGTAGCAGTCCGGATCCCGAGTCATTACAGCCGTATTATCAAAAAATGCTATAATTAACTCCCTTTTTTATAGTATAAAAGCTAGTAATCACAGATATAAATGCACACAATTCTTATACAAACGCAATTTTTACACTACTCTTGAGTTTTAAGCAACTTCTTATACTCACCCCATTCTTCAGTTTACTTTTTTGAGTGTCGGAGTAACTATCGTAATCGCCAACCACACATTCTCTTTCTTGCAGAATTGATCAATCACAATACAGTTTTATTTCAGCCACATAATCAATTTCGTTTCAACAACATCAAATACTAATAAAAATTTTAATACATTGAAAATTAAAATTTTATAATTTACAAAAAATTAAAATAAAAAATTTACTGTTTGATTAATTAAATATTAATTTATTAAATTGAAATTGTAAAAGAACGCAATCAACGTCATAAATTAAAAAAAAAATCCATATTAATTGGATTTCCTAATAAAAATGAAATTATAACAAATTATATATAACTATATTGAAAAACGTTTTATTAAAAATTTCTATTAATATGAAAAATAAAAAACATATATCTTATTAGATAAAATTCAAGAAAACGTATTTCAGATTAATTAGATTCTCAATAAAAATAAATTAAGAAACTTATATTATATAGATTCGTAATATAAGAATAAAATTACAAATAAAATTAAAAAAGAATTTAAAAAATAATAATTTCAATTCACATTAAATGGATTCCTGATAAAAATGAAATTAGATAATAATAATGGGAAGAGAAATTATTAATATATTCGTTTTTATTTCAAAATTAATTAAATTTTATGGAAAATAATTTTAAAAGAAACTATATACATGTAGTTTTTAATTTACTCTAATTATATTCAAATTAAACATAAAAAAATATATTTTATAAAATAAAAGTATAATTATATAATTTTTTATCATTTTGAAAAACTTTTTAAATGTCTATCAATATAGGAAGGGAGGAATGATAAGATTTTCTAAAACATTTTATTATTATTTTAACTATTGCTAATTATAAGTTGGATAATAATTTTTATTATTTCAATTATCTTATATATTACTTATAAACTCTAAATTTGAGATTATTTTAAATTCTATTAAAGATGTTTGTAAAATTAATATTTATTATTATGTTATTAATTTAACTTAATAGTAAGATATAAAATTTTTAACTCATATAAAATTTATTATATTTAAAAAATATTTGTGTTTAAAAGTTAGTTTGCCTTCATAATTATATCATAATAATTATCCTCTAAATTTTTAGTAATATAAAATTCTATAATTATATATTATATATAAAAATAACATAAATTATGTAATTATTAAAATTTGAGTACAAATAATAAGTACAGATAACGTACAATGCACGTTTAAAAAAACTATTAATTTTAAACTTAAAACATCCGATTAGTCCAATCAGAGTGAAGAAGATATTTTAAACATTAAATATTTCTAATTTCTCTCGTGTTAATAAGTACCTGATGTTAATAAGTTATTAATAAAATATATGTAATGATTTTTTTTAAATCAGAAATTAGGAATGGGGAAGTAAAATATGATATTTCTCAAATTTAATTAGATACATTTATGATCAGATTAAGTCTGTCAATATATATATCTATGTAATAATTTTAAATTTAAAATTTTAAAATTATAAATTAATATTAATAATTTTAATTTAAAAAATTAGAAAAATTATTACGTTTTTCCATTTTAAAATTTTAATTTTATCCCTGTAAAATTTCATATTTTATGGATATGATTTACTTAAATGACAACTACTTAATTTTTTTAAATTCACCAAACATGCCCTCTATATACAACATAATTTTTTTTTTCACATGCATATGTGTTAGTAAGAATTATAAAATGATTGCATTTTTCTTATATAAACAACTCACATCTTTAGTAGTTTCATAAATAAAAGTAAGATTTAATTTTAGCTTAATGGGCATAATTAAAAAGTATTTTAATACAAATTCTAGAAATTAATTTCTAGAATTTATCAAACGCAATTATTCATAATTGGATAAAATTTACTTAATTCAATATTTATGAATAATTTTGATGTACAAGTTATTTACCTCCCTAATTTTATGCAAAAGTTTATTTCTAATTCTCAAATAGCTTTTGCTTATAATCTTACAAGTTTCATAACAGGACTAAAAAGATCTCAATGCTCATAAATACATAAAATATAATAGACTTCTACAAAACACATTTGATCTATCATAAATAAATATTATGGTAATTTATAAAAATATTTGTACGATAATTATTTTTGTAGTCAAAAGGTTATAATACACATTAAATAGCTATAAATCTAAAGTGATAATACCATGCACATATTCAAAGTTTCTTACTCATACATTCAGAAGCCTTCTGTTCTGTCCATTTAAAGTCGATTCATCGTTAGCATCACACAAAACGATAAGTTCATCAAAGGAAATCATCAAGGCGATTCATCACCAAAATTTTGTAAGACGATAAGTTCGTCAAAGGAAACCATTAAAGCGATTCGTCATTAGACTCCTACAAGGTGATAAGTTTATCAAAGAGAACAATCAAGACAATTTATTGTAAGAATCTCGCAAGGCAACAAGTTCATCAAAGGGAATCATAAAGATGATTCATCACTAAAATTCCACAAAGCGATAAGATCGTCAAAGGAAATCACCAAGGGGATTCGTCTCCATAATCCTGCAAGGTGACAAGTTTATCAAACGAAAACATTAAGGCGATTTATCACAAGAATTTTGTAAGGCGATAAGTTCATCAAAGAAGACCACCAAGATGATTTGTCACAGGAATCCCACAACGCGATAGTTCATCAAAGGGAACCATTAAGGCAATTTATCTTCAGAATCTCGCAAGGTGAAAAAAAAAAACTTCATCAAAAGGGACCACCAAAGTGATTTATCGACAAAATCTCGCAAGATGAAAAGTTCATTAAGAAAAACTACCAAGGTGATTTTTCACCAAAATCCACTAAGATAAATAACTTCGTCAAGGAATCTTATAAGGTGATTCTTCATCAAGAACCCCATAAGGCAAAAAATTGCTTTAGGGAAGCTTACAAGGTGATTCATCATCTAGAATCTTACAAGGCGAAAACTTCATTAGAGAACCCTAAAGGCGAAAAAAACTTTATCAAGGAAATTTACAAGGCGATTCATTATCGAAATCCTAAAGGAAATTCTTGATTGTGAATTTAAAAGGTGATTCATCATCAAATTGCTAAAGGCATTACATCATTATGAACTTAAAGGTGATATATCGTCAAAAATCAAAAGGCAAATCATTGTCAACATTAAAAAGTGGTACATTATCATCTTTCATCGAATTTCTGTCCATCTACTTTATGACTCTAAGATCATTATGGCCATAAATCACCACTTAAAGTTTAGATTAGAGATAGGCAATAATCCACTAAAAATATTTTTAGTGATTACTCACTCAATATGACAACATATCATGTAAAAACTCTAAACGCGATAACTTGCCTAAATCTTTTAGCACTAAAATCTTTAAAATAATTCAAGTTTTTAAAGACTAGTTTTGACATCTAAATATACATACCACCCAATATCAAATCTAAAGCTTTGATCACTAAAGGGGGATTGCTGATTTAGATTGATATTAGAATATATTAAATTAAAGTCTCCAAAACCTGAACCATGTTAATTATTCAGATACTATATAGCTTTCCTAATTATTCAGATACTATATAGCTTTCCTAATAAAGTGGTATAATCATAATTACAATAGGACATTATCCATATTAAAATATTTCATTATCTGTATATGATTACATATCCTATTCTATATAGGATTTCATATCATGTACTGAATAAGGTTTTATCATCTCATACACTTATAATAATATTCAAATTCTATCTAATATACTATATAAAGAGCTCACAACCTCTATAATCATGCATGTTATTCTCTCAATAGTTAATTATATTATTTATTCAGTATCTATATTGATTTAAGTATCAGAGGGGTTGCCAAACCAACCCACTAATTGTTCTCTTTTATTTTGCAGGCTTGCACCTGAAGAAATATGACGAACAACATTAATAATAAATACTAATAAATTTAAATTATAAAAAAAAGACTAGATCTTGATGAGTTTCTAGTCATTGATGACCTCTAACACATCATTGATGATATACCACTTTTTAATAGTAGGATCTAATTATTATCCTCTTGATCCTATTATAAAATCTTTACTTTTTTAATAATAAAGATTAATTTATGAGTTTTTAAAATTATATAAAATAAATAATTGACTTTAAAATCTATATATCTCCACCTAATCATCAATGATTTTTATAACTAGATATCTACCTCTTCAAAAACTCTCCAACACATCATTGATGATCTCCACCTATGCCTTTGAGAAAATAATAAGATCATCATTAAAGAAAAAATACATCAAAGTCGAACCGCCCCTATTCAGTTGAATAAGTTTTCATTTCCTATCATCCATTGTCTTCATAATACCATGTGCCAAATGTTTTATGCACATAACAAATAAGTACGAAAATAAGAGATCCCGCTGCCTAAGGCCTCGAGAGGGTGTGAACAGCTCTAACAACTCTTCGTTCCGAATCACTTGCATTGAGGAGGAAGTAAAACAATTCATAATAATACTAATGATATTGATTGGAAGCCCCCATCTCTTTTAAAGTATCATAAAGAAAGCTCCAACTGATCCTATCATAATTAAGCTTTCTCTAGGTCAACCATAAGAGCAAAGAACCCCTTTTACTTGTCTTGTTATCATAGAATTAATCACCTCTTGTGCAATAATAGTATTGTCAATAATTTTCCTACTGGATACAAAACTTGTCTAGTGAGAAGCAATAATACCAAGCAAAACACTTTTTAATCTATTGACAATAATCTTTAAAATTATCTTATAAATAGTAGAGCAAAGAGAGATAGGATGAAAATTCTTGATACACACTGGATTATTGAAAATTCTTAATACACACTGGATTATGGACTTTAGAAATAAGAGAAATCAAAGTGCTATTGATATTGCCATTGAGAGGACAACCTAACTAGACCTTTTTTATTTCCTAATAAATATAGTCTCCTACCATGCTCCATTCGTTCTGAAAGAAACCTGTATGGAAGCAGTCTAGACTTGGTGCTTTCTAAGGCTTCATATCAAATAAAGCCTTGCGAATTTATCTATGGTAACTATAGAAGCAAGATTAGTTAAATCAGATGTTAAAATTCTAGGAACCATACTTGTTAGGTAACGGGTTCGCCCTGTGGGTATATCCTCCCTATACAAATTGCGAAAGAAATCCTAAGCCATATCCTGGAGCACCTCTTATTGATCAATCTAGACTCCATTATTGTCTTTTGAAATCTCAATTTTGTTTTTCTTTCATCTAGCCATATTTTTGGCATGGAAGAAAGAAGTATTTCTATCTCCCCACTGAATCCAATCTAAACGAGCTTTTGAAACCAGATCAATTCCTCTCTGTATAATATGATATCCACCTCATCCAATAATCTCTTCTCCAACCTACATAAATTATTAGAAAACTTATATTCAAGCCGATGATGCACTCCTTCTAAACAAGTGACCAACTACTTCTTTTGTACAAAGACATTTCCAAACACTTCCTTATTCCAAGCATTCAAATCTACCTTGAGGGAAGCAATTTTATCATGCAGGAGAACACCTTTATACTAGGCTTCTTTTGAAACTTTTTTGAAAGCATGATGAGCTAACCAAGCTGCTTAAAACTAGAACGGTCTACTGTTAACATGTGATGCTTTAAAGCTGTCCAACAATGTAATACCCGGCTAGACTCCGGTATCGGAATTCCTACCGTCCGGTGGAATCTCGGATGTCGGAGACCTCTAGAAGGGTAGAATCATGTTTTATAAAAATGTTTTCATGTTTAATGTTTTAAAGTATGAAACTAAATGAGTTTTTGCATGAAAATAGCATTGGAGGAAAACCCAGGTTCGGCCGCCGAAAGTCAAGTTCGGCCGCCGAACATGCATGCGTTTTGGAGGCACGTTAGGCCCCCGAAAGCATGAGTTAGGGAAGTTCAGGTTCGGCCGCCGAAAGTCAAGTTCGGCCGCCGAACATTTGCATGGATGCGGAGGCACATTCGGCCCCCGAACGTGGCCTGGCCAGCCACTATATAAGGGGCACTTAGCCGAAATGGGCGAGCTTTCTCCCATTTTCGGCCACAGCAAGCTTCCGACTTTCCCTTTGCAAACCTAGTGTTCTTCCTCCAAATCCCCACCATTTTTCTTGAGTTTTAAGCTTGCATTGAAGGTTTTGAACTTTTGAAACAAGTTTTGGAGCTTTGGGAACTCAGGAGCTCATCTTCTTGGATCTCCAAGTTTAGGTCGTCTCCCTCTCGATCTTCAAGAGGTAAGAGCCGATCTTAAGCTCCTTATGTGTTTTCAATAAGTTTTATGCTAGATCGATGGGTAGAAATGCATGTTAGGTTATATGTGGAGTTATGAGTTAACCTTGATGTCTTGGACAATGTATGTTGTTTTTGTGTGTTTGAAGTGTTGTAGTTGGGGTATTTGATGTTTTGAGGCCCCTAGGAACTTGTATGCATGTTTTAACTGAGGTATATGCATGATTGGTGAGTTTGGAGGCGAAAATGCATTTGGGAGCCAAGTTTCTGCCCTTCGGCAGAAACCAGGTTCGGCAGCCGAAGGCACTTTCGGCCGCCGAACATGGCTGGTGAGGCAGGCCTTTCGGCTGCCGAAGTTGCCCCCGAAGGGAGACTTTCGTCTCTGTCTGGGACTTTCGGCCGCCGAAGGTGCCGCCGAACATGCATGAGTTTCGTCTCTGTCTGGGAGTTTCGGCCGCCGAAGGTGCCGCCGAACCTGCCTGACTTTCGGCTCTGGAGGGACTTTCGGCCGCCGAACCTGCCGCCGAAAGTGCCCTGTCCAGCCATTTCTTGCATGTTGTTATGTGATTGATTCATGATGTTTTAGGGGGTTTTTGGGGAGTATATTAGAATTATGTTCATGTATGTTTGGTCCCTCATTGGAGTCCACCTGTGTAGGTTCGGACCCGAGGAACCGAGGACCCCAGCAGTGAGCCAGCTGCTACAGAGATTGTCAGAGCTAGCCAGAGGTGAGTGGAATAAACCTTAAGTTTTAAAATAAATGAAATATGAATTTTGAGCATGACCCATGCATCATGAATGCCATGAGCTATAGTAGGTTGTTTGCATTAGTATTCACGAATATGTTGCATTGCATTTATGATGTTAATGCTGATGTGGATTGGTTATTGGATGATCCTTTAGTCCTCATATGATATGATGATGTTATGGCATGTTATGGTATGGAAGTCCAGGTTGTACCCATTCTACGTCCCTGGCACGATGTAAGAGAAAGTCCAGGTTGTACCCATTCTACGTCCCTGGCACAGTTGGTCCATATGATATGTTATGATAAGGGAAAGACCGGTTGACCCATTCTACGTCCCGGCACAGTTGGACCTATGTAGAGGACTATAGGTGACAATACCATCCGAGATGTGATTTGTTGTGATGTGTTGCATTCCATGAAAGCATGAAATTTTAATATATTGTTTCCACTATTCTGCTCACTGGGCTTTGTAGCTCACCCCTCTCCCCTAACCCCAGATGTGCAGGTACAGGGTAGACCAGGAGGTTAGCCAGAGATATGAAGAGTGTATGTAATAGTTAGTTTGTGGACATGACAAATGTATGATGATGTAATGTAAGAGATTACAGTATGTTATGTAATGAGGTTTATTGAGGTTATAGATGTGCTTGACCCTATGAGTATTGTAATCCCTTTGATACATGATCTATAGAAATGTTTTATAATGTTTATGTTTAAGCCAACTCATCTTATGTTGTATCGCCCGTTGGGGCATTGATGAGATCCCACAGAGGGATCATGATTATGATCATGTCTATGTACATGTATATTCAGGTTGAGTTGGTGTATGAGAAATGAATGAAAGAAAAGTTTTAAAATTTTTATGCATGTTGTGATCATGTATGGGATTATACAGGTTTTCAGGTTATATGTCAGGCTTGCTACGGGTCCCGGCGGCCTTAAGTCGACCCGGATCCTAGCGCCGGTAGCGGTCCGATTTTCGGGTCGTTACAGAATGGTATCAGAGCCCTAGGTTCATATGGTCGGACCTAGAGTGTTGGGCTCATAGATGTTATAGAAGGTCAAGCACAATAGGAAAGTCATGTCCACTAGGATAGGATGTTGAGTCCTGTCTTACATGATGATGCGAAATGCCATGATTATATACATGTGCATTAATGATATGATATGCTATGCTATGTGATATATGTGATGAGGGTTCATGTGTGCCCACATGAACCATATGATGCTAATGTTTGTATGATGTGTACTGTTTTTCAGAAAACAGGATGAGAGGAACTCGTCGATCTGCACGATTGACTGGAGTGCCACCTGAGGATGAGGGCACGAGCGCCCGTCCTCCTACATTGCCTAGGGCAATGTCTTGTAGAGCCAACAGAGAAAGAGTGTCAAGGGACCCTAGAAGGTCTTTTGATGCTAGCAGAAGGGGGACTGATAGAGGAGGAAGTTCTTCAGATGTGAGGGAGGTTATGGAAGAGGATCAGAGGAGGGATGGGAACCTGGATGTGAGCATGCAGGAAGAAGGGACAGGGGAGTCACAGGGAGGCGTTCAGGCCTCGGGGTATGGTTTTCCACCCCATTATCCACCCTTCCCACAGGGTTCAGGGTATCCGATGGGAGGTACATCGGATTACTCCAGCTTTCACCCCTACCCTACCTACATGCCTTATCCACCTTTCTATCCACCCTACACACAGTACCCAGCTTATCCACCCTCACCCTTCTATCCAAACCCAGCAAACCCCACCTCGGGGAATGCTGCACCTCCACCTCCACCACCTACAGAACCAGCAGCCCCAGTTACTCAACCTCCTAGACCTAGCTCAGTTGATGGGAGCAAGGTAAAGATGACAGACTACCTCAAGTTAGATGCTCCCAAATACAAGTCAGGGGATGACCCCTTTGAGTATCTGAGAGTGGTGAAGACGATAACTGATGAGCTAGGGGCAAGTGACAGTAGAGCCATTCAGATGGCAGGGTTCACTTTAAAGTGCAAGAAGGCACGGGAATGGTTCAAGTGTTATGTGGACCCGAGACTAGACGGTATGACGTGGGAAGAATTTGCGAATGAGTTCGCTGGATGGGCTTTTCCAGACAGTTCTAGAGAACTGAAAATGATTGAGTTTGAGCAACTGAGGCAGTCAGAGCACATGAGTGTAGAGGAGTTCACGGATAAATTCTTGGAGCTATTGCCTTTTTCAGGGCAAGCTCTAGATTCAGATACGAAGAAAGCCAAGAAATATGTTATGAAGCTGCATTCCAGGTACTCCTCATTGGTTCAGTCAGCTGAGAGAGAAAGTTTCCACACTGTGGTGGATATGGCTCGAAGAATGGAGGCAAGTGCTATAGTTGAGGGGTCAGTGAAGCAGTCAGTGACCCAGTCTTCAGGGGTTAAGACCCCAGGCAGAGGAGGACCAGGGTTCTCTTCTCAGAGTTCAGGCAAGAAGAGGTGGGATAACACCACCAGGAAGTCGAAGAAGAATAAGTTTTGGAACAAGTTGAAATCCGGTTTGGGATTCGGCGGTGGCTCGAGCTCAGGCTCAGATGGTACAGAATGTCAGAGATGTGGAAGACCGCACAGGGGAGTGTGTCGAGCTGGGACTAACACATGTTTCAGATGTGGACAGGAGGGACACATGGCTCGGGATTGTCCTAGAGCACCTTTTATGGGCCAGCCCCAGCAGACAGCTTCTGGTAGTGTGGCACAGCCAGCAGTTCCAGCCACAACTCAGGGCAGTGGCAGAGGTAGAGGGAGAGGGGCAGCCTCTTCTTCTGGTTCCCGAGGTGAAGGTCCATCAGCTCCAGCCAGGATCTTCACCATGACACAGCAGGAGGCTAACACATCCAACACCGTGGTGTCAGGTAATCTCGTCATTGGGTGTTCTGATGTGTATGCATTAATGGACCCGGGTGCATCTCATTCATTTATTGCTCCGAGAGCCGTTGAGAGGTTGGGTCTGATAGTCTCTGGGTTAGAGTGTCCCCTATGGGTCAGTGGACCCAAGTGTGACCCGTCAGTGGCAGTGTCAGTCTGCCAGTACAGTCCAGTTTTTGTTGAGGGAAGATGCCTCTCCGCCGACCTTGTGGTTCTAGATTTGACAGACTTTGACGTCATTCTAGGGATGGATTGGCTATCTACCCATGGTGCTACCTTGGACTGCAGGGACAAGGTAGTCAAGTTCAGAGATCAGGACGGGTCAGAGGTCGTCTTCAGAGGAGACAAGAGGGGTACACCTAGAGGTCTAATATCAGCTCTTCAGGCTCGTAGGTTGCTTAGGAAGGGATGTCAGGGGTACTTAGCTCATGTGAGAGAGCTAGACAGTCAGGTCAGGGAGCCAGCCTCGGTGCCAGTTGTCAGAGAGTTTCAGGATGTCTTTCCTGATGAACTTCCAGGTTTACCACCTGCTAGGGAGATAGAGTTCGAGATAGAGTTGGTACCTGGAGCTAGACCGATCTCTATCCCTCCCTACAGGATGGCCCCAGCAGAGTTAAAGGAGTTAAAAGAGCAATTGCAGGAGCTGGTAGAAAAGGGTTTCATCCGACAGAGTACCTCACCTTGGGGTGCTCCGGTCTTGTTTGTGAGGAAGAAGGATGGATCCCTTAGACTTTGTATCGACTACAGGCAGTTGAACAAAGTCACTACCAAGAATAGGTACCCATTGCCAAGGATCGATGATCTATTCGACCAGCTAGCCGGAGCAGGTTGTTTCTCCAAAATAGATCTAAGATCGGGGTACCATCAGCTAAGGATAAGGGATGAGGATGTGCCGAAGACAGCCTTCAGGACCAGATATGGGCATTTTGAGTTCCTTGTAATGCCGTTCGGGTTAACCAACGCCCCTGCAGCATTCATGGATCTCATGAACAGAGTATTTAGTCAATACCTGGATCACTTTGTTATTGTCTTCATAGATGATATCTTAGTGTACTCCAGGAATGCAGAGGAGCATGCCCATCATCTGCGGTTGGTCTTGCAGACTTTGAGGGAACATGGCTTGTATGCCAAATTCTCCAAATGTGAGTTCTGGCTGAGGAGCATTTCGTTCTTGGGGCATGTAGTATCAGAGAATGGTATTGAGGTAGATCCCAAGAAGACAGAAACTGTGGCTAACTGGCCTAGACCCACTTCAGTGACAGAGATTAGAAGTTTCTTGGGTTTGGCAGGTTACTACAGGAGGTTCGTTCAGGACTTCTCAAAGATAGCAGCTCCTCTAACCAGACTAACCAGGAAGAGTCAGAAGTTTCTGTGGACCGACCAGTGCGAGGAGAGTTTCGAAGAGCTTAAGAAGAAGTTGACTTCAGCACCAGTGTTAGCTCTGCCATCTAGTGGAGAGGACTTTACAGTCTTTTGTGATGCGTCCCGTGTGGGACTGGGTTGTGTACTGATGCAGAATGAGAAGGTGATTGCTTATGCTTCTAGGCAGCTGAAGAAGCATGAGTTGAATTACCCCACACACGACCTTGAGATGGCAGCAGTAATCTTTGCACTCAAGATGTGGAGGCATTACCTCTATGGGGTGAAATGTGAGATCTTTACAGATCATAAGAGCCTGCAGTACATCTTGAGTCAGAGGGATTTGAATTTGAGACAGAGGAGATGGGTGGAGCTGCTGAGTGACTATGATTGCAAGATTCAGTACCATCCGGGTAAGGCGAATGTTGTGGCAGACGCCTTAAGCCGGAAATCACTCGGTAGTTTATCCCACATATCGGCAGAGAGGAGGCCAGTGGTGAAGGAGTTCTACAAGCTCATTGAGGAAGGTCTACAGATGGAGTTGTCTGGTACAGGTGCCTTGGTGGCCCAGATGAGAGTGGCACCCGTGTTTCTAGAGCAGGTGGCTCAGAAACAGCATGAGGACCCGGAGTTAGTGAAGATTGCCAGGACTGTTCAGTCAGGCAATGATAGTGAGTTCAGATTCGACAGTAAGGGGATCCTCCGCTATGGGAGCAGATTATGTGTACCAGATGACATTGGGCTAAAAGGAGACATTATGAGAGAGGCTCATAATGCAAGATACAGCATTCACCCCGGAGCCACCAAGATGTATCAAGATCTAAAGAAAGTTTATTGGTGGCCAGCGATGAAGAAAGAAGTGGCACAGTTTGTGTCCGCCTGCGAAGTATGTCAGAGGGTGAAGCTGGAACATCAGAAGCCGGCTGGAATGCTTAACCCGCTACCTATTCCAGAGTGGAAATGGGAGAATATAGCTATGGACTTCGTAGTGGGGTTACCGGCGACGTCCAACAGATTGGACTCCATATGGGTGATTGTGGACAGACTCACCAAATCTGCTCACTTCATCCCTGTCAGGAGTGGCTACTCTGTGGACAAGTTGGCGCAGGTATATGTGGATGAGATCGTCAGGTTGCATGGGGTTCCTGTTTCGATAGTGTCAGATAGAGGGCCCCAGTTCACCTCTAGGTTTTGGCGGAGTCTGCAGAATGCCATGGGTACTAGGTTGGATTTCAGTACTGCCTTCCACCCCCAGACCGACGGACAGTCAGAAAGGACCATCCAGACTATCGAGGATATGCTCAGAATGTGTGTGCTAGACTTTGGCGGTTCTTGGAGGCAGCATCTACCTTTGGTGGAGTTTGCCTACAACAACAGCCATCATGCTAGCATCGGGATGGCTCCATATGAAGCTTTATATGGGAGGAAGTGCAGGTCACCTGTTTGCTGGGAGGAAGTTGGAGAAAAGGCCTTGGCAGGGCCTGAGCTAGTAGAGATTACCAGCAGGGTGGTACCCATAATTAGAGAAAGGATCAAGACTGCTGCAAGCAGACAGAAGAGCTATGCAGACATCCGCAGAAGACAGTTAGAGTTTCAGGAGGGGGAGTTGGTATTGCTCAAGGTGTCTCCAATGAAGGGAGTGGTTCGCTTCGGGAAGAAAGGTAAACTAGCCCCACGATACATCGGACCCTTTGAGATCTTGCAAAGGATTGGGAATGTGTCGTACAAGCTGGATTTACCTGCTTCGATGGAGAGAATCCATCCGGTTTTCCATGTTTCAATGTTGAGGAAGTTTGTGTCAGATCCGAGTAAGGTTCTTAGTGAGCCTGATGTGGAGGTCCAAGAGGATCTCACCTATGTTGAACAGCCAGTACGGATCATAGACACCCAGATCAGAAAGTTAAGAAACAAGGAAATCCCGATGGTGAAAGTCCTATGGAACCACCACAACTTGGAAGAATGCACTTGGGAGACACGGGAGTCTATGCTCCAGCAGTACCCTCATCTCTTTTAAGGTTAGATCCCTATGTGTTTATGTGCTTATATATGTTGTGTTGTTTGCTATGCATGTGCTAGTTGAGGAACATTCGGGGACGAATGTTCTTAAGGGGGGGAGAATGTAATACCCGGCTAGACTCCGGTATCGGAATTCCTACCGTCCGGTGGAATCTCGGATGTCGGAGACCTCTAGAAGGGTAGAATCATGTTTTATAAAAATGTTTTCATGTTTAATGTTTTAAAGTATGAAACTAAATGAGTTTTTGCATGAAAATAGCATTGGAGGAAAACCCAGGTTCGGCCGCCGAAAGTCAAGTTCGGCCGCCGAACATGCATGCGTTTTGGAGGCACGTTAGGCCCCCGAAAGCATGAGTTAGGGAAGTTCAGGTTCGGCCGCCGAAAGTCAAGTTCGGCCGCCGAACATTTGCATGGATGCGGAGGCACATTCGGCCCCCGAACGTGGCCTGGCCAGCCACTATATAAGGGGCACTTAGCCGAAATGGGCGAGCTTTCTCCCATTTTCGGCCACAGCAAGCTTCCGACTTTCCCTTTGCAAACCTAGTGTTCTTCCTCCAAATCCCCACCATTTTTCTTGAGTTTTAAGCTTGCATTGAAGGTTTTGAACTTTTGAAACAAGTTTTGGAGCTTTGGGAACTCAGGAGCTCATCTTCTTGGATCTCCAAGTTTAGGTCGTCTCCCTCTCGATCTTCAAGAGGTAAGAGCCGATCTTAAGCTCCTTATGTGTTTTCAATAAGTTTTATGCTAGATCGATGGGTAGAAATGCATGTTAGGTTATATGTGGAGTTATGAGTTAACCTTGATGTCTTGGACAATGTATGTTGTTTTTGTGTGTTTGAAGTGTTGTAGTTGGGGTATTTGATGTTTTGAGGCCCCTAGGAACTTGTATGCATGTTTTAACTGAGGTATATGCATGATTGGTGAGTTTGGAGGCGAAAATGCATTTGGGAGCCAAGTTTCTGCCCTTCGGCAGAAACCAGGTTCGGCAGCCGAAGGCACTTTCGGCCGCCGAACATGGCTGGTGAGGCAGGCCTTTCGGCTGCCGAAGTTGCCCCCGAAGGGAGACTTTCGTCTCTGTCTGGGACTTTCGGCCGCCGAAGGTGCCGCCGAACATGCATGAGTTTCGTCTCTGTCTGGGAGTTTCGGCCGCCGAAGGTGCCGCCGAACCTGCCTGACTTTCGGCTCTGGAGGGACTTTCGGCCGCCGAACCTGCCGCCGAAAGTGCCCTGTCCAGCCATTTCTTGCATGTTGTTATGTGATTGATTCATGATGTTTTAGGGGGTTTTTGGGGAGTATATTAGAATTATGTTCATGTATGTTTGGTCCCTCATTGGAATCCACCTGTGTAGGTTCGGACCCGAGGAACCGAGGACCCCAGCAGTGAGCCAGCTGCTACAGAGATTGTCAGAGCTAGCCAGAGGTGAGTGGAATAAACCTTAAGTTTTAAAATAAATGAAATATGAATTTTGAGCATGACCCATGCATCATGAATGCCATGAGCTATAGTAGGTTGTTTGCATTAGTATTCACGAATATGTTGCATTGCATTTATGATGTTAATGCTGATGTGGACTGGTTATTGGATGATCCTTTAGTCCTCATATGATATGATGATGTTATGGCATGTTATGGTATGGAAGTCCAGGTTGTACCCATTCTACGTCCCTGGCACGATGTAAGAGAAAGTCCAGGTTGTACCCATTCTACGTCCCTGGCACAGTTGGTCCATATGATATGTTATGATAAGGGAAAGACCGGTTGACCCATTCTACGTCCCGGCACAGTTGGACCTATGTAGAGGACTATAGGTGACAATACCATCCGAGATGTGATTTGTTGTGATGTGTTGCATTCCATGAAAGCATGAAATTTTAATATATTGTTTCCACTATTCTGCTCACTGGGCTTTGTAGCTCACTCCTCTCCCCTAACCCCAGATGTGCAGGTACAGGGTAGACCAGGAGGTTAGCCAGAGATATGAAGAATGTATGTAATAGTTAGTTTGTGGACATGACAAATGTATGATGATGTAATGTAAGAGATTACAGTATGTTATGTAATGAGGTTTATTGAGGTTATAGATGTGCTTGACCCTATGAGTATTGTAATCCCTTTTATACATGATCTATAGAAATGTTTTATAATGTTTATGTTTAAGCCAACTCATCTTATGTTGTATCGCCCGTTGGGGCATTGATGAGATCCCACAGAGGGATCATGATTATGATCATGTCTATGTACATGTATATTCAGGTTGAGTTGGTGTATGAGAAATGAATGAAAGAAAAGTTTTAAAATTTTTATGCATGTTGTGATCATGTATGGGATTATACAGGTTTTCAGGTTATATGTCAGGCTTGCTACGGGTCCCGGCGGCCTTAAGTCGACCCGGATCCTAGCGCCGGTAGCGGTCCGATTTTCGGGTCGTTACAAACAATATAAGAAGAGGGTGATGATAAGAATAAATTTGGGAAAGGTGAAAGACACAACCTTCAAGGAACAAAAGGCGCTAATTATAGTTATAATTGCCTCTATCCAAACGCTCAAATAATCTCCCTTATTGCCAAGTATACTTTAAAAGGAAGAGAGAAATAGATGGAAGAAATCGTATTTTGTATTATATTGCAGTTGTATTTAAATAGACTCTGTACGAAGATAAATACAGTTACAAGAGATAAGTTTACAAATATACAAATATGAGATTTAAACCAAATCTGTTAGGATATTGGTTTATCAAGATAAGTTTACAAATATACAAATATGAGATTTAAACCAAATCTGTTAGGATATTGGTTTATCAAGATAAGTTTACAAATATACAAATATGAGATTTAAACCAAATCTGTTAGGATATTGGTTTATCACTCTCCCGCAAGATTGAGGTACCATCAAGGACACCAATCTTGGATCTCTGATGAGTAAAACTGGTTTTGATCAATGGCTTTGTCAACAAATCAGCCAATTGATCCTTAGAGGACACATGAACAACTCGTATTTCTCCTTTGTGAACCAAGTCTCGTAGAAAATGAATATCAATTTCGATATGCTTCATTTTCGTATGAAATACTAGGTTTTGACAAGTATAAGTAGTAGAAATGTTGTCACAATAAATGAGCAGTGAATTGTCTCGCAACTGAACTCCAAGTTCAAATAATAAAGACTTGACCCATATTACCTCAAAAGCTGTTGTTGCTACCGCACGATATTCAGCCTCCGTAGATGACCAAGCAACGGATTTTTGCTTTCTGGAAGACCAAGAAATTGGACTATTGCCAGGATACAAGATATACCCCATAGTCGATGTTCTATCCATAGGATTCCCAGCCCAATCCGCATCTGAAAAAGCATGAAACTTAAGAGAAGATTGCGGTTTAATAAGAATGTCATAATAAAGAGTGGACTTGAGATAACGAAGGAGTCGTTTCAACGCTTCCCAATGCAACTTTGTGGGGCTTTGCATAAATTGAGAAAGCTTGTTTACTGAGAAACAAATATCATATCTCGTCCAAGTCAAATACTGGAGTGCACCTACTACCTTTCTATATTCAGTTGCATTGACAATTTCTTCCGGTTCTATTCTCTTCAAGAGTATCACAGAAGCCGCAAAGGGTGTGGTAATCGGCTTAGCTCCTTCCATGCTATGAGTAGCAAGTAATTTTCGCACATAATGGTGTTGAGATAAGAACACTCCCTTCGAAGTTTGTTGCATATCAATACCAAGAAACAAATTCAAAGTCTGCGGATTCTTTAATGAAAAACGGATAGCAAGCTTGTCAATGAATGTTTGCTTGAAGGCCTTGCAACTTTCTGTAATAAGAAGGTCATCAACATATACAAGAAAATAACATAATATATTATCGTTGTTGTAGACAAACAAAGAGTGATCACTAGTAGATTGCACAAAACCAAGACCAAGAACACAACTTCTACCAAGCTCTCGATGCTTGCCGAAGTCCATACAATGCTTTGACCAACTTACAAACATATCCCGATTTAGTTTTGTCAACAAACCCAGGAGGCTGCTTCATGAATACTTGTTCCTGTAATGGACCATGCAAAAAAGCATTATTAACATCCAACTGAAATATAGGCCATTTGAAAGTCACTGCCAAAGTTAAAACTATCCGAATAGTTACTGGTTTTAAAACAGGACTGAAAGTATTCCCAAAATCTATTCCGAGTTGTTGAGTGTATCCTTTCGCAACAAGGCGGGCTTTGTATCTGTCAATACTACCATCAACATTCTTTTTAACTCGAAAAAGCCATTTACAACCAACCAAGTTATGTTTCGGATCAGGTGATACCAATATCCATGTTCCATTTCTTACCAAAGCATTAAACTCGTCGCACATGGCAGCACGCCATTGAGGATCAAGAAGAGCCTGCGAAACACATGTTGGTTCAAAAATTTTTGGGATTGGATGTTTAGTTACTAGATTAAGATTGTTTGGCTTAAAGATGTTATTTTGGGACCTAGTAACCATCGGATGGGTTCGAACAAGGGGCTGGACAGGAGTAACAATATTGACATTAGTGTCCGAAGCATCATCATTGGACGAAGTAGACTGACCAGTATGTGGAGGAGAACTTACAGTATTCATAGGCAAAGAAGACTGACCAGGGATGTCTAACAGCAATGGGGACTGACTGGAGGATGAGAAACTCGATGAAGATGGACTGGACAAGCTGGAAGTGGAACTTGAACAAGCTGAAGACGTTGAAATAGGTTCTGCTACAACAGAAAAAGGTATGACAGCAGCTACACCAGAATTTTCCTGCAATTGAAATGAGACAGCAGTACTAGAGTTGGACGACATGGACTGGTCAGAAATAAAATCATACCAACCGAAATTATTTAACGCAGACAAATCAAGTGAACGCCTAGAAAATTGATCCTCAATAAAGATGACATATCGAGAAAAAAACATCTTGTTATTTTTATAATCAAAGCAAAGATAGGTACTTTGATTCAAGGAATAACCAAGAAACAAGCACGGAAGTGATTTGAGAGAGCATTTATGTTTTGCATAAGGGCGAATGCATGGATAACAAAGATAACCAAAGATTCGTAAACCAGAATAATTGGGAACTTTACCAAACAATTTAAGAAATGAAGAAGAATAATCTAGAGTAGGTGTTGGTAATATGTTGATCAAATATACAGCCGCACGAAATGCATAAACCCAAAATTCAGAATATAAAGAAGCATTGTGAAGAAGTGTTAACCCGGTTTCAACCACATGACGATGTCTACGTTCAGCAGCTCCATTATGCTGTGGAGTATGAGGGGGCATTTGAAGATGATTAATGCCATGAGCTTGAAAGAGAGATTTTAAAGCAATAAACTCCCCTCCCCCATCTGTATATATAGACACAATTTTTGTTTGAAAGGTATTTTCAACCAATTTCTGAAAAACTGGAAAAATAAGAGCAACATCAGATTTAGCTCGAAGAGAATAAAACCAGATATATTTAGTGTAATGATCAACAAAAATTAAATAATATTTATAACCATCTCTAGATTAAACTGGAGCAGGACCCCATAGATCAGAATACAATAATTCTAAAGGACGAGAACTCGATAATGACGAAACACCAAAAGAGAGTCGATGACTCTTATTACAACGACAATAATCACAATTTATTTGATTAACTTTAGAAACTGGTAAAGAAAAACGAGACACGGCATAATTGAAAATTTTTGTAACTGGATGACCTAGTCGTTGATGCCAAGAAGTAACTAGAAGCACGAACACTGTAATGAGCAGAAGGATGAAAGGAAAATCTGGAGGATGAAAGGAAAATCTGGAGGATGACAGACGATATAACGACTCCTCAATTTTGCCCCTTTGAAGAATCTCCCTCGTGAAAAGATCCTTAACAACAAAAGAATCAAAGAAAAATTCAATCGAAACATTATTTATAAGACAAAATTGAGAAACGGAAATAAGATTCTCGTTAGCTTGTGGAACACATAAGACATTTTCTAATGAGCAGGATTTAGATGGAAAAGACAAAATTTTTGATCCAACATGTGTTATGTGCAAACCTGATCCGTCAATGAGGTGCAACTCATCTAAGCCATCATATGATTTGTACAAGGACAGATTCTGAAGGTCGTTAGTGACATGATGTGAAGCACCTGTATCAAGAACCCAACTGGTCTCACTTGAACTACCAGTATTAACAGAATGAGCTTGAGGTCTAGGAAAATTATTTTTGAAAAAGTCCTTAGCCTGGAAGCATTGACGAGCACTGTGTCCTGGCTTTTCATAAATTTGACACTGAATCTTGTTAGAATAATTTCGAGTAGCAGAAGAATTTGAGATATTACCAGTTCTGGTCCCATAAGCAGCCGAGCTACCTTGACCATTAGATCAAAAATTCTGTTTGGGATAGGAACCCTTTCAAACACTATGAGCAGTTAATAGAACAGGATCATAAGAGGAATCTATACTCTTAAGATATATTTCATGAGCCAAAAGTTTATCCTCAAGTTCTTCAAAACTTATCACAGTATCACGAGCTCGGATTGCTGCAGCTATGTCATGAAATTCTAACCCGATACCATTCAAAACATAGACAATCAAATCCACACCAGAAACTGGATTACCTGAAAGAGCCAAGTCTTCTGTAATATTTTTGATTTGTTGCAGGTAATCAGAAATTGATTTGTTATCACGTTTAGCAGTTGATAACTTTTCACGAAGAGATAAAACTCTTGTTGCTAACTTATTGGCGAAGGCAACTCGAAGTTTTTTCCACGCATCAGCTGAAGTTGTAGCTGAAGAGAGAACATGCATAACTGAAAAACTTGTTAAAGCTATGATCGCTGCTAGAATCAGTTTATCTTGACAAACCCAAAACTCATAATCGGGATTTGCTATTTCTTTTGTTGTGCCTTCCTCACCAACTTGAGTAAAAGCAGGGGGAGGTGGCAAAGACTTATTCACATAACCCATAAGATTATGACCACGAAGAACAGGAAGAACTTGTGCTCGCCATGTAGGATAATTTTGTGCAGACAGTTTCAATGGAAACTGATTAGAATTGAAAGAAATCAAGTTTTTGCCATTAGACTGAGGCAGACTTGTAGAACTTGATGAAGACATAGCGAATAATAGAAAAATCAGAAATAAATTAAAGAAACAGAGGTGATTTAGGATCAGAAAAAAATAAGTATGCTTTTTATAGTTCTGATACCATAAAAGGAAGAGAGAAATAGATGGAAGAAATCGTATTTTGTATTATATTGCAGTTGTCTTTATATAGACTCTGTACGAAGATAAATACAGTTACAAGAGATAAGTTTACAAATATACAAATATGAGATTTAAACCAAATCTGTTAGGATATTGGTTTATCAAGATAAGTTTACAAATATACAAATATGAGATTTAAACCAAATCTGTTAGGATATTGGTTTATCATACTTAAGACCTTTGAAACCTAAATCCAACAAGTTACTATGAGAAAGCCAATTGAAAAAATCATTAGAAATACTTGTTCTATGTCATGACCCAAATTTTCATCAGAAACCAATAAAGCATTAAAATCGCTAGCAAGCAATCGTACTTCCATATATGTGATTGGAAGATTAGAGAGTTTAGCCCATAAATGTTTCTGCATAGACGCCACTGGCTACCATACACTGCTATAAAAACCATAAGAGGATTGTACGTGCTTGTTATACGGATATGGGTAAATTACCTGTCATTGATAAGTGCACCCACTTTATAGTCATCTTTCCACATGAGCCAAATACTCCCGCAAACCCATTAGCCTCCACGCGATGCAAAGAGGGAAAATTCAAGATCTTAATCACCTTTTCAGCTTTATTACCACCATAAGTCTCCATAAGAACCACAAGATTCAGGTTGTAATTCTTAAGAGAAAGCCTACAAAATCTTAAAATTTTGGGATTGTCAGCCCCTTAGCAATTCCATGTTAGATAGACATAAAAACAAGTGAAAAGACTAAAGAATCACCTTAATTTCGAAGGTAAGGATCGCCAAAAAGGCTCTTCCAGAAAGAGACTTTCATTGTCTCCATCATCAGTATCCACCTCTGAGTTTCCAGACTCGTATTGTCATTTGCATTCTCCATTTCCCCTTCTTCTCCTGGACAAGATAAGAATTGATTAGGATTAGGATCCACATTTTCCTTACCCATAATTGTAGGTTGAGGTACAATATTTACTATGCGTTGCACAGACTATAGGAGGATCCGAAGGTCTTCTAAGAAGTTCCAAATGGAGATCTGGTGCTACCAGCCAATTATCCACTGCCATACTTGAAGATTCACCTTTATTTGGGCCCCCATAAATATTTGGCCTCATAAGGACCAGTTTATGATTCATCATATAATATGGTATGCCTGTTCAGTCCTGATTTTAGAGAATTGTCAGAGGATTTTGTGCTTCTAAAAATAGTATTTTCACAAATGTCCATAGATTCTTTTCATTTATTTGTTTTGGCACCCTGCAAATCAGCAGTCCCAATTTTTCCTTTACTATGTTGATTCTGTCCATACAATGTTCTGCTAGAGGAAGTTTTGGCCTTAATACTTGTTTCCTTATTTCTGAATTCAAGACCTCTCGTAGTGTCCTCAACAGGCATTACATCACGTTTGCCTAAGTTAACAGTATCCTGAGGAGAATCCTTATCTAAAGATAAATCATTTTCCTGCCCAAGAATATTAAATCACTACCCTTGCATTGTTAATCCCTCATTTCCATAAGCATTCATTTTCTGGAATTTCCTTCCCCGATTCTCCACTACCATCCATTCACTGTAGTCCTTTGCTTGAGCTAGCGACTCTGCCTCCTTTCTAAGCATCTCTGCCTTGCTTATCTACTTGCCCTTCTCTTGAAAAACACAAGATGAGATCCAGTGTTCAGCTCTCCTATAAGTGAAACAAATTTGTGAAAGTCCTTCATGCTCTATCAGCTAAACTCGATATTAAAATATAAAATTTCCAGCTAAAGGATGTCTCAGGTCCACAAACACTGCAATGCGAGCATATTTATCTCTTATTACATATGTAGTATTCTTATCAATCTTGATCATCGTTCCAATACGTGACCTAATCTTATGCAACATTCTCTCATTGTATAAATGAAAAGGCAAGCATGAGAGCCTCATCCAAACTATGGCGAAATTGATACTAACAGGGACGGAGGGAGGGTACGGCAAGGGTGCACGTGCCGTACCGGCGACCGGAAAATATTTTGAAGGGGGATGAAGGTGCCGCAGCGACGCAGCCAGTGGTGCCGCAGCAGTGCAGCGATGCCCTACCAAAGGGAAGCTCCTCCCTCCGCCCCTGGATACTAACATTCGTAATATAAAAACTAAGACTCTATAGTTAATCTAAAAGATAGCTTCCCGAAATCAACCATGGGCCCTCTAGAACCGCTTTGCAGAAGTTCTCCTTAGTGAATTTGACCAAGGGGAAGTCATTAACCATATCTAAGATTTTGAAATTCTGCATATTCCATAGGTTGCTTTCTACCCAATTCTCCTTCCAGGTAATTTAACTTTAATCACATGCTTCCACTTTTCAACCAGTGCTACTTCAAGTTTATTAGATAAGTTAATCACCGGGATAAGACTAGAGTGGTCCACTATAATTTCATTCTCATCAAAATTAATCTCTTTTCTAAAATCCATATTTTTATCAACTTTGATTCTCACAACCTTATCCTAAAGGAAATCCCTCAGTAGCCTCGTGGCCTCCTTATCTCTGTGCTTACACTTTCTAGTTTCTCTATCTTTTTAAATGGCATTAGCCCTCGGAAGAGCATTCTCAGATACACTAGATGAGAACATATTTTCCTTCACAAATAAGTATTATTATGTTAATACAAGTTTTTAAACTTTATAAATATTTAAATTTTAATCAATTATATGTTTGATAAAAATATTTTTCATAAGTAGTTGACATTCTTAGTATCAAATAACTCATAAATAAATGTTTTTTGAAAAGAATATAATAGCTTATAAATACATGTATTATTAAAATGATTAAAAAATATTTTAAATAAAATATATGATGAACTTTTAAAATTAAATGGATACAATATAATAAATTACTTTATTAAACAAACATTTGAGTTTAGCACTTATGAGCACCAAATTAAAAAAAAAATTAAATTAATTATAACTTATAAGTTGAATTTATAATTATGAAGGAGTAAATTATATTTTAATTTTTGAATTTTAGTATAATTAATAGATTAGTTCTTAAATTTTTAAAATTGAATACTTAAACCTTTATATTTTCAGTCCATCCAAAAAATTTATTTTTTTATCCATCAACTACCAAGTTGAAATGTCTTTATTATCCTCTTTTAGATTTAAGATATTAATTAAAATTACAATTTTTATTAAATAATCCTTCAATTATTATTTCATAATATACTTCAGTCTAATGAAAAAATTCAACAAATGTTAAGTACTTTAGTTCTTTGATTATCATTACATAATACATTTCAAATTATTAAATTGAACTAATTTTAAATATGTCTTTCAATTATCATCATTAAAACAATTTAGTCATTAATAATTTAAATAGATAGGATAAAAAATATTTTTAAAAAAATTATATTTTCAAATGTTTAACTACCATCGACTTTGTCTTAACGTTTCAAACGGATAGAAGAACCGATCTTTAGACCGATTGAAAATACATAAATTTAAATGTTTAATTTTAAAAATATATAAACTAATCAATTAATTACATTAAAATTTAAAAATTAAAGTCAATATTTAAAAGAATATGATCCAAAATCATGAGTATAACTAAAATCACACTTTTTCCTTTAAGAGTCAAAGAGAGAAAGAAAAAAAAAAGGGAAAATAATTCCATAAGCCGCGTCTCCTTATCCTAAATGCTGCTACATGTTCTCATAAAAAGCAATTGCTAGAAGTATGAATCGAAAGCGTATACAATGAAGTTCAAAGAAGAAAAATAAAACCAGTTGGTGATCATCCCTTCCTCTCACCAACACGAAAAATTATTCCATACAACAGTGGAGTATATAATGGTTGCATATGAACTACATGAAACCTACCATAATCAATAGTCATAATACAACCCTTATACATAGAACGGTTATAGCCGCCTAAGAACTTGCCCAAACCATGTTATAGCATCAACAAATAATTACAGCATCTGGGAACCTTGAACACTGAACTATCATTCATATTTGCAGAGGTTCTCAAATCCCATGTATTCGTTATGCTTAATCTTCCATATCATATTTGATATGCCAACGCCGCCTGCCAATACAAGCAAAGGACCTCTATGAGAATCTGTGGAGTTCAAATAGTTTACTCGAAAACAGTAGGAAATATTAAATCTCACCGAGTGAAATTGCACTAACAAAAATGGTGAAAGCAAGGATGAAGATGATAAGGGATGCCCTTCCAAACATAATGATCAATCTTCTCACTATGTGCTGCCCTATTAAGGCTGCAAGTGTAGCCACAGCTATGAAGTAAACAGCTGCCAGAAAATATCAAACATGTAAATCCACTGTGATACATGCAACATTTATATTTATTGGGGGCCAAAACAGCATTTACACTTAGAGAATCAAAATTTAACTAGAATTGAATTTAGTAAAAATATCATTTTAATTTATTAATTTTGAGTTTATTAAATCTTTATTTAATTAGACCAATAAAAATTAATTTTTTATTTTTTTTAAAGAATGAGAGGTTAAAAATAAACTCATATTTAATCAATTCTCATTTAAAAATTTGGAGGGCAGGTTATTGTTCATAGGATAGGAGTTTACACATAGATAAGTAGGTTATTTTCAGAGTCTTGTGAGATAAATTTGCGTAACCTATTTCTTTACAGGTGGGGTTGTATAGGCTGTAATTTGTTGCAACTTACCATAAGGAACTGGAAAACGTTTCAGAAGGTAGTATTCTACAACAGACATGGATGAGGAGAAAGTCATTGCAAAAGTAGCTGTTGCACTTGACACCTACATAAAAATCATTAACCAGTTACAAATAGAAAAATCACAATGAGGAAATTTCTAAACAAATAATCATGTTAAGGCAATACAATACCCCCCACCCACATTGTCAAATCAGAAGCTGGATGGTAAAATCACATGTTAAGGCATAATCATGTTTAAGACTAATGCCAATGCATATTTATATTCTTAAATTGTAAAAACTAAAACTCTGTTTATATTTTCTACACTCAAAAAATCCTATTTGAATTTAAATTGATCGAAAAATGTTATAAAAGATTCACGCTATCTACTAATTGAAATTTCGAGATTATTAATTTCACTTTTAAATAATTTGAATATATAATATGATGTTTTTAAAATTTAACGTATTATGAGATTTTTTTGATGAAATTTTGGAGTACATATACGTATTACGCTGAGACTAAACAAATTGACAATTGATTCACATTAAAAAGACATATCAGAATAGAAGTAGCTCACCTGAGGAGGGATTCCTAACTCCAAAAATAGTGGACCCATAATGAATCCTCCCCCTAGTCCAAGCAACCCACCAACAACTCCAGCCAGTACACCACAGGCACTGTAAAGTACAAGCTGGTGCACTTTGAAATTTGTGCCATCATCTCCTTTGGATGCTATGATCCTCCGTCCTTTATAAAGGCTCACTGCCTCGTATGATGTCACGGCAACAGAAACTGGAACCTGTACAACATGGAATGGACACACCAATTGGAGAATTGTTTGGTTAAAGAATAAGATTTTAATGCAATGTTTAATCTCAATCATGCAAGATCACTGACCACCCCTGGTTGGCTAGCTCTCTCCATCTCTCACATGGTATGCAGTGAATATTTAAGCAGAGAAACAAACGTGCTACCACACAATAATCAGAGATGAATCATTAATTGTATTGATTAAACGTACCTGTAACAAGTTCGCTATCCAGTATGCTGTTGAACAAGTAGTCATATGACTCTGTTCCACAAAAATTCAGCATTACTTATCACTTACCCCTTGTTATAATTAATATATGCTATGAAAATGGAATAGAGCAAGTATTAATTGACAATGACCTTTGCAATCTGCAATGCAAGGAATGCAACCCACACAAAAACAAGAAGCCCAAGTTCCTTCCAGTAAACATTCTCAAGAATAGTAACCTGCAGTAATCACACTTCATTAGTGTCTTGAGAATTCTCTAGTGTTAATTCCAGTTGATGGAGTTAGACTCACCTCTGCTTCCTTTGTCTCCTTTTCAGGGCCACTAGGAAGAGGCTTGTATTCGACTTGACCACCTCCTGTAACAGATTCAACAGGACAAGAAAATATAAGCAGTTCCAGAGAAGGAATAAATAATCAGGAACCAGTTTATGGCCTTTCTTAGAATCAAAGAAAAAGTAATTCAATTCACCATTTGATTCTAAACGCTTAGCAGCCTCCTGCAATGGATGAAAAAGAAGATGCAATTAGAAAATATGTATATATAATAGGAACTCCAGCCACACTGGCCTCTCTGTTTTGCAGTAAAGTTCCACCAGAACCAAATTTCAGGATTCAATGCAAAACTAAATTAAAATAAAATTACCTGTTTCGTTCTTGTTTCTTTTTTCCACGTCTCCACACCCTTGAAGAATGCCTTGGTTGATGTGCCTGCAAAGTTCAAAACATGACAATCAGCTCACAGAGGGAATTACAAGAGCAGAAAGGGTAGCATAAGCAAGTGAAGTTGAATTAAAAATTTTACCTACAAATAGAATAATAAGCAGTATTGTGACCATCCAATCTGCAAATATCACGTTGAAAGCAACACCTATACTAATTCCCAGCATAAGCATTGGCTGGATAAGCAGAGTCAAATCATAGTCAATGATAGGCATATCAATTGTTGGATGCCTTAGCTTAAGGTTATAGTAAACGGTTGATCCTGCTGCACCCATAATCATACCTGAAAATAAATAAATAAATAAATAAAATGACCACTATTCATTACTTCATTTGATTATTAATGCAATCCGGTTAAATTCTGATACGACCACAATTACTTTTCATCTGAAAAATGATAAGCGGCTTAATACTTCAACAGCAGATTGATCAATCAACCATCCTCCAAGAAGCTTGTGGCCTTATGAAACATTTAAATAATCTAAACCTCCCTAAAAAAACTAATTCTTTATTTGGTATTATTAATTTTGTAAAAAAAAAATTAAATAAATTTTTATATCATGCTAGAATTCAATTTAAAATGAAAATTTTACTAAATTTTTTCATTACAAAGGAGAAAAGTATTGTAAAAGAAATCAATTGAAGCATACAATTATGATCCAAAATGGAAGGTAGCAGTATATTTCTTCCATAGAATTTATTTACACCCATTACTTTTTCTTTTGTCCTTTCTTCTTATCGGTTCTTCCACCTTTCTACATCCACAGTGAAGCATATCCACATTTTGTTTTCTTTTATTTTTATTTTAAAAAAATGGGTTTCCGATCAAAAAGATAGCATAGAAGAATCTTACATTTAGAGATTGCAGTTGCGGATTTGGGATCAAATCCAATAATTAGACTTAGCATGGGAACAAAAATGCCACCTCCGCCAACCCCACCTACACTACCAAATGCTGCTCCTAAGAATCCAACAATAGTACCCAAAACAATTTGCCAACCAAATTTCATTTCCTGTACACGAAAATCCTTAATTAGTAATAAAACAAACCAAAATTATTTAGCTAAAAAGCAAGCTCCACTTTAACACTTCCCCAATCTCCAATCACAAAAATGTGGAGGGGGCCGGGGGGTTTGAAAAAATCACTTATAATCACTCAATCTATAAAGAAAAGTGAATCTTGCACCGATCCTTTTCACTCTTAAACAATTATTTAAGAAAACAAATGGTTTCCGAAGATTCTAATGATTCATGATACAGAAAGGTACAGAATTCTCCTGAAGATGAATTGTGAATTTTATAAACAACCAAACAAAAATCTCGATAAGGAGCTATTAAGGGTAAGAATATCAGCATTTTACCGGCCAAACATGATGATACCCTGATTCATTAGGTTGCCATAAGAAATTAGCGGCTTTGAGAAATAAACTTGACAGACCCTCATCAGTTTGAGCAGGTACTCCTGTAAATTCACGCTTCAAGCCTCTCTCGGCTGAAACAAGCACGAAAGCTAACATAAAGTTTAAGGATAGCGTTAAAATGGATCTCAAAACCCGCCATTTCCCTCCAAACTTAGCCATCAGATCCCTTTTTCTCTCTTTTAAACTCTCTCAAACACCAAAAAAAAAAAATTCTGCTGTTTGATCACTTGGATTGGCTCAGAAGTGGTGAAGAAATCTCTAAATTTAAACTCCTACTAACTCAAACTGGACAAACTATTATCTAGGAGTTTTTCTCTTCCTTGATCTTTTAAGTTAAAAGAATAATCCCATGAAAGAAAACAATTAGGAAAAACGAAGAAATCCACAAAAACAAAGGAAAAAGGAAAGAAGAAGAAGAAGACAAGGACGATGAACGACCAAAAAACTTGGAAACGTGTGTGATTGGTTCCTGAGAGATATGCGGATCCTTGTATAAAAACAGGTGCGACCCAGAAAGTTTTCCGGGAAAACAAGATCAAAGAAATAAAACAAAAAATGTGTATGTGATCAGGAGACGGAGAAGGTGAGCAGAAGAAGCGAAAGAAAATAGCGAATATTATTGGAAAAAATTTTGTGCTAGAAACTCTTCTCTTTCTCTATTTCCTTTGTTCTCTCTTTTTCTCTCTCTGAATCTCTATCCGAGGCTCATGAAGGAGAAACACGCATTTATAATGAATCTTCCAATTAGTTAAGATCCGTTTGAAGATGCTTAATGAAAAAAAATTATATTTTTAATTATTTTAGTAAATATTACACCTTTTGGATGCACTAATTCACTGCTAGCAAACAGGCGTACTTAGGAATGCGCCGAGCCTAAATTTGAAGACTTCAAAATTAATTGGTTAAATTTTTTTTCATCTGGAAGTGAATTCGAACAATACTTATTTAAATTTAAAACGACTATTATAAATTTAAGGTTACCTTATCTAGCAAACGAATTTAAATTGATCGAATTAGTTTAATTTATTTACTTGTATAATAATTTTTATTTAAAATTAATAAGTTTAAAATTAATTTAATTTTTTATTAAATAAATATATATATAAATTAACTCATAAATTTATAAAAAATGAGTTCTTAAAACTTAACGATCTGAACTTTAATAATATAATTAAATTATATAAAGTTGAATTTTAAAGAATTTAGATTTAAGAGTTTAAAATTAATTCTCTTATGATCTCAATCAACTTATTCACGAATATACTTATGAGCCTTAAATAGTTGATGAATACTATAGAGTTTAAACTTTACTTATTTACTATGATCTTAATAATTAAGCTCGATGTTGACTCGTTTAGAAATTGAATCGAGTTCGGTCGATCTTTTATCGAATCAAATCTCGAGTAATTCACAAACAATTTAGTTCATTTTAAATAAGTCAGATGGTACTTGAATGTGTATACGGATGCTAATGGGGCGAGTAACATAGATGATTGGAAATCTAAAATTGGTTTTGCAATTTACGAGCAAAAATCTCTATCTATTGGAATTCAAAGTAGCATACCATTGCAAAATACTCCACCAAGGCAGAGTAAGCTATCACGAAACTTACTTGGATAGAGTCACTGTTACATGATATTAGTTTTGCTTCTAAATAAATTTCTAATCTATGGTGCGACAATATTAGAGTCACATATTTATCTCTATTTCATGTACAGTCTAAACATTTAGAGATAGATTTCTATTTTATCCGTGACAAAGTTCAAAAGAAGGAGGTTCAGGTTTGTTTTATTTTTGTGCATCACAAGATGCTCGAATTGAGAGGGCCTGATAAGGATTAGTTGTATCTTTAAGTATTTTGTATTTTGCCAACTATAATTATCTCTTGTAACAAATTGATAAACTTTGTATTTCTATATATTACGTAAATAGAATTAAAAAATAGGTTGAGAATTCCGTATACCATCAAAAACATATTATTTTGTGAAGTAAATGCAGAAACTGAGTAAAGAATATCATTATTAACGACCATTAACAGAAGTTATAGATGTTATAGATAATCCAACATTGGCTTGAGGTGTAGGTCGAGGGGACGGGTATTGTTGGCTAATGTGCCCATCGCCATTGCAATTGTAACAAGTTATGGTAGTAGACAAACCATCCAACATAAGAGGAACCAGCACTTCGGCCATAACCAGAAGTTTGTCCTCCATGTCTATGACCTCGACGGCCTTGCCAATGACCACCACTACCATATCCAGCATGCACATAATTCACACCCAGCGGATCAAATAGCAAGAGAGTCCAATCGAAGTTGTGTTTTTTCACTCAATAGGAGTGCATACAGTTTATCAAAACTCATAAAACTCACAGGTGTATTTCGTGCTTCAAGAGCACATGTAAAAGGATGATATTCGGTGCTCAATCCTTTTAAAACATCACAAACTAACGTTTCATCAGATACGAGACTCTAAAAAGCACTCAACTGATGCATGATGGATACAGATACGGAGCAATTAATCCAGCTTTTCATAATCTGGTCCTTATAAAACCAAACATCATAGGCAGAATTCGGTTCACCAGTCGATAGAATGCGAGGAGGTGCCGAAATTGATCCATCAATGAGCAATATTTGGGCTTCCCATAGCAAATAATTAGATGAGGTGAGTTTAATAGAGAAAAATTGCATAACATTTAGGATTTGAAATAAAGAATTTGAGGTGGGAAGGGTCGAGTAAGAGGCCAAAACCAGGCTTGTAGCCATTACCGAAAATAAAAGAAAAATCGAAATAAGATGAAGAAGGAAGAATGACGAAAATAGAATACCATAAAGAAGTCAGATTGTATATGAAATTCTCAACCTATTTCTATGATTTCTATTTACCTAATATATAGGAATACAAAGCCTATTAATTAGTTACAAGAGATAATTACAGTTGGCAAAATATAAAATATTTAAACATACAACTAATCCTTATCACATTTACACTCCTACCGATCAATGTTTTTCTTATAATAACTTTATAAAAAGAAAAAAAAAACTATAACTATGAGCCACCACCCCCTCCCCTACCATTTTTATATTTAAACATCTAAGCTTCAAGTTTCGCCAACTCAACCCATAAAATGTTATTATGTTGGGTAAATCACACTTTTAGTCTCTAAGTTTTAACATAATTAATGGATTATTTCTGTGTTTTTAAAACCGAATAGTTAGATTCTTTTATAATCAATTTGTCTAAACTCTGATCCTTCCATCTATTTCTTGTCATTAAAAATATGAAAATATCTTTATTATTCCCTTTTTACGTTAGAAATATTAAGGAGTTAGGGTTTTAATATGACTTGGCACTCCCCTAGACTTGTTGACTAACCCTCGTTGGCTCTTAGTGATGATATGGGCATGACTCATCCATCGCCCCTTTAATTGGGTCAACAGATATTTGATAGCATAGCTAGACCATAAACCATCAGACATATGGTACTCGGATAGTCAAGACTCACCCTCACCATAGATGAGCCTAACCATTATCACTTGATCGTTAGTGTTACCACATGATCTATAGAATCTCTACAAACACAAAATTCTTTTATCTACTAGCTATTAACCCCAGATTTTAAAGGAAATGGACAACCAAACTTATCTTCTAAGTATAAAGGTAATCAAAAGACAATATCTAAGGTATGCAATTCTAAGCACTTAATGTAGCTCTCTTTACTAATATTACTCACTCCTATTAATTTATTTACTGACTTGAGCATTGGAATGATTGCTAGTAAGGCACTAACTACCTCAGTTTCTTTTCTTTATAGATTATCATCTGATCAAATGGTTAAAGAGACTTCACTTGGACGACATCAGATTTTGCCCTTTTGAAACGACCCGGAAATCGGACCGCTACCGGCACTAGGATCCGGATCGACTTAAGGTCGCCGGGACCCGTAGCAAGCCTATTATATATCCTGTGTACCTGATTAAATCCCATACATGATCATACATTTGCATAAAAACTTTAACTTTTCATCTACCAAGCTTGACCTGTGCATGCATCATAACTCTATACATACAAACCCCATACTAGAGCCCTCATCAAATGCTCCAGTTGGGTCAACATCTCATATGTCAAGCCTGGTTCAACATATATCATCATTAAAAACATTTCATAAAGATCATGTACCAAAAGGGATCAACCATACATTAGGGCCAAGCACAATACTAATCCTCATTACATTACTGTACAATACCTTACATTACATTACATGTCATTTCATTTCATTTCATGTCCACTACTAATCTATTACATAAACATAGCCATTACCCTTGCTGACTTCCTGCTACCTCTGACCCTGCAAACCTGGGGGTTAGGGGAAAGGGGTGAGCTACAAGAGCCCAGTGAGCAGAACAGTAAAAACGGTTCATTAAATATATGCTTTCATGAAATGCATCACAGCACAAACAATTCACATTACGGATGAACTGACCCAAAAATCCCTCTACTCTGTGCTCGGCCCTCGGTGGAGCTCCTCAGGACTTCTATTACATATCATAAGCTCTGTGCCAGGGGCATAGTGCAGACCACACCTGGTCTTTCCTGTACTCTGTGCCAGGGGCATAGAATGGCAGCCCTGGTCTTTCATTACATAACATAATGTCTAGAGGGCTAATGGGTCATCCTGTTGTTCATCCACACCTACAATAAATAATGCAATGCGTCATATTCTTGAATTCTAATGCAAACAACCTATTACATATAATGATGCATGAACATGCTTAAAAAATTTGATTGCTTTAAAAATAAAAGAGTTATGTTCTACTCACCTCTGGCTAACTCTGAACTAACTCTGAAGCAGCTATCTCACTGCTAATTACCTTGGTTCCTCAGGTCCGATTCTACACAGGTGGACTCAAATGAGGGACCAAACAACTCTATAAAGACTCTAAACATCTCCCCAAAAACCCCCCTAAAACGTCATAAAACATGCATTGAAAACAGGCAAAGGAAGGCTGGGCAGGGAACTTTCGGCGGCAGATTCGGCGGCCGAAGGTCCCTACAGATCTGAAAGTCAGGCACTTTCAGGGGCAGGTTCGGCGGCCGAAGGTCTTTCCAGAGCTGAAAGTCACTATCCTTCGGGGGCAGGTTTGGCGGCCGAAACTTCCCTCCAGAGCCGAAAGTCCAACTTTCGGGGGCGAGCTTAGGCGGCCAAAACTGCCTCCTCTGGCAGGTTCGGCGGCCGGACCTTGCTTCGGCGGCCAAACCTAGATCCTTCTGGGTGGCAAAACCCGATTCTGCCATCCCACATCTAGCCTCCCAAAACCCTCCAAACTCATACTCAACACACAAAGCATGCATAAACACATTTTCAAACATATAGAGGCATAAAACTAGCCTAAACCCCAACAAACATCAACATAGCATCACATTAAGCATAAAGGGTACATAAACCCTAACATTTTAGATCTACTCTAAAACATGCATCATATACCCTTAACCCCTTTTTTAAAACTTACTTAAAACATCATAAAAGGTGTGGATCTACACTTACCTCTTGAAGATCGAGAGTAGGCGTGACCCAAACTTGGAGATGTGGAGGAACGAGCTCTGGGGATCTCCAAGCTCCAAAACTTTGATCTTAGCTTAAAAATCTTCAAAATAAGGTAAAAACTCATTAAAAACTTGAAGGATTTGAAGGAAAACATAAAATCAACCATGGAAGGGCGAAATCTCACCTATGCCCGAAAGTAGAGAGAGAAAACTCGTCCATTTTCGGACATGGAGCCTTTTATAGGTGGCTGGCCAGACCACCTTTGGGGGCCAAAGGTGCTTCCGCAAACTCTCCATGTTCAGCGGCCGAACCTGGGTTTTTCCTCCATGGCCTTTTTCTTTCAAAACTCAATTTTCTTTCTTTGTTAAAACCATAAAAGCATATAAAAACATTTTAGAAAACCTTTATTTTACCCTTCTAGAAGGCTCCGACATCCGAGAATTCCGGATTTATTTTGCCAGAAGGTAGGAATTCCGATGCCGGGGTCTAGCCGGGTATTACACTTTTTTTCTTTATCTGTTAAAATTTAAATATTGTGGTCCTTTATTTTTTATTTTAAAAAATATTAAAGTTTCTAATAACTGCTATCCAAATTATTACATTCAACTAAAATTTTAACACTTTTATAGTTCGATTTTTATTCATTAAAATATTTGGTACCTAATAATGTCAAAACTTCTAGAAAAAGGCTTACAACTTCAGCATTTTTAAGTGATATCAAGTAGCTTTCAGTAGGTTATAGACTTTTGCAAAGAGTATTTTAGAAAGAAAATTATCCTGTTAGCTTTGAACTAACGTTTATAATGAATGGAAGGAGTGTGATTTTATAGAGACTGAATATAAAGGGATTTAATGCATGAACCAATATATTAACTACGCCAAAACTCAAGAATTAATGTATAAGTTACTCAAGGTGAAATGCTTCAACCATATTGACAGGGATTTAAATATTTATGAAGGTGTTTTGGGTATTTGAAATATTTATTATTCTTTTAACAGGTTGACTTCTTTTAACAGGTTGACTGATAGAATTATGGATGAAATAACTTTTAATTTGAATAAACTAATTATAGAGAGATTTAAATATTCAATTTTAAAAATACAGAAATTCATTTATTAATTACACTAAAACTCAGAAATTGTCGTGTGCTTTGCATTATTATATTTAGAGAGAAATCATTATTTGGTTTCTATGATATAGGAAAACTTATTAGTTAGTCACTCAATTTTTAAAAACACATCAACACATGCCTAAAGTTTTAAAAAAATTCTACTAATTAATCATTTTATTGACTTTAGCTATTAAAAATTGTAGAAAAGTATAAAACGTGCTCAATCCGAGGAGATTAAATTAGTATATATTTTTACAAAACTAAAAAATTGACTAATGAGTTTTTTTAATTTAAGACGGATAAAATGACTAATTAATAGATTTTTAAAAAATTTAAAGATATTTTAATATATTTTTTAAAATTGATAAACTAACTAATAAATTTTTCGATACTAGAAAGACTAAATAGTAAATTTTACTTATATTTAAAAATTTTCAAGTTTGAGAAAATAATTTTATTCTTATTCTAATTTTAATTAAAAATATATTTTTATTGATTAAACTTTTTAAGCTTTCTAAATATCAGAAAATTTATGAAAAACATTTTTATGTGCAAAAGGATTTTTGTGAAGAAAGTCTTAATAGTAAAATATTTGTGATTAACCTGGTCTTATTCTAAAGACAGGTTCATATATATATATATATAATACTCTTGCTCACCTTCACGGTTAGAACCTATTTTCCGATTTAATTTATAACTATTGTTTTCATCGGTAACCAATTAAATATGTTTTAGTAGCATTTGCTATTGCAAAATAAATTAATTTAAAAATAAAATAAATGCTCAGGTATGAGTAGGGGTGAGCAGTATTCGGTTTAAACTGAAATAACCGACCGAACCGATTAATTTCGAAAATTTGGTTTAGTTGTATTTTTTTTGTTCGGTTCGGTTTGAAATTTTTAAAAATTCGGTGATTTCGGTTCGGTTCGATTTTAAATGTAAAAATTTCGATCAGACTGAACCGAACCGAAATCACCTATACTACGTTGTTTCAATAGTTCCCTAATTCCCTTCCCTTCCCTTCCCTTCCCTTCCCTGCCCTAAATCTAAAACAAATTTCTATCTCTCCATGCGTGCCACCAGTGCTCCTGCTCCATCTCTCATCTCTATGCTCTCTGTGCTCTGCTCCATCTCTCGTCTCTGTGCTCTGCTCCATCTCTCATCTCGCCGCGAGATTCTCACGCCTGTGCCTCCACTCTCCTCTCGACTGGACTGATTCACCATCGGCGTTGGCCGTTGCTCTCTATCGGCTCTCCACGCATCGTCAGGCAGTCGACAATTTGGTCGTACTTATTCCACAGCCCTCAGTCCTCTCCGAGTCTCTGTATCGCGCTTCCAGCCATTCATAGTTGAACTTGAGTAAACTGTAAAAGATAAGTAAATATTTGTGATTTGCTGTTGATTGCTGAATTTGTGTACTCTTAATTGTTGAATTTGTGTGTTGTTGATTGTTGAAGTTTGAAAATTGGTTTAACCGATCGAACCAAACCGAATCGAACTAAATCAATTTGATTCAGTTATCCCTCTTATTCGGTTCGATTCGGTTTATATAAAATACTGCAATTCGGTTCGGTTCGGTTTTGAACCGAACCGACCGAATGCTCACCCCTATACTTGAGTTTGAGTATTATAAAAATTGAATATATTGTCTGATTTACCTATAAAAAATAGGGTTCAAAATTTTTAATTTTTAATAAAACTCAAAAGCTATTGAAAAGAAGTAAGAAAAAAAAAAAAAGATTACATATATAAGTTGTTCATAATAATTTAGTTTTATTACTAACATTACCTCAAACATTATATACTCGAATAAATAGTCATGGATTGACTATCCAAAACCACTCTATACAATAAGATTGCATTTGTTTGTAGAAACTAACTTATATTTAAAATATATTTTTCGTGAAAAATATTTTTTTATGGAATAATTTATTTTTTATTATTTAATTAATCACTCTGTATATTAAAATTTTGTTTATTTTAAAAAATAATTTGTATTTAGAAAATATTTTTCATAAAAAATATTTTTCAACTAAATAATTTATTTTTTATTACTTAATTTTAATTTAAAAATAAACTTTATTAATAAATTTATGTATAGAAACTTTAACAAGTATATCAAATTACAAAAAATGACTTTCTATACTTCCGCTGACGGCGCTTTCTCGCCTGATATATCATCTTATCCTCGTCGCAGGATCACTTGTCGTCCAATTACTCGGAGGTGACAGTAGCTCTGCCCATACCTTTAACACAGTTATCTCTGAAAACTTGCCGAAGCCGCCAATAGCTCTTGAATTTTTGCCGATTGTGATTCTACCGGAATGTCAGATTCCGGCAATGAGGGTATGGAAGAGGATGATCTTTTGCAACATAATGGCCGTAGGAAGCGTAAAGATGGTGAAAGAGGTTTCTCTTTAGAAGAACAAGACGGTAGAAAGTTTGAGTCTGTTGGACAACCGTCTCCAATGGGTCCTTCGTTTAGGGATATGCTAGTCAATGGGAGTCCTAATAACGAGACTGTGATTGCTGACACAGTTGAAGGGAATGATGAGGAGTCGTATGAGCTTTCTGATGGGGAAGAGGATGAGGAGGATGAAAAGTGCCCTAATATTAAACTTACTAAAATTGAGAAATCTCGTTATTGTAAACCATGGAAGAACTCCTTGATTATCAAGCTGATTGGAAGATCAATAGGGTATGCCTATTTATCGCGAAGGGTGAAGGAACTCTGGAAACCTAAATCCCCTATTGACTTAATTGCTCTGGACAACGATTTTTTCCTTGCTCGATTTAATAGTAGGGAAGATTTTGATTTTGCACTGGAGGGTGGACCATGGATTATAGCTGATCATTATTTGTCAGTTCGCCAATGGTGCCCGGATTTTGACCCATTTAATGTTTCCTTGGAACGCTTGGCAGTTTGGGTTCGATTTCCATGCCTTCCAATTGAATACTTTAATGAGGATTTTCTTATGCGATTGGGGAGGAAGATAGGAGATCCTATCAGAGTGGATAATAACACTAGCCGAGTGACAAGAGGGCATTTTGCGAGATTATGTGTTGAAGTTGATGTTACGAAGCCTCTTTTGTCGAAATTCAAGCTGAACCGGAGAGTTCGACGTATTGAATATGAGGCGTTGCATATGGTTTGTTTTTCATGTGGAATTTTTGGGCATATGAAGGATAATTGTCCTTCGTTGCGGAAAGAGTTGCAGCCAGAGAATGTAGAGAATGTGCCTAATTCGGTTCATAGTAACCCTGCTCCTAAGGTGGCTCAGTTACCCGAGAATCAGGTAGTTAATCCAGCTGTTTTAGATGATTTTGGTGATTGGATGCTGGTTAAGAAAGATAGAAGACGTAATCAACGTCCTCAGGAAAAATCTGTATTTAAATTTGGGTCAGGTGATCATGGTCCGAGGGAGTCAAACAAGGGTAAATCAACGATGAAGGCCAATAATAACCCCTTTAGTTCTCTAGTTATTCTCCAGGATTCTGAGACTCATATAGAACATAATGCGACTCCACCAGTGGTACAAGATTTTCGTCCTGTCTTGGGCAAAAAAAAGCTACGGGATTCTAAAGGGAAAGGTCAAGTGGTTTCTACTGTGACAAGAGAGGAGACTCCCAATATTGCTTTAGATTCCTATGTGAGATCTAATGGGCCTGCTGTGCAAAGTTCAGTTCTAAAAATTAGAGGGGTTTCGAGTGGATCAGGGGGATCTTCTAGAAAAGCTGCTGCACAAGATGACCATGTAGTTGTTCAAGGGAATAATATAACGAATCAGTCAAAGACTTGGGTTGTTTCTAACCCGAAATTGGTGGGACTTGCAAATTTAGAAACAGAATTGGATAGGAATCAACATGATAATTTTAATGATCCTTCATTTCCTCATCCAACCCATCCCAATATCCCAGCAGCTAATGGAGATGGTAATCAGGATATGAATCTTGACAATGATGCGATGATAATTATTGCTCAGACTTCCTTGAATGAATTTCAGAATAGTGGTTTAATTGGTAAGATGCCTTCTAATGAGGGGTCTTACTAGATTTTTCGTTCTATTATAGGTTCAGTCATCCTCATGGCTTTCTTTTCTCTCTTATTTTTAATGATTATTGGAGTTTGGAATTGTCAGGGTGCTGCTTCTTCTAATTTTCTGAGAGCTTTTAAGGAATACAATCGTATCTATAAGCCTCAGATTTTTTGTTTGGTTGAGCCTCGAATTTCTGGCCATTCAGCTGATAATGTTTGTAAACAGCTAGGTTATGATAATTGGGTTCGTGTTGAGACTTTTGGTTTCAGTGGAGGCATCTGGATTTTATGGTCAGAAATATTTTTTAAGTTAACGCTTGTGTCGACAGATCCGCAATTTATTACATGCAATGTGTTACTTGATAATGGAGACTCGTGGTTAGTGAGTTTTGTGTATGCCAGCCCTGACATTAGTTTACGAAGACGTTTGTGGCATTCGGTTCTGGGTTTCAATGGAAGTGAGAAAAGTTGGTTACTGTTGGGAGATTTCAATTCTTTTACAAGCGAGAATGAACAAATCGGCTATGTTAATGTTCACAGTATTGGGGCTAGTGATTTTCGGCAATGGATTTTTGATAACTCACTTATTGATTTGGGTTTTGAAGGTACCCCTTTTACTTGGAGTAAGGGTGGTATTAATTCTTCTTCTAAAGCTGCTCGATTAGACCGTTGCTTGTGTACTGAGATTTGGCGCATGACATTTTCTAGAGCTACAGTTATTCATGCTCCAAAGTTGCATTCTGATCATTGTCCTATTTTTATGAATTGCTTTGGAGTTACAAATTCTTCTGTTCGTCGTTTTCATTTTCAAGCGGCTTGGACAGCTCACAAAGATTTTGTTAATGTTGTTTCCCGTGGTTGGAAGCAAAATACTTCTTTATTTGATAATTTGAAATCAACCAAAGACTCATTAAGCCAATGGAACCGATCTGAGTTTGGGAATATTTTTCATAATAAGCAGAGGTTGATCCGTCGAATTGATGGTGTTCAAAAAAGCTTAGCTATCCGGCGAACGAGAGGTTTAGTGAAGCTGGAATTTAATCTGAGACGACAGCTTGAAGATGTTTTGAAGCAGGAAGAATTATACTGGTTTCAACAATCTAGGGAGGAATGGATTGTTTCTGGTGAGAGAAATACAAGGTTTTATCATCTTTCTACCGTGATTAAACGCAAGAAGCAGCAAATTCTCAAACTGAGAAATGGGAACAATGTGTGGATTGAAGATTCTAGTCAACTTAAAGAGCTTGCTAGCGGTTACTATCAGGAGCTGTATTCGAAAGATTTGGCGGTTGACTGCAGCCATTTTGTTAGACCTGATGGGCCTGCTCTTTCTTCTTCTCAACGGTTGCTTCTGGATCGTCCTTTTTCTCATGATGAAGTATATGATGCTTTGCGCCTTATGTCTCCTTACAAGGCTCCAGGACCCGATGGTCTACAAGCAGTTTTCTTTCAGAAATCTTGGTCTGCGGTAGGTTCACAGGTTTCAGCGTTTATTATTGAGGTCTTGGGCGGGAGGGAGATTCCAGAGGAAGTTAATGAAACGGTGCTGACTCTTATTCCTAAAATTGCTTGTCCATAATTTATTTCTCAGTTCAGACCAATTAGCTTATGTAACGTGATCTATAAGCTTGTTACAAAAGTGTTGATTAACAGATTGAAAGATGTTTTGAGCTCTCTCATTGGATTGGAACAAAGTAGCTTCGTTCCTGGCCGACAAATTATTGATAACATTGTGGTGTTTCAAGAAGTTTTGCACACTATGAGAACGTCTAAGCGATCAGGGGGTTTTATGGCGATTAAAATTGATCTTGAAAAGGCTTATGATAGACTAGATTGGGATTTTATTCAGTGGGTGCTGGGTTCTTACCACTTTTCCGATGCTTGGATTTCTAATATTATGAATTGTGTTAGAACATCTTCTATGTCAGTGTTATGGAATGGTGAGAAGTTAGAATCTTTTAAACCGACTCGTGGTGTGCGACAAGGCGATCCAATGTCTTCATATCTTTTTGTTATGTGTATTGAACAACTTTCGAGAATGTTTAAACAGCTTGTTCGTCAAGGCAGATGGAAGCCGATTCCTATCTCGAGTAATGGTCCGATGATTTCTCATCTTATGTTCGCGGATGATATGGTTTTGTTCGCAGAAGCTTCTGTGGAACAGTTGGATTTGATTTTATCATGTTTGGATGACTTTGCTAAGGCTTCCGGGCAGAAAGTGAATTTAGCTAAGTCTTCTCTTTATTTGTCGCCTTTTGTTGATAGTGATTTGGCGTCACTTTTATCTTCAAGGTCAGGTATTCCTTTGACTGCTGATTTGGGAAAATACTTGGGTGTGCCATCTATTCATGGGAGGATTTCAGTCTCGACATATAGTAGTATTTTGGATAAAATGAGAGGCAGACTTGATGGCTGGAAGGCGAGAGCTCTATCAAAAGCTGGACGACTAACGTTAGTTCAATCAGTTCTTAATGCTATTCCTGTTTTTGTGATGCAGAGTGCTCTTTTACCGGTATCGCTTTGCAATGAAATAGAGAAAATATGCAGGAACTTTATTTGGCATGGGAAGGATATGAAGCCAGCTGTACATCTGATTAATTGGGATACAATGTCCTTGCCGAAGCGGTTAGGTGGTCTTGGCATCAGAAATATGCGACAAATGAATCAGGCTCTATTAGGGAAGTTGTGTTGGCGAGCTTACAAGAATCCGCAAGCTTTGTGGGTTAGGTGCCTTTTCAATAAATATGAGTCGAGTTTTGTTCATTGGGAAGTCGCTAAGCGAGCTAATGGTTCAGTCAATTGGAAATCTTTTTGTTATGGTTTGGAGCTACTTCGAAAAGGGATAGTTGTAGATGTGAATAATGGGATGCACACTAGATTTTGGCTGGATGATTGGCTTCCGGTTGGGCCTCTTTGGAATTTTGCACTTAAACCGTTGATTGAGTTGAATATGCAGGTTTGTGTTCGATATTTCTGGGTTCCTAATATAGGCTGGAATTGGGACATTTTAAATTCTCTTCTTCCTACTGATGTCCTTTTATATTTCCAATCAATTACTTTAGTTGATGATATGTCGTGTTTGGATGGTTTTGCGTGGAAGCATTCTTCTTCTGGCTTATATACAGTTAAGTCAGGGTTTGATACGTTTTATTCAGAAGTGTCAGGATCAAATATGGATTGGCAAGGGCTGTGGAAGGTTAGGGTGCCACAGCGAATTCAAGTGTTTTTGTGAAAAGTGGCACATGAGAAAATCATGGTTAATGTTCAACGCCGAAAGCGAGAATTTATTGATTATGATTTATGTCCTCTTTGTGGAGTTGCAAGTGAATCTGTTTTGCATGCTCTACGAGATTGCCAACATGTGAAACAAATTTGGAATTCCCTTTTACCTACCAATTTCGTTTCTCCATTTTTTGATATTTTGAATGTGCCTTTATGGCTATCTGCTAATATAGAAAAAGTAGGATTATTGGCTAATGGAATACCATGGGATGTGCTTTTTAGTTCGACTGTTTGGTGGTTATGGAAGCGAAGAAACTTGTTGGTTTTTAATGAGAATAATGACCAGGATACTATTGATGCGACCTTTATTAAGCTTCGAGCAAAAGAATATGTTCATGCATGGAGGTTTTCGATGCAGGCTGGGTCTGGACCGAGAGGCCGGTCTTTGAAGTATGTTGGGTGGAAGCCGCCAGAAACAGGCTGGGTGGTAGTGAATTCCGATGGTAGTGCATTGTTGTCAGCAGGAAGGGCAAGTTGTGCAGGTTGTTTTCGAAACAATGAAGGTAGATGGCTTTTGGGCTTTCAACGGTTTTTGGGCAATTGTGGAGCAATGGAAGCTGAGCTATGGGAAATATATTATGCTTTAGTATTAGCATGGGATTCAGGGTGGAAGAAGATTGAAGTTCAAACGGATTCTCAACTCGCGTTAGATTTACTTGCAGGTAGAGGTGCAGGAGTTTTTAGAGTTGCTAATTTGGTGAGGAATTGTCGTGATCTTATCAATAGAAGCTGAGAAGTCAAGATGATAAAAATTTACAGGGAAGCAAATGCGGTAGCGGATCGTTTGACTAGTTTAACCATTGGTGATGATTTTAATTTGAAAATTCATCAATGGCCTCCTGTTACTATTAAATTTTTACTGGATGCTGATAGGTTGGGACTTTCATGGCCTAGATTAATAAAATAAGGGCTCTATCCCTCTTTTACTAAAAAAAAAAAAATGACTTTCTATATTTAAAAGAAGAAATCAATCATTTTAAAATGACTTACTTTTTTATTAATTAAGAAAATATTTTTCGGTAACTAAATTTTTTGAATATATTTTTGATGAAATAAATGAATCTTATATATCTAAAAATTTTGAAATTCCAATGTTGCAAAAAATTTTGAAATTCCAATGTTGCAAAAGTTAAAGATGACAGTTAAGACAGTCTTAAAGTCTCAATAGAACTCTAATTCTCATATAGATAAGTATCACAGTATAAAAATTCTTAATTATAATCTATTTGAAAGTTTTGATAGCATCCATACTCTTTGGATGTGTAAGACTTGCCACTAGGGCCGTGCAATTGGTCGGTTCGGTTCTGAATCAAATCGAATCGAAAAAACCGAAAATCAAAGTATAAAAATATTAAAAATTGAAAAAATTGATTATAAAAATATAATCGAATCGAATTGAACCGATAAAAATCAGTTCGGTTCAGTTCGATTCAAACCGAAATCTGTAATTTTTTTTAATTTTCTGCTTTTAATTTCAGTAAAATAATTTAATAAATATTTCACATAAATTTATCAATAAATATTGTTTGAATACATAATAATAATAATTAAAAAATCCATATAAAATTTAAAAATATATATAAAATCAATATTTCTATGTATAAAATCGGTTTTTCAATTATTTAACACGTTTAAACCGAACCGAACTGAAAACCGAATAAATTAAAAAATACTAACCGAACCAAATCGAACCTTCCAATTAACCGAACTATTAAATCGAAATTGATCAGTTCGGTTCGGTTTTTCGGTTCATACCAATTTATGCTCTCCCCTGCTTGCCACAAACCCATGAAGGTGGTGTCCCTTGAAACTCTACCACTCTTTACTTTTTATTTTTTTATTTATTTATTTAAACATCAAAGTGATTATAGCAGTTATTTGCTGCCATTAGTTCTCTTTCATAGATAACGATGATTGTAGACGCTATTAACGTAAAATTATATTATAAAATATTATTTTAATATAAATTAAATTATAAATTTTAAAATTAAAAAATATAAAATTATAAAATTATTATTTTTATATATTTTTAAAAACATTAATTAATAATTATATTTTACTCGATACGTTAATATCTTTTAAAAACGTTTAAAAATTATTATTTTTGTTAATAGTACAATATTACAAGTTATTAATTTAATACAAATTGAACTATAAACTCTAAAATATATATGAGTAAAACTATATTGCATTTTATTAATAAAAATTTGATTTTATTTATTAAAAGTTCATAAGGAAACTTATATATTAAAAAAATTAAATTACGAAGACAATGAATACGAATAACATGCATTTTCTATAAAAAATAATATATATATATATATATATATATAACAAAATATTGGAGAAGGAAATTATATTTAGCTAATTTGAATCATACAACCTTTTATAATCAAAGTCAGAAGATAAAAATATTTTAAAAAATAATGTAATATAAAATAAAAATAAATTAAAATACAAAAAGAAAAACTAATTCATAATATATAGAAAAAAACAGATGAATTGGATGGGATTATGGAAGAGAAATAGATAAGTATGTTAGCTTTCCAGCTTTTGATTCCATACGGACAAATGAATTTGAAGTAGTCTTTGCTAGGGGTGAGCATTCGGTCGGTTCGGTTTTGAACCGAACCAAACCGAATAAATCGAAAACCAAAATTTTAGTGTTTATGAAAATCGAATCGAACCGAACCGGTCTGATTCGGTTCGATTCGGTTCGGTTTGATCGGTTTCGATTTTTAATAATTTTTTTATTTTTTACACTTTATTTTTAATATTTTAAAATTTAATTAAAATATTTAAATTTTATTATGATTTAATTTCTCTATATTATTGAAAAAACATATTATTATCACTAATCGATTCGGTTCGGTTTTTTTGATTTTTTTTTTTATCAAAATCGAACCGAATTGAAATAACTAAAATTTTTGAAATTAAAAACTGAACCGAACTAAAATATATAAAAAACCGAACCAAATTTTTAAATCAATTCGATTCGATCAATTTTTTCGATTTGAACCGAATACTGCTCACCCCTAGTCTTTGCTGTCTTCTTGCAATATGGGTGAGAGGGAAATGGGAAATAAAATTGACCGTACAAATTAATAGAAAAATAATTTTTCAAAAATTATCATGGCTTAAGGGCTTGCACCAATATATATATATATTCTAAATCATCTAGTATTGATTTTCACTTGGTATGATTAATCTTGATTTTCACGGGACAGACATCGCTAATTTTTAAATTTTAAAGGTATTTAACATTTAAAATTTAAATTTAAAATCATTCTCATTATAATAAATAAACATTTAGCAGCCATCTAAAAAATTATTACTAACAATACATTAAAAATATATTTATAATAAAAATTACAGATATTTATAAAAAAATTATTTTTTACCAATAATATTTATTATTATTACTATTATTCTTTTAATAATGATCATAATTTTATTACAGAATATTTATTAATACAATTTTATAATAATTTTATATTATTGTAAATTTATAGGAGCTATGTTATATAACAATCGCGCCACATAATAAAAGTATGATAAGTGACTAACGCGATTCATTTAAAAAGAAAATATTTAAACACCTTAATATTCGATTTATCATTAAAATTCACGCTTTTCTAAAAAAGTCGAGTCTCGACAAAAATACTGTTATCAGACACAGTTCAGTGTATTCTTATTATACTTGTAATCGCAGAATCACTTATATATTAAGCGATAACATTTCTTACACGGTTGTCGAATTATCAGAAAATATTATATCTATTTTTATTTTTTTGCCGTATACGAGAGAAATTATTTCAAAAGCAAAACTATACAATTTTTATAATACTCAATTTCTAAACAATTCATTATATTTATCCTATTTTTCACTATACTGATTTAAGTGTCGGAGTGGGTGCCTCACATCTTCTTTCATACATATCTAACTTTAGCCGCATCAAATAGTAAATTTTGAATTTTTAATAGCAAAATCTTTAGTAGTAGTTTTAAATTTTGCAATGTGATTATATAAAAAAATCTTGTGCTATATCATTTCACAAGTTGCCTAATAATATTATTCTCTCCCTTCCTTCCCCTCTCTATCTTTCTCTATATATATTGTTTTATAAGACTTTAGCTAATCAATTTTATACAAAAACTGAGTGATAAAAAAATTTGAAATTAAATTTTAATTAATTGTATTTAAAAACAAATTATATGTGAGACCTAATATCTATAATTATAAGTTGCTTACACCAAGAGTTTTTTCATGAATTTTTATTTCCTCATATTAAAATTTAAAATTTTTTTATAATAAATTTTTTGATAGCTATAAAAAGTGTACAATTCAATATTGTCTTCTGTGAAATTAATTTAAGATCAAGAAACATTTAATTTGAGTAAATAATAAAAAAATTACTAATTAATTTATATAATATGAAAAACTTGCTAATTGATTTTTCGATTTTGAAAAATATATTAAAATATCCTTAAAATTTTAAAAAGTATATTAATTAGTCTCTTCATTTGTTTTAACCGTTAAGTATTACAAAAAGTTTAAAATACTATCGAGTAACTAATACGTAAACATTTTAAAAATTTGAATAACTAATAAGTTTTTTAAAATTATAAAAATTAAATAATAAAATATTTAACGATAAAATTAATGAAAAAATTAATTAATAGACGTTTTAAAATATTATTAATGTTTTAATATATTTTTTAAAATCAAAAAGTTAATTAGTGAATTTATCTATACCATAAAAATTAAATAGTAATTTTTTCTAAATAATATTTATATTTTATATTTAAGGATATCATTTCACAGAAAAAATATTTTCCCTCAATATCTATCTAATACTTAAAGGTTTTCTTTAATCTAAACGAGTCTTGAATTTTTTTTTTGAAAAAATAAATTAATAAATCGTTTATTTTTTGAAAAGAAAAATAATTAAACTATTCAAGTTTTAGAATAAATCAAATAATCCATTACTTTTGATTCATATTATTTTTATGCTATACCTAATTTTTTTGTAACTACCTTTTTTTTAATGATATGTGTGAACATATTTCGTCTGCTCAATTCCACGTTCACCCTCCCAAATAACAAAATTCAAAGCTCATCCTTCATCACCCTGATTGATTTCTTTCAGATTTTGTAATATGTACGATCTTTCAAACAAATATTAGATAAATAATTAATGAGAAGTGAATAATAATTTTTAACGTAAAAAAAGTTAAATTTACTAACCAATTAAACAGCCAGATAAAAAGGCTAAATTTCATATTTCAATTTAAATTAATCTATAAATTATCATTAAAAGGTAATCAGGCTTAAATAAAGTTAATAAATTAATAACAACATAATTCACATGGTGAGTAATTTTCAGTTTAAATCGAAAAAATTGATCGAACTAAATTAATTTAAAATTTTAGTTTCGTTTTTTAATTATATCAGTTCGATTCGAATTTTAATTTTAAAAATTTCAGTTATTTCGATTTGGTTTGATTTTAATAAAAAAATTAAAAAAATCAAACTGAACCGATTAGTAATAATAGTATATTATTGAATTAATGATAATAGTATATTATTTTCAATAATATAGAGATGAGATCATATAATATTTCAATTAAATTTTAAAATATTAAAAATAAAATATAAAAAATAAAAAAAAATTTATTAAAAATTCAAACCGAATTGAATCAAACCGAATTAGAACAGTTCAATTCGATTTGATTTCTGATCAAAATCAGTTCAGTTTTCATCAATACCAAAATTTTAATTTTTGATTTATTCAGTTCGGTTCATTTTTGAACCAAACCGACCGAATGCTCACTTTTAAGCTCACACATTAAAATTCTTATAAACGATAATTTTATTTGACCTTTTAATTATAAGTTAATTAGAGATAAATTTGAATAGAAAAAATTAAATTGACATCTTTAGCCCCGCTACAAGAAATTGATTTCTTAACTATCACTTTTTTATGAGAGGAGATAAGAATGGTTGCAATAAGATAGCATCATGGACTAAATTTTTCACGGTCACCAAATAGAGACTTTTTAGGGAAGGTTAACAAATTTCCCCCAACTTTTCCAAATTGTTTCCCTTTCAAACAGTCGAAGGATCAAGGATGGTCTCTAAGCAACCATGTAGCAGCTGAATATGGTCTCCTCTTAAATAGCCATTTGATTTGATTTTTTAGTGCAAAGTCTTTGATTTTCATTTTCATTTTCATTCTTCTCTCTTGACATTCTCAAGTAGCATTTTCCTTCGAGGAAAAGAAATTCTTAGAAATTGAAGATGAAGATGCCAATCCCTAATTTATTGCGTTCGAACTAATACATATCTTTCATTTTCTGCATTTCCTTGCAGCATAGTTGAAAACCCCATCAGAATTCGAATATTTCTTTGTTAATCTCATATGGTATTTCAACTTTGTGTGTGTATTTTCTCTATTCCTTTCTCTTTTTAGTTTGATTGGAAAGAACTTTGAAATTTGACATAAAATGTTTATTTCATGCAAGTGTTGAAGAGTTCAAGAACAAACTCAAGCTTTACTTCTTGGAGATTAATTTAAAATTTTTGAAGATTATTATAAATTAGCATATTTTAATCTTAGTTTGATTTGGTCTTAATTAGCTAATTTCTATTCAAATTTTTTAGATCCTTTTTTTTATTATTATTATTAAATCAAACCATATTCAGTGTAGTGATATTATTTTCTCATTTCTGGTATTTTATTAATTTTTAAATATTTATTTAATGATTGAGTTATAAGTGTTTAATAGAAGGATAGGTTGTAGTCACTGAATAAAATATTCAGATTTCAAATCCAAATTGCTAGTTTCTATTAGCCATATTTTGCTAATTATCCAATATGTTATCTAATTTTCACATAGCCCTTATTTAAATATCTAATTTTATACTCCATTTCATATGTTTTTCTTTAAAAAAAACCTAACAAATTGGTATAAGAACTTCTTTTGAATTTTACTAATACGATATCAAAGCCTAATTCATTTAGAACACTGGGTGTAAACACATGACATCTAACGGTGACACTGTGAGTATTTCTTAACCAATACTTTATGTTTTCAAAGGTGAAAATTTTAAATTCTGGAATATCAAGATGAGAGCTCTATTTAAATCTCAATATATGTGAAACTTGGTTGAAAAAGGATATCTTGAACCAAATAAAGGAGCTAGGTTGAAAGGAAATGAGGAAAAGGATTCAAATGTTCAAATGCTTTATTCTTCGTTCAATAAGACGTGTACGACTCAATTTTCTCAAAAATTACAAATTTAAAAATTAATATATATATATATATATATATATATATTTACAAAAGATTTTATGAGAAACACAAGTAGATATGTTTGCACCCATTGAAAAGTTTCCATCTAACAAACAAAGAAAAAAAATATAATTTCCAAGAAGAGAACTATCTTAAAATTTTTATGGGTTATTGAAGAGAAAATACTGTAAATGAATGTTTGATGAGAAGTGTATCAACAACAAGAAGATTTTTTGAGAGAAGTTATGGACAATTAGAAGATTGATTAAGGGAGAATGTCAGTTGTTGCATTGCGCACTTGCTGCAGATTTTCTTGCTATGCACTAATTTTTACGAGTACGAATGAATCAACTATACATCAATCTTTCATTTTGATATGAACTTCGGTTATGCTTTTTTTAGATAAATAATTCATCTATTAAATATATGTAATTATATAGTTATTAATTTAGTTGGGGCTAGATATTTTTTATTTTATTTGAAGCTAATTTACATTGATCGTGCAAGACAATATTTTTGGATCAATCATATTATAAAAAATATTTTTTAAGTGATGTATATGAAAATAGTTTCATTATGCTTATAGATTTTTTTCTTTTATTCTTTATATTACATACAACAATAAAGTTGTAAAATTTATATTACATGGCTATAAAAGTATAGGATAAAAATTTATAGCGACTGGAGTTTTGGTCGCAATTGCATGAGAATATACATTTGCAATTGAAATTTTCACAACCAATAATGTATAATTTTCTTAAAACTCAATTGTGATGGATTTTCTTTTTTCTGTGGCAAAAATTTTTTAGCAGTGGATATTTCCTATTACTATTTTTTTGTGATAGAATCTATTTTTAGAGACAGAATTTTCCTATTTTGAAAAGCTAATTTTTTTTATAGGGACCACTATATAATTCAAAAGCAAATTTCACATTTAGCTAAAATTAATAATAATTAAATGAAAATATTTAAATTTATAATTTGGAGCTATAATACAAAATTTGGAATAAAAAGCTATGTGAAATATAAAAGGAGAAAAATTTTGACTTTAGAAGTGATTTAAGCTCATATATATTGTTAAAAAAAATTAACTACAAAAAGATTATATTCCATCTATTTCATCATTTTTATTCACCTTACTTTTTTAAATAAATTAAAAAATTATAGTTATTTTAGTTAAATGACAAAATTTTCAATTATATTCATTTTTAATATAAAATGGGGATATTAAATTTTATTTAAATAATAAAATTATTATAAATAACATATGGTTTGAATTTTTATTTAAAAATAAATTAATAAAAATTATGTTAAAAATAAAATAAAATAGAATTATTATAATTCATTTATATGTTAACCATAATATAAAAATGAAACAACTAAAAATAAAAAATGAAAAAAAAGTTATAATGGAGAAAATTGTATAATATAAAAAAAAATATAAGACTTAGAAGTAAGATTTATTCACTTGTTTGTTTGCTAATTGTGAAGCCAAACTTTAAGAACTAGTCTTTTGCCTATTTGAAAATATCCCCTGATAAATAATTTAAAAAAAAAAAAAAAAACAATACGACTGATTTTGTCAAACAAATTTTACTAAGCATAATTAAAAATAAGTGAAATTTAATAATAATAAATAATAATAATAATTAGAAGCATGAATTTCACACAGAAATTTTAGCATTATCCATACTCATGGTGCAATAAACATTATAAAAATTTTTGTAATTTTTGTTTATATTGGATTAATATAAAATATGTTTTGTTTAGAAAATATATTTTATTAATAAAACATTTTTCATCAAATAAAGGACTTAAAAGTTTTAAAAAATGCAACCTTTGAAATTTGCATTTTTTTAGTTTGTAAGCCCACTTTTTTCTTAATTTTAATTTAATTTGACGCAAAATGAGAAATATATATTTGAGAACTACTATAATTATTATTATTATTATTATTATTATTATTATTGAACCTATGATTTTTCTTTATATATCGAAATTAGGTATAATTTTGTTAGCTTCAATCGGATTGAACGCAGTGAAAGAAATAGAAAAATCAAAATCAAAACTTTCACTAATATAATCACGTTTAAATGAAAATAGTAATAATATAAAAAAGAAAATAAATACTTTTAATTTTCTTTACAACAAAACACGAGATTATTCGTTTTAGTTGAATTGTCACAAATCACAAATCGTTCAAGTGTCCGGTGTCTAGTGATTTCCATATAGAATCGCGATCGAAAAATTTTAAAACAGTTCTAAGAAATTGAGAATGAGAGAGGTTTTGAGTGCTAATTCTCTATCTTTCCTACAAATTCTAGAGGCTCTCAATAGGGTTTCTGCCAGGAGGCACAACCTCTCATAATATGTCTTTTTATACTAAAACTCTAGAGTTTCAGTACAATAATATTTATTTATTTATTTAACTAATTAAATAAATTATAATTATGGTCCATAACTTTAATAAATAGGCCATATAAATTTTAGACAATTTTAATTAAATTTTTACTTAATTAATTAGATCAAAATTATAATTATTTCAAATTACAATTTTCTTTCAAATTATAATTTTCTTCCAATATCAATTTATATGCAATCAAGTTCTACTTGATTTAATTTCACATTTTATTTTCTCATATAATTCTTTATGTGTGTGACCATTAGATTGCAAATATGTTGGAAACAAATATAATTAACTAATTAATTAATTTGAAGGTCAAGAATATTGTCTACCAACATGTCAAGACTACTCAAATATTTGAAATGCCAAAACTGGTTTGACTTAATATTTCAGTGCACCCTTTAATTACATAAACATCTTCATATATTTCCTAATATATCCAATTTATCTCAATTTGTTATTCATAAACTAGATAATGTATAAGATGAATCAAAATATAAAAGTTCATATATAAGATTATTTATTAATTTCAAATCAAAGGATCACTTACATGACCATCACTTGAGCAATCCATAATACAGATTAATTTTTTTTTATGGATTTTTCAGGCACCAGTTCAGTGCATTTATTTATAAAATAAATACCTATATATTAGTTTTATATATATCACATATCTTAACCTATGAAGTCAGTTGCTTCATCTAAAAAGAAAAAACATACTATGTATTAATCTCAACAGCTCTAATCATTGTTCAATCATGATAAGAATATCGACTAGAAATATTTGGAGACATTATTTAAATGCAGTAGGAATCTCACAATTATAACCACATAATTTCCTTTGCACAGTAATATAGCATCATGGATTTTATTTTACTCGAGATTCAATTAAATTAACACTAAAAATAAATAATAGCCTTATGTATTTAAATACTTAAAATACATGAAAAATAATATCCAATTACAACTAACATATTAGTTGTAGGGCATATTACTAACAATCTCCCACTTACACTGAAACCAATCACCTATATGACTTATCACATAAGTATATATGCAGTAATTATGTTTCTATTGGAACAATGCCTTAGTAAGAGAATCTTTAAGATTCTCATTAGTGGAACTCGTTTTATCTCCATATATTTCCTTTCAATGATTTCTCTAATAATTTGAAATCGCTTAAGTATATATTTGACTTGAGTTGGTTTGCTTATGCAATGACTTGAGTTGGTTTGCTTATGCAATGACTCCATTGTTATCATAATTCAATTGGATCAACAATATTAAGAACCACACCAAGTTTAGAAATGAACTTTCAAATCCAAAACTGTTTCCTTTGTTGTCTAGGATACAAAAGTGTACTTGGTTTTTGTTATAGAATCTGCAGTGGTCTCTAGTTTGAAACATTTCTAACTCACTGCTCCACCATTTGGAATAAAATTGTAACCAGTTTGAGATTAGTTATTATCAAAATCTGATTGGAAATTCACATTCGAATATCTATGAACTTTGAGTTCATCAGTCCCTTCAATTGACATAGTCAGGAATCTTTTCTTGGATTCCTCCATGCTAAACTGTTTTAGCATTTTTTCAACATAAGTGGGTTCAAATAAGCCAAACAACCTTTTAGATTTATTTCTCTAAATCTTAATGGCTTTTTTCAAATCCTTCGTAAAGAAATTCTTAGACAGTTAAATCTTTACAGATTGTAGTGATGGAATATCATTTTCTGTTATTAATATATCATCCACATATAAAATAAGAAATACAACTCCACTCCTACAAACCTTCTTGTACACAAAGTTTATCCATAATTTTTTATAAAATCAAACTTTTTGATCGTTTTATCAAAACGGATGTTCCATCTACACAAAATTTGTGATTTCACAGTAGATATTATAGTTTTCTGATTTCGTTTTTACTTGGATGTCATTTTGTGATTTTTGAACTTTTTCAAATTCTATCTGACTCCCACCGTTTCTTTCAAAAGAAATGTTTTTCTAGAAAGATAGCATGTTTTGATACAAACACATTTTCTTAATGTGACGATAGAAGTAATATCCAATAGTTTCTTTTGGATATCCCACAAACTTATATTTATCTGACTTAGCTTCTAGATACTAGATACCAGATGCTTCATATAAGTATTATATCTCTAAATCTTAATGTGTGATAAGACTAGCTTTTTATTAGTTTGCATCTCATATGGAGTCTTATCATCATATTTGGATAGAACTCTAGTGAGAAGGTATATCGCAATTTAAAAAGTATTTCCCAAAAGGATAGAGATAAGTCTGCAAGACTCATCATGGATCATTCCTTTCTGAAACTCCATTGTTGTGGTGTTCTAGGTGGAGTCCATTGTGAGAGAATTTCATTCTCTATTAGATAATTACAAAATTCACGATTTAAGTATTCATCAGTTTAATCGAATCCAAATGATTTAAAACTTTTGTCTGCTTCCTTTCAACTTCAATTCTGAATTCCTTGAGCTTTTCAAAAAGTTCAGGCTTGTATTTTATTAAATAACCATATCTAATATTGTAATCAATGAATATAATAAAATATCAGTGCTTAGTTATGGCTTAGTAGTTATTGGTCCACATACATCTGTATGTATAATTGTATCACCCCTTACCCTATCAAGTGTAGATAAAGCAAGGTCTGTCACAAACTATACCTTTTAGAGATATCAAGACTAAACAATTTTCTTTATCTGTAAATACCAAGTTTTAGATAGTCCAAGTAACTTTTATAAAGCGATTAAGGTAAATGTTTAAACCAAAATTTTTGCAGAGTCTCCTCTTTTTCATCCACATTTTACCTTGTAGCATATATGAAAAACACATGCAACATTATCAACTGTTATTTGACATCTTACTAGTCTTTGATTTACATGACCTTCATAACTCACCCTATTTAATATGTACATGCCAAAATAAAACTATACTATGACTCAGAGACTCAAAACAACCAGCTATGATAATGGCATTGATATCTGATGTAGACCTCTGATGAACTTCGCGGGCCTACTCTATCTACAACCTGCGTGAGGTAAGAACCAACACGCTGAGCTAATGCTCAGTGGGTGATAGCAACAAATAACAGAATAAAACAAACAAGCTAGCACATATAGATAATCAAGTAAACAGTTACAAGCTAGTAGATGTAAACATGTTATCATTCACCAATAAGTTCACCAAATCAAGTATTACTCTTCATTAAGATCTTAGCCCTTATAAACACATAGTAGGATTGACTAGGTAGATAAGGAATTATAACGGTAGACACTGAGTGCCGAACGGTAGGCTCAGAGGCCAAAACTGTGATAGCAGGGCTCTGTGGCCATGCTTATGAGGTACCAGATATGTAACCTCAAATATAGATCATGTATCGGTAGCAGTACTGCGAACTCTGTATGTTTATATGGCATGCCATACCCTTAAGCTAACCTCGACTCCTATTACATTTACCAGGGCCAAGTATCATTAATTCAATGTATCAATGTAAATGCATGTCATTTGAAGCTATTTGAATTCATTTTCCAAAGTACATATATCATATGCCAAGGTTTACAATATGGAAAACTCATGGCAAATAGTGCAAAACTTTATTGACTTAACATTTCAATATAGAAAACTACATTCTGCTATATATTGCATAAACTTTTCAAGCAGATTAGAGTTATAATTTGACTTCAGTTTCTTCATAAGAAATGTACATTTATGTCTTATCTTCCCAACAAGGTATGGTTCATGTAAATCTGATCATCCTAGCTTAAGTTATGAATTTGTATTTACAAGCTGCTCAATAAGGTCTTAATCAGTCCAGTATTGGTACTTGTTTATAGTATCACAAAACTTATCAGATTCATGCATTTCCATATAAATTCAAGCTTAAGTGTCTTCTACAAAGTTTTAGGCATACTTCTTAGAATTCATTTAGCACTAGTCTTAATAAATATCACTGAGTACATAATTAGTTATAGTATAATCAATACACTTTGTTCCGGATGCACTATCACTGTGTCCAGTTTAGGTTTACTTGCAATTTTCATCATATTACCTACAGATTCAGAATTTGGTCAATTCATGAAAGTTTTAGATCTTTGTCTTAGATTTTATTTGGTATATCTTAGGCCTAATTTCAATAAATACAAAATAAGTTATGAAGTTGTTAACACAAGCTGCCCTGTTACAACCTATTCTGCCAGATTTGCACTTTTAGCTCTCATGTTAAGTTTGTTTACTCTAAGCCTTACAAACACCATTTTAACATTCATATCACATAGTTATACAATGAAAGCAACATTTCCAGCAAGTCAAATCAATCTCCAACTTCATATATCCAGGAGAAAATTCAAGGAAAACAGAAAATCAAAGAAACACCAAACCTTTCTTGGATTCCTTCTTTCTTTTCCTCTTCTAATCTCTAGCTATCTCCTTTCCCTTTGATGTTCCTTCACCTATGTCAATTTATGTCTTAGGAAAGGATTGAATAAACTATAAATTAAAGCTCTATAATGAAAATTCATGCATGATCACATTTCTAAGCTCACCTTTGAGTTTCAAGCTTGGTGCATATGGAACCCTAAACTTTTCTTCTTCAATTCTTTCACTATATGGCTGTTCCTTTAGCTCTTGATCTTAGGATGAATTTTGGTTAAAGGAAGAAGTTGTTTTGGTGAGGTTTTGGCTTGGCTTTGGTGGGAGAAAGCAAAACAATTCTTTTTCTTTGAAAATGGGTGACCTACGGCAATAGTGGAGGAAGAAAGAAGACAATCCCTTTTTTTTTTTACTTTGCTTGGTCATTTCTTCTCTCCTTAGTTAGGTGACACATGGAAAGTAAATCTGAATTTGTGTGTTTTAACTTTCCATATTTATACTTTAACCTACTAAACTCTTTCCAATATTTCAATTTAGTTTTCAAACTTTCAATAATCATAGATTGACCTACTAAACTATACATTTAGCCTTTAGAAGTCCTTTTCACTTAAGCAAGCATGACGAATGTAAACAAGCACCTCAAGCAAGCACGTCGGGAAACCCTAAGCACCTCCCGAAAGTGACTCGTTCCCGACTCACTAATCACACTGTCTGCTTTATTTCTGGATATGTCCGTTTCTTTGTTTGAGTTTTCTATGATTTAGTTATTAGCATATTAAATTTAAGCTAGCACCTCCCCTAATGCCACTTACTCTAGTGGTGAAATAGCCTAACCCATACCTAGTGATGTCACTATTCTAGCTATGGGTTTGAGGATGTTACAATAATGCCAAATGATTATTGTGACTATTCACCTTTTCTTTTTAAAAGGTGTTTTGGTCATTTTTCCCATTAAACAAACTTCACAAGTTTCATACGATTCATAATCAAATGGATCATGATATCCATCTTTATGTAACTTAGTGATTCTTATTTCATTTATGTGACCAAGTCTACAATGCCAAAGATAAGATAGTACTAATTATCTAATTTAAGTCTCCTGTTATTTATATTGAAAATAGGCATTTCAGAAGAAATGTTGTATAGACCTTTTATATAAACTCCAGTTTCATAAAAAATATATTTATTAAAAACAAGTATTATTCTCAATAATAAGTTTGAATCCAATATTCAAGACTAAATATAAAACTGAAATAATGTTTCTGCAAAGTATTGAAACAAAATAACATTTTATTTAACTATAATACCAAGCTTGAGAGTAAAGGCAGATAATAAGTTCTTACAGCTAATGCAACAACCCTTACTTCACTTGCCACTCGTCACTCGTAGGTTCATTTCTCATTTCCTCAACTTTCTATTTCTCTTTGTTCTTGCATATTATTGCAAATGTGAAAAGCACATCTGATATCAAATACACAAATACAGGAATTAAATATAGAAAGATTAATTTCAATCATAAATATACATGAAGTAGAGGCTTCACCAAGCTTTCTTGCTTTCACGGTAGCAAGATATTCCTTACAGTTTCTTCTCCAATGTCCTTCTATGCCACAATAATGGTAGGTACCCTTATCTTTCTTGACACCTCCAATGGGCTTCAATGTTATATTCGCTTTCTTCTTATTCTGCTTCTTCTTGGGCTTCTTCTTAGCCTTAGAAGATTGAACTAGAAGAACTAATACTTTTTCCTTCTTAAGGGATTTCTCAACAATTACAAGCATACTCACCATCTTTGGTAGTTCAACATCTAGCTTGTGCATGTTAAAATACATAATAAAATGAGCAAAGCTAGGTGGTAGTGATTGCAAGACCAAGTCAACACTTAAATCATGGTCCATGACAAAATCTAATCAGGCCAATTTCTCTATGTACCCAATCATCTTCAAACCATGGGCATGGACTGAATAACCTTTTGTCATCTTACAACTGAACAATTCTTTTGAGGTCTTATACCTTTCTGTCATCCTCTGAGAGCTAAGCAACTCTTCTAGGTGAAAGATAATAGTGCGAGAATCCATGTTCTCATGTTGCTTTTGAAGCTCAAGAGTCATGCTAGCTAACATCAAACATGTAACTTGCACATCATCATCATCAATATGACAATCATACTTATCCTTAACATCATCATTAGCATTCTCATCAGGAACATCAGGTAGGTCTTGATCAATAACATATAACCTCTTTTCTCGCTTAAGAATAATTCTCAAATTGCGATACCAGTCCAAAAAGTTCGGGCTAGTTAACTTGTTAGCATCAAGTATGCTACACAGAGATAGGTTATTACTCATGATGGAAAAAGATCCACAAATGGAGAAATAACATTATTAGTCTCATATATTTTTCTAATTATTAGATAATGTCTTTAATTTTTAATTAGTCTCCCACTATTTTATTTAAATTAATAGCCCTATCTATTAATTTGGGAAATCCAGCAGTAGATGTCCTAGTAGGCTAGGATCCCATTTAATTTAAATAACCTTGAATTTTCTCAATAAATTATTATAAATTAAATTAGGTAGATAACATAATTTATCTATTTCTATGTGATTTCTAGATTAGTTAGGTGACAACTCTTTGTCTTTATTATATTTTATATATTATGCCTAACTCTTACTCTAAACTTACATGATCATGGATTTGTCCATCCAAATCAAGTAATTTAGTTAAGTAAAACCATTGTTCAAAAATATCAAATATTTCATAACATTAAACATATTCGGGTGAAATTAACCTTAAGTTTGCCCAACAAGTTAATAAAACTCAAACTCTAATTTTATACTATAATAATGGGTGGTAAGCCATCATGTTCTTAACATATACTTAAAATTTTAAGAAGAGATTTTAATCCTAAAATTTTTATTAAGGTCTCATGCATAGGCATTATTGTTAATAGCATTCATATCACATACATAAACATATACCCCTAACATATCATTCTAATTGGATGATTATGGACATTTTAAAAACAATTCTCTTGAACCATAAAGGAAACTTGATGGTTTAAAAACATAGATGATAACTTCTTTGATCTTTAGAAGTTAGAAGGGCTCCTCCAGCACCATGTCCAATGTTCCATGTAAATTTTAATGTCTCCTTTTCTTTTTAAGTTACAAAAAAAATTTTATCTACATATTCTAATTATATAACTATTACATAATATAAATAAGAAATCTTGAACTACATTCAAGGGGAATTAGATGAGAAGAGAATTTTACAAATCAAAGCAACGAGGAAAAGGAGAACACTCATGCCCTATTTAAAAATTATAAAAAGATCTAATCATTCATCCATACATATTGGACCTTTTAAAATTTATCCATAATCATATGCAAATAAAACATATTAAATGTATATAAAATTAACCATTAATTATATATTATATTTATTATTGATTTTGTGTGCTAAAATTAAAAAATTAAACAATTTAATAATTTAATTTTTGGTCTCAAAGAAAAATAGTTTATGAATAAAATAATTTTATCCAGACCTCTAATTATATTAGAAAAATAATTTTAACAATAAATTATAAAATTAAGTTTAATGTCATTAATTTCTAAAATTAATTTAATGAATAAAATAATTTTATTCATATTTCTAATCAAATTAGAAAATACATAAAAAACAATTTTAATTACTGTCAAAAAATTTAAATGGCTCAAATTAATAAAAATTATTTTAAATTAAATAGCCATTTAATTTATAGACCGAAAATATTTTTAAATTAATTTTCAGCCCAAAAGGACTTCCCTGAAAATTTTTAAAACCTTTCAGGGATTAATTTGTAATTTAGCAAGCAACTTCATCTTCTTCCTTTGCGAAGAACCCTAACCGCCACGACTTGTCCTTGCACAGTCAACTGTCCAACACCGAAGGCCGAGCAGGCACCAAACGCTGAGCAACCCTTGCTATTCCTTCGGCTACCACTTTGCGATGTCGGCAAGCTTGGATATCATATCATCGATGGAATCGCGAATACCAACCTTCTGATTCCGTGACTTGACGAACGAACGGCCGCCCGCCTCCGACCACTGATAGCGCTTGTTGAGGTTTCATCGTCGACCAACGCACGGCGAGAGCGCGGGGCGGCAGGGCATATCGTCGGCACGCGACAACCAGGCCCTCTTCTGGTATTGCCGACCGTGGGTCACGATTCTTCTATCACGATCTGTAAATTTCAGTTTTCAAACCCTTTTTTTTTTTCCCAAACAAAGACCTGTGATTAAAGAACTCAAGATAATTTTGATTTCAGATCAATAATTTTTGAAATTTAAAAGTTTTTGAACAACATCAAAATTAATTAGCATACAAAATTTAAACTTAATTAACCCAATAATACACATAACTAATTAGTACAATTTATTTGTTTAAACAGATCTAATACCACCGTTGAGTTGAAAAAACTAAAAAAATAAAATTTTTTTGATAACGTGAATCACATTTAAACGAAGAAAAATATAATATGTAAGAGAAAATAAATATATTTTATTTTCTTGGCAAAACATGAAATTGTTCGTCTTAATTGAATTGTTATAAATTATAAACCGTTAAAATGTTAATATCCACACAAAATGGTTATCGAAAAATTTTAGAACATTTATGAGCGATTAAAAAGAGGAGAATTTTTAGTGCTAACTCTCTGCCTTTTCTATAAATTTTAGAGACTTTTTAGAAGCGCTCTCAAAAAGGATTTCTGCTAAAAGGCATAGACTCTCATAACATGTTATTTCATTATAATAATATTTATTTATTTATTTAATTAAATAAATAAATTATAATTATGGTCTAAAATTTTAATAAATATGCCATATAAATTTCAGATAATTTTAATTAAGTCATTATTTAATTAATTAGATCAAAATCATAATTTTTTCACATTATAATTTTATCCCAATATTAAGTTATATGCGATCAAATACTACTTGATTTAACTCTAATTTTTTTTCTCATATAATTCTTTATGTGTAAGAGCTATTAGGTTTTAAATATATTGGTAACAAATATAATTAGCTAATTAATTAATTTGAAGGTAAAAAATATTATCTAGCAACATATTAAAACTACCTAAATATTTAGAATGTTAAAAGTAGTTTGACTTTTAATCTTTTAGTGTATGATTTGTCAGTATAATTAATATATTTTCATCATGAATGTCTTATTTTAACATTTAATCCTTGAAACATGTCTATAATATTAAATCATATTAGTTCTCTTTTGTTAATCATTGATATGTTGAATGAAATTTCAAATCTCATTTGCTAATTTTATTCTACCTTATGCAAAGATTTCATGATCAATGCTAGCATAAAATAAATAAGACATTCTCTAATTTAACATAGGGTGATGAATTCTATCTCAATTATATAAACATTTTTGTATAATTCCTAATATATTCAATTCATTTTCATTTGTTACTCACAAACCAAATAACGTGTAATATATGAATCAAAACATAAAAGTTAATATATAATATTATTTATTAATTTCAAATCAAAAGATTACTTACACAACCATTACTTGAGCAATCCATAAACACATATTATTTTTCATATGAATTTCTCATATAGATCAGTTTAGTGCACTTGTTTATAAAATAAACACCTACATATTAGTTCTAGATATCTCACATATCTCAACCTTTCTCAAAAAGGAAAAAACATAATATGTATCGGTCTCAACACCTCTAATCACTATCCAATAATAATAAAAATATCGATCAGGAACATCTGTAGACATTACTTAAATGTAATAAAAATCTCACAATTATAACCACATTATCATTTCCTTTATACACCAATATAATCTCATGAATTTTAACTTTACTCGAGATTTAATTAAATTAATATTAAAGATAAATAACAACATTTCTAAAATATATTTAAATACTTAAAATATATAAAAAATAATATTCAACTCCACCCGACAGATTGATTGTAAGACATATTATTAATAAATTTACCAAGAGTACTGGAATGAATAGTTTGGCACTGATTTTCTTTAAATTAAATCAAGGATTTAATTTTCATAGAGCAAATATTTATTGAAAACGCTTTACCCCTAAATAGAATCATCCAATGCGAACAATATTATATTTGTGATTCTCCAATATTTTTTTTTCTTGAATTATTTGCCTTAACTAACCCTTAAGCAGCACTCAACCACAACTTCTCACTAGCTTTAGTTTCTTTTGTTTCTCTCTAAAACTAAATAGTAACAATTGTTATTCGGGTCTAGCCACCACCCACCAATCCATTCACCTTTCTTTGATTTTCTTTTGTTTTATATTTTTTTTCCTTTTTCTTAGTTTTAGTTTTTTTTAATTATTGTTTGGAGATGAGTGTTTATATGCCCCCATTACCTCCTCGATGATGGTTTTCAAGGTGTTTCTATCGCCATTGTTGCTGCTTCTAAGTCTAGCTAATTGGCTGATATATTGGATCTTAGGTCTTCCACTGACCTTTTCTAGTGGTTGAGAGCATGGGATAGTGGCAAATTAAGTATGATCATCTAATAAAACTTTGTGTTAGTTAAAAATAACCCTTTGTCTGGAATGCATTTCTTACTAAAAAAAAATAATTGAAGTCTATTAATAGAATACAATTCATAAAAAAGTTTCTATGTTTGGAATAAATTTTAAAATAATAGAATTCAAGTGAATTCATTTATTTTAAACAAATTAATAATAAATTAATCAAAATTAATTATTTCCTTCATTGTCCTAATTATTTATCAATTAAACATAAATATTTATTTAATAAGTAGCAATTATTTTATCACATTGAAAATATTTTTTGAACACCATTATTAATATTTTCACAAAAATGAAAATCTAAGATTTACATAATTTTTTTACTATTAGAAATATAAATTAAGATGGACTTTATTTTTTAAAAATTAACAAAATAACATAATAAATTAGAGCATATTTTATAAATTTGCCTACAAGCAATACTGTGAAATGAGACTGTAAATGTGTTGTTAAATTCTGATGCAGGTTCTTGGCGGGAGTACAATCCTATTCACACTTTTATACTTGTTCTCTTCCACTTTTATTAGCTCAAATTATGAAATCTTGAGTGATTTAGATTGCAAAATGATTTTTTTTCTCATTTTAATCGAAACTCTGAATTTTCAATAAAAAATAAATTTAAATACACTTATATACTTTTATTGCTGATTAAATAAATTCTTTTTATGGCCATTATTTGGGGAATGTAATCTTATCTATCAAAAATTGAGAGAGAATTTTTTGAGAGAAAAGGGAAAAAGAGTGAGGAAGGTGAATTTTTTGATTTCGAAAAAGGTTTTGTCTGTTTGTCTTTCATTTTTGTTTTTTTTATATGTGGTTGCTTTTGATTTTTTTTTGCCTTCAGGGAGGGAACGACTTTCTATCTTCTATGGTTAACCTTTGCTCTAGACAGTGTTCTAGTTTGTGTTTCTTTGTTTTGGTTTTGCGAGTCTCAATCCTCATTATTTTTTTTATGAGAAAGTTAGTTGTTGCGTTGGACCGATCTCGATGATGATTTGGTAACTCATCTTTGACCGTTGAGGAGGGTTTCATTGATGTGACATTGGTATTTTTGGGACTCCACTGATACGTTCGGTGACTCACGCTCCCGCAGGCCGATGATTGGCCTTAAGCTCTATGGCATCTCCTTCTCGTGTGATCTAGTTTTACTTTGAGTTGCCTTTGTTTTTTGTTCTTCTGATTATTCCTTGTTAGTCTGCATGGTTGGTTTTGTTGTGATTTCTTTCTCCCCTGGTTGTCATTTTTGTGTTTGTAGTTTGCTGTTGTGTTTTAATGTTACTCTGTGTTGATGGGTAACGATAACATTTGCTTAGTGCAATAGCCATGGGTGTTAAACTGGTCATCTGATGCATTACAACTATGGTCAGGTTTTGGGTTGGGCTGTGAATTCTAGGTTAGATTTTGGTTGTTTTGTAGGTTGTGGGTGAGCTGATTTGTTTGTAGTTCTCTTGAGTTGAACCGTTAAGTTTTAAACCCTCTCTAATTAGCCTATTTTAACCTTGTGAAATGCAATGATATGTTTGAGTGTTGATTGTTAATTGTTAAAAAAATAGAGATATTAACATAAAAAAGTCAGACCTTTATAGGTTTTAGTGATTTAATCAAAATCTTTAATTTTTGGTACCATGAGCTAAATTTTCAAATATTTTAGTAATTTTATCCAATTTCACAATCAAAGTTGAAAAAAGTGTGTCCACATTGACTTGGCATGCATGTGTCATTTTTTTTTTTTTTTTGTGGAATCCACATGTCACATGGAGTGACATTTTTTTAAATAATTTTTTAATTGACATAAAAAATCCAAAAATAATATTTTAGTAATTTATATTAATTCTCCTATAAAACATTAAAGAAAGAGGAGGTGTACTATGTCTGAAAGACATATTTTAGTTGATGTTGCCCTTAGAGAAGATGTTCCGTAAATCCCTCACCTATTTATGACTACCATTCCATCCTTCAATGCCAACTTCATCAACTTCCAAGCCATCAGGAGGGTGAAATTTGAACACTTTATTTGGATTTCAATTTAATTTTTCTCATGAAGAGCAAAATCATAACAATCAATTAACTCAGACGATGGAACCATCACCAAGTGTATTTCAATATCCAGATGCAACACCATATCAATATACCATTCCAGTTTTTAATACATCAACTTCAATATATCATGATATACAAGGCACATCCTACGCTAGACATTCTTGTAGTTACTTTTATCGATCTATGATATTTCAACTGTTTCCTTCTACATAACAAGGTGAGATGAATATTAATAAAAATGTGAAGTTAGAAGAGAGGTAGAAACTCCTCCAAAAGGGCAACAACGTGATATTCGAAGAAATCCACAATGTGTAAGAAGGCCTCCATGTTGTGGTACAGGAGGAAACTTAGGTTGAAATATTGTATTATGTATTTTTTAGATTGCTTTTTTCGCAAAGATAATGAATTAACTCAATTACTCTTTACACTTCAATAATAATAATAATAAATTATTAAAATAGTAAATTATCACGATTTTATAATAATAAATTATTAAAATAATAAATAATATTTATTCTAAAATTTATTTCTAATAAAATAACATAAAATTAAAATAATATAAAACTTAATACACCTGCAATGTACTTTTTTTTTATCCTTTTTAACTATAAAGTAAATGAGTCATAATTATTTTTTAACTTCATTACAACCAATATAACACATAACACAAGAAAAAAACTAAATAAATCGAATATGAACATAAAAGCTTACAAGTGATGTACCTCTAATGGGTGGCGAAAATGCTAAGAGAGTGGCAATGATGATTGGTGATGAAAATGCCGATAGAATGTCGAGAAGAGAATGTCGAGAGAACGGGGATATTTATAGGGAGTATTACTACTAAAAACGCCAATTTAATTGGCTTTATTAGGAATTTTATTTCTGTTGAAAATACCATTCAAATTAGCATTTTGCTTCTGAAAAACGCCACTTGCAGTGGCGTTTTCAGGAACAATAATTGCTTCTAAAAACGTTATTAACAGTAGCATTTTCAGCAGCTAAAACGCCATTTCGAATAGCATTTTCAGGAGCATGCATAAAATTTTGCATACGAAAAAATATTACTCTGAGTGGCGTTTTCAAGAGCATGAAAAATGCCAATTAGATTTGCGTTTTCACAAGCCACATTATCTTGCAAAATATTTCAAAATTACATTATTTTTATAATTTCTTTATAATTTACATTATTTAAATAATAAACCTTTAATTTTAAATCTCTAAGCTTTTAAAAAAATTATTAATTCATTCTTATTTTAAAATTACTCAATTAAAGTGTTTTTATATTTTACAAAATTTAACTTTTTTTTAATCTCTATAATATTAGTTATATATATTATTTAGTTCTTATAATTTTATATTTCTTTGACTAAGATTAAATCAAGTTAACTAACAGTTTTTTATAAAGTACTAAAGAATTTGGTTTAATGAAATATATGAACACTTTAAAATGAGTGATTTGAATTGGGGATGAACTAATGAATTTTCTAAAAATTTAAGGTTTTGATAGTAATTTTTTCTTGAAAAGTTATATTTTTTAGTTTTAATATTTAAAACTATAAAAATAATATTTTATTATTAGAAATTAATATTTTTAATATGTATGATGTATTTGATCAAAGTTATAGGCTTATTTGATCCAAAAATAAAATAAAATATGCTAATTTAGCTCCCGACACAAATTACAGTAATGAATTTCGACTTATTCTGATTTTAGATCTTAATCACTGAAAGACGACACCGTTCTAATGAGTTTGAAACCATTTTTTAGGATCCATTGTGTATTCCTAAAACTTATTACCTATTTTCTAATAGGAGTAATTTCATTTTTGAAATTTTATTTTATTAATAAATTAGTATTCTTTAATTGAGACTATCATTAATAAATTATAAATTGAAGAAGTCAGTATACATTAAATAGAGAAATTATCATAAATAATATTAAAATTATAAGAATTAAATTAAAAATTATTAAATTACCTCAAAATCTAATTTTTTTCTTCACAAGGGTAAAAATGTAATTTAGTATAATGAATAAATATTTAGAATCCTGAAAATGAAGTTTGTGAAATCATGTGCTTTGTCTATGTAAGTGTATGATAAGTGTAACAGTATTTCGGACTTTACGTGTTCATCGTTTCAGACTTGTGCAAGCTCTACGTGTCCTCTCTGTTCTTTGGTAGAGTCTGTTGTTCATATCTCTCGGGACTGTTCTGCGGTGCTGAGGTATTTGGAATGTTATTTCATTGGGTTAGATTCGACAGGTGGACAGTCTTTCATTCTAGCAGTGGTGGATGGGTATAGTTGAGTGGGCTAAGGTCGAGGAGCTCTAGAAAATTACTGTACTGTTACTACATATGGCTAGCTCGAAGTAGTTTTGTCTTTGAGAAGTAAACCTTTTTCGCTACTGGGCTTATCCATCCGGCTAACACTTCTTTATTATGCTGGGTACAGGTTAAGGGCGATGGTTCGGTTCTCTCCTTTGCCACTGTTAGGCCAATGATTCAGCGGTTGCCTCTTCCCAAGGGTGTTGTTAAGATTAATACTGATGCTCATCTTCGTGGAGATGGATCGGCTGGCTTAGGGGTGGGGTTGTGATGGAATCGGTGTTCAAAAATGAGGTTGGACAGTGGCCTCCGGAGGTGGCTGAAGCTGTGGCTCTTCTTTTTGGTCTTCAGCTCACTGTAGACATGAGCTTTCGGGATGTCATTGCTGAGACGGATAGCTTGATGGTAATTAATGCTTTGCATGGTTATTGTCTTCCTTATTCAACTCTCGGCATTATTCTTCAAGAATGTTTGGAGCTCTCTTATAATGCCGAGTAAAATTTGGTATCAAAATTCTAGATTTCTGACGGAATTTCTACTGAAATTCGAAATTTTTGAATTAAAAATTTTAAAAAGGGAAAATGAGATTTTTATAAAAAAATTTTAAGTGTTTTGAAAATTTATTTAAAAAAATAAATGAATTTAAAAAATTTTAAGTTCGACCGAATGTGCCTTTTCCGGTACACCTATAAATTAGTTCTAACCCAAAATGGAGGAAAACTCTTTCCCATTTCAAGGAGAGGAGAGCTCCAATCTTTTTTCCAAAATTTTCTCACTTTTTGTAATACCCGGCTGGAGTCCGGCATCGGAATTCTACTTTCCGGTGGAGTCCGGGATGTCGGAAGTCTCTAGAAGGGTTAGCATTATGGTTTTCTTAAATGTTTTGATATGTTCATCAAGTTTTATGCATAAGGAAATGAGTTTTTGAATGAAATGAACCAAGGCAGAAAAGCCAGGTTCGGCCGCCGAAGTTGAGGTTCGGCCGCCGAACATGCATGGCTTTCGGTTTCACGTGTGGCCGCCGAAGGTGGTCTAGCCAGCCACCTATAAATGGCCCTCAGTCGGTTGAAGCGGTCAGAGCACCGTTTCTTTTGTCTTCTGAAGTGAAACCCTGTCCTTTATGAGTCTTCTTTCATGTTTTCATTAAATCATGCAAAGATTTGATTAGTTTTTATGATTATTTGAAGGTTTTAAGCTAAACACTCAAAGTTTTGAAGTTTGGAGAGTGTGAAGGCAAGTTGTTCCACAACTCCACGTTAGAATCGTTCATCTACTTGTTTTCACAAGGTAAGTGAAGATCCTGAGCTTGTTTGTATGTTTTCTGAAGGTTTTATGGGGTTTATGGAGAGAGTTGCATGAATAGGGTTATTTGTGAGGTTTTGATGATTTTGTGCATAGAGCTTGTTTCTTTGTTGTTTGTGTTATGTGTTTGGGGTTTTTAGGTAGTTTTTGACCCCTTTGAGCATATACATGAGTGTATGCAAGTGAAGGAATTGAGGTGTTTGTGTTTGAATGTGTTTTGGTGCATTTGGCGAGAGGCATGGCAAGTTTATGCCCTGCTGATGAACTCAGGTTCGGCAGCCGAAGGTACATTCGGCCGCCGAACCCCTGAGGAGGTGTGAGGAGGTGGTTTCGGCTGCCTAAGCTTGCCCCCGAGCTTTTGGACTTTCGGCTCTGGAGGGAAGTTCGGCCGCCGAAGGTGCCGCCGAAGGTTAGGGACTTTCGTCACTGGAGTGCCTTTTGGCCTCCGAAACTTGCCCCCGAAAGGGTTCGGCTGCCGAAAGTGGAAGTTCGGCCGCCGAAGGTGCTTGAGTTTCGTCTCTGGAGAGGACTTTCAGCCGCCGAACCTGCCGCCGAAAGTCAGTGAGTACAGAGTACAGAGTACAGAGATAGTGCATGCACAGGTTAAGCCTTGGTACAGAGAAAAGAGTTTTATGTGTACAGCTTGTTTTTGTGTTGTTTGTGTTGTATGTTTGGGGTTATTAGCTAGTTTTTGACCCCTTTGAGCATATACATGAGTGCATGCAAGTGGAGGAAGTGAGGTGTTTGAGTTGGAGAGGGTTTTGTGCATTTGGTGAGAGGCAGGGCAAGTTTCTGCCCTGCTGATGAACTCAGGTTCGGCAGCCGAAGGTACATTCGGCCGCCGAACCCCTGAGGAGGAGAGAGGAGGTGGCTTCGGCTGCCCAAGCTTGCCCTCGAGCTTTTGGACTTTCGGCTCTGGAGGGAAGTTCGGCCGCCGAAGGGTAGAGACTTTCGTCTCTGGAGTGCCTTTTGGCCCCCGAAACTTGCCCCCGAAAGGGTTCAGCAGCCGAAAGTGGAAGTTCGGCCGCCGAAGGTGCTTGAGTTTCGTCTCTGGAGAGGACTTTCGGCCGCCGAACCTGCCGCCGAAAGTGTCCTGTCCAGCTTTCCTTTGCATGCTTTGCATGGATGTTTGAGTAAGTTGACGGGGATTCTTGGGGAGTTTACTAGAGTTGGTCATAAGCTAGTTTGGTCCCTCATTTGCGTCTATCTGTATAGGTACCGACTAGAGGAACCAGAGAGAGCAGCAGTGAGTACTGCTCGTTACACTTTTTAAGTTTCAAATGATCTGAATCTAAAATATTTTAACTTGCCTTGCTTTGGAATTGAAGATTACAGGCTCCAAAGGTTTAATCAAGAATCAAGATTCCCTCTCTTGCTTTCGGTTTCTGTTTTAGGGTGTTTTCCTCTTGAAGGTAACTTTTAATCTTGCTTTTGCGCTACCCTTAAATGTTTAGGATAAAATGTATAGATAGTTTCAATGTTTTTAGTTTGCATGTTAAGGTTCTGGGTGTTTAGAGTCCCAATCTTGAATTTAGAATTCTTATTTGATGATGCATGTTGCGGTTTTTAGGTCTTTTGAGTTGTTAGGATCTAGTGGTGTTGTTATAGTATGGTTTATGAAGTTATGTTTTGATGTTGTTTTGAGTATCAAAGCATAATTGGGTTCTTCTACCAAATTCAGTCGTGAATTCAAGTTCGATTGTCAAACTTGTTAGAAAATACTGTCACTTTTGGCAACCTAACCTGCACCCGAAAAATGGATTTTCGGGCATGGAAGAGGATTTTAGGCCACCCAAAATTTTATATTCAATCGTTTCCAGTTTGTTTTTTAACCTAAAAGATTTTTTCTGAATTAGTAATGGATTTTTTCATTACTAATATATGAAAAATCCGTTCTAACATGTTTAGTAACAAATTAGTAACGGATTAGTATCTATTACTATGAATCTCGTTGCTAATTCAATAGTAACAGATTAATAATTTATAACTAATTTTGTAATAGACCTGTAATAAAATTTAGTAATTAATAGATTTATAATAAAATTTAGTAATTAATTTTAAATTCGTTAGTAATTTGATAAAAAATTTTAAAAAATAAAAATTAAATCCATTATTAAATTGAGTAACAGATAGAGATACGTTACTAATATATTACTAATTTGATAAAATAAAAAATAAAAAATATATATCAAAACTATATTAGGTTACTAATCTGCTACTAATTTTTTAAAAAATTAAAAAAATTATATTAAGCTATTAATTTTTTTATTATATTTTACATTAAATATTAATTTAATTATAGTAAACTATTAATTTTTTTTATTATATTTTACACTAAATATTAATTTAATTATAGTAAACTATTAATCTTATCATTATATTTTACATTAAATATTAACTTTAGTATTTTAAATTTTATTAATTTTATGAGAAAATTATTATTAAATTATATGAGAAAAATCTTAAATAATGAAAAAATATGAGAGAATGGAAGAAAATCAAAAACAAAAGAGAAAATAAGGAAAAAAATAAAATAGAAGAAAATAATGATAAAAATGAAGAGAAAATAAGGAAAGGGGAAAATTTTTTAAAATGGAAAAAAAGAAGATAAAAAAAGGAAAAAGAAAACAAAATGAAAGAAACGAAGAAAAAATGAAAAAAAATAAAGAAATAATTAAAAAGTAAAATAAAATAGAAAGGGATGAAAGAAAAGTTATAAAATATGAGTAAAAAGAAAGTAAATGAAAGAACAATGAGAGGAAAAGGAAGGCAAAATAATAGAAAGTGAAAAAGAAAATAGAAGATAATGAAAGAAAAAATATGAGAGAAAATAAAAAAATAAAATAAAAATTAAGAGATAAAAGGAAGAATAGTGAAAGAAAGTGGAAGAGAAAATTGAAGAAATATGGAGAAAGAAAATAAGATAAGATAAATAATTAAGGATAGAGGAGATAAAAGGAGAAAGAAAATGAATGAAATGAAGGGAGATAAAGTATGTAGATATATAAATATATAAATTAATAACGGATTCAATACATTATTAAATTTAAAAAAAATGTGGGCAAATAAAAATAAAAAGTTGATATTTTATTTCAAATTTTAGTAACCGATGTTTTAATCCATTACTTATTTTTAAATTAATAATAGATTTAATAATAGATTTTTTTTACTAAATTAAAAAGAAAAAATGTGAAATTCTAAAATAAAAGTGTGGCATTTTTCTTTAAAATTTAGTAATGGTTTGTGAAATCCGATACTAATTTTCAAATTAGTGATAGATTCAGGAATCGATTACATCAATTACTAAATTAGAATTAGAAAGAAAAAGGGTGAAATTTTAAAATAAAAATGTGATTTTTTTTTTAAATTTAGTCTCTTACTAATTTTTGAATTAATAATAGATTTAATAGCAAATTATATCTATTACTAAATTGAAAAAAATATGAAATTTCAAAGAAATAAAAAGTCATTTTTTTATCAAAAAATTGTAACGAATTAAATTCATTATAAATTTGGTAATAGATTGCATTCTGTTATTAAATCCATTATTATTTTATTTTTTTACTATTTAAGTAATTTATTTATTCAGTAACCAATTTAGTAACTGGAATTCATTACTAATCTTTTACTAATTTAGTAACAGATTTCAAAATCGGTTATTAAATTTACAAATAATTTTATTAAATAATAGATTTAGTAATAAATTTGTTAATCCATAACTGAATTACAAAAATTAATAATGGATTATAAAATCTGTTACTAATTTGTAACGGATTGAAATATATTACTAATATCCGTTACTATTTCTACTAATTTTTATAGTGCTATGTGTTTTCTTGTACGCTTTTTAGAGTATTTTGAGATAGTTTTAAAAGTTATAAAAGTTATATTTGGTCACTCATCCAGATTCATCTGTGTAGAATCAGACTTAAAATATCATAGAGGCCATCAGTGAGAGTGAGACTTGTGTCTGCAAAAGGTTAGTAGAACTAAACTAAATGCTTATTTTAATCAAACTAAATATTTTAAGGATACTCGTACATTAAGAATACCATGTATATTTGAATAGATTATTTTTCATTAGATTTATGAATATGATGTATTGCATATTTAATTGTTATTATGTATGGATATTTGATAACCCACTATGGATATGTTATGTTTAAGAGGAAGTACTGAGAAGTACCCATTGAGAGCCGGATACTATTGAATTTTATGGAGGGTTACTGGTGACAATTACATCTTGTTATGTTTTATTTGTGTTATGACGCATATATGCAAGCATATGTTTTATTAAATTGTTTTATACCTTATTTCTACTTATTAGGCTTTAGTAGTTTGCCCCTTTTAAATAACTCTAGATTTGCAGAATCAGAGTTAGCATGGAAGTTCAGCAATTTTCCTTGGGTATAGTCCTTCATGTAATAGTTTAGTTGTGGACATATAATATTATTATGGTTTAACATTGTATTTTTTCTAGAATTTATTTATAATCCCCTTGTCAATGATCTTAGTAGGTAAAAATTTTAATTTTTATGTTATGTTTGAATTAAACTAGGGTATGTATTGATGACTATACCAGACCATTTGATAAGGGTTCTAGTATAAGTTTATGTTTATAGTTATGGATGTATGCACATAACAAGTTTAGTTCATGATATGATAATATTTTATATATATTTTAAATCATGTTGGTATTATATTAGATATAACTTTTGTTACAGGCTTCGATGATCTTAAGTCGATCTGAACTCTAGCACCAGTAGCGGTCCGGTTTTTAGGTTGTTACAGATTGGTATCAGAGCCCTAGATTTATATGGTCGAAACTAGAGTGTTAGGTTTATAAATATTAGAGGGCAAGCAATTAGAAAAATACATGTCCACTAAGAATAGAATATAGAGTTCTATCTTGATGTATGTATACTTATGTGTAATGTCATGAACATGTAAATGAGCATTAATGATATGATATGTATGTTGTAGACTCATGTGTATACACATGAATCGTATTATGCTAATGTTTATTTGTTTCATGTTGCTTTTTAAGATGTGTGGCTTACGTTGATCTACACGATTGGCTGACTGGTGCCCCATCTGAAAATGAGGCTATGGAAGCTTTTTTCCTGCTACTCCATCAACAGCTCGAGCAAGCAGAAATAATAGGAAAAAAGCATCAAGGGACCCTAGAAGGTCTTTTAATATAAACAAAAGGAGAACAAACCAAGGTAAGATGTCAGCAGATGATAGAAAATTAGTGGGAGATGAACAGAGGAGAGAAATAAGTTTGGGCCTTAGCTTTGAAAAAGAGAGTATGGGAGAGTTTGAAGGAGGAATAGAAGGCACACAGGCCTCAGGATCATTTTATCCACCTTAGTACCAGTTTTACCCACAGGGACTCGAGTATCTAATGGGAGGTTCATCGGATTTCTCCAACTATCACCCTTACCCCTCACACATGCCCTACTCTTCGTATTACCCTCCATATCCATCCCACCCCATGTACTTACCTTTACCATATTATCATAATTCAGAAAACCCTAACCCACGGAGTGCAGCACCACCATCTCCTTCCCCAGCAGAACCAATTTCTAATACCCAATCACCTAGACCAAACCCATTAGTAGAAAGCAAGGTAAAGATGACAGATTATCTGAAGTTGGATGCTCTTAAGTATAAGGAGGGAGATGACCCATTTGAGTATATCAAAATAGTAAAAATGATAGCTGATGACTTGAGAGCTAGTGACAATAGAGATATCTAGATGGCAGGGTTCACTCTGAAGTACAAGAAGGCCAAGGAGTGGTTGAAGAACTATATGGAACCAAAACTGGATAGCTTGTCCTAAAAATAGTTTGCAAATGAGTTTGCAAAATAGGCTTTTCCAGATATTTCAAGGGAGTTAAAGTTTGAGCAGTTAAGATAGACCGAAGAGATGAGTGTGGATAAGTACATTCATAAGTTTTTGGAATTACTATAGTATGTGGGTCATGCTTAAGAAAAGCTATGAGGTATGCTATGAAACTCCACTCTAGGTATTCCTTCTTGATCTTAGCAGTAGAGAGAGAGTTTCCATACCATAGTGGATGCAACTAAAAAGATGGAGGCCAGTGCCATCATTCAGGGAACAACAAAACAATAAGTGGCACAATCGTTAGATTCCAAGTCTTTAGGTATAGAAAATTATAATCTCTCTTCTCTAGGTACAATCGCCATAGGAAACAAGAAGTGGAATAAGTCCACTACGAAAACTAAGAAAAACACATTCTAAAATAGGTTGAAGTCTAGTCTAGGAATGGGCAGTTGTTTAAGCTCTGGTTCCCATAGCTTTAGATGTGTCAGATATGGAAAGCTGCACAAAGAGCCTTCTCAGTTTGGGACTAAAGCTTATTAAAAATGTGGACAAGAGGGACACATGGCATGTGAGTATCCTAATACAATCAGGATGGCACAATCCCAGCAAACAACTTCTGATTATGCGGCTCAACCAGCAGCTTTAGCTATATCATAGGTCAAAGGGGAAGGTAGAGGAAGAGGGACAACCTCTTCTTCAGTAGGTTCCCAAGGAGAAGGTCTTTCAACACCATCACAGATCTTCACCATGACACAGCAAGAGGCAAATACATTAAACATAGTGGTGTCAGGTAAACTCATTATTGGGTGTTTTGATATGTATGCTCTTATGGACTCTAGTGCCTTTCATTCTACAGTCAGGTCAGGGAACCAGCTTCAGTGTCTATAGTTAGAGAGTTCTTAGACATTTTTAAAGAGGATCGACTAGGTTTACCACTTAATAGAAAATAGAGTTTGAAATTAAGGTGTTGTCAGGTACCAAACTCATCTCTATTCCTCTTTACAGAATGGCACTTATAGAGTTCAAAGAGCTATGAGAGCAGTTGTATGGTTTGGTATAGACCAATTTTCCTATAGGATTCATGGATCTCATGAACAGAGTTTTCGGACTGTTTTTGAATCGCTTTATTATTGTCTTTATTGACGATGTCTTAATGTATTTCAAGAATGCAAAAGAGCATACCCATCATCTGAGGAGAGTGTTGCAGACCTTGAGAGAGTATAGATTGTATGCCAAGTTCTTTAAATGTAAGTTTTGGTTGAGGAGTATCTCTTTTTTTGGGTATGTAATGTCAAAAAATGGAATAGAAGTAAACACTAAGAAAGTATAAGTGGTAGCAAACTAGTCCAGTGACCTATTAAATCTCTTGGGAAGATAAAATATTGCTAATTAATCCAATTAAATTTGTAATTGTTTAATTGGGTTAATAACAAGTAGTAATTAGTATATTCATTTATGTTAAGGAATTAGTAGATTTGATTTAAATAATTTGCGTGTTATTGTTGATCAAGTTTAGGTTCTTCTCGCTTAAAGTAGATAACTAGTTAAATCTACACGCGTGTTAGGATTGTTAGTAAACTAGAAATTAATTTAAGCGTGAAACAGATCAATTTAATCATAAGAAAGAACTGATGGGATTCGCGTGTTTAACCACTATAATCAAACAATAGATAAGAAAATGAATTATTTTTCTAATCAATGATCAACTGGCAGAACCCCTCAATTTGATTACCTTTAGCTGAATTTAATTTAATTATTTGTTTCACTATCTCAATTACATTGTTTATTTTTCTTTTAAGTTTTTTTAGCTTGCCCAAGGCAAAGTCAATTTCTTCAAACAAAAATTTTCTTCTTCTCTCTTTTTGTTTTAAACTATTCTTCTTATTCAACTAGTCATCTAATAAATAGAGTTAAGGTCTTTGTGGGATTGATACTCACTTACCCTATCTATAAATTCATATTGAATCAAGGAAAGGGAGTTAAGTTTTAATTGACGGATTCGGCATCCTTCAGGTGCTCTTCCGTCGCCTAAAGGCGCTCTTAGGTTGCTTAAATGGGCAAAAGGGTTACTTAAAAGGGCACTCTTATGTAGCCTAGAGGCGCTCTTACGTTGCCTAAGTGGGTAAAAGGTTTCCTGAAAGTGTACTCTTACATCGTCTAGGGGCACTTTTACATCGCCTAATTGACGAAATAGATAGCTGGATAGTTTGTGCCTAAAAACTTATTCTTTTATTCATTAAGGAAGTATGTATAGGCTTAAATAAAAAATTTGACCGATGACAGTAAAAACCTAACAAAGAGGGAAAAAATGACTATTGATAGAACTTCTTAAGATTGGCGACATTCCATGACCTTGAAATAGCTTTCTCATTCAAATCTGCTAACTTGTAAGCTCCTAGCCTGATTACTTTGGTTACTTGGAATGTCCCTCTCAATTTTACATAAGTTTGCCTTTGCCAATATTACCCTTTTTCAAAATAGCTCTACGAAGTTGCCTACTATGAAGGCTCTCCCTTTAACTTTGGAATTAAAGAGTTATACCATTCTGTTTCAGTATATTGACATGTTTATAAAGGCTCTATCTAGCTTTTCTTCAAGCTGGTCCACCGAGAATTGGATTGCATCATCTTGATTGGTAAGCTCTGGCTCAAAATTTTGAGCACTGAGAACTTGAAACTCTACTGGAATTATTGCTTTAACCCCATAAGTAAGGGAGCAAGGTGTCTCCCCAATTGTTGTCTTGGGGGTGGTACAGTATGCCCATAGTACACTTGGCCTTGTTCACCCAGTTCCCTCTAGCTTCATCTAGGCGTTTCTTCAAGCCTTGCAGGATAGGTCTATTCGTGACTTCTTTCATTCCATTGAACTGTGGATGGTAGACTGAAGTCAATTCTCCAAGTTGCACAGAAATCTTTAAACTTTGCACTAGTGAACTACTTTCCATTGTCTGTGATTAGAACTTTTAGTATCCCGAACCTGGTAAATATGCTTTTTTGACAATAGGTGCTTGCTCTATCTGTGGTAATATTTGGGGTTTCCTTAGCCTCTACCCCTTTGGTAAGTTGATCTATTGCAACAATCATATACTTCCTCTGATACTCTGCTTTTAGGAATGAGCCTAGGATGTCAATACCCCACTAAAAGAAATGCCATGGGCTACCAATTGCGATTAACCTTTCATCAGTAGTGTGTAGGATAAAGTCATGCTTTTGGCATGAGACACATTGCTTTACCAATCTTTTTGCATCTTCAACTACTGTGGGCCAGAATAGTCACTACCTGAATGCCTTTTTTGCTTACGATCTCCCTTGTGACTACCACATACTCCTTCATAGATCTCATGTAGGACTCATATGCCCTCCTCCTAGGTTATACACTTTAAGCAGGGTTGGAGATATGCCTTTTTGTACAATCATCCATCTATTGTCCCATAGTTGGAGGCTTTCATGACTAGCCTTTTAGCTTCTAATTTATCCTTTGGGAGGGTTTCAAGTGTGAGGTAATAAAAGATAGAAGTCATCTAGGTATTTTTGACTTTGACTAGTAAAGACTCCTCTTGTTCGACAAATGGACAACTGATTGCTTCGAAAGAGAAACCTTAAGTCAGATGTTGCTCTCCTCCTACTGTTAACTTGGCTAAAGTATATGCTTCTAGGTTCTCACTTCTTGGCACTTAGACTATGGAAATTGTTTTCTTGTACAATTCAAACTCAATAAAGAAATGCTTCACCTTGACTTCATACTTTGCTAGGTTGGGATCCTTAACTTGAAAACTGCCTTGGTACTGGTTTACCACCAATTGTGAATCACAGAATATTTTGGCCTTGGTTGTTTCCAACTAGTTTATGATTCTTAGTGCCATTAATAAAGCCTCATACTCAGTAACATTATTTATAACGATGAATTTTAGCTTTGCAAGATACCTTAGCTTTATCAGGTGTGGACCAAGCAAAAGTATGTCTATCCTTGAATCGGTGGAACCTAAAGAGCCATCAACCTCATACCTTCCTTTCTTCCTTCTTTTCAGCTTCTATGGGAACTGTGGGGGTGAGTTCAGCTACGAAGACTGCCAATGTCTGTGCCTTCATTGCTAGCCTTGATGTATATCTGATATCATATGCGCTCAACTGTACTACCCATTCTGTTAAGTCTTCAACTAGATCAAGCCTGTGGAGAAGTTTTTTAAGAGGATAACTACTTCTTACTTCGATTGTATGGACTTCAAAGTAAGGTCGCAACTTTCTAGATGCTATTAACATGACATAAGCCAATTTTTCCAATGTTGAGTAATTATTTTCAACTCCTTTTAATACATAACTGATATAGTATATGGGAAACTATTCCCCCTTCTATTCTCGTATCAAAACTGACCTTATGGTCAGTACAGGTACAATGTTTTCTCTTCCCTAGGTGTATCAAGAAGTAATGGTGTGAAAAAGAAAACTTTCAGTTCTTCGAAGGCTTTTTAGCAGCCCTCCCATCGAACTCACAGCGAGACATCTTCTTACAGAACAGGACATAAATCTACCGAAGGCTATTATTCTCCCATTCAGCCTTTGCACCTCCTTAATCGTCTTTGGTGGTTTCATGTCTAAGATAGCTTTGATTTTCCTTGAATTAGCTTCAATGCCTCTTTCCGACACCATGAAACCAAGGAACTTACTAGATTTGACTCCAAATGTGCACTTCTTAGGATTAAGCTTCATTCTGGCCCAGTCTAGGATGTCGAAAGCTGCTATGGTATACTTTGCATGATCTTCTACCTTCCTACTTTTGATGATCATGTCATCAATGTATACTTCCACTGTCTTCCCTATGTGTTCCTTGAATAGCCCATTCACCAGAAGTTGGTATGTTGCCCCAACATTATTAAGACCAAAGGGCATAACTTTGTAATAGAAGACTCCTTTGTAAGTTATAAAGGTTGTTTTTTCAGCATCGAGTTCATCCATCATTATCTAATGATATCCTAAGATTGTATCAATAAGGGAACAAACGGTATGTCCACCAGTTGCATTGACTAATCTGTCAATGGAAGGGAAGGGGTAGTGATCCTTTGGACATGCCCTGTTTAAATCTGTGAAGTCGACGCACATCCTCCACTTCCTATTTGCTTTCTTGGCCAACACCACATTCGCTATCCAGGTTGGGTATTGGACCTCCTGAATTAGGCCAGCTTCTTTTAATTTATGTATTTCTTCAGTGATTACGCTTTGCCTCTCGGGTACAAAGTTTCATTTTTTTCTACTTTAATGGTTTGATAGATGGGTTGACATTGAGTTTGTGAGTGATGATTGTGGAATCTATTCTTGTTACGCCTTTTGGCTTCTAGGCAAAGGTGGAAATGCAGCTTTTGAGAACTTATAGGACCTTGAAATGGTTTTCCCCTTCTAATACAGAGCCTAACTTGACTAGCTTACCCTTTTCTAACTCCACAATAGTGACTTCATCCACCGATTTTGGGGAAGAGTCTGCTCACATTTCTCCAAAAGATCTATGGGTAAAGAAGTTTGGTAGATAACCTTTGTGAACTGTTTGTAACATTCTTGAGCCGATCTTTTGCTCCCTCTTGCAACTGTTATGCCTCGAATGGCGGGGAGTTTCAAGCATAGATATGCCATATTAATGATCACTCCATGGTTGTTTAGAATTAGTTGTCCTATTATCGCCTTGTACGATAGAGGGATGTCAACTACCGCAAACTCATCATAGATCTCCCTTTTGAACTGATCATCACCCAAGAGTATGGTTAGGTTTATGACACCCATAACTGGTACTGACTTATCTCCCAATCCCACCAAGGGATAAGGAACCCATGACAGATCCTTTTTTTGTCCAAGCCTGACTCGCGGTTGTCGAAGTCGGTCAAAAATAACCTTTCCGGTTATCAACAATATTACTACTGCAGATAGTGGTAAAGGATCGAATCCACAGAGAATTGAAAACTTACCTATTTTTCTTATCAAGACTAAGAAAATTAACTGAAACAAAAATAAACTGAAAGAGAAATAAACTAAAACGAGATAAACTGAAAGCAAATAAACTGAAAGTAAAATGGGGGGAGTATTGAGATTGATTCAATAGATCTAAAACTGAAAGCAATAAAAGAAGCAAATAGTAAAAATTAAAGAGAAATCAAATATGAAAAAGATCTAGTTGAAAAGTTGGATCCGCTTCAGTTGTTGGGATTGATCATTGACACTTAGTTTCCCTTGATAGATTCAATAGATTAGTTATGGAGATGGAAGACGCTTCTCACCACCATTTCTCTCCTTAATCACAAACCAATTAGGGAACGTCCTCTAATTAATTACTAATCAACAAGTTGCCAAGGAACGTCCTTGGGCCTTAGGCATCAAAACAACTGTCAATTGCATTAAGAAATAGAGAGATCCAATCCTAACTACCCAAACACATGGAGATGTTGCTAGATCATACAATTTTCTTAGTTTTTACACCAAGTGTTCTTGTGTTTGAACAATCCAAGCAATTACGGACTCAAAATTATTCAAACTAACAATATATTACCTTGCAATCAAAAATCAAGTGGCCACATTGACCATAATAACAAAGCAATAATGGAATCAAGCATGAAATTGTATAAATATTGAATAACCAAAAGATAAACAACTTATGTTCAGATCTCACAATCCATAAAACAACCAAAGTTTCAAGCAATCTTCAACTAGAATAAAAGGTTTTAGCCTCTCATGGCTGAAACAAAAACTAAAAACAAAAAGAAAAGAAGAAGATGAAAAACCAAATGGTGGAGAAGTTTGGAGAGGCGCATGGCTGCCCTTCTTGGCCGAATGGGAGTGGAGTCCAATCTCCCTTGTGCGACAGCCTTAGAGAACATTATATAATGTTTCTCATGTTGCCCTAAGTGATGCTTGCTGCCCAAGTTGTCAAGGTGCTGCCCAAAAGGCTGCCCAAGGATGGCTTGCACAAGTTGTGCCGTCCATGCACATGTGAAGTGAGGGAGGCGTGTGCTTGGTCTTCAAATGCAAGGAGTGGGGTCCTTGCTCTTACTTGCTGCCCATGTGTCTCCAAGATGTTGCCCATGCTGCCCAAGTCTTGCCTTTCATATTTTCCTTGCCACCCATGCTTAATTAAGGAAGTTGAGCCTGTCTTTGCAATTTGAATTTTGAATGTGTAAAGCATGAGGTGGCAAGCATGTGATCTTTGGATTTAGCTTCCTTAATAAGCTGGATTTTGAAATTCAAAATTTGAATATGAATCTTGGAGATTTGAAATTCAAAATACTTTCTTTATTTGGCTCTTCATTCATGGCAACTTGAGATTTGGCTTCTTGAATAAGGAAAAGGCTTCTTGAATGTTTGAAATTTGAATTTCAAATTGCTTTGGCTGAATGCACTTTCCTTATTTGTCACTTTCCTTATTTGTCACTTTCCTCATGTAAGACTCATATGCCCTCCTCCTAGGTTATGCAATTTAAGCAGGGTTGGAGATATGCCTTTTTGTACAACCATCCATCTATTGTCCCGTAGTTGGAGGCTTTCATGACTAGCCTTTTAGCTTCTAATTTATCCTCTGGGAGGGTTTCAAGTGTGAGGTAATAAAAGATAGGAGTCATCTAGGTATTTTTGACTTCGACTAGTAAAGACTCCTCTTGTTCGACAATTGGACAACTGATTGCTTCGAAAGAGAAACCTTAAGTCAGATGTTGCTCTCCTCCTACTGTTAACTTGGCTAGAGTATATGCTTCTAGGTTCTCACTTCTTGGCACTTAGACTATGGAAATTGTTTTCTTCTACAATTCAAACTCAACAAAGAAATGCTTCACCTTGACTTCATACTTTGCTAGGTTGGGATCCTTAACTTGAAAACTGCCTTGGTACTGGTTTACCACCAATTGTGAATCACAGAATATTTTGGCCTTGGTTGTTCCCAACTAGTTTATGATTCATAGTGCCATTAATAAAGCCTCATACTCAGTAACATTATTTATAACGATAAATTTTAGCTTTGCAAGATACCTTAGCTTTATCAGGTGTGGACCAAGCAAAAGTATGTCTATCCTTGAATCGGTGGAACCTAAAGAGCAATCAACCTCATACCTTCCTTTCTTCCTTCTTTTCAGCTTCTATGGGAACTGTGGGGGTGAGTTCAGCTACGAAGACTGCCAATGTCTGTGCCTTCAATGCTAGCCTTGATGTATATCCGATATCATATGCGCTCAACTGTACTACCCATTCTGTTAAGTCTTCAACTAGATCAACCCTGTGGAGAAGTTTTTTAAGAGGATAACTACTTCTTACTTCGATTGTATGGACTTCAAAGTAAGGTCGCAACTTTCTAGATGCTATTAACATGACGACATAAGCCAATTTTTCCAATGCTGAGTAATTATTTTCAACTCCTTTTAATACATAACTGATATAGTATATGGAAAACTATTCCCCCTTCTATTCTCGTATCAAAACTGACCTTATGGTCAGTATAGGTACAATGTTTTCCCTTCCCTATGTGTATCAAGAAGTAATGGTGTGAAAAAGAAAACTTTCAGTTCTTCGAAGGCCTTTTGGCAGCCCTCCCCATCGAACTCGCAGGGAGACATCTTCTTACAGAACAGGACATAAATCTAATGAAGGCTATTATTTTCCCATTCAGCCTTTGCATCTCCTTAATCGTCTTTGGTGGTTTCATGTCTAAGATAGCTTTGATTTTCTTTGAATTAGCTTCAATGCCTCTTTCCGACACCATGAAACCAAGGAACTTACTAGATTTGACTCCAAATGTGCACTTCTTAGGATTAAGATTCATTCTGGCCCAGTCTAGGATGTCAAAAGCTGCTATGGTATACTTTGCATGATCTTCTACCTTCCTGCTTTTGATGATCATGTCATCAATCTATACTTCCACTGTCTTCCCTATGTGTTCTTTGAATAGCCCATTCACTAGAAGTTGGTATGTTGCCCCAACATTATTAATACCAAAGGGCATAACTTTGTAATAGAAGACTCCTTTGTAAGTTATAAAGGTTGTTTTTTCAGCATCGAGTTCATCCATCATTATCTAATGATATCCTAAGATTGTATCAACAAGGGAACAAACAGCATGTCCACCAGTTGCATCGACTAATCTGTCAATGGAAGGGAAGGGGTAGTGATCCTTTGGACATGCCCTGTTTAAATCTGTGAAGTCGACGCACATCCTCCACTTCCTATTTGCTTTCTTGGCCAACACCACATTCGCTATCCAGGTTGGGTATTGGACCTCCTGAATTAGGCCAGTTTCTTTTAATTTATGTATTTCTTCAGTGATTACGCTTTGCCTCTTGGGTACAAAGTTTCATTTTTTTTCTACTTTAATGGTTTGATAGATGGGTCGACATTGAGTTTGTGAGTGATGATTGTGGAATCTATTCTTATTATGCCTTTTGGCTTCCAGGCAAAGGTGGAAATGCAGCTTTTGAGAACTTATAGAACCTTGAAATGGTTTTTCCCTTCTAATACAGAGCCTAACCTGACTAGCTTACCCTTTTCTAACTCCACAATAGTGACTTCATCCACCGATTTTGGGGAAGAGTCTGCTCACATTTCTCCAAAAGATCTATGGGTAAAGAAGTTTAGTAGATGACCTTTGTGAACTGTTTGTAACATTCATGAGCCGATCTTTTGCTCCCTCTTGCAACTGTTATGCCTCGAATGGCGGGGAGTTTCAAGCATAGATATGCCATATTAATGATCACTCCATGGTTGTTTAGAATTAGTTGTCCTATTATCGCCTTGTACGTTAGAGGGATGTCAACTACAGCGAACTCATCATAGATCTCCCTTTTGAACTGATCATCACCCAAGAGTATGGTTAGGTTTATGACACCCATAACTGGTACTGACTTATCTCCCAATCCCACCAAGGGATAAGGAACCCATGACAGATCCTTTTTTTGTCCAAGCCTGACTCGCGGTTGTTGAAACCGGTCAAAAATAACCTTTTCTGTTATCAACAATATTACTACTGTAGATAGTGGTAAATGATCGAATCCACAGAGAATTGAAAACTTATCTATTTTTCTTATCAAGACCAAGAAAATTAACTGAAACAAAAATAAACTGAAAGAGAAATAAACTGAAATGAGATAAACTGAAAGCAAATAAACTGAAAGTAAAATGGGGGGAGTTTTGAGATTGATTCAATAGATCTAAAACCGAAAGCAATAAAAGAAGCAAATAGTAAAAATTAAAGAGAAATAAAAAATGAGAAAGATCTAGTTGAAAAGTTGGATCCGCTTCAGTTGTTGGGATTGATCATTGACACTTAGTTTCCCTTGATAGATTCAATAGATTAGTTATAGAGATGGAAGACGCTTCTCACCACCATGTCTCTCCTTAATCACAAACTAATTAGGGAATGTCCTCTAATTAATTACTAATCAACAAGTTGCCAAGGAACGTCCTTAGGCCTTAGGCATCAAAAAAATTGTCAATTGCATTAAGAAATAGAGAGATCCAATCCTAGCTACCCAAACGCATGGAGATGTTGCTAGATCATACAATTTCCTTAGTTTTTACACCAAGTGTTCTTGTGTTTGAACAATCCAAGCAATTACGGACTTAAAATTATTCAAACTAACAATATATTACCTTGCAATAAAAAATCAAGTGGCTACATTGATCATAATAACAAAGCAATAATAGAATCAAGAATGAAATTGTATAAATATTGAATAACCAAAAGATAAACAACTTATGTTCAGATCTCACAATCCATAAAACAACCAAAGTTTCAACCAATCTTCAACTAGAATAAAATGTTTTAGCCTCTCATGGCTGAAACAAAAACTAAAAACAAAAAGAAAAGAAGAAGATGAAAAACCAAATGGTGGAGAAGTTTGGAGAGGCGCATGGCTGCCCTTCTTGGCCGAATGAGAGTGGAGTCCAATCTCCCTTATGCGGCAGCCTTAGAGAACATTATATAATGTTCTCATGTTGCCCTAGGTGATGCTTGCTGCCCAAGTTGTCAAGGTGCTGCCCAAAAGGCTGCCCAAGAATGGCTTGCACAAGTTGTGCCGTCCATGCATATGTGAAGTGAGGGAGGCGTGTGCTTGGTCTTCAAATGCAAGGAGTGGGGTCCTTGCTCTTACTTGCTGCCCATGCTGCCCAAGTCTTGCCTTTCACATTTTCCTTGCCGCCCATGCTTAATTAAGGAAGTGGAGCCTGTCTTTGCAATTTGAATTTTGAATGTGTAAAGCATAAGGTGGCAAGTATGTGATCTTTGGATTTAGCTTCCTTAATAAGCTGGATTTTGAAATTCAAAATTTGAATATGAATCTTGGAGATTTGAAATTCAAAATACTTTCCTTATTTGGCTCTTCATTCATGGCAACTTGAGATTTGGCTTCTTGAATAAGGAAAAGGCTTCTTGAATGTTTGAAATTTGAATTTCAAATTGCTTTGACTGAATGCACTTTCCTTATTTGTCACTTTCCTTATTTAGCACTTTCCTTATTTAGCTTCACTTGAATGCAACTTCACAAGCTTGCTCTCTCCTTTGCTCCAATTAAGGCAGTTTTAAGGGTATTTTCTCCAAAATGTCTTTTTACATCATTTTCTGCAAAATAATATCAAAAGCACTAATTTAGGCAGAAAATATGTAAATTAACATCAATAATATCATTATAAAATGGGCTAAATTATGCTCTATCAAAGCCAGTTTGTTAAATACTTCCAATGTTACTAGGTTCACGGAACTTCCTGTGTTAATTAAAATTCATTTTACTACAAACCTATTCATCTCACCTTCTTCATTCTTGTCTTTTTCTTTGGGGGGGCTGCCCTGGTCCTCCTTCTTTCATAATCTGCTCTCCCATCTTTCCTTAGCGGGTAAACTTGTTCAAATCTCTCTTTTTCACAAGCTTTTCAATATCCTCCTTTAGATTTCGGCATTCATCTGTGATGTGGCTGTCACCGTTATAGAATCGATAAAATTTGCTTTTATCTCTTTCATTTGAAATATCAGGGTTCATTCTCTAGGGGTACTTAATGTGTTCACCATTCTCCTGAATCCACATCAGGATGTGAGACCTACTTTTGGTCAAGGGGGTGTAGCTTTGAAACATTTCCCTTCCCTTATCGTTTGGTACCCCCTTCCCCTATCTCCTAATGTCCCCCTTCTATCCTCAAACTTGTTCTCCTCTCTCTTTTTTGCTTTTTGGGCTTGCTTTTCATCGTTTAACCATATGTACTTTTGGGCCCTTTCCAGCAACTGATGGTAATCTTTAGCTGGATTCTTAATAAATGATTCCACAAACCTTGTGTTATGACACCCCTTTTTTATTGCTTTGCAAGCTGTTTCATGGTTCAAGTTGTCTACCTGAATGATCTTCACATTAATCTGTCTATGTAGCTTATGAAGGATTCCTTCTCTCTCTGTCTTACCTTCTGAAGATCAAATGATAACTTTTTGGGAGGAATACATGTGATGAATCATTGTTTAAAGGCGTAAGCTAGTTCTTTAAAGTCATTAATGGAATTAGCTAGGAGGTGTTGGTACCACTTTTCAGCCAATCTAGTGAGAGTAGAAGGAAAAACCCTCAAAGGATCATGTCATTATTATTCTGGAGAAGCATGGTTGTGCGAAAGTTTGCTAGGTGCCTACATGGGTCAGTCTTCCCATCATACTTGTCCAAAGATGGAAGCTTAAATTTGTTTGGAAAAGATTTTGTTAATATCTCAATAGAGAGGAGAGAAACATCCCCAATTTCCAAGTCGTCCTTCAACTGCTCCTTTTGAAATCTTCTTACAATATCCATAAGTCTCACATCCAAATGCCTACCTTCTTAGTTTTTAGACTTCGTTCCAACGGTTTCATGACTCTTCACTGTCCACTCCCATGCATCATCCTTATTTTCTCTAATATGGATGTTATGGAATCCTTTGGGGATGGCATTCCCCTCTCGTTTTTGTAGTAGTTCTGTCAGCATCTTTAAATTCTCCAAAAGTTGTCCCACGTCAAAGACTCATCTTCAAGACATATTGTCCCACGTCAAAGACTCATCTTCAAGACATACTTCCATATTTGTAAGATTCTCATTGTTGACTGCTTTGGTAGTACCGTTGTTATCCATTATTGCGATTAGGGGTGAGGAGATCAGGAATCACCTAAGAAAAGAAATCGAGGAAAACAATCATGAAATTTGTATTCCTATGATAAAATTTTTCGTTCCCTGTAGAAGGTGCCAATAATGCTGCTTCAATCCATCCTTCGAGTAATAGATTTGCAAAATAACAAGAATATCGGATGGATTGGTGGGTGAAACCTTTGATACTTAAGGTAGTAAGGGACCTAAGATGAATTTAAAGAAAAGTTGAGATAATGAGATAGTCACATACCTAGAGGTTGCCTCTTTAAACAGCTTGTCAGTAGTCTTATCTTGGTAGGATTTTGATTTTATGATTGATTTATGGTAGAACAAGAAATCTTACTGTTTCGGACATTAGTTTGGAACGAGATTTTGAGAGCCTATTTAGTTTGAAGTGGATCGTAGAGAGACTCGAGTTTTAAGTATTTTTTTTCATAATGATTCATGTATTAATATCAATTATATTATAATGTAATTAATATTAAACAATTTGACTAATCTATATGCTAAAAATGTATATTTAAATAGAAAATTTAAAAATTTCAACACAATTTAATATTTTTTACAACCTACGTAAAATTATGAGGTTTCAATATAGATATGTTTATTTGTTAAATTAATTTTAATTAAAAAATATAATAGATTTTGAATTTAAATACAAAACAATTTAGTCAATCTAAAGTTTTTAAATATTAATAACTTTATATATCTTAAAATTTATTTAATTAACTCTTAAAATTAATTTAAATAATAAAAATATTGTTCAGTTTTAAATTTAAATGTAATTATAATTAAATAAAAAATATAAAGGCATTTCGAAAAGTCTCAATATTTTCAAACTTTCACTTTTATATATAATATAGATTTTTATAATATTTTATGATTAAAATTAATAAAAAAATTCATTAATTAAATTTTTAAAACTTCATAAATATTAAAGTATTTTTTTAAAATCGAAAAGCAAACTAATAAGTGATGTAGGTGTACTGTAATTGATTAATCTATAAAAAATAGAAAGTGAAAGTGGCTGACGTTTATAATATTTATTTTGACATTTAAGTCAGTAAATTAAAAAAAAATATAATATAATACTTAAAATTCGAGAGTAATTATATAAAAATTATACACTTTTATTTTTGTTATCGTTAATTTTTATACTGTAAAAAAATGAAATTAATTATAGTATTTCCTGAAAATCTGGCGATAATGTAACTGACTAATTAATAATAAATCTCTCCGACTAATCGGTCAAGAATCTCGCAATTACAGGTATAATGGGATATGTTGAGTTATGTCTATTAATAGTAATCTTATATTTAGGAAAGAGCAAATTTTTATGAAAAATCAAATATTATAGTGTCTGAGTCTCCTTTTTACTGGTATGATTTTGTATCGGCTTATCATACTATTGTCACGTGCATCTATTTTATAATAATAATTTATAATTTATTTTAAATGATAATTTTATAACATCAATAAGATTTTTCATCAGATTAAATAATAATTTTTTAAAAAAATAAAATCAACTCTCAGTTATATTAAATCATGTAATTAGGGAGCTCAGCGCATGTAGTAATTTCTGAATATATCACTCGTCTCTGGGTAACACCATTGTATGTAGATTAGAGTGTATGATGGGTCAAAATCAAAATCATAATCATGAAATTTCTTTTTCAAGTGGTGGTTGAAGAAAAAAAGGAAATAGGACCACTTCCCCATATATTTTGAGTTGTTGGTGAGTATTCGTATAAGCAAAGTTGTTAGCTTTTAGCTAGATAAGGATGTGCATGTGTTTCATCGTGTGCATGAGTGGGATCGGTAATGAGACGGTTATTTTTAGGTATTCTATTTAATTTTTTAAAAAATATATTTAAGTAATATATAATTAGATTTTCACCTTATTTTAATTTAAAATTTAATGTTTTTTATGAGTTTAGATTAAATTTGAACTTTATAAGTTGAATATCTATCAACTGAATTTATTTATTTAAATATAAAAAATATTTTTATGATGATATTTATATTTTTTATGTTTTATTTAAAATAAAATTTATTGATGAAAAACACATCTTCATATAATTTATTTATTAATTAAAAATTACAAAATTAAAGGATTCAATTATTATTCAATAATTGAATTTAGAACAAGTAATTTAGAAAAAATTACTAATTAATTTATATAGTATTATGAAATTTATTAATTAATTTTTATATTTTAAAAAATATATTAAATAGTCCTATAATTTTAAAAACTCAATTAAAAGATCCTTCTCTCTAAATTCCAATATTATTGTCATTAGTTTTGCATTATCATCGTTATTTATTATATAAACTAATAATAACAATGTTAAAACTTAACACGAAAGATTTTTTAATTGAAAATTTTAAAATCACATAAATTATTGTATTTTTTTAAATAAAGTAATTAATTAATTAATTTTATCATAAAAATTAAATATAAATTTTGTCTAAATTTAATTTAGATTAAAATTAATTTAATATTGAAGATAATTATCAGGTTGGAGTTCGAATTCAGTGATTTTTATGGATTTCCCTATCAGTAAGGCAAGCTAAAGTTATTTGCAATCGTGTCCCTTGGTTTAGGAAAATCATAAAAATCCTATTCTGGGAAACCATGTGAGGACCACTCTCACTCACGTTTTCAATTTTTTTTTAAGACCGCAGAAGTCACATCGTTACATATGATAACAAGTCGAGTCCTTTTAGATATTTAATTTAATTAGACTTTATTAGAATTTCTTTAAAAAATTTATAATCAAATTTATAACAGTTGAGAATTTGAAAATTAATATTTATGTTGGATTTAAACTTTATGGATTTTTTTTAATCGAGCAGAATATAAATTATAGTTTTTTTTTTTTAAGATACGTAAATTATAATAAAGGGCTACAAAAGCCCAACATTACAACATACAGGCCCAAAATCTAAGCCAACCACATAAAAAAAAGTATCTATCGCTGAAAAGTATAAAAACTCAATAAATCACTAAAATCTAAAAATCCAATTACAAGAAAGACCTAATTTAAGAAAAAGCCTCTAACACTAAAAAAATATAAAAGCACAATAAATCACTAAAACTTAAAGACTCAATTACAAAAAAGACCCGACTTAAGAAAAAGCCTCTAACACTAAAAAGTATAAAATCCCAATAAACCACTAAAATCTAAAGACCCAATTATAAGAAAGACCCGACTAGGGGTGAGCATTCGGTCGGTTCAGTTCAAAACCGAACCAAATCAAATAAATCGAAAATTGAAATTTTAGTGTTTATGAAAACCGAACCGAACCGATTTTGGTCAGAATCCGAATCGAACCGAACCGGTCTGATTCGATTTGATTCGGTTTGATCGGTTTCGATTTTTAATAATTTTTTTATTTTTTACACTTTATTTTTAATATTTTAAAATTTAATTAAAATATTTTAATTTTAGTATAATTTAATTTCTCTATCTTATTAAAAAAACATATTATTATCACTAATCGGTTCGGTTCGGTTTTTTTAATTTTTTTCTTATCAAAACCGAACCGAACCGAAATAACCGAAATTTCTGAAATTAAAAACCGAACTGAACCGAAATGTATAAAAAACCGAACTAAATTTTCAAATCGATTCAGTTCGATCGATTTTTTTGATTTGAACCGAATACTGCTCACCTCTAGACCCGACTATCCAATTTGGTGTAACTCTATCCAATAGGGTCGCCCTCTTTGTTAGTCATTCTCTGTTATCTCCCTTCGATACAATTAAAAAAAAAATCTCCTCTTACAATAGAAGCCTATCGTCAAGATATTATATTAAAGAATTAAGAGGAAATACACGTGCAAGAAAACGGAGTCAAAAGCTATTAGAACAAGGAGAAGCAACGCTTCCACACAAAGAGAACATGCAACATCGGATTAGTTGGTAATAGTGAAGCCTGACGCCTGAGAAAGGGAAGATCGACACTTCCGTGATCAAATCGAGATACCGCCACGAAAGCCTCCAACAAGCAACCACCGACTCAAGAGGGCAGAAGCACCACGACCTCTATGGCGAGCCAAAGACGCCTCCACCATTAAGATATACTCTTGACAATATAGATCTGGAGACCTTCACCTGTAAAACGAGAAACCCAACCAACAACACAAGGCAGGAAATCCAAAATAAAGAAAAATCCACAAAAAACTTATCTATGCCTTCACCCGAAAAGGGAGGGAGAGAAAACCAGACCAGAAAAGGCAAAGAGAGCCGTCCTTGACCGAGAGGAGCAATGATAACCACAGAAAACCAGAAAGGAAAGAGGCCCTTCTGCCTCAACCATCAAAACACACGCAAAGAAAATTTTCTCATGGAGTGAGAAGTGTCTATTATAAGTTATAGGTTTGAATACTCATTATGAATCTTTTATATAAAATAATAAAACATAGTATGTATATATTTGAACTATTAAAAATGTATAAAGTTAAATAATCTGAGTGTTGTTTGAAATAATAATAATAATAATAATAATAATAATAATAATAATAATAATAATAATAATAATAATAAGATTTGAAATGTACTCGAAGAATTTATAAACAAATATTAATTAGGTTTTCAAAATAATAATAATTTTAATATTAAATTCATTCAAATTTAGATTCCGACTGTTTTATCAAGGTTATTTATATAAAATAATTTTCACATTTTTATGATATTTTAGATAGTCGTAAAATTTAGTTGAAGAAAAATATTTTCTAAGGAAAAAAAAAAAGTCTATTTCACAACAAATGCTAAATATTTACATTTTTTCATAATTATATCTTCTCTTTTTAATTTTGAACAATAAAATCCATTCATTCAATTTTGTTACTATTATAATGAATGACTAAATGAATATTGACGAGAGATGTCTATGTAGATTTTTTTTGCAATTTTTAATTTCACATCATCAAAATTTATTGAGCAAAAAAGTTAAATCTTTATATTTGTTTGACTATTGTAGTCTATAAAGAGCTTTAGAAGAAAACTGTATTTCAATTATATTAATATTCTGTAGAGATACAAGTATATATATACACATTTCTATACAGTTACATGAGATAAGATAAAATAAATACAAATATTCAAAATACTTAATTTGTATCTTGCGTATCCTTATCAGGCCCCTGCAATTCGAGCTGTCTGGGAGTAACAGAAGGTCGAATTGTTAAATGTTGTAACAATGTGTAGTGCCGTGCTTTAGACAATGGTTTAGTAAGGATATCAGCAAGCTGATCTTTGGAACTGAGAAACTGAACTTTAATTTCATTCTTAGTGACTTTATCTCGAACAAAGTGATAGTCGACTTCTAGGTGTTTGGAACGGGCATGAAAAACAGGATTAACAGACAAATAGGTGGCACCAATATTATCACACCATAAGGTAGCAGGGTGTTTGACAACACACCCAATATCCCGAAGTAAGGACTCAATCCACGTGTATTCCAAAACAGCCAGACCAAGAGCTCGATACTCTGCTTCGGTAGAAGATTTTGCCACAGTTCGCTGTTTCTTAGAATTCCAAGAAATTAAGTTCTTGCCAAAGAAAATAGCAAAACCCGAAGTAGACTTCCTGTCATCCAAGTCACTTCCCCAGTCTGCATCCGTATATATATTTAAACTAGAAGATAAAGATGGTGAAATAAACACACCATAATGGGAAGTGGCTTTCAAATAACGCAGAATTCTTTTCACAGAGGACCAATTATCTTCAGTGGGGGCATGCATAAATTGAGATACTTTATGAATTGAATAACACATCTCTGGTCTGGTCAAACTGAGATATTGAAGCCCGCCTACGATGCTACGATACAAAGTGGGATCAGAAAACAAGCGTCCAGAACAAGCAACCATTTTGTCTTTGGTACTTGTGGGTGTCGAAATACCCTTACAAGTAGCCATATTAGCTTTATGCAACAAATCAAGCACATATTTTTGTTGAGTCAATAACAATCCAGAATCCATCCATGTAGCCTCCATGCCCAAAAAATAATCCAAGTTGCCGAGATCTTTCAACAAAAATTCAGTTTGCAAGGATTCAATAATTCGCCGCATAACTTTCAAATTAGAACCCGTCAGTATGATATCATCAACATATGCTAATGCAAATATCACAACATCACCATGATTATAACAAAATAAAGAAGAATCTGCTGTAGATACCCGAAAATTATATTTTTGAAAAGCTGCTGCCAGCCTTTTGTACCACTGACGGGGTGCCTGACGTAAACCATACAGAGATCGTTGCAAACAACAAACAAAATCTGGTTTGGAGGGATCCTTAAATCCCGGAGGCTGCTCCATATAAACTACATCATCAAGATTACCATGTAGAAAGGCGTTAGAAACGTCTAACTGCCTAATATTCCATCCACGCGAAACCGCAAGCGATAAGATAATTCTGATCGTTGTGGGTTTGATCACTGGTGAGAAAGTCTCAAAATAATCAATGCCGGGCCTCTGATGGAACCCCTTAGCAACCAATCGTGCTTTATAACGATCAATAGAGCCATCTGCTTTCTGCTTAATACGAAACACCCACTTACATCCAACAATATTTTGTGCACAACCACGAGGAACCAAAACCCAAGTCTGAGTTTGAATAAGAGCATTGAGTTCTTGCACCATTGCCTCTCGCCACAAAGGATTTGAGATAGCTTTAGTATAACATGTAGGTGTAGCTGGCAAAATTTGAGCATGGCGTGTTGTAGGTGACCAAGGTAACCTGGGTTTTAGATTTCCAGTCTGTGATCTAGTAACCATTCGTCGTTCTTGCTGCGGTAATGGAAGAATTGGATTATCATCAGAATGGACTGGTGAAATAGGTGATAGTGGCATAGCAACAATCTGATTATCAGAGGGTAATCGAGATAATGAGTCCAAAGAGTCTGGAAAAATAGAACCAGTATGCTGGTCAGATGATAATTCAGGTACTGTAGGCGAGCCAATATTTGGTGAAGAAGACAAGTCAGTCGTGGAAGAGGAATGCACAACATGACTTGGAGAAAATGGGTGACCAGACTGAATAGATGTAGGAAACCGACCAAGTAACCCAGGACCTCCAATATTCGACTGTGACAACGGGACTGGTGGTAAAGGAATAGACGTAGGCTGATTGACGTGAGAGGTGCTTATATCATCTGAGTCTTGAAAAGGGAACACCTGTTCATAGAATAAAACGTGGCGTGAGATAAATTTACGTGTGGTAGCTAACTCAAGACAAATATAACCCTTATGAAGTTTACTATACCCAAGAAAAACACATCTAGAGGAACGAGGAGCTAATTTATGAGGAGCATAAGGTTTGAACCAAGGATAGCACAAAGAACCAAAAACCCTTAATTCATCATAATTTGGTTTATCTTTAAACAAAACCTCAAAAGGTGTTTTATTGGTATGAGAAGATGGCAATCGATTAATGGTGTAAACAACAGAATCAAAAGCATAACTCCAATATGAAAAAGGAACCGAAGCCTGATTTAACAAAGCCCGTCCTAACTCAACGATATGTCTGTGCTTTCGTTCAGCACACCCATTTTGTTCTGGTGTGTGGGGACATGAAACCCTATGTGTGATACCATTGTCTAATAAATATTTGTGTAAAGACTGATATTCCCCACCCCAATCAGATTGGAAACTCTTAATTTTCAACCCAAAATATCGTTCTACAAGATTTTTAAAATGAACAAAAATGGAGAACACATCAGATTTCTGCTTCATAAAATAAACCCAGCAATACTTACTGAAATGATCGAAAAACAAAACATAATATCTAAATCCATCAACAGAAACCACAGGGGATGGTCCCCAAACATCCGAACAAATCAACTCTAATGGTTTGGTAACATTATGATGGGAATTAGAAAAGGGCAATTTGTGTGATTTACTCACACTACAGGAATGACAATAATCAAAAGAACTATTGGAATCAAAAGCTATCTTGTTTGCTCTAAGAACATTCTTAACAACTTTGACATTAGCATGCCCAAGACGATTATGCCAAAGAGAGATAGATGCTGAAAACGCCTTAGGAGAGAAAGACCTAACAGACTGCATTGGAAAGAAGTACAACCCATCCTTACTCCGGCCTTGGTAAAGTACCTGTCTCGTGGGGATATCCTTCACAAAATAATAATCAGGAAAGAATTCAAGAGAAGTGTTATTTTGAGCAGTAAAGGCAGAAACAGATAGCAAATTATTCTTAATAGCAGGTGAATAAAGAACATTATTAAGAGTAAAATCTCTGCCATTTATTGACGTAACAGAGGACCCAACAGAATGAAGTGGAAGAGTTTTACCATCAGCTATAGTGAGAGCAGTATTGTCTGTAACAGGCTGAGGATGATGGATGTTCTCTTGATTCGCAACCAGATGATAATTCGCACCAGAGTCAACCGTCCAACCAGCAGAATTGCCACCATCAATCCGAGCAGCATTAGCTTGAGGCACAGAACGTGGAGATGGACATTGGCGAGACAAATGGCCATTACCATTGCAATTATAACAAATCACAGTATTTGAAGAAGAGGTACCACGACCTCCATTATTATAATATCCATGTCGACCAGAAGACCCTCCTCTTCCACGACCTCGCCCCCTAGGTCGTCCACCACCAGAGTTTCCACGACCCGCCGCTCCATATTGAGCCGTCGGTGGAACGGAAGATGCAAGACTCAGAGAATCAAAACGCAACTGCTGTTCTTCACTCAAGAGCAGTGCATATAATTCATCAAAACTAGCAGGATGAATTCGGGCTTCAATCGCACGTGTAAATGGTCTATATTCCGTGCCAAGTCCGGCAAGAACATCACAAACTAACACACCATCCTCTACTGGACAACCAAAAGCAGCAAGTTGATCAGCAATAGTGCGAGCTTTTCTCATATAATCATCAATTGTATCTGTCCCACGCATCAATTGACGTAATTGTTTACGTAACTGTTGAATCTGTGTCTGGGCTCCTTTTGAGTAAATACCCGAGAGTTTATCCCAAGCCTCCTTAGCAGTTTGACAACGAGCAATCTGAGTAAAAATCGACTCAGAGACAGACCCATTGATCCAGCTACGAACAATTTGATCATCGCAGAACCAATTAGAAAAGGCAGGATTCAGAACACCATCAATTTCACGAGGAGGAATAGGAGCAGTCCCATCAACATGAGAAGCTAATCTGTACCCATAAAGAATAGGCATTATCTGTGCCTCCCATAGCAAGTAGTTAGAAGATGTAAGTTTTATGGTAAGAGATGAAGAAACATTTGGGTATTGAGGAGAGGAAACGGGGGCAAGTTGCGATGACGAAGCGGGAGAGGATTTTGCAGAAATAGGTGTTGATTCCAAACTTTGAACAGTACTGGCCATTTGATCGAGAAAAAGAAAAAGTTAGATCCTATAGGCTTTGATACCATAAAGAGCTTTAGAAGAAAACTGTATTTCAATTATATTAATATTCTGTAGAGATACAAGTATATATATACACATTTCTATACAGTTACATGAGATAAGATAAAATAAATACAAATATTCAAAATACTTAATTTGTATCTTGCGTATCCTTATCAGTCTAGCCTTTTGATTTTAGACAAAAGAATAATTCTTTCGTGATTATAGTCAATCCTTAAAATTAAATTTGATTAGAGTCACATATAATGTCTATTGGAACTTTTAATTCCTTCAATAAATTTCTCAACCCATATCATCCTTCAGCTGCATTGTGACTGGAAAGCCAAATGGATTCATAGATTGCGGATCGTGTGAAAGCTTCTTATGACTTTGCTCAATAATCACAGTAGAAGTAAAAATAAATTTGGGCAAAATCATAAAATTTAAAAATTTTCTTACTTACTATAATTTGATACATAATGCTCTAATTTTTATTTAATTAATTCAAGCACCAACATCAAAATTATCACATAATAATTATATCTAAGAAAATTAATTAGTCAATATAGAGAAAATTAAAGATTAACTATCCTAAAAAAATTAAGATTCTACCTCTTATAGCGAATATTTAATTTTTGCTTGATAGAATTTAAGCTTCCAAATGTCAACTTTTTAATTTGTTCACACAAATTGATTCCAGCATAATCCACCATCCACGACCAAAATTTTTCTTCTCCAAATTTCCTTAAATGCTAAAAACAGGAGATTGACCTCACAAACTAGGTGGGATGACAAATTTCTTTAAATGCCAAAAACAGGAGATTGACCTCACAGACTAGGTGGGATGAGTAGGAGAATTAACCTATAACTCTCGTAACAATGGAGATAAATATTTTTATTTTAATAAAGAATAAAGAAAAGGAAGAAGATGAGTAAGAGAGGAGCTCTCCATTTGATGGAGGGAGAAGAATGAGGTTTCACCCTCCGTCCTCTCAACTTTCTCCTTTATAGAGAGTTGGGATGGATGGGGTAGTAGTTAGAGATTTAATTCCCAAACTCCTAAATTCTCACTAAATAATTCCGGTACCATATGTGATATTATTTTAATTAAATCTCTATTAATTTAATAATCACTTAATCATAATTAATTTAATTAATCAATGAATATCATAATTATAATTAATTAAAGTAATTTATATTAATCTAATTCATTAATTACTATTGATGAATTATTGGGCTTGACTAATATTGAGTCTTAGACCCAATATAAGATTTAACTATTAGATGACTCAAGTCCATATGAAATGAGAATTTGACTTATATATTAATTTTACAGTCTTAAGAATAATTTTTACATGTATTATACATATGTTTATTATTAAATTTAAATTAATTAAATTAATCATATTAATTATTTTCTTATTAATCAATCATATTAATTGAATACGAGCTAAACCAACATTTTATCCTAAGTCCATTAAGAGAGTAAGACTTAATCTTTTAATTCAATTAAATTATATTTGAAGCCCATACCATATTAAATCAAGTCCACATCAAATATAGCCCAATAAAATATTTTTATCTTCTTTCAAGTCCATGTTCTACATGGATAAAATTGATGCAAGAATTTATTTTTCTTATTTAAAATTCATGTCTTGCATTGTTAGAATTCATCACATGAATTTATCTTCTTCTTTAAAATTCATGTCGTATGTAGATAGAATTTATTTCATGAATTTGTTATCTCCATTAAATTAATTTTTACTCATTTTCAAATCACTCTAAGAACTTACAATTTATGTTACTAATTAAATTCACTAATTAATATAATTAATCGAACACATTTAATTAATTAATATTCTCAAGATTAGTTCTTATGTGTTTGACTTCCAGATTTATAATCAATTGGTAATGAAAATGAAAACAACCTTTCAATATATCTTGAATGACATTCCATGCATTCTTGATCCCCATAAATCATAGTTAATATCTAGTATAATGTATCATGACTACCCAATTAATAATGAATATATTATTTCATTGAATCCAAACCATGATCATAAATTACCATGTACTGGAATACTTTCGTTATTAGAATTCCAATCCAAGGTAAGGCCATATTAAATATCAAATCCAAATACTATGGATCATATGATCTTACTTAATTCTAATTCTTGATTAGGAAGACTTACATTAGAAACTCTTTCTAATTAAGTCATATTGCCTCGGCCATGAACTTATTATAAAAAATAATTAACTCGGTCATAAGACTCCACTCATTTATTGGGATAACAAATCTTATCTTGACTGATCCCTTACCTCCATGTATAACTAACTTGAGCCAACACTCGTTGTATGCTCATACATTGTATAAGTATATAAGCGATATCAAACTCAAACCATCTGCATATGAGATAAGTGTAGTCTCAAGTCTATAGACCATATACACTATTATGATCTAGATGAATAAATATTGGCAAGAGTAAACCCCATGTGTTATTCATTTAAAGCCACTAGTTCGGTCCACTCATCACCATGAGCCTCTACATATCTGCCTAGACATCAAATGAGACTCACCACTCAAGTATCATTGATATCACTACATTGATCAATAGAGGCAAATAGAAGTGACGTGCTACTCTAGATGACTAATTCCCAATGAGACATTTTACGATTATGAATATTTTATAGTATTTTATATAAATACGTTCCATCATCGTATTCTCAATTCCTTGAGAATGGAACGACTATCAAAAGTTAATAAATAATAGATTATATTTTATTATTTAAATAATATTTAATTAATTAAATTATCTATTATTTATGTTTAAATATGTAAGATTTTATCAAATTAATAACTCTAGAGCACATATTTCCAACATTATATGCCATATTGTAGTTGGCCATTGCACATCATAGGTAGCGGGTAGTGGCTTGTCTTATATCGCACGCTTTTTGTGATGTTTGGTAGGGCTAAATTGTACTTCTGAGGGGTGAGCATTCGGTCGGTTCGGTTCAAAACTGAACCGAACCGAATAAACTGAAAATCAAAATTTTAGTATTTATGAAAATCGAATCGAATCGATTTTAATCAGAAATCAAATCAAACCAAATCGGTCTGAATCGGTTCAATTCGGTTCGGTTTGATCGGTTTCGATTTTTAATAATTTTTTAATTTTTTACACTTTATTTTTAATATTTTAAAATTTAATTAAAATATTTTAATCTTAATATGATTTAATTTCTCTATATTATTGAAAAAATATATTATTATTATTAATCGGTTCGGTTCAGTTTTTTCAATTTTTTTCTGATCAAAACCGAACCAAATCAAAATAATTGAAATTTCTGAAATTAAAAATCGAACCGAACCGAAATGTATAAAAAACCGAATTAAATTTTTAAATCGGTTTGGTCGATTTTTTCGGTTTGAACCGAATACTGCTCACCCCTATGACTATCAAGTTTAAGGATTGAGTTTGCAAATTTAGAAATTTTTTTGGATGGTTCTATAATTGTTGGAATTGAACTTTAAAGTGTTTAGGGTACCCTAAAAGTTGATAATATGAAATTAAAAATTATAAAAAAAAAAATTCATGTAGATATAACATGAGGCTTTAGTAAAAATTAATTCTAAATATTAACTATAATCGTGTAAAAAAATTAAAAGTTTGAGCTTTTTCATCAAAAATTAAAAAGTAAGTTTATAATAATAAAAAAGTGTAAAATTTAATTTTATTATTTGATATATCTCGATGTGAAATTAAAAATTACTAAATATTATAAAATTTCACGTAGACTTTAACATGTAATTTTGGTCACAATTAATTTTGGTCAAAATTAATTTTAGATATTAACTAAAATCGTGACAAAATTTAAATAATTAATTTTATTATTTAAAATTAAAATATGAAACTATAATCATAAAAAATAAAAAAAAATTGACTTTTTCGCCTAAAAGATTAGGTAAAAGATTATTTCAGTTTTTCAAAAGAGAGTTATTTCCTTAACTTTAAAAATTTTATTAAACCAGTACATATAAATTTATTAATATTATCTATTTTATAATATTACAACTAAATAAAAAAATTTCTTAGAAATAATTTTTATAAAAATATTTATTTTAAGACTTTTTTAAGAAAATAATATATAAAAAATATTTTATGGAGAAAATATTTTTTATGTAAAAAATATATTTTAATCTTTTATTATTTAAAAAGTAAAAGATATTAATCAATTAATATATAACACTATTAATAAGATTTTTATATTTCAAAAAATAATTTACTCTTTTGAATAAAAATTTCATTTTCTTAAAAAATAACTTAATTTTCTTTTTAATTAATGAAAAAATTTTCTTTTAGCAATTTTTATAAGTGCCCCAAAATTTAAAAAAATAAAAATATTTTCCATAAGGCTTAAATATAAGTTATTTTATGTCTTTTATTTATTTTTGGTAAACTAGCAGTTGCCTGTCCTCCCAAAAGCAGCAAACCCATCCTCCTCCTTTTCAATTGCTGTCCGGACCAACCACAGCAATATTTCCAACTGCCCACTGCAGGCCTACCAAATTTAGTGGATCTATTCAACAACTGTGATTAGAGCCCAAAAACAATAGGCCTCAAGCTCAACTCGTCAGTGTCTGTTGCCCAATATTCGCCTGTATAAAAACATATCATCTTTTCCCTCCAAAAGGGGCTCAAAGGGAAAATGATGGGGCTGTTTCAGCTGCGGTTGCAGCAACTTCCGATGGTGAAACCTTGTTATTCTTGCACTTGCATGCCCATGGCTTCTTATAGCCCTTTCTCAAGCTCTCTTACCATTTCTCCTCGTCTCTCCGCTTATCCGAAATTGATCATCGCCCCCGCGAGTTCTACTTGTTTACTTCCTCCTCTCACTGTTGTCCGGTCTCGCTTCGTGTGTAAGATGAATGGCTCAGGTGGATTCTTGCTCTCCTCTTATAAGCTTATTTCTTTATATCAAACTGGTTACTGCTTTTGGGTCTTTTTTCACTCTTAAGTTGAGGGAGCGAAATGCTTTCTTCTCTTTTGGGAATTTTTTCAAACACCTGGAGTGGGAGTGAATTTTGATAATGTGTTATTCCTTTCATTATGCACTTGAAGCTTTGTCAATTAAATTATGTGTCTAGAGACAGGTGATGTTTAAGCAGCTGTGTTTTATTTTCTCTACTAGATATGATTCGGCAGCTTGAACTTGACAAGCCAGAAGAGAGAAGGAAACCAGAGAAACGTGCAAATGGTGTCTTCTGGATTATACTTCTCAATCTTGGATTATATGTTGCAGATCACTTTTTTCAGGTGCTTAACCAATGTTTGCTTTCATGCTACTGAGTATTTTAGCGACTGAATTGATGATTTGTTTTTAACACCTTATCCATCTTATAAGGAAATTGAGTTTGCAATTAGACAATCCCAGAATATATCAAGCCCGCATGAATTAGGTAGTAGTTCCTTTTCATGTGTTTGGTATCATGTCTGCATTTTGATATGTTGATTTGAGAAAAATGTAGAGGCTAGGTAGGGGTGTAAACTACCCCGGTGGAGCGGAGTTTTGAAGAGTCCAAGTTTAGTTCTTCAAAATTTTTTGAGCTCAAATTTGCTTATTTCAAGTTTGAGCTGAATATTAATAAGCTTTATTTACAACTATAATAAGTTTTAGTTTAAATTAATAAATTTAAAACTAATTCTTTGTTTGGTTTAAGGGAAATGGAGAGAAGAGAAAGGAAAAGAAAAGAAATTTCTTAGATATCTCTTGTTTGGACATAAATTGAGGGGGAGAAATGAAGAGAAATGAGAGGAAAAGATGGGAAAATGTATTTCTGAATTTATTACAAATGCCGCAAAATATTTTCTTCCAAATTGGTGGGAAATAGGTATAAAATACCTAAATTCCCTTCTTTTTTTAAGGGAGAAATTTGATTTCCCCTCTAACTTAATCATTTATCCAAACAATACAAAGTAAATAAAATTTTCTTTCTTTTCTTTTTTCTTCATTTTCTCTCTTTAGTTTATCTCCAATTCTCTTGCATAGTTAATTATGCAAACATAGGGTAATTATTTTAGTTAAATAAGTATATATACAAGTCAGCTTGTGAACCTGTAAAAACGAGCTCTTAAATCTTAACGAGCTGAATGTCAACAAGTTTTAGGAGTGCAATTGAATTGAATGGAATGGAGCGAAGGCTCGGGTTTGACTCATGAAAATATATGCAGGCTCATGTTTATGAGTCTACTCAATGAGAGTTCGTGAGTCTGATCATGAATTTTGAAGCAAGCTGAACTCATGAGTCTTAACAAGCGGAATACTATGAAATTTTATCTTAGCTCGCTTACTAAACAAGCTTAGAAATTAAACTTGAATTTGGTTCGTTTAGAAGACGAATCGAGCCCAATTGAGCTTTTATTGAATGGAGTCTCAAATAATTCACGGATAATTTGATTCATTTATACTCCTAAAACTTGGAAGTTGTTTTAAGATTGATTATTTATTATTAGTAATATTTGGGAGAATTACTATTAGATACCTGAAGATCAGTGAAATTCACTAATTCATCCTTATTTTAGAATTACTCAATTAAAATACCTCTATATTTTTTAAAAGCAGACTATTTAGCCTTTCTAGAAAAAAAACATTAGCAACCTTAAATATTTATATTGTTCAGTGTCTGTAATTTTAATAAAAAGTATTATTTAGTCACTATTATTTTAAATATCCATACTATTTAGTCCATTTGAAAGCCTAAAACAAGTTAACTAATAGTTTATTTAATAGAAGGACTAAATAGTTCCATTTATAAAATATACGGATATTTTAATTGAGTGATTTTGAAATAGGGACAAACTAATGAAATTCCTAAAAGCTCAAGGACTTAGATAGTAATTCTCCCTTATTTTTTTCCATCCATATGTGAACTACTGCTTGCGTCAGGGTCTCCACAAGCTTAAGCTAATAATAGTTTTTTTGTTTTCAATTTTTGCAAAGGTTCGTGGCATCAGAACCCTGTACTTGTATCACAATTTGCCTGCTTGGTACCAGTTTGTCACAGCAACATTCTGCCATGCTAGCTGGTGAGGTCTTCTTGTTGACTAAGGTTATTTAGATGTCAACTTCAAATGAAACTATATGTAAACATGATACCAGATCACGTGGAAAAGGCTATTGTTTATGAATGTTGTTGCCCATCTTTTTCCTAATCTTGGCTTGTTTTTGCTTCAGGGAACATCTTTCAAGCAACCTTTTTTTCTTGTACATTTTTGGTGAGGATCATTATTCTTTTTTGTCAGGATGTGTCTATTGCTGTCTGAATCACGTAAATGAAATTAATTGCATCCTTATTCACCAACAGGGAAGCTTGTTGAAGAAGAGGAGGGAAATTTTGCATTGTGGCTTTCTTATATTCTCACAGGTGTAGGAGCAAATCTCGTTTCATGGTTAGTTTTACCAAGAAATGCAGTTTCTGTTGGAGCTTCTGGTGCTGTCTTTGGATTATTTGCAATTAGTGTCCTTGTAAAGGTATCTAATGTTCGGAAAGCACAAATGCTTATATGAAAAACTAACATGCATGAACATTTTAACCTCGTTTTTCTTTATTGTAGATAACATGGGACTGGAGAAAGATCCTTGAAGTGCTTATATTGGGCCAGTTTGTTATAGAAAAGGTGAGCACTTCCAATACCTTTACGAATTAGAATTTCCATAGGAATTTCAAATTAAAAAAGAAAAAAAAATTAAGTTCCATTGACTTGTAAAGGGGTATGTTGAGAATTGTTCTGACAAAATCTGGAAGTGAGGGAAGTAACATCATGTTATCCTATCAGGGATTTACTGTAAATGCTGATAGTGTGGAGAGAAGTAGCTGTAAGAGTATTCTGGAAGCTGTTGGCTGATATAGAACTAAACTATTCTGTTTAGTTAGATATTCTGGTGTGTAAACTGCAGTTTGTTGACTTCATTAGACTTAGTCCATATGTATTTCACACTATAAATACTTGATCCTGAAAATCTTCTCAATAATAAATTGTAATCATACTTTCCGCTTTCTCTCAAATCTGAACATTATGTCAGATTGGGTTTACATCTAGGAGACACTAATGAGTTTCTCTAAGATTGGGTTTTGCCTTTGAGGAGCTTGGAAGAAGCTTTGACAAATTAGATCTAGCAAATGAATTGAGAAGCGGAAATAGGTTAAGGAAATGAAGGAAATTTTTAGGAGTTCAAGTCACTGGACATCCATTAAGGTTACAAGGCTCAGATAATCCGGGTATAATTTTGGTTTCTGCTCCTTTTAATGGAAGTAATTTTTGCTCCTGGATTTGAGCTATGAAGATAGCCTTAGGAGCTAATCAGAAGTTATGGTTTCTAGATGGTTTAGTCTCTTTCCAGCTGAGGGAAAGAACTGGTATGCATTCTCAGATAGCTCCTTTAAGAAGGCAAGGTGTTGAACTTTTCAACACAGGTTTATGTTCCTGAAACTGACTTCAAAAGTATGCAATCTTATGTTTTTTATCCAACCAGGATGGTACTTGTACTTGGAAGGTCTAAAAAAGAAAATCACTTTTCCTTGCGTACTCATTTTGGGTGTTACAGGTAATGGAAGCAGCCCAAGCTTCAGCTGCATTGTCAGGCACTTTTCGTGGAGGATTTCCTATGCAGAGTGTTAATCATATTGCACATCTATCTGGTGCCCTTATTGGTGCGGTTCTGGTATGGCTTGTCAGCAGAATTCCTTCTTCTCCAGACCATGAAACATCAAAATTGCATGGAAAATAGGCAAAACACAATAAGCAATAAGAAACTCTCGATTTGTTGTCTCATAAATGTGGATAAATAGAAAAAATGAAAAAAAAAAAAAAAAAAATCCTTTTCGATGATGGTTTATATCTGTTGGAGATGTATGGACTGTGGACATTTTGGTAGTGATCATTTTTATATGTACATGTGAATGTAAAAGTTGTGAGAAAGGTTATAAACCATTTAGTTGTGCAGCATCAGTTCTTTTTCTTCTTCTGTATATACATATATATATATATATATATATATTTCTTCAGCAGTTCTCTCATGAATAGTAAATGATGCTTAGGAGTATAAATGAATCGTTTTTTTAAGAGTTTATACTCGGTTCATTTAATTTTTTTTTCAAGCTTAAATTTGATTTTTTCTTTTTATTTTTTTCAATTTGAGTGATTATTAATGATAAAAATTTTAGTTTATTTAGAAAATGATCCGAACTAAATATCAAACAACTGAAAAATAGCTCTAACTTATTTAGAACTTTAGTAAATTTTAAGTTTAAGATAATAAGTGTGGAGTGAGCATTAGTAGCTCTATTTATCTACAACCTAGTGAATTTAGATTTAAGATTAAATATTTTTAGTCAAATGAACTTGTTAAAATGAGTTCATAGTCTTAATTTAATTAACTGAATATAAATAACTTTGAGTTTGACATGTTTATTAGCTACTTCTAAAATTTAAATTTGAATTACTTCATTTAAAAAATAAATCGAATTAGATTAAACTTTTGTTAATCAAGTTTCAAATAATTCATTAACTTAATTTATTTATGACTATAATAATAGTAGACACAAGGTAAATACAATGAGAGAAGGAATTAATTTTTTTATTTTTGTTTTCAAATAGCTCATTAGCTTAATTTATTCACAATTATAATGATATTAGATGACACCTAAACACAAGGGAAGTATAATGAGAGAAGAAATTAAGTTTCAAGAAAATGTGAGCAGCAAATTTTCTTTTTGTGTCTATAAGTAATTTAAAAACATTATTTGACATGATTTATTTTATAAGAAAAAAATCCATATAAATTTTTATAAAATCAAGCAAGTTTCAAGTATTTTTAAAATGAAATTATTTCTTTTAAATGAAAATTTTTTAAGTTAAAAATAATTGAATTCTTTTATTCTAAATAAAATATTTATTAAAAATAAATAAATAAATTTTTTATTTCAATTAGATAGAAAAATGATAAAAATTATCTATTCATGTATATCACTTGTGTAGATTATGACGATGTGTTAGATATGTACGGTTATCCATCCTAACTTGCCTACTGTTATTATATACATGGTATGTCAAGACATTAGTAAAAGTCAAAGTTAGCTTTATTTTTTATTTTTTATTTTTTATTTTTGCTTCTGATGAATGCATCAAAAGGGATTAAACCCTTGAGAAAGTACTGCTGAGTAATGCTTTCAAAAAAAAAAATACTGCTGAGTAACAGGATTTCTGGCAAAAGATGGGGAGCAAAGGGTTTTCTGTGCCAAGTTATGAGCGAATACTATTATAGAAATATTTTACAAATAGAAAATCAATAAAATCGATATTTTTCTTAATTCTTGAATATAATTAATCACCACACTAATATCAATAGGACCAGAGTTTTCTAAGAAATTTGAAACAAGATTCTTGCAATCACTCTCTATCTAGATATACCTTAAACTCCTGTTCTTGGTAAAGAGGAAAGCTTCTGTACACACTAAACTTTTAAGATGCAAAATATCAGAGATATAAGGGATTTGATGAGTGATTAATTAATCCACAACCACATCAAAATAAGCTTTAAGAAAATTGATAAGTGATATCTATCAAAAGGAAGATTTAACACTTCTGTGATTTGAGGGGAAGATTCAATTTTGTTGTTGGGGTTAAAGTTAGCTTGATCAATTACAAAAATTACGAGCCTAGACAAAATAAGAAATTGACTTGCATTATCTGTGAGCCTAGCCAACAATTCTCAAAAATCATAACTCCACAGCATATTTGATGGCTAATCTCTTTTGGTTTGAAATGTGAATAATTAATATTTTTTTTTAAAAAAAAAAAACGTTTCTTTTCCTTTTAGTTTATGAAAAATTCCGTGCTACACCAAATAAGAATTGCGTTCTGTTTTGATAGTTTATAAGTGAGGAAGGAAAATAATGAGAGGAAAATAGTTTTAATTTTTTATTTTTTTTTACGCTTTTATCAGTGGAAAATAAAAGAAAGAAAAAGGAAAATAAACTTATTTTGCTTGTTTGAAAAGAAAAAGGAGTGGAAGAAAATAATATTAGTTTTTTGAAATTACTAATCTCTCCATTATTTCTATATAAGGTTAAAAAAATTAAAGAACACGAATATAATTTTATGTTTTCCTTTCTAATTTGGAGAGAAAACAACCAATGTAAGGTAAATTTTTATTTTATCTTCCTTATTTATTTCCCTTCACTTCCTAAACAAAGGAAAATATCATTTCTAAGTTATTTTTCTCTCCTTATTTTCCCCTCCAACTTTCCCTATATCCAAACATCCTTATAGTTGCAGTTAGTGCAAAACACTTTTATAAAAGGCACAAAAAAATACTATAACTTTGCGTTTTTTCGATTATAGCTAAAAGTTTCAATTTGATTTTTTTTTTTCTATAACAAGTTCTGAAAATGAGAGCAAATAAGGGCAAAGGAAAACAACAAATTTTATCAATCAATATACGTTTGATCTCTATTTCAATAACTCTCAGTAAATTATTTGATAGTCAGTTTTTTTTCACAAATCAAACAAATATCGGATCACAATAATAGTGAAGATGAAGGGCTAATACTAATATCAATAATAGAGCTAACAATAAAGTTAATCCAATTAGGTCATACATTAAAGCCTCATATTTACTAAAATATTCATTAATAATAAAATTAAAGTGAGATGCAATTATTGCAATCACCTTTTTAAATTTTAATGCGGAAATAGATACAAGACTATTGTAAATTGCAAAATTTGGAGGTATGCAATCACCCACTATTTTTAAATTTTTTGATGCTCTAGTTAAAGAAGAAATAGCAAAATTAGTAAGTGTTGAACACTTATCTTTTTCGTTTACTAAAAAATTTTTAATTTTGAAATCTTTTCAAACGGCTTTATATCTTTAATATAAAAAAATTCCTCATAATTCTTTAAAAAGACATATAAAATCATGTTATAGTAAAGTTAAAAATTAATTGATCCAATTGTTATTATAAATGAAACATAAAATTTCTATCTGTTTAAATATTTGGACAGATCACTGACAATTTAATTCATATATGAGAATTACTTGTCATTATATTGATAATGATTATACTATACAAAAAAGATTATTATGTTTCAGAGTTTTTAATAAAATAGACACTGCATAAAATATTACATGATTAATTAAAAATATCTTAGAATAATATTAATTTATGTTCAATATTTTTTGCATTGCTTTTGATAATGCTTTAGCAAATACTATATTTATTGCATCTTTGAAAAATATATGTCAATCAATTTTTGATGGTAGATATTTTCATATTAGATGTGTATGTCTTGTGATTAATTTATATGTACAAGATGGAATTAAAAGTTTAAATCTATATATTTAACCTATAAAAAATATGTTAATTTTTTTATGGTTACATTCAAATGTTACGAGAGAATATGGACGTTATCATACAAACAATAATATAAAACCCATAAAATTTGTAAAAGATATTCCTAGAAGCTGAAAGTCTACCTATAAAATGTTAAATCAAACTTTCCTATATAGAAATTTATTACTTTCATTTTTTAAGAGTAGATTTTCATCATTTATGTGTGATGCAAATAATTGGAATATTTGTAAAAAAATATGTGAAGTTTTACAAGTTCTAATACTACTGAAATTTTTTCTCATATTTATTCACCAACAGCGCATGTATTTTTAATTGAATCAGTTAATATTGTATCGACATTAAAAAATAATAAAGAAGATGATGAAATAAAAGATTATATTTAAATAATAAAACAAAATGACTTAATTATTTTAGACAAATTCCTATAATTTATCTTGTTGCTGCATTTTTTTATCCTAGAATTAAAATAGATGAAATTTGTGATTTATTAGTGGACTATTATAATGTTATTGATATAGAATTCGATGCACACAAAGCAATAAATGAGGTAAAACAAAATGTTTTGGATATGTATGAGTGTTATATGGCTACCGAAGCATCAATTGTACTCGGAGGATCTTCCACCGAAGGAAATACGAATAATCAACAATATAATCATGCAAAGAGATGTTCACAATATTTAATACAAAAATAAAAGAGAGTAAGAAGTACTGGTGGACTAATTGAAATTGATTTATATTTATATACTCACTTTGAATTTGGTGACAGCGATGATTCAAATTTTAGTTGCAAGTATTTAGTTGCAGTGATTTGATATTAGATGAAAGACATTTCATGCTTAGACATTTCATGCTTAGTGCTACAGTATTTGAAGCACAATGTTATTTAGACAATTAGATTAGAACCAAATATCGTGATTAAGAAGATGATGATTTCACAAGTTAAGTTACTGTCCCATTGGAAGCAGGAGATATATAATAAAGATCAAATAAAATTATTGTAACTGAATCACGAGAATTTTGATTTCTCTAATACTTACGAGGATACGTAGGCAACTTAAATATTAAATAAGTTCAATCCCATTATTTTTTTTTAACAAACTTGTTTGTGTTATTTCCATTTAAATTTAATATTATTTTATTTATTTATTGAATTATGTACAAGATATATCACTTAATTAATAAAACTTAATTTTTTATTTATTATTTAATTTTATCTAAATTTTTAGTTTAAAATTTATGAATCAAAATCGAACCGAAATCGAGTTGAACCGTTCAGAATTTGGACTTAATTGAAACCGAAATCATAAAAATCTAAAACCTGAACTGTTTTAAAACCGGACTAAAATTGGATTGAAACCGTTAAAAACTGGAACTGTTTTAAATCGGGCTGATTTTGGTTCGATTCAAAAATTAAATCGAATTGCTAGTTTCGAACTGAAACCTCCCCTTGGCCATGTCTAAGTCCCTCCATTAATTTTGTCATTAAACATTTTACTATTTAGTCCCTATAATTTTGAAAAACTTATTAGTTGGTAATTAGTCCATATCAGGGGCATTTTAATTTTTTTTATAATATTTAACAACTAAAATTAATGGAAGGACTAACTAGTAGATTTTTTCAAAATCGAGAAACTAACTAATGAGTTTCTCCATACCATAAAATCTAAGTAGTAATTTTCCCTAATAAAAATTTCTTATACCCTTAAGATTCTCATATTTCTTTCATCTACTTTTCACATCCTCTTTATTATTCATATCTAACCCATACATAAAATTACAAAATTTGTATGTTAAAAACCCATTTTGTAATAATTAAGAAGGAGATAGAGAATCGGCCAGTGACACGAGATGAGCGACCAATGACATAAGAAACAAGTGACATGAGTGGTTGGAGACACAAGTAGTGAGCAGCGAGTGATGTGAGTAGATGGAGATGAGAGAAGTGAGCGATGTGAGTGGTTGACAACATAAGCAGTGAGCAATATGACTTGTTGGAGATACATCAACGAACGATGCGAGTGTCTAAAAACACGAGCAATGAGCGACGCGAGTTATTAGAGATGCGGTCAACGAGCGGTGCGAGTGGGCAAAGATGTAAGGAGTGAGTGATGCGAACAGGAGGTGCATCGAGTGACAAGCAACAGGAACGATTAACGACTTGAGTAGCGGGCAATTGAAGTAGCAAATGGCAAGCAGTGATCCACAACGAACAACATCATAAAAGTATCTTCTATTGAGTTTTAATGTTTTATTTTTAATAATTTAAATTTTTAAATTTTAATTTTTATTATATTTGTTAAAATTGAATCTTGAATTTATTGAAGTTTTTATTTATTTGTAGAGATTAAGTTTGAGATTTTTTGCTTTGAATTTTGACGAAATTAAACCTCAGGAACTAAAGTATTTAGTTCAAAAAATAGAGAAATAAATATATTTATTATGTTATATTTGAGGGATGAAAAAAATATTTTTTATCTTAATTTTTATTATATTTATTGAGTTTGGATCCTGGACTTACTGAAATTTTTATTTGTTAATATTCAGTTTATTGCTTTGATTTGTAAATGGAATTTTATTTTTGTAGTGTTAAAAGATAGTTGGATCATTTTTCCTATTACTAACTACATTTTACTAAATTTTAGAAATTGAAGTGTTGGGATTTAAAAATAAAGAAACAAATTCGTTAATTATATTTTGACGAAATCAAACTTTAGGAATTGAAGTGTTGGGATTTAAAAATAAAAGAATAAATCAATTAATTATATTATATTTTATGGATAAAAAAGTATTTTTTTTTCATTATACTATTAAAATATAAATTACTAAAATAATTATATATATATACACAATATAAAATTATTACATGGTGAATTATTAAATATTTATAATGATATAATTTAACTAATTTAATTAATTAATTAAGTTGTTCTATTTAAATAGATTATACATATATACTAAATAGTATTAATAAAATTATATTAATATAATATAAATAATTAAAATAATTATATATAGATCAAAACATGTATTTACATATATTTATAATTACTGTTAGTAGCTATATATATATATATATATATAAAATAATAATATAAAATTATTATTAAAAGTTTATAATGGTATAATATATAGTTCATTTTATTTAAATATATTATATTATATAATATTTCTAATTAAAAGTTTGAACACTCTCATTGATCATAGATGTTATTTTTGTTATTCAAAATATATCAGGTATAAAGTGATAGTGTTGTAAAAATGAATTTAGATCTAAAAAAATTTTAATTTTAATTTATTTATAAAAAATAAATTTTAACTTAATTTCACTTAAAGAAAAAGAGTGTTAAATCACTTATCTCAACACCGTATACTCTTTAAATATATATATTATAGCAGTTAACATTCATATTTTTTCCATTTGAGATTGGCAAATGAATTGCATTCAAACAATTAAATCACTGTAAATAAAATCAACCTACCCAAAAAAAATCTGATTTACAGTAAGCTATACAAATAAAAAGCTGATGGCAGAATATCTGCATTCCAAGGACTACTCAATCCACACATTAGTAGTTCATATCCTCCACAAAATAAAGAACATTGGGTACTTATGGTTAAATGAAAATCTTTCAATATGCTATTTGTCAATCTTTCAATCCTATACCTATAACTGCAAAATTTGCCCATATTTCTCTATACACCAATAACATCAACAGCAAAAAGAAATTCAAAAAGTATCCCAAATCCCATATACCATTTCCCATATCTACCAATCTTCAACTTCACCTAGTCCAAAAATATATCATCTCTACAATCTCAAAATGTAGAAAACTAAAAAAGACTAGTTTTATTGGATGACCAAAGTATAAAATAATTAAATATTAATTATAATATTAAAATCCTACTTATAATTAAATATTATTGAGTTTAATTATAATTTTAGCAATTTATTATAAAATAATTTCAACCATCCATTCTTTCCGGTTTAAACATTCTTTACACAAACCCTACTTATTCTTCTTCTATGCACTACGCAACCCCTCTCATAATTCTTTTTTTTTTTTTTTTCCGCTTCACCGCCCAGTCACCTCCCTCCACTCTCATAATTCTCTTTAATTCTTGGCAATATTGAATTTATTTTTTACTTTTCTCTCGATTTTTTTATCTTCGTCTCTTTTTAACTTTATTATTTTCTATTCCTGTGGAAGACCTAAAATAAAAAATACCATTCAAAATAGTTTCTCTTAACATAGTTCAATTTAATTTTCACAAATACTTGAATTTTAATTTTTAGTATATTAAATTCAAGTTGATTTTGAATCGAATCAATTGAAATTTGATAAAACTCATAGAATAATTTTTTATTAAATTTTCGATAATAAATTAATCTCTAAATTTAATTTTCATTTAATAAAATAATTTTTTATTGGCAAGAGATTATATGTTTTTAATTATCAAAATAACTCTCTAAATAGCTAATATTTTTTTATAGTAAAAAAATATTTTTATCTATTATTTTAATAATAAAAAATTGAGAGTTTACTATTTTAATTTTAAAGATAGGTGAATTTGGTAGTTTTATCTATTTTTTGTTTATTATGGTAAATAATTTTAATTTTTAAAATATAAAAATTAATATTTTATAATTTTATACTTATAAAAATCAATTTAAAGAGACTCCAACTATAATTTATAAGTGTAAAAGATTTTTAATTTTTAATGAAGTATAAAAAATTTTATACTCATAAAATTCAATTTAGACGAACTCCTAAGTTTAAAAATTAATTTTTAATTAAGTATAAAAATTATTTGTTAATTTTTAAATTTGTAACTTTAAACTTATAGAATGTAAAAATTAATTTTTAGGAAAAAATAAAATTAATAATCAATAAATTATTAATTATTGATTATTAATTTTTATATTTACATAATATTAATTTTTATATTTTAAAAATTTAAATTATTTACTAGAATAATAAATAAGAAAAATAATGGATAAAATCTACAAGTTTACCCATCTTTAAAAGTTAAAATAATATTTTCTTATTTTTATTATTAAAATAATAAATAAAAATAACTTTTTTTTATAAAAAAAAATATTAATCACTAAAAGGATATTTTGACCATCAAAAAATATTTTAATATTTTGACCATTAAAAATTGTGCAACTATAGTTAATAGTCCAATTATGGCAATATATACATTTTCCTCCCGGAAGAGATAAAAATTTAATTTATTATAAAAAATATAATGAGAAACTAGTATGTAAATTTTGTCAAATTTCAAGGACTGTTGTATAAATTACCCAATATTTAACCAATGATGGGTATCTCATCCCTCAGTTCATAAACAACGCCTCAGTCACAAATACATTCTTCAGTACTGATTCATCTAACAGTAGAAAAATAATTGGTGATCACTAAGAGACTTCATTTGTATAAGCAAATCATATTGGCCAAGTATATTTTTTAATTGGCTTACAAATTTTCACATTAAGACTCCAAATACAGGGAAGCCTGAAGAACAACCTTACAAAACCTTGTCTGAATGTTTTTATATAAGACCTAGAAACAAAACGTAAACTAAAAAGCTACCTTCATCCAACAAAGAGTTGAGAAAGGTAAATGAATGCTTCCATGGGATAGCATAAGTAACTTCTCATCACTTTCCTGAATTGCAACTGAAAAAGATCAAAACTGCAAGTTCCGGGCATTCTATAAAGTCTGTTTCACCCTTGTTCCTATGTGTGTACATCTGCTATGATCAGCAATGCCTGGAATGAAAGATGATGCAGCAGGAGAAAATGAGAAATCATCCACCTTGACCTTTTTGGTCCTTGAAAGGCTGAAAAGCTTTGAACCATTGCTTCCAAGGAGCATCTTCTTGTTGCTCAATCCATGACAAGAAACAACTATCCAACAAGCAAAAGATGTTCACATACAACAGTTGATATCTCACCGGTAAAAATCGGAAATTTACAGCTTGAACAACTGGCCATAGGCCCCCTTCCAAAATCAGAGCAGGGAGAAAATCCCTCTTCAGATCTTCCTTTATTTGAGGAACACTCTTTCCGGTTGAAAAACCCATGTATGTGAAAAATATAAGTAAATCCAGTGGTCCAAACAGGAGCCCATCAATTGCAACTTTAGTAGTAACAAACCGCAAGGTATTTGGGCGTAGTAGAAGTCGCGACCTTATAAATTGGTCTAAACCTTCATACCTAAGAATGATGAACAAGAAACAAACAAGTGACATATTTTATTACACATCTCCAGCAAAGTTCAACCCTCCACTCATTAGTATGTGGATCCATTAACTAAAAATAACATATGGAGAAAGTTACAGTGTATATATAGAGAGATAGTAATACAAGATAGATTTCACAAAATGTTAGTTTTAATTTTATAAAACTCATTTCAAAATTTTCTCATTTAATTTAATTTATTAGAAGTTCAAGTCATACTAAAAATCACAAATACATAAAAATATACACATATTTAGTGAAATACTATCTTATATAAACTTTATATAATATTTCTTTATTCTTGTAAATTAAAATTAGCAGTTTGTGTGTGTGTGCACACGTCAACTCTGAAAAATGTGATCAGATGGCCTAGTGATAAACATTGTATTCTAACCTTTTGAGGTTCAACTCCCAGCAAAGGCTCTGATATTTTCTCCCGCATTATACTTAAGTAACAAGCATTCAGGGTATTAAAAGTGAATCGTGTTCAAACTCTATGTAAGTACTATTTCTTAAATCCGAACTTATCCTAATAAAGTTTAATCAAATTGGATACCTGAAAAATCCACCCGACTGCTATCCCTACAGAAATGCACTAAAGAAAGCAAGAGGAGAAACTCACCAGAAGTGGCCAACTGGTCCAACAAATCCAAATCCAAACAAGCTTGTGGTTGCTACTCGTTTCCAATTGATCTTTACTCCTTTTTCATCATCCTGCCATTTGAAACACAAACCCATCAAACACGATAAGCTGGTCAATGATAAAGCGTCAAACCAAATCACACGACATTCAAAGGATAGAAACTAAGTTGACATGTCTATCTTTCCAACTTTCCAACTATTATCAAGATGACTAGACGTGGGAAGGCATTAGGCATAAGACCAAAATTAGAAACTTTATGGCTGTAGTCCCTTTGTTTTCAATTTTCTTTAGCTCAACAACAATTTAAGAGCCGCTGGCATCTAGGAAGTCTCCTTTCACCATCCTACATCATACACAGATCACATTCAGCTTAGGATAAAGCTGCAGATTGTTGAACAATCAGGTTGGGAGTAAGCTTCAAGATCTTTATGTTTGATCAACACACATCAAGAATTTTTTGAGAAAGAAAAAAATTGAGATCATCGTAAAGTGTCTGTTTCATTACCATAAATTGCCAAGCCTAAAGTGGAATTAACCCGCAATGTAGGTCAGACAAGTATACAAAAGAACAGTCCTAAAAGCTTAATAAAAGCATTATAAACTAGAAAAACCACACCATCTTTAGAACAGATGACCTGGTGAAGTAGCAAACTCCAACTGCAGGATGAACATATATTGAACAAACACAAAAAGTTTTCGGTTCATAAGTAGTTAATACAACTCAACTTTTACATTGCACCATTCCGCTCCTTAAACAAACACCATCAAATACATCAGAACAAATTTAGAACATGTATTAGAATCGAAACCTAGTGCCAAACATAATTATCATCATCTATGAGGGCAAGTTAGATGCCTATTCCTGGAGCAGTGGCAAAGGAATTTATAGCTACTGATCCCCACAAATAAAAACTATGCTACATTAGGGTGTAAAGCAATACAATGTTATAAATATTCTATTATAATCAAGCATTTCATTTGGATTGAATTCAAATTGTATGCATTTTGTAGGTGAAATGTAATGCAATACGATCAAATTTATCCTAAAATTGCATTCAAAATCCAAGAAAGAGCACAAAAAATTTACATCTCAGAAACAAGAAGCAAATGCAAAACCCAAAAAATAAAATAAAATAAACAACATTTTTCAATGAGCAGAAAGAAGCTTCTCAATTGCTTCACTGATGGACAACATCAAACAGATAAAGATAAAAATAGAAAATGATCACAAACGTCTTATTATTCGAACAACCAATATACATATTGCCATTAAAAAAAAAAAAGAAAAGATCTATTTAGCCTACACACAATATGGAGAAAAGGATGATCAAGATCTCAAAAACGAATTACAATTGAAATTTTTGTGATGGGTAAGCTAATACGTACCTTTTGACATTGCTTCTTCGCAGTGTATTTGGTGATGGACTGGGCAGATATATCGCCAAAACCCCAAATAAAGCCTGAGCTAATCACCTGCGTCTTAACTGGATGCACCGCCAAGCAGTTCTGGTACCATTTCCACAGCTTTAACATTTTATCAGTGTATAATTGAAAAGAGAGAGAGAGAGATTCTAGATGGAGAAAGGGAATCTGGAAAAGGGATTCGTCTTTTAATTCAGTGTTTGAGAGGTTTTCGTTTCATTCCCATAGTTTCCGGGAATTCTTTTTCCAGGAAAGACTTGTTTTCCGGGAACTTCGTTTCCTCGACGAAAAAAAAGGGCCAATTCTTGCAAGACGTGGTTGTACTATTGTCCTGGTAGCCCTTGGGGATTATTGCCGTTCATGGTTGTACCTTTTAATTTATACTAGTTATATATATAATTTAATTTTAGAAAAATTACTTTTTAGTCTATGAGGTTTAACGTAATTAACACTTCTGTCTCTCTATTTTGACGACCCAACACTTAAGTCCTTCACTTTCTCTTTCATTCGAATTCATAGTCATTCCGTCCAAAATATCCATTTGGAACAAGTGAATTGATAAAATTGACCATCACAAAAAGTTTCTCTATTTTTAGTGATTCATTATAGTTGCAATAAGCAAGATCTTGATAAATGGAGATGAACAATGGATGCAAGGAAAGCATGCAGATCATCTATGGCTAGTCCATATTTATAAAGGGTTTGATCTAACATCTCCACACAATCATTTAACCCATTTTTTCCCTAGGAAATCAAATCCTGAAACGTGAAGAACCCCAAAACATGGGTTCTTGCTCTTGCTGTAGATTTCTCAGCTGCATCCACGGTAAATTCAAGAATATAGCGTAAAGTAATGAAATTCTTGGAAATGGGAATGGAGGACAGAGTAGTGAAGCGCAGAGAAGGGTAGAGAGTTCTTGAACAAGCCGTTCTGATAATAGGATGTGGAATTGGAGTTGGAGTTGCAGAGACAATAGGGTTTGATAATCCTTGTTTTTCTCTGGAATCAAGAGAGAATTCTCTGGAGAAAAAAGTTAGGAGAAGCGTTGTTAGGGTGAAAAAGTTTAAGAGAACAACAATCTTTTGATGGGTTCTTTGTTAAATTCTTGGATGGCGAAATGAGTTCTTGAAAATGATGGCCATTAAGGGCATTTTAAGTAAAAAATTGCACCTCTCACCTTAGACTTTTGACCAAACGGTCATTTTGGATGGAAGGACTACGAATTCGGACGGAAGAAAAAGCGGGAGACTTAAGTGTTGAGTCGTTAAAATAGAGAGACAGAAGTGTTAATTACGTTAAACCTCAGGGACTAAAAAGTAATTTTCTCAATAATTTTTAATAAATATTTTTTTACAAAATGTAATATTATATTAATTTTAATATCTGAAATTTAAATTTAATCTTTTATTATCATAATATTGAACTATCATAAGAACATTTTTTATTAATAAAAATTATTTATATCTTATTTTTATATATTTAATTTCTTTGAGTTTAATTTTCATTGTAGAAATAAAAAATTAATTAAATATTTATAACAAGATAAAAATTAATTCAAAATAATATAAAATACTTATAGTTTTGTATATTCAAAATTTGTAAAATTATAATTTTGAGTTTAGTTTGTTGTATCATGTATTTACATGTTATTACATGATTTTAAAGATTTGAAAAATGATGATTAAAAGATTAATCTTGATCCTCTTTTAATAGAACTAGTTTTTTCATGTTTAACTCATTATGCAAATCATGATTTTTTTTTATATTTTTTTTATTAATTTTTATATGTTATCGATGTAGTTAAATTTAAATTGATGACATAGTCAGAATGAAGCTGAGCTGCGATTGGCTAGGACTTATAAAGGAGACAAGGTGAGGTAGTAATGGGTGCCCACGACAGTCACTCTGATGCTCAAGTTAGTAACTAAATGAGAGAAAGTGCAAACGAATACTTAGAGTTTTAGTGTTTAAGAATAGCGTACCTTTGTTTCTATGGTTCTTCTTCTTTTATACTATAGGAGATCAGGATGAGTATGGTATTTCTCTGATAATCCAGTGGTAATTCGACCGTCTGCTTGATATGACACGTCTCCAGCTATTTAGATGGAAATCTCACGATCATAGGTATAATGAAAATATGACCGGCCGTGTTTATTAACGATAACTTTGTGTCGAGACTTGCCCTTTTGAGGAGGTGTTCGAATCTTTCTTACTTCGGGATGGATCGCATCTTTGACTCACCAGACTATTGCCATGTGGACCTATTTCGTGATGACAGCTCATGGATTGCTTTTGGCTGTTGTTATGTAGCATCAGAGGTCCCCTCGCTAGTCTTTATTTTTTCAGATTCGAAGGAGATACATTTTCTCGAAGTCTAAGGTATGTGGCCCCTTGGGATTAGTTTCTTGCCACTAATGCTGTTTCACCTGGCCTTTTGGAGACGAATGCAATGTTTATCGTGCCACATTTAACGCCCGCCGTCAAAACCATCCTATAAAGGTCCTTCGTCTTCCCTAAGTATCACTTTTGCATTCTTCTGTAACTTTTTTTTTTTACTCCACAACTCCTATCTCGTCTTTGTTTCCTCTATTCTTACCTTTCTCATGGTAACTTTATTATCATTTTTTTTAACATGGATAAGAATACTGCTTCTTTCTCTAGCGGGGTCTCTGTTTCCAGCTCTTCCTTTGATGGCCCTATTCGAGGGCTAGCCCCTATTGTTCCATTGAGAGAGGCCCCAAAGAATGAGGATGGTCTTCTTAGTGATATCTTGTTCATCTTCTTAGAGCGCGACGTGGATCGTTTGTATGATACTTATCATATTTCTCGAGAATCTTTTCGAATCATCGCTCCCTCTCTCCACACTCGTGCAATGAGGATGATCTTTTGAGATTTTAATTTATCAACTGCCTTAAGAATTATAGAAACCCAATTCTAACCAACAAACTGTAATACCCGGCTAGACTCCGGTATCGGAATTCCTACCGTCCGGTGGAATCTCGGATGTCGGAAACCTCTAGAAGGGTAAAACCATGTTTTATGAAATGTTTTTAATGTATTTTATGCTTTTAAGTGAAAAGGAATTGAGTTTTTAATGAAAAAGACCAAAGGAGGCTTTGCCAGGTTCGGCCGCCGAAAGTCAAGTTCGGCCGCCGAACATGGTGGGGTTTTGGGAGCGCTTTAGGCCTCCGAAAGCCTTGTTTGAAAGACTCAAGGTTCGGCCGCCGAACCTCATGTTCGGCCGCCGAACATGCATGAGATGTGGGGGCACGTTAGGCCGCCGAAAGGTGACAGAACCTGCCCTATAAAGGACCCCGTGACCGAAACAGGCGAGGTTTTCTCTCCCATTTCGGCCGACGGTAAGCTTTAGCCCTCCTATGGTCATTTTAAGTGTTTTTCCTCAAATCCTTTAGATCTTAACAAGTTACATCTTGTTTTTGAAGAGTTTCAAAGTTTAAGCAAGTTTTGGAGCTTTGAGGTCCAAGAACTCGAATCTCCCCATCTTCGAGCTAGGATCGTTTCTCTTTCGATCTTCAAGAGGTAAGAGCTGATCTCTAGTTCTATATGTGTTTTAAGTAAGTTTTATGCAAGTTTTTGGGGTAGAAATGCATGAGTAGGCTTGATGGGTTTTTATGAAAAATCCATGGTTTTAATGTGTGATTAAGTGCTATGTGGCTTGCTTGTGTGTTGTAGTTGGGGTTTAAGCTTGTTGGAGACCCCTAGGAGCTTGTATGCTTGAGTATGCTTGTTGTAGAATAGGTTTATGCATGTTTGTTTGTGTAGGGGGTTGTTTTGGGCATGAAGAACCAAGTTTCTGCCCTTTGGCAGAAACCAGGTTCGGCAGCCGAAGGTACTTTCGGCCGCCGAACCAGCTTGGGAGGCAGCTTTAGGCTGCCGAAGCCTGCCCCCGAAAGTTGGAGTTTCGTCTCTGTCTGGGAGTTTCGGCCGCCGAAGGTGCCGCCGAACCTGCCTGACTTTCGGCTCTGGAAGGACTTTCGGCCGCCGAAGGTGCCGCCGAAAGTGCCCTTCCCAGCCTTTTCTTGCATGTTTTCTATGATGTTTTGAGGTGTTTCTAGGAGGTTTTTGGGGGTATGTTTAGAGTTATGTTCATGTTGTTTGGTGCCTCATTTGAGTCCACCTGTGTAGGTTCGGACCCGAGGACCCGAGACCCCCGGTTGTGAGATAGTCTTTCAGAGTCCGTCGTTAAAGCTTCGGTCACCAGGTGAGTGGGATTTTCCCTAAGTTTTTAAGTAATGAATAATTGAACAAATGAATGAATCTGATAGCATACTCATGCATCATTAATGCCATGCGATGTTTCAGGATGTTTGCATTAGAAATTCACGAATATGTTGCATTGCATAATTTGATGTTGATGTGGATGGTTATTGGGTGATCCATAGTCCTCTAATGTTATGTTATGATGATATGTTATGGAAGACCAGTGAGGCCCATTCTACGCCCCTGGCACTATGTAAGAGAAAGACCAGCGAGGCCCATTCTACGCCCCTGGCACTTTGGAATGTTATGTTATGTATGTTATGTAAGAGAAAGACCAGCGAGGCCCATTCTACGCCCCTGGCACTTGGAGATGTGAGGACTAATGGTGACAATACCATCCTTTATGTGATTAAATGTGATGTGTTGCATTTCATGAAAGCATGTAAAGTAAAAGTTATGTCATTTAATGTTATTAATAAAATGAATAATAATATACCTAAAAAGTGTGGAATTAAAGCAAATGATAATAATAATAAAATGAAGAATAAAATACCTAAAAAGGGAGGAATTAATATCATGTTTTTTTTACTTTTTACTCACTGGGCTTTTTAGCTCACCCCTCTCCCCTAACCCCAGTCTTGCAGGTACCGTGTAGATAGAGAAGTCAGAAGAGTAAGAGAAGTTCATGTAATAGCATAGCTGTGGACATGGTTTATTCATAATGTAAAAGTATGTTATGTTATGTAATGTAAGTTTTATAGTGTGCTTGACTAGAGTCTGTTGTAATCCCTTAAATACATGAGATAAATGTTTTATGATGTTTATGTAACCTAAGCCTGCTATATGTTATGTACCCCATTGGAGTATTTGTTGAGGACTCCAATGAGGGGTTTATGTTATGTTATGCATGCACAGGCTAGGCTGGGTAAAGAATGTTTGAATGAAAGAAAAGTTTTAATTTTTATGTATGTTTTGGATCATGTATGGGATTAAACAGGTTTACAGGATGTATGTTTGGCTTGCTACGGGTTCTGGCGGCCTTAAGCCGACCCGAATCCTAGCGCCGGTAGCGGACCGGTTTCCGGGTCGTTACAGAATGGTATCAGAGCCCTAGGTTCATATGGTCGGACCTAGAGTGTCGGGCTCATAGATGTGATAGAAATGTCAAGCACAATAGGAAATCATGTCCACTAGGATAGGATGTAGAGTCCTGTCTAGGATGAAAGTATGTATGCCATGAGATATGCTATGAATATGATGTGTATATGATGTGGGTTCATGTGTTTCCACATGAACCATTTGATGCTAATATTTTGTTATCTGTGCTGTTTTTCAGTAAACAGAATGCGAGGAACTCGTCGATCAGCTAGATTGACTAGAGTACCACCGGAGGATGAGGGCACGAGCGCCCGTCCTCCAGCATTGCCAAGGGCAATGTCAAGCAGGTCCAACAGGGACAGAACAGTGAGGGACCCTAGAAGGTCTTTGGATCTGGGTAGAAGCAGATCAGTAAGGGGTACAGTTCAAGAAAGGATGTCAGTTGATGAAGAAGTAGAGATGGATGTGGATCAGAGGAGGGATGGTAACCGTGGTGTAAACATGCCAGAAGAGGGCATGGGTGAGTCACAGGGAGGCACTCAGGCCTCGGGGTTTGTTCCACCACCCCAGTACCCACCTTTTTCACCATACCCCGGGTATTCAATGGGAAGTACATCGGATTACCCCAGTTTTAATCCTTACCCTTCTCACATGCCATACCCACCTTTTTACCCACAGTATCCACAGTACCCTATGTACCCACCTCCATCCTTCCATCCAGGCACAGCAAACCCTATCCCAGGGGATGCCGCACCTCCACCACCAGCAGAAACCGCAGTTACAGAAACCCAAAGACCGCAACCTACCTCATCTGGAGGGAGCAAGGCCAAGATGACCGACTATATGAAGTTGGGTGCTCCCCAGTTTGATACAGGTGATGATCCGTTTGTATACCTGGAGAAGGTCAAAACAATTACAGATGAGATAGGTGCTGATGACAGCAGAGCCATTCAGATGGCTGGTTTCACCCTGAAATGCAAAAAGGCCCGTGAGTGGTTCAAGGGCTATGTGAAACCGAGGGTGGACAGTCTTTCATGGGAGGAGTTTGCGAATGAGTTCGCAGGATGGGCTTTCCCTGACAGTTCCAGGGAGCTGAAGATGATTGAGTTTGAACAGCTGAAGCAGACAGATGAGATGGGTGTCGATGAGTACACCGATAGATTCTTAGAGTTGTTACCGTTTGCTGGGCAACATCTGGACACAGATCCGAAGAAGTCAAGGAGGTATATCATGAGGCTCCATTCCAGGTATTCCTCCTTGGTTCAGTCAGCTGATAGAGAAAGTTTCCATGCCATTGTAGACATGGCCAGGAGAATGGAGGCTAGTGCAATCATCGAGGGGACTGTTAAACAGTCAGTGACACAGCCTTCAGGTTCTAAGACCCCAGGTGGGGGAAGGATAGACCCTTCATCCTTGAGTTCAGCTAGTAAGAAGTGGAGCAGTACCACTAAGAAACCAAAGAAGAGTAAGTTCTGGAGCAAAATCAAGTCAGGTCTGGGATTGGGAAGTGGCTCAAGCTCTGGTGCTGATAATGCAGTGTGTGCAAGGTGTGGTAAACTACACAGAGGGGTATGCCGGTTTGGGACGACGGCCTGCTACAGGTGTGGGCAAGAGGGACACATGTCCATGGAGTGTCCTAGAGCAGTTCCTATGGCACGGCCCCAGCAGACTACTTCAGGTAGTGTGGCACAGCCAGCAGCTTCAGCCGCGACACAGGCTAGTGGCAGAGGCCGAGGGAGAGGGTCAGCCTCTTCTTCATCAGCTTACAGAGGGGAAGGTCCGTCAGCTCCAGCACGGATCTTCACAATGACACAGCAGGAGGCAAACGCATCCAACACCGTGGTGTCAGGTAATATCATCATTGGTTGTTCAGATGCTTATGCCTTAATGGACCCGGGTGCATCCCATTCTTTTGTTTCTCCGAGAGCGGTCGAGAGGTTGGGTTTGATGGTCTCTGGGTTAGAGTGTCCCCTATGGGTCAGTGGACCCAAGTGTGACCCGTCAGTGGCAGAGTCAGTCTGCCAGTACAGTCCAGTTTTCATAGAGGGAAGATGCCTATCCGCCGACCTTGTGGTTCTAGACTTGACAGATTTTGACGTCATTCTAGGGATGGATTGGCTATCTACCCATGGTGCTACCTTGGATTGCAGAGACAAGGTAGTTAAGTTCAGATGTCAGAATGGGTCAGAGGTCGTCTTTAGAGGAGACAGGGGGAGTACACCTAGAGGTTTGATATCAGCCCTACAGGCTCGTAGGCTGCTCAGGAGGGTTGTCAGGGTTATCTAGCTCATGTGAGAGAGCTAGACAGAGATGTCAGAGAGCCCGCCTCAGTGCCTGTGGTTAGAGAGTTCTTAGATGTCTTCCCAGACGAACTACCAGGTTTACCGCCTCCGAGGGAGATAGAGTTCGAGATAGAATTGATGCCAGGAACCAGACCGATCTCTATCCCTCCCTACAGGATGGCGCCAGCAGAGTTGAAGGAGCTTAAAGAACAGTTGCAAGAGCTGGTAGATAAGGGTTTCATCCGACCGAGTACCTCACCCTGGGGTGCTCCAGTGTTGTTCGTGAAAAAGAAGGATGGATCCCTTAGACTTTGTATCGACTACAGACAGTTGAACAAGGTCACTACCAAGAACAAGTACCCGTTGCCTAGGATCGATGATCTATTCGACCAGCTATCAGGAGCAGGTTGTTTCTCCAAAATAGATCTGAGATCTGGGTATCATCAGCTGAGGATCAGAGATGAAGACGTGCCAAAGACAGCTTTCAGAACCAGATATGGGCACTATGAGTTCCTAGTGATGCCGTTCGGGTTAACAAACGCCCCTGCAGCATTCATGGATCTCATGAACAGAGTATTTAGCCAATACCTGGATCACTTCGTTATTGTCTTCATAGATGATATCTTAGTGTATTCCAGGAATGCAGAAGAGCATGTCCATCATCTGCGGTTGGTCTTGCAGACTTTGAGGAACATGGCTTGTATGCCAAGTTCTCTAAATGTGAGTTCTGGCTGAGGAGCATTTCGTTCTTGGGGCATGTAGTGTCAGAGAATGGTATTGAGGTGGACCCCAAGAAGACAGAAACTGTGGCTAACTGGCCTAGACCCACTTCAGTAACAGAGATTAGAAGTTTCTTGGGTTTGGCAGGTTACTACAGGAGGTTCGTCCAGGATTTTTCAAAGATAGCAGCTCCTCTGACCAGGTTAACCAGGAAGAATCAGAAATTTCTGTGGACCGACCAGTGCGAAGAGAGTTTTGAAGAGCTTAAGAAGAGGTTGACTTCAGCACCAGTTTTAGCTCTGCCATCTAGTGATGAGGACTTTACAGTCTTTTGTGATGCATCCCGTGTGGGACTAGGTTGTGTACTGATGCAGAACGAGAAGGTGATTGCTTATGCTTCTAGGCAGCTGAAGAAGCATGAGTTGAATTACCCCACACACGACCTGGAGATGGCAGCAGTAATCTTTGCACTCAAGATGTGGAGGCACTACCTCTATGGGGTAAAATGTGAGATCTTTACAGATCATAAGAGCCTGCAGCACATCCTGAGTCAAAGAGATTTGAATTTGAGACAGAGAAGATGGGTAGAACTGCTCAGTGACTACGATTGCAAAATCCAGTATCATCCGGGTAAGGCTAATGTGGTAGCTGATGCCTTAAGCCGGAAATCACTCGGCAGTCTATCCCACATCACAGCAGAACGAAGACCAGTAGTAAAGGAGTTCTACAAGCTCATCGAAGAAGGGCTACAGTTAGAGTTGTCGGGTACAGGTGCCTTGTTGGCTCAGATGAAAGTGACACCCGTGTTCCTTGAGCAAGTTGCTCAGAAACAGCATGAGGACCCCGAGTTAGTGAAGATTGCCAGGACTGTTCAGTCAGGCAATGATAGTGAGTTCAGATTCGACAGTAAGGGGATCCTCCGCTATGAGAGTCGATTATGTGTACCAGACGACATAGGGCTAAAAGGAGACATTATGAGAGAGGCTCATAATGCAAGATACAGCATTCACCTTGGAGCCACCAAGATGTATCAAGATTTGAAGAAAGTTTATTGGTGGCCAGCAATGAAGAAAGAAGTGGCACAGTTCGTGTCAGCCTGCGAAGTGTGTCAGAGGGTGAAGCTGGAACATCAGAAGCCAGCTGGAATGCTTAACCCGCTACCTATTCCAGAATGGAAATGGGAAAATATAGCTATGGACTTCGTAGTAGGGTTACCGGCGGCGTCCAACAGAGTGGACTCCATATGGGTGATTGTGGACAGACTCACCAAATCTGCTCACTTCATTCCTGTCAGGAGTGGCTATTCTGTGGACAAGTTGGCGCAGGTGTATGTGGATGAGATTGTCAGGCTGCATGGGGTTCCAGTGTCTATAGTGTCTGATAGAGGGCCCCAGTTCACTTCCAGATTTTGGCGGAGTCTGCAGAATGCCATGGGTACTAGGTTGGATTTCAGTACTGCCTTCCACCCCCAGACTGATGGACAGTCAGAAAGGACCATCCAGACTATCGAGGATATGCTCAGAATGTGTGTGCTGGACTTTGGCGGTTCTTGGAGGCAGCATCTACCTTTGGTGGAGTTTGCCTACAATAACAGCCATCATGCTAGCATCGGGATGGCTCCATATGAAGCTTTGTACGGAAGGAAGTGCAGATCACCTGTTTGCTGGGAGGAAGTTGGAGAGAAGGCCTTGGCAGGGCCTGAGCTAGTAGAGATTACCAGCAGGGTGGTACCCATAATCAGAGAAAGAATCAAGACTGCTGCAAGCAGACAGAAGAGTTATACAGACTTCCGCAGAAGGCAGTTAGAGTTTCAGGAGGGGGATCTGGTATTGCTTAAGGTGTCTCCAATGAAGGGAGTGGTTCGCTTCGGGAAGAAAGGTAAACTAGCCCCACGATACATCGGACCCTTTGAAATCTTGCAAAAGATTGGGAATGTGTCGTATAAGCTAGATTTGCCTGCTTCAATGGCAAGAATCCATCCGGTTTTCCATGTTTCGATGTTGAGGAAGTTTGTGTCAGATCCGAGCAAGGTTCTTAGTGAGCCTGATGTGGAGGTCCAAGAGGATCTCACCTATGTTGAACAGCCAGTACGGATCATAGACACGCAGATCAGAAAGTTAAGAAACAAGGAAATCCCGATGGTGAAAGTCCTGTGGAACCACCACAACTTGGAAGAGTGCACTTGGGAGACACGGGAGTCTATGCTCCAGCAGTACCCTCAGCTCTTTTAAGGTTAGATCCCTATGTGTTGATGTGCTTTGTATGTATGTTATATGTTTGCCATGTTATGTGTTGTTTGGTGAACATTCGGGGACGAATGTTCTTAAGGGGGGAGAATGTAATACCCGGCTAGACTCCGGTATCGGAATTCCTACCGTCCGGTGGAATCTCGGATGTCGGAAACCTCTAGAAGGGTAAAACCATGTTTTATGAAATGTTTTTAATGTATTTTATGTTTTAAGTGAAAAGGAATTGAGTTTTTAATGAAAAAGACCAAAGGAGGCTTTGCCAGGTTCGGCCGCCGAAAGTTAAGTTCGGCCGCCGAACATGGTGGGGTTTTGGGAGCGCTTTAGGCCTCCGAAAGCCTTGTTTGAAAGACTCAAGGTTCGGCCGCCGAACCTCATGTTCGGCCGCCGAACATGCATGAGATGTGGGGGCACGTTAGGCCGCCGAAAGGTGACAGAACCAGCCCTATAAAGACCCCGTGACCGAAACAGGCGAGGTTTTCTCTCCCATTTCGGCCGACGGTAAGCTTTAGCCCTCCTATGGTCATTTTAAGTGTTTTCCCTCAAATCCTTTAGATCTTAACAAGTTACATCTTGTTTTTGAAGAGTTTTAAAGTTTAAGCAAGTTTTGGAGCTTTGAGGTTCAAGAACTCGAATCTCCCCATCTTCGAGCTAGGATCGTTTCTCTCTCGATCTTCAAGAGGTAAGAGCCGATCTCTAGTTCTATATGTGTTTTAAGTAAGTTTTATGCAAGTTTTTGGGGTAGAAATGCATGAGTAGGCTTGATGAGTTTTTATGAAAAATCCATGGTTTTAATGTGTGTTTATGTGCAATGTGGCTTGCTTGTGTGTTGTAGTTGGGGTTTAAGCTTGTTGGAGACCCCTAGGAGCTTGTATGCTTGAGTATGCTTGTTGTAGAATAGGTTTATGCATGATTGGTTGTGTAGGGGGTTGTTTTGGGCATGAAGAACCAAGTTTCTGCCCTTTGGCAGAAACCAGGTTCGGCAGCCGAAGGTACTTTCGGCCGCCGAACCAGCTTGGGAGGCAGCTTTAGGCTGCCGAAGCTTGCCCCCGAAAGTTTGAGTTTCGTCTCTGTCTGGGAGTTTCGGCCGCCGAAGGTGCCGCCGAACCTGCCTGACTTTCGGCTCTGGAGGGACTTTCGGCCGCCGAAGGTGCCGCCGAAAGTGCCCTTCCCAGCCTTTTCTTGCATGTTTTCTAGGGATGTTTTGAGGTGTTTTTAGGAGGTTTTTGGGGGTATGTTTAGAGTTATGTTCTTGTTGTTTGGTGCCTCATTTGAGTCCACCTGTGTAGGTTCGGACCCGAGGACCCGAGACCCCCGGTTGTGAGATAGTCTTTCAGAGTCCGTCGTTAAAGCTTCGGTCACCAGGTGAGTGGGATTATTTCCCTAAGTTTTAAGTAATGAATAAATGAACAAATGAATGAATCTGATAGCATACTCATGCATCATTAATGCCATGCGATGTTTCAGGATGTTTGCATTAGAAATTCACGAATATGTTGCATTGCATAATTTGATGTTGATGTGGATGGTTATTGGGTGATCCATAGTCCTCTAATGTTATGTTATGATGATATGTTATGGAAGACCAGTGAGGCCCATTCTACGCCCCTGGCACTATGTAAGAGAAAGACCAGCGAGGCCCATTCTACGCCCCTGGCACTTTGGAATG